>NC_088918.1:15000-1265000 GCF_963576675.1 Euphorbia lathyris
GTCAGCAGGAATGGAATCAAGAGATGACTCTACCCCGAGATCAGTGTTGAGGCCTTCCATGACTATTTCTTGCTCTGTGAGCTCAGCATCAACTGTCTTACTCTGTACAGCTGGATTTTCAACTTGCTCAATATTCCCTGTTTGTTCTTGCTCAGCATGAGCTTCTTGATGTTGCTCAACATCCTCATCATTATCATGCTGACCTGCATTGTTTCTTAGTTCTTCTGCTTCTTGATCAGCAGGGATTTGCTCAAGGTCAATCTCTTGGCTTCTCACGAAGTGAGAATCATTAGGGACCTCAAAGTCAAGAGGGACAGCATCAATTGGACTTGGATCAGAAATTTTCTTTTTCTTCTTCAGAGGGGTTTCCTTACTTTCCAGTTCATCAGGCTCATCTTGCCTCTTTCTTTTCTCTGCTGACTTACCCTGCTCAGCATCAACTTTCTTCCCCTTTGAGACAATTTGGATTTTCTTTGGAACAACATCAACATCTTTTGAGCTGGTTTGGATTGCTTTTCGTTTCTTCTCTCGCTTGGTTTGATCAGCAGGTTCAGCTATGGCGATGTTCTCTTCCTGAGGTTGCTCATCATCAACTTCCTCCTCGATTTCCTCGATGACCCCTTTTCCCTTCTTGGGCTTGATGGGTTGGTCATATACTAACCCAAACAACAAGGCAGCCGTGATTTCAGTTCCCCAGGTTTCTGTTTCATTAATTAAGTCGATTTGATGATCTTCGAGGATTCTGGTAATAAAAGAACCCAGCCTGAGCTTGATAGTACTCCGTTGAAGTGCTCCTACCAGAAATACGGGCATATTGAGAGGGTTGTGGGTCAACATGTGCCAAATGAAGCACTGCTCGAAGTTTGAAGCTGATTATGCCGAGTTGATTTTTGGGAAGATGAAGTTAGTCAGGAGCTAGTGAGCCATCTTTTGATTTTGACCCATGCATGTACTGGGTATTTCTCCTTTGTGATTCGCTGGTTTACAGAACGTTGCAATGTGGTCAAGCTTTTCCTTAGTAGTCCTGAATTCCGTTCCGGTGTTTGGCAGATTTAGTAAGGTTGCGAGATAGGATGGGGTAATCATTATCTTCTTACCTTTAACGTGGGTTACCAGATGGTCAGCATCCTTTCCATCAGCATAGAGGTTGGAGTAAAATTCCCGTACTAACCTAGGGTAGGTTCTACCAGGAAGTGAAAAGAGTCCAGCCCATTCATTTTTCTTAATCCATTCACAGAATAGTTGCTCATCTGTTATGAAGCTCGGAGAGAACCATCGACATCGAAGAACCTCATGATTCTTTACGCTCGGGTACACTTTAACAAAGAATTTTTCATTGGGCTGCTTGTCCTTCTTTTTCTTCTTCTTCTTTGAAGAGGTTGCGAGGTCAGTTTTAGGGTTCTTATTTAGGGTTTGGTCATGCTGACCCTGTTCTTTAGTGGGAGTCTCGCTATACTCCTGCTGAGGAGGAGACTTAGGGTTTTCGTCGGTGTGGTCGTCGTTGTAACCACCACCGGAGGGATTTTGGGAATCCGTCATGATTACGAATTCTTTGAGAGGATTTTGGGTTTTTGAGAGAGAGAAATTTGAATGCCAAGAATTTTGAGTGTAAGGAGTTCCAAGTGGGAATTCTTCCACTATTTATAGAGGTTCGGATTGATCTTATTTTTTGAACTAGCCGTTTTACCTCGAGATGATCAACGGATAGAGATTCTGGCATTTATGACACGTTCGGCGCATGGGTTTTCTAATTATTGCTTACGTTATCCTAGGTGGCTATTTAATACGTGTGCTAGCATTTAATGTTTAATTGAGTTTCACTCAGTATTAAGAATGTCATGTTGGAAATTAGGCTAAGGTATAGCAGCGGAAATATAAAAATTTAACCTATTTCCATTTAACCATAGGATTCGTTAATCGTTATTTCATATAAAGAGGGATAAGAAGAATTACCTTTTGATGATCAATCTACCGTTGTTAATGAAGTACCCACAACTCTTCTCCGAGTTCCCAAACACGAAATAAAACACGGGAAGATTAATTTAGAATCAACCATTGAATAGCAACCAAAGTAGATTGCCTCTAACTAATCAACACAAGATCAAGGATAAGAGAAATAGATGAAATCAATTGATCAAAGGAAGCCGTAGAGAAATCTCGTCCTCGAACTAGGGGTGTCGAATTTTCTTTCTCTTAAACTATATGGATTTCGAAAATCTCAATAGGGGATTAGCTCTCTTGGGATTTCAAAAATCACTAGGGGAGGGGTATTTATAATCTCTTGTATCTAATCCCTAGTTAGATAGAATTAGGTTACTGAATAGGAATTCAATTCGGAACAGAATTCCTAATTATTATCTCATTATATATCTAATATATTAAGGATAATAATAATAACCTTATTGGATAATAATAAGAGTATTATAATCTAATTAAAACTCCTAACTTATTTACCTCTTAATTAATTTAATTCATAATCCTAATCTAATTAGAATTTAACAAAATCAAATTAATTATTCATGTGTCTAGCTACATGAATTTCGACCCCCCCTTGGTCCATGGGCCTTATTGGGCTCAATTGGGCTTCCATCAATTAATTAACATCTATCTCACTTTTAGGTTCCAAGTCTTATGTGTGACCCATTAGGTTCTTATTGCTTCTAGCCGTATGCAACGTTATTAAATTAATTTTCAAAGAATTATATTTAATCTTTGCATAACGGAATGATGTACAGAGTATGTGATTAGCAAGTCCGTAATCATTCCCCCGGAGCTATAAGAAGACAGGTTGATTCTGTCGTTAACCTTTCCATATTAGTTACAGTATAATTCGATCCTTTATCAACTACATCCTTGAACTGAATCTTATGACTATGGATGATGTCAAGTCACATATAGCGAGACGTTCGTTTTACTTGTACAGGCTGAGTCAACTCAAATAGATAGGTTAAGTGAAATCTATATTTCAAGTCTTAAGCTATCACCTTGCAAGGATTTAGAGTCGAGTCTTCCACAAGCGATCCTTGGATGTATCTCCCATTCATCGGGAGTGATAAATGCTCAATCCAATATATAACGATCCCGCAATCACTTCTTGTGATACCCAACATCTACTGTTCACATCCCAGAGTCATCTCTGTTAAGGATCGTGTTACACCAGAGTCAAAGCGTCACATTCCGTAATCCAGAATACCAATTAATATTCCTTTGAGTCTGAGGATTAGTTATACCTATTAATACCAATGAGATGAACAGGTGACAAGGATGAATCTACCCATCCTGTTATCTCAAATCGGATCCCCAATCCTGATGAACAACTTTTCATCGGATCTATGTAACTGTTCAGATATCTGTATATATGAAGCTTGTGAGATCAGCTTTCTGTCGGACAGAAGACATTGTTACATACAAGTCTCAACTGTGACATATCAATCCTAAACATATCACTTGACTTGGGGTGGTTTTAAGTTTATTAGTTTATTATAAAGTTTTGTCTCACTTCATGCTTGTATGAACACTTTATAATCACTTTAAACAAACTTACGGATTTCCTTTTATTAGACTTTATTTAGTGCTTAAAAGGGATTGCCTTTATATAGTTATAAAACATATATCTCATTAAAACAAATGATATAAAGAACAATTCATTTACATTAAGTTTGTATCCTAGAACAATTGTCTATAGGACACTAAACCCCAACATGTCAGACGTTTGAGATTCTGAGTAGTCAGTTTTACGTAGGATAGTTGTTTGTGGGCTTGGTTACTTAGCTTAGGATAATCACTCAGCATGTATGTCTACTCAGCATGGGGTGATTTTATGTCATTTTTAACTCAGCATGCAACAGTTACTAATTTATCACAAATCACTCAGCATGGTAATCACTCAACATTCAATTAAGCACATAGAATTATTGAAGAGGATTAGACATACCGATAGCTTCCCTTAATATGTTAAATTTCTCACGAGCCAAGGGCTTCGTAAAGATATCCGCAAGCTGTTCATTTGTTGATACGTAGGTCAGCTTGATCTCACCCTTGAGTACATGATCTCTGATGAAGTGATGCCTTATGCTGACATGCTTCATCCTGCTGTGTTGGATTGGATTCTTAGATAAGTCAATGGCACTCTTGTTGTCACATTTGACCTCTATTGTTTCGGTTTTGACACCATAATCCTTAAGTTGTTGCTTAATCCATAGGACTTGGGCCACACAGCTTCCAGCAGCAATGTACTCAGCTTCAGTTGTGGACAAGGCCACTGATGACTGCTTCTTACTAAACCACGAAACCAGACAGCTTCCTAGGAAATGACATCCTCCTGAAGTGCTTTTTCGTTCTAGCTTATCTCGTCCATAGTCAGCATCAGTATATCCAATCAGTGTGAAGTCACTTATATTTGGATACCACAAACCTGCATTAACTGAGCTCTGCAAATATCTGAAAATTCTTCTTACAGCTATTAAGTGAGATTCCATGTGGTCAGCTTTGTATCTTGCGCAATAACATATTGAGTACTGAATGTCAGGTCTACTGGCAGTAAGATAAAGTAGAGAGCCTATCATACGTCGATATAACTTGCTGTCTACTGACTTACCTTTCTCGTCAGCACAAAGGACATTGTCAGTACCTATTGGGGTTGATATGGGTTTACATTCTTCCATATCAAACTTCTTTAGCATTTCTTTGGCGTACTTAGACTGACTAATGAAGATGCCATTCTTACCTTGCTTGATTTGAAGTCCAAGGAAGAAGTTGAGTTCGCCCATCATAGACATTTCGAACTCAGTTTGCATCTGTTTACTAAACTCTTTGCACATAGAATCGTCAGTAGCACCAAAAATTATGTCATCTATGTAAATTTGTGCAAGTAGGGTATTTTTACCCTTTTTCTTAATGAACAAGGTTGTGTCAGCTTTGCCTCTGACATAATTCCTGGTCAGCAGGAAGTTGGTCAACCTCTCATACCAAGCTCTTGGAGCTTGCTTTAGGCCATATAGGGCCTTTTTGAGTTTATAAACGCGGTTTGGAAATTTTGGATCTTCAAACCCTAGAGGCTGACTAACATATACCTCTTCGTTTATAAAGCCATTAAGAAATGCACTCTTAACATCCATTTGATATAATTTAAAGTTCATAAAACTAGCATAGGCACACAGTATATGTATAGCTTCTAACCTAGCAACGGGTGCAAAGGTTTCACCGTAGTCAATGCCCTCTTGCTGACTATAGCCTTGGGCTACAAGTCGGGCTTTATTTCTGACTACGTTGCCTTGCTCATCTAATTTATTTCTAAAGACCCACTTAGTTCCTATGGTCTTTTGATTCCTAGGTTTAGGTACTAAATCCCATACCTTATTTCTTGTGAATTGATCAAGCTCTTCTTGCATAGCGTTGATCCAATATTCATCGTGCTCAGCATCAGCGAAATTCTTTGGCTCATGCATTGAGACGAAGGCAACATTGCTGAGATACTTCCTAAGCTGATCTCTTGTCATCAGCTTGTTGTCAGCAGCATCAAGAATGGACTTCTCCGAATGTCCTCTTGGGATTTTTATTTCTTTGGGCAATGTTGACTTGTTTGGAACAAGTGTTTCTACAATCTTTGCAGGAATAGATTTGTCAGCAAATGTTATTTCAATTTCTTGCTTACCTTTGGTCAGCCTTTGTATTGATGACTCAGAGGCTCCATTTTGATAAGCGGAAGCTGAGCTTGGTTCATCTTCATCGGGCTGAGTTGACTTTCCTG
The DNA here is from genome assembly GCF_963576675.1 of Euphorbia lathyris. Taxonomy (NCBI): domain Eukaryota; kingdom Viridiplantae; phylum Streptophyta; class Magnoliopsida; order Malpighiales; family Euphorbiaceae; genus Euphorbia; species Euphorbia lathyris. The sequence continues at coordinate 20,750 of NC_088918.1, forward strand.
CACGGTCAGCTTCATCGAACTCAATATGGACAGACTCTTCTACAACTTGAGTTCGTTTATTATACACTCTATATGCTTTACTGTTAGTTGAGTACCCTAAAAAGACCGCTTCGTCAGCTTTAGCATCAAATTTGTCAAGGTTATCCTTTGTATTGAGTATAAAACATTTACACCCAAAGGCACGAAAGTAGCCAATGTTGGGATTTCATCCTTTCCAAAGTTCATATGGGGTTTTCTTAAGAATAGGTCTAACTAAAGCCCTATTGAGAATGTAGCATGCTGTGTGGACAGCTTCACCCCAGAAATACTTTGGAAGCCTATTTTCACTCAGCATTGTCCTAGCTATTTCGACAATTGTTCTGTTCTTCCTTTCAACAACCCCATTTTGTTGAGGTGTTCTAGGAGCAGAGAAATTGTGGTCAATACCACTGGCTTCACAGAATTCATCAAACTGTTGGTTTTTGAATTCTCCACCATTGTCACTTCTAATATGAGCTACTCTTAGGTCTTTGTCATTTTCAAGATTTTTAATCAATGTGGTGAACATCTCAAATGTTTCATCCTTGCTACTTAGCAAGATGATCCAAGTGTACCGAGAGAAATCATCTACAATAACTAAGGAGAATTTCTTACCGCCCAAGCTGAGTGGCTGGACAGGTCCGAAAAGATCCAAGTGTAGTAATTCCAGTGGTCTCTTGGTTGAGACAATATTTTTACTTTGAAATGACTTTCTAGTTTGTTTACCTTGCTGACAAGAATTACACAATTGATCTTTTTCAAGTTTTAACTTGGGCAATCCCTCAACTAATTGCTTTCTTGCTAACTTGGCTAGGAGGTCCATGCTTACATGACCAAGTCTCCTATGCCATAGCCAGGAGTTATCCTCCTTTGACACTAAGCATATACTTTTTGAAAATTGTTTTTCCAAACTCAACATGTACACCATGTCAACACGAGGGGCAGTTAAAATCAAATTATTTGTTTTACCCTCGAGTATCCGACACTGAGTGGAGTCAAATACAACCTGTCTACCGTTGTCACAGAGCTGAGCTACGCTCAATAGGTTATATTTGATACCTTTAACTAAGGAGACTGACTCAATAGTGGGGTTTCCTCCAATAGTACCTGACCCTACTATCTTACCCTTCTTATTGTATCCAAAGCTTACATTACCACATCGTTTAAGCTCTAGTGTGATGAACTGAGTTTCATCACCAGTCATGTGCCTCGAGCATGCGCTCTCAATATACCAAAGCTTTGACTTCTCCACGCACCTCAGGCTTACCTGCATTGTGAATAATTCATTTTTAGGTACCCAATTCTTTTTGGGTCCTCGTTTGTTAGTGTAAACAGGTGCTATATCATGTTTTAATTTGTGACGGCATACTTTTATAGTGTGGCCACTTTTACCACAGAAGTCACAATGAATTACCCTTTGAGGGTGATGCTGAGTGTGATCAGCATTATTATGCTGAGCATGCCAACATACCTTAGTGGTATGTCCTTTCTTTCCGCAGAAGTCACATTGGACAATCCGCTTGTTATACCAACACACATCTCTTGTGTGTCCTCTTTTCCCGCAACATTCACATTGAGTAAACTGTTTATGCTGACCAGTACCTGAGTACTCAGCATGGGATTTATTCTTGATTGAACCTTTTATTTGGCTCTATAGGGTAGTGACATCCTTTTCCAGTTTCTTTGAATCTGATTGGACCTCCGAGATAAACTTATGCATAAGTTCTATGTTACTATGCAAAGTTGAGTTGTCTTGGAGAAGATATCGGAGGTCACTCGGCTTGACCTATTCAATCTCATCACACCACCTGCTGAGTGTCTTTACTTTCTTATTGCACTTTTTAGTTAGCGCATATAAATCACTCAGGGCATTTATCATCTCAGCTCTAAGCAAAAGTAAGGATGTTACCTCATTATTGTGTTCCTCCTGGTCAGTTTCATCAGAGAGGTCAGCTTGCTCAGAATAAGTGCGGTCAGCATCATCGGCCATGAAGCATATATTTGCCGTTTCATTTGCATCAGCTTCAGATGAGGTTGACTCATCACTATCACTCCATGTGGCCATTATTGACTTCTTGCTTCCCTTCTTCTCTTTCTTTAGATTTGGGCAGCTTGACTTAATGTGCCCAGTTTGATGGCACTCAAAGCACGTGACAGATTTGGAGCTGTCCTTTTTGTATTTTTCGCTGGACTCAGCTTTGTACCTGTCATTTCTTCTGAATTGCCTCTTGCTGTTCTTTTCATTCTTTCTAAACAGCTTCTTCATTTTCCTTGTGAACATGGCCATTTCCTCATCATCTGATGAGTCAGCTTCGGTTGAGTCAGCTTTCATGACAAGTGATTTTTGTTTCTTGTCTTCTGACTTTTCTTTCTCTTTTGCTTCAAAGTTTTTCATTGAGATCTCATGAGTCAGCATAGATCCGATCAGCTCGTCATACTTATATGTGGTCAAGTCTTGAGCTTCTTCCACAGACGTTTTCTTAGCTTGCCAGCTTTTTGGTAAGCTTCTCAAGATTTTTTTCACTTGTTCTTCTTCAGTGAAGTTCTTGCCGAGTCTCTTTAGCTCGTTTATGATGTTGGTGAATCTAGCGTTCATTCTGGAGATGTCCTCATTGTCATTCATCTTGAACAGCTCGTACAGTCTCATGTGTTGATTCACCTTTGATTCCTTGACCTTGCTTGTTCCTTCGTAGGTTACTTCAAGCTTTTTCCAGATCTCTTGTGCTGACTCACAACCTGATATTTTATTGTACTCTGCAGCATCTAGAGCACAGTGAAGCATATTAATAGCCGAAGCATTATTTTGTAATTTTCTAAGGTCATCTTCTGACCACTCAGTTTCACTCTTGACAACTTTCTCATTGTCAACAGTTTTATATGGCACGTAAGGGCCTTGTACAATTACAAGCCAAGCACTCATGTTTGTGGCTTGAATAAAGTTTTTCATCCTATTCTTCCAGAATGTATAATTTGAACCAAAGAATAGGGGAGGCCGACTAATTGATAGTCCCTCAGGGAGTATCTGTGTTGTTTCGTTCCCGGGAAGGAAACGAGTGCTGTTCTCAGCCATTTATCGGGATCAGCTCAAGATAGTTATATCTTTGAGTAGTGAGCTTAGGCTCTGATACCACTTGTTGGTCCCGTGTGATTAGTTCCAAGGGGGGGTTAGGAACTAATGTAACTTTTTCGCTAATTAATCTTGCTGACTTGATAATTTTAGTGAGTTTATTAACTCAGTTTTGGTCAGCTTGGCCGATCTTAGTGTGAGACAGCTTTAGTCAGATGTTGCCTAAGTTTGTTTCACTTGTGAGTTGGGAATTGACACTTTTGTGGTCAGCTTCCAATTCAGCACTCTAATTTTACTCAGTGTCAGCTTTAAACAGTTTATATGTAGAGTAAGTATAACAAACAACACATGCACATATATATATATATATTAAGAGAGTTAGAAATTACTCAGTATGACTTATCCTGGTTCGGCCTCTCCGCCTACGTCCAGTCCCCAGACTCCTCCGGACTTTTAGAATCCAATACTGAGCTCTTTAAAGGTAGAGCACAAATCGGTTACAAGGCAGTTGAATATGCAAGAGTACCTTCCTCTATTCGTCTACTCAACTCCTACTAAGTGCTACAACCCAGCACCTAGATTTCTCTACCACTGAGTACTTAATACCGAGTACTCAGCACAACACTCTCAATATTACAATTGAAAACAAAATTGTTCTTTTTCAGATAAAGAACACTTTAGATGATTACAAACAATCAATCTAGCATTTACACAAGGAATAGAAAGTTGGTGTAAGATCTCTTTCTTGTTTTTGAGTGCTTTGAATTTGTATCTTTCTCACTTGTATTTTCTGAATCAATCGGCAATGATCCAAGAGGATTGCTTGTCCTTTTATATTTGTATTTTGAGGATCAAATGATTTGAATTTGATTTGTCCATTGAATCCAAAACGGCTCTTTTGGGGGACAAACTTCTGGTCAGCTTCAGATGTGCAGGCCAATCTTGTTTTCTGATTTCTTCAGATATCAGGCTTGTCTTCTTACTACAGGCTTTGTCTTCTTACGGCAGTTTGTCTTATAGCAACGAACAGTTGACCCATGCATCTCGGAATTTGGCTTTTGCGTAATTCCAAGGCTTCAATTGTTGGTGCAGACAGTTGTCGGATTTGTCTTTTAGCTAACGGATCATTCATGCTGTCCTAAAAATCACTCAGCTTTACTTCGATAGTCATTGTCTTTGATTGTCACCAAATCTCATACTGAGTTCTTTTTCACTCAACTTCCATGGTCAGCTTCGTTCTGCAAGATCTAGTTCTGAAATAGACTTCTTTTATGCTGAGTTCCGTTCCACTCAGCTTCTTTGATCAGCTTCATTCTTAAGCTGTTGTTTTGAAGATGACTTATCTTCTCTTGTGCTGAGTTGCTCTTCACTCAGCTTGTGTTGTGTTCTCATACTGACTTTGTCCTGTCTTAATTTTTATTTCCTTTTGCATTTATGTTTATACTCAATATTGAACAAACGGATTAGTACAATTAAATCAAAGCACTTAAATTTAATTGTCTCTTAATCATGGATTAAACTTAAATAATTTTGTCAAATCAAAATCTTGTGGAAAGGTGTTTCAACAGAAGATACTTAAGAAGGAGTTTCTGGCTGTCCCAGTTACTTCATGGTATGCATCTGTGTTTTTCTTTTATATAGAAGATTCTGTTTTGTTTTGATAAATTAGTAAATAGTGTTTTTATAAATGCAGGAATTTACGGGCAGGTTTAAATCAGTGGCTAAGAAATTAGCTACTGTTGTAACTGAGATGTTTATGTTGGTGGATGAAGCTGAAAATATGTTTGAGGAGAATGACTTACCTGCTCGAATTAATACATTTGTTGAGAATTTTTTTACGAAGTATAGAGTGAGCAAGGAAGAGAGGATGAGCCAGCGTTCCGAGCGAATGCCAGGAAGTCAGCATTTGGGAAAATTATTTAAAGGATGTGATGAGGATAATGAATTTTTTAATCTTCCTGGTTTTTGGGAAGAATATAATGTTGTTAATGAAGAATACAACAAGGAGGTACAGAGAAAGAGAGCTGAAGGTTTAGAAAAAGAGAGAGTAGGAGCAGAGAAGGAGAAGAAGAAGAAGAAGAAGAGGGGAGTAGTGAAGAAAGTTAGAGGCAAAGTAGAGTCATCTGAAGGACTGAGGTTGAAAATAAAGATGAATTCTGCTCCTCAATTTGAGTTGTTAAGCCAGTCCTTATCTGATGAAGCTGTTTCATCTGAAATGTAATTTATTATGTTTGAATAATTCCTATTTTTTGTTTTTGAACAAGTCAATTAATATTTGTGGATTAATTGATGTTTTTTTTTGCTTGTAGGGCTGCTGATATAGTTTGTGGGGCTGGTGCTTTAGTTTGTATAAATCAAGATCAAGGCGATGAGGTTGTTGAACAAATGGTTCAGTTGTTTGGAACCTTTCTTATATATGTGTGGAACAATGTATTTTTTTTGTTATATATTTTCACCAGTGATATCGATGATGCATTTGAGACAGAGATGTCTGATGATGATGATGATATAGACTTGGAGTCTTTGCCTGGAAATGTTCCAGATGAATTTGCAGATATGTTCAGATGGGCTAACAATTATTTATGTGATGGGAGGACAGTTTTTAGCACGTTTGAAGATTACATTTTTGGACATGCGGTGAATGCAGTTATTTTGAGGAGGGATATTCGTGAATTGGCTGATCTAGCTGCAATAGGGTGTGGCCCAATTCTTTATTACATGAGGTATTTTTTTAATCTATAATTCCATGTTTTTTATTAGTGATTATATTTTTTTTTTGAATGGCATGTTTACTGTATATGTTTTGTGTGTGTTTTGTACAGGCACCTGTATGATGTGATTCTGAATAATGATAGATTGGATACTGCCTTCTCCCTTGTTGATCCAAACAGAAGTAATAATTTTGAAAGAGTTAATACGATAGGGGAGAAGATCAAGTTTTTGACAGAGAGATATGGGTATAACATATAAAAATTCACATTAATATCACTTCTACACAATATATGGCATGCAAAATGATTCTGCCCTGTTTCCAGCCACGAAACAGACTACCCAGATTTTCATCTACCATAATGCACTCAACCTAGCTCACAATAAACACAATGGATTTCCAAATCCTTTTACAGACATATACTTCAAGTAGTTATAAACACGTTTGTATAAAGAAACATTCTCAAATTCGGACTCTAAGGTCCTCAAAATGCTACATCAACATGGCTGCCTCACATGACATTCAATTTTGAGGAAGTCATGATCCATCTAGGTTTGCTTCCTCTATATATGGAATTAAAGTCCCATATTTTACAGAGAGTTTCATAACATATATAGGAACATAGTTTATTCTTTATGTATCTCCAAATTCGAACAATATCAAGATGAAAAAATGCTCCAAGATGACTGAAAGCAGTACCCTTTATTTCTGTTTAGGGCACTTGATAAATATCTTTCATTTGGACAGCCTATAACCACTATAAACAACCCAAAAACTCAACAAACTCAATCATAACTCATCCACAACAAATCCTATCATCATATCTAGGTATTTTAGAATCTCAAACTCATAGAAAATAAGCTAAAACAACATACTAACCTTCAAGTTGTGTCTATCTCCTAGTATGCTTCCTAACTTGACTTGTTTGGTTTGAAAATGGAAGAAAATGGAAGAGTTTTTTTTGGAGAGGTTTAGGTTATAAACAAGGAATTTTTTCTGAAGCTTTGGTCAAAGTTTGGGAAGCAAATGATAAGAATTGAGGCATATACATCTTTTTAAATCAAAGAGGTGTATTTTGTCTTAATATTGGGGCGACACCTCGTGCTTGCTCACAAACCTCAAATTCAGCCCTCCTAAAGTGTAAGTTAATCAATTTAGGACATATGAATTCATTCACTCATTCATTTAAGTCCTAACTCAATTAACCAATCGTTACATCTTAACGACACACTAATCGCCTACTAATCGCACGGTAATCGCATTATGCATACGAAACTTCTACTGACAATGAGATGAATCTAAAATGTATGTATTCAATTATGAAAACATATATGAATGTGGGAAGACTCATATGTTAGGGTTTTAGGGATGTTATAGTTCTCCTCCTTAAAGAATTTCATCCCCGAAATTCACTTACCAGAAGCTTCAAATAGGTAAGGATATTGTGTCCTCATAGTTACTTCTACCTCCCAAGTTGCCTCATCAAGTGTTTGATTATGAATCCATCTCACCTTAACCATTAGAATTTCACGGTTTTTGAGTCGTTTCATTTCTCGTCCCAAAATCTCTAAAGGTTGCTCACGAATAGTCAAGTCTGTGTTCACTATTGCAATCTCAGGTTCAGGAATCATATGACTTGGGTCTGATCTATATCTTCTTAATACTGACACATGAAATACATCATGTATTAAAGACAATTCTGGTGGTAGATCTAATCTATAAGCCAATGGTCCAACTCTCTCAATGATCTCATAAGGCCTGATGTATATTGGATTCAACTTCCCTCTTCTACCAAAACGAACTATTCCTTTCCATGGGGATATTTTTAAAAATACTTTATCTCCAACTTTATATTCCATCTCCCTTCGGTGCTGATCCACATAAGCTTTCTGACATTCCTGTGCAGCTTTTAAATACTTCTTTATGACATTGATCTTCTCAACAGTTTCCTGGACTAACTCAGGTCCTTCTAATTGGCTCATTCCTTCAACATCCCAACATATAGGGCTTCTACACGGTCTTCCATATAATGCCTCATAAGGTGCCATGCCTATACTCGAATGATAACCATTATTATAAGCAAACTCCATAAGAGGTAAATGTATATCCCATTCACCTTGGAAATTAAGAATACAAGCTCTCATCATATCCTCTATGGTCTGAATAGTTCTTTCTGATTATCCATCTGTCTGTGGATGAAAAGCTGTACTGAAATGCAATTTTGTTCCCAGTGAATACTGTAAACTGCCCTAAAATCTAGATGTAAATCTAGGATCACTATCATAAACAATAGATATAGATACTCCATGCAACCTCACAATTTGTTCCACATAAAGTCTAGCCAATTTATCCATCGAGTCTGTCTATTGAACCGGTAGAAAGTGAGCAGATTTCGTAAGTCTACCCACTATCACCCATATACTAACTATCGTGTCTACGCCTTGTTTTTGGCAATCCCATCATAAAATCCACAGTGATCCTCTTGTTGGGGTTTAGTGTCCTATAGACAATTGTTCTAGGATATGAACTAAATATAAATGAAGTGTTCTTTATGTCATTTGTTTTAATAAGATATGGTTTCATAACTATATAAAGGCAACTTCTTTTAAAGAACTAAATAAGTCTGATAAAAGGAAATCCCTAAGTTTGTTTAAAGTGATTATAAAGTGTTCATACAAGCATGAAGTGAGACGAAACTTTATAATAAACTAATAAACTTAAAACCACCCCAAGTCAAGTAATATGTTTAGAAAAGGATTGACATATCACTGTTGAGACTTGCATGTAACAATGTCTTCTGTCAAGACAGAGAGCTGATCTCACAAGCTTCAGATATACAGATAATCTGGACAGTTGCATGGATCCAATGAAAGGGAGTTAATTAGGATTGGGGACCCGACTTGAGATAACAGGATGGGTAGATTTATCCTTGTCACATGTTCATCTCATTGGTATTAATAGGTATAAGTAATCCTCAGACTCAAAGGAATGTTAATTGGTGATTCTGGATTATGGAATGTGATGCTTTGATCTTGTTGTAACACGATCCATAATAGAGATGACTCTGGGGTGTGAACGGCAGACGTTGGGTATCACATGAAGTAATTGCAGGAAAGTTATACATTGGATTGAGCATTTGTCACTCCTGATAAATAGGAGATACGTCCAAGGATCGCTTGTGGAAGATTTGACTCTAAATCCTTGCAAGGTGATAGCTTAAGACTTGAAATACAGATTTCACTTAACCTATCTAATTGGAGTTGACTCGGCCTGTGCAAGTAAAACGAACGTCTCGCTATATGTGACTTGACATTATCCATAGTCATAAGATTCAGTTCAAGGATGTAGTTGATAAAGGATCGAATTATACTGTAACTAATACGGAAAGGTCAACGACAGAATCAACCTGTCTTCTTATAGCTCTAGGGGAATGTTTCGGATTTGCTAATCACATTTCGCGTACTCATTCCGTTATGCAAAGATTAAATATAATTCTGAGAAAATTAATTTAATAGTTGCATACGGCTAGAAGCAATAAGAACCTAATGGGTCACACATAAGACTTGGAGCCCAAAAGAGAAACGGATGTTAATTAATTGATGGAAGCCCAACTGAGTCCACTAAGGCCCAATAAATGAGGGGGGCGATTTTATGTAGTAAAATACATAAATAATTAATTTGATTTTTAACAATTCTAATTAGATTATAATTGTGAATTAAATTAATTAAAGGATAAATAAGTTAGGAGGTTTAATGAGATTAAATTGCTCCTATTATTATCCTATAAGGTTATTATTATTATCTTTATATTTAAGATATAATTGTAAATAATAAATAAGAATTATATTCCGAATTAAATTCTTATTCAGTAACCTAATTCTATCTAACTAGGGTTTAGATACAAGAGAGTATTTATAACCCCCCTATTGGTAAATTTCGACCAACACAGACAATCCCGGGAGAGAGAATTTCGACACCCCTTGTTGAGGACAAGATTATCCACCGCTTCCTTTCGTTTCAATTGATTATCAATCTCTTTCTCTATTCCTTGATCTTGTGTTGATTAATTAGAGACAATCTACTTTGGTTGTTTTATACGGTTGAGTTCTAACTTGATTTTGAATTGTGTTTTGTTTTGTGCTCGGGAACTCGGAGTAAGAGTTGTGGGCACTACGATTGCAACGGTAGATAGAACTCCAAAAGGTATTTCCTTCTATCCCTCTTAATATGAAATAACGATTAACAGATCTTGGGTTAATGGAAATAGGTTAAAAAATTTATATTTCCGTTGCCAATCGTTAGCCTATTTTCCTTCACCTCTCCCATTTCCACTCTGGTATGGTTAAAGGTTTTAGTTTTCCCACGGGAGCTTGATGTTCAGCTTTAACCTGTTGACATGTCAAACATTTGGAAACAAAATCAGATACATCTTTCTTCATTGTAGGCCACCAGTAAAAAGGTCTCAAATTTTTGTACATCTTTGTCATTCCTGGGTGCATAACATAGGAGAATTATGTGCTTCCTGTAGAATTTCTGATCTTAAATCTGCTACATCTGGAACACATAATTGACTGCCTATCATCATAGTCCCATCATCTTCCACAGAAATATCAGGTCTTTTACCTTATTGTACACGATCTCGCATTTTCTGTAAATAAGGATCATGCCATTGTGCTTCTTGGATCCTTTCTTTCAAATCTGGTTTTACCCGTAGTATAGCCATCAAACCTGTTACTTTATTTACTGCTAACTGCACATCGATGGCTCGCATCTCCACTAGTGAATTCAAACTATAACTCTTCATACTAGCCACAATATCAACACTCTTTCTACTCAAAGCATTTGCAACCACATTAGCCTTTCATGGATGGTAATCTATTGTACAATCATAATCTTTTAATAGCTCAATCCATCTCCTTTGTCTTAGGTTCAGCTCCTTTTGTGTAAAGATGTACTTCAAACTCTTATGATCAATGAGAATCTGAAATGTCTCCCCATATAGGTAATGTCTCCATACCTTCAATGCATGGATGACTGCTGCCAACTCTAAGTCGTGTGTGGGGTAATTCATCTCATGAGGTCTCAGTTGCCTAGAAGCATATGCAATGACTTTCCCATTTTGCATTAGAACACATCCCAAACCTTGTTTCGAGGCATCTGTATAAACAACAAAGCCACCACCTTCAGAAGGTAACACTAACGCTGGTGCAGAAGTCAATCTCTGCTTTAGTTCCTCAAAGCTTTGGTGACATTTATCATTCCATTGGAATATAACTCCTTTTCTTAGCAATTTAGTTAATGGACCTGCAATCAGAGAAAACCCCTCTACAAATCTCCTGTGATAACTAGCTAACCCAAGAAAACTCCTAAGCTCTGTAACGTTCTTTGACGGTTCCCACTCATCAATAGCTTTAATTTTGGAAGGGTCGGGTTGAACCCCTTCACCTGACACCACATGACCAAGGAATACAACTTCATCCATCCAAAATTCACATTTGCTCAGCTTTGCATACATCTGATTATCTCTTAAAATTTTCAAAACAATTCTCAAATGTTGTTCATGCTCACCCACATTCCTTGAGTACACTAGGATATCATCAATGAACACCACAACAAACTTATCTAGATATGGCTGAAAAGTCTTGTTCATTAATGCCATGAAAGCTGCAGGAGCATTAGTCAAGCCAAAAGGCATCACAAGAAACTCAAAATGACCATACCTTGTGCAAAAAGCAGTTTTAGGTATGTCAGCTTCTGCAACTCTCAACTGCCAATAGCCCGATCTTAGATCAATCTTTGAAAAATGACGAGATCCTCTAAGTTGATCTAACAAATCATCAATCCGAGGCAATGGATACTTGTTTTTCACTGTCATCATGTTTAATTGTCTGTAATCGATACACAATCGCATACTACCATCTTTCTTCTTCACAAATAATACAGGTGCACCCCACGATGAAGTACTGGGTCGTATAAACCCCTTCTCAAGTAGTTCTTCTATTTGTTTCTTCAATTCTTATAATTCCATTGGAGCCATTCTATATGGAGCAATTGATATAGGAGATGCTCTTGGCATGGTCTCAACAGGAAAATCAATCTCCCTATGAGGTGGTAATCCTGGTAGTTCATCTACGAATACATCTGCAAAATCTCTCACCACTGGAATATTCTCCAATTTGCCTCCATCCTCCCTAGTGTCCACAACATAAGCTAAATATTCTTCACACCCATTTCTAATCTATCTAATTGCTTGAATTGCAGATATTAAACAAGACGGCACAACCTTTCTCTCCCCAACAAATAACACAGTTGATTCTGAATTAAAATGTAACACAACTTCCTTTGAACAACAACCAACTTTAGCTTCATATTTACACAGCCAATCCATCCCCAAAATAATATCAAATTCTCTAAACCCCATAACTGCTAAATCTATAGGGAACTCACTTCCCCTCACCTTTATAGGACAATCTCTCAGAACCTGATTTACAATAACATTATTCCCAACTGGTAGGATAACTCCCACATCATATCCTAATGGTTCTACCTTCCCATTTATTTTCAATATAAACTCAGGTGTTATATATGAATGAGTGGATCCAGGGTCAATCAAAACAAAAGCTAAGGTATCAAGGATAGAAATTGTACCAGATATAACCTCTGGTGCTGTTTGAGCTTCACCCCTCGTCATATTGAAGGCTCTATTTCATGGTAAATTTTGTGTCTGTCCACCCATAGGACCATCATGTCTACCCTAGCTGCACCACCTGCTATATTAGACTAAGGTTGAACTCTCTCTCCTCTATCAACTAATAAGGGACAATAATTACGATAATGGCCTGTTTCTCCACACTCAAAACATGGACACTTCTTAAATGAACCATAACACTCTCCTGTGTGAGATCGGCCAGATCTGCCACAAACCAGGGAAGGTCCCCAACACTCACCTCTGTGTACCCATCCACATGTCTGACAAGCTGGAAAAGATGTTGTTCTCGCTCCTCCTCTATACCCACTATTAACCCGACCACCTGAAAATCTGTTACTACCAACAGATGGAGCACTACTCAAAACATCTCCAAATCCGCCCCGTGATCTAGTCCCACCATGATAATACTACTACTACCTCTAAATTGTTGAGAATAGCCTCTAGAAGAAACTGAGAATCCACCTCTCTTTGATGGCCTATTAGACTGACCCTCTGTATCAAATCTAGCCCTTTTGGTTACAAAAAGTTGTTTTCTATCTTTCACAATTTCCTCAGCTCTGAGTGCAGATTCTACTAACAATCTAAAACTAGTTTCATGTGCATGAATCCCCATTCTAACATTTGGGTGTAGACCATGTTCGAACCTACGACATTTTACTTCTTCTGTAGCCACATTTGCAGGTGCATATTTCGCTAAAGTGTTAAACCTAAGCTCGTATTCAGCCACAGACAAATCCTTCTGTATAAGGGTTAAAAACTCTGTTTGTTTCCTATCTTTATATATCATTGGCATGTATTTATTAGTGAACATCTTCTTAAAAATATCCCATGTTATTTCAGTTCTAATTCTTGTCCTTTTTATAGATCTCCACCATTCTAAAGCTTCTCCAGTGAAAAGATTAGAAACATATTTGACCATTGAGTCTAGTCGACATTCTGTGTTTTCAAGTACATCTTCAATCTTGGCCCACCATTTATCAGCTATATCAGGATCTGTGCTACCCTCAAACTCAGTTGCACCCATCTTTTTAAGCCTTTCAAATTTTTTATCAAAGACTGGCGCATCTCGACGAGCTTGAACACGTGGCTGAGGCTGACCTTGAGCCAAATAGATTCCCATCATCCGTTCAAACTGGTTGTAACCCTGAGGATAACCTACATGTCCTGAAGCTCCTATATGTTCTGTGCCCCCAGACACATGAACATGACCAACTGAACCATGACTAGACACATTACTGGATTGTCCATTCTCACCATCAGACTCCATAACCCTACATGAAACATGACCATGTCAACATGCTTTAGAATAAGAAAATATGATTATGTGGTCTTAACCTAGGAATCCAAAACAAGTCATACACAACCTAATCCCTAGGAAAGTAGACCCGCTCTGATACCACTAAATGTAACCCCCTCACTAGGATCACATGATATCTCAAACAATATCAGTTATAGACATGCTTTCAATTCTCAATCATATAAACTTCAATCTCATATAAACTTTACATATTATACATAAGAGAAAGCATTTACAATTTACAATACACGTTTAAGTCATTATCCTACATAGAGGATTTACAAAACAAAAGTACACCACAAGACTCCAAAATGCCTAGATGAGAATGGACTGACACTGCCGGTGCGATCTTAAGCAAGAAGAACTCCACCTAACCTGTAAAATCTGTTGGCAAGGGGTGAGCTGCCTACTCAATAAACATATTACGCATATATGTATATACAAAAGTAATGTAAAGAGCACAAATCAAAATATATCATCAGTACCAAGTTAGAATTTTCAATAGAAAGATATTCACTCGTTTCACTTAGTATAGTAATACTTATTTTAGAAAGGCCTTGCTGTACTTAGACAATATATATAAAATGGTCTTCGGGCCCAATCTGTATTTCGGCTCACTAAATTCGGAATACAATCATCTGTGCTACGGAGGAGTTAAACTCAACTCACGTACTCATATATCTCAACACATGTGCTTCCGGCTTACAATATTCGGATAGCACTCTCAACTTGGACCATTTCAACATCGTCAACACATTTGAGTAGAATTCTGTTACTAGCCTCGGATAGGTCAAGCCATTGAGGGAGAAGAGTTTGGTCAATCCATTTTTGGAGATCCAGCCGCAGTAGGGTTTCTCATCTTCAATGAAGCTCTTGGAGAACCAGCGTGATGGGATGACATCAAGGTTTTCAACATCATCAAACGCAGCAGTGAACTTCCTCTCCTTAGGTTTTTTATTCGTTTTCTGCTTCTTCCTCTTCGAAGGAGTTGAGTGCTCGGTGCGAGGGTTTTCACCGAGGATGCTGACCTCACCCATTGGCTGGTCATGCTGACCATGGGTTTGTTTCTTGTATTCGGATGAGGAAGTTTCTTGATACTCCTACTCAGCTGGAGAGGGGGGATCAATATCCAAGCGGTTATCCTTGTACTGGTCGCTAGAGTTATTCTGGGAATCGTTTGACATGGTGTTCTTGAGGAGTTCTTGAGAAATGCAGAAGATTAGGGAATTGAGAGAGAGAGAGATTCAAGTGCAAAATTATCAAGCGTAAGGGTGAATAGTGAGAAATCGTTCACTATTTATAGGCGGTGCGTGTTGATCTGATAGGTCAGGATAACGATGGGAATTTTAACCACTCAGAGTCATTTAATTCTGACATTAATGACACATTCGGCGTATGGTTTTCCTAATGATTACGCTTACGTCATCCTAGTTGGCTACTCGAATACGCGTGCAAGCATTAATTGCGCAAGTTGTTTTACTTAGCATCTAAGATACGCAACGTTTGAAGTTCTGAGTGTAAAACAGAGTTATATATTTGCATAGTGAATTACTCAGTATGCATATCAACTCAGCGTGAGGTACTTACTCAGCATGCATAGTAATTTAGCATTTAATAATCACTCAACTTACTTAGCAATTCAGCATAGATGTTTACTCAGCATATACAATAATTACTCAGCATGTTATAATCACTCAGCATTCATTGTACTTGGAAATTTATTGAAGAGGATTAAACATACCGATAACTTCCCTTAATATGCTAAACTGTTCACGAGCCAACGGCTTCGTGAAGATATCTGCAAGCTGTTCATCCATTGGAACATAGGCCAACTTGATCTCACCTTTGAGTACATGATCTCTGATGAAGTGATGTCTAATGCTGACATGCTTCATCCTACTGTGTTGGATTGGATTCTTTGACAGGTCAATGACACTTTTTATGTCACATTTGACTTCAATTGTTTTAGTTTGAACTCCATAGTCCTATAGCTGTTGTTTGATCCACAGAACTTGGGCAACACAACTTCCAGCAGCAATGTACTCAGCTTCAGTTGTTGACAAGGCTACTAACGACTGCTTCTTACTAAACCAGGACACTAGACACCTTCTAAGGAAATGACATCCCCCTGAGGTGCTTTTCTTCTCAAGCTTGTCTCGTCCATAGCCAGCGTCAGTGTATCCAATGAGTGTGAAATCATTAGTGTTAGGATACCATAAACCTGCATTCACTGAGCTTTGCAAATATCTAAGGATTCTTTTTACAGCTATGTAATGAGATTCCTTAGGGTTAGATTGATATCTTGCACAGTAACATACTGAGTACTGAATGTCTGGCCTACTTGCCGTTAGATAGAGTAGAGAGCCAATCATACCCTCGGTACAACTTGCTGTCTACTGACTTACCTTTTTTGTCAGCACAGAGTACAGTGTCAGTACCCATTGGGGTAGATATTGGCTTACAATTTTCCATTTCAAATTTCTTCAATATCTTATTGGCATACTTAGTCTGGCTGATAAAGATGCCATTCTTGCCTTGTTTGATTTGGAGTCTAAGGAAGAAGTTGAGTTCTCCCATCATTGACATCTCAAACTCAGTTTGCATCTGCTTACTAAATTCCTTGCACATAGACTCATTAGTAGCACCAAAAATAATATCATCAACATATATTTGTGCCAGCAGGGTATCTTTACCCTTTCTCTTAATGAATAAGGTTGTGTCAGCTTTTCCTCTAACATAGTTTCTGGTCAGCAGGAAGCTGGTCAGCCTTTCATACCAAGCACGTGGTGCTTGCTTCAGGCCATACAAAGCCTTTTTGAGTTTATAAATGTGGTTTGGGAACTTGGGATCCTCAAACCCTAGAGGCTGACTAACATAAACCTCTTCATTTATAACTCCATTAAGAAAGACACTTTTAACATCCATTTAAATAATTTAAAATTCATAAAGCTAGCATATGCACACAATATTCTTATAGCTTCTAATCTAGCCATAGGGGCAAAGGTCTCACCATAGTCAAGGTTATAGTTAGCAGGAAGGTATTGACTATGGTGAGACCTTTGCCCCTCTGGGTAGATTAGAAGCTATAAGAATATTGTGTGCATATGCTAGCTTTATGAATTGATCAAGCTTATTTCCTTGTTCATCTAGCTTATTTCGAAATACCCATCTTGTTCCTATGACCTTTTGACTTCTTGGATTGGGTACTAAATCCCATACTTCATTTCTTTTGAATTGATCAAGCTCCTCTTGCATTGCATTTATCCAGAACTCATCGTTCTCAGCTTCTGAGAAGTTTCTTGGTTCAAGAACTGACACGAAGGCTACGTTGATGAGATATCTCCTGAGTTGATTTCTGGTCATCAGGGTGTTCTCAGCGCCATCAAACTTATTTATTTCTTTTAAAATTAAACCGTAAATCACGCTAAAATATAGGGACGAAACGCCCCTATCAAACCTCCTCGGACTTTAAAGTTTTACTTGTCCTCAAGTAAAAGAAATCGAAAGACAAGGGATTGAGATTATTAAGAAACAAACCGTCGGTTGGTTTTACTAAGTGCGTGATTCCGAAGCTAAAGTTTTATGCAAAGTTTCCGACAAGTACATACGCAAACAAATGAGTGACCAAAACTTGTTTGAAACCTCCATGATCAAATTCAATAGGCAATATTAATGGGGGTCGATTATCTTTTGAGAACCCGATAGCACCTCACCAAGGGATTTCACTCTTACGCTCAAATTTTGGTGGGTCGGTGTTTTTGCACTCTTCTTTGCACTTACTCGAAGTCACTTTGAGTTTGCATTTTCATCCGGGTTTTTCCTCCTATGTTATGGTCTATGCAACATTAAAAATGAACCCGGAGGGGGGTTGTAATGTGGGTGGCTTTTTAGTGGTTAATTTTTGGAAACTCGAGTTTAAACACCAATTTGATGATCGCACCGTGTTTTTATTTTGGCCTTGGCGAGTTCGTAAAATATAACTCGAAATTGCTCGGGTTGAGCTTGAGAATGCCTTTTTCTCTTTATTGTGTTTTTCTTTTTCTTTTTGTTTTAAGAGCGGCACAAAAACGATTTCGAACGCTTATGGTACTTACTCATCAAGGTCTTGGCTTATTCCGGGTGCGATTTGATTTTGTTGGTATTTACACAAGAGGGAAAAGGGTTAAATGTTAAAAGGGTATTAACAAAAAAGTCGGTTAATAGGCTCGAGGGGGTTTCCTAGAGGTTAATGAAAACGAGAAAAATAATTTAAGAAAATAATTAGACTAAGTGGGTTCGTTTTATCATCTATTGCCATTTTAACCAAAATAAGTGTACTTAACCCGGCATTAGGTGCGAACTCTATGAATCGAGTCAAGTCAAAGCTCTCGAAAAATTGTGAAAGAAATAGAGTTCTCGTACGAACTCTTTTAGGCTCAAAAATATCTCACAAAATTTCGGGTTAAATTGTGTACGTTCAAGTTCTCGTCAAATTTTCAACTATCCCGTTTTTATTGCCTTTTTTAAATTTCATTAGAGAGATGACCTTTGGGTTGGGACTCAATGCTTTTGTTTAGTACGAACCTAGGCTTTGCATAAATTCTATAACTTCAGAATTAAGACTAAAATTTCTTAATCAAACTGATCCTTTGTGTTAACGTTTTTTCATTTAAGGACAAATAACGGAACTTTTAATTAATTTCCGAGGGAGGTAGTGTGTCGGAAATGTTGGAAATTAGGCTAAGGTATAGCAGCGGAAATATAAAAATTTTAACCTATTTCCATTTAACCACAAGATCCGTTAACCGTTATTTTATATAAAGAAGGATAAGAAGAAATACCTTTTAGAAGTTCTATCTACCGTTGTAAACGAAGTGCCCACAACTTCAAAAGAGATAGAAACTGTCTACCAATCTGCCCCTATCCGAAACAGACCTTCCAGACCTCCGAACGACAATCCCTTCGGTGGAAACGTGGAAGAGTATGTCTAGAAGCTCCTGTCCAAAACTCGCGACGATCCGACGGTTCAATCTCCGGGAATCCGCGAAATGGTGAACTGACCTGATGTAGGAGTAGTAAAACGAATTTCTCCCTTTTGTTTGTTTTTCTTCTTCGAGTTCCCAAACACGAAATAAAACACGGGAAGATTAATTTGGAATCAACCGTTGAATAGCAACCAAAGTAGATTGCCTCTAACTAATCAACACAAGATCAAGGATAAAAGAAATAGATGAAAATTAATTGATCAAACGAAGCCGTAGAGAAATCTCGTCCTCGAACTAGGGGTGTCGAATTTTCTCTCTCTTGGACTAGGTGAATTTCGAAAATCACAAGTAGAGTATGGCTTGCTTGGATTTCGAAAATCTCAAGGAAGGGATATTTATAATCTCTTGTATCTAATCCCTAGTTAGATAGAATTAGGTTACTGAATAGGAATTTCATTCGGAATAGAATTCCTAATTATTATCTCACTATATATCTAATATATTAAGGATAATAATAATAACTTTATTGGATAATAATAGGAGTATATTAACCTAATTAAAACTCCTAACTTAATTATCTCTTAATTAATTTAATTCATATTCCTAATCTAATTAGGATTAACAAAATCAAATTAATTATTCATGTATATCACTACATGAATTTCGACCCCCTTATGTCCATGGGCCTTATTGGGCTCAATTGGGCTTCTATCAATTAATTAACATCTATCTCTCTTTTAGGTTCCAAGTCTTATGTGTGATCCATTAGGTTCTTATTGCTTCTAGCCGTATGCAACGTTATTAAATTAATTTTCAAAGAATTATATTTAATCTTTGCATAACGGAATGATGTACAGAGTATGTGATTAGCAAGTCCGTAATCATTCCCCCCAGAGCTATAAGAAGACAGGTTGATTCTGTCGTTAACCTTTCCGTATTAGTTACAGTATAATTCGATCCTTTATCAACTACATCCTTGAACTGAATCTTATGACTATGGGTGATGTCAAGTCACATATAGCGAGACATTCGTTTTACTTGTACAGGCCGAGTCAACTCAAAAAGATAGGTTAAGTGAAATCTGTATTTCTTACTCTTAAGCTATCACCTTGTAAGGATTTAGAGTCGAGTCTTCCACAAGCAATCCATGGATGTATCTCCCATTTATCGGGAGTGATAAATGCTCAATCCAATATATAATGACTCCGCAATTACTTCCTGTGATACCCAATGTCTACTGTTCACACCCTAGAGTCATCTCTGTTAAGGATCGTGTTACACCAGAGTCAAAGCATCACATTCCGTAATCCAGAATACCAATTAATATTCCTTTGAGTCTGAGGATTAGTTATACCTATTAATACCAATGAGATGAACAGGTGACAAGGATGAATCTACCCATCATGTTATCTCAAATCGGATCCCCAATCCTAATGAACAACGTTTCATCGGATCTATGTAACTGTCCAGATATCTGTATATATGAAGCTTGTGAGATCAGCTTTCTGTCGGACAGAAGACATTGTTACGTACAAGTCTCAAAAGTGATATGTCAATCCCAAACATATCACTTGACTTGGGGTGGTTTTAAGTTTATCAGTTTACTATAAAGTTTTGTCTCACTTCATGCTTGTATGAACACTTTATAATCACTTTAAATAAACTTACGGATTTCCTTTTATTAGACTTTATTTAGTGCTTAAAAGGGATTGCCTTTATATAGTTATAAAACATATATCTCTTTAAACAAATGATATAAAGAATAATTCATTTACATTAAGTTTGTATCCTAGAACAATTGTCTATAGGACACTAAACCCCAACATACTCCCACTTGGACTAAAGCCAATTGTTTCTAAAACTTATCCCAGTAGAAGTTAAATGACGATCATGTATTCTCTGGGTTAAAGGCTTTGTCAACGGATCTGCAATGTTGTCCTTTGTAGGTACTCTTTCTATTCTGACATCTCCTCTAGCCACAATCTCTCTAATGATGTGGTATCGCTTAAGGTAATGCTTGGATGCATTATGAGACCGTGGTTCCTTTGCTTGCGCAATGGCTCCATTGTTATCACAGCACAGTGTAATGGGATTAACAATGTCAGGCACCACACCTAGTTCTGTAATGAACTTTTTAATCCAAACCGCTTCCTTTGCTGCTTCCGCAGCTGCGATATACTCTGACTCGGTCGTAGAGAAAGCTACGCTTCCCTGCTTGGAACTCTTCCAACTGACCGCGCCCCCATTCAAGATAAACAGGTATCCTGATTGGGATTTATAATCATTCTCATCTGTGAGATGACTTGCGTCTGAAAATACTTCTATTTTCAGATCACCTTCTCCGTACACTAAGAACATATCTTTAGTTCTTCTCAAGTACTTAAGAATGTTCTTGACGGCAATCCAATGCTCGTCTCCCGGATTCCCTTGGTAACGACTCGTTACAGATAACGCGAACGCTACGTCAGGTCTAGTGCATAACATAGCATACATAATCGAACCGATTGCACTGGCGTACGGGACTACAGCCATGCGTCGTTTATCATCATCGGTTTTAGGACATTGATGATTGTTTAACTTTACTCCATGTAACATGGGTAAGTTACCTCGTTTCGATTCAAGCATGCTAAACCGATTTAGCACCTTTTCAATGTATGTAGCCTGTGAAAGACCAAGCAGTCTTCTCGATCTATCTCTATAGATCTTTATACCAAGTATATAAGCTGCTTCACCAATGTCTTTCATTGAGAAGTTACCAGATAACCATACTTTCACTGACTGTAAGAGAGCAACGTCATTTCCCATTAATAATATATCGTCCACATATAGTATGGGAAATGCTATAGAGCTCCCACTTACTTTCTTGTAAATGCAAGCTTCTTCGCAATTTTGTTCAAAACCAAATTGTTTTATGGTTTCGCCAAAACTCTTATTCCAGCTTCTAGATGCTTGCTTGAGTCCATAAATGGATCTCTGAAGTTTGCAAACTTTATTTGCATCCTTCGATATGAAACCTTCAGGCTACATCATATATACATCCTCAAGCAGGTTTCCGTTTAGGAAAGCTGTTTTCATATCCATTTGCCAAATCTCATAATCGTAGTGAGCGGCAATTGCAAGCATGATTCTGATTGATTTGGACATAGCCACAGGAGAGAAAGTTTCGTCATAATCAATTCCTTGCTTCTGACGATATCCTTTCGCTACTAACCTAGCTTTGTAGGTGCTAACCTTTCCATCCATGTCTGTCTTCTTTTTAAAGATCCACCTGCACCCAATGGGTATTATCCCTTCGGGTGGATCAACCAAAGTCCACACTTGGTTAGTATACATGGAATCCATTTTAGAATCCATGGCCTCAAGCCATGCTTTAGAATCTGGACTAGTAAGAGCCTCTTCGTAGTTTTCGGGTTCGTCGTCTAACACGGGAACCTCATTATCATCTCCCATTAGAAAACCATATCTAACTGGGAGTTCACGAACTCTTTGTGATCTACGAATAGGTGGCACTAGAGTCTCATTTAATGGGACTCCTTCGGGTACCTCAACCGCCTCTGTTGTTTCAGTCGGTGTTTCTTCTTCTTGAACTTCGTCAAGTTCAATCATGCTTCCCTTTTGTGTTTCTTCGAGAAACTCTTTCTCTAAGAAGGTTGCGTGCTTGGATATGATTACTTTCTGATCATCTGGATGATAGAAGTAATATCCCATAGTTTCCTTAGGGTATCCAATGAAGAAACATTTATCAGATTTCGAATCTAGTTTGTCGGACGCAATGCTTTTGACAAAGGCTGCACAACCCCATATTCTCATAAATGAAAACACGGGTTTCCTACCAACGAACAATTCATATGATGTGGAATTAGCGGATTTAGTTGGTACTCGATTTAGGGTGAAGAGGGCAGTTTCTAAGGCATAGCCCCAGAACGTCTTTGGAAGTAAGGTCATGCTCATCATGGATCGTACCATATCTAATAAGGTACGGTTTCTCCTCTCGGACACACCATTATGTTGTGGTGTATAGGGAGGTGTCCATTGTGAGCATATCCCACATTCAGTTAGATAATTCAGAAAATCATCTGAAAGATATTCGCCACCTCGATCAGATCGAAGCGTCTTTATTTTCTTTCCTAATTGATTTTCTACTTCATTCTTGAAGCATTTGAATTTCTTAAAAGCTTCTGATTTGTGCTTCATCAAGTAGATGTAACCATATCGGGTATGGTCATCTATGAAGCTTATGAAGAATCTGAATCCTCCTCTTGCTTGGACTGACATAGGACCGCATACATCTGAATGAATGAGTCCTAGAGTGTCTGATACACGCTCACCTTTATTGCTAAAGGGTGTCTTTGTCATTTTACCTTTTAAACATGATTCGCATGTTTCCAATGATTCGGGATCGATTGGATCTATAAGCCCATCTGAATGTAGCTTTAGCATGCGTCTCTTGTTTATATGGCCTAAACGACAATGCCACAAGTAAGTTGAATTATCTAGCTTATGTCTTTTGGTATCAATTTGCAAAAATAGGAATTTTGTCATCTAACACATAAATCCCATTTTGTGATATTCCTGAAAAATAAAAGATCGAATCTTTATAAAAATTGCAACTCTTGTCTTTTATTGAAATATGAAAAGTCGTCGTCAACAAGGCGGCTAATAGAAATAATATTTCTAGATATTCCTGGAATATCCTCAGGCTGCATCCAAGTACCAAAAGATTCAGACTGTGAAATTTCAATATAAAACATACCAGATGTTGAAGTCCCAGCTTATTCCCCTTTTGAGGAAGGCTAGGTACACCAACAGTTTCTTTTCCAATGCCCGTCTTTACCACAGAAGTGGCACTCTCCTTTGGGCTTCTTCACTTCCTTTCCCTTAGCTTTGTAGGGCACGGCTTTCTTACCTTTCTTGGGATAATTAGGATTGGGATAGCTCCCTTTCCTTTTCTTTGATCCCTCAATGACAAGAGCCGGTATGGCTTTCTCTTTCTTCATATTGGGCTCAACTGACTTGAGCATATTTGCAAGCTCTTCAAGAGAGGTTTGCAAGTCATTCATCTGATAGTTCATAATGAACTGTGAATAACTTTCTGGGAGGGATTGAAGAATTAAGTCTATACTTAATTCGTTATCCATCGCAAATCCAATACTAGAAAGTTTGGTAATGTAGCCAATCATCTTGACACAATGTGTCATGACAGATGTGCCCTCTTGCATCCTACTACGATATAGCAACTTGGATATCTCGTAACGTTCGCACCTGGTTTGTTTCCCAAACAATTCCTTTAGGTGCATGATGATGGAATAGGCATCCATTTACTCATGTTGCCTTTGTAATTCCGGTGTCATCGATGCAAGTATGATGCATCCGGCATGATCATCATCAGCCTTATGCTTCTGGTAAGCATCAATTTCCTCAATGGGAGCATCATCAGCAGGGAGAGGGGGGTATCAATGTATCAAGTACATACCCTATTTTATCGAACTTCAAAACAATTTTGAGGTTACGAAACCAGTCGGTGAAGTTTGAACCATTCAATTTGTTATCGGTAAGAATGTTTTGCAGATTGGTTTTAGTCATGATTATAAGAGTGGGTTTAATTAAACCTGAGAGTGAGAAAGAGTAAACGTATGTCATTCATTTGCTTAAAGTATATCAATCTAAAATTATAGGCCTTTTAGTTTATTTTATTTTGCACCCACTATTTTGCCAAATTAATAGCCCTCCATATTAATTCGAAGAATTTCACAAATCCTTTAGTGAGCTAGGATCCTAACTCCTGAGATTTCGCCTTGAGTTTACTCAACAAGCTAGTCTCATTCATTAGGTAGATTCATGTAATCAATCACATCTTTAATGTGATTCCTAGGTTATTGGGTTACTAACCACATTAGTAACTAATATGCTATTCATATTAATCCAACCGTCTTGCCCATTAGTTTATGACAACATAAGTTTACTCATCTAATTATCATAATCTAATTTAAGTATTACCCCATATTCATGAAAAATGATTTTCGATAATTCAGGTGTTACCGAAAGGACCCCGAGCTTGAGTTTACTCAACAACCCAAAGGCCCTCAGCACTGCCGGCTGAATTATAATATTAGGGAGGGGCAACCGATTTTAATAACTTGTTTATTTACTTAACTTTTTAATAAGGGATTTTATTTTAGGTCTCATAATCTAACTTAGTCTTGATTTGCTTTAGCATACATCAGACACATACATTCACATACATTGGCGTTATGGACATATCATCTAAATTATTCCGTCGAGCTAGAGACGGAATAAAAGGGTAAACCTAAGGAAATACTAACTATTACATATTTCTCTTTAGGTCCTCCATCTTCTCCATGGCGCCTTGAAATTACATATTAATTTCTATACTACTAAAGAAAACTTCAATTGAATTGAAGGGAATCAGATGAGAGGAGAAATTACAATAGATAGTAGAAAGGCAGGACTCGCAGGCCCTATTTCATAAATACCAAAAGACTAAAGAGGGTCCAAATATGTCCATAACTCCAAACATGCACATACTCAATTAAATAAATTTAATTGGTTGATTACATAACTATCTTATGTAATATTTATGTTAATCACATTAACTTATCAATTAACTATACAAAACTTTAATTATGCACGGCCCAATTATTTTGATTTTAATTCATTTAACATTTTGATTACATAACTATCTATAGTGCAAGGCCCATTTGTACCTGTTGAAGTTGTTGTTGGTCCCTTGTTCAGTTGCAAGTATAGTTCCAAGGGGGGGGGTTAGGAACTATGCAAACTTTTTCGCAATTAAGGCAGACTTCTTTTTCTAAAGAAAAAGGTTTTAACAGCGGCGCTGAGTAAACAGCAAGATACTGGCTTAGTCAACAGGTGGCTAGGTCAGTTTCTTAGCTTGAGTCAGGAGATAGCACTTAGAGTCTATCCCTGAGCTCAGACGTTCAACGCGCACAACTCAACTTGACCTCTTCACTTGGTCAGTTTTGATTATTTAAAGCAAGCAATATAAATAAGGAGTTAAGGTAAGAAATACTTCACTCAGCAGATTTATCCAGGTTCGGCTTCTTCTAAGCCTACGTCCTGTCCCCGGAACACTTCCGAGATTTCAAATCCTCTACTGAGCTCTTTAAAGGTAGAGCCTCAAACCTTTTACAATATCAGCAATTGAGTATGACAAGAGTACCTTCCTCTATACTTCTACTCAATCCTAATCTCTCCGCTGAGTACTTAAAACCGAGTACTCAGCCTCTCCTTTCTATCTCTAGAAATGATTAAGATTTGTCCTAAACAACAATTGCTAGAACACCTTAGATGATTGAGAATCAATCACTCTAGACTTTTACACAAATGTATAAGCTTGTAGTGTAAGAATTTGCTTTGCTTTTGATGGAGAACTTTTGTATACTTTTGGTCAGCGTAACGGCTTTTCACCAAGTTCTCTGTTGAATGTGGATTCTGAATGTTCTATTTATAGAGAGTTGTGAGAGCTTCTGGTTATTTTGAATTTTGAAATAACCGTTGGAGGGAAACGGCTATAGGTCGTTTTCACTCAGTCTGTCAGCAGTTCTCTTGGCCAATCAGACTCCAGCATCTTCTGTTCTTTGGTCAGTGTGACAGTATGTTCCTCCATTTTAGGTAACGTCAACCAGACAGCTTGATGCGTCTCCTGATCTTTACAAAAAGAGGAAATACTTTGTCTGGAAGCTGCTTTGTGGTCAGCTGCTGTCTTGTACGTTTTGTCGAGACAGCTCAGCAGCTTCATGCCGAAGTTGTCTACGTGGATCTTCTGGATCCTTCTTTGTTCAGCATGCGTTTCATCACTTCAACGGCAGCGTTTTGAAATACGCGGGCTGAGTGATCTTGGGCTTGTTTGACTTGGGCCTTGACTTCCATATAGGGCTTGAGCCTTATGATCTTTATGTCTTATAATAAATTATAAACTCAACATTGAACAAACACATTAGTAACACTAAATCAAAGCATTTAAACTTAGTGTGTTGTAGAATATTTAATTTCACTTAATTAATTTTGTCAAATCAAAATCTTGTGGAAATGTGTTTCAACAGTTGTGGATGGCCAAACAGTTGTAAAAGCTGAGGCCAAATGGACAGAGGATGATCTCAAGAAGCTTCAAAATCACGCTTCGGCTATTAATATGCTTCACTGTGCGCTCGATGCTGCAAAATATAATAAAATTTCAGGTTGTGAGTCGGTGTAAGAGATCTAGAAGAAGCTGGAGGTCACCTACGAAGGAACCAATAAAGTAAAGGAGTCCAAGGTGAACCAGCAGATGAGACTGTACGAGTTGTTCGAGATGAACAATGATGAGGGCATATCTGACATGAATGCAAGGTTTAACAACATCATAAATGAGCTAAAGAGACTTGGGAAGATCTTCACTGAGGAAGAACAAGTCAAAACGATACTCAGGAGTCTTCCTAAAGACTGGCAAGCAAAGAAGACCGCTGTTGAGGAAGCTCAGGATTTAACCACCTACAAATATGACGAACTCATCGGCTCGCTGCTGACCCATGAGATATCTATGAAAAACTTCGAGGTGAAGGAAAAATCTGAAGACAAGAAGCAGAAGTCTCTTGTCATGAAAGCTGACTCCACTAACGGGAGCTCAACAGATGATGAGGAGATGGCTATGTTCACAAGGAAGATGAAAAGGCTTTTCAGGAAGAATGACAAATATTCTAAGAAGCCTTACAGAAAGTTTGATAAGTATAAAGCTGACTCCAGCGGCAGCAAATACAAGAAAGACAACTCAAAGCCCATTACATGCTTTGAATGTCATCAAACTGGCCATATAAAGTCAAGCTGCCCCACGCTGAGGAAAGATAAGAAGAATGTCAAAAAGGCAATGGTGGCTACATGGAGCGACATTGATGAGTCTTCATCAACAGAAGCCGAGGCCACCGAGTCAGCAAAGATATGCTTCATGGCTGACGAACTTGCTGAGCCATGCGTCTCTGAGCATGCTGACCCCTCCGTTGAATCTGACGATGAGGAGCAATCAAATGAGGTAATATCACTTTCCCAGCTCAGAAACAAAATGGGTAATGCCCTGAGTGATCTCTATACACTTGTCAAAAAGTGTAATAAGAAAATTAGAGCACTCAGCAGGCGCTGTGATGAGGTTGAAGAGGTCAAGCTGAGTGACCTCAGATACCTTCTTCAGGACAACTCAACTCTGCATGATAATATGAAGATCATACATGAGTCTGTCTCTGAAGTCCAGTCAGTTTCAAAGAAACTGAGAAAGGACGTCACAACTATCCAGAACCAATTAAAGGTTCCAAATAAAAGAAACATTCCTCTGAGAACTCAGTACCAAGGTACTCAGCAGAGATGGAATCCCCAGTGGAATGTCTAGTGTGACTTCTGTGGGAAGAAAGGTCACACCATAAAGGTGTGCTGGCATGCTCAGCACTGGAGTGCTGACCAGTCAGTGAGACAACCTAAACAGAAGGTCAGCTGTGACTTCTGTGGAAAGAATGGCCATACTGTCCATATATGTCGCCATAAAATAAAATATGATGCTTTATCTGTTGCACCTAACAAGCAAGGACCCAAAAAGAATTGGGTACCTAAAAGTAACTAGTTACAATGCAGGTAAGCCTGAGATGTGCTGAGAAGTCAAAGATGTGGTATATTGACAGCGCATGCTCGAGGCATATGACTGGTGATGAAACTCAGTTCATCACGTTTGAGCGTAAACGAGGAGGAAGCGTAAGTTTTGGAGACAACAAGAAGGGTAAGATAGTAGGGTCAGGAACCATTGAAGGTAATCCTACTATTGAATCTGTCTCCCTAGTCAGCGGACTCAAATATAACTTACTCAGCGTAGCTCAGCTATGTGACAATGGGAGAAAAGTTATATTTGATGCTACTGGATGTAAAATATACGAGGGTGAATCAAATGAGTTAATTTTAACTGCCCCTCACATAGATAATGTCTTTATGCTAGACTTAGAGAAAAAGTTTTCAAAAACTGTATGCTTAGTATCAAAGGAAGAAAATTCTTGGCTATGGCACAGGAGACTTGGTCATGTAAGCATGGACCTCCTGGCCAAATTAGCAAGAAAGCAATTGGTTGAGGGACTGCCTGAACTTAAATTTGAAAAAGATCAATTATGCCACGCTTGCCAAGCTGGAAAACAAACCAAACAATCTTTTCATATTAAAAATATTGTCTCAACTAAGCGTCCGTTAGAATTACTACACTTGGATCTCTTCGGTCCAGTCCAGCCGCTGAGTCTGGGTGGAAGAAGATTTTCCTTGGTCATTGTAGATGACTTCTCTCGGTACACTTGGGTCATCTTGCTGAGTAGCAAGGATGAGACCTTTGAGACATTTTCAAATTTGGTTAGAAAAATTGAAAATGATAAAGACCTAAAATTGGCTCACATCCAAAGTGATAATGGTGGAGAATTCAAAAACCAAAAGTTTGTTGAATTCTGTGAAGCCAGCGGCATTGACCACAATTTTTCTGCTCCTAGAACACCTCAACAAAATGGGGTTGTTGAAAGGAAGAATAGAACTCTGGTTGAAATAGCCAGGACAATGCTGGATGAGCATAGGCTTCCAAAGTATTTTTGGGGAGAGGTTGTTAACACAGCGTGCTATATTCTTAATATGGCTCTAGTTAGACCTATATTAAAGAAAACCCCCTATGAACTTTGGAAAGGAAGAAAGCCCAACATTGGATACTTTCGTGCCTTTGGCTGTAAATGTTTTATTTTGAATACCAAAGATAGCTTAGGAAAGTTTGACTCAAAAGCTGATGAGGTTATCTTTTTAGGCTACTCAACAAACAGCAAAGCATACAAAGTTTTCAATAAACGAACTCAAATTTTAGAAGAGTCAGTACATGTTGAGTTCGACGAGACTAACCCTGCAGGTAGATACCAGCCACTGACCGAGGATGATCCACACTCAGTAACCGCTGACCAAGAACCAGCTACTGAGTCATTTACTAAAAGGCTGACCAAGAGTAAGAGTGAACCTAAGATTACTTTCACTGACCAATCTACTTCTGCAGAGATTGTTGAAACACAGACAGCACAAGACATAAATCTACCTAAAGAGATAAGGATTCCAAGAGGGCACTCAGAGAGTGCAATCCTTGATTCTGCTGGGAATACCCTGATGACGAGGAATCAAATCAGGAAGTACCTCAGCAATGTAGCCTTCGTCTCAGTACAAGAACCTAAGAACTTCGCTGATGCTGAGGAAGATGAATTCTAGATGAGCGCAATGCAAGAGAAGCTCGACCAATTCAGAAGAAACGATGTATGGGAGCTAGTGCCACATCCAAGGAGTCAGAAGACCATTGGAACAAGATGGGTCTTCCGCAACAAAATGGATGAGCAAGGAAATGTAGTCAGGAACAAAGCAAGGCTTGTAGCTCAGGGCTACAGTCAGCAAGAAGGTATTGACTACGGTGAGACCTTTGCCCCAGTGGCAAGGCTAGAAGCTATTAGGATCTTATGTGCATATGCATCTTACATGAACTTCAAATTATTCCAAATGGATGTTAAGAGTGCATTTCTTAATGGAGTTATAAACGATGAAGTTTATGTTAATCAACCTCCAGGGTTTGAGGATCCAAAATTCCCAAACCACGTTTATAAACTCAAAAAGGCTCTGTACGGCCTCAAGCAAGCACCACGTGCTTGGTATGAGAGGCTGACCAGTTTCCTGCTGACTAGAAATTATGTCAGGGGCAAAGCTGATACAACCTTATTCATTAAGAGAAAGGGTAAAGATACCCTGCTGGCTCAAATTTATGTTGATGATATAATATTTGGTGCAACTAACGAATCAATGTGCAAGGAATTTAGCAAACAAATGCAGACTGAGTTTGAAATGTCGATGATGGGAGAACTCAACTTCTTCCTCGGACTTCAAATAAAACAAGGAAAGAATGGCATCTTCATTAGTCAAGCTAAATATGCCAAGGAGATATTAAAGAAATATGACTTGGAAAATTGCAAGCCAATATCCACTCCTATGGGCACTGACACTATCCTCTGCGCTGATGAGAATGGTAAGTCAGTAGACAGCAAATTGTATCGAGGTATGATAGGCTCTCTACTTTACTTAACAGCCAGTAGACCGGACATTCAGTTCTCAGTATGCTACTGTGCTAGATATCAATCTAACCCTAAGGAATCTCATTACATAGCTGTAAAAAGAATCCTTAGATACTTGCAAAGCTCAGTGAACGCAGGTTTATCGTATCCCAACACACATGGCTTTACACTCGTTGGATACACTGACGCTGACTATGGTCGAGACAAGCTAGAACGAAAAAGCACCTCTAGAGGATGTCATTTCTTAGGAAGCTGTCTTGTATCTTGGTTCAGCAAGAAGCAGGCGTCAGTAGCCTTGTCTACCACTGAAGCTGAGTACATTACTGCTGGTCATTGTGTTGTTCAAGTCCTATGGATTAAGCAACAGCTTGAAGACTATGGTGTTCAAACAAAGACAATTGAGGTCAAATGCGACAACAAAAGTGCAATTGATCTATCAAAGAACCCAATTCAACACAGCAGAATGAAGCATGTCAGCATAAGACATCACTTCATTAGAGACCATGTACTCAAAGGTGAGATAAAGCTAACCTACGTCCCAACGGATGAGCAGCTTGCGGATATCTTCACAAAGCCACTGGCTCATGAACAGTTCAGCATACTGAGAGAAGCCATTTGTATGTTTAATCCTCTTCAGTAATTTCCTGTTCTAAAATGAAAATTTATGCTGAGTGAATTACTATGCTGAATGATTTACACAAATGCATGCTGAGTGATTGTTATGCTGAGCACTTAACATAAAATACACATCCATACTTAGTCAATATGCACACCGAGTAGTAAATCTTAAACTGAGAAATCATCCTTTCATATACTACTGACCACTCAGAATCCAAAACGCTTAGTATTCTAAACGCTGAGTGTTAGATCCGTTGCACTTAATGCTTAAGCACGCGAATAGCCACCTAGGATGACGTATGTGCCGAATGTGTCATAAAAGCCAGGATTTTTGTCAGTTGACAATCCCAAGGCAAAACTGACACATGGATTCGATAAGATCCACACTTCACTGCTATAAATAATGGGCAAATCCCCATTCTTTATTTTCTTTACATCTACCGAATTCTAAGGCAAAGAGCTTTCTCTCTAAAAACTCTCAAAGCTTCCCAAACCCTTTCTGAAACTATGACTCAAGTTTCCGTCAACATCTCCGGTGCCGGTCACCCTAAAACTACCAAGGTCACTACGCCGAGTAAAGGAAAAACTGGGCAAGCTACCTCCTCCAAAGAAAAACCGACCAAAGTCAGAACCTATACCAAGGTTTTTGATAATATTATCGAATGGAAGGTAGACTTCTCACGATGGGTCTCGGAGAACTTCGTGACTTCTGAGCAACCCTTCTGCGAATGGATATCGCAAAATGGATGGACCGAGCTGTTCTCCATTAGAGATCACACCTATCCTGACCTAGTAAGGGAATTCTACAAGAACCTCCAAGTCGCTGATGATAACCAGGACTGTCTGGCAACAGTAGTAAAGGGGAAAACGATTTTCATCAATCCCACCTATCTCGCAAACTTGCTGAAGTTAAAAAATGAAGGAGCAAAGCTGAGAAGATCTGGAGATCAGGACAATACTGGGTACGTAGTCACCTTCTGTAAACCTGAAGGTCACTCAGGAGAAGTCTCCAGTTCCTCTATGGGTCAACATCAAAAGATGGCTCACTATCTGCTGTCCTACTTCATTTATCCGAAGATCAATTGCACAACCTCAGCAACGAACTTCGAGCAATGCTTCATATGGCATATGCTGACATATAAGCCGATCAACATGCCAGTATTCCTCATTGCTGGCTTCTTAAGGAGTACCGGAACTCCAAGGCTGGGATCGCTCATCACTAAGATCCTCATTGATCATCAGATAGACCTAACTGATGAAGTTAAAGCTAGAGGATCTGAAATCACAGCAGCTTCGCTGAGGGCTTTAAAGTTCAATCAGCCTCTGAAGAAAGGAAAAACTGCTGCTACTGATGAACAACAAGCTGAGGAAACAGCTGTCCCAAAGAAAGGGAGAAGAACTAAGGCTCCAGCTGCCCGCAAGAGGAAAGCTGTTGAGACCACTTCAAAGAAGGTTGAGCCTAAGGCAAAGAAGCCTAAGTCAGTTGCTGAACCAGGTCAGGAGAGACCTAAGTCAGCTGATAAAAGAAGCAGGCAAGATAAGCCTGAAACTGAGGATAGAACTGATGCTGACGTACAGCCTCAAAAGAAGCAGAAGTCTTCCACACTGACTCCCATTGATGCTATTCCTACTGACATTATTGTGCCTAGTGACTCCTACTACACACAGTGTCTAGGAACTGTAGCTGAGGAACAAGAAGAAGAGGTGCATCTGGACGATCAGTTCATTGCACAAGTTGAGGAAGAACTAGATGGTGACAGTTCAGAAGATGACGAAGAAGAAGAGGCCAGCGGTCAGGATGACGCTGAGGAAAATGAGGAGACAACCAGTGAGATTGAAGCTGAGCAAGCCAATACTGAGTTGGCTACTGGAGAACATGTTCTTGTTCTTCTCCAGCAGCCAACTCAGTATTGGCTTGCTCAGCTTCAATCTCATTGGTTGTCTCCTCATTTTCCTCAGCGTCATCCTGACCGCTGGCCTCTTCTTCTTCGTCATCTTCTGAACTGTCACCGTCTAGTTCTTCCTCAACTTGTGCAATGAACTGATCGTGCAAGCTTTGATCAAAGACCTTCAACAAGTTACTCCTGCTGCTGCTGGGTCTTCCACTACTGAGACTACTCAGCTTTCCCAAGTCACTCAGCTTCTCAACAAAGTTAAGGGATTCAAGGATTTGCTGAACGTCATCATTACTTTTCAAGCACAGCAAGCTAAGCAGGATTCCATTGCAAAGCTGGCTGAGATCCAGCTGACAATTGTTCAACACTTAAACACTCTACAACAACAAGTTCAGACCTTGTCAGCTGCGAACACACGCTATGCCACTTCTGATGAAGTAAAGATGCTCTTTGCTCAGCTTCACACCGAGCAACTCAAAACCAATGAGCAAATGGTTTCTTATTCTCAGTGCTCAGTAGAGCAAATTGGTGAGGCTGTTCGATTGCTGAATCTGAACAAGCAAGAGATGGATACTGACGCTATGAAACAAAATGAAATGATGTCCATAACCAGACAAACCTTCAATCACATACGTCACAGCAATGTTCAGCGTCAATACTATGACACCTACTTACTCAAAACATTCCATCAAGTCATTGCTGGACTGACCGATGCACTTACATGGATAGACAAAGCTGAAGCCTTCACTGTCAGCATGATCAGCGCTGCTGAGCTTAATATACTCGTCGAGGTCTCAGATAATGGAGTGGCTATTTTTGATGGTGTCAATGAAAGCGCCGATAGACTTAAAGCGCTGTCCACAGAACTGACCAGAGCCGTCTTAACCGACTCCTTTAGGATTCCTCCTCCCGATGCTAACAAAATGGGGGAGAAAGCACCAGCGAGACCACAGCATGAGTCTAGTCAGAAGAAAAAGAAATAGATATAGGCTAGCTCAGTATAGGCTAAGTATTTAGTCTCTATGCCTGTCTTAAATTTTTGTTTGTAAACACTGACTACCTACATTAAATATCAATACTTGCATCTTATGTTCAAACTCTGAGTTATGAATTATTTTTATACGATGCTGTGTATTATGTCATTATGTATCTTCAATTGCATCAGCCTTGTTTAAATGCTTATAAAATTTATTGATTGAACCAAATGCTGATAACATGTTTGACATTGACTCATATATAGTCTTATAAAACTCATTGAACAATAAATTACTCAGCGCCCTCTGAATGTTAAAACCTTCCGCTTAACACTGAGTAAAATAGAATATGTTCCATGAACTGACCTATATCTGAAAACTGACCTTAGACTTACTCAATTAAACCTTTAAATGTTTAGAGTAAAACTAAGTCAGTAGCTCAACCCTTACGGGGGAGTTTGCTAAGTTATATTAGGTCAACTATCATGAGGGAGCTCAACACTGAGTTCCTCGCTTAATAGTTTTGCCAACATCAAAATGGGGGAGTTTGTTGAAACACCTTTCCACATAATTTTGATTTGACAAAATTGTTTAAGTATAATTAAAAACATATTCTAAAAACACTAAGTTTAAATGCTTTGATTTAGTCTACTAATGTGTTTGTTCAATGTTGAGTTAAATTGTTTATAAGACACAAGGATTAAAAGGCCCAAGCCCAATACAAGAGTCAAAGCCCAAGTCAAACGATTCAATTCAACTCGGCCCGCGTTTATCAAAACGTTGTCGTTATGGACAAAACGCAACTCAGCATAAGAAGGATCTAGAAGACCTTCAAGGAACAACTTCGGAACGAAGCTGCTGAGTGGATTCGACAAAGCGTACAAGACAGCAGCTGGCTAAGGAAAACTTCCACACAAAGTGTTTCCACTTTGGGTAAAGATCAGACGACACAGTATGCTGTCCAGTTGACTTTACCATAAAAGGAGAAACATTCTGCTGAGCTGACCAAAAGCTGACCGAGGACAGAAGATACTCAAATCTGATTGGCCGAGAGCTCTGAGCAAGTCAGGATGACAACGACAGGAAGCCGTTTCCCTCCAACGGTTATTTCGAAATTCGAAATGACCGATGCCTCAAGACGTCTCTATAAATAGTGCCATCAGAAGCTTCATTCAACACAGAACTTGATCAAGCCATTACGCTGACCAAATTTCTATGCAAGTTCTGCAAGCAAAAAGCAAAGCAAACCTTACACTACATTTCATATCTTTGTGTAAAAGTCTAGAGTGATTATTCAATCATCTAAGGTGTCTTAGCAATCATTGTTTAGGACAAACACTTATCATTTCTAGAGATTAGAAAGGAGAGGCTGAGTACTCCGTTATAGTACTCAACGAGAGATTAGGATTGAGTAGAGGTATAGAGGAAGGTACTCTTGTTATACTCAGTTGCTAAGATTGTAAAAGGTTTGAGGCTCTACCTTTAAAGAGCTCAGTAGAGGATTCGAAATCTCGGAACGTGTTCCGGGGACAGGACATAGGCTTAGAAGAAGCCGAACCTGGATAAATCTACTGAGTAACGTATTTCTTACCTTAAACTCCTTATATATATTGCTTGCTTAAATAACCAAAAACTGACCAAGTAAAGAGGTCAAGCTGAGTTGTGCGCATCGAACATCTGAGCTTAGGAATAGACTTTAAGTGCTATCTCCTGACTCAAGTCAAGAAACTGACCTAGTCACCAGTTGATTAAGCCAGTATCTTACTGTTTACTCAACTGTAGACACCGAGTCGGAGGACCTGTGACGAGAACCTGTAACAAAAGCGGTCGAAGCGGTTGGTTCCGGAAAAATTTAAAAAAAAAAAGAGAGAAGAAAAATATATAATAAGAAAAAGAAAGAAAGGAAAAGTCAACGGAAATCGCGGTCGTCAAGTGGACGGCTCGCGAGCGCTCAGCGACGTGGTGCGAGCGCCTAGCGGCAGCCGATGTGTGTCCGACGACAGTTGGATGCGCGCCCGGCAGAGCGGGGCGTGCGCTCGACGTCCGCGGGACGCGCACGTCCGGCGGCACGCGCTCGACGACCGTGAGGCGCGCGCGGGCGCACGCCCGACGGCCGCTGGGCGCGCACGCCCGACAACCGTTGTGCGAATGCCCAACGACGTTGGACGGACGCCCAACGCTCGCTGGGCGAACGCCCAACATCAGTTGGGCACGCGCGCCCAACTGAGGTTGGGCGTACGCCCAACGATAGTTGGGCGTTCGCCCAACTTGTTTTGGGCGACGCCCAATCTTAGTTGGGCGTCGCCCAAAATTTTTCGGGACCCGTTGCCTATTTAAGGCACGGATCCCCATGCAAGAAGGGGAGGGAGGATTTTTTGGAGAGCTTCTCACTATAAGACATTTTTTAGGGAGAGAAAGTTATTTTTTGGGAAAAAACATTTTTTTCCTAAAAATTCCGAATTTCCTAAAAGTTAAAATTTTACCGAAAATACAAAAAACACCGGAAAAGCACGATTCGTGGAATCAACCGACTTCAACCGTCAATACCGAACTTGAGGTATTATCCGAGGACTAGACTCGTTTTATTTTATTTTATTTATTTCCTTTATTTATTTATTTTTATGTTATAATTTTATTTATTTAGTTATTTATTTATTTATCACGTTTTACTTAATTTTTCATATTTATTTAATTTTCGTCTCGTATTAAATAAACGTTCGGTTTTGTTTTAAAATAAAAATCTGGTTTTAATATCCCAATACGAACCGTGATCCGATTCAAAGGTAGTTCAGGTATTAAAAAACGTTGTAATTATAAGTTTTAAAAATATTTCAAAATAACGTTTTAAATAAAAACGTCGTTTTAGGAATCTCCGTTGTAGGCTATGATCCAATTTGGGTAGCGCGGAGGTCCAAAACGATAGAATAGATCAAATCTAAAGCCTTTGAATAAATCTGGAAATTGTTGGTTCATTTCTGTAATTTTACATTTTCTGTCACTAAAGGCTGTTTACCGACGGATTTTCCGTCGGTAAAGCTGCTGAAATGTAAAAAATGTTGTTTTGGTCCCTCCTTCTCAACTTTTAGGCTTTTGGTCCTTTATATATATATGTATATTTATGTAATATATACTTTCAAGCTATTTTTAAATACTTTGTACATATATTTATTTAATGTGTTTATATATCATTTCTTTTCATCAATTTGATTTAGAGTTTATCCTCTATATATTATTATCTACAAAACTATTTTGATTTAGAGTTGATTTTCTTATTTATGAATTTTATTCTCTATCTTTACATTATTTCTTAAATAAAAATCAAAGTGTATTTTAATTAGCCTTATCCTTATGTTCACTTATATATGTATTATTACTTTTCTTATCATATATTTGATCTACATATATTATTACTATTTTAGCATTCTTACATATATGTATAAATATGTATATTTATTCTCCATTTGGATTTCCTATAGGTATATATTCTTTAAATATATTTGGGTTGGGTGAGTTTGAGATTCAATTTATTATTTGTTGATTATTGTATTCAAGTAAGGTTCAATTGAGTGAAAAAGGGAAAAATAAATTACAAAAAGAGAGTTTAATTTGTTGGTTCAAATTAAAATTTTTTCTAGATGTTCTTAAGGTGTAAATAAAAGGTTTTCTTATCACTTTAAACCATTTCCTAAAACATCACGTGTTAAAACCTTAATTCGTTCCAACGACGGATTAAGCGAACCTTGTAATTAAAATCGTTTTCGTTGTAAATAATAGAGTTTTGAATAGTTTTCTTAACTAAATTTTTTTTGTACAAAATAAATTGACTTGTATGCCTAATCACGCTTTTAGATTAAAAATGTTTGCTCAAATGCTTTCAAAACGCTCGAGTCGTTCCAACGGCGATTCGAGTGAACGTCATTCACGGGGGTTTTGAAACGTACCTAAATCGTTCCAACGGCGATTAAGGTACGAACCATGTAAATAAAGTCATTTTTGGGAAGTGAGTTTAGTTTAGAGTTAGTGTGTAATACGAAGCATAAATCACATTGTAAACAAATCAATTCTTTCTTCTTCCCCCTCTCTCTCCTATGTATTTTGAACCGATGTAAATGGGTGATTCCTTACCAAAATGGCTTTCAATCATATATGCTCAAAACGGTTTTCAAAACGAGAAAGAAAAGG
Source organism: Euphorbia lathyris (assembly GCF_963576675.1). NCBI lineage: Eukaryota > Viridiplantae > Streptophyta > Magnoliopsida > Malpighiales > Euphorbiaceae > Euphorbia > Euphorbia lathyris. Next base: position 59,303 of record NC_088918.1, read on the forward strand.
TTTCAAATGAATTTTAAACTTAAAGAAATATGTGATTAGTCCGTTATCGCCTAACACGCTGAGTAGGAGGCCGGTGGTTCATAACCGGGCGATGTCGGGGTGCCTAGTAGCCTTTCTCCGGAAAGGAGCTAGCCTTCTCGGCTCGTACCTATGTTTCCCGAACCCTCACCGGTCTCCCGCAAGGGATCGGTGTTCATTTTCCCATTCATGGGTGGCGACTCTTCCATACTCCGAGCTCTGGTCCTGCCGAGCAGCTTGATTCCACGATTGGTTGCTTTCGGCGCCAATCACCGCTTACGTCGCCATGAGGTGTCCACCCCCCGGTCCGCCCGGGAGATTAGGCCGCGGCACCTCGTCTAACAAGTGGCGACTCTGCTGGGGAAGCGAGAAATTTGATTCCGGAAGGCGTATATTAAGCCCTTAACGGGGACAGATCGTATTATTTCTTTTCGTATGCATTCATAAGCATTATTGCAAACCTTTTGGGTAATTTCCACGAAACCTCTAGCGAGAGTCCATTCGTCACTCGAAAGAGGCTAGCGTAAGTTCCCCCTTACAGTAAGGCGCCAAAGGGTCCCCATCCATTCGTTAGGGGTGAATTTGTGCGGTCCTGTGAGGTCCCGCGATTAGCCGTGTCAGCATATAGTAGCCTTAGAAGTTGCCATAGGATTACCCGTTACCATTTTTGATGTGATAAATGAATCAGTTCGTGTTTTCAAATTGCCATGATACGTGTCTAATCCTAAAATATGTAAAGAAAATGAAACGATACGTTAATATATACTCTTAAACCGATATACATACTACCCCAAAACATCGAAACGATTCGAACTAAAGACGACTTAGTCATCTCGTATGAATGAACTTGTGCGACCCGCTTGGTCCCTTTCCGTGTCCCGAAGAAGGCACATGTTCAGGAAATACGTTGTGACGTAAGCACGTATTAGTTCAAGTCGCTTTGATATCAAGGATAGTTATATCTCGATTCAAAAGACTATATTAACAGTAGTCGTTATTCACATTCTTTAAATGGGTTGGGATGAAACGAGATTATGACGAAACGAAAACAAAGAACATTTCTATTTCGAATGACCCCGCTGTAACGTAAAGAGTTTCGCAAACGTGGCCCGTCCCTTCTGAATAAAAGACGAGCTCTTACGTTATGCCTTGTGTCGTTCTTAAGAGAAATGGACGTGTCCGCAAAAGTGACTAAGAAAATAAAAGAAAAAGCAAAAATAAACAAACGACCAAAGTCATTCTGTATCTACGATGTATATCCATCCCGAGGGTAGTTAAAGAAAATGAACTAATGCCGTTAAATACGTGTCTCGAGCCGGTATATACGCCGTTTAAAATCACAAAACCGAATTAAGCTAAACCGCTTAATTGCGCCATATGGACGAGACTGTGGGTTTGACTAACGACTCGATCATTTCGACTGTTACCAAAACTTCAAGAAATATGGCCCGATATGCGCGTTTGCTTAACTCGTGCCTAACTGAAAAAGAATGGTGATATCCCTGCTTCGAATAAACATGCGATTCAACGAAACGTTGATTTTCTATAACCACGCTAAGGTGATATATCCCGTAGATTGGAAGGAATAAAGAGTTGTTGCTAGCCGACAGATTACCGTGCGCTCAAATAAGACTCGCCGTCTTTTTACGTAGCCAAAACGAGCAAACGGATTCTTAACGCTAAAAACAAACACGTTACGCGATGAGTCCGTTCCTTAAAATAAAAAGTGCTTTCATCACTGAATAAACATGTGGTTACGTCTCTCGATAGATCCAAAAGATCCCATCGTAATCCAAAAATCGAGACACAAACACACGCGAATAAGAGGGAACGAGTCATTGTCAATAACGAACGATTGGACTGAAAGAATAACTCGTACCACGTTTAAAAAACCGAGATGCGCTCAAAGGGAGTCAAAACCCGAACTAATGCGTCTCGCAAAATGACAAAAGACGAGTTATCCCGAAAGAACAATCCAAATTGGTCGATATCTTAGTCACCGAACGCTGATACGTTAAAACAAACTGTATTGTCTGATGGATGGTTTACTTTTCCGCAATAATCGACGGCATCACGCGTCCCCTGGACCGCAATGTGAGCCCCAAACCAAAATCCTAGGAAAGAGACTTGGACCATCGAGTGTGTGGAGGAATAAGGGTGGAAGAGAGATGTTGTGATACGTGTAATTAGACTGACGTTTGTTCTTCTTATCTTATATATCCGTAAATAAATAAACGCACACACCACAAATCATGCATATAAAACCATGCATACATACTAATGGATGCTGTTCGCGCAGACGTCATCATTAAGCGGTTATGGTTCCGTGAGAGCAGTCGTCTAGTTAGGCAGTTTGATTAGTTACAGATTGACAGTTCCGAATCGGCAATTGTGGCTTCTGATTCATCTTCATCCGGGTATACTCATTCTTCCGTCAGTATGTCTGCGACCGACGAAAAAGTGGCCGGTTTGGAAAACTTTGTAAACAACATTAATGAGCAGTTAGCCGCGATAGTGGCCCAGATAGCTAAGTTGGCCATGAAGGATGACAAGAGTGGCAGTAAGCACGCTGAGAACGAGGTGAACGATGGTCCCCGCTTTGGGAATGAGGACGACTATCAGGATTATATCCGAAAACAGCTTGAGAAAGAGAAAGCTAAGGAAGAGGAGTGGAAGCAACACATCACTCAGGAGGTACATGATCTACGTGGGGGAAGTTCCGGGAGTCAGGACTTTTATAACTTGAAGAATTGTTTATCGGCAGCTGCTTTGCCTTTGAAATTCCGGCTCCCTGACATGAAAAAGTTCGATGGAACTGGAGATCCTACTGCTCACATGAATCAGTATGTTGCCGTGATGAAGCACACGATCCTGACTGAGGATCAAGTCCTGGGGCTGTTTAACACTTATCTGGAGGGGGCTGCCCTCACATGGTTTCATGCGTTGCCAATGGTGACGAAGAGAGATTGGAAGGAGTTAGCGAAGTAATTCATCGCTCAGTATAGCTTCAACACCATGCTTGAGGTTACCTTGAAAGAGTTAGAGAGCACTAAGCAACAGACTGGGGAATCTTTCTCCGATTTTGTGAGGAGATGGTGGGCCAAGGCCGCAGTTATGAAACAAAAACCGCTCGAGCAAGATCAGATCCGAATGGTAGTCGGCAACACATTGCCGTATATCAAGAATGAGTTGCGGTATATGCCTTTCACCGATTTCAGTCAGATGTATAGTTGCGCCTTGACAGTTGAGGGGGACGGAGAACCAAAGAAAGCTTATACCAAATGAACGAAGTCTGGATATAGTGCCGGGGGGCCAAGTGCGAGTGCAGAATCTGCAGCAGTGAAAGTGCTTGATCTTAATGCTATCGAAAAGAGGTAGTTCGCCAAATTTGATCAGACCTACGCAAAAGTTTTCGAACGATTGCAGAAAAAGGGGTTGTTGAAAGCTCTTACTCCTTATAACAAAGCTCCGCCCACTCAGCAGATACAAGCTAGGGGATACTGCGAATTCCACAGCAGTTATGGGCATACTATTGAGAATTGTGAGAGGTTGAAGCACGAGATCCAAGATTTGATTGAGGAGAAAAAGATAGCTGATCCTTCGTCAGCGAACCCTTCCACTAGGCGTAACCCATTGCTTAATCATAGGGTGAGCATGATCGGATTCGGTCTGAAAGAAAGTGTAGTGATGAAATCCTTCGAGGAAAATGAAGAGGAGTTGCTGGACTTCGATGAAAAAGGCAATATAGGAAATGGTCTATATGTGTCCTTCCTTGGCGAGGAACAGGAAGGTGAACCGATGGATGAAGGTTTGGACGGTGGAGCACCGTATGATGAAGATAGTGCCGAAGAGACTGGGGAAGGGCCATCTCGGACAATTGTGCCAGAATTGAGTCTGTTTAGTGGTGGGGAGAATCCCGATGTGCACTTGCGTGAATATATGCACGATATGTTTGTTGAATCCTTCGGGGTGGACGAGATTGCTTAGTGGTTCCACCATTCACTAATAGGCGAGCCTTTGGGGTGGTTCCACTCATTACCCGACTCTTGCAAGCATGATTGGGAACGGTTGTCAGATTTATTCCTAGAAAAGTACCAGAGAGCTAAGGACAGGGCCGCAGAGCGCTTTACGATGCAAATTGGGCCTATCAAGCATCCGTTATCGAGGGTCAGTAAGTATAACGGCAACAAGGATCCGATGGAACATCTTCACTTCTACTTGTCGGCCATGGGGCCTTTGGGTTTTAATGAAGGAGAGATCACCAGCTTGTTCTGTAATTCGCTGATGGGTGAGCCGTTGATGTGGTATATGTCACTTCCGATGCATGTCAAGACCGATTGGGCGGCAATGACGAAGAGGTTTATCAAAGAGTATACGATATGGATGCTGGCGGAGCAAACCCCGGACTCGCCCTCTTATGAAACACCCGAGGCAGTGTTGGCAATGCCTAGGTATGGTGGATACCAGGATCCTGTTGAGCATGCGAGGTTATTCCGCAACCATATGTATGACGACGGGTTCCCTCAATGCAAATTACATGAACATTTCCCGGAAACCCTCATAGGAGAAGCCTTGCTGTGGCACCAAGGCCTATCAGAGGAGGAAATGGGTCATTGGATACCTCTTAGGAATGCTTTTGTGGTGAGATATAAGATGTATGTTCCATGGACGGGATCCCTGGAGGATCTGGATAGGATCAGACAATTCCCCGAGGAACCATTCGTGGATTATGTTAGGAGGTGGAGGCACCGCTATGAGCAGTGTCATGAAACGATGAGTGATAAGGTGCAGCTCATGTTCATACAGAGAGGCGCGATTCCGTTGGTGGCGAGGAGGATGAGTAGAGTATCCCTCAGGGATTATGATGATTTGATAGGCTGGGCTTTGTATGGATCAGCGGATCCCTTTTATTTGAATTCAAACGTTCCTCACGTAATGGATCTAATGATTGTGGACATTTGGGAAAGTTCCTCGGATGAGGAGGATACTGATCGAAGAATTCCTATCAATATTTGGGATGAATCTGATGAAGAGCCAGAAATTGCCGTCATGACAAGATCAGGTCGAGTGGTCGAGGGAAAGGCACCCGTGGGTGAGACTGAGATAGGGGAAGGATCGGCTCCCAAGCCAGATGACCAAGTCCTCGAGCAGTTGAAGAAAACACAAGCTAAGTCTACGGTGTGGGAAGTCCTATGCCATTCCAAGTACCACCGTGAAAATCTGATGAAAGAGCTGCAGAATTTGGTTATTTCTACCGATACTGAGCCGGCAGCTTTAGTAGGGGCAATTATGGCCCGGAAGAAGACCGAAATCACATTCACTGACGAAGATCTCCCAGAAGAGGGGAAGGCTCACAACAAGCCTTTGTACATCCGAGCTGAAATTAACGGGAAGAAGACTAGCTGTGTGATGGTCGATGATGGATCGGCCATTAATGTTTGCCCACTAAAACTTTTGTCCAAGTTGGGGGTAGAAAGAGGAGATTTGATGGCCTCGGAAACTGTGATCAGGGCCTATGATGATAGCCGTAGGCACATCGAAGGAGTTTTTAAGGCCAAGCTGAAAGTAGGGCCGCATGAGGAAGAGACTGAGTTTTTTTCACTGTGCTGGATATACCGGTGACGTTTGCCGTGTTGTTGGGACGTCCATGGTTCCACAAATTGGGAGGCGTGCCCTCCACTCTCCACCAAATGATCAAATTCCCCTTCGGGGAGGAGATAGTAACAATCAGAGCAGAAAAATTGAGCTCGGTGGCGGCATTGGGAATTGAGCCTCAACTTTTCTCCGGTTTCCAAGTTTCTGGGATCTACGAGTCTAGCATGACCACCGATGTGGTGAAGATGATGAAGGGGGGTTTCATCCCCGGTATGGGCTTGGGAGCACACCATCAAGGGTTGCCAGAATTTCCGGATTTCAAGAGTCAGAAAACCCATAGGGGTTTAGGATATGAGCTGGGAGGTCCGTCCAACACAAGTGGTGAAGGAAAGGTGGGCCTAAAGAAGTATTTTGTGAATGAGGGGCACGGAAAGGTTTATTCGGGGACTCCCGAGTCATGGACTAGCACCGAAGGAAAGATTCTGCCAGGTTTTGAGATCTTCAATGATGTTACCGACTGGGGCAAAGGAAAGGCAAGCTACTTCATCGAGGAGATCATGATGTTAGATTTGAACGCCGAGGAGCAGGTCATCACTATTGAGGCCACTGTGGGAGCGGTGGATGAACCCGGTACCTCCAAAGCTTATGAGAAACCCGAGAACCCTGATGATGAAAATTGTATTACTGCTTTATTTGAATCCGATGATGTACTCGCCAACACTATCAATGAAATGAATTCTGATTTTGCTTACTTGCTTGATGTTGATCGTGATCATTCCATGCATTCTCATTCATATAACATGCCTACATTTGAAATCAATACAATAGAAATGTCAACTTTCAATCTTGGCACGGATGAAAATCCTAAACTTATACAAATTGCTCAAGAACTAACTATCGTAATTATTGTCCCTTATTAGTTGATAGAGGAGAGAGAGTTCAACCTCAGTCTAATATAGCAGGTGGTGCAGCTAGGGTAGACATGATGGTCCTATGGGTGGACAGACACAAAATTTACCATGAAATAGAGCCTTCAATATGACGAGGGGTGAAGCTCAAACAGCACCAGAGGTTATATCTGGTACAATTTCTATCCTTGATACCTTAGCTTTTGTTTTGATTGACCCTGGCTCCACTCATTCATATATAACACCTGAGTTTATATTGAAAATAAATGGGAAGGTAGAACCATTAGGATATGATGTGGGAGTTATCCTACCAGTTGGGAATAATGTTATTGTAAATCAGGTTCTGAGATTGTCCTATAAAGGTGAGGGGAAGTGAGTTCCCTATAGATTTAGCAGTTATGGGGTTTAGAGAATTTGATATTATTTTGGGGATGGATTGGCTGTGTAAATATGAAGCTAAAGTTGATTGTTGTTCAAAGGAAGTTGTGTTACATTTTAATTCAGAATCAACTGTGTTATTTGTTGGGGAGAGAAAGGTTGTGCCGTCTTGTTTAATATCTGCAATTCAAGCAATTAGATGGATTAGAAATGGGTGTGAAGAATATTTAGCTAGGGGTTTTCTCTGATTGCAGGTCCATTAACTAAATTGCTAAGAAAAGGAGTTATATTCCAATGGAATGATAAATGTCACCAAAGCTTTGAGGAACTAAAGCAGAGATTGACTTCTGCACCAGCGTTAGTGTTACCTTCTGAAGGTGGTGGCTTTGTTGTTTATACAGATGCCTCGAAACAAGGTTTGGGATGTGTTCTAATGCAAAATGGGAAAGTCATTGCATATGCTTCTAGGCAACTGAGACCTCATGAGATGAATTACCCCACACACGACTTAGAGTTGGCAGCAGTCATCCATGCATTGAAGGTATGGAGACATTACCTATATGGGGAGACATTTCAGATTCTCACTGATCATAAGAGTTTGAAGTACATCTTTACACAAAAGGAGCTGAACCTAAGACAAAGGAGATGGATTGAGCTATTAAAAGATTATGATTGTACAATAGATTACCATCCAGGAAAGGCTAATGTGGTTGCAAATGCTTTGAGTAGAAAGAGTGTTGATATTGTGGCTAGTATGAAGAGTTATAGTTTGAATTCACTAGTGGAGATGCGAGCCATCGATGTGCAGTTAGCAATAAATGAAGTAACAGGTTTGATGGCTATACTACGGGTAAAACCAGATTTGAAAGAAAGGATCCAAGAAGCACAATGTCATGATCCTTATTTACAGAAAATGCGAGATCTGTTGGGGTTTTGTGTCCTATAGTCAATTGTTGCAGGATACAAACTTATTGTAAATGAATTGTTCTTTATATCATTTGTTTTAATGAGATATATGTTTTATAACTATATAAAGGCAATCCCTTTTAAGCACTAAATAAAGTATAATAAAAGGAAATCCGTAAGTTTGTTTAAAGTGATTATAAAGTGTTCATACAAGCATGAAGTGAGACAAAACTTTATAATAAACTAATAAACTTAAAACCACCCCAAGTCAAGTGATATATTTAGGATTGATATATCATAGTTGAGACTTGTATGTAACAATGTCTTCTGTCCGACAGAAAACTGATCTCACAAGCTTCACATATATAGATATCTGGACAGTTACATAGATCCAGTGAAACGTTGTTCATTAGGATTGGGGATCCGACTTGAGATAACAGGATGGGTAGATTCATCCTTGTCAACTGTTCATCTCATTGGTATTAATAGGTATAACTAATCCTCAGACTCAAAGGAATGTTAATTGGTCATCCTGAATTACTGAATGTGAGACTTTGATCATGTGGTCCCACGATCCTTAACAGAGATGACTCTGGGGTGTGAACTGCAAAGGTTGGGTGTCACAGGAAGTAATTTCAGGGTAGTTATACATTGGATTGAGCATTTATCACTCCCGATTAATGGGAGATACATCCAAGGATCGCTTGTGGAAGACTCGACTCTAAACCCTTGCAAGGTGATAGCTTAAGAGTAGAAATTCGGATTTCACTTAACCTATCTTTTTGAGTTGACTCGGCCAATAACAAGTAAAACGAACGTCTCGCTATATGTGACTTGACATTACCCATAGTCATAAGATTCAGTTCAAGGATGTAGTTGATAAAGGATCGTATTATACCGTAACTAATACGGAAGGGTTAACGACAGAATCAACCTGTCTTCTTAACGGACTCTGGGGGAATGATTACGGACTTGCCAATAACATACTCTGTACATCATTCCGTTATGCAAGGGATTAAATATAATTCTTGAAGAAATTAATTTAATAGGTTGCATACGGCCAGAAGTAGTAAGGACCTAATGGATCACACATAAGACTTGGAACCAAAAGAGAGATGGATATGATTAATAGATGGAAGCCCAATTAAGCCCAGTAAGGCCCAAATACTAGGAGGGGGCCGAAATTTATATGTATTAGTAAGGAATTAATTTTATTCCATTAATCCTAATTAGATTAGGATTATGAATTAAATTAATTAAGAGATAATTAAGTTAGGAGTTTTAATTAGATTAATATACTCCTATTATTATCCAATTAGGTTATTTATTATTATCCTAAATGTATTTGATATATTATAAGATAATAATTAGGAATCCTATTCCGAATGGAATTCCTATTAAGTAACCTATTCCTATCTAACTAGGGTTTAGATACAAGCTAATATATATACCCCTTCTCTTAATGAATTTCGCCTAAGCCTATATCCCTCCCCACTTGTGATTTTCGAAATTGCTTAAGAGAGAGAGAAAAGAATTCTATTCCCAAGTTCGTGAACAAGAATTCATACGGCATTCCATCGATTGATTAATCTTATTCATCCCTCTTTCTCTTTGATCTTGTGTTGGTTTATTAGAGGCAATCTATTTTGGTTGCATCTTATAAAGGTTGATTCTAACTTAATCTCACTGTGTTCACGAAAGAAGGAAAAACAATCAAAAGGGAGAAATTCGTTTTTCTTCGCCTACATCAGGTCAGTTCACTATTTCGAGGATTCTCGGAGATTGAACCGTCGGATCGTCGCGATATTTGGACAGTAGCGTCTAGACATATTCTTCCATGTTTCCACCGAAGGGATTGTCGTTCGGAGGTCTGGAAGGTCTGTTTCGGATAGGGGCAGATTGGTAAACAGTTTACATCTCCTTTGAAGTTGTGGGCACTTCGTTTGCAACGGTAGATTGATCATCAAAAGGTATTTCTTCTTATCCCTCTTTATATGAAATAACGATTAACGGATCCTATGGTTAAAAGGAAGTAGGCTAAAATTTTTATATTTCCGCGGCTATACCTTAGCCTTAATTTCCTTCAGTACTTACCTGGTTAGAGCGGGTCCGGCTCAGATGTGAGGTAGGATCCTGGAAAGGGGCCACTGTAGTGAGGTTCACAAAACCCGCATCCATGCCCTTCGTGCCATCATGTTTATCCAAATCCATCCCGAAAATAATCCAAATCAGCAGTTAGAGAGAGAGAAGAGAGAGAAGGTGTGGGGTTGAAATGAAACCCCACCACCTTATATAAGGAAAAGGAATGACATTCCCGTAAATAGTGAAAAAGGTACGATGTGACATAAAGGTAAAAAGTAAATAATTATTTACCAGGTGCACAGACCTCCGATTTGCAGTCCGTTTCAGCCTGCGTTTCAGCCAGACAGTGACCAATAATATCAAGATAGGACTCCAGACGATAGCCAAATTTTACAGAACAGTGGCGCCAGTCAAAATACAGACGACAGTCAACAGAAAAACAATTGTTAGTTTGAATCACTCCGGACGAAGAAGACATTCCTATCGAACCACTCAAACATCCGAGACAGTAGCTCCAGTAAAAATACAGACGACAATGTTTTAGAACTCAGAACTGTTAGAAAGAACCTTTCGCTTTTGAGCCATTTAACCCGCGGTCGTAGACCAGAATTGCTTTTGAGCCGTTTTACCCGCGGTCGTGGATCAGGGTTGCTTTTGAGCCATTTTACCCACGGTCGTAGACCGGGGTCGCTTTTGAGCCATCTTACCCGCGGTCGTGGACCAGGGTTGCTTTTGAGCCATTTTACCCACGGTCGTAGACCAGGGTTCGTTTGAGCCATTTTACCCGCGGTCGTGGACCAGGGTTGCTTTTGAGCCGTTTTACCCACGGTCGTGGACCAGGGTTGCTTTTGAGCCATTTTTACCCAGGGTCGTAGACCAGGGTTGCTTTTGAGCCATCTTACTCGCGGTCGTGCACCAGAGTTGCTTTTGAGCCATTTTCACCCGCAGTCCATTTAGGCTAGGGTCCGTAAGAAGAACATCCGCCGCCAGCCGATTCAAAGGCAAGGACGGAAAGAATCGAAAACGACGCCGGAACGCGCAGCACAACAGTCAGGTATTCTTCCTCCTACTCTTTACGTGTCTCTTACTTTTATATGTTTTACATTGCATGTGTTGCGTTAACAAAAAAACGTTTTCAAAACACACACATCACTGTCAAAATAGGAAAGTAGGGGCAACTGTAGACACCGAGTCGGAGGACCTATGACGAAAACCTGTAACAAAAGCGGTCGAAGCGGTTGGTTCCGAAAAAATTTTTTAAAAAAAAAAGAGAGAAGAAAAATATATAATAAGAAAAAGAAAGAAAGGAAAAGTCAATGGAAATCGTGGTCGTCAAGTGGACGGCTCGTGAGCGCTCAGTGACGTGGTGCGAGCGCCTAGCGGCACCCGACGTGTGTCCGATGACAGTTGGATGCACGCCCGGCACCGCGGGGCGTGCGCTCGACGTCCGCGGGGCGCGCACGTCCGGCGGCGCGCGCTCGACGATCGTTGGGCGCATGCGCCCGATAGCGCGGGCGCACGCCCGACGGCCGCTGGGCGTGCACGCCCGACAGCCATTGGGCGAACGCCCAACGACGTTGGACGGACGCCCAACGCTCGCTGGGCGAATGCTACGCCCAACCTGTTTTGGGCGACGCCCAATCTTAGTTGGGCGTCGCCCAAAATTTTTCGGGACCCGTTGCCTATTTAAGGCACGGATCCCCATGTAAGAAGGGGAGGGAGGATTTTTTGGAGAGCTTCTCACTCTAAGACATTTTTTAGAGAGAGAAATTTATTTTTTGGGAAAAAAACATTTTTTTCCTAAAAATTCCGAATTTCCTAAAAGTTAAAATTTTACCGAAAATACAAAAAACACCGGAAAAGCACGATTCGTGGAATCAACTGACTTCAACCGTCAATACCGAACTTGAGGTATTATCCGAGGACTAGACTCGTTTTATTTTATTTTATTTATTTCCTTTATTTATTTATTTTTATGTTATAATTTTATTTATTTAGTTATTTATTTATTTATCACGTTTTACTTAATTTTTCATATTTATTTAATTTTCGTCTCGTATTAAATAAACGTTCGGTTTTGTTTTAAAATAAAAATCTCGTTTTAATATCCCAATACGAACCGTGATCCGATTCAAATGTAGTTCGGGTATAAAAAAACGTTGTAATTATAAGTTTTAAAAATATTTCAAAATAACGTTTTAAATAAAAACGTCGTTTTAAGAATCTCCGTTGTAGGCTATGATCCAATTTGGGTAGCTCGGAGGTCCAAAACGATAGAATAGATCTAATCTAAAGCATTTGAATAAATCTGGAAATTGTTGGTTCATTTCTGTAATTTTACGTTTTCTGTCACTAAAGGCTGTTTACCGACGGATTTTCCGTCGGTAAAGCTGCTGAAATATAAAAAATGTTGTTTTGGTCCCTCCTTCTCAACTTTTAGGCTTTTGGTCCTTTATATATATATGTATATTTATGTAATATATACTTTCAAACTATTTTGGTCCTTTTCTTATCATATATTTGATCTACATATATTATTACTATTTTAGCATTCTTACATATATGTATAAATATGTATATTTATTCTCCATTTGGATTTCCTATAGGTATATATTCTTTAAATATATTTGGGTTGGGTGAGTTTGAGATTCAATTTATTATTTGTTGATTATTGTATTCAAGTAAGGTTCAATTGAGTGAAAAAGGGGAAAATAAATTACAAAAAGAGAGTTTAATTTGTTGGTTCAAATTAAAATTTTTTCTAGATGTTCTTAAGGTTTAAATAAAAGGTTTTCTTATCACTTTAAACCATTTCCTAAAACATCACGTGTTAAAACCTTAATTCGTTCCAATGACGGATTAAGCGAACCTTATAATTAAAATCGTTTTCGTTGTAAATAATAGAGTTTTGAATAGTTTTCTTAACTAAATTTTTTTGTACAAAATAAATTGACTTGTATGCCTAATCACGCTTTTAGATTAAAAATGTTTGCTCAAATGCTTTCAAAACGCTCGAGTCATTCCAACGGCGATTCGAGTGAACGTCATTCACGGGGTTTTTGAAACGTACCTAAATCGTTCCAACGGGGATTAAGGTACGAACCATGTAAATAAACTCATTTTTGGGAAGTGAGTTTAGTTTAGAGTTAGTGTGTAATACGAAGCATAAATCACATTATAAACAAATCAATTCTTTCTTCTTCCCCCTCTCTCTCCTATGTATTTTGAACCGATGTAAATGGGTGATTCCTTACCAAAATGGCTTTCAATAATATATGCTCAAAAGGGTTTTCAAAACGAGAAAGAAAAGGTTTCAAATGAATTTTAAACTTAAAGAAATATGCGATTAGTCCGTTATCGCCTAACACGCTGAGTAGGAGGCCGGTGATTCATAACCGGGCGATGTCGGGGTGCCTAGTAGCCTTTCTCCGGAAAGGAGCTAGCCTTCTGGGCTCGTACCTAAGTTTTCCGAACCCTCACCGGTCTCCCGCAAGGGATCGGTGTTTATTTTCCCATTCGTGGGTGGCAACTCTTCCATACTCCGAGCTCCGGTCCTGCCGAGCAGCTTGATTACACGATTGGTTGCTTTCGACGCCAATCACCGCTTACGTCGCCATGAGGTGTCCACCCCCCGGTCCGCCCGGGAGATTAGGCCGCGGCACCTCGTCTAACATCAGCGCCGCTGTTTAAAACCTTTTCTCTTAAGAAAAGAAGTCTGCCCTAAATCTAAAAAGTTTAAATAGTTCCTAACCCCCCCCCTGGAACTATACTTGCAATGTTATAAGGGACCAACAAGGTTTGTGTAAGGGGTAGGTTTATATAGGTTGAAATAGGGAGATGTAGAGGTAGAATAGGAATAGGAATAGGCGTGAAATAGGGCAAAAATCAGAATTAATGTTGCCGGCAGGTCGCGTGTCGCGACTGAGAATGCGGATCCGCGGTCGCGGCACGCGAATTTCAGAGAAAAAATTGCTCTGAATTCGGCCTTGTTTCGCTGGACTTACCGAGAATTTTAAATTCTCGGTAGAGCATTGGTCAAAAATGGCTTTTTAGGTGCCATTTGACTTAGTTTGTGCAATTTTGTTGGTAATTTGTGTCCTGAACTTAATATAAACTGTACCTGCACTTAAGAACTAAAATAAATAGCATTAATTGCAAGGAAAACCAAAGGTTTATCCTTATTAATTGGAATTAGGGGAAATAAATGGTATATGAAGAATTAATGGAATATTAATGCATATTTTTGCACACAAGTTAAAAGAATCATATTAAGTGCATATTAAGTTCATATTAATACATATTAAAGACATGAAGTTAATCAATTGAATGAAAACTTAATGTATTGTATCCAATGAATTAAGTTTTTGAAATGGGATTATGTGTTGATTAAGAAATCGTACAAGTTTTATTCTAAGCATGTTATTATCATCATGTAACCAATATATTTTTAACTATTTGCAAAACAATAAATGAACTAAGATGAATAGAAAAGTAAATTTATTAATAGAACACATATGTACAAAATATAAAAAGAAACAATTCAATTACAACAAAATAAGAAAAATATGTATAAAATAAAATTTGAAAAACCTAAACTATTCTATATAATCATCCCTATCAAGCGGGATTTCTGTGGCCCTATAGTGGTCAATTTTTAACTGCACGAAAGCTTGACGTTCCGGTGCAGAAAGAAAATGCGGGCCTGCACGAAAGACATGTTTTACGAGTCCTTCAAACTCTAAAAACTCATAATCTATTGTCGGGAAGAATTCATCATCACTCCAAGGAACATCAATGGTACCCTTGGTACCGAGAATTATTCCACAGATTATATTACCGAACCCAATCTTTTTATCCTTGGATCGAGAAGCGGCGACAAGACCCTCCATCAGAATTTTTGAAGAATCCACTGTATTTCCTTGGAATATATCGCCAAGAACATATAAATCGGTGTCACGGACCACACTACTAAATGTGCGACCGAACAAACTGTGACACAAGAATTTGTGTAAATACATCATTGAGTTGGAGTGAAAGGAATGATTGTAGGCGAGTCTAGGATTGAAACGCCAAAAACCAGTAAGCATTCTCCAAATGTCAATGGATGTCATGTCTTTGCCAGGATGACGTTTGATTGTATCCCTCGGGGGAAAACCAAACCAGGCCTGCAACTCTGGATAGCCAAAAGTAAATATTTCGCCATCTCGATGAAAACTAAGACGGACCTGTCGTTTGTTAATGAAATGAACGGTACAGAAAAATTCCAGAATCCAATCGCCAATGATTGGAAATCGTATTTTGGCGAATTTTGTCCACCCTAAGCGTTCCAAATAGTGACTCATGTCATCGCTTATACCAAGTTGATCATTCAAGAAGTCATCCATATATAACATTCCAACAAAGAATGTATAACGGAGCCTCCAGTAGCGCCTTCCTTCATCGTGATTGAAGATAGGAAATGGCGCACCATATCATTTGGACAAGTCTGGACGTTTGTTGCTTGAAGCAGCATTTTTCTTTGAAGTTTTGTGTTTAGTAGGCATGGTAAAGAACTTAAGAAACAAGGTGTCTGTAACTTAGGGAAAAATGGTTGTTTGAAGAAAATCAGAGAATTGATCTTATAAAGATGAAAAGAATGTAACAGAACCCTGATCCTCTAGGACTTATTTATAGAATTTTAGGATGAAATGAGGTGTTGTTTTGATGCGAAAAGGCATAAAATTATACCTTTCTGAATTGAAGAAACTTAATTTTTCGTTTATGAAAGGTTTTGTCTATAGGTTGAAGATGATTCAGGTCTGATGGTGCAGAAATAGCGCGTGTCGCGACCGAGAATTCCAAATTCGCGGTCGCGACACTCTGATTTCCTTGCGGAAATCAGGCGTCGAAACCCATTTTCCGATTCTCGGCCAAGAATTAAATATTCTCGGTAAGTTCAGAAAAAAACCTAACCTATTTGGACATATTTGAAATGGAGAATTCTCGACCGAGAATTCCAAATTCTCGGCAGAGAATCGCCTGAAACTTCAATTTCGAACTAATTACCTAAAATCAAATCTAAAATCATGAAATAAACATATTTTATACATCCAAATCATAAATAAAGTCATCTAATCATAAAAATGGCATGTGGAAAATAAAAAATATTTAATAATTAATTAATTAAGAATAAAAAAAATGGAAATAAACAAAAATTTAAAAGAAAGTAAAACAAAATAAACTGTGTTAGAAAAGATAAACAAATTATACTTCAGATAATCTTGTTACGAACTCAATTCCTATACTCGAAACATTTTCGTAATAAATTTTGCATCGATTACCATTAACTTTGAAACGAACACCGTTAGGTCCTTCAAGTTCTAAAGAACCATAATCGAATGTTTTGACGACTAAATATGGTCCTATCCATCTGGACTTAAGTTTTCCTAGAAATAGACGAAGTCGTGAATTAAATAACAGCACCTTATCCCCAATATTAAAGTGTTTGACTTTAATCTTGGCATCGTGCCATTTTTTCACTTTTTCTTTATATATCTTCGCATTTTCGTAAGATAGATGACGTAACTCATCTAACTCATTTAAGTCGAGCAAACGTTTCTTACCTGCTTGACGTAAATCAAAGTTAAGTTCCCTGATAGCCCAATAGGCTTTATGCTCTAATTCAACTGGTAAATGACATGCCTTCCCATACACTAAGCGGTATGGAGCCATTCCTATTGGTGTTTTAAATGCAGTACGGTATGCCCATAACACATTATTGAGTTTACAAGACCAGTCTTTTCTTGAATATGAAACTGTTTTCTCTAGAATCCATTTGAGTTCTCTATTTGATATCTCCGCCTGACCATTTGATTGAGGATGGTATGGCATTGACACGTGGTGGCGTACTCCATATTTTTTCATAAGCATATCAAAACTTTGGTTTATAAAATGGGTACCGCCATCACTAACAATGACTCTTGGACAACCAAATCTACAAAATATATCGTCAAGAAAATTAACAACTACTTTAGAATCGTTTGTCGGGGTTGCAATTGCTTCAACCCACTTTGAAACATAATCTACGACGACTAATATGTAAGTTTTACCATTAGAAGGAGGAAAAGGTCCCATGAAATCTATTCCCCACATGTCGAAGACTTCAACTTCTAACATGGTTGTGAGGGGCATCTCATCTTTCCTTCCTAAATTTCCTTTTCTTTGGCACTTATCACAACGAGTAATAAAGGAACGGACGTCTTTAAACATCGTAGGCCAAAAGAAACCACATTCAAATATTCTAGCTACTGTCTTACTAACTCCACTATGTCCTCCATATGAGCTAGAATGGCATTCAGACATTATAGACTCATACTCATTTTCACTAACGCATCTCCTAATTATCCCGTCACCACATGTTCTAAACAAAAAATGATCTTCCCAAAAATACTTTTTAATGTCAAAGAAGAATTTCTTCTTTTGTTGGAAAGTTAATCCTTCAGGAACAATATTGGCTGCAAGATAGTTTGCAAAATCCGCGTACCATGGTGACATGACACTTTTTATTTGATAGAGATGTTCATCAGGGAAATCATCTCGTATATCGTTAGTTTCACCTATAGGATCGTTTTCATCTTCGAGCCTTGATAGATGATCGGCGACAAGGTTTTCGACTCCCTTTTTGTCTTTAATTTCTATATCAAATTCTTGTAATAATAAAACCCATCTAATTAGACGTGGTTTTGCATCTTTTTTAGCAAATAAATACCTTAAAGCTGCATGATCAGTATAAATAATAACTTTCGAACCTAACAAGTATGACCTAAACTTATCACATGCAAAGACTACAGCTAACATTTCTTTCTCTGTTGTGGTGTAGTTTAATTGTGCACCGGACAGTGTGTGACTTGCATAATAAATGACATGAAGTTTCTTATCCTTCCTTTGACCTAAAACACATCTGACGGCTAAGTCACTTGCATCACACATAATTTCAAAAGGTAAATCCCAATCGAGTTTAGCAATAATAGGTGTACTGACTAAAGCTGTTTTCAATGTTTCGAAAGCTTTAACGCAATCTTCATTAAAATCAAAAGTTGAATCTTTCATGAGTAAATTAGTAAGTTGTTTGGAAATTACAGAGAAATTCTTAATAAATCTTCTGTAAAAACCGGTATGTCCTAAAAATGACTTTAACAGTACTTGGAGGGGGTAATTTTTCTATTACTGAAGTTTTTGCTCTATCCACTTCTAATCCTTTTTCAGATATTTTATGACCTAAAACAATTCCTTCGTCAACCATGAAATGACATTTTGCCCAGTTTAATACTAAATTTGTTTCTTCACACCTAGACAAAACTTTATCCAAGTTTTTTAGGCATGAATCGAAAGAATCTCCATAAACGGAAAAATCATCCATAAAAACTTCCATGATATCTTCAATGAAATCATTAAAAATCGCAGTCATACAACGTTGAAATGTTGTAGGTGCGTTACATAGACCAAAGGGCATTCTCCTATATGCAAATGTTCCGTAAGGACATGTGAATGTTGTTTTATCTTGGTCATCCGGGTAAATATATATTTGAAAGAATCCGGAGTAACCGTCTAGAAAACAGTAGAAAGCATGACCAGCTATTCTTTCGATCATTTGATCAATGAAAGGTAAAGGAAAGTGGTCTTTCCTAGTTGCTTTATTTAGGTTCCTATAGTCTATACAAACCCTCCAACCAGTGGTGGTTCGTGTAGGTATTAATTTACCTTCGTCATTCCTTACAACTGTTATGCCTCCCTTTTTAGGTACACAATGGATTGGACTAACCCATTCACTATCCGAAATAGGATAAATGATTCCATTGTCTAGAAGTTTAGTAATCTCATTTTTTACTACTTCTTTCATATTCGGATTTAGACGTCTTTGTCTATCCGCTTTAGGTGGCTTATCTTCTTCTAAGTGAATTCTGTGCATTACAATGCTCGGATTAATACCTTTTAAGTCTGAAATTTGCCAACCCATACTTCCTATCCTATTTCTAACAACTTCTTTCAATTTCTCTTCTTGAATTTGTGTTAATTTGTTAGAGATAATTATAGGTAGAGAATCGCCTTCGCCTAAGAAAGCGTACCTCAAATGACTTGGTAATTCTTTAAGTTCTAATTTAGGTGGAACTATAATTGAAGGCGGAACTGGTCCATCTTCTCGAATCAAAGGCTCTGGGTCCTTATCTTCTAGTTCCTCACTCATTATAGGTTCTATTATGTCTTCTTTTTGAACAATGTCATTTACACATTCTTCAATTAAATCAAGTTTCATACAAGCGAAATCCTCCATAGGATATTTCATTGCTTGATTCATATCGAACTCAATCTTATCGTCTCCTATTCGTAAAACTACTTTCCCTTCCGATACATCAACTAGAGCACGTCCCGTGTTCATAAATGGTCTACCAAACATTAGCGGACAATTAACGTCATATGCAAAATCTAATATCACGAAATCGGTAGGAAAAATAAATTTGTCAACTTTAACTAAAACATCCTCAATTATACCATATGGTCTTTTAGTGGTTTGATCCGCTAATTGCAGAACCATATTGGTACGTTTGATATCTTCTTCTAAGCCTAACTTATTAAAAATAGATAATGGCATCAAGTTAATACTTGCTCCTAAATCACAAAGGCAACTTGGGAATTCAATATCTCCCAATTTACACGGAATGGTAAAACATCCAGGATCTTTGAGTTTGGTGGGCAAATTACTTGACACAATTGAACTACAATCTTCGGTTAGCGAAATGGATGAAATTCCTTCCCAACTGATTTTCTTTGAAATTAAATCCTTTAGGAATTTACCATAATTGGGAATTTGCGTAATCGCATTCATAAACGTCAAATTAATATGCAAATTTTTAAGTTTGTCTAAAAATGTTAAAAGTTGTTTGTCATAGTCCTTATTGCAGACTTTGTGTGGAAAAGGTGGTTTGGGTACAAAAGTTTTTGTACTAAAGTCAAGCTGTGCATCTTTTTGGTTTAATGTATCTTCTTTGGACGTTGGTAAATCAGTTCCTAGCAAAGTTGAATTTCCGGGCATTTCCGGTCCTAAGTAATTTTTCCCTGAACGAAGAGTGATAGCCTTTACATGCTCTTTCGGATTTTCTTCCGTATGGCTTGGAAGACTTCCCTCTTTGCGGGATGGAATTGATTTAGCGAGTTGTCCAATTTGAACCTCCAAATTATGGATGCTAGATGATTGGTTTTTAATAAGCTGGTCAAATTTATTCTCGATCCGTTTAAAACCATCGTCGTGATTACTTATTTTTCCGCTCATAGCATCAATAAATTTGTCGATTTTAGAAGATAAAGTGCTAATCGTATCTCTTCATTGATTTTGATAATTAGTCGTACGATTTTGATTAGCATTAACATTGTTATTGTTATCTCTGCAGTTAAAGTTAGGATGATTTCTCCATCCAGGATTATATGTATTGGAGTAAGGGTATTTGTTTAATTTTGCCTTTGGACAAAATTTACCTATTCAATTTCGCTCATACCTTCATAATCCACATCCGTTTGGATTTACTGACCATTAGGATCACACGGTGCCATAAACCTATCAATTTTGTGCGATAAGGCAGAAAATTAGTCTTGCAACATCGCAACTGGATCAAGATTCACTATACCTTTAACTGATGACGTAGTTGAGGATGATGGTTTTGCTATTGGTACGTGTCCACGTTCCGCGGGCCACATACTGCTGTTGATTGCCATTTCCTCCAGAAGTTCTCTTGCTTGGGCAGATGTTTTCTTCATGAATAACCCTCGAGACATAGCGTCCAATGAACCTCTAGTCGTAGGATTTAGTCCATTATAAAATGTTTGCATTAAAAGTTCAGCGGGCAATTGGTGGTGTGGGCATAAACGTTGAAGTTCTTTAAAACGTTCCCAAGCCTCATAAAGAGTTTCATTATCACTTTGAGAAAAAGATGTTAACTCTTTAATGACTCTTGCGGTTTTTGATAAAGGAAATTTTTTTGATAAAAATGCTTGGGCTAATTGTTCCCAAGTTTCAAATGTAGCGGCTGGCATAGAAGTCAACTATTCTTTGGCTCGATCCTTCAAAGTAAAAGGAAAAAGGTGAAGTTTGATTGCTTCCGCAGTCACATCAGATATTTTAAAAGTGTCACAAATTTCTAAGAAATTTGTCAAATGGGTGTTAGGATTTTCGTTAGGTAACCCGTAAAATGTTACGTTATTTTGTAACATATTAAGCAATGCTGGCTTAATCTCAAATTGATTTGCATTTATTTGGGGTCTAACTATACTATTTGTTACTCCGGCCACTCTTGGCCTAGCGTAATCCATAAGCGTAGCCATAACTTCTGGCTCAGTAATTCTAGTTTTTATTGGAGTCTTGTTTTTGTTTTTCTTATTCTTTTTAAGAGTCTTTTCAATTTCTGGGTCTAGCGGTTTTGGTGGAATGCCTGAACTTCGAGAACTGCGCATGAACTTGAAATTTCGCACGAACCGAAACTACCTTCAAAACAGAATTTGAAAAATAAATATGTTAGTAATTTGAAATAAATAAAATATAAAAGTTTGAATAAGTATAAATAAACCTAGATTCGAAATAAAATACACAAAATCTAAATTTTTGTCAAAAATTTTGGCGTTCCCCGGCAACGGCGCCAAAAACTTGTTGAGCGATTTCCGCAAGTGCACGGTATACGCTTGTAGTAATAAAAGATATTGATCCCACGGGGAACTTTTTTTAACAAAAACTTATTTTGAATTGGTTAAATATACTTTTAAAATTTATAATAAGGGAAACTGATAAATCGGATTTGGTTTTGAAATTGCTAGAACGAGAAGTAGATTAGAGTATGAAGATGTTTAGAAAATACTTCTGATTTAGGAGTGAATTTGCAAGACAGGAACGTTTAGTACTTTTTAGAAAAGCAAACAAATGTATTCGTTTGCATTAAGCAAAGAAAACAACTTTAAACTTTGTATAAATTATAACGATGAAATAAATGACGGAACCTCTAATTTTTAGGCTTTGAACTGTAGTCAATCCTCCTACGGTCGGGTTAGATCGCTACCTTAACCAAATTAAAACTCTACCGAGATAATAATTTGTCTAAGTGTTCAACAAAGTTTCCTTGTAAAGATTTTGAATTAAACTACGTTTTAATGAAAACACCAGCAGTCCACTTCGGATCCTTTACCAAAGTGCTGCATAAAAATCTATCGAATAGAACGGACTTTATTAGATGAATATAAATTGATACAAGTTTACAAAGAACAAGGAGCATGAAAACATTCGACGACGTGCAAGTGAACGGGTTGTCAATCCTTTCCTTGGGTTTCGTTAGAGTTTGTCAGGCTCAGGGGCGGATTCTCTACTCAATCTTCTCGCTGAATCTTCGGAATAGAGACTGGTCTATCTACTACCAAAATGTAAACTAAATATGAACAATGTCTAAACGCTACTGTGTTTGTTATTATTGAATAAACAATGTGTGTACATCATATTGCTTTTTACAGAAATGAAATCTAAATTCTGAATCACTTGACTCGGAATTTCTGCATAAATTCTATACTAATCTCTTTCTTCTATATCTTTTTCAACTCTCCGTCAACTCTTTATTTATAGATGTTGAAGAGTCGTGGTTGAAGTGTCGTGTCCATTGTGAAAGGACGTCTTTATCCACCTGAACGAACGCGTTTCTTGGAATTTAACATGTGTTCATTGTACTTGGCAGAATTTCTGCACTTACCGAGAATGCAAATTCTCGGCCGAGAATGGGGGAGCATTTATTTGGTCTTCGGACGAAGGGAAGGAGCTGCTGAAGAACGCGTGTCGCGACCGAGAATTGTGGATTCTCGGTCGCGGCTTTCATAAAATTCTCTACCGAGAATTGGTTTCCTCAACCGAGAATTTGACATTTCTTCTGTTTCTGACCTCGTCTTTGTCCTCGTTTTGGTGTAATTGATCTTCGTCGTTTTTAACTCCTTTTGTAGGGTTTTTATTCTGTTTTTAAGCTCTTTTCGTTCCTATTTGGATTTTACCAAATATTTACGTACCTTGCAAGAAAGAAACATATTCGAGAGTAAAAGCATTCTAAATAGGTATAAATAGCATAAATTCGTAGCAATATTGATGTAATTATTGATGATATATTAGGTATATTTTGGGCTTAACATTAGTGAAAAGTATATATAAACAATTTATACAAAAATAATGCTTGGACTAACAATAAAACATTTTTGTCTAATATTGTAAGAAATTATAAATCCCCGGCAACGACGCCAAAAACTTGATGGGCAGCGTACGGGTAGAGCTTCTACGACGATGATATATTATGATAAGTGCGTTACGACTATGGATGTGATCTTCCTAAATGCTCTATCTCTACTAGACGCCACTACTTTGGGGCAAGTGTACCCCATCGTATCAAATAATAATCCGGTTAAGACCGGGTATCGAATCCACGGGATTTATAACTACAAGTATTAAACGACTCGGTTTTATATGTTATCTAAGCGGTGAATACTTTAAGTTGATTCGGGGAACAACTACAAACTACTCCTAACTACGGGTGAGACAAATTTATATAACAAAAACTCTACGAAATGATGCGGATGGCGATAAGTTATAACTATGACAAACAATGACTCCCAATATATATATGGTTAATGATTTACTCTTGCAATGACGAGTACGTGTAGTGTGACCGACCCGTGAAGTACTTAGACTACGTGGTTCCTAGTCAAGGCGTGTCTAATGCTTGGGACCAGAAATTAGGGCCCGTAAGTTCCGTGGTTTGTCAATTCCTACGGTTTCCGGAGAGTCACTTCCGGTAAGGCAACACCTATATGAATCCCTAAAGATAGCCCGAATGGCGGCGGAAATCGCGTTCTCCTACACAATAATCAATTATGAGTATCAAAACAAGTAACAAACATTAACACATATATAGAAAAAGAGATTATGAATCATAAATTATAAATATGGAGGTGGAGCTTTCGAGCTTGGTGAACGGAGATGGAACGGAGCTTCGACGGAATGCCGGAATTAACGAACAAGCTCTCAAGGTGATAGAATTTTGCTAAATAAAATAAAATCTCAAACTATATAACAAGAACTTAAACTATAGTAACAATTGTATATCAAAAGGTTGTATTAAATGAGTGCTAGTCACTCCTATTTATACACAGGAGCACTTGACTCTGGGAGACCATGCAGTCTGACTTTCAGGATTAGGCTTATCATTTCTGACATATGTTACACGCCTTGCGTGGAGGTTGATACGCCCCGCGTATCGGTGAGTAGATCCCACGTGGTGCCTGTGGATTGAACAATTATTTCTGACCAAGTGTTCCACGCCCCGCGTGAAGGGTGATATGCCCCGCGTGTGTCGGTGGATTTTCGCTCCTTGCTCGTACCTAAAATACAATTCTCGAGAGCCGAGTTAGCTTGACGTTTTATTTTCTAAATTAATCAAAAATAAGGAAAATTAACCGAAAGTACGGAATTTATTTTTATTTCGTTATTTTATTAAAACACTCTGTTTTTGCAATTAAACTTATTTATTTCTTCTAAAATTAAACCGTAAATCACGCTAAAAGATAGGGACGAAATGCCCCTATCATGCGTCACCCGAGGTAAGAATAATTTAGTTTGTCAACATTTATTGTAATTTGTATTTTTAACTATAAACCTCGACACTCCGCTGTTGACTGCATTCGTGGAGTAGTGGCAGCCCGATACGAACTCCTTCCACATGCCGTTCGGGGAGATGACTATCCAACTGCATGATGTATGGTAGATTCTTCAGATCCCGATCGACGGTGCGATGGTGTCCAAGTCTCCCACTACTGACCGGCTGCATGCCATGTGCATGATGATGTTTGGGGTGGATTGGGAGCAGCTTCTGTCGCCAACCCGACATCTCTGGAGTGGTGGAGGTGTATTTGTTGATTCTGTACACAGGCTTGTCATCCAGGGTAGGGATGATGCTACTCGGGCCACAGCGTGGATGTGGCTTATGCTCGGATCCACTTTGTTTGTTGACAAGAGTGGAGATAGGATTAGGTCGGCCCATCTTGCTGAGGTTTACGGCGGTGTCAGAGGACAGCTGGACTTTCATAAGGGTCTGCTACACTTTCCACGTTGTACCGGCAGCTGGGGATAGCGACCAGCTGGGGATAGCGAGCAGAGGAGACTGTTCTGGTATATGCAGATGTTTGACCCTACTACAGGCGTGGATATACGAGTATTTTCCGATGTTCCGGCCGCATAGACTAGCTCACGTGATCCCAGCTGACCATGCCCGTGCACTAAGATGGGAGGTCAGGGTACCAGGCAAGACGACCGCCCGACTAGATACCATACACGGGCAGCTGGACCGTATGACGGCAGCAGAGGTATTTTATAAAATTTTAGAATTAATTTAAGTATTTTTTAGAATTAATTTAAGTATTATTTATAGTATATTATTATTTATTATTGAGTATTTTTTTCAGGTGACGTGGTTGCCTTATGGTCATGTCCCCAATGATGATCGGCTTCGAGTGTCCTACGCCGGTTGGATACGATGTAGAGACATCGTCGAGCCGTATATGCCCGATCGAGCGTTGCGACAGGTCGGATATACTCAGCCTATCCCAGCTGAGCATATTAGACCTGATAAAGCAGTACGACCATGGAGGTCTTTATCGTACAAGCTAACGCATTCCTCTGTCATAATTGAGGATACCTAGCGGAGATTTCCATCGGCTCGGGGCATTGATCGGAGGAGATGCCGGCCAGTTGGATACGATCCCACTGTTTGTGATCCTGCTTACATGGACTGGTATATGCGATATTTGCATCCTCGTCTTCTTCATGCACCACAGGATGGACCGGTCCACTATGCTCGCACCAACAGCGAATTTGTAAGTTTATTATTATTTAATATTATTATTTAGTATTAGCTGGTTGTGGCGTGTCACCCAACTAGCGGCTACCCACCGATCTGATGAGGATGCTCCACTCATTAAGAGGGAGATGGATGAGTTTATGGACGCGTGGCGTCGGGCGAACTAAATTATTTTAGTAGAACTTTATATATTTTAACACTTTTGATATTATATGTACTCTTTTATGTTTATTAATTTTTATTTTAATGTTTATGTTGTTAAATTTTATTTGTTAAAGGGTAATCCGAGTTAAAATGCCGTAATTTTTATTTCTAAACGAATAATTCGAGTTAACCATAATTAGCAACAATTTTTTTGGATTTATTCATGCGGGCGTGAGGTAATCATGCCTCACCACAGGGTGAGGCGTGAGGCTATCACGCCTCACCGTAGGGGCGGACGTGATAGCCTCACGCCTCACCCTGTGGTGATTTACCTCACGCCCGTGTGCCAGGAGAGGTTTTTTTCCCCATTTCCCACCTCAAAGCCTCAAAGGGTATTTTCGTCCTTTCACGGGACTAGAGGTGGGAAATGTTGGGGTTTAGTGTCCTATAGACAATTGTTCTAGGATACAAACTTAATGTAAATGAATTGTTCTTTATATCATTTGTTTTAATGAGATATATGTTTTACAACTATATAAAGGCAATCCCTTTTAAGCACTAAATAAAGTCTAATAAAAGGAAATCCGTAAGTTTGTTTAAAGTGATTATAAAGTGTTCATACAAGCATAAAGTGAGACAAAACTTTATAATAAACTAATAAACTTAAAACCACCCCAAGTCAAGTGATATGTTTAGGATTGATATGTCACTGTTGAGACTTGTATGTAACAATGTCTTCTGTCCGACAGAAAGCTGATCTCACAAGCTTCATATATACAGATATCTGGACAGTTACATAGATCCGATGAAAAGTTGTTCATTAGGATTGGGGATCCGATTTGAGATAACAGGATGGGTAGATTCGTCCTTGTCACCTGTTCATCTCATTGGTATTAATAGGTATAACTAATCCTCAGACTCAAAGGAATATTAATTGGTATTCTGGATTACGGAATGTGATGCTTTGACTCTGGTGTAACACGATCCTTAACAGAGATGACTCTGGGGTGTGAACAGTAGACATTGGGTATCACAGGAAGTGATTGCGGGATCATTATATATTGGATTGAGCATTTATCACCCCCGATGAATGGGAGATACATCCATGGATCGCTTGTGGAAGACTCGACTCTAAATCCTTGCAAGGTGATAGCTTAAGACTTGAAATATAGATTTCACTTAACCTATCTATTTGAGTTGAGTCGGCCTGTACAAGTAAAACGAATGTCTCGCTATATGTGACTTGACATCATCCATAGTCATAAGATTCATTTCAAGGATGTAGTTGATAAATGATCGAATTATACTGTAACTAATACGGAAAGGTTAACGACAGAATCAACCTATCTTCTTATAGCTCTAGGGGAATGATTACGGACTTGCTAATCATATACTATGTACATCATTCCGTTATGCAAAGATTAAATATAATTCTTTGAAAATTAATTTAATAATGTTGCATACGGCTAGAAGCAATAAGAACCTAATGGGTCACACATAAGACTTGGAACCTAAAAGAGAGATAGATGTTAATTAATTGATGGAAGCCCAATTGAGACCAATAAGGCCCATGGACCAAGGGGGGGTCGAAATTCATGTAGCTAGACACATGAATAATTAATTTGATTTTGTTAAATCCTAATTAGATTAAGATTATGAATTAAATTAATTAAGAGATAAATAAGTTAGGAGTTTTAATTAGATTATAATACTCCTATTATTATCCAATAAGGTTATTATTATTATCCTTAATATATTAGATATATAATGAGATAATAATTAGGAATTCTATTCCGAATTGAATTCCTATTCAGTAACCTAATTCTATCTAACTAGGGATTAGATACAAGAGATTATAAATACCTCTCCCCTAGTGATTTTCGAAATCCCAAGAGAGCAAGCCCTAGAGATTTTCGAAATCCATATAGTGCAAGAGAGAGAAAATTTTGACACCCCTAGTTCGAGGATGAGATTTTCTACGGCTTCTTTCCGATCAATTGATTTCATCTATTTCTCTTATCCTTGATCTTGTGTTGATTAGTTAGAGGCAATCTACTTTGGTTGCTATTCAACGGTTGATTCTAAATTAATCTTCCCGTGTTTTATTTCATGTTTGGGAACTCGGAGAAGAGTTGTGGGCACTTCATTAACAACGGTAGATTGATCATCAAGAGGTAATTCTTCTTATCCCTCTTTATATGAAATAACGATTAACGGATCCTATGGTTAAATGGAAATAGGTTTAAATTTATATATTTCCGCTGCTATACCTTAGCCTAATTTCCAACAGTGGTATCAGAGCCATCGTTAAATCCGTTATTTCATATATGAAAATTTAGAAGTTTTCAATAGGATTGAATGAATATTTATAGTTAGGATTAATTAACAAATTGTTTTGATTAGTTAATTCTAAAGATAAATAAGTTTTAATTAATTGTTAATTAAAACAGATTATGCGTATGTTCCTAATTATTTTGGTTGATAATCATTATAACGAAATCTATTAGTTTTATAGTTAGATTGATAAAATTAGTTTTATTAATTCTAAAGATAAAACGGAAATCTATAGTAGTTTTTCCTATTTTCTGAAAATCGTTTTAAAACCGTTTTAGAACTGATATATATATATATATTTAAAATTATTTAAAAAAAATAAATACGACAGCAGCCCGAGTCGCGCCTCGCGGCGCGACTGGCCGCTGTCGCGCGGCGCCTGGCCGCCGCTGCCGCAAGGCAGCGGCGGTTTAGCCGCGCTAGGGCTGCTGCCAATCGGTAGCAGCCCACTCTCGGGCCCGGCTCGAGACCCACTTGATTTTAAATTGTTTAAAATCGGTTTTATATATTTAAATATATATATGTTTCAGAGATTGATAGTTTTCTGTTTTGATTATCGAATGAAAATTTGTTTAAAAGTTTGTTTTTCCAATTTGTAAATCAAAATGTTAAATGAATTAAAATCAAAATAATTGGAACGTGCATAATTAAAGTTTTGTATAGTTATATTAATCTAAAAATTAATATAAAAGATACGAAACTATTAGAAGTAAAATTGGATGAAAATTAATTTGATAAGTTAATGTGATTAGCATAAATATTACATAAGATAGTTATGTAATCAACCAATTAAATTTTTTTAATTGAGTCTATGCATGTTTGGAGTTATGGACATATTTGGACCCTCTTTTAGTCTTTTGGTATTTTTGAAATAGGGCCTGCGAGTCCTGCCTTTCTACTATCTATTGTAATTTCTCCTCTCATCTGATTCCCTTCAATTCAATTGAAGTTTTCTTTAGTAGTATAGAAATTAATATGTAATTTCAAGGCGCCATGGAGAAGACGGAGGACCTAAAGAGAAATATGTAATAGTTATTATTTCCTTAGGTTTGCCCTTTTATTCCGTCTCTGGCTCGACGGAATAATTTAGATGATATGTCCATAACGCCAATGTATGTGAATGTATGTGTCTGATGTATGCTAAAGCAAATCAAGACTAAGTTAGATTATGAGACCTAAAATAAAATCCCTCATTAAAAAGTTAAGTAAATAAACAAGTTATTAAAGTCGGTTGCCCCTCCCTGATATTATAATTCAGCCGGCAGTGCTGAGGGCCTTTGGGTTGTTGAGCAAACTCAAGCTCGGGGTCCTTTCGGTAACACCTGAATTATCGAAAATTACTTTTCATGAATATGGGGTAATACTTAAATTAGATTATGATAATTGGATGAGCAAACTCATGTTGTCATAAACTAATGGGCAAGATGGTTGGGATTAATGTGAATAGCATATTAGTTACTAATGTGGTTAGTAACCCAATAACCTAGGAATCACATTAAAGATGTGATTGATTACATGAATCTACCTAACGAATGAGACTAGCTTGTTGAGCAAACTCAAGGTGAAATCTCAGGAGTTAGGATCCTAGCTCACTAAAGGATTTGTGAAATTCTTCGAATTAATATGGAGGGCTATTAATTTGGCAAAACAGTGGGAGCAATCTAAAATAAACTAAAAGGCCTATAATTTTAGATTGATATACTTTAAGCAAATGAATGACATACGTTTACTCTTTCTCACTCCCAGGTTTAATTAAACACACTCTTAAAATCATGACTAACACCAATCTGCAAAACATTCTTATCGATAACAAATTGAATGGTTCAAACTTCACCGACTGGTATCGCAACCTCAAAATTGTTTTGAAGTTCGAGAGGAAAGGGTATGTACTTGATACACTGATACCCCCTTACCCAACAGATGATGCTCCCTACCAAGAATTTTATGCTTACTTGAAGCATAAATCTGATGATGATCAAACGGGAGACATCATACTTGCATCCCTAACACCGGAAGTAAAAGGGCAACTACATTCAGATATGGATGCCTATTCCATGGTCAAGCACCTAAAAGAGTTATTTGTGAATGAAACTCGGTGCGAACGCTTCAAAATAACAAATGAGTTATATAAAAGCAAGATGCATGTGGGCACATCTGTAATGGCACACTGTGCCAAGATGATCAGCCTTATCACCAAGTTTTCTAGTATTGGAGATGCGATGGACCATGAACTAAGTGAAAACTTACTTCTTTAGTCCCTCCCCGAGAGTTACTCACAGTTCATCATGAACTACCAAATGAGTGGCTTGCAAACCTCTCTTGTAGAGCTTGCACATATGCTCGAGTCAGTCCAGCCCATTATAAAAGAAAACGAGGAGATACTGGCCCTTGCTATTGAAGGATCTAGAAAAAAAAGGAAAGGGGTCTCTCTCAATCCAAACCATCTTGATAAAAGCAAGGGGGCTGTGCTCACCGAAACGAAGGGAAAGGAATTAAAGAAGTCCAAAGGAAAGTGCTACTATTGTGGTGACTTGGGGCATTGGAAAAGGAAACTGTTGGTGTACCTAGCCTTCCTCAAAAGGGGAAGAAGCTGGGACTTCAACATCTGGTATGTTTTATATTGAAATTTCACATTCTGAATCTTTTGGTACTTGATACCGGATGGAGCCTGAGGATATTCCAGGAATATCTAGAAATATTATTTCTATTAGCCGCCTTGTTGACGACGGCTTTTTCATATTTCAATAAAAGACAAACGTTGCAATTTTTATAGAGCTTCGATCTTCTATTTTTCAGGAATATCACAAAATGGGATTTATGTGTTAGATAACAAAATTTTTGTTTTCGCAATTGATACCAAAAGACATAAGCTAGATAATTCAACTTACTTGTGGCCTTTTCGTTTAGGCCATATAAACAAAAGACGCATGCTTAAGCTACATCAAGATGGGCTTATAAATTCAATTGATCCTGAATCATTGGAAACATGTGAATCATGTTTAAAAGGTAAAATGACAAAGACACCCTTTAGCAATAAAAAGGTGAGCGTGTATCAGACACTCTAGGACTTATTCATTCAGATGTATGCGGTCCTATGTCAGTCCAAGCAAGAGGAGGATTCAGATTCTTCATAAGCTTCATAGAGGACCATACCCGATATGGTTACATCTACTTGATGAAGCACAAATCAGAAGCTTTTGAGAAATTCAAATGCTTCAAGAATGAAGTAGAAAATCAATTAGGAAAGAAAATAAAGACGCTTCGATCTGATCGAGGTGGCGAATATCTTTCAGATGATTTTCTAAATTATCTAACTGAATGTGGGATATGCTCACAATGGACACCTCCCTATACACCACAACACAATGGTGTATCCGATAGGAGAAACCGTACCCTACTAGATATGGTACGATCCATGATGAGCATGGCCTTACTTCCAAAGACGTTCTGGGGCTATGCCTTAGAAACTGCTCTCTTCACCCTAAATCGAGTACCAACTAAATCCGCTAGTTCCACACCATATGAATTGTTCGTTGGTAGGAAACCCGTGTTTTCATTTATGAGAGTATGGGGTTGTTTAGCATTTGTCAAACGCATTGCGTCCGACAAACTAGATTCGAAATCTGATAAATGTTTCTTCATTGGATACCCTAAGGAAACTGTGGGATATTACTTCTATCATCCAGATGATCAGAAAGTGATAGTATCCAAACATGCAACCTTCTTAGAGAAAGAGCTTCTCGAAGAAACACAAAAGGGAAGCATGATTGAACTTGACGAAGTTCAAAAAGAAGAAACACCGACTGAAACAACAGAGGCGGTTGAGGTACCCAAAGGAGTCCCATTAGATGAGACTCCAGTGCCACGAGTTCGTGAACTCCCAGTTAGATATGGTTTTCTAGTGGGAGATGATAATGAGGTTCCCGTGTTAGACGACGAACCCGAAAACTACGAAGAGGCTCTTACTAGTCCAGATTCTAAAGCATGGCTTGAGGCCATGGATTCTGAAATGGATTCCATGTATACTAACCAAGTGTGGACTTTGGTTGATCCACCCGAAGGGATAATACCCATTGGGTGCAGATGGATCTTCAAAAAAGAAGACAGACATGGATGGAAAGGTTAGCACCTACAAAGCTAGGTTAGTAGCGAAAGGATATCGTCAGAAGCAAGGAATTGATTATGACGAAACTTTCTCTCCTGTGGCTATGTCCAAATCAATCAGAATCATGCTTGCAATTGCCGCTCATTTCGATTATGAGATTTGGCAAATGGATGTGAAAACAGCTTTCCTAAACGGAAACCTACTTGACGATGTATATATGATGCAGCCTGAAGGTTTCATTTCGAAGGATGCAAATAAAGTTTGCAAACTTCAGAGATCCATTTATGGACTCAAGCAAGCATCAAGAAGCTGGAATAAACGTTTTGACGAAACCATAAAACAATTTGGTTTCGAACAAAATTGCGAAGAAGCTTGCATTTACAAGAAAGCAAGGGGGAGCTCTATAGCATTTCTCATACTATATGTGGACGATATATTATTAATGGGAAATGACATTGCTCTACTACAGTCGGTAAAAGTATGGTTATCTGGTAACTTCTCAATGAAAGACCTTGGTGAAGCAGCTTATATACTTGGTATAAAGATCTACAGAGATAGATCGAGAAGACTGCTTGGTCTTTCACAGGCTACATACATTAAAAAGGTGCTAAATCGGTTTAGCATGCTTGAATCGAAATGAGGTAACTTACCCATGCTATATGGAGTAAAGTTAAACAATCATCAATGTCCTAAAACTGATGATGACAAAAGACGCATGGCTGTAGTCCCGTACGCCAGCGCAATCGGTTCGATTATGTATGCTATGCTATGCACTAGACCTGACGTAGCGTTCGTGTTATCTGTAACGAGTCGTTACCAAGGAAATCCGGGAGACGAGCATTGGATTGCCGTCAAGAACATTCTTAAGTACTTGAGAAGAACTAAAGATATGTTTCTAGTGTACGGAGAAGGTGATCTGAAAATAGAAGGATTTTCAGATTCAAGTCATCTCACAGATGAGAATGATTTTAAATCCCAATCAGGATACCTGTTTATCTTGAATGGGGGCGCGGTCAGCTGGAAGAGTTCCAAGCAGGGAAGCGTAGCTTTCTCTACGACCGAGTTAGAGTATATCGCAGCTGCGGAAGCAGCAAAGGAAGCGGTTTGGATTAGAAAGTTCATTACAGAACTAGGTGTGGTGCCTGACATTGTCAATCCCATTACATTGTACTGTGATAACAATAGAGGACAACGTTGCAGATCCGTTGACAAAGCCTTTAACCCAGAGAATACATGATCGTCATTTAACTTCTACTGGGATAAGTTTTAGAAACAATTGGCTTTAGTCCAAGTGGGAGTATGTTGGGGTTTAGTGTCCTATAGACAATTGTTCTAGGATACAAACTTAATGTAAATGAATTGTTCTTTATATCATTTGTTTAATGAGATATATGTTTTATAACTATATAAAGGCAATCCCTTTTAAGCACTAAATAAAGTCTAATAAAAGGAAATCCGTAAGTTTGTTTAAAGTGATTATAAAGTGTTCATACAAGCATGAAGTGAGACAAAACTTTATAATAAACTAATAAACTTAAAACCACCCCAAGTCAAGTGATATGTTTAGGATTGATATGTCACTATTGAGACTTGTATGTAACAATGTCTTCTGTCCGACAGAAAGCTGATCTCACAAGCTTCATATATACAGATATCTGGACAGTTACATAGATCCGATGAAAAGTTGTTCATTAGGATTGGGGATCCGATTTGAGATAACAGGATGGGTAGATTCGTCCTTGTCACATGTTTATCTCATTGGTATTAATAGGTATAACTAATCCTCAGACTCAAAGGAATATTAATTGGTATTCTGGATTACGGAATGTGACGCTTTGACTCTGGTGTGACACGATCCTTAACAGAGATGACTCTGGGGTGTGAACAGTAGACATTGGGTATCACAAGAAGTGATTGCGGGATCGTTATATATTGG
Source organism: Euphorbia lathyris (assembly GCF_963576675.1). Classification (NCBI taxonomy): domain Eukaryota; kingdom Viridiplantae; phylum Streptophyta; class Magnoliopsida; order Malpighiales; family Euphorbiaceae; genus Euphorbia; species Euphorbia lathyris. Next base: position 93,608 of record NC_088918.1, read on the forward strand.
ATTGAGCATTTATCACTCCCGATGAATGGGAGATACATCCATGGATCGCTTGTGGAAGACTCGACTCTAAATCCTTGCAAGGTGATAGCTTAAGACTTGAAATATAGATTTCACTTAACCTATCTATTTGAGTTGACTCGGCCTATACAAGTAAAATGAACGTCTCGCTATATGTGACTTGACATCATCCATAGTCATAAGATTTAGTTCAAGGATGTAGTTGATAAAGGATCGAATTATACTGTAACTAATACGGAAAGGTTAACGACAGAATCAACATGTCTTCTTATAGCTCTGGGGGAATGATTACGGACTTGCTAATCACATACTCTGTACATCATTCCATTATGAAAAGATTAAATATAATTCTTTGAAAATTAATTTAATAACGTTGCATACGGCTAGATGCAATAAGAACCTAATGGGTCACACATAAGACTTGGAACCTAAAAGAGAGATAAATGTTAATTAATTGATGGAAGCCTAATTGAGCCCAATAAGGCCCATGGACCAAGGGGGGGGGGTAGAAATTGATGTAGCTAGACACATGAATAATTAATTTGATTTCGTTAAATCCTAATTAGATTAGGATTATGAATTAAATTAATTAAGAGATAAATAAGTTAGGAGTTTTAATTAGATTATAATACTCCTATTATTATCCAATAAGGTTATTATTATTATCCTTAATATATTAGATATATAATGAGATAATAATTAGGAATTCTATTCCGAATTGAATTCCTATTCAGTAACCTAATTCTATCTAACTAGGGATTAGATACAAGAGATTATAAATACCCCTCCCCTAGTGATTTTCGAAATCCCAAGAGAGCAAGCCCTAGAGATTTTCGAAATCCATATAGTGCAAGAGAGAGAAAATTTCGACACCCCTAGTTCGAGGACGAGATTTTCTACGGCTTCTTTCCGATCAATTGATTTCATCTATTTCTCTTATCCTTGATCTTGTGTTGATTAGTTAGAGGCAATCTACTTTGGTTGCTATTCAACGGTTGATTCTAAATTAATCTTCCCGTGTTTTATTTCGTGTTTGGGAACTCGGGGAAGAGTTGTGGGCACTTCATTAACAACGGTAGATTGATCATCAAGAGGTAATTCTTATTATCCCTCTTTATATGAAATAACGATTAACGGATCCTATGGTTAAATGGAAATAGGTTAAAAAATTTATATTTCCGCTGCTATACCTTAGCCTAATTTCCAACAGGAAATTGGGGCTGGGTTTAACAACACCCAATCAAAATCATGTGGAAAGGTGTTTCAACCAGAAATACTACTTTTATTGAGTTAAGAGGGTAAATAGGACATTCGATGAGTTGTGAAGGGGTAAAATGACCAATTTGGACAAGTTAAGAGGGTAAGAAATACCAGTTTTATGGAATTAAGAAGGTAAATAAGATATTCGATGAGTTGAAAAGGTAAAATGACCAATTTAGACAAATTAAGAGGGTTTGAGGAACATTAAGCCTTTATTTATTTTTTTCGCATAACCACTTTTTTCTTCTATTTTTCTCCTGGGATATTATAAACATAATTTATAGGGTAAAGTTCAAATAAAACCCATGTGGTTTCACTAATTTTCAGATAAAGGACTGTAGTTTACTTTTTGTCAAAACAAGGACTGAGGTTTTCAACTTTAGCAAAATAAGGAATTTTTCGATTGATACTATTAAAATCACCATTAACAACTTCAAAAATGACATATTTTAAGAACTACTAATATTCTAAGCAACTTTAATTCTTCAACTTTTTTATTTCGAGATTATTTAGATGATGTTTGGTAAAGAGAGAGAAAGTTAATGTTTAGAGAAAGAAAGTTCCAAAAAAGATGATTTTCTAAAATCGAAAATGTAGTTCCATAGAAAATATGACATTCACTATAAGAAAAATCGGTATCACCGACGATGACAATCCGTCGGTGATGGACCTATTTGTGTCGGTGATCGTCATCACCGACGGAATTCCGACAGATTCACTTGTGTCGGCGTTGACCTCGTAGGTAAGCAGTTGCGAGAAATTTTTACCAACACAAAAACATCACCGACACATTCTTTAGTAGGCGTTATGTGTCGGAAATGCCGACTACTTTTAGTAGGTGACATGTGTCGGAGATTCCGAGAACATCACCGACCTATGTGTGTCGGTGAACTATTTTTCAGAATATTTATTTAAATACATTACCGACAGATAATGCGACGGAAATGCGTCGGAAATTGTAAATTATTTCTGTTGAAACACCTTTCCACAGGATTTTGATTTGACAAAATAAATTAAGTGAAATTAAATATTCTACAACACACTAAGTTTAAATGCTTTGATTTATTGTTACTAATGTGTTTGTTCAATGTTAAGTTTATAATTTATTATAAGACATAAAGATCATAAGGCTCAAGCCCCATATGGAAGTCAAGGCCCAAGTCAAGGCCCAAGTCAAACAAGCCCAAGATCACTCAGCCCGCGTATTTCAAAACGCTGCCGTTGAAGTGATGAAACGCATGCTGAACAAAGAAGGATCCAGAAGATCCACGTAGACAACTTCGGCATGAAGCTGCTGAGCTGTCCCGACAAAACATACAAGACAGCAGCTGACCACAAAGCAGCTTCCAGAAAAAGTATTTCCTCTTTTAGTAAAGATCAGGAGACGCAGCAAGCTGTCTGGTTGACGTTACCTAAAATGGAGGAACATACTGTCACACTGACCGAAGAACAGAAGATGCTGGAATCTGATTGGCCAAGAGAACTGCTGACAGACTGAGTGAAAACGACCTATAGCCGTTTGCCTCCAACGGTTATTTCAAAATTCGAAATAACCAGAAGCTCTCACAGCTCTCTATAAATAGAGCATTCAAAATCCACATTATATAGAGAACTTTGTGCAAAGCCGTTACGCTGACCAAAAGTATACAAAAGTTCTCCATCAAAAGCAAAGCAAATTCTTACACTACAAGCTTATACATTTGTGTAAAAGTCTAGAGTGATTGATTCTCAATCATCTAAGGTGTTCTAGCAATTGTTGTTTAGGACAAATCTTAATCATTTCTAGGAATTAGAAAGGAGAAGCTGAGTACTCGGTTTTAAGTACTTAGTGAATTTGAATAGAAGTGAGTAGAGGTATAGAGGAAGGTACTCTTGTTATACTCAGCTTCTGATTTGTAAAGGGTTTTCGAGTCTCTACCTTTAAAGAGCTCAGTAGTGAATTGGAAATCTCGGAACGTGTTCTGGGGACAGGACGTAGGCTTAGAAGAAGCCGAACCTGGATAACTCCGTTGAGTGAAGTATTTCTAACCCTTAACTCCTTAATATATTGCTTGCTTAAAACAAACTAAAGCTGACTAACTAAAAAGAAGTCAAGCTGAGTTGTGCGCTACCAACGAGTTAGTTCAGGAATAGACTCTAAATGCTATTTCCTGACCTAAGCAACGAAGCTGACCTAGTCACTAGTTGACTAAGCCAGTGTCTTGCTGATTGCTAAGCGCCGCTGTTATATAATCTTTTCTCAAAGAAAAGAAATCTGCCCTAATCAATTTAAAAAGGTAGAATAGTTCCTAACCCCCCCCCCCCCCTTGGAACTATACTTGCAACCTTACAAGGGACCAACAAGTGGTATCAGAGCCTAAAAGCTCATTACTAAAGGTCTAACAACCTTGAGTTGATCCATACCATGGGTGAAAACAGCACTCGGTTTCTCCCTGGAAACCAGACAACTCAGATATTACCTGAGGGGCTGTCCATTACTAGGCCTCCCCTATTCTTCGGTCAAACTATACCTTTTGGAAGAATAGGATGAAGAACTTCATTCAAGCTACAAACATAAGTGCCTGGCTATCTATAGTCCAAGGCCCGTTTGTACCTGTGAAAGTTGTCGCTGGCCAGTAATTGTTAAAGCTGAGGTTGAATGGACAGAGGATGATCTCAAGAAGTTACAAAATCATGCTTCGGCTATAAATATGCTTCACTGTGCGCTGGATGCTGCAGAATACAACAAAATATCAAGTTGTGAATCAGCACAGGAGATCTGGAAGAAGCTGGAAGTGACCTACGAAGGAACCAACAAGGTGAAGGAGTCCAAGGTCAACCAGCAAATGAGATTGTATGAGCTGTTCGAAATGAACAATGATGAGGGGATTTCTGAGATGAATGCAAGATTCACCAACATCATAAATGAGCTCAAAAGACTTGGAAAAATCTTCACTGAAGAAGAACAAGTCAAGAAGATTCTTAGAAGTCTTCCTAAGGATTGGCAAGCCAAGAAGACAGCCGTTGAAGAAGCTCAGGATTTAACCACCTATAAATATGATGAACTCATCGGCTCACTGCTGACCCATGAGATATCCATGAAGAATTTCGAGGTGAAAGAAAAATCCAAAGACAAGAAGCAAAAATCACTTGTCATGAAAGCTGACTCAACTGATGAGGGCTCAACTGACGATGAGGAGATGGCTATGTTCACGAGGAAAATGAAAAGGCTGTTCAAAAGGAATGACAAATACTCCAAAAAGCCTTATAGAAAATTTGACAAGTATAAGGCTGACTCAAGTGACAGCAAATTCAAGAAGGACAACTCAAAGCCCATTACATGCTTTGAGTGCCATCAAACCGGACACATCAAGTCAAGCTGCCCAACTCTGAGGAATGACAAAAAGAATGGGAAGAAGGCAATGGTGGCAACATGGAGTGACAGTGATGATTCTTCATCTACTGAAGCTGAGGCCACAGAGTCAGCAAAGATATGTTTCATGGCTGACGAACTTGCTGAACCATGCATTTCTGAGCATGCTGACCAATCTGATGAGTCAGAAAATGAAGAGCAATCTAATGAGGTAATCTCACTCTCTCAACTCAGAAATGAAACGGGTAATGCCCTTAGTGATCTTTATACACTTGTCAAAAAGTGTAACAAGAAGATTAAAGCACTCAGCAGGCGCTGTGATGAGGTGGAAGAGGTCAAACTGAGTGACCTCAGATACCTTCTTCAGGACAACTCAGTTTTGCATGAAAATATGAAAACCATTCATGAGTCTGTCTCTGAAGTCCAGTCAGTTTCAAAGAAACTGAGGAAGGATGTCACAACCATTCAGAACCAATTAAAGGTTCCACACAAAAACGATTTTCCTCTGAGAACTCAGTATCAAGGTACTCAGCAGAGACGTGATCCCCAGCGAAGAGTCCAGTGTGACTTTTGTGGGAAGTTAGGACACACCACTAAGGTGTGCTGGCACGCTCAGCACTGGGGTGCTGACAAGTCAGTAAAGAATCCTAAACAGAAAGTCAGTTGTGACTTCTGTGGAAAAAGTGGCCATACTATCAATATATGTCGCCACAAAATAAAATATGATGCTTTACCTGTTGAACCTAACAAGTCAGGACCCAAAAAGAATTGGGTACCTAAAGGAAACTGATTACAATGCAGGTAAGCCTGAGATGTGCCGAGAAGTAAAAAATGTGGTTTATTGACAGCGCATGCTCAAGGCATATGACGGGTGATGAAACTCAATTCATCACGTTTGAACGTAAACGAGGAGGAAGCGTAAGTTTTGGAGACAACAGAAAGGGTAAGATAGTAGGATCAGGCACCGTTGGAGGTAATCCCACTATTGAATCTGTCTCCCTAGTCAGCGGACTCAAATATAACTTACTCAGCGTAGCTCAGCTATGTGATAATGGGAGAAAAGTTATATTTGATGATACTGGATGTAAAATATATGAGGGAAAAACAAATGAGTTAATCTTAACTGCCCCTCGGATAGACAATGTCTTCATGCTGAACCTAGAAAAGAAGTTTTCAAAAACTGTATGCTTAGTCACAAAGGAAGAAAATTCCTGGCTATGCCACAGGAGACTTGGTCATGTAAGCATGGACCTCCTGGCCAAATTAGCAAGAAAGCAATTGGTTGAGGGACTGCCTGAACTTAAATTTCAAAAAGATCAACTATGCCACGCTTGCCAAGCTGGAAAACAAACCAAACAATCTTTTCATAGTAAAAACATTGTCTCAACTAAACGACCGTTAGAGTTACTACACTTGGATCTCTTTGGTCCAGTCCAGCCGCTGAGTCTGGGTGGAAGAAGATTTTCCTTGGCCATTGTAGATGACTTCTCTCGGTATACGTGGGTTATCTTGCTGACCAGCAAAGATGAGACCTTTGAGACTTTTTCAAATTTGGTTAGAAAAATTGAAAATGAGAAAGACCTAAAGTTAGCTCATATCCGTAGTGATAACGGTGGAGAATTCAAAAACCAAAAGTTTGTTGAATTCTGTGAAGCCAGCAGCATTGACCACAACTTCTCTGCTCCTAGAACGCCTCAGCAAAATGGGGTTGTTGAAAGGAAGAACAGAACTCTGGTTGAGATTGCCAGGACAATGCTGGATGAGCATAGGCTTCCAAAGTATTTTTGGGGAGAAGCTGTTAACACATCATGCTATATTCTGAATAGGGCTCTAGTTAGACCTATACTTAAGAAAACCCCTTATGAACTTTGGAAAGGACGAAAGCCCAACATTGGATACTTTCGTGCATTTGACTGTAGATGTTTTATTTTAAATACCAAAGATAGCTTAGCCAAATTTGATTCAAAAACTGATGAGGCTATCTTTCTAGGCTACTCAACAAATAGCAAAGCATACAGAGTTTTTAATAAGAGAACTCAAGTATTAGAAGAATCTATACATGTGCAATTCGATGAAACTGACCCTGCAGGAAGATACCAGCCGCTGATAGAAGATGAACCAAACTCAGCACCTGCTGATCAAGAACCAGCTACTGAGTCCTTCACAAAACGGCTGACCAAGAGTAAGAGTGAACCTAAAATTACTTTCACTGACCAATCTACTTCTGCAGAGAATGTTGAAACACAAATAGAACAAGACACGAGTCTACCAAGGAGATAAGAGTCCCAAGAGGGCATTCAGAAAATGCAATTCTTGACTCAGCTGGAAATACGCTGATGACTAGGAATCAACTAAGGAAGTATCTTGGCAATGTAGCTTTCGTCTCAGTTCAGGAGCCGAAGAACTTTGCCGAAGCTGAGCATGACGAATACTGGATAAATGCCATGCAAGAGGAACTCGACCAATTCAGGAGGAATAATGTATGGGAACTAGTGCCACATCCAAGGAGCCAAAAGACCATTGGAACGAGATGGGTCTTCAGAAACAAGCTGGATGAACAAGGAAACGTAGTCAGAAACAAGGCAAGACTTGTATCTCAGGGCTACAGTCAGCAAGAAGGTATTGACTATGGTGAGACCTTTGCCCCAGTGGCAAGGCTAGAAGCAATTAGGATTTTATGTGCATATGCATCTTACATGTGTAGGAAATAGGGCTAAGGTATAGCGGCGGAAATATAAAAATTTTAGCCTACTTCCTTTTAACCATAGGGTCCGTTAATCGTTATTTCATATAAAGAGGGATAAGAAGATATACCTTTCGATGATCAATCTACCGTTGCAAACGAAGTGCCCACAACTTCAAAGGAGATGTAAACTGTTTACCAATCTGCCCCTATTCGAAATAGACCTTCCAGACCTCCGAACGACGATCCCTTCGGTGGAAACGTGGAAGAATGTGTCTAGAAGCTACTGTCCAAAACTCGCGACGATCCGACGGTTAAATCTCCAGGAATCCTCGAAATAGTGAACTGACCTGATGTAGGCGAAGAAAAACGAATTCTCCCTTTTGTTTGTTTTTCCTTCTTTCGTGAACACGGTGAGATTAAGTTAGAATCAACCCTTATGAGATGCAACCAAAATAGATTGTCTCTAACAAATCAACACAAGATCAAAGAGAAAAGAGATGGAAGAGATTAATCGATTGACGGAAGCCGTATGAATTCTTGTCCACGAACTTGGAGATGGAATTCACTTTCTCTCCCTAGAAGCAATTTCGAAAATCACATGTAGGGGGAGGTTTGTGTATGTCGAAATTCCAAAGGGAAGGGGGTATATATATTAGTTTGTCTCTAAACCCTAGTTAGATAGGAATAGGTTACTTAATAGGAATCCAATTCGGAATAGGATTTCTAATTATTATCTTACTATATATCCAATATAATTAGGATAATAATAAATAACCTAGTTAGATAATAATAGAAGTATATTAATCTAATTAAAACTCCTAACTTGATTATCTCTTAATTAATTTAATTTCACAATCCTAATCAAATTAGGAAGAGTGGAATAAATTAATTCCTTCCTTTAATACATATAATTTCGACCCCCCCTTATCCATGGGCCTTACTGGGCTCAACTGGGCTTCCATCTATTAATCAGATCCATCTCTCTTTTGTTTCCAAGTCTTATGTGTGATCCATTAGGTCCTTACTACTTCTGGCTGTATGCAACTATTAAATTAATTTCTCCAAGAATTATAATTAATCCTTGCATAACGGAATGATGAACAGAGCATGTTATCGGCATGTCCGTAATCATTCCCCCAGAGTCCGTTAAGAAGACAGGTTGATTCTGCCGTTAACCCTTCCGTATTAGTTACAGTATAATTCGATCCTTTATCAACTACATCCTTGAACTGAATCTTATGACTATGGATGATGTCAAGTCATATATAGCGAGACGTTCATTTTACTTGTACAGACCGAGTCAACTCAAATAGATAGGTTAAGTGAAATCTGTATTTCTACTCTTAAGCTATCACCTTACAAGGATTTAGAGTCGAGTCTTCCACAAGCGATCCTTGGACGTATCTCCCATTCGTCGGGAGTGATAAATGCTCAATCCAATGTATAACTACCCTGACATTACCTCCTGTGACACCCAACCTTTGTAGTTCACACCCCAGAGTCATCTCTGTTAAGGATCGTGGGACCACGCGATCAAAGTCTCACATTCAGTAATTCAGGATGACCAATTAACATTCCTTTGAGTCTGAGGATTATTTATACCTATTAATACCAATGAGATGAACATGTGACAAAGACGAATCTACCCATCCTGTTATCTCAAATCAGATCCCCAATCCTGATGAACGACGTTTCATCGGATCTATGTAACTGTCCAGATATCTATATATATGAAGCTTGTGAGATCAGCTTTCTGTTGGACAGAAGACATTGTTACATACAAGTCTCAACAGTGATATGTCAATCCTAAACATCTCACTTGACTTGGGGTGGTTTTAAGTTTATTAGTTTATTATAAAGTCTTGTCTCACTTCATGCTTGTATGAACACTTTATAATCACTTTAAACAAACTTACGGATTTCCTTTTATTAGACTTTATTTAGTGCTGTAAAAGGGTTTGCCTTTATATAGTTATCAAACATATATCTTATTAAAACAAATGATATAAAGAACAATTCATTTACAATAAGTTTGTATCCTGCAACAATTGTCTATAGGACACTAAACCCCAACATACTCCCACTTGGACTAAAGCCAATTGTTTCTAAAACTTATCCCAGTAGAAGTTAAATGACAATCATGTACTTTCTGGGCCAATGGCTTTGTCAACGGATCTGCAACGTTGTCCTCGGTAGGTACTCTTTCTATTCTCACATCTCCTCTAGCCACAATCTCTCTGATGATGTGGTATCGCTTTAGGTAGTGTTTGGATGCACTATGAGACCGTGGTTCCTTTGCTTGCGCAATGGCTCCATTGTTATCACAGTACAGAGTAATGGGATTGACAATGTCAGGCACCACTCCTAGTTCTGTAATGAACTTTCTAATCCAAACCGCTTCCTTTGCCGCTTCCGCAGCAGCGATGTACTCTGACTCGGTCGTAGAGAAAGCCACGCTTCCCTGCTTGGAACTCTTCCAACTGACCGCGCCCCCATTCAAGATAAACAGGTATCCTGATTGGGATTTAAAATCATTCTCATCTGTGAGATGACTAGCGTCTGAAAATCCTTCAATTTTCAGATCTCCTTCTCCGTACACTAGGAACATATCTTTAGTCCTTCTCAAGTATTTAAGAATGTTCTTGACGGCAATCCAATGCTCGTCTCCCGGATTCCCTTGGTAACGACTCGTTACAGATAACGCGAACGCTACGTCAGGTCTAGTGCATAGCATAGCATACATAATCGAACCGATCGCGCTGGCATACGGGACTACAGCCATGCGTCGTTTGTCATCATCAGTTTTAGGACATTGAAGATTGTTTAACTTCACTCCATGTACCATGGGTAAGTTACCTCGTTTCGATTCAAGCATGTTAAACCGATTTAGCACCTTTTCAATGTATGTAGCCTGTGAAAGACCAAGCAGTCTACGCGATCTATCTCTATAGATCTTTATACCAAGTATATAGGCTGCTTCACCAAGGTCTTTCATTGAGAAGTTACCGGATAACCAAACTTTCACCGATTGTAATAGAGCAATGTCATTTCCCATTAACAGTATATCGTCCACATATAGTATGAGAAATGCTATAGAGCTCCCACTTGCTTTCTTATAAATGCAAGCTTCCTCGCAATTTTGTTCGAAACCAAATTGTTTTATGGTTTCGTCAAAACGCTTATTCCAGCTTCTAGATGCTTGCTTGAGTCCATAAATGGATCTCTGAAGTTTGCAAACTTTATTTGCATCCTTTGATATGAAACCTTCAGGTTGCATCATGTATACATCCTCAAGCAGGTTTCCGTTTAGGAAAGCTGTTTTCACATCCATTTGCCAAATCTCATAATCAAAATGAGCGGCAATTGCAAGCATGATTCTGATTGATTTGGACATAGCAACGGGAGAGAAGGTTTCGTCATAATCAACGCCTTGTTTTTGACGATATCCTTTCGCTACCAACCTAGCTTTGTAGGTGCTAACCTTTCCATCCATGTCAGTCTTCCTTTTGAAGATCCACCTGCACCCGATGGGTTTTATTCCTTCGGGTGGATCAACCAAAGTCCACACTTGGTTAGTATACATGGAATCCATTTCAGAATCCATGGCCTCAAGCCATGCTTTAGAATCTGGACTAGTAAGAGCCTCTTCGTAGTTTTTCGGGTTCGTCGTCTAACACGGGAACCTCGTCATCATCTCCCACTAGAAAACCATATCTAACTGGGAGTTCACGAACTCTTCGTGATCTACGAATAGGTGCCACTGGAGTCTCATCTAATGGGACTTCTTCGGGTACTTCAACCGCTTCTGTTGTTTCAGCCGGTGTCTCTTCCTCTTGAACGTCGTCGAGTTCAATCACGCTTCCCTTTTGTGTTTCTTCGAGAAACTCTTTCTCTAAGAAGGTTGCGTATCTGGATACTATTACTTTCTGATCATCTGGATGATAGAAGTAATACCCTACGGTCTCTTTGGGATATCCAATGAAGAAACATTTATCAGATTTAGAATCTAATTTGTTGGACGCAATGCGTTTGACATATGCCGAACAACCCCATACTCTCATAAATGAGAACACAGGTTTCCTACCAACGAACAATTCATATGGTGTGGAACTGGCGGATTTAGTTGGTACTCGATTTAGGGTGAAGAGGGCGGTTTCTAAGGCATAGCCCCAGAACATCTTTGGAAGTAAGGCCATGCTCATCATAGACCGTACCATATCTAATAGGGTACTGTTTCTCCTCTCGGATACACCATTGTGTTGTGGTGTATAGGGAGGTGTCCATTGCGAGCATATCCCACATTCAGTTAGATAATTCAGAAAATCATCAGAAAGATATTCACCGCCTCGATCGGATCGAAGTGTCTTTATTTTCTTTCCTAATTGATTTTCCACTTCATTCTTGAAGCATTTGAACTTGTCAAAAGCTTCTGACTTGTGCTTCATCAAGTAGACATAACCATATCGAGTATGGTCATCTATGAAGCTAATGAAGTATCTGAATCCTCCTCTTGCTTGGATTGACATAGGACCGCATACATCTGAATGAATGAGTCCTAGAGTGTCTGATACACGCTCACCTTTATTGCTAAAGGGTGTCTTTGTCATTTTACCTTTTAAACATGATTCGCATGTTTCCAATGATTCCGAATCAATTGAATCTATAAGCCCATCTGAATGAAGCTTTAGCATGCGTCTCTTGTTTATATGGCCTAAACGACAATGCCACAAGTAAGTTGAATTATCTAGTTTATGTCTTTTGGTATCCATTGCAAAAACAGGAGTTTTATCATCTAACACATAAATCCCATTTTGTGATATTCCTGAAAAATAAAAGATCGAATCTTTATAAAAATTGCAACTATTGTTCTTTATTGAAATATGAAAACCGTCGTCAACAAGACGGCTAATAGAAATAATGTTACGAGACATCTCAGGAACGTATAAACAATTCCTTAATTCTATTACAAGCCCAGAGGGCAAAAGTAAAACATAATCTCCAATTGCGATGGCGGCAACTCTTGCTCCATTTCCCACTCGCAAGTTTATGCTTCCTTTCTTAAGTTCCCTAGTCTGTTTTAGCTCCTGCATATTTGTACAAATATGAGATCCACATCCGGTATCAAGTACCCAAGATTCAGACAATGAAACTGTATTTATTTCAATATAGAACATACCAGATGTAGAAGCATCGCCCTTTCCCTTCTTGAGGGTGGCTAGATACTCCTTGCAGTTTCTCTTCCAATGCCCATCTTTACCACAGAAGTGGCACTCTCCTTTGGGCCTCTTCACTTCCTTTCCCTTGGACACAGCTTTCTTACCTTTCTTGGGATGTTTAGGATTGGGAAAATTCCCTTTCCTCTTCTTTGATCCCTCAATTACAAGAGCCGGTATGGCCTTGTCTTTCTTCATATTAGGCTCAACTGACTTGAGCATGTTTGCAAGCTCTTCAAGAGAAGTTTGCAAGTTATTCATCTGATAGTTCATAATGAACTGTGAATAACTCTCTGGGAGGGATTGAAGAATCAAGTCTATACTTAATTCGTTGTCCATCACAAATCCAATACTAGAAAGTTTGGTAATGTAGCCAATCATCTTGACACAATGTGTCATGACTGATGTGCCCTCTTGCATCCGGCAACGATATAGCAATTTGGATATCTCGTAGCGTTCGCACCTGGTCTGTTTCCCAAACAGTTCCTTTAGGTGCATGATGACGGAATATGCATCCATCTCCTCATGTTGCCTTTGTAATTCCGACGTCATCGATGCAAGTATGATGCAACCGGCATGATCATCATCAGCCTTGTGCTTCTGGTAAGCATCAATTTCCTCGATGGGAGCATCATCTTCCGGGATAGGGGGTATCGGTGTATCAAGTACATACCCAATTTTCTCAAACTTCAAAACAATTTTGAGGTTACGAAACCAGTCGGTGAAGTTTGAACCATTCAACTTGTTATTGGTAAGAATGTTTTGCAGATTGGTTTTAGTCATGATTTTCAAGAGTGAGTGTTTAAACAAAACCTGAGAGTGAGAAAGAGTAAACGTATGTTATTCATTTGTTTTAAAGTGTAACAATCTAAAATTATAGGCCTTTTAATTTATTTCAGATTGCTCCCACTATTTTGCCAAATTAATAACCCTCCATATTAATTCGAAGAATTTCACAAATCCTTTAGTGAGCTAGGATCCTAACTCCTGAGATTTCGCCTTAACTTTAGCCAACAAACTAGTCTCATTCATTAGGTAGATTCATTCAATCAATCACATCTCGAATGTGACTCCTAGGTTATTGGGTTACTAACCACATTAGTAACTAATATGTCATTCATATTAATCCCAACCATTTTGCCCATTAGTGTATGAACAACATGACTTTTGCCAACCAATTGTCATACTCTAATTTAAGTATTACCCCATATTCATGAAATAACTATTTTCGATAATCCAGGTGTTACCATAAGACCCCGAGCTTGACTTTTGCCAACAACCCAAAGGCCCCCAGTACTGTCGGCTGAATTATAATATTAGGGAGGGGCAACCGATTTTAATAACTTATTTATTTACTTAACTTTTTAATGAGGGATTTTTATTTAAGTCTCATAATCTAACTTAGTCTTGATTTGTTTTAGCATACATCAGACATACATTCACACATACATTGGCGTTATGGACATATTATCTAAATTATTCCGTCGAGCCAGAGACGGAATAAAAGGCCAAACCTAAGGAAATACTAACTATTACATATTTCTCTTTAGGTCCTCCGTCTTCTCCATGGCGCCTTGAAAATTACATATTAATTTTCTATACTACTAAAGAAAACTTCAATCGAAATTGAAGGGAATAGATGAGAAGATAAATTACAATAGACAGTAGAAAGGCAGGACGCGCAGGCCCTATTTCAAAAATACCAAAAGAATAAAAGAGGGTCCAAATATGTCCATAACTCCAAACATGCAAAGACTCAATTAAATAAATTTAATTGGTTGATTACATAACTTATTTATGTAATATTTATGTTAATCAAATTAACTCATCAAATTAATTCCCATCTAATTTTACTTCTAACCGTTTTGCATCTTTATATTAATTCTTAGATTAATATAACCATACAAAACTTCAATTATGCATATCCCAATTATTTTGATTTCAATTCATTTAACGCTTTGATTTACAACTTGGTAAAAACAAACTTTTAAACGAATTTTCATTCGATAATCAAAACAGAAAACTATTAATTTCCGAAACATGTATATATATATTTTATATTCAAAACTAATTTTAAATTTCATATATATATCAGATTTTCAATACGGTTGAAAAGCGATTTTCAGAAATAGGAAAAACTACAATAGCTTTCCATTTTATCTTTAGAATCAATAAAACTAATTTTATTAATCTAACCATAAAACTAATAGATTTTGTTATAATGATTATCAACCGAAATAATTAGGAACATACGCATAATCTATTTCACTTATTTATCTTTAGAATTAATTAACCAAACAATTTGTTAATTAATCCTAACCATAAATATTCATTCAATCCTATTGAAAGCTTCTAAATTTCATATATGAAATAACGGATTTAACGATGGCTCTGATACCACTGTAGGAAATAGGGCTAAGGTATAGCAGCGGAAATATAAAAATTTTAGCATACTTCCTTTTAACTATAGGATCCGTTAATCGTTATTTCAGATAAAGAGGGATAAGAAGATATACCTTTCGATGATCAATCTACCGTTGCAAACGAAGTGCCCACAACTTCAAAGGAGATGTAAACTGTTTACCAATCTGCCCCTATTCGAAATAGACCTTCCAGACCTCCGAACGACGATTCCTTCAGTGGAAACATGGAAGAATGTGTCTAGAAGCTACTGTCCAAAAATCGCGACGATCCGACGGTTCAATCTCCAGGAATCCTCGAAATAGTGAACTGACCTGATGTAGGCGAAGAAAAACGAATTATCCCTTTTGTTTGTTTTTCCTTCTTTCGTGAACACGGTGAGATTAAGTTAGAATCAACCCTTATGAGATGCAACCAAAATAGATTGTCTCTAACAAATCAACACAAGATCAAAGAGAAAAGAGATGGAAGAGATTAATCGATTGACGGAAGCCGTATGATTTCTTGTCCACGAACTTGGGGATGGAATTCACTTTCTCTCCCTAGAAGCAATTTCGAAAATCACATGTAGGTGGAGGGTTTGTGTATGTCGAAATTCCAAAGGGAAGGGGGTATATATATTAGTTTGTCTCTAAACCCTAGTTAGATAGGAATAGGTTACTTAATAGGAATCCAATTCGGAATAGGATTTCTAATTATTATCTTACTATATATCCAATATAATTAGGATAATAATAAATATCCTAGTTAGATAATAATAGGAGTATATTAATCTAATTAAAACTCCTAACTTGATTATCTCTTAATTAATTTAATTTCACAATCCTAATCAAATTAGGAAGAGTGGAATAAATTAATTCCTTCCTTTAATACATATAATTTCGACCCCCCCTTATCCATGGGCCTTACTGGGCTCAACTGGGCTTCCATCTATTAATCAGATCCATCTCTCTTTTGTTTCCAAGTCTTATGTGTGATCCATTAGGTCCTTACTACTTCTGGCCGTATGCAACTATTAAATTAATTTCTCCAAGAATTATAATTAATCCTTGCATAACGGAATGATGAACAGAGCATGTTATCGGCATGTCCGTAATCATTCCCCCAGAGTCCGTTAAGAAGACAGGTTGATTCTGCCGTTAACCCTTCCGTATTAGTTACAGTATAATTCGATCCTTTATCAACTACATCCTTGAACTGAATCTTATGACTATGCATGATGTCAAGTCATATATAGCGAGACGTTCGTTTTACTTGTACAGGCCGAGTCAACCCAAATAGATAGGTTAAGTGAAATCTGTATTTCTACTCTTAAGCTATCACCTTACAAGGATTTAGAGTCGAGTCTTCCACAAGCGATCCTTGGACGTATCTCCCATTCGTCGGGAGTGATAAATGCTCAATCCAATGTATAACTACCCTGACATTACCTCCTGTGACACCCAACCTTTGCAGTTCACACCCCAGAGTCATCTCTGTTAAGGATCGTGGGACCACGCGATCAAAGTCTCACATTCAGTAATTCAGGATGACCAATTAACATTCCTTTGAGTCTGAGGATTATTTATACCTATTAATACCAATGAGATGAACAGGTGACAAGGACGAATCTACCCATCCTGTTATCTCAAATCGGATCCCCAATCCTGATGAATGACGTTTCATCTGATATATGTAACTGTCCAGATATCTATATATATGAAGCTTGTGAGATCAGCTTTCTGTCGGACAGAAGACATTGTTACATACAAGTCTCAACAGTGATATGTCAATCCTAAACATCTCACTTGACTTGGGGTGGTTTTAAGTTTATTAGTTTATTATAAAGTCTTGTCTCACTTCATGCTTGTATGAACACTTTATAATCACTTTAAACAAACTTACGGATTTCCTTTTATTACACTTTATTTAGTGCTGTAAAAGGGTTTGCCTTTATATAGTTATCAAACATATATCTTATTAAAACAAATGATATAAAGAACAATTCATTTACAATAAGTTTGTATCCTGCAACAATTGTCTATAGGACACTAAACCCCAACAACATGAATTTTAAACTGTTTCAAATGGATGTTAAAAGTGCATTTCTTAATGGAGTAATAAACGAGGAGGTCTATGTCAATCAGCCTCCAGGGTTTGAGGATTCTAAGTTCCCAAACCACATTTACAAACTCAAAAAGGCTCTGTATGGCCTCAAGCAAGCACCACGTGCTTGGTATGAGAGGCTGACCAACTTCTTACTGACTAGAAATTATGTCAGGGGTCAAGCTGATACAACCTTGTTCATTAAGAGAAAGGGTAAAGATACCCTGCTGGCACAAATATATGTAGATGACATCATATTTGGTGCTACTAATGAATCTATGTGCAAGGAATTTAGCAAGCAAATGCAGACTGAATTCGAAATGTCAATGATGGGAGAACTCAACTTCTTCCTCGGCCTTCAAATTAAACAAGGAAAGAATGGCATATTCATCAGTCAAGCTAAATATGCCAAGGAGATATTGAAGAAATATGAACTAGAACATTGTAAGCCAATATCCACTCCTATGGGCACTGACACTGTCCTCTGTGCTGATAAAAATGGCAAGTCAGTAGACAGCAAGTTGTACCGAGGTATGATTGGCTCTTTACTTTACTTAACAGCAAGTAGGCCGGACATTCAGTTCTCAGTATGTTATTGTGCTAGATATCAGGCTAACCCTAAGGAATCCCATTATATAGCTGTAAAAAGGATCCTTAGATATTTGCAAAGCTCAGTAAATGCAGGTTTGTGGTATCCAAATACTCATGACTTTACACTCATTGGATACACTGACGCTGACTATGGACGAGACAAGATGGAAAGAAAAAGCACCTCTGGAGGATGCCATTTCCTAGGAAGCTGTCTTGTATCTTGGTTCAGCAAGAAGCAGGCGTCAGTAGCCCTGTCCACAACTGAAGCTGAGTACATTGCTGCTGGAAGCTGTGTTGCTCAAGTCCTATGGATTAAGCAACAGCTTGAAGATTATGGTGTTCAAACAAAGACAATTGAAGTTAAATGCGACAATAAAAGTGCAATTGACCTCTCAAAGAACCCAGTCCAGCACAGCAGGATGAAGCATGTCAGCATAAGACATCACTTCATCAGAGATCATGTACTCAAGGAAGAAATCAAGCTGACTTATGTACCAACAGATGAGCAGCTCGCTGATATCTTTACAAAGCCTCTAGCACGAGTGCAATTCAGCACACTGAGAGAAGCCATTGGTATGTTTAATCCACTGTCTTAAATTCCTAAGTAAAAATGTAATATGATGCATGCTGAGTGAGTGATACCATGCTGAGTGTCTAAAGATTTTCATTCAAAATCACATGCCCAAAAATAAATGCACACTGAGTGAGTTATCTCATACCGAGTAACTAACCTCTATAACTATCCGTTGAACAAAACTGACTACTCAGAATATGAAACGTCTATAACAACAAACGCTGAGTAAAGGTAATCATTAGCATTTAATGCCATCACACGCGTAATGACACCTGTACAACGCATGCGCCGAATGTGTCATAAATGACAGGTGTTTCTGCCGATTGGACAACCCAAGGGCAAAACCCTCTTTCAACGTCTCCAGTGCCGGTCGTTCCAAGAACACCACCGATGAACAACCCAAAAGTAATCCCTCGACTCAGTTTTCACCATCCAAAGCTGTTGGACATGATAAAGAGCAAACCACTCAACCTCAAGGGAAACAAGCTAAACCAAGACAATACATTCGCGTATTCGAGAATGTACGGGAATGGAAAGTGGAGCCTTCCCGCTGGGTTTCTCAGACCTTCATCGACTCAGAACAACCGTTTTGTGATTGGATAAAGAACAACGGCTGGACCGAGTTGTTCTCCCTACGTTTTCCCACCTACCCTGACTTGGTTATGGAATTCTACCATAACCTCAAAGCTGACGTAAAAGACCATGACTACTTGGTCACCGAAGTCAGAGGAAAAACCATCTTCATCAACCCAACGTACTTGGGAACCCTACTCAGCCTCAAAACTGAAGGTGCTGAGTTAAGAAAAACTGGTGACCAGGAGGACATCTACTATGATGAAACCTTTTGTAAGCCTGCTGGGTACATTGGAGAAGTATCCAGCTCATCCATGGGTCAGCATCAGAAGATGGCCCACTTCATGCTGGTTCAACTGATCTACCAGAAGATCCACTGCACCAGTTCGACGTCTCATTTCGAGATGTGTTTTATCTGGCATATGCTGAACTACAAACCAATCAACATGCCGGTGTTCCTAGTAGCTGGATTTCTGCGGAGCACAAATAATCTTCGCCTCGGCTCCCACATCACTAAGATCCTAGTTGATCACAAAGTTGACCTTCAAGGAGAAACTTGCTTTAAGGGATCTGAGATCACTGCAGCTTCCCTACGTGCTCTCAAATTCAACCAACCTTTGAAGAAAGGGAAGTTTATTGAGCAGCCTGAAGAACAAGCTGAAGAACCGCTACCTGCTGAGGTGATTATTCCAGCAAAAGGACAAAGAACAAAAGCTCCTGCTGCCCGAAAAAGGAAGCCTACTGGCACTCCTTCTAAGGAAACTGAGCCTCAGTCCAAGAAATCCAAATCAGCTGCTGAGTCAAACATTGAAACTACTCAGTCAGCTGAAAAGCGCTGTAGGCAAGATGAGCCTGCAACTGAGGGGCCAGCTGCTGCTCCTCAGAAGAAGCAAAAGACTTCCACCTTTTCACCCATCAATGCTCTTCCACTTGACTTCATTGTCACGACGGACTCATATTATGCTTAGCATCATGCTGAAGAAACTGAGCAACAGGAAGATGAGGTGCACCTAGACGAACATTTCGTCACTCAGCTCGAGGAAGAGCTTGAAAACGACGATACTGAGGATGAAGGGAATGCACAGGAGCAAACGGAGGAAGCTGACTCTGAAAGGACAGCCAGTGAAAATGCTCAAACTGACCAAACTAATACTGTGTCAGCCGATGGAGTTGAACAACATCCAGAACGAACTGCCCAGCAAACTGCTGAACAAAACATACAAGGTTCTCCATCTCAAGATGTAACTCACGCTGATCTCCCTCCTGTACAAAAGTCAACAAGAAGAAGACTGGTAAAGGCAACCATTCTAGATCAACCAGTCAGTGCTCCCGTAAATGATCCTTCAAAGGTCAAAATTACCTTCTTTAGGAAGCCAGTCTCTTCTGCACCATCTCCTCAGCCCTCCCAGGCTTTAAAAAAACAAGCCTCTGTTTCTACTCAGGAACACGCCGAACAACCTAACCCTGAAAATCCAACAATCCAAACCGAGCAAAATCTCGAAGAAAGCACAATACCAGTCAGTTATGAACCCATCCAACCTGACTGCACCACTGAAACTGCACCTGCTGACCTACCAACTACACAATCAACACATGTGCAGAACCCAATAACAACTCCAGTCACTGACCCCGCAACCTCTTCTCTATCTGGTCAAACTGCTATCCATCCAATCTCTCATGCCACTATAAATGTCACTGAGTCCAGTCAACGAATCATTGACTCAGTACAGGCTCTGATTAGAGATATTCAGCACTCCACTCCTCCTGCTGCTGCCATTTCACACATAGAAACTACTCAGCCTTCTCAAGTAACTCAACTTCTCAATGAAGTTAAGGAACTCAAGGATCTGCTGAGTATTTTACTTTCTTCACAAGCACAGCAAGCTAGACAGGATTCAATTGCTAAGCTGGCTGAGATCCAGCTGACAACGGTACAGTGCCTTACTTTTCTATCTTCCCAAATCCAGAACTTGTCAGCTGCGAACCCAAATCTCGCCACTTCCTCTGAGTTAAAGATTCTATTTGCTCAGCTTCATACTGAACAGAACAAGACCAATGCACAGCTCGCAAACACATCTCAATGCTCAATGGAGCAACTCAGTGAGGCAGTTCGTCTACTCAATCTCCATAAAGAAGAAATGGACACCAACCAGCTCAAACAGGATCAAATACTGACCACTTCCTAGAAGATATTTGACCATGTTAGGCACAACAATCTTCAGCGCGAGCACTATGATACTTCACTTCTCAAAACTTTCCACAACTCCTTTGCTGCGCTGACAGACACAATCACATGGCTGGGAAAAGGACAAGCTTATATGCTCAGTATGCTTAGCGCTGCTGACATTGGTATTCATCCTGATGTTCTCAGCAACGGTGCTCCTATCTTTGATGGGTTAGATGAAAGTGCTGATCGCTTGAAGACCTTCTCCGCTGAGCTCACCAGAGCTGTTCTTTTGGATTCCTTTAAACTGCCTCCACCCGGTGCTGGCAAAACGGGGGAGAAGAAAGATCAGCGAAGAACTCAAGCTGAAGGCAGTCAGCAAAAGAAGAAGAAGTAGATAGCTCATTCACTGAATTTAATCTGTACCTAGTTTATTTCCTTCTTCTTGTAACATATACTATGTATGCTGACTATCCATGTTGTCTAATACAATACTTGCATAGTTAACTCAACTTGTGTTATTCATCCCTCAAATGCTAAGTATTATCTGAATGCATGCTGCGTAAAAATTAATGTTTGAACTTGTCTGATATAAACCATTGAACAAATAAATTACTCAGCGCCCTGTCACTATACATTACTTCCGCTGAATACTGAGTAAAATAGAATATGTCCCATAAGCTGACCTATACCTGAAAACTGATCTTAGACTTATTCAATTAAACCTTAAAATGTTTAGAATAAAACTAAGTCAGTAGCTCAGCCCTGACGGGGGAGTTCACTTAATCAAAAAGGTCAACTATCATGGGGGAGCTCAACGCTGAGTTCCTTGCTGATTAGTTTTGCCAACATCAAAATAGGGGAGTTTGTTGAAAGACCTTTCCACAGGATTTTGATTTGACAAAATAAATTAAGTGAAATTAAATATTCTACAACACACTAAGTTTAAATGCTTTGATTTATTGTTACTAATGTGTTTGTTCAATGTTAAGTTTATAATTTATTATAAGACATAAAGATCATAAGGCTCAAGCCCTATATGGAAGTCAAGGCCCAAGTCAAGGCCCAAGTCAAACAAGCCCAAGATCACTCAGCCCGCGTATTTCAAAACGCTGCCGTTGAAGTGGTGAAACGCATGCTGAACAAAGAAGGATCCAGAAGATCCACGTAGACAACTTCGGCATGAAGCTGCTGAGCTGTCCCGACAAAACGTACAAGACAGCAGCTGACCACAAAGCAGCTTCCAGACAAAGTATTTCCTCTTTTAGTAAAGATCAGGAGACGCAGCAAGCTGTCTGGTTGACGTTACCTAAAATGGAGGAACATACTGTCACACTGACCGAAGAACAGAAGATGCTGGAATCTGATTGGCCAAGAGAACTGCTGACAGACTGAGTGAAAACGACCTATAGCCGTTTGCCTCCAACGGTTATTTCAAAATTTGAAATAACCAGAAGCTCTCACAGCTCTCTATAAATAGAGCATTCAGAATCCACATTATATAGAGAACTTTGTGCAAAGCCGTTACGCTGACCAAAAGTATACAAAAGTTCTCCATCAAAAGCAAAGCAAATTCTTACACTACAAGCTTATACATTTGTGTAAAAGTCTAGAGTGATTGATTCTCAATCATCTAAGGTGTTCTAGCAATTGTTGTTTAGGACAAATCTTAATCATTTCTAGGAATTAGAAAGGAGAAGCTGAGTACTCGGTTTTAAGTACTTAGTGAATTTGAATAGAAGTGAGTAGAGGTATAGAGGAAGGTACTCTTGTTATACTCAGCTTCTGATTTGTAAAGGGTTTTCGAGTCTCTACCTTTAAAGAGCTCAGTAGTGAATTGGAAATCTCGGAACGTGTTCCGGGGACAGGACATAGGCTTAGAAGAAGCCGAACCTGGATAACTCCGCTGAGTGAAGTATTTCTAACCCTTAACTCCTTAATATATTGCTTGCTTAAAACAAACTAAAGCTGACTAAGTAAAAAGAAGTCAAGCTGAGTTGTGCGCTACCAACGAGTTAGTTTAGGAATAGACTCTAAATGCTATTTCCTGACCTAAGCAACGAAGCTGACCTAGTCACTAGTTGACTAAGCCAGTGTCTTGCTGATTGCTAAGCGCCGCTGTTATATAATCTTTTCTCAAAGAAAAGAAATCTGCCCTAATTAATTTAAAAAGGTAGAATAGTTCCTAACCCCCCCCCTTGGAACTATACTTGCAACCTTACAAGGGACCAACAATTTCAAATTAATTTTATATTTTCTTTTTAATTAGGTTATTTGGATTGAAGGAAACTCATATATATATATATATATATATATATATAATACAAAAACTAAAACACAAATCTAAAACACAAATCAAAAGATATTCTAGAAAAAACAGTTATATCTATAAGAAATGCAACTATAACACTAAACAATCTATCACCGTACAGTAAGGAAACAATAAAAATATAGGAAAATTACACATGAAGTCCAACCTGATGCTAGAAACCTGATTAGTAAAAATTATAAAAGCTCTCTCACCAGTGGCAATAGAAAATACTACTAAGGTCACTATATTGCTATTTAACTCATAGAGGTCATATCCAGCATAGTCTTTGATAATAGAAAATACTACTGTTAGACGAGGTGCCGCGGCCTAATCTCCCGGGCGGACCGGGGGGTGGACAACCTCATGGCGACGTAAGCGGTGATTGGCGCCGAAAGCAACCAATCGTGGAATCAAGCTGCTCGGCAGGACCGGAGCTCGGAGATATGGAAGAGTCGCCACCCACGAATGGGAAAATGAACACCGATCCCTTGCGGGAGACCGGTGTGGGTTCGGGAAACTTGGGTACGAGCCGAGAAGGCTAGCTCCTTTCCGGAGAAAGGCTACTAGGCACCCCGACATCGCCCGATTATGAACCACCGGCCTCCTACTCAGCATGTTAGGCGATAACGGACTAATCGCATATTTCTTTAAGTTTAAAATTCATTTGAAACCTTTTCTTTCTCATTTTAGAAACCGTTTTGAGCATATATTATTGAAAAGCCACTTTAGTAAAGAATCACCCATTTACATCAGTTCAATATAAAAGAGAGGGGAGGAAGGGAGAAGTCGTTTATTTACAACGTAATTTACATGTCGTGTTGCGAGTTAATTCTATACTAATTTATTTCCCCAAAACGAGTTTATTTACATGGTTCGCACCTTAATCGCCGTTGGAACGATTTAGGTGCGTTTTAAAATCCCGTTGGATGAAGTTCACCCTAATCGCCGTTGGAACGATTCGAGTGTTTGAAAACGTTTAAGATAAAAACCTTTAATAAGAAAACGTGGTTAAGTCATACAAGTCAATTTTATTTTGTACAAATCTTTTAAGAAAACGATTCAAAACTTCATTATTTACAATGAAAATTTAATTACATGGTTCGCTTAATCCGTCGTTGGAACGGACTAAGGTTTTGAAACGTGGTATTTTAAGAAATGATTTGAAATGTCAAGAAAACTATTTATTTACATTAGGAACCTCTAAAAATTCATTAGTTTAAATAATTAAGTTGAAAACTCTTTTTTTGTGATTTATTTTCCCCTTTTTCCTTAATGGATTCTCTACTTGTCATAATTACAATAATAAACATATTTAAACCCAAAATTCACTCCCAAATAAAGGCCATTTGAAATATGGACCCATAAATGGTCCGAAAGAATAAAGGAAATAATATAAACATATATATATACATTTTAATAAAAAATGAGTATGAAATAAAAGTTAATGGAAAGAGATTAAATAATACATGTATGAAAATACTAAACATAATACATTTATACTTTAAACATTTGAAAATAGTAAATAAAACTCTTAAATAAGAAAATAACATTTATCCCCAAAATAGTTTTATTTAATAATAATTAATAACCCAAACTTCCCAAAACTATATGTATACATACCTAATGTAATTTTAAATGTCAAAAATAATATATATTAATCCACTAATATCTACTAATTATCTCCAAAATGCTCAAGTAAGTAACATTTAAAATAAAATCCAATATAACCCAAATGAACAAAAAAGGAAAATATATATATATATATATACTTATATTTAAAAATAGAATAAAAAATGATATACAAACATCCTAAATAATTATACATACTAAATGTCTAAAATAATTTGAAAATATATATTACATAACTATAAATATATATATAAATGATTAAAAGCTTAAAAGTTAAGAAAGGTGGACTAAAACAGCATTTTTTACATTCTGGCAGATTTACCGACGGAAAATCCGTCGGTAAACAGCAATTAGTGACAGAAATGGCAAATTAGAGCAGCACTCCAATTATTTCCAGATTTATTCAAAAGCTTTAAATTGAATCTAATTCAATCGTTTTGGATTTCCGAACTACCAAATATGGATCATAGTCAATAACGGAAGTTCCTAAAACGACGTTTTTATTTTAAAACGTTATTTGGAAATTCTTTAGATTAAAACTTATAATTACAACGTTTTCAATACCCGAACTACCTTTTTATCGGATCACGGTTCGTATTGGGATATTAAAACGAGGTTTTTATTTCAAAACAAAATCGAATTTTATTCAATACGAGACGAAAATTAAATAAATACGCCAAATTAAATAAAAAGTGATAAAATAAATGAACAATTAAACAAATAAAAACATAACCTAAAAAATAAATAGAAGAAGGAAATAAATTAAATAAAATAAAAGAGTCTAGTCCTCGGATAATACCTTAAATTCGGTATCTGACAGTCGAAGTCGATTGATTCCACGAGTCGTGATTTTCCGTTTTTTTGTATTTTTTTAGTAAAAATTTAACTTTGGAAAATTCGGAATTTTTGAGAAAAAAAATATTTTTCTCAAAAAAAATCACTTTCTCTCTCTAAAAATGTCTAGAGTGAGAAAGGCTCCAAAATCCTCCCCCTCTCAAATGCATGGGGATCCGTGCCTTTTATAGGCAAACGGATCCCCGGAAGAATGGGCGACGCCCGAGTAAAATCGGGCGTAGCCCAAGGCCTGTTGGGCGGCCGCCCAACATTACGTTGGGCTATCGCCCAACAAAGGTTGGCGAGCGCCCAACGCAAGGTTGGGCGCACGCCCAACGCAAGGTTGGGCGGGCGTGCCCAACCGTCGTTGGGCGCTCGCCCAACGTTCGTTGGCGTTCGCCCAATGACCGTTGGGCGTTCACCCGACGTGGTTGGGCGCTCGTCCAACGGCCACCGAGGCGTGCCTCGCGCCGTCGGGCGTGCACGCCCCGCGGCCACCGAGCGCGCGTTCCGCGCCGCCGGGTGCCCACACGTCGCGACCGCCGAACGCGCGCTCCGTGCTGCCGGGCGCGCACGCCCAACGGACGATGAGAGCGCGCACCGCGCCACTGGGCCCGAGCATTGCTCGGACGTCGAGCGCGTGCCACTCGTGGTTGGACGCGTGCGTCTGACGGACGTCGGGCGCACGCCCCGTGCCGTCGAGCGGGTGTCCGACCATCATCGACCGCGCGCCGGATGCCGCTAAGCACCCGCGCCATGCCGCTAAGCATACGAGAGCCACCTTACCGGCAACATCGACCCGTCGTAACTTTTCCTTCCTTATCATGTATTTTTTTTTAAAATTCCGGAATCAATCGCTTCAACCGTCTTGTTTCCAGGTTTTTGTCACAGGTCCTCCGACTCGGTGTCTACAGTTGCCCCTACTTTTCTATTTTGACAGTGATGTGTGTGTTTTGAAAACGTTTTTTGCTAACATAACACATGCAATGTAAAACATATAAAAGTAAAAGACACGTAAAGAGTAGGAGGGAACATACCTGACCTTCACGCTGCGCGTTCCGGTGTCGTTCTCTGATTCTTTCCATCCTCGCCTCTGAAACGGCTGTCGGTGGATTTTCCTTTCTCGGAATCTAGCGTACGTTGACTATGGGTAAGAATGGCTCAAAAGCAATTTCGGTGCATGACCGTGAGTAAGAGGGCTCGAAAGCGATTTCGGCCTACGAATGCGGAAAAATGGCTCAAAAGCAGCTCCGGTCTGCGACCGGGAGTAAGATGGCTCAAAAGCGACCCTGGTCCACGACCGCGGGTAAAATGGCTCAAAAGCAACTCCGGTCTACGACCGTGAGTAAGATGGCTCAAAAGCAACTCCGGTCTACGACCGTGAGTCAGATGGCTCAAAAGCAACTCCGGTCTGCGACCGTGGGTCAGATGGCTCAAAAGCAACTCCGGTCTGCGACCGTGAGTCAGATGGCTCAAAAGCAACTCCGGTCTGCGACCGTGAGTCAGATGGCTCAAAAGCGGGGATTGTCTCTGGATTCTCTTACAACACTGTCGTCTGTATTTTCTCACTGGAGCTAGCGTCTCGGAGGTTTAATGGGAACGCGTTTTAGTCTGGAAAGATATAGACTAATGATAATTTTTCTGTTGACTGTTGTCTGTACTTTGACTGGTGTCACTGTTCTGTAAAAATTGGCTGTTGTCTGGAGTTCATATCTTGACAATATTGGTTGCTGTCTGGGAGAAATACAGGCTGAAACAGACTGCAAATCGGAGGTCTGTGCACCCGGTAATTAATTATTTACTTTTTACCTTTATGTCAAATCGTACCTTTTTCACTATTTACGGGAATGCCATTCCCTCTTCCTATATAAGGTGGTGGGGTTTCATTTCAACCCCACACCTTCTCTCTCTTCTTTCTCTCTCTAGACTTTGATTTGGATTATTCTCGGGATGGATTTAGATGAATGGGATGGCACGAGAGGCATGGACGAGGTTTACGCGAACCTAGATAGAGTGGACCCTTTCCACGACCCTACGACGCATCTGAGCCGGACACGCTGCAACGAGGTAAGTAATTTCTCACTTTTGTTTGATTTAAATTCTAGGCTTTAGTATCCCTATCCGAACATGATTTGCATGCTAACCTTTAGATTGCTTTAGAGGACTTTAGCTAGAAAACATGAATTTCTTCACTTACAAGTAACACTTGTTTATTTCTATATGAGAATGCGCGCTATATGCATGTGAATAGTGACACTACGAATTTATGCATGCTAACAGTAAAAATAACGTGAATAGTAAAAACGTGAATAGTGCACGTGAATAGTAAAAACGTGAATAGTGAAAACTTAACTAATGCATGTGAATAGTACAACTTAACTAATGCGCGCGAATAGTGAAAAAGTGAATAGTGAAAACTTAACTAGTGCACGTGAATAGTAAAACGTGAATAGTGCACGTGAATAGTGCACGTGAATAGTGCACGTGAATAGTGAAAACGTGAATAGTGAAAACTTAACTAATGTATGTGAATAGTATAACTTAACATATGCTCCTTGCCAATGCGGACGAGAGTGGATTAAAGAATTAACTAAACCTTACATGAACGACCCTAAAGGATAGATTTTTACAGGAAGTTGGTCTAACTGACCAGATGTCTCTAGGTTAGATCATGAAAGAATACTTAGTCTTAACGCGTTCTCATCAATCGTATGCTTTAGGAATCGTATTTAAATTTTTCTGTCTTGTTCTTTCTAGTTCATTAAGATTTCCGGGACTACGGCCGAGATTCATTCGTGGTATGCTAGGCTGGGCGCCGCAGCGAGAGCCCGTGTGCGCGAGTTGGGCTTTGAGCCTTTTATTTCAGCGTTGCCCCGCACCAATGGGGTGTGCGATCGTTTTGGCCTACGTGCCTTATGCGAGCGGTGGGTTGACTCGACCCACACTTTCCATCTTTCCTTTGGGGAGATGACCATCTCGCCCAGAGACTTCTCTTTGTTGACGGGGCTGCGGGGGAGCAGCACTCCAGTTCCCTTTCATTTTGACATGATGCGACCGCGGGTTGACCTCGCTAGGCTTGCTGCTTTGATTGGATCGGGAGTTTGTCCAGGCACCAGATCTACTCCGGCGAAGTTTGTTTCTACTGCGAGCCTTTTGAGTCGTCGGGATTTTTGCGAGACGGACGATACTGACTTGGCAGTTCGTAGTTTCTTAGTGTACACTCTGGGCGAGACGATCTTCCGCACCAAGGGCGGAAAGGTTCACGCGGGTCTTATTCAGTCACTCAGTGATTTGGATGCGGCGGCTTCCTATGATTGGGCGGGGGCAGGCCTAGCCTTTCTATATAAATTTTTGGATCTGACTTGCCGGAAGCGCAAGGACTTCGGTGGTTACACCTTTGCCCTGCTGGTACGTGACGCACCCTTGACTCGCCCATTTCATCTTCTTCGCGCTTTTCACACTTATAATCCTTGTTTTTACCGCAGGTTTGGGCGTATGAGAGGCGGATTCTTCCCAGCCAGTCTCGGCCTCGGCCACAAGTACCGAGGCTCCCTCTCATGACCCGATGGAGAGATTTTAACCTAGGCGCCGAGAGGAGACGGACTATGGCGCGGCTCCTAGATTGGATTGACTCGCGGACCCTGGGACAGGTAGATGTCGTCTAGTCGTGCTAGATTCTCGTTTGAACCGTTCTGACTTTCTCTTTGTGTGTGTTTTTTTTTTTTTTAGATTAAGTTCAGGTGGGACGACCTCGACTTCGGTCCCGATTACATGTATGTATCTGTGATCCAGGAGCAGCAGTGCGTGCTCACCGGCCCCTGCATGCGGGCATGGTATTTGGGGGACCGAGGCATCACCGGGGTTAGTGACGCACACTGGACACCGGGCGAGATTCCCGTTTCCATGTTCGCGGTGCGGACCATGCCCCTGTCGGTCATCCGTCGGGACTTGACCCGTCGGTTCGTTGGTAGAGAGGTGTGGATTCACACCGGGGGCCGTGATCCTTACTTATCTACTCTGCTGAGCGTGAGGGATGCCCCGGCGGCAGCGATGGAGGTGGATCCGGTAGCAGACGTATTTTCGAGGGAGGCTGTCGCGGCAGTCTTTGGTCAGGAGGAGGTCCCGGTAAGTGATTCCGCCTTTTTACCTTTTATTCATGAGATGGTTAGCGGTACTTATTGTGTTTTTATTTGCAGGAAGGGTCTTGGAGGAGTGCCCATCTATCCGATTTCTTTGACGGTACTCGAGCTCAGACATCCGTAGACGAGCCACCCTACTATGTCGGCGAGTCCTCCAGCGCCGCCCGACCGGAGAGGTCGTCCCTAGGCGTGCCCGTACCGGACTACGGGAGAGATTTTGCCACGGTTTATTATGATGAGTCCGGGGCAGCTTATGCGGGGGTCGAGACGGCTCCTTCTATCTTCACCTCGAGGATCCCATTTGATCCTTCAGATGCTTCTCTGACTACGAGAGAGACCTGTACAGATTATATGGGACTGTCCGGTTACCTCCGAGACCGCCTCAGTTTGCGTTGCTCCGATCACCTGGTATGTATCTTTACTTTATTTTAGTGTAGTGGAACGTATGCATGTATGTATGATTTCCGTTCTTGCCTATGCTGCTTCTCACTTATTATTATTTTTTATCATCTGTTTTTCCTTTTTTTTCTTTAGAGCGACCTTCGCGCACATGAGCGGAGGCGGATTGAGTCGGTGCAGGAGTCCGATGCCAGGGTTGGTCAGGTTTACCGGGAGAGGAACGACCACTAGTCGGAGGTGATGCGGAGGGAGACTGCGGGCCGCCTTGTTGTTGAGGAGAGAGCACGAGTAGCCGAGGAGAGACTTCGAGTCGCCGAGGAGGCATTATCTGCGGAGCGGGCGTCGCACCTGAGGGATTTTGAGGACTACTGGGATATCCCTCCTTATTAGGCTTGTTATGTATTGCTTTGTAGTTTTCATCAGAGTTGCCCCGATGTATAGCTGATGTATAGGGAGTGGGGTGGATAGCATGTAGGCTTTTTATTGTGAAGAGTAAGGTAGGAAATGTATAACTCATGATTCATATTACCATGCATTCAGTAGATTATGATGATTCCAATCATTCTCGTCAAATATATTCATGCCTTTATTTATTTACAAACAAGAAAAATACTCAGTCGCTTATACATTATTTTTGTAATTGCTCAAGTTATAACTATTGTTACCAGGACCCGCCTTTCGGTTTTCGGATCCTGGCGATTTTTCTCCTCTCCTTTTACTATCCCGGAATTTTCAAATGAGTGCCCTTTCGGGTTTTCACCCACTGGGATTTCCCTGACTGTTGCATAGGTCGCCCTTTGCGGGTTTTCAACCTATCGGGAATTTTTCTTTCTTTTTTTTTTTTTTTTTTACGAAAAGTATTTCTTAAGCCTATCCAGGTTGGTAGGTTCGGAGAATTCCATGCCATCCATAGTAGTTAACTTCACTGCTCCTTTGCTTAGTATCTTCTTCACGATGAATGGCCCTTCCCAGTTAGGCTTGAACTTGCCCCTAGGGTCGGTATGCGTCACACGGATCTGTTTTAGCACCATATCCCCTTCTTTGATAGGGCTGGCCTTGACCTTTTTATTGAAGGCTCGGGCCATCCTTCTCTGATATAGCTGCACATGGTAAAGGGCTTCCATCCTTTTCTCGTCTACTAGTGCCAACTGTTCATATCGCTTCCTCGCCCATTCCGTCTCGGGAATCTCTGCTTCCACTGCAATTCTCAACGATCGCTTTTCAATCTCAATCGGGAGAACGGCTTCTGCACCGTATACCAAGGAGAACGGCGTTGCCCCAGTCGAGGTTCTAACTGTCGTGCGATAAGCCCATAATGCGAGTGGGAGCTGCTCGTGCCAATTCCGATGTGATTCCACCGTTTTTACGAGAATTCTCTTAAGGTTCTTATTAGCTGCTTCTACTGCCCCATTAGCTTGTGGACGGTACGAAAAAGACCTGTGATGTTCAATGCCATATTCTCGGAAGAGATTTCTTACTTCCCCCTGAAACTGGACCCTGTTATCCGTAATCATGTGATGAGGCACTCCGAACCTGGTGATCAAGTGTTTCTCAATGAACTTTCTCATCTGCTTGGATCCCAATTTGCTAAACGACTCTGCCTCTACCCACTTGGTGAAATAATCGATGGCGACTGCGATAAACTTGTGCCCATTCGAAGCATTAGGCCTTACCTCACCAATGATGTCAATGCCCCAAGCAGCGAATGGCCAAATAGGTGCTAACACATGTAATTCCATGGCTGGAAGATGACTACAATCGCCGTGGATTTGACAATCGTGGCATTTCTTCGCATACTCATTACAATCTCTTTCCATAGTGAGCCAATAGAAGCCTTGTCTGATGATTTTCTTAGCTAACACTGCTCCTCCCATATGGGCCCCACAAATTCCCGAGTGTACAGATTCCATCGCTTCACGGGCTTCTTCCGCATCCAAACACCTTAGCTGTAACCCATTGATGTGCCTTTTGTAAAGCAAATCGTTGTGGATGACGAACTGCTGAGCCAATCTTCTAATCACAGCTTGATCCCTAGGTTCTGACTCTGCCGGATATGTTCCACTCTTCATGAAGTTGACGATGTCGAAATACCATGGCTTTTCATCTGCCCCTAATAGCATTACGTCTTCGTAGCATGGTTTGTGAGATCTCCTCAATACCAACGGTTTCGAGGCGAGGTTCCGGGGATTGTCCCAAACTGACACCAAAGTGGCCAAAGCATCCGCTGCCTGGTTCTGTGCTCGAGGGATATGATGAAAACGACATTCTTTGAATCTTTGTGCCAACCCATCTAGTTGGTCTAGGTACGGACGTAGCCTTTCTTCCCTTACTTCCCAGTTTCCTTGTGCCTATTCGATGATCAGCTTTGAATCACCCCAAATTTCGACATACGATGCTCCCAGTGCTGCTAATGACTCTAAACCATAAATGCACGCTTCATATTCGGCCATATTATTGGTGAGAGGGAAGGATAACTTTTTGGCCATCGGGATCCTTTCTCCTTCCGGTGAAATAAGTAGTACTCCAACTCCGGCTCCATTCGAATTAACTGCTCCGTCGAAGAACATTTTCCAGGGTATGACTTCTATTGCGTTCAAGTGTTCATCGGGGAAATCATAGCTTATCTCTTCCTCTTCTGCATTCAGGGGTTGGTTGGCAAGAAATTCTGCCACGGCCCTCCCTTTGACAACCTTCTTCGTTACATATTCAATGTCAAACTCGGATAAAAGCAGTAACCATCGGGCTAACTTCTCTGTCAAAGACGGAGTTCGGTACAGATACTTCACGGGGTCCATCCGAGAAATAATGATTACTTTATATGATTGAAAATAATTCCGTAGTTTCTTCGTTAGCCATACTACCGCCACACACGTCTTTTCGATCATGTTGTACTTGAGCTCGTACTCCAGGAACTTCTTACTCAGATAATACACCGCGTGCTCCACACCGGTGTCTCCCTCTTGGGCCAGCATTGCCCCAATAGATCGCTCTTCAATCACTACGTAGAGGAGAAGCGGTTTTCCTAGTTTAGGCAGTCTCAGCACTAGCGGATTAGACAAATAGTTCCGGACGCTCTCCAAAGCTTGCTGACACTTATCATTCCAAATTGTGGGTTGGTCTTTCCTTAACAACTTAAAGATTGGCTCGCAGATTGCGGTGAGTCTTGCTATGAACCGACTGATATACTGAACCTGCCCCAGAAACCCTCTCACTTCTTTCTCATTCTTTGGTGCCGGCATTTCCTGTATAGCCTTCACTTTATCGGGATCTACTTTGATTCCTTTATTCCCGATTACGTAGCCTAAGATTTTCCACGATGAAACGCCGAAAAAGCACTTCTTCGGGTTTAACCTTAGCTTGAATTCTGCAATTCGGGCCAAAAACTTCTCGAGTGCGACAAAATGCCCCTTTCTTGTCTCCGACTTGACCATCATGTCATCCACATACACTTCTACCTCCTTGTGTATCATATCGTGGAACAGTGCTGTAGCCATTCGCTGGTAAGTTGCCCCGGCATTTTTCAAACCAAACGACATCACTCTATAACAGTATGTCCCCCACTCAGTTGTGAACGAGGTTTTTGCTTTGTGTTTTTCGGCCATCTGAACTTGCATGTAGCCCATGAAACCGTCCACATTCGTGTGTAAGACGCTTGAAGCTGCACTGTCGATCAATACGTCAATATGAGGCAATGCGAACTCATCTTTCGGGCACGCTTTGTTAAGATCTCTATAATCAACGCACATTCTCACTTTGCCGTCTTTCTTTGTGATGGGCACCACATTTGCGACCCAAGGGGGATAGTCGATTACTTCGATGAACCCTGCTTCTAACTGCTTCTTCACTTCCTCTCTGATCTTATCTGCCCATTCTGGTCTCATGCGTCGGAGCTTCTGTTTTACGGGCTGTGCCTCGGGATATGTTGGAATGCGGTGAGTTACAATTGATCGATCAATTCCTGGCATGTCTTCGTATGTCCAAGCGAACACTATTTCATATTTTTTAATTATTCTCTCGAATTCTTTCCTCTCTTCAATAGTTAAATCTTGAGCAATTTGTATAAGTTTAGGATTTTCATCCGTACCAAGATTGAAAGTTGACATTTCTATTGTATTGATTTCAAATGTAGGCATGTTATATGAATGAGAATGCATGGTATGATCACGATCAACATCAAGCAAGTAAGCAAAATCAGAATTCATTTCATTGATAGTATTGGCGATTACATCATCTGATTCAAACAAAGCAGTAATACAATTTTCATCATCAAGGTTCTCGGGTTTCTCATATGCTTTGGAGGTACTGGGTTCATTCGCCGCTCCTGCAGTTGCTTCAATGGTGATGACTTGCCCCTCGGCATTCAAGTCTAACATCATAATCTCCTCGACAAAGCAGCTCGCCTTTCCTTTGCCCCAGTCGGTCACATCATTGAAAATTTCAAACCCTGGCAGAATCTTCCCTTCGGTGCTAGTCCACGACTCAGGGGTTCCTGAATAAACCTTTCCATGCTCCTCATTCACAAAGTACTTAGCCCACCTTTCCTTCACTACTTGCATTGGACGGACCTCCTTGCTCATATCCCAAACCCCTCCGGGTTTTCTGACTCTTAAAGTCCGGAAATTCTGGCAACCCCTGATGGGGTGCTCCTAAGCCCATCCCTGGGATGAAACCTCCCTTCATCATCTTCACCACATCGGTGGTCATGCTAGACTCGTAGATCCCAGAAACTTGGAATCCGGAGAAAAGCTGAGGCTCGATCCCCAATGCCGCCACTGAGCTCAATTTTTCTGCTCTGATTGTCACTATCTCTTCCCCGAAGGGAAACTTGATCATTTGATGGAGCGTGGAGGGCACACCTCCCAACTTGTGGAACCATGGGCGTCCCAACAATACGGCAAAGGTTACCGGGATATCCAGCACTGTGAACTCAGTTTCTTCTTCATGCGGCCCCACTTTCAACTTGGCCTTAAAGACTCCTTCAATATGCCTACGACTATCATCATAAGCCCTAATCACAGTTTCCGAGGCCGTCAAGTCTCCTCTTTCCACTCCCACTTTAGACAAGAGTTTCAACGGGCAAACATTAATAGCCGATCCATCATCGACCATCACACAGCTAGTCTTCTTTCCGTTAATCTCAGCTCGGATGTACAAAGGCTTGTTGTGAGCTTTTCCCTCCTCTGGGAGGTCCTCGTCAGTAAACGTGATCTCGGTTTTCTTTCGAGCCATAATTGCCCCTACTAGCGCTGCTGGCTCAGTATCGGTAGAAATGACCAAACTCTGCAGCTCTTTCATCAGGTTCTCACGATGATACTTAGAATGGCATAAAACTTTCCACACCGTGGATTTAGCTTGTGTCTTCTTCAACTGCTCGAGAACTTGGTCGTCGGGCTTAGGAGCCGACCCTTCCCCTATCTCAGTCTCTACCATAGGTACCTTTCCTTCGGCCACTCGACCTGATCTTGTCATGACGGCAATTTTCGGCTCATCATCCGATTCGTCCCAAATGTTAATAGGAATCCTCCGATTAGGATCTTCCTCGTCCGAAGAGCTCTCCCAAATGTCTACAATCATTAAATCCATAACATAAGGAACGTTCGGATTCAAATAAAAAGGATCCGCCGATCCATACAATGCCCAGCCTATCAGATCATCATAATCCCGGAGGGACACTCTACTCATCCTTCTAGCTGCTAACGGAATAGCTCCTCTCTGTATGCACATAAGCTGCACCTTATCGCTCATTGTTTCGTGACACTGCTCATAATGGTGCCTCCACCTTCTAGCATAATCTACAAATGGTTCCTCGGGGAATTGCCTGATCCTATCCAGATCCTCCAGGGATCCCGTTCATGGAACATACATCTCATATCTTGCCACAAAGGCTCTCCTAAGCGGTACCCAATGACCCATTTCCTCCTCTGATAGGCCCTGGTGCCACAATAAGGCCTCTCCCATTAAAGTTTCCGGGAAATGTTCATGTAATTCACATTGCGGGAATCCGGTGTCATATATATGGTTGCGGAATAACCTCGCATGCTCAACAGGATCCTGATATCCACCATACCTAGGCATTGCTAACATCGCATCGGGTGTTTGATAAGAGGGGGAATCCGGGGTTTGCTCTGCCAGCATCCATACCGTATACTCTTTGATAAACCTCTTCGTCATTGCCGCCCAATCGGTCTTAACATACATTGGAAGTGACATATACCACATTAACGGCTCGCCCATCAGTGAATTACAGAACAAGCTGGTGATCTCTTCTTCCTTAAAACCCAAAGGCGCCATGGCCGATAAGTAGAAGTGAAGGTGTTCCATAGGATCTTTGTTGCCATTATACTTGCTAACCCTCGGTAACGGACGCTTGATAGGTCCAATCTGCATTGCGAAGCGCTCTGCGGCCCTGTCCTCGGCTCTTTGGTACTTTTCTAAGAATAAATCTGATAATTGATCCCAATCATGCTTGCAAGAGTCGGGTAATGAGTGGAACCACCCCAAAGGCTCGCCTACCAGCGAATGGTGAAACCACTGAGCAATCTCATCCACCCCGAAAGACTCAACAAACATGTCGCGCATATATTCACGCAAGTGCACCTCGGGATTACCTCCACCACTAAACAGACCCAAATTAGGCACAATAGTTCGAGACGACCCTTCTCCGGTCTCTTCGGCACTATCTTCATCATACGGTGCCCCACTGTCCAACCCTTCATCCATCAGTTCATCCTCCTGCTCCTTGCCAAGGAAGGACACATATATACCATTTCCTACATTGCTCTTTTCGTCGGGGTCCAACAACTCCTCTACATTCTCCTCGAAGGATTCCATCACGACACCTTCTGCCAGACCAACTCCGATCATGCTCACCCTATGATTAGGCAATGGATTATGCCTAACGGAAGGGTTCGCTGATGAAGGATCAACTATCTTCTTCTCCTCGATTAAATCTTGGATTTCGTGTTTCAGCTTCTCGCCATTCTCAATTGTATGCCCATAACTGCTATGGAATTCACAATACCCTCTAGCCTGTATCTGCGGAGTAGGTGGAGCTTTGTTATATGGGGTAAGGGCTTTCAACAATCCCTTTTTCTGCAAACGTTCAAAAACTTTTGCGTAAGTCTGATCAAACTTGGCGAACCGCCTCTTTTCGATAGCATTAAGATCAAGCACTTTCACTGCAGCAGATTTTGCGCTTGCACTTGGCCCTCCGACACTATATCCCGACTTCGTCCACTTGGTATATGCTTTCTTCGGTTCTCCATCCCCCTCAACGGTCAAGGCACAACTATACATCTGATTGAAATCGGTAAACGGCATATATCGCAACTCATTCTTAATATACGGCAACGTGTTGCCGACCACCATTCGGATCTGATCTTGCTCAAGCGGCTTCTGTTTCATGACCGTGGCCTTAGCCCTCCATCTTTTCACAAAATCGGAAAAAGATTCTCCAGCCTGTTGCTTAGTGCTCTCTAGCTCTTTCAAAGTGACCTCAAGCATGGTATTGAAGCTATACTGAGCAATGAATGACTTCGCTAATTCCTTCCAATCCCTCTTCGTCACCATAGGCAATGCATGAAACCATGTGAGGGTAGCCCCCTCTAGATAAGTGTTAAACAACCCCAGGACTTGATCTTCAGTTAGGATCGTGTGCTTCATCACAGCAACATACTGATTCATGTGGGCAGTGGGATCCCCAGTTCCATCGAACTTTTTCATGTCAGGAAGTCGGAATTTCAAAGGCAGAGCAGTTGCCGACAAACAATTCTTCAAGTTATAAAAGTCCTGACTCCCGGAACTTCCCCCGCGTAAGTCCTGCACCTCCTGCGTGATGTGCTGTTTCCACTCCTCTTCCTTAGCTTTCTCTTTCTCAAGCTGTTTTCGGATATAATCCTGATAATCATCCTCGTTCCCAAAGCGAGGGCCGTCGTTCACCTCATTCTCAGCGTGCTTGCTGTCACTCTTGTCCTCCTTCATGGCCAACTTAGCTATCTGGGCCACTATCGCAGCCAACTGCTCATTAATGTTGTTCACAGAGTTTTCCAATCCGGCCACTTTTTCATCGGTTGCGGACATACTGACGGAAGAATGACAATACTCGGACGAAGATGAATTAGAAGCCACAATTGCTGATTCGGGACCGTCAATCTGTAGCTGATCAAACTGCCTAACTAGCCGACTGCTCTCTCGGTACCACAACCGCTTAATGATGACGTCTGCGTGAACGGTATCCATTAGTATGTATGCATGATTTTATATGCATGATTTGTGGTGTGTGCGTTTATTATTTACAGATATATAAGATAAGAAGAACAAACGTTAGTCTAATTACACGTATCACAACATCTCTCTTCCACCCTTATTCCTCCACACACTCGTTGGTCCAGGTCTCTTTCCTAGGATTTTGGTTTTGGGCTCACATTGCGGTCCAGAGGATGCGTGATGCCGTCGATTATTGCGGAAAAAGTAAATCATCCATCAGACAACACAGTTCGTTTTGACGTATCAACGTTCATTGACTAAGAAATCGACCAAGTTGGATTGTCCTTTCGAAATAACTCGTCTTTTGTCCTTTCGCGAGACGCATTAATTCGGGTTTTGACTCCATTTGAGCGCATCTCAGTTTTTAGACGTGGTACGAGTTATTCTTTTAGTCCAATCGTTCGTTATTATCAATGACTCGTTCCCTTTTATTCGCGTGGGTTCGTGTCTCGATTTTTGGATTACAACGGGATTTTTTGGATCTATAGAGAGACGTGACCACGTGTTTATTTAGTGATGGGATCACTTTTGAATTTAGGGAACGGACTCATCGCGTAACGCGTTTTTTTTTTAGCGCTAAGACTCCGTTTGCTCGTTTTGGCTACGTGAAAAGACGGCGAGTCTTATTTGAGCGTACGGTAATCTTTCGGCTAATTACAACTCTTTATTCCTTCCAATCTACGGGATATATCATCCTAGCGTGGTTATAGAAAATCAACATTTCGTTGAATCGCATGTTTATTCGAAGCAAGGATTTTACCGTTCTTTTTCATTTAGGCACGAATTAAGCAAACACGTACATCGGGCCATATTTCTTGCAGTTTTGGTAACGGTCGAAATGATCGAGTCGTTAGTCAAAACCCGCAGTCTCGTCCATATGGCGCAATTATGCGGTTTGATTTGATTCGGCTTTGTGATTTTAAACAGCGCATATACTTGTTCGAGACACGTATCCAACGACATTGGTTTATTTTCTTTAACTATTTTCGAGATTGACATATATCGTAGATAAAGAATGATTTTGGTCGTTTGTTTCATTTTTGCTTTTCACTTTCTTAGTCACTTTTGCGGACACGTCCATTTCTCTTAAGAACAACACAAGACATAACGTAAGAGCTCGTCTTTTATTCGGAAGGGACGGGCCACGTTTGCGAAACTCTTTACGTTACAACAGGGTTATTCGAAACAGAAATGTTCTTCGTTTTCGTTTCGTCATAATTTCGTTTTATCCCAACCTATTTAAAGAATGTGAATAACGGCTACTCGTTAATATAGTCTTTTGAATCGAGATATAACTATCCTTAATATCAAACCGATCCGCACTAATACGTGCTTACGTCATAACGTATTTCCTGAACATGTGCCTTCTTCGGGACACGGAAAGGGACCAGGCGGGTCGCACAAGTTCATTCATACGAGATGGCTAAGTCGTCTTTAGTTCGAATTGTTTCAATATTTGGGGTAGTTTATATATCGGTTTAAGAGTATATATTAACGTATCGTTTCATTTCCTTTACATATGTTAGGATTAGACACGTATCATGGCAATTTGAAAACACGAACTGATTCATTCATCACATCAAAAATGGTAACGGGTAATCCTATGGCAACTTCTAAGGCTACTATATGCTGACACGGCTGATCGCGGGACCTCACAGGACCGCACAAATTCGCCCCTAACGAATGGATGGGGACCCTTTGGCGCCTTACTGTAAGGGGGAACTTACACTAGCCTCTTTCGAGCGACGAATGGACTCTCGCTAGAGGTTTCGCGGAAATTACCCAAAAGGTTTGCAATAATGCTTATGAATGCATACGAAAAGAAATAATATGATCCGTCCCCGTTAAGGGCTTAATACACACCTTCCGGAATCAAATTTCTCGCTTCCCCAGCAGAGTCGCCACTTGTTAGACGAGGTGCCGCGGCCTAATCTCCCGGGCGGACCGGGGGGTGGACAACCTCATGGCGACGTAAGCGGTGATTGGCGCCGAAAGCAACCAATCGTGGAATCAAGCTGCTCGGCAGGATCGGAGCTCGGAGATATGGAAGAGTCGCCACCCACGAATGGGAAAATGAACACCGATCCCTTGCGGGAGACCGATGTGGGTTCGGGAAACTTGGGTACGAGCCGAGAAGGCTAGCTCCTTTCCGGAGAAAGGCTACTAGGCACCCCGACATCACCCGGTTATGAACCACCGGCCTCCTACTCAGCATGTTAGGCGATAACGGACTAATCGCATATTTCTTTAAGTTTAAAATTCATTTGAAACCTTTTCTTTCTCATTTTGGAAACCATTTTGAGCATATATTATTGAAAAGCCACTTTAGTAAAGAATCACCCATTTACATCAGTTCAATATAAAAGAGAGGGGAGGAAGGAAGAAGTCGTTTATTTACAACGTAATTTACATGTCGTGTTGCGAGTTAATTCTATACTAACTTATTTCCCCAAAACGAGTTTATTTACATGGTTCGCACCTTAATCGCCGTTGGAACGATTTAGGTCCGTTTTAAAACCCCGTTGGATGAAGTTCACCCGAATCGCCGTTGGAACGACTCGAGTGTTTGAAAACGTTTAAGATAAAAACCTTTAATAAGAAAACGTGGTTAAGTCATACAAGTCAATTTTATTTTGTACAAATCTTTTAAGAAAACGATTCAAAACTTCATTATTTACAATGAAAATGATTTTAATTACAAGGTTCGCTTAATCCGTCGTTGGAACGGACTAAGGTTTTGAAACGTGGTATTTTAAGAAACGATTTGAAATGTCAAGAAAACACTATTTATTTACATTAGGAACCTCTAAAAATTCATTAGTTTAAATAATTAAGTTGAAAACTCTTTTTTTGTGATTTATTTTCCCCTTTTTCCTTAATGGATTCTCTACTTGTCATAATTACAATAATAAACATATTTAAACCCAAAATTCACTGCCAAATAAAGGCCATTTAAAATATGGACCCATAAATGGTCCGAAAGAATAAAGGAAATAATATAAACATATATATATACATTTTAATCAAAAGGGAGTATGAAATAAAAGTTAATGGAAAGAGATTAAATAATACATGTATGAAAATACTAAACATAATACATTTATACTTTAAACATTTGAAAATAGTAAATAAAACTCTTAAATAAGAAAATAACATTTATCCCCAAAATAGTTTTATTTAATAATAATTAATATAGCCCAAACTTCCCAAAACTATATGTATACATACCTAATGTAATTTTAAATGTCAAAAATAATATATATTAATCCACTAATATCTACTAATTATCTCCAAAATGCTCAAGTAAGTAACATTTAAAATAAAATCCAATATAACCCAAATGAACAAAAAAGGAAAATATATATATACATATACTTATATTTAAAAATAGAATAAAAAATGATATATAAACATCCTAAATAATTATACATACTAAATGTGTAAAATAATTTGAAAATATATATTACATAACTATACATATATATATAAAGGGATTAAAAGCTTAAAAGTTAAGAAAGGTGGACTAAAACAGCATTTTTTACATTCTGGCAGATTTACCGACGGAAAATCCGTCGGTAAACAGCAATTAGTGACAGAAATGGCAAATTACAGAAGAACTCCAATTATTTCCAGATTTATTCAAAAGCTTTAAATTGAATCTAATTCAATCGTTTTGGATTTCCGAACTACCAAATATGGATCATAGTCAATAACTGAAGTTCCTAAAACGACGTTTTTATTTTAAAACGTTATTTGGAAATTCTTTAGATTAAAACTTATAATTACAACGTTTTCAATACCCGAACTACCTTTTTATCGGATCACGGTTCGTATTGGGATATTAAAACGAGGTTTTTATTTCAAAACAAAACCGAATTTTATTCAATACGAGACGAAAATTAAATAAATACGCCAAATTAAATAAAAAGTGATAAAATAAATGAACAATTAAATAAATAAAAACATAACCTAAAAAATAAATAGAAGAAGGAAATAAATTAAATAAAATAAAAGAGTCTAGTCCTCGGATAATACCTTAAATTCGGTATCTGACAGTCGAATCCGATTGATTCCACGAGTCGTGATTTTCCGTTTTTTTATATTTTTTTTAGTAAA
The DNA here is from genome assembly GCF_963576675.1 of Euphorbia lathyris. Lineage (NCBI taxonomy): Eukaryota > Viridiplantae > Streptophyta > Magnoliopsida > Malpighiales > Euphorbiaceae > Euphorbia > Euphorbia lathyris. Next base: position 136,238 of record NC_088918.1, read on the forward strand.
AATTTAACTTTGGGAAATTCGGAATTTTTGAGAAAAAAAATATTTTTCTCAAAAAAAATCACTTTCTCTCTCTAAAAATGTCTAGAGTGAGAAAGGCTCCAAAAATCCTCCCCCTCTCAAATGCATGGGGATCCGTGCCTTTTATAGGCAAACGGATCCCCGGAAGAATGGGCGACGCCCGAGTAAAATCAAGCGTCGCCCAAGGCCTGTTGGGCGGCCGTCCAACGCAAGGTTGGGCGCACGCCCAACGCAAGGTTGGGCGGGCGTGCCCAACCGTCGTTGGGCGCTCGCCCAATGACCGTTGGGCGTTCGCCCGACGTGGTTGGGCGCTCGTCCAACGGCCACCGAGGCGTGCCTCGCGCCGTCGGGCGTGCACACCCCACGGCCGCCGAGCGCGCGTTCCGCGCCGCCGGTCGCCCACACGTCGCGACCGCCGAACGCGCGCTCCGCACTGCCAGGCGCACACGCCCAGCGGACGACGAGAGCGCGCACCGCGCCACCGGGCCCTAGCATTGCTCGGACGTCGAGCGCGTGCCACTCGTGGTTGGACGCGTGCGTCCGACGGACGCTGGGCGCACGCCCCGTGCCGTCGAGCGGGTGTCCGACCATCGTCGACCGCGCGCCGGATGCCGCTAAGCACCCGCGCCATGCCGCTAAGCATACGAGAGCCACCTTACCGGCAACAGCGACCCGTCGTAACTTTTCCTTCCTTATTATGTATTTTTTTTTTAAATTCCGGAATCAATCGCTTCAACCGTCTTGTTTCTAGGTTTTCGTCACAGGTCCTCCGACTCGGTGTCTACAACTACCAAGGAAGCTTTAAACTATTACAAAATACATTAAAACAGACATGCTATTGTTCTAAATAAAAATTGAACTAACAATAATTTTTAATACATGGAAACCATCTGCTGCATTTTTTGGGAATTTTGGCAATACATGAAGTTCTAAGATCCTCATGGGCACAAATTGATCAATTATGTCATTGAGATGGTTAACTGACCCATGACAAGTGAGATGCATCCAAAAGAAACCATTGTCTGCATATCTAAGAAGCATAAAACTTTAGCAAGTGTATTAGCAAAATCAGAGCAGTCATATGAAACAGAAAATCCAAGGTCATTGTATATTATAATACAAATTCAGAAAATGAAATGTTCAAAACTTTTGGTGCTTACCATAGAAGAATGTTCCTCTTTGACACACACCAACAACTGCCTCTCAATATCTTGATAACTCCATTTGTTTGCTCTCTAACATCATATCCTATAGTTAATTATGACATGGATTAGCATAAAAAATGTATGCTTATAGTTAATTAGGATATGGACTAGCAAAAAATTGTCAAGTGCAATGTCAAAATAAAAAATTATATAGAAGCAGACGAAACAAACATATTATAAGAATATATTAGATCCAATGTAGAATATTCCAAGTTAAAGTAAACAGATCAACATTTATTTTTAGCATCTTAACATTAGAGCAAGATTGAAAACCAAATAAATTGGGAAAGAAAGATAATGATGATAGTTTGCAAGTGTATAATAGAAAATCTGGAAATAAAGCAGCAGTCTCAACATATGTTGGCTCACTTGACCATCCAAACACACAAGTGACAATGCATTCACATCTCAAGAATCTCCAAGTGTCCTCGAACCGAACCTTGTAAGAGTGTGAACAATATAAAGATAAAGGTTCAAAGGAGTCTTTATCCCCTATTACCGATGAACAGAACCTGAAGCATTATAGTGTTAAATATAATGGAATTGATAAGAACTTGTATAAAACATGATCAATTTCTATCTCATCATGTAAAGCCAAGCTTTCAAATGAAACCATGCATCTAATTATCATGCATCTAACATTTACCAATTAGACAAAGGCAATTAAACTAATTCAAATACAACTGGGGAGACTCCCCAAGAGATGCATCAATAAGAACAGGACACTCTTCCAGTTTAGACGATGATGGAACAGTTATTACTTTAAAACATTTAATTAAACCATGCCTTAATTTCTTAAAAAATGCAATTCACCTTTGATATTTATCCTTCTTATTCTTGCTCCAAACAGACTGTTGAGTTTCACTTTGTGGTATTACTTTCAACTGAAGCGAGTATATCACCTTCTATTGCCTTTCCAGTAAGAGCAAACATCTCCAATTTTGGAAGCTGTACAGAAAACCAAATGTCCGGTCCAACATAAATAGTGGCCATTACAAGATAACAATTTCCATAGAGAAAAATGATAGTTTGCAAGTGTAATAAAAGACCCGAAAATACAGCAGCAGTCTCAGCATAGTCTGGCTCACTTGACCTTCCAAACACTTCAGTGACAATGCATTCACATCTCAAGCTACTGCCAATCTCCTCTAACCAGACCTTATAAGAGCAGGAAAGATATGAAGGTAAAGGCTCAAAAGAGTATCTGTCCCCCTATTATTGATGAACAGAACCTGAAGCATTATAGTGTTAAATAATGGAATTGATAAGAACAATCTAATAGAATAATCCAAAGTATCGAATCACTTAATGAAGAACATGAAAAATAAAGTAAGCAACCTGAGCTGTAGGTTGAGGAATACGATTCCCATCTGAAGCAATAAAATAAAATGAACACAAAGCCTCAAAATAACAATTGTAATATTAAGGGAATACTTGTTCAAATGATATATTTTCAATATAAATAAATGCAAATATCAGGAAATAGCAATTATTACATGACTTGGTCAAGAGACCCAAACTCAGCATCATGACATTGTAGTATATCAACATAGTCTAACAGCAGCTTCAGCAAATTCCCATCAATATTATGTTTTCCACATACTCTTTCAATACTAAAATTAAAACCCTCAACATAAAATAATTTGCTTCTTACATGTATAAACAAATCCATATATGTTCCAATATATATAATTACATAGATCCAAGACTCCAATTTCCAAATCATTGACAATTATTCATGATGCTAAATAGCATGTCACTCGAATTCTCAACTTCATACAATTGCATCTTCAAATCATAAAAAAATACCCTTACAACCAAAATCCCAGAAAAAGGCAAAAGAAGAATACCAGAGAGTAGAGCACTTCCACGGGCTTGTGGTCTCGTCAATCAACTCGTCGAACTATGGAAGCGGTCGCCGTTGGAAATAAGAAATAAAGGTGCTTGGTCCTTTGATACTCGTACATGTGTGCTTCGAATGAAAAAAAATTCTTACTCTATCGAGTAAGCCTTTAGGTGTTTCAAGAGCTCGACTAAAAGGAAAGCAACAAACCAAGAGATCTCATTCCTTCTACAACTTTTAACATACGACAAAGGCTTCCCCAAACCGGCCTTCAAGGACAGATCCTCGGGATCCCTATAAGGGCCTTTTTCACCCACCAGCCTTCACTTACCGGCTTAGCGTGAGGATTTAACCAGAAGATGTAAAAGTGAGAAGCTAAAGAAGCATGCAGCCATGGAAATGAGTGGTCATCGGAGATGAAAGCTGAACTGGTGAAGGTTGGCCAAATATTAGGTTAGGAACTGATAGTATAGATGAAGACAAGAGGGTCGGCGGAACAGATGAAGAGGAGATGGCTAGGGTTCGTGAATGAGGAGGGAGAGTTAAAAGAGGCTTTTATACCTCATAGTTTTATTTTGGTACAATACCTACTTTACTCCCTAAACTAAGACTTTAAAGTCAATTAGAACCTTAAATTATCAAAATAATCAATCAGGTCTTTAAACTAATAAAAAATTATCAATTGAGACCTAATCAAAAGTCATTAGATTTAACAGTTCCAAACCCTTTTCTTCAAATCCATTTTGAACCAACATATATATTATTAAAGTATATATCGAATAGTTACAGTTTAATGTCCTAATTGACTTTGCAACTTTAGTTTGGGGACTCAAATGGTTGTAATACCTTTTATTTTATTGTTAGTTTTTTTATTGAACGTTCTTGATATCATATATATAATTTTTTAATTTTTCATCAAAAAAAAAAGTATAATATATATATATATATATATATATATATATATATATATATATATATATATATATATAAAGACTGCTAAAAAAGAGTTATTATACCTTATACTTTTATTTTAATTTTAGTTTTTATTAAAAGTTTTGGAAATTATAAATAAATAATATATATTATTTTATTCACCGACAAACTCTCCGTCTGTGACAAAAATAAATATGTCGGTGTTATCACCAACCTTATTCAACACCGACCAATTGTGTTGGTAATCGGAGCCGAAATTATCCCGCCACATATCACCGACACATTATTGGATTGAGTAGGAAAATGTGTTGGTGATTTCCGATGGAAATTATGTGTCTGTATTCCGTCGGTATTTCCTACACATATACTTGTCTCGGTCATTGCGTCGGTGATACCGATTTTTCTTGTAGTGATTGAACAACTTTAATTCTTGAAAATTTTCATTTTCAGGTCATTAAAGATAGTTTTAATAGCATTATTAAAAGTGTGAAACCTCAGTCCTCGTTTTGACAAAAAGTAAACCACAATCATTTATCTGAAAATTAGTGAAACCACAGAGGTTTTATTTGAAATTTCCCCCAATTTATACCTAATAAAATTAAAGTATAACAAAAAGATCCAACAAAACAAATTATGTCTAAATGTAAACATTAAAGTCCAATATGAGAGATAATTTAGAGATAAATTTATTATTTGTATTAAAATAATGGAAGTAAAATTACACCATTTTTAAAATTTACTATATTTAAAATATAAAATGTTAGAAATAAAATTATAAAACGCTATTATAAAATAATGATATTAATTTTCAATGTAATTAGGGATGTAAATGGAACGAGGCGGAGAATGCATTTCTCATCTTCGTTCTCGACAAGTCGGGGATTCCCCATCCCCGTCCCCACGAGCTAAACTGGAACTATCCTCATCCTACGAAGAATCCCCATCCTCATTTCGCGTTTACAGATGTTCCAAAAACATTATCAATATTCCTCATTCCGGAGAATCAATATTTATGTTTAAAAAAATCAATAAAAATAAAAACGTTTAAAACAATCATTCTCAAAATTTTCAATTGAAAACAATCAAACACCTAATTAATATATTTGTTATTTGATACCGTTATTAGAAGTAAATTACTTTTTTTTTTACTCATTTACTATTATCTTAAAAATTACTCTATTTTAAATTTCAGAGATAAAGTTACTCAGTATGTCAAAATTAGGGATTCTCTTTACATACATTTCCGTTTTTCAAAAGTAAAATTAATAGCACATATGACAGAATATTAAACAATTTTTTTAAACTGAACAGTAAAAAATAAATAAAAATAAAGCATATTGATAAAGCTGCTGATATGAAATAATATTAGCCACCTCCTATGGTGAATAATACAAAAGAATTGTTAAATAAATGGTGAAAATAAAAACAGAAACAATATCAGATAATAATATACTCTCTATAAAACCAAAACGGCTGGTGAGCACACCGATAGCTAGAGATCCAGAAATAGCAAATCTATTGAATACGGCAGCGTTTTCAGCTGGAGCAGGAGCATTTGATGGAGAGCCAAACATTGTAGACGGCGGGAGTACAGAAGGAAAAGTAGAACCTGCTGTAGGAGGAGGAGGAGGAGATGGAGGAGAGTTATTAGTAGCCGGAGATGGAGCATTCACTGGAGGAGGAGTAGCAGTAGCCGGAGACGGAGCATTCACCGGAGGAGGAGTAGCAGTACTCGATGGAGAAGGAGAAGAAACCGGTGGTTTCACAACTGGAGTTTGAGTTGGAGTAGGAGCAGATACTGGTGGTGGTGGTGTAGCAAGCGGCGATGTAGCAGGTGATGAAGACGGCGACTGTGCGATGGAGGATCCGGCCATCAACAGCATTATAAAACAAAGAGAAAAGCATGAGCCAGCCATTTTTGAATTCTGAAAATTAATGAGATCAGAGAGATAGAAATTGAGAAAGAGGGAAGAGAGAAATGGAGAAGAGAGAAGGCGAGGGAGGGGTATATATAGGAGTCTTTGGTGTGAGTGGGACCCATCCAGTAAATCCAGACTGTACACGTGTAGTAAAGTTTGAGACCACGACAACCGTTGTGATGTAATTTTAGTGTGCATTATGCCACGGTCAAAAAAGAAACGAAACAGTCGTAGTGTTTCGGTGGAAGGGTGCATGGATGACCTGCGGTTTCTAGGAAATAAATTCAATTAACGCCGTTTTTTACTTTTACTTTTACTTTTACTTGAGTGATCATGGGACACTTGGTTCAGCGTTCATCTTGGAGATTCTTGAACCGAATCGAATATTCGAAAAAGAATATTTAGAATTGGATTGAACTGTTGACTTTTCTATAGAACCGAATTAAATTGTACCGTTGACTTAATTAGGTACAATTCTGAATATTTTCAAATTCCTAATATTACTGAGTAAATATGTTGGAGATTCTAGAACCGGTCTGAATTTTGAAAAAAAAAGATCCAGAACCAGATTGAATTGTTGACTTTTTCAATAGGACCGAACCGAATTGTACAGTTGATTTTATTAGACACAATTCTGGAGATTTTCAAATCCTCGAATTGTACCAAACCGTACTTACCCCTACATTTAAGAGGTGACATTTACAAAATTAACCTTTTCATTTATATTTATAGATATATACTAGGGGTGTGCATAGGTGCGGTTTAACCGCATACCGAACCGAATCGATTGAATTCGGTTTTTCGGTTTGGTTTTTCACACTTCGGTTCGACGTCGGTTTTATTTTTTTTTGTGCATTTCGATATTTGGTTCGGTTTAAAAAAAATGTAAAAGAAACCGAACCGCACTGAATTACACATATTCTATATATATATAGGGGTGAGATCCAGCGTGACAAGGGCTTAAGTTGTGACAATAAGCTTATTGTGTGACAATGCAAATCTACGTCGTTTTGGCAATAAAATTCAAACAAAAAACACGCGTCAATTCTCCTCTGTTCCTCACAGGAAAAACGCGCGAATCAAACTCACTCGATTTTCTTCTCTCACGATCATCGATCGATTTCTAATCTGAGATTAAACTTTGATTTTCTTCTCCGTTGAATTATCGATCGATTTTCTACTATCAACATTACTGATCGATTCTCTTGACATCAACATTATCGATCGATTTCTCATCTATATTCATATAATTCAATCTGAATATGGAATACGAACACCAAAATATGGAATCTGAAGACAACAATCAGTGCAATATGGCACAGACCACAACATCATCTCCAAGTATTTTGCTTATATCTGAAACTTTACATTTATCTGATATATATGGATTTGTTGATAATAGATTTATCTGAAATTTATCTGATATATATGGATTTCTTGATAATAGTTGTTCTAAACTTATTCTCAGACTTGATAATAGCTTTCTTACACTAATTATTAACAAAAACTGTACTGTAAATTCTAAAAAATTGTAATTCTTGTTCCATGTGAATATATCATTTGTTCCATATTAATATATTATTTGTTCAAACTAGATATACTAATTGTTCCGAACTAATGTACCATTTGTTCAAAGTACATATTTGTCCTAATCTCAACTCTCTTACATGTTTTGTAGATTTGCTTTCGCCTAGTTACTGTTCTACTGCAATTGTACCTTACACACCAGAAGTAATCACAAGACTCAGCCCTAACGGAACAAAAATATGGATTCCTAATTGTTCAAATGAGTTAAAACCTGCTCTTGGAATGATATTTGAGAATTATAATAAAGCTCAAGAATTCTACAAATCATATGCATGTGCTGCTGGATTTAATAGTAGGATATCAACTTCAAGAAAGAAACAAGGTGTTATAAAAAAACAATTTTTTGTATGCAATAAAGAAGGTTACAAATATCATAAAAGAAAAGCAACATCCAGTGATATAAAAACCAGAAAAAGGACACTCAGTCGCGTAGGATGCAGTGCTAAAATGATTATCAAACTTTTCGACAATGGAAACTATGAAGTGACACAGTTTAAAGAAGATCATAATCATCTTCTATACACTCCAGGATGTGTACAGTATCAAAAAGAGGGCAGGAACATGAACCTTCTACTCAAAAAGATGGTAGTTAATAATGCAAAGGTAAAAAATCTTCTTCATAATAGTTATGCATTATAAATAATATATTCTGTTTACTTATAGAATTTTACTCATTTCATCTAAAAATAAATAAATTCTGATTTGGTTGAACAGATGAATGTTGGTCCTCTAAGAACTTATAGACAAGCAAAGGAACTTTATGGAGGATATGAAAATATTGGTGCATCGAAGATAGATTTTAAGAACTTCCAGAGAGACTTGAAAGCATATATTAAGGATTCAGATGCACAAATATTTGTAGATAATTTTCAGAAAAAAAAAGGAGTTATGGAGTGCATTATTTTTCGAATTTGAAGTAGATCATGAAGGCAGACTCTGTAGAGCTTTATGGGCAGACCATGTATGTATCAAAAACTACGCTCTTTATGGTGATATGGTCTCATTTGACACCACATATAGCACAAACAGGTACTACATAATAATCTTTGACATAAAATTATTGCTTTCTGCCATTCATATACTGATTTTGAAACACAAAAATTGTGTCATGTTCTTCAAACAGAAAACTTATTTTTATGTTACAATGAACAAGTATAATATGATATTTGGACCATTTACTGGGGTTGACAACCACAAAAAATGTATTACATTTGCATCTTGTTTCGTGGCTAACGAAGATATTGCATCATTTGAGTGGGTTTTTAAAACATTTCTGAAAGCAATGGACAACAATGAGCCGACTTGCTTGATAACAGACCAAGATCCAACAATGATAGTTGCAATAAAAAATGTTTTTAAAAAAACAGAACACAGATTTTGCATGTGGCACATTATGAAGAAGATGTCAGACAAAATAGGTACGAAAAATAATTCTATGCTATTTATTTTCTATTGTCTCATTCAATAAATACAATGTTCCAACATAATACATGTGTTGTTCCATACGAATACATAAAATGTTCCAAAATGATATATGTGTTGTTCAATACGCATACATTAATTTTATTCTAAACTCTTTTCTTACAAATACAGGAAGACAAATAATGTAAGAAACAGATTTTATCACAAAGATAAATTCTTGCGTGTGGAGTGTAGAATTGGAACCAGAAGAGTTTGAACAAAAATGGATGGAAATTATTTTGGAATTCAATTTACAAGAACATGGATGGCTGAAACACATGTATGATATAAGATCAACATGGATTCCTGCTTATTTCAGAGACTCATTCCTAGCGGGCTTAATGAGAACAACATCAAGGTCAAAAAGTGAAAATCACTTCTTCACTTCTTTCACAAAAAGTCATTTAACTCTCATTGAATTCCTCATCCGGTTTGAGGGTGCAATGGAAGCACAAAGACATGCACAAGGAAAAAATGACAATGATTCTAAACACTCAATACCTATGACTCAAACACCAATTCCTATCGAAAAGCATATGGATCAGAAGTATTTACAAGAACAATCTTCTATGAATTTCAAAAACAAGTGATAGATGCTTCATTTAAATGTGGCGTTGATGATATACAGAAACACACTGTGAAATGCAGAATCACTGTAAGGGAAAAAGGTAAAAAAACAACATATCAGGTTGTTTATAATACAGACAACAATGACACAACATGTTTGTGCAAGATGTTGAATAGAGCAGGAATTCCCTGTAGACATATGGTACTCGTATGGAAGGATAGGATGCTGTAAAAAATTCCTGACCAGTATGTGCTAAACAGATGGAAAATATTACCAGAGATAACATTGCAAAATAATGTTATAGAAGAATGTGCTAGAACAATGGGAAAGAAAATAATGTTGAATAACTTATGGAGTGAGATTCACATGATTGTGTGTTTGGCTGAAGGGGATGAAAAGGACCTAAATAATCTCACAAGAAACATTCAATCATTGAGGATAGAGCTGGAAGCAAAGAAAAGAAAGAACATCAACAATTCTACTAAAATTCAAGACATAGAGATGTTGGTTGGAACAAGTCGGCCCTCTGAAGTTCTAATCAAAGAACCTAAAATTTCTAAAAACAAAGGAACTAGGATTCAGCTTACAAACAGTGAGAAAAGATTGAAGGGAGAAAAAGAGAAAGCAATTGAACAATCACAGAAAAAACAAAGGATATGCAAAGGATGTCACCAATTGTGCAACCATGACATTAGAAACTGCCCAGAAAAAGTAAAGAGATAAGGTAAAATCCCTATATCTAAACTTTCTTTCCTCTAATAGTATATTTTGTTATTTGACTTCACATTGAAACCTGTGATTTTTTTTTGGAACAACTTGTTATTATATGTCTTGATAATACATTTCTTACAAAGATCAAATAAGATCATTATTGCAACCTAAAACATCATTGTTATATTGCTCAGTCTTGCGTTTCAGATACTTCTTCACTTCCTTCAGCTTCTCCTTCAAATCCACTTTCTTCTACACTCGTTTCACAATGAAACACATCACGGACACACAAAATAAAGACATAAAAGCGTTTATGCCCTTCAGCTTCACCATGATGCAATCAACGTTCCCCTCCATAAACATTTCCTCCATATCAACAATGACCTTAAAAAGTTCATCAGAAATATCACTATCTGCTTTACGTACTGAACCTGTGTGTTAATTTCAAACAACATATCTTTACACTAACAATATATGAACATCAATAATATATAGCAGTATAAAAAACATAACAAAAAAAATATATCATTAAATAAAAAAAACATACAAACATAAACATAAAAAACATAAAAACATAAAAATAAAAACAATTGTTCACAATTAAAAAAAAACATTAAATAAAATCATTATCAGGACCCATAACATCATTGTTATATTTCTTAATCTGGTCCTTCAGATTCATCTTCACTTCCTCCAGCTCCTCCTTCAACTCCACTTTCTCCTCCATTCCTTTCTCAATGAAAGACATCATTGAGTCACAAAATAAAGACATGAAAGCCTTCATGCCCTTCAGCTTCTTTATGATGTCGTCAATATCCCCTTCCATAAAAGTTTCCTCCATATCTTCAATAACTTTAAATAGCTCATCAGGAATTTCACTCCGTTCATTACGTACTAAAGGTTGAACAGGAGAAGAAGACCTCGTTCTCTTAGATGAACTCAAACTGCTTCCTGACATCTTTGATCCAATTCAACTTCTACTAAAAAAATACGATCAATAAAGAGAGCAATACTATTTATAGAATTTAATTTAGTCTCTTCAACTTCATACTATCAAACACGCTTTCTTTCATTCAAATGATTATCTATTGGGAAACTCAGAAGCTTTTATTAATTTAGACTCTTCAAATTCTACTTTTCCTGCAATGAAACACGGCTTTTCATTCAAAATAAATGTATATTGGGAATCTCAACAGTATTAAGATTATTATGTATATGAAAATATTTATTAAATGCAAACTAAATTAAAACTGTGAATCAGTCTCTTAAACTATTGGTATTATTTCCTATATAAATCTGTGAATCAGTCTCTTAAACTATTCGTATCAGAATCAATAATTATTTCCTAATTTATTTATTATTGCAAAGGGTATGAATTAAAATCAGATTAAAATAAATCTGTATTCATTTTATTAACAATTAAAAATTTAATGAAACATATACCATGTATTAATTATATTCAAACAAACAGTGATTACTTATTGATCCCTTATTACTGAAAAAAATGTAACTATATCATTTCATTTTCTATTTTACAAGATGAATCCTCAAAAGCAAACTTACTGATCAATTGGATATACTCTTATATTCTTCCAACGGTATACATACTATGTTCCATTCCATGAACTGTATTGTTCAATCTGAATACATATGTTGTTCCGGAATAAATATTACATTGTTCCATCAGAAATAGTTACATTCTTTTTATTTACTTTAATGTGATCTAAACTCATTTCCCATTCCAACATAATTAGTACTATGTTCCAACACAATTTGTTTAATAAAATGATGTTTATTAAATGACTAATGTATATAAGGTGGTTGTGAGTGTGAACCATTGGATATGCTCTTATATTGATCCAAAGGTATACATAAATTGTACAAATTCTTTAATATAACTATATTATTTGTTCCAACTTAATGTACCATTAAGTGGTTGTGAGTATTGAAAAATGTTGTATACTGAATTCTACCAAATTGTACCACTTGTTCCATGTAACTATATCATTTGTTCCGAATTAATGAACCATTTGTTCCATTCCATAAACTGAATTATTCCATCAGAATACATATGTTTTTCCGGAATAAATATTACATTGATCAATCAAAAATAGTTACATTCTTTTTATTTACTTTAATGTGATCTAAAATCATTTCCCATTCAAATATAATTAGTAATATGTTCCAACACAATTTGTTTAATAAAATGATGTTTATTAAATGGATGATATATATAAAGTGGTTGTGAGTATGAACCATTGGATATGCTCTTATATTGATCCAAAAGTATACATAAATTGTACAAATTGTTTAATATAACTATAACATTTGTTCCAACTTAATGTACCATTAAGTGGTTGTGAGTATTGAAAAAAGGTTGTGGATGAATTCTACAAAATTGTACGACTTGTTCAATGTAATTATATAGTTTGTTCCGAATGAATATACCATTTGTTCAAATTAAATGTAACGTCTGTTCCAAATGAATTATATCTGCTAAATATTGAATATATTGACATCTGTTAAGAATAAACAAACATAATTTGAAAACCCTTTTTAAATATAAAATTTTATATACAAATTCTAAAGTATATTTACAAATTCTAAAATATATTTACAAATTTAACATACAAAATATGCTATTCTAAATTTAATCCAACTCCAACAACCCATTCTTTTGACTTCTCATCAATTTCTTCAATAAGTTGATTTATTGGATTCAAAAGAATGCTCCAGCAATAAAGAATTCTAAGCTTTCTAAACTTTTTTCCCTGCAAAAAAAATGATATAATAAAATAGAATAATAGTAATACAAACTGTTACATAAAGAATTTACAACATATACCTTAGAATTCTTTGTCAATCCAATATTCCACTCCTTCATACTCTGACCAATGTATGTTTCCATATGCTTCAAAAAAAAAAATACCACAATCATTGTGGTTATTATTGCTTCTCCACTTCATCCTCAGGATTTGCACTTTGTATGCACACATTTGTTTTAATGAAGAAGCATCATTTTTGAAAACAAAATGAGCATAGGATTTTAACTACAACAAACAAATAAGAAAATATGTTATCACACATACAAAAAAAACAAAGAATGAAGTAAATCAAGTTACAACATACCAATTGTTCTGGACAATCATCATACTTCTCAGCACGACTGATTTTGCGAGGGAGTGTCATATTATCCAATATTTCAACAGTCTTTGAAAGATTGTTGACAACAATCAGATAAAAATGTCCATGAGAAATAACAGGGAAAAACACCTAATAAACACCAAAAAACATTAGCATCTCAATACATTTAACAATATTCAACAGCTGCTGTTCCACCATAAAACTTAGCAATTCAACATCAGCCAAGTTTTTAAATTTGAAAAAAGAAAGTTCATTCTGAAGCCTTTCCTTAAAATTATATTCTCTTGATCTACTAGCTCTAGAAAACAGAAGATTCTACAAAATAATCAAAACAACATTTAGCACAACAATTATTTACAGAATGAAAACAAAAAACAAACTTACAAAGTTAGTAAACATACAAAAGCATATGTACTGAAAAAAAATCTTTTCGGTTTTCCATTATATTTCTTCAATTCTTCAGTGTTCAAAATTGAACTCCAAGCATCCACAATATTATTGACAATATGATCATGACCAGACATTGATAAAATCTCCCGTTTATCAATAAAGGTTTGTCCATCACTGAAAAATACATCACTTCAAAACAAGGAAAAAAACTATCAGTATATGCCAAAATAACATATAAATTCATATAACAAACATAACTTCAACTTCTTACCTGCTTAAACCAGGACTCAGTGCAAATTCAACAATCCTCCTTTTACGACTATCCATGTTATCCAGCAACTTTGGATGCCGAGTGTTGAGCGATTTCCGCAAATGCACGGTATACGCTTGTAGTAATAAAAGATATCGATCCCACAGGGAACGTTTTTCTAACAAAACTTATTTATAATCGGTTAAATTTACTTTTAGGTTTATAATATGGAAAAATCGTTTAATCGGTTTTGGTTTTGAAATTGCTAGAATGAGAATTAGATTAGATTATGAAAACGTTAGAAAATATTCTGATTTAAGAATGAATTTGCAAGATAGGAATGTTTAGTACTTTTTAGAAAAGTAAACAGATGTATTTGTTTGCATTAAGCAAAGAAAACAACTTTAAACTTTATACGAATTATAAAGATGAAATAAATGACGGAACCTCTAATTAATTGGCTTTGAACATGACAAAACCCTTTCGGGATAGTTGCCCTTAGTCAAATTAAAACTCTTTCGAGATAATAATTTTCCTAAGTGTTCAACAAAGTTTCCTTGTAAAGATTTTGAATTAAATACGTTTTAGTGAAAACACCAGCAGTCACTTTAGTGGATTGGTTACCATAAGTGCTGCATAAAAATCTATCGAATAGAACGGACTTTATTAGATGAAATATAAATTGATACAAGTTTACAGAGAACATGGAGCATGGAAACATTCGACGACTTGCAAGTGAACGGGTTGTCAATCCTTTCCTTGGGTTTCGTTAGAGTTTGTCAGGCTCAGGGGCGGATCCTCTACTCAATCTTCTCGCTGAATCTTCGTAATAGAGACTGGGTCGGTCTACTACCAAAATGAAAACTAAACTGGAACAATGTCTAAACGCTACTAAACTTGTTATTATTGAATAAACAATGTGTGTACAACATATTTCTTTTTACAGAATCGAAATCTAACTTCTGAATCACTTGACTCGGAATTTCTGCATAAATTCTATACTAATCTCTTTTTTCTACATATCTTCAACTCTCCATCAACTCTTTAATTATAGATGTTGAAGAGTCTTGATTGAAGTGTCGTGTCCGTTGTGAAGGATCGTGTCTGTTGTGAAAGGACGTCTTTATCCACCCGAACGATCGCGTTTCGTCGAAAACGAAAGTGTGTAACTAGGCTTCTGAAAACTCCTGCTCGTACCGAGAATATTAAATTCTCTATCGAGAATGGGGGAGTATCAATTGGTCTTCAAACGAAGGAAGGAAAAGCTGGGGAACGCGTGTCGCGACCGTGAATTTGGGGGCCGCGGTCGCGGCACGGAACGTTTTTCGGTCCTTCTGCTTTCGTTCGCGTCCTCGATTCGGCGTTATTAATTTCTGTCGTCTTCGACTCCTTTTGTAGGGTTTTTCTTCTGTTTTCGAGCTCTTTTCGTTCCTATTTGGATTTTACCAAATATTTATGTACCTTACAAGAAAGAAACATATTCGAGAGTAAAAGCTTTCTAAACAGTTATAAATAGTATAAATTAGTAGCAATATTGATGTAATTATTGATGATATTTTAGGTATATTTTGGGCTTAACAAATCTCCACACTTAATCTTTTGCTAGTCCCGAGCAAAATTTCACTGAATTTATTTTTTAACTAATCTCTTTATGAAAATAAAACATACATCTTGGTATTACCTTTTGAATCAGTTAAGCCGAAAAGACTAACTTCGCATGGCAAATTTATACGCAAAATATCAAACTAACTTAGTATAATATACGATATATCATTCATCTTGTATTTTTAATTTTGAATTGAAGCATTCGGGACAATGTAAGCACGCATGTTATTGAGTCTTTTGTCTCAAGGCATTTCAAAGCACAAAATTTCCTTTCCCAAACCTAAAAACTAATATATGAGATATATTATATATTTAAATAAGTACTTAGGATTAATAATTTGCTTAGTTACGCCCGAGATAAGGGTGGTCTTGATCGTAACCTTATATGTATTTTATTGCTTTGTGTTTGCTTAAGAGGTACCGACCATGCCATGGGTGGACGCAATCGTTACTTTAAACTTATACACGCTTATAAATTTTTTTTTTGCTTTAAACGTTCCTTCCATACCTCGATTGTGATAAGGGTGGTCGCAACCGTGGCCAAAAGTAAACGGTACTTAATTATTCTTCCCTTTCATACCTCGATTGTGATAAGGTTGGTCTCAATCGTGGCCAAAAGTTAAGAATTTAACTAATTGATTAATTAATATGAATTAAATTAAAATTGGGAAAAAGAAAGTAGCACATTCATCCTATATTGACTTAAAATTCAACATGTATTATGGCTAAAGTTTCCTTAAAAACTTCAATTGGTGTTAATGTAAGACGAAATCAAACCGAGCTAAAATTGTTAGTTCAATTTAATGCCTATAAACCTAATTGAAAATTTAAAATAAGGTTTATTGTATCATGAATTGCATGATATAAAATAGAGATTGAAATAAAGAATTTTTGAAATAAAATACATTCACTCGAGACAATTTTACTTAAAATCGTATCGGAGATTTGTGAAATTTTTTTTGAAAAATATTACCCGTATAGAAATATTATTTCTAACAATAATGATAACCTAAACAAATAATCATATTAACTTATGGTTAATTTATAAACATATGAAAATGTGTTGCAATATATTAGTGTTTGAAAAATAAAATGTGTTGCATTTATTCGTTGCATTTATTCGTTTTGCAAAATAATATTTTCGTAGCATTTATTCGTATATATGGAAATGATATATGTATATCTCCTCCCACACTTAAATTGGACCATGTCCTCATTGGTGCAAAAATGGAGAAAACATAAAAAATAAATACGAAATAAGGCATACGAAACAAAGATTTAAATTGTAGCAAATGAAACATTCAACATTAAATTAAAAATAGAAAATTGTACCAAACATAGGAAAATTAAAATTGTACCAATAAAATAAAGAAAACAACCTATTCTCGAGGCGGGGAATTCGGAGGTGTAGGTGAAGTCTCCACATTTCGGCATCGGAAAAAGGAAAGCATCCGATGCCGAGTCGATCTATGCTCACGCCTCAAAAGGTTGAGGTTGTCATTCATCACCATATTATTTTCTACCAAATCATCAATTCTTAAGTTCATTTGACGATTGTTGGAATTGATTTGGTCCAAAATCCTCCGCAAATCCACCGGATCATCCGCTTGAGGTGCTTGGGGTTGTGGTTGAGCTTGGGGTTCATCTTCCGCTCCTTCCGCCTCTCCGCCGCCTTCAGTACCTACAAATTGAGAACTTGAAGCGCCACCACCCATAGTGCCACGAAGGTGGGCAATACGAGAGGCATATGAAATAAAGACGGGGGGACCTTGCGGAAGCAATAAATGAGCTCGCTCAAGAGCCGCGATATCCAAGAGTGGAACATACCCACGGTAGGTGGACATGTCAAAATCAGCCAATTCACCCCGAGCTCCCAACACAATAGCGGTAATAAAATTACAAAGAGGGATCTGAATGGTAGTAGCCCTCGAAGCTCGGAACAAATTATCAAACAACATACCAATGCTATCAATCCTCAAGCCTTTAAACAAACTATCCAAAACATACAAATCCCGAACCTGAACCTTTGAACTCTCCACACGACCAAACAAGGAGAAACTCAAAAATTTGTGAAAGAAGAACACACAATTGTCCTTAATCAACTTGCTTGAAGTGTTTTTGGAATTAAAATAGTCTTAGTCCGAAAGAGTTTGCCAAACAGCATCATTATCAAAATCTTTAGGCTTATCATAAAAGTCAGAAGTAGGGAAACCGAACATATTTCCCATTGCATCATAATCAATGGTATATGTGATACCATTATTACGAAAAGAGATTGAGGTTTTCTTCTTGTTCATTTTCAAGGTGACCAAAAATTCCACCACATATTCATTAATACGCGGAAAACGCATATTAACGAATTCTTGCCAACCTAACGCCTCAATAAAAGCATCAATTCGAGTAGAGAAATTCAATGTTCTTACCGAATGGAAGTCTAAGAAGTGCATATCCACAAATTGGCGGTCGGCTTGTGAAAAATGTTTGAAACGAACAACTTCCTCCTCCGAAGCGATGTCAAAATAAGCTCCACATTGAACCCGAAGGCGGTTAGCTTCCGTAACAGCGGGCTTGTTACCAACACGCTTAGTCCTAACCATGGTGATGGTGTTTAGTGTGTTTAGGGTTTGAGAAGAAGAAGAAGAAGAAAAAGGAATTGAGAGAAAGAGTAAAGCTTGAAGATGAGTTTGGGGGTTTGAATTGGAAGTGATTGAAATAGAAAAGAGGATAGAAATTGGAGTGAATAAATTGGGAAGAGTAAAAGTAGGTTTTTGGGGAAGAGTTTGGAGTAAGGGATTGGGTAAAAATAGAGGTGATGTGAGGTTTGTGTAAGAGGTAGGGTTATATAGGTTGATTAGGTGAATGTATAGGTAGAATAGGAATAGGAATAGGCAAAAATATTGGCAAAATCGGAATCAAAAGGGCATATATCACACGTGTCGCGACCGCGAATAGCAATGCCGCGGCCGCGGCCGCGACACGCAATTTTCAGGGAATTTTGCCCCTGAAATTCGTCCGTTGTTGCTGCTCATACCGAGAATTATTAATTCTCGATAGAGAATTGGTCAAAATGGCCTATTTGGGTGCCTATTGACATGGTTTGTGCAATTTTGTTGATGATTTGGTTCCTGAACTTAATATAAAGTGTCCCTGCACTTAAAAACTAAAATAAATGACATTAATTGCAAGGAAAACCAAAGGTTTAACCTTAATAAATTGAATTAAAGTGTAATAAATTGGTTTATAAAGAATTAATAAAACTAAAATGTTTATTTATGCATATAAGTTAAGAGAATCATATTAAGTGCATAATAAGTGCATATAAATATATATTAATTATATGAATTTAATCAATTGAATGAATTAATGTTTTAAACTCAATGAATGAAGTTTGTGAAATTGGATTATGTGTGAATATATGTGTTTATTAAGAAAACCATGATTGTTCAACATTATGGATTATATATAGATTTAACCATGATTATATAAGAAATAGAACAATCATATATCTAACCTTTGTAAAATTAATAAATGAACTAAAATGAAATAGAAACTTTATTGAATAAAACAAAGTAGAAAAACAAAGAATGAACACAAAATACACAAATATTTACAAAAATAAAACTTATAAACCTAACTATTCTATATATTCATCCCGTTCAAGCGGGATATTTCTAGCCTTAATACGATCAATTTGAAACTGCACGAAAGTTTCACGTTCCGGTGCAGACAGAAAGTGAGGCCCTACGCGAAAGACACGTTTCACAAGTCCTTCGTGCTCGAGAAATTCATAGTCTATCGTCGGGAAGAATTCAACATCACTCCAGGGAACATCAATTGTACCCTTGGTACCGAGAATTATTCCACAGATTATATTACCGAACCCAATCTTCTTATCCTTGGATCGAGAAGCGGCGACAAGACCCTCCATCAGAATCTTTGAAGAATCTACTGCATTTCCCTGGAATATATCTCCAAGGACATAAAGATCTGTGTCACGGACCACACTACTGAATGTGCGCCCGAATAAACTGTGACACAGGAATTTGTGCAAATACAGCATGGAGTTGGAGCGAAAGGAGTGATTATAGGCGAGTTTTGAATTGAATCGCCAGAAACTGGTGAGCATTCTCCAAACATCCGTGGACGTCATGTCTCTTCCAGGATGACACTTGATTGTATCCCTCGGGGGAAAACCAAACCAAGCATGCAACTTAGGATAGCCGAAAGTAAATATTTCGCCTTCTCGACGAAAACTGAGACGTACTCGTCGTTTATTAGTGAAACCTACGGTACAGAAGAATTCGAGTATCCAGTCGCCTATTATTGGAAATCGCATTTGGGCGAATTTTGTCCACCCTAGGCGTTCCATATAGCGGCTCATGTCATCAGTAATGCCTAATTGGATGTTAAGAAATTCATCCATATACAACATTCCGGTGAAGAATTTGTAACGGAGATTCCAATAACGCCTACCTTCATCGTGATTGAAGATAGGAAAGGGCGCCCCATATCATTTGGATAAGTCTGGGCGTTTATTGCTTGAGGCAGCATTGTGCCTTGAAGGTTTGTATTTGATAGGCATGGTGTTGGTTTGAAGGAAAAAAAGTTTCTGTTACTAAATGGTGCTTTGAAGAAATCAGAGGTCTGATAAAGATGAAAAGAATTGTAACAGAAATTGAATCCTCTAGGACTAATTTATAAGAGTTTTAGATGAAAGGAGGTGTTGTTTTAATCATGAAAAGGTATAAAATGACAGCTTTCGGGAACGAAGAAACTTAAGGTTTCATTTGTCAAGAGGTTTGTCGAAAGGGTTAGGATGTTTCAGACTTTAAAGGTGCAGGAATTACGCGTGTCGTGACCGAGAATTCTAAATTCGCGGTCGCGACCTACTGATTTCCTTACGGAAATCAGGCGTCGTAAGCTATGTCCTGATTCACGGTAGAGAATTTATGATTCTCGGTAAGTTAAGAGAAAATCTAACCTATTTGGACAAGTCTGAAAAATAGAATTCTCGGTAGAGAATTCCAAATTCTCGGTAGAGAATTCCAAATTCTCGGCAGAGAATTGCCTGAAACTTCAATTTCATTCTAATTTCCTTAAATTAAATCTAAAATCATGAAATAAACATATTTTATGCATAGAAATCATAACATAAAGTCATCTAATCACAAAAAATGGCATTTGAAAAAATAAAATAAAATAAAAATAAAAATAAAATAAGATAAAATAAAATAAAAATAAAATAAACAAAAATATAAAAAGAAATAAAACAAAATAAACTGTGATCGAAAAACTGAGTAATTTAAACGTCAGAAAATCTTGTTACGAACGGAATTTCTATTTGTGAAATATTTTCGTAATAGATTTTACATCGATTACCATTAACTTTGAAACGATTTCCGTTAGGACCTTCCAGTTCTAAAGAACCATAATCGAATGTTTTGATGACTAAATATGGTCCTATCCATCTGGACTTAAGTTTTCCTGGAAATAAACGAAGTCGTGAATTAAATAACAGCACTTTATCCCCAACTTTAAAGTGTTTTACTTTAATTTTGGCATCGTGCCATTTTTTCACTTTTTCTTTATAAATCTTTGCATTTTCGTAAGATAGATGGCGTAACTCATCTAACTCGTTTAAGTCGAGCAAACGTTTCTTACCTGCTTGTCGTAAATCAAAGTTAAGTTCCTTAATAGCCCAATAGACTTTATGTTCTAATTTGACTGGCAAATGACATGCCTTCCCATACACTAAACGGTATGGAGTCATTCCTATTGGTGTTTTAAATGCAGTACGGTATGCCCATAACGCATTATTTAGTTTACAAGACCAATCTTTTCTTGAGGATGAAACCGTTTTCTCTAGAATCCATTTGAGTTCTCTATTTGATATCTCCGCCTGACCATTTGACTGAGGATGGTATGGCGTTGATACGCGGTGGCGTACTCCATATTTTTTCATAAGCGTTTTAAAACTTTGGTTTATAAAATGAGTACCACCATCACTAATGATGACTCTTGGACAACCAAATCTACAAAATATATCGTCAAGAAAATTAATGACAACTTTAGAATCGCTCGTCGGGGTTGCAATTGCTTCAACCCACTTTGAAACATAATCAACGGCAACTAATATGTAAGTTTTACCAAAAGAAGGGGGAAAAGGTCCCATGAAATCTATTCCCCACATATCGAAGACTTCAACCTCTAATATGGTAGTGAGGGGCATCTCATCTTTCCTTCCTAGATTTCCTGTTCTTTGGCACTTATCACAACGAGTAATAAATGAACGGACGTCTTTAAACAGCGTAGGCCAAAAGAAACCACATTCAAATATTCTAGCTGTTGTCTTGTTAGCTCCATTATGTCCTCCATAAGAGCTAGAATGGCATTCCGACATTATGGATTCATATTCATTTTCACCAACGCATCTCCTAATTATCCCGTCACCACAAGTCTTGAACAAGAAAGGATCTTCCCAAAAATACTGTTTAATGTCGAAGAAAAATTTCTTCTTTTGTTGGAAATTTAATCCTTCCGGAACAATATTGGCTGCAAGATAATTAGCAATATCTGCATACCATGGTGACATGACGCTTTTCATTTGATAGAGATGTTCATCAGGGAAATCATCTCGTATACCGTTAGTTTCACCTATGGGACCGTTCTCATCTTCAAGTCTCGATAGATGATCGGCGACAAGGTTTTCTACTCCCTTTTTGTCTTTTATTTCTATATCAAATTCTTGTAACAATAAAACCCATCTAATTAGACGTAGTTTTGCATCCTTTTTAGCAAATAAATATCTTAATGTTGCATGATCAGTGTAAATAATAACTTTCGAACCTAACAAGTATGACCTAAACTTATCACACGCAAAAACTACAGCTAACATTTCTTTCTCAGTTGTGGTGTAGTTTAATTGTGCACCGGAAAGTGTGTGACTGGCATAATAAATGACATGAAGTTTCTTATCCTTCATTTGTCCTAAAACACATCCGAAAGCTAAGTCACTTGCATCACACATAATTTCAAATGGTAAATCCCAATCGGGTTTAGCAATAATAGGTGCACTGACTAAAGCTCTTTTTAATGTTTCGAAAGCTTTAACGCAATCTTCATTAAAATCAAAGGTGGAATCTTTCATGAGTAGATTAGTGAGTGGTTTGGAAATTACAGAAAAATTCTTAATAAATCTTCTGTAAAAACCGGCATGTCCTAAAAATGATCTTACTCCCTTAACAGTAGTTGGAGGGGGTAATTTCTCTATTACTGAGGTTTTTGCTCTATCTACTTCTAATCCTTTTTCAGATATTCTGTGACCTAAAACAATTCCTTCGTCAACCATGAAATGACATTTTTCCCAGTTTAATACCAAATTTGTTTCTTCACACCTAGACAAAACTTTATCCAAGTTTTCTAGGCACGAATCAAAAGAATCTCCATAAACTGAAAAATCGTCCATAAAAACTTCCATGATATCTTCAATGAAATCATTAAAAATCACAATCATACAACATTGAAATGTTGCAGGTGCGTTACATAGACCAAAGGGCATTCTCCTATATGCAAATGTTCCGTAAGGACACGTGAAGGTTGTTTTATCTTGGTCATCCGGGTAAATGTATATTTGAAAGAATCCGGAGTAACCATCTAGAAAACAGTAGAAAGCGTGACCAGCTATCCTTTCGATCATTTGATCAATGAAAGGAAGAGGAAAATGATATTTCCTAGTTGCTTTATTTAAATTTCTATAATCTATACAAACCCTCCAACCAGTGGTGGTTCGTGTAGGTATTAATTCACCTTCTTCATTTCTTACAACTGTTATGCCTCCCTTTTTAGGTACACAATGGATTGGACTAACCCATTCACTATCCGAAATAGGGTAGATGATTCCATTGTCCAGAAGTTTAGTAATCTCATTTTGAAATTGCTAGAATGAGAATTAGATTAGATTATGAAAACGTTAGAAAATATTCTGATTTAAGAATGAATTTGCAAGATAGGAACGTTTAGTACTTTTTAGAAAAGTAAACAGATGTATTTGTTTGCATTAAGCAAAGAAAACAACTTTAAACTTTGTACGAATTATAAAGATGAAATAAATGACGGAACCTCTAATTAATTGGCTTTGAACATGACAAAACCCTTTCGGGATAGTTGCCCTTAATCAAATTAAAACTCTTTTGAGATAATAATTTGCCTAAGTGTTCAACAAAGTTTCCTTGTAAAGATTTTGAATTAAATACATTTTAATGAAAACACCAGCAGTCACTTTAGTGGATTGGTTACCATAAGTGCTGCATAAAAATCTATCGAATAGAACGGACTTTATTAGATGAAATATAAATTTATACAAGTTTACAGAGAACATGGAGCATGGAAACATTCGATGACTTGCAAGTGAACGGGTTGTCAATCCTTTCCTTGGGTTTCCTTAGAGTTTGTCAGGCTCAGGGGCGGATCCTTTACTCAATCTTCTCGCTGAATTTTCGTAATAGAGACTGGGTCGGTCTACTACCAAAATGAAAACTAAACTGGAACAATGTCTAAACGCTACTAAACTTGTTATTATTGAATAAACAATGTGTGTACAGCATATTGCTTTTTACAGAATCGAAATCTAACTTCTGAATCACTTGACTCGGAATTTCTACATAAATTCTATACTAATCTCTTTTTTCTACATATCTTCAACTCTCCATCAACTCTTTATTTATAGATGTTGAAGAGTCTTGATTGAAGTGTCGTGTCCGTTGTGAAGGATCATGTCCGTTGCGAAAGGACGTCTTTATCCACCCGAACGATCGCGTTTCTTCGAAAACGAAAGTGTGTAACTAGGCTTCTGAAAACTCCTGCTCGTACCGAGAATGGGGGAGCATCAATTGGTCTTCAAACGAAGGAAGGAAAGGCTGGGGAACGCGTGTCGCGACCGTGAATTTGGGGGCCGCGGTCGCGGAACGGAACGTTTTTCAGTTCTTCTGCTTTCGTTCGCGTCCTCGATTCGGCGTTATTAATTTCTGTCGTCTTCGACTCCTTTTGTAGGGTTTTTCTTCTGTTTTCGAGCTATTTTCGTTCCTATTTGGATTTTACCAAATATTTATGTACCTTACAAGAAAGAAACATATTCGAGAGTAAAAGCTTTCTAAACAGTTATAAATAGTATAAATTAGTAGCAATATTGATGTAATTATTG
Organism: Euphorbia lathyris; assembly: GCF_963576675.1. Taxonomy (NCBI): domain Eukaryota; kingdom Viridiplantae; phylum Streptophyta; class Magnoliopsida; order Malpighiales; family Euphorbiaceae; genus Euphorbia; species Euphorbia lathyris. The sequence continues at coordinate 161,071 of NC_088918.1, forward strand.
ATGATATTTTAGGTATATTTTGGGCTTAACACCGAGAAATAAAAGGAGAACGGAGGTACTTAGATTCCTTAACAATTCTCCTTACACGACCTCCTCCACCATTTTCATTATCAAGACCATATCTCAAAATAATATCTCCCAAATCTCGACGTAATTCATTCATCACATCTACACCGTAAGATGACCTCCTAGCATACTTATCCCACTAAAAAACATATCACAATTAAAATCATGCATCAAAACTATAACTTCAAAATGTCATATATTAAAACAAATTGTTCCAAAAATAAACACCAATTGTTCAAAGAAAAAACACCAATTGTTCAAAGAATAAACACTTACAATATTGTCAATTTTTAACACTTTCTCAGACACTATATCATCCATATACTTCATTACATAATACACAGCTTTTTGTATCTTTCTAAGATGGAATATTCTGCAAAATAAAATACAAACAACTTAAAAACAATAAAAAAAATACACAAATATACATACAAATTAAACACGTACCACAGGGCAAATCCATTTTACCAAAACCTTGTCATGATAAAAAGAAATAATAGATCTGCAAAACAAATTCATATATATGTCAAACTATTGCATTCAATAAATAAAATACATTATAAAAGAGCATTTGATTATTAAACATACTCATCAACAACATATCTTCATTGATCATTTTCCAAGCCCAAACGAGATTTCAATGGATCCAAAAGAAAAACACGTTTCCGCTCAAGATCAACGACAGTCAAAGTCCAATGATACCTGAAGAAAACAAACACATTAGTAAAACTATAATACATTATTAAATAAATAAAATAAATCATCAGTATAGACAAATAATGCATACTCTTTGTTTCGCGGTATCAAATACAAACATTTGTTGCCGGACTGTTCATATCTCTCTGTCAAAAACTTGATCTTCTCCCCAATCTCATGAACTCTTTCAAAATGATTAATTATGTTTGGATCAACAAGGGAGAAGGTGGTATCCAAGCTATCATTATTCACAATCACATCATAAAGGTGCCTGTAGAAAACACACATGAAACATATACAGTAAACATGCTATTCAAAAAAATAAAACAATATAACCACTAATACAAACATGCAATTATAGATAAAAAAAAATACCTCATGTAATACAAAATTGGGCCACAGCCTATTGGAGCTAGATCAGCCAATTCACGAATATCCTTCCTCAATATAACTGCTTTCACCGGATGACCAAAAATGTAATCTTTAAACGTGGTAAAAATTGTCATCCCATTACATAAATAATTGTTAGCCCATCTACACATATCGGCAAATTCATCTGGAACATCTCCAGGCAAACACTCCAAGTCTATATCATCATCAGAATCAGAATCAGACATCTCTGACTCAATCGCATCATCGATATCACTGGTGAAAATATAAAACAACTCAAATATATAACAAAAAAAATAAATAAATAAAAATGTTCCACACATATACAAGAAAGGTTCCAAAAAACTGAAATATTTGTTCAACAAAATAATAACTTACACAATTTCATCAGCAGGATCAACAAACTCATCCCCTTCATCTTGATTTACACAAACTAAAGGACCAGCCCCAGAAACTATATCAGCAGCCCTACAAACAAAAAAAAAACATCAATTAAGCCACAAATAATAAATGACATGTTCCAAAACAAAAAACATGAATTATTCAAACATAAATAAATTATATTTCAGATGAAACAGATTGATCAGCTACAGACTGGCTTAACAACTCAGATTGAGGAGCAGAATTCATCTTTATTCTCAACCTCAGACCTTCAGATGACCCTACTTTCCCTCTAACTTTTTTCACTACTCATCTCTTCTTCTTCTTCTTCTTCTTATTCTTCTCCTTCTCTGCTCCTCCTCTCTCTTTTTCTAAACCTTCAGCTATCTTTCTCTGTACCTGCTTGTTATATTCTTCATTAACAGCATTATATTCTTCCCAAAAGCCAGGCAGATTAAAAAATTCATTATCCTCATCAGATTCATTAGATAATCTTCCCGAATGCTCACTTGCTGGCATTCGCTCAGAACGCTGGCTCATCCTCTCTTCCTTACTAACTCTGTACTTAGTAAAAATGTTTTCAACAAATGTATTCATCCATACAGGTAAGTCATTCTCATCAAACATATTTTCAGCTTCATCCACCAACATAAACATCTTAGTTACAGTATTAGCTAACTTTCTAGCCACTGATTTAAACTTGACAGTGAATTCCTGCATTTATAAAAACACTATTTACTAATTTATCAAAACAAAACACAAACTTCTATATAAAAGAAAAACACAGATGCATACCATGAAGTAACTGGGACAGCCAGAAACTCCTTCTTGAGTATCTTCTTCTTCTCCTTCTTCTACATGCTTCTTCTTCTTCTCTTCTTCTCTCTTCTTCTTCTCTTCTTCTCTCTTCTTCTTCTTCTTACCTTCAACATTAGGGTCTTCACATTCTACCTATGCTTCAGATTTCACTAATCTCTTCAATACAATTCCCTTGCCAAAACCACTGGCTTTTTCCAACTTAATTCTTTCAGAGATTAGAACATTATTCCACACAGAAGTTAGTGGAAAGGAATGTGGCCTCAAATCAACCCCACGTTGCAAACGATCAAAATAACATATCTACAATAAAAAAATGAGAAAAACAAATTATAAGCAAATACATAAATTATTCAAAATAAATTCCAACATATTAAAACAATTACCAGTATAAATGGAAGAGCGCATGTGAAAAAATATGGATTAGAATCGTTCTTGAAAGAACGAACAGAATCTATAAGATGCTTAAAACTAAACCGGCACCAATCTAACTTCGAAATTTCATTCACATTCATGCAACTGAATAAAAACTTATTGTACAACACCCTATTCTTGTTTGAACGAATGCAAGAATTAACAACAATAACAATGAAGTTCCAAATGAACTCATCACAAACATCCACTTCCAACAGATTTTTCAGCCTACAAAGCACATCTTTATCCTTAGGACTGCCACTACTTAGACCAAAAGACTTCCTCCAAGTGTTTAAAAAATTACACCAACTATCCCCACTGTTACTATCCGCTTCCTTAATTTCCTTTCCTCCACATGGCAGGCCATAAACACAATGGAAATCCTCTTCACTCAAATCAACCCGGTCATTACAAGGAAGAATAAAACAGCATCTGTCAGGATCAACAGAATCCACAACCTTGCCACAAAAAATTCCATTAAGCTTCCCAATATCCAGACACAAAAAACCACCAAACCCTATCTTCCTAATGGCAGCTTTGTGTGTCTCTGGCATAGTTTTAACAAACTTAATAAATGATGTTGGACGCACCCTCTGATTCACTACTACACCAGATAAATCTTGCTCCATAACAGAATAGCAACTATCCTTCTTCACAATCCTTCTTCCACAATCACGGTTCACAGATCTAGGAGAACCAACTCCTTTCACAATCTCAACTTTATTCCTTTTCAATCTAGAACCACCAGATACTTTCACAACCTCAACCTTCTTCATCTTCAACCTAGAAGAACCATCTCCCTTCAAATTAACTCCAACTTTTCTTTTCTTTCCAACACAACCAGAAACAACATATTCATAATCTGCTTGTTCTTCAGATGGTGTACTCGCACTGATAACAAAATCAGGATCATTCATATTATCACGATCATCAGAAGAACTTTCATCAGCATCAGAACAACTTTCTACATCCTTCAGAGCATCAGAAGAACTTTCATCAACAGGAACACCAATATTTGATGACTTTTTCTTCAAAGCATGAGATTTCTTCACAAATCTCTGTTTACTTCCTTCTTCACTATTCTTTTCAGAGACCCTTGAAACATAAAAAATAACAAAATTAACAACAATACTAGATCAACAAAATACATATATAGTTACAAACGAACTTATAAAATGTTCCAAACGAATACATATATTGTTCCAAACGAATACATATATTGTTCGAAATGAATACATATATAGTTCCATACAAAAACATACATTGTTCCAAACGAATACATATATTGTTCATAAAGAATGCATATATTGTTCCATAAAAACATAAAATAGTACATGTCGTCATCAACCTCCATATAATCAGAGTTTATAGCACGAAGCAACGCAGGATTAATAACATGCTCAGGCAAACTATCTTCCCTACTAGAAGTAGCTTTTGACATTCTGATATATACTGAAAAACAACAAAAAACATATATACAAGTCACAAAACTAACAAATGATAGACGTAAAGAATGAAAAAACACAATAAAATGTCGTTGAAACCCTAAAAAACAACAAACAAAACAAATACAAAATACAAAACCTAAACAAAACATATAAACAAAAAAACGAAGAACATGCATAACACAAAATCTAAAATGAACAAAGAAAACACAGAGGAACTCACCGATAACTTCAAAAATACACAAACAGAGAGCCGAACCTACCGATAAAGAAAAAAATATAGGAAATCAGAGCCATAAACATTCAACAAAAAAAAACGAAGGGAAATGAACAAACATAAAAACATAAAAACGATCAAAACAAAAACAAAAACATACAGGAACTCACCGATATCTTCCAACAAACACAAAATGCGAGACGAAACAAAGAAATCCAACCAAAAACTTAACAAAAACACGATCGGAAATGAAACGGCGCAACCGGAAAAAACGAGAGAAATATCAGAGAATCACCGAAGAAGAAAGAATGAGAGAAATATAAGAGATTACAAATATACCCCTAACTTAATAACTATTTATACTAAGCGCGTAAAATTACAAATATACCCCTCCGTTTTTTACACAATTACTAAAAAGCGAGCAATGTGTCACACCTGATCTCTCCTATATATATATATATATATGGGAGGGATCAAGTGAGAACCCTCCCCTAAGTGAGAACTCACCTTAGGTGAGAACCACCCAAAACTACGTAGTTTTAAGTAGGAAAATTAAGAAAAAATACTACTGCTTATTAGGGGGTTCAAACCTAGGACCTATCCATCTACACTCCATGTTGTTTACCACTGAGCCAATTGCTCTTTTTGTATATTATTTCGCGCGCTGATTAATATACCATCTCCCTTTTAGCTTCTATTGTTTTTTTGGTTAATATTTGACGCATGCACTTATTAATATCGATTAAATATGCATAATAATGAATTATTAATAGAAAAAAGGAAATGTGCATAATAATGAATTATTAATAGAAAAAAGAGAAATGTGCGTAATAATGAATTATTAATAAAAAAAAAATCCAAGAACATGCTCTAATTTCTTATTTATTTAATTCCTTTATATTTTTGTAATTTATGTTACATAGGAAAATATATTTTTTAAAACATACGTTAGGACATATATTTTAAGTTTTAAAACACGAACTATGAAGTTTAGAACGTACGACATATTTTTTAGAACATACGTTATGTTTTTTAGAACATGTGTTATGTTTTTTCGAACATGAGTTATAAATTATATTATAGAACAAATGAAAAAACGATCAAGATATCTACTGATTTTTTAGAACATTATACTTAATTTTTAGAACACAAACTATATATTTTTTAAAACATCTGTTATAACATATATTTTAACTTTTAAAACACGAACTATGAAGTTAGAACGTACGACATATTTTTTAGAACATACGTTATGTTTTTTAGAACACGTGTTATGTTTTTTCGAACATGAGTTATAAATTATATTATAGAACAAGTGAAAAAACGATCGAAATATCTACTGATTTTTTTAGAACATTATACTTAATTTTTGGAACACAAACTATATATTTTTTAAAACAAACGTTAGAACATATATTTTAACTTTTAAAACACGAACTATGAAGTTTAGAACGTACGACATATTTTTTAGAACATACGTTATGTTTTTTAGAACACGTGTTATGTTTTTTCGAACATGAGTTACAAATAATATTATAGAACAAATGAAAAACCGATCGAGATATCTATTGATTTTTTTAGAACATTATACTTAATTTTTGGAACACAAAATATAAACTTCAGAACATGCGTTATGTTTTTTAGAACATACATTATGTTATTTAGAATATGAGTGTCATAAATTATATTATAGAACAAATGTAAAAATGGTCCATATATTTACTATTTTTTTAAACATTATACTTAATTTTTAGAACACAAATTATAAAGTTTAGAATATATGTAACAATATTTAGAACATCGTCCTTAACATTTTAAAATATAAATTACAAAAATATAGAGGAATTAAATAAATAAGAAATTAGAGCATGTTTTTGCATTTTTTTTCTATTAATAATTCAATATTATGCATATTTTTTTTTTATTAATAATTTATTATTATGCACATTTAATTGATATTAATAAGAGCATGCATCAAATATTAAACAATGGAAGCTAAAAGGGTCGTAATATATTAAGCAGTGCGACACATAATACATAAGAAAGATAATTAGTTTAGTGTTAAGTAGTGTGGAGTATAGATGTAGGGTCCCAGGTTCAATCCCCCTAGACAACAATGTTTTTTTTAAATTTCCTTACCCAAAACTACGTAGTTTTGGGTGGTTCTCACCTAAGGTGAGTTCTCACCTAAGGTGAGTTCTCACCTAGAAAAGGGTTCTCACAAGAGCCATCTCATATATATATATATATATATATATTTGAATTTACAATTTTAATTTTGTTCATTGTTATCGAGATAATAAGTTAATATGAATATATTTTGAAAGTATTTCAATTTTTTTTTTATTGTTGAGGTAAATTTAATGATGAAATATAGTGGTTTATATTTATTATTTTTATTTTTTAATTAAATTCGGTTTGTTCGGTTTGGACCGGGCCTAGTCGGGTTTTGCACTAAACTATCGTGTCCAAACCCAACTCAGCTTGTATTATATTTACATCGATCTCGGACCGGACTGGACCAATGTAAAAAAAATTGATTTCCAAGCCCAACACAGGCGGCCCAACTAATATGTATTTATATTAAAATAATTATTTAAAATTAATATTAAACTTTAAATTAAAATAAATAAAAATTAACTAATCCCCTGAAATTTAGTGCAACGATATATTATTATATTTATTTTTTAATTAAATTCGGTTTGTTCAGTTTGGACCGGGTCTAGTCGGGTTTTGCACTAAACTATCGTGTCCAAGCCCAACTCAGCCTGTATTATATTTACATTGAGCTCGGGCCGGACTGAACCAATGTAAAAAAACTTGATTTCCAAGCCCAACACAGGCGGCCCAACTAATATGTATTTATATTAAAATAATTATTTAAAATTAATATTAAACTTTAAATTAAAATAAATAAAAATTAACTAATCCCCTGAAATTTAGTGCAACGATATATTAACTTGCGCCAGTCTCTCAAGAGCTGCTCCCAAAATGGATTCAGTAGTAGGTAGTTCATATAATTGAAGAGTTAAACATGCGGTATAAAATGCAATGAAATAAACAGATTTGGATTTGCCTAATTTATGAAACTCAATAAACTACATTTCCAATAATTAATAAAACTTAATAAAAATAATTTTATATAACTAAAAAACCTATTAACAAAGTAATAAAATATTAAATAAATGTAATAAATATATATATATATATATAAAATATATAATATAAAGATGGATCGGGTTGGACCGAGTTGGGCTCGGGCTTTTGACACAAATTCCAAACCCAGTCCACTTGATATGCGGGGTTAAGCGGGCTCGCGCCGGACCGGACCGGACAAATTTTCAAATATACATATTCAAGCCTAATCAATTAGAGGTGGGGCTTGGACGGGCCAATGAGCTCATGAACAGATCTAGCCGTCAATGAGACGCAATACGTGTAAAAACTAAAATTTAGAGACTTAATCCGAAAAAAAATGAAAAAAAAAATATACCATGAGACAAGACAAAATATAGAACCTGACATATAGAACCCTTCTTTATTTTCATCCTAACGAAATATACATTTGCCTTTGATAAAATATACCATAAGACAAGATAAAATATACCATGGTTTTATCAAATTTCCAGTAATCCGCTTTGATAAAATATACAATGGTTTCATGAAATTCAAAAGCAATGTTTGTTTTCATTATGGTTGCATTAAAAAAAGATGAGATTTTCCCCCTAAATAGGGTGGTTCCGAAAATGCCACATCTATTATTTAGGTTATTTTTATCAATATTCGTACAACATGTTTATTTATGTCATTATTTTATATTGTTAAATAATGGGCATTTTCGCCGTTTCATATATTAACAGCAACAACTCTTTATAAATTTACCAAACAATAATTACCAATTAGCTAACAGCAAATAGCTGCTAGCTAACTGCAAACAACCTATTGTAACTGGTAACTGTAACAACTGTAAGCTAACAGCTGAATCAAACATGTCTTTAATTATAATATATGAAATAGTGCAAAATTAATTATCTTATTAGAGGTTGAGTTTATAGTTAGGAAACGGTTAAAATGTTTTATTTTATTTTTTTTTAAGAAAAAGTTAAAATGTTTTACTTAGGGTTTATGGATATAAAGAGTACAATTTAATTATAGTATTTTTTTCTTTTTAGTTCAGATTTTTAAGTTGATTCTCTTACTCGTTTTATTTAAAATTTTCTTGTATTCTCTTCTATATTCTTTTGGAGAGAGAAGTTTTATTATAGAGAAAGTGTTAGAAATGTTTTATTTAAAAGTTATGGATATAATTTTGTTTTGATTTATCAAATTTGATCTTAATGTTTTCAGTGAAAAACAAATTTAACTTTATATATGAAATGGTCCAAAATTAACTCTAACGTTTAAAAAAAATTCAATTTTAATCATATGTCACCGAAAATTTGAAAAGACCGATTTAACTATTAATTAACTGTCACATCGGACCTTCTAAATATTAATTACATCTAAGATATTTAATGTCTCACTAACACAATTATAAAAAAAACATGTTAAAATACTAATAACCAAGTCGGACGCATACAAATCAATCAAAAACTTTTTTGCCATTGTGTCTTAAATGTATGAAACTGTTTCAGTTTGTCGACAAACATGTTTAAAACATTTGTTGTAAAAAATTAAAAAACAGTCCAGTCAGCTTTGTCAAAAACAGTCCATTTGTTAAATTAATCAATGTCTAAAATATTTATTTTGTTAGTAACACAGTTACAAATAATCTATCAAAATTATAATATTTAAGTTTAGTAAATACAAGCTAATCACACACACAAAAAAACTGCATAAAATATTTAAATTTGACAAATACAACCTGTCAAAAAATATAAATAACTGCTTTATTTTATCAATAAACTTGTTTGAAAAATTCGATGTGATAGTTAACAGTTAAATTCGTTAGTTCAATTTTTCTATTGTACATATGTAAAATTAAAGGGAAAAGTACGAATAAAATTATTGTGGTTTTTTAAATTTGCAAACAGAGGTTTGTAGTTTAAAATTTTATAAATAAAGACATGTGGTATGTTTTATTTACAAAACAAAATATTACTATTATATAGTTAAGTTTTGATTACAACCAAAGACATTTTTATCTTTTAAAAAAAATTATTCTTACATATCAACAAAACACAACCCCTGAAAAAAACTTCCTAAATTAAAACAATAAATAATATGGTGAAATTTTATATTTTTTTATTGATTTGACAGTTTATGAACTAAATCAATATTTAAATTTATTTTACAGAGTCGCAATTTGATTTTGGAATCCGTGTTTTGTCAATATATAAATATAATTGAAAAAAAATTAAAAAATGCTTTTGATTTTCATCAATTACTTAAAAATTCAATTTTAAATACTTTGTTTTGTAAAAAGAAACCTATATTTAGAAACTTTTAAATCACAGATCTCTATTTGCAAATACGTCATGAGCATTTTTTTCGTTGTTTGCCCAAAATTAAACTTGTTTAACATTGTTAGGAACGCAATTACATCATTAAAGTCAACTATACACTTTAAAAACAACACTATTTATTTTGTTACTAACACATAACAAATAATCTATCAAAATGACAAATATTTAAGTTTAGCAAATACAAGCTAATCACACACACAACACAAAAAACTGCATAAAATGTTTACCATAACTGCATATTTAAGTTTGACAAATATAATCCGTCAAAAAATACAAATAACTGTTTTATTTTAAATATTTGTTTTATTTTGAAAAATTCAATGTAATAATGGAATAACTATTAAATTAATTAGTTCAATTTTTCTGTTGTATGAGATGCAAAATTAAACTTGTTTAACAATGTTAGGAATACAATTACATCATTAAAGTCAAATATCCACTTTTTAAAAAAACGCTAAATCCTTTTAAAAAAACATTAAATACAAATTTGGACCTTAATTATTTTTCCTTCCTTTTTCAACCCAATAAATGACATTAATAACAGTTAAATTTTTCCTCTTCATGTAGATCAGCATTTTCGCACCAACTTCACTTTCCCCCTTCATTTTCTCACTATTTACACATATTTTCCATTCTAATTTACTTTCATCCAAGGGCATATCCGCCACTCAGAAAAACACGTCACCACTTCTATTCACTATATAAATAAACCAAACCATCTCATTTCGCTTTCACTGACATTCATCCAATTTCAATTCAACTTCTTCTCCTTCTTCTCCAAGTTCCGATATGAATAAAAGAGCTGGTGAATCTGATTATGATGATGAAGACATAGATATGACGTCGAATTGCTTGATGTTATCATCCGAAGTCGGCAGATCTGACAACAACTCCTCCATTAATGGCGCTTCTTTTGAATGTAAGATATGCAATCGGAAATTCAATTCAGTTCAAGCATTAGGCGGCCATAGTAGAGGTCATAAGAAGCGGAAACTCACAGGAGAAGATGATCTCGTAATGCCGCCGAATTTGAAGACGGAGAATCATGAATGCCCAATTTGTGGGATTGAGTTTCCGATGGGGCAAGGTCTTCGTGGTCATATGAGAAAGCATAGAGATGTAGTAAAGCTGAACAAATCGAACAATAGAAGTAAGGGGCTTTTGTTCGTGGATTTGAATTCGAGGTTGAATTCATAGTTATGGAAACTGTTAATTTAAATTTTTTATTTATATATTTAGGATTTATGGACATAATTAATCTAGTTTAATTTAATTAGGTTTTTTTTAATTCAGATTTATCTATTGATTCAACTACAGGTTTTATTTAATGTTTTTTTATTCAATTGTGTATTGTTTTTTAGAGAAATTTTATCACAGGGAAAGTGTTAAAATGTTGGGATATTGTTGGTTTTAAGTGAGGTACAAATTTAGTCTTAATGTATGAAATTGAGAAAATTTAATTCTAACTTTTATAAGCAAGATCAATTTTAGTCATATGTTTTAAAAAAATGAAAAGACTTATTTGACCATTATTTAATTATCATATCGGATATTCTAAACAAGTTTATCAATAAGTTGAAGCAGTTACGTACATTTCTTTTGGGACTATATTATTAATAAAGTAAATATTTAAACAGATTAACAAAACAAATTATGATTAACTTATATGTGGCAGATTTTGTTTGTGGCATTTTAATAGAATTTTTGTAATTTTTTAGTAATACACTAAATTTTTTCGACATAATTCATATTTGGAATGTTAGAATTGACAGTTAAATAATAGTCAAATCGATCTTTTCAAAATTTCGGTAATGTAAGACTAAAATTGATCTTCATTGAAAATGTTAGGATTAAATTTGAACTAGTTATACGATATGACTAAATCTGCATTTTATCGAAACGTTAGGACTAAATTTTGTCTTTATCCAGTTTTTTTATGCTCTGGTATATTATTTTTTTAGACAAATTTTATTATAAGGAAAGTGTTAAAATGTTTTATTTAAGGTTTATAACATAATCTTAGTTTAATTTAATTAGTTTTTTTAAGAAAAATTAAGTAGTTTTTTAATTCAGATTTATTCTATATTCTCTTACCTAAACCGTTTATGAGATAATCTTGTTTAATTTAAGGATAAATAATTTATTAATTCCTAAGTTCTTACACAACACACTTTAGTCCTTATATTTATGGGGCTGTTTGGTAAAATTATGATGAGCTGTTGCTTTTAGTATATAAAGTGTTTAATATGAGCATGTTTTAAATTAATCAATAAAATAAATAAATAATTTAAATAAAATTTATTAAACGGAGCAAATATTGTTCTTTCCAGAAAGAAAGTGGGATGGTATCCTGGTGCAGGACGTCAACCACACCCTTGGCATCCGATTCAACCAAAATATACACAGTATTGAGCTCCTTGGCTAGCAGCAGACTCTCCCATATATAATAAGTAGCCCAACCGCCTCAACTAATAAACATGGCTTTAACGGTATATCAGCGGAGAAGAGCACTTGGTCTTTTGAATCACGTGTAATCACCCCGATCCATTCGGAAAGGTCATTACCTTTCCATGCAGCATCACAAGTTATCTTAATAACACCTTTAGGAGGGGGGACTCCGGACCTTATAAAGATCAAGGAGTGGACTGCCTTTCAATGGTAAAGGCGATGTGCCTCGTGCCTGCTTCCGTCTGTGTAGAAACAAAAAAAAAAATTATTAATTCAAATCAATACACTAAAAAAGTGGTCATTTCAAAATATTGTGTAATAACATTTCTAAATATATATTTAGTGAATTAATAAATAGATATTTTTCATTAATTTTGAACATCAAATTCATCAGATTTTAGTTAAGAAAAATAGGTATTAATAAGAATAAATTGTTTCTTAAAAAAACAGTTAACTAGTATTGGGATATAAGGTGGAAAATTGAAACCATGCATGACTTAGTCAATTCACATTAATGACCAATTAAACTAAACTAGTAAAACCACTAACATTTTACAAAATTAATAATTAATATTAATTTTATTTAATTCTATTAAGAAGATTTAATTCTATAGTAACCACTATTCAAAATTTAAAAAACATTCTCACGGTTTAAATATCTTTACTCTTCTACATAACTATTCCAAGTGGTTCACATTTCAATCCACACAATTTTCATACGTTTCCTTTTTATGTTTTCAATTGACTATCTGTCCAAATTTTCTAGTAAATGAATGATATTATCTTTTCGCTAGTAAAATATTTTTTTTTGTTTAGATACTTACTTTCAAAATACCTCTCCAGGTGAAGAAGTACTGAAGCGATTCAACAATGGCTTCTTGCTCTACGAACAACAATAGGAGCGAACTGTTTAAAGAAGATGAGAGACCTCACTTTTTCAAGTTCATGGTTGCTGATTCCATGCCTCAACACAAGCTGGTTAGCATTTAATAAGGGTTGATATGCATATACGCCATTATATTTGTCTGTTTTGTCACATATATCTATATATATCAGATAAACTGTCAAATATATCCTCGTAATTGTTAATGATAGACAAATATATCATTATTTGAACGGTAAGCTTATTTGGCATAATTTTTTTAGTCCAATCATCACATCACTAATGGTATATATTTGTCTGACGTTACATTTACAACGACATATTTGGCTGTTTATTTGATATAGGTGGGGTGGCAGGTGAGATAGAGGTGATGTATTTTTTGTGTCATTTGAAAAATATGAGGATATATTTGGTTTTTATTTGATATAGGGACAAATGTGACAACACGGACAAATATAAGGGCATATATAGTATTAACTCTTATAATTATTATTATTATTGTCATCTTGTTCTTCTTCTCATTTTACTCATTGTATAATTAATCATATAAAAATAAATAGAAAATTTCAAGAAAATTTGTGAAACGTTTTGGAGGGTATCTTTCAAGTCCAGTAATCTTGAAGGCACCTTCTGGTAAAAAATGGAAAGTTGATATTGTGAAATCTAAGAGTGAGATTTGGCTGCAAAATGGATGGCGAGATTTCAGTGAATTTTACTCACTTGATCATGGATATCTTGTAGTATTTGAATATGATAAGAGTGCTTCTGAATTCAATGTCACCATATTAGATAAGACTTGCACAGAGATAGAATATCCTTTTAGTTTTGGAACTAATGTTGATGAACAATTTCAAGAGCCAAATATTGTAGATGTTGAATCAGAAAGTAGTGTTTCTACTGAAATGTTGCCATCAAAAGCTAATCCTGATGAACAGTTCGGAAAGCCACAAAAATTTTCAGCAACATTTAACACAAATGATCAAGTTGAAGGTACGTTATTTTTTTTTGGGATAAGATGCAGAAGTACCTTTAACATTTATAGGCATGACCAATTTTTATGGATAAATTACATACGTGGTGTACAACCTTTGTCTATTTTCACACTTTGGTGTACAATCTTCAATTTTACACACAAAACTGTAAATCTTTTGGTGGTCTCCCATCAAAGTGTACAACTAATAATTATGTCTAGTCAACATGTCAACGTGCCATGTGAGCAATTTGACCCCCATAAAAAGTCAAAATTGATAATATGGCGCGTTGACCAGTCAACTTTTAACTTTAAAGAGGTTAATTTGCTGACGTGGCACGTTGACCGGTCACAATTACCAGTTATACACTTTAGTAGGAGGCCACCAAAAGGTTGTACATTTTTATGTGCAAAATTGAAGGTTGTACCGCAAAGCGTAAAATGGGACAAATGTACATCACGTATGTAATTTACTCCAATTTTTACCCTTAACGTCTAAAATAGTACAATTTTATCCCTAACGCTGACAAGTTGGGTCAATTTCAGATATTATTACAAAACACAGATATTGTGTTCCTTATTCTACACCCATTGCACGTAATCTAAAAAAGGATTTCATTTTTTAAATTCGATGAAATATTTGGATTTTTTTGTCAAACTCATACAAAATACAATAATTTTTTAAAATTTTCACGTTTAATCATATGTTTGTGATTTATGACTAACGAGTGATAAAATGACGTATATGTGAAGTGTAACCCCCGCAAAATCTATTCATACTTTTAAATTTATTTCTTCTGGGTTAGTTAAATTTATAAATTTAGAAATTGACTTATGATATTATATATCACATATAGTCGACTATGTGTTTTATTATCGGTATTTTATCCTCAAATTTTTAATTCTAAAATAATTAGTGAGTTATGGTAATAAACTAATTTAATTTTTAATAAAGTGTTATTTATAATGGGAAATAAAGTAGATAAAGTAAACGAATTAATTTAATTAATTACCACAAATGTATATATTAATATAGAATTTCTTAAGGTAATGCCTATAAAAAAAAGGAAGTAACCTCACCTTAAATTATATATATATAAAAAAAGACACGTGATTGAAAATAATATATTATAATTTTAGGGTTTTGAAAGAAAAACTAAATCTGGCAAAATAGTATAAATACAATAGAGAGGAGGCTAATTTATTTTTTTTGGGGGGAGGTGGTTCTGCCGCAAAAGAATAGAGAAGAAATATTAAAGTTTTCAATTGCTTCCTTTACAAAGAATAAAGTTAGATGCGTAGTTAAGTTTTTGACTGGAATTTGAGGTAAGTGGTTAATTATATATTTAGTCATATTTATTTTTATGTTCTTTGTATTTGGTTGTTAAATTGGTAATCGACGTGGTTCGTTGATTGATGTGTTAAGTTTGTGAATATGAAACGATTGATGATATCTGCCCTTTTTTATTTTCCATGATAATATTGATGATGTTGTGACTTGCCTAATGAGTGCGGCTAGTGTATACATATTAATGTGATACTAAATATTATGAAATAATTATTATTGAGGAAAACGAACGGTGAATGTCTTTGGTAAAGAAAGGAATTGAGAATAATTAAAAGCTTGTCTTGACAAAATATATTCAATGGTTCGTTCGTGTACATGTTGATGGTATATATGGTTGAGTTGAGATATGATTTGCTAGGCACTTGTCCTTGAGGCTAGTGTCGGAGTATCTCGGGATGCAGGAGATACTTTGTGCTGTTTTTGCTACGCACTGGGGTGGTGTGGGGATACCTGGCCGAAAGCGGTATCTTGTGCTGTTGATTGTGATTGAGAATTGTGATATTTTGAATTGGCCGGCGAATCATTGGGTATATCTCTTCTTGACAAGCAGGGCCCTTAAACAGAAGTTAATAAATAAATAATAAAAGTCGTGTTTTGATATTTGGTCACCTGTTGATTATTAAATGCATGTAAACGGAATTGTATGCGCATGTGGTTGTACTGTGTATATAGTTAGCTATCTTACTGAGCCCCTAAGCTCACCCCACTCTCCACCAGTTTTCTTTTCAGGTTAAAGATAATAATTGACTAGAGGCAACTGTCAGGATGATCAGTATGTTAAACTATGTTGCGGTCTATAGTTAAAAATATAGACTTATTGTAAGTTTTAAGGCATAAAGTTTTGATCAATTAATAAATCGGTGTGTTTAAAACAACTGCTTGTTTTAATGATGTTTTAATTGTCTATTATAGCTAAATGTTAATTAAATAAAACGGTTTTTGATACGGGTGTTACATTATGGTATCAGAGCGGGTCTACGTTTCTAGAGACAATATAATTGTACTGTCATTAGGATTAGCGTTAATGCTCATTAGTATTATATTATATAGAAACATAGTATCAATATTAAGAGTTAGGATAGATGCTCAACGAGCATCTTATTAAGAGTCTATAAAATTCATTTATGAATCAGTTGAAGTTTTAAAGAATTTATTAATTGGATAACTATATCTGTGCACTACACAAAAATAAAACTATAAACTTTTTTTTATATATATATATTGCTATTTGTGTACTGATTATTGTCGAGTTAGTGAAAGCATATTAAACTTCTAGATGTAAATTTGTTCTTATTAAGTAAATGGGCTAGTTTTGGAGGGAAGTAATAGGTTAGATAAATTTGTTGAATAAAATATATTCAAAGTGTATTGATGAATAAAAGACATTCAAGTGTATTAATAATAAAATATATTAACTCAGTTTGCTAGTTAGAGATGCATCAAGACTATATCGGGGCGTTTGATATTCTATTGGGATAAGGACAAAGATAAATGTTGAGATATGGATAATGATAAATGTTAAAAATATGGGATCACAAACATAAAATAGGGACGTGATTAATCACTGTCCTTAAGGAAATATTAGCCCCCACTATCAATTGCTATTGGGTTTCTGACTAAGTTTCCTCTAGGATTTCCCGAACATAAAATTAATGATAGCAATTTCACTAATTTCCTTATGAACGTATTTGAATAATTAAAACAGTAAGTGAAAAGGTATGAAGGATTGAAGATATTTATAGCCAAAAAACTGGTTGTCAAAATACAGATGTCTCCAGACAATACTGATGTCTCCAGACATTCAGATGTCTCTAGACATACAGATGTCTCTAGACAATACAGATGTCTCTTAGACAAAATAAAATACAGATTTCCTTCTTATTCTTTCCATGTGGAATTTCCACAACACCAATATTAAAGACTAATATCTAACAATAAATGATTGGGATAAGGATAAAAATATGATAGTCGAGAATTATTATTCAATGTTTGGTATGTGAAATAGGGATAGAGATAAAATAATACATATTACTATTTTAACCTTATTTAAACTATGTAACATTAATTTGAGGGCTAAGATAGACTTTTTCATCATATTAAAATCGCAGAACCTTATCTCACCTCACATATCCCTTCTAACAAACACCCCATATATATACAAAGAGATATAGTTAACCTTGAATTAATAGGACTAATTAATCTAGATTAATAAGATAAAGTGTTCCAGTGGACTTGTAGTTGATAGAGGCGTATTCCAAGAGATAGAAAAATTACAAAATCCTTTTCTAATTCTAATAATACTCTAACAAAATTCTATAATATTTGTAATTTTGTGCTTATTTAACTAATATGCTAGTTAAATTTTATAATTTTGGTTCGGTGGTATTTATAATTCTTGATTGTTTTGAAGTTACTATTTTGATTTTTGAAATTTATCAAAAAGAAATTTGCTGTTTTTTTTTTTAAATATCAACCACAATTATTGAGTGAAAATAGTTATTTTAATTGAAGTAAGATTTGGTTTTGTAAGTTTCAACCTACAATTTAAACTTAAGCTTGTAAAAAAAAAAAAATCTTATTTTTAATCGTGTGGTATGTAAAATCATTAACTCTTCTTTAAATAATAATAATAAATTAACCATGTATTTAGTTATTATATATAGCTCTTGTGGTAAAAGTTAATTTCTTTAATTACATTATTTTTTTTTCTTACCTTTCGTCATTTAATGAGTTTCTTTTTATCTCTATATTTAATTACCTAGGTCCTTTATTTCAATCCGATTTTGAACAGAAGGTGAGAATGATAAATTATTTTTATTTTTACTTTTAAAATGATTTGATTTAGGTTAATTGAACCTATTAAATACACCATCTAAAACTTCTACATTATAGACTTGTTCATTAAAATTTATTGCCGTTATATGTTCTTTATATGTAGTTAGTATATTTCAACACACGTTAAATTTTAATTTCGGGGACGAAATTACTTTTAGGGGGAAAGAACTGTAACGCCCGCAAAATCTATTCGTACTTTTAAATTTATTTCTTCTGGGTTAGTTAAATTTATAAATTTATAAATTGACTTATGATATTATATATTACATATAGTCGACTATGTGTTTTATTATCGGTATTTTATCCTCAAATTTTTAATTCTAAAATAATTAGTGAGTTATGGTAATAAACTAATTTAATTTTTAATAAAGTGTTATTTATAATGGAAAATAAAGTAGATAAAGTAAACGAATTAATTTAATTAATTACCACAAATGTATATATTAATATAGAATTTCTTAAGGTAATGCCTATAAAAAAAAGGAAGTAACCTCACCTTAAATTATATATATAAAAAAAAGACACGTGATTAACAATAATATATTATAATTTTAGGGTTTTGAAAGAAAAACTAAACCTGGCAAAGTAGTATAAATACAATAGAGAGGAGGCTAATTTTTTTTTTTTGGGGAGGTGGTTCTGCCGCAAAAGAATAGAGAAGAAATATTAAAGTTTTCAATTGCTTCCTTTACAAAGAATAAAGTTAGATGCGTAGTTAAGTTTTTGACTGGAATTTGAGGTAAGTGGTTAATTATATATTTAGTCATATTTATTTTTATGTTCTTTGTATTTGGTTGTTAAATTGGTAATCGACGTGGTTCGTTGATTGATGTGTTAAGTTTGTGAATATGAAACGATTGATGATATCTGCCCTTTTTTATTTTCCATGATAATATTGATGATGTTGTGACTTGCCTAATGAGTGCGGCTAGTGTATACATATTAATATGATACTAAATATTATGAAATAATTATTATTGAGGAAAACGAACGGTGAATGTCTTTGGTAAAGAAAGGAATTGAGAATAATTAAAAGCTTGTCTTGATGAAATATATTCAATGGTTCGTTCGTGTACGTGTTGATGGTATATATGGTTGAGTTGAGATATGATTTGCTAGGCACTTGTCCTTGAGGCTAGTGTCGGAGTATCTCGGGATGGAGGAGATACTTTGTGCTGTTTTTGCTACGCACTGGGGTGGTGCGGGGATACCTGGCCGAAAGCGGTATCCTGTGATGTTGATTGTGATTGAGAATTGTGATATTTTGAATTGGCCGGCGAATCATTGGGTATATCTCTTCTTGACAAGCAGGGCCCTTAAACAGAAGTTAATAAATAAATAATAAGAGTCGTGTTTTGATATTTGGTCACCTGTTGATTATTAAATGCATGTAAACGGAATTGTATGCGCATGTGGTTGTACTGTGTATATAGTTAGCTATCTTACTGAGCCCCTAAGCTCACCCCACTCTCCACCAGTTTTCTTTTCAGGTTAAAGATAATAACTGACTAGAGGCAACTGTCAGGATGATCAGTATGTTAAACTATGTTGCGGTCTATAGTTAAAAATATAGACTTATTGTAAGTTTTAAGGCATAAAGTTTTGATCAATTAATAAATCGGTGTGTTTAAAACAACTGCTTGTTTTAATGATGTTTTAATTGTCTATTATAGCTAAATGTTAATTAAATAAAACGGTTTTTGATACGGGTGTTACATGAAGTGTGAGATTCATGACCTAAAAGACAATAATTTGATGAATAATTTCTCCAATTGATCAAACTTGTCAAAGTTAAGGGTAAATTTGCTCTTGGTTGCCAACATTAAGGGTAAAATTTCACCATTTTAGACGTTACGGGTAAAATTGCTTCTAGGTGTAATCGTTAGGGGTAGTTTGCATCTTATCCCCTTTATTCTTATAATCAGAAGGTTACATTATGTTTCTAGCTACCTACGTTGCACGGACACATAAACAGATATGGAAATGTTATTTCTAAACATAACTTTCAAAAAATAGCCTGCAAATGAAAATGAACACAGATGCGAAATACAAAAACGCTACTAACTAAAAGTGTACATGCAACATAGCTAGATACTTATTCAATTAGTGATTTTCGTTGTTTTTCGAACCAGGGATAAAAAGGGAAAATACGACTTTTACAACAAACAAAAAACTGACAGAGGAAGAAAAAAGGAAGGCGGTTGAAAGAGCAATGTCCAATTTCCAATTGGAAATCGTTCATGATCATAATGCAGCCATCGTATATTAATAATTTCTTGGTAAACATTAATCTGATCATTTATTTCCTTGATATTTATGTATAAATACATCCACTTGAACAACTTCACTATAAGAAAATTGACTTTTAGCAACTGAGAAGTTTGTTGCGAATGAAAAACAGGTTGGACTTTTGGACGACAAACAAAATTGAAAAATTTGTCATCGTTTTCCTTTATGTTTTGTGCAGGTTATACGAGCTAGTTTTGCTAAGAAATATATCAACAAAGAGCGGGCAAATATAATTCTGAATTCCGTGGACAAGAAATCTTGGCCGGTTGAATATGTGGAGATACAAATAGGTGGACTTAAAGTAGCTAGGATATGTCGTGGTTGGAAGAAATTTGTAGAAGATAATCATTTGAAAGTCGGTGACGTTTGTGTCTTCGAATTGATTAATCACAACGCAACCACATTTAAAGTTGCAATTTCCAAAGGAAATCAAGATGCTGAAACTAGTGACGAGTGTTAGCTGCAAAATCTTTTCTCGAATAAGAGTTATAGAAAGGAGAAATTTTACTGAGAGCTTCATAAAAACGGTTAAAAATCTCAATTAATCGCCCCGGGTGTCGCGGCTACCTCCTTGCTTGTTGGAGCTTGAGGATGATGATTATGAAGCCATATGTTGCTTTCTTTGCTTAAAGCATCTTCAAATTTTCTTTGTTGTTCTTATTTTATCTTTTGCTTCTTACAATTGCAATGGGTTGAAACTTGAATAAAATTTCTTGAAATAAATTGAATATAGATAAATATGAAGAAATATCAAGGAAGAAAATGTAGAAAATTAACGGGTAATTACACCCATAGCCATTGAATTTTGCTTTTTTTTTAATGTTATAGCCCCTCAATTTCAAAACTTAATATATAAAAACCACTCAAGTTTACACTTTTTGACATATGCGGCCACTCAACGCGTCAAAATGACCGGTGACTGTTTCAAAATAAAAAATTCTAAAAATTAATGATATTCTAATAGCTTTAATTCTTGAAAATTTACGTTTTGATAAGAGTTGTTTGGTTAGACGAGAAAGGTCAAAAAATAGTGATTTTTGAAAATAAAAAATGTGGTTTCTTGGTAAATATCGTTCCGAACAACTTTAATTCTTGAATATTTTTATTTTGAGGTCGTTAATGCTCATTTTGAGGAGTTAGTTAAAATCTAGTGGCCACAGGTTTAAAAAGTATAAAATTGACAGACTCTTATATTAGGTTTTGAAATTCAATACCTATACCGTTAAAAAAAAACAAAGTTCAATGGCAATAAGTGTAATTTACCTAAAAATTAACACAAGAAAGTTTAATTTCTCCTTCTATCACCATGTTTCTCTAGCAAGATCTTTAGCTTTACACACGATAACCCACTGTCTAAATTTCATTTCTCTCTCTAGATACTAAATGGAGGTTTTCGCATCAAATGTAAATCTGACAACTTGTTACCCGTGGCTATAATCAAATTCAATGTATCAATTATGTTAACAGTTTTTCTCTTGTGGTATTGTTTCCGTTTGTTTGTTATTTTCCATTTACACTGCGAAGGCTGGCACATTCATGAAATCGATATTAATAATGTTTAACTTCAGTGGCGGAGCCAGGATTTGAGATTAGGGACGGCTAATTTTAGTCCAGCATTGTAAAAAAAATTCTCCACGTACATATAAAAATTAAAAATAAAACTATATAAAAATTTAATTCTATTGCAAAAAATCAAATATAATTTTTACAGATACCGATAAGTATATAACTAATTTTCAAAATAAATGAGCTACCAACAATCTATGATCCACTGATAGTTGACAATAGTATTCTCTGAGACCGAATATTATGATAATTTTGCAAAATGGCTTCATCTTTTCAATAGTACTATACCATATCAAGGAATCACTCATATAAGCATCTCCTATCTGGTTGTGTAAATCTGTCTTATAAGCTCTTTTATTACCTTCTTGCCCAATAGATTTTACATTATTTACTGAGGAGGATGACTCGAGAGTTGGAATTCTCTTTATTTTGATAACGAATTTGTCCATCCTTTTGTAGTTCTATAATTAAAAAAAATATGTGTTAATTATCCTAAATTACAAGTCCAAGACCAAAATGAATATCACAAAACCCCTAAATTAATTTCACAAAACCCTTAAATTAAGGCTATAACTAATAGACTTAAATTGTTTATAAAGAAAGCCTTAAATTAGCATCACAAAATAAAACCTAGCATATGCACATAGAATTCTAATAGCTTCTAGCCTTGCCATTGGGGCAAAGGTCTCACCGTAGTCAATACCTTCCTGCTAACTGTAGCCTTGAGCTATGAGTCTTGCCTTGTTTGTTTCTGACTACGTTCCCTTGTTCATCAAGCTTGTTGCGGAAGACCCATCTTGTTCCTATTGTCTTCTGGCTTTTTGGATTTGGCACTAAATCCCAAACATCATTCCTTCTGAATTGGTCAAGCTTTTCTTGCATTGCACACATCCAGAATTCATTGTTCTCAGCTTCTGAAAAGTTCTTTGGTTCCAGAACTGAGACGAAAGCTACGTTGCTGAGGTACCTCCTGAGTTGATTCCTTGTCATGAGGTCATTCTCAGTAGCATCGAGAATGTTGCTTTCAGAATGTCCTCTTAGGATTCTGATCTCTCTCGGCAGAGTAATGTCTTCAGTAGTTGGTGTTTCAACAATCTCTTCAGGTGTAGATTGGTCAGTGAAAATGATTTGGGTTTCGTTTTTACCTTTAGTCAGCCCTTGAGGGAGTGACTTAGTAGTTGTGCTCAGGTCAGCAGGTGCTGAGCTGGGATCATCTTTAGTCGTCTGATTGACCTTCTCTACAGGGTTAGTTTCATCGAACTCAATATGGACAGACTCTTCTAAAACCTGAGTTCGTTTATTGAAAATTCTATATACTTTACTGTTTGTTGAGTAGCGTAAAAAGATGGGTTCATCAGCCTCTGAATAAAACTTTGCAAGATTGTCTTTAGTATTCAAAATGAAGTATTTACAACCAAAGGTACGAAAATAACTAATGTTAGGTTTTCGTCCTTTCCAAAGTTCATATGGGGTTTTCCTCAATATAGGTCTGACTAGAGCCCTATTGGGTATATAGCAAACTGGGTTAACAACTTCTCCCCAAAAGTACTTCGGAAGCCTATTCTCAGTCAGCATTGTCCTGGCCATTTCAACCAGAGTTCTGTTTTTCCTTTCAATTACCCCATTCTGTTGAGGAGTTCTAGGAGCAGAAAAATTATGGTCAATGTCGCTGGCTTCATAGAATTCATCAAACAATTGGTTTTTGAATTCTCCACCATTATCACTTCGGATGTGAGCAATTTTTAGGTCTTTATCATTTTCAAGATTTTTACACAATGTAGAGAACATCTCAAATGTTTCATCTTTGCTACTAAGCAAGATGACCCAAGTGTATCGAGAAAAGTCATCTACAATAATCAAGGAAAATCTTCTACCCCCAAGCTCAGCGGCTGGACTGGTCCGAAGAGATCCAAGTGTAGCAACTCTAATGGACGCTTAGTTGAGACAACGTTTTTGCTTTGAAAAGATTTTCTAGTTTGTTTTCCATACTGACAAGCATTGCATAATTGATCTTTTTCAAACTTAAGTTTGGGCAGTCCCTCAACTAATTGCTTTCTTGCTAACTTGGCTATGAGGTCCATGCTTACATCACCAAGTCTCTTGTGCCATAGCCAGAAATTCTCTTCCTTTGATACTAAGCATATATCTTTTGAAAACTTCTTTTCCAAATTTAGCATAAAGACATTATCGACACGAGGGGCAGTTAAAATTAACTCATTAGTCTTGCCCTCGAGTATTTGACATCTAGAGGCATCAAATATAACTTTCCTACTGCTGTCACACAGCTGAGCTACGCTCAGTAGGTTATATTCAAGTCCTTTAACTAGGGAGACTGACTCAATAGTAGGGTTACCACCAACGGTTCCTGACCCAACTATCTTACCCTTTTTATTGTCTCCGGAACTTACGCTTCCTCCATATTTATGCACAAGTGTGATGAACTGAGTTTCATCACCAGCCATATGCCTCGAGCATGCGCTGTCAATGTACCACAAATTTGACTTCTCAGCACACCTCAGGCCTACCTGCAATATAACTAGTTACTTTTAGGTACCCAAATCTTTTTGGGTCCTCGTTTGTTAGGCTCAGCAGGTGATACATTATATTTCACTCGGTGGCGACACACTTTTGTAGTGTGACCATTCTTCCCACAAAAGTCACAGTTGACCTTTTGCTGGGGATTCCATCTCCGCTGACCAGTTGGTACTGAGCATTCTGAATAGATGTGATGTCATTTCTTAGCTTTTTAGAGTCTGATTGGACCTCAGTGACAAACCTATGCATGATCATTAGATTTTCATCTTGCCTGGTATTGTGTTGGAGGAGATGTCGAAGGTCACTGAGTTTGACCTCTTCTATCTCATCACATCGCCTGCTGAGTGCTCGTACTTTCTTGTTAAATTTTTTAACAAGTGTGTAGAGCTCACTCAGGGCATTTATCATTTCATTTTTGAGCAAGGGAAGAGACTTTATCTGAGTAGAATGTTCCTCATTGTCTGATGCGCATGAGAGTTCATCTTTCTCAGAACCACACGGCTCAGCAAACTCATCAGCCATAAAGCAGATGTTTCCTGACTCAGTGGTACCAGCTTCTGATGATGATGACTTATCACTGTCACTCCAGGTAGCCACCATTCACTATGCTATTTTCCCTTTCACATGACACAAGATACATGACATACATTTGTTTTCGTGTCGTCTGAATATTTTTCGGGACAGTATTTTAACTCTATGTCATGTCAATGCGTAATTAAAAATGCGCTCGATTCTCAAATGACATTACGATTATAGTCTTCTGTCATCTCAAAAGAACGCGATTTTGATGGAAAGGTCACTTAACCATCAGACGACACTACGAATAAATGACTTTCATTGTTATATGAAAATAAAAAAGCGGCAACAAAATATTAGAAAAGCGGGGGAGCAAAAAGAATAAATTTTTTAACGCGCGCTCAAAACCTAAAATCGATTCCCCCTCTTCTCATTTCTAATTTCATATCCTATTTTTCTATCTCTACATCTTTCTTCCTCAAACTAAAGATCTCCATATAGTTTCTCTCTCTTCCTTCCTCTCAACAAAGCTTCGATGGCAACACCTTAGAGCAGCTATGGTCTCCCTTTTCCTACTTTGCTTTATATGTTGTCTTTGTTCCTCCATTTTCTTCAGCTCTTAGAGGATCGATTTTAAAGTTGAAGGTAAGGTTCCCCATATTTTGAATAGATGGTTTACCTGTCTTGCTGTGACCTTAATTTATGTATATTTCCTCTAGGGTTTATACATAATCTACAATATCTACATGTTTAATCTTTTTGTTGTCTTTTTCTCTCTCTCCAGGCTGATCTGCAAATCCAAGATGGCATTAGTCTCCTTACCTGTGGATCTAACAAGTTATGTCCATTTGTTCATGGCCTTATTGAATTCAAGTTCTGGTAAGTTCGATCTGAATTTTTGCGCTATAATAAATTTATGTCATCTATTATGCGTTTATCAGTTTTGTGCATAAATTGGTGATTGATCTTGTGAAGGAGTTTTTGGATTATTGTTGAACTAGGCAGTTTGGGTCTTGTGATTTGTCAATTCCTTCAAATTGTTTCCAGAGATGATTTTAGATAATTGCTTCAGGTAACTTTTCGCACTCTGAAATGCACAGCAAGTGTTTGTTTTTATGACTAATAGAAATTTCTACAACAGACAAGCCAACAAAACATGTGTATATGTGTGTATGTTTGTGTATAATTGGTTATTGTGACCTTCATCTTCATCTCTTATAAACGATCCTTTTTTATGTTCCGTTATGATATATTCCCCTATTTATAGGATTTGCTAATTTGACCTTGCTAGGGTGTGCTTTTGGTGAATCCTTCTAATTTGCATAACCAATGGCATGTGTTGCCATGGCTCAAAGATGTTTGCTTTATATGGTTATTATCAAATGCTGATGAAGATCAGTAAATTCAGATTTTGGCTATGTAATTAAGCAAATATACATGTTTTGATGAAAGCATATTATGTTATTTAGAGAAGCATGTAGTCGAAAGAAGACACAACTAGCAAAGACTACCTATCAATATGTTTCCTCTATAACTTTAATAATTAACTTCACCTATTTCTAATCTATACAAAGACAAAATCATTATCCTCTCTTTAATTAGGATAGCTTGGAATCATAAATATTTTGCTGTAAGTTCAAATTCAAAAGAAGTTTGTTTTTTGGTTTGTAAGGAGATATTTGTCTTATATATAGAAAAAAGTGGAGATGATAATCATATGGGTAACATGTATAAACACCCTTCTTTGCTTTTTTGCCCCTTAATCACACCAATCTAATTATTTCCCAATTTTATAATTAAAGTTGTGAAATTAGAGTTTGTTCTCACTATATATATAATCAGATTTTACAATTAAATGCTTGTTCCATACATACCTTATTGAGTTAGCAAGTTAATGTCTGAACTCTACATTGCATATTTCAGGAAAGTTTGGCGCCTTCTTTGCATCTATTCCTCTACAAATATTCGCCGCCATATAATGCGTTTTATTCGGCATAGTCCGTAAGTGATTGTGTCAATATTAATCAATGTGTTACATCTATTGTGTTGCTATATAAAATTATTAAATTATCGGAAAGATGAAGACTTTCCATTATATGCTTACAATCTGATGGTGGTAGCATTGATGATAGGAATTGTCGGGCGATGATTTTGAAGTAGATACTAGACCGATCAGATCAATAACAAGTAGTTCTGCTGTGAGCTGTTTGGTGTATTGGGAAGGAAAGCTTTTTGTGAATTATGGTGATAGGATTGTCAAGGTATACTATTATGGAGAGTGATATTTAATGCACTAATTATGTGGCTTTGTTGTTTGTTAGTCGAGATAATTTTATTTTTCAATCCCTGTTTGATCTCGAACCATATTTTTTTATCTCTGTTTGATGAGTCATTGAACTTGATGCATCAAGATACATAACATATATTGAAGTTTCCTAGTACAGGCTGCAGATATGTTCAGCATAATATTTGTGCTTGTTGATTGCTTCAGTTTCATCTTGTTATGTGATTTTAGTTTGTGTCAATGTTCTTTCACATTTGGCTATGTTAATAGAAGGTTTGATTATATGAAATGTTTCTTTACAAGAAATGAAAAATGGTGTAAGAGAAGCAACCCTTTTGCTTCTTTATATTTATATGCACAATGATGAGAATAATTTTTTAAACTTAAAATAACATAAGATCCATTTTATCCTAAATTATGTTTGTCATGTTTTTGTCCATATGAGTTTATTTCTTATTAGTAGATATTACGTTCCCCAAATAAATTCTACCTTTGTTCTTGTTCCCCAAATGAATTTGGGTCTGGTTTCTATTAATGGATTTGCTATGAATTTGGGTGAGATTTTGAAATTTTTGCTATTTTTGGATGGTGTATTGTAGTTGGAGACATCAATGAATCAGGGGCTGAATCAAAGAACTCATTTGTTTAAAGGGATAAGGTGCCAAAATAGGCCTATGGTTTTTAGGGAAGTATCAATTTAGGCTCAACGCACAAAATAGCACCAACTCCATCCACATGTCTCGTTCCATTATCGATGCCTAAATTGGTACCCTTTTTTAAACATTAAGCCTATATTGGTGCTATTTTGTATGGATGTAGACACCGAGTCGGAGGACCTGTGACGAAAACCTAGAAACAAGACGGTTGAAGCGATTGATTTCGGAATTTTAAAAAAAAATACATAATAAGGAAGGAAAAGTTACGACGGGTCGCTGTTGCCGGTAAGGTGGCTCTCGTATGCTTAGCGGCATGGCGCGGGTGCTTAGCGGCATCCGGCGCGCGGTCGACGATGGTCGGACACCCGCTCGACGGCACGGGGCGTGCGCCCGGCGTCCGTCGGACGCACGCGTCCAACCACGAGTGGCACGTGCTCGACGTCCGAGCAATGCTCGGGCCCGGTGGCGCGGTGCGCGCTCTCGTCATCCGCTGGGCGTGCGCGCCCGGCAGCACAGAGCGCGCGTTCGGCGGTCGCGACGTGTGGGCGCCCGGTGGTGCGGAACGCGCGCTCGTCGGCCCTGGGGCGTGCACGCCCGACGGCGCGAGGCACGTCTCGGTGGCCGTTGGACGAGCGCCCAACCACGTCGGGCGAACGCCCAACGGTCGTTGGGCGAACGCCCAACGAACGTTGGGCGAGCGCCTAACGACGGTTGGGCACGCCCGCCCAACCTTGCGTTGGGCGCTCGCCCAACGCTGTTGGGCGATCGCCCAACAATTGTTGGGCGGCCGCACAACCTTTGTTGGGCGATCGCCCAACGATGTTGGGCGGCCGCCCAACAGGCCTTGGACGGCCACCCAACCACCTTGGGCGACGCCCGATTTTGCTCGGGCGTCGCCCAAGCTTCCGGGGATCCGTTTCCCTATAAAAGGGCACGGATCCCCATGCATTTGGAGGAGGGAGGGGACTTTTTGGAGCTTTCTCACTCTAAACATTTTTAGAGAGAGAAAGTCAATTTTTTGGAGAAAATATTTTTTTTCCCAAAAAAATTCCGAATTTCCCAAAGTTAAATTTTTTACTAAAAAAACACAAAAAACTGGAAAATCACGACTCGTGGAATCAATCGGCTTCGACTGTCGGATACCGAATTTAAGGTATTATCCGAGGACACCTCAAAACGTGCCCCACATGTCGGTGCATATCCCGTATGTCACCGCTTGCGCTTTAGTCATACGTTGGGCCTTGTCAAAACGTGCCCCACATGTCGCCTTGTCATCGGCAATATTTGTAGTCCACGAATATGTCGTTAGGCTATCCAATTTTGGACCAACCTTTGACGCACGTTCCATGTGTCATCCCTCGCACCTTACTCACATATCAAAGACTGAGTCGTTTATACCATCCAGTCAGGGTTAAGCTTGTGGCACACACGCCCATACGAGGTTTGGTACGTCCTGTTCGCAAGTCAAATGTCGAGTCATTCATGTCATTAAGTTCAAGTCGAATCTGGGGCAAGTTTATATATGTCATCACGTGCATCTCGCTTATATCTCCAATGACGAGTCATTTGTATCGTCAGGTTTGAGTCAAACTTTTGGCACGTACCTGTCATATAGAGTCATTCGTGTCGTCAGGTCCAAGTCATACCCTTAGGCACGTACCCTATAGGCTCCGTCTCGAGCGTCCCGCTCACACCTTGACACACTGAGTTGTTCATGTCGTGAGGCTCCTGTCAAACTTTTGACGTACACCCCGTAAGTCGTCACTCATGTCTTGAGTACGACTTAAACAATGGTTTGTTTGTATTGTCAAATCCTCGACACGCTCCCCCTACATCATTGGCATCATTGTCTATGCGCCCCAAACTCCGAATTGCCTTATTTACGAGTCTGAGACATATGCCCTATGTGTCGCTATTTAGGTCTCGCTCGTATTAGTAGTATCAAGTTGTTTGTACCGCGACTAAGTCCAATGTTTGGCACTTACCTCGAAGGTCTTGGTTTGCACCCTCGTTGCTCCTCGAGTTGTTCATAGTGATAGGTTATAGTCTAACTATGGACGTCTACCCTGTGTGTCATTGCTGGTATCTCAAATATCGGTGATGGACCCAATACATCGTAAATATCCACGTAAGATATTTAGGGATTCTCATAAAACATATCGTCGTCAGGTTTGCACTATAAAACAAATTGACCTTCGACACATACCAGGTAAGTCGTCGTTTCCGTCTCGTTGATACCTCGATCGGATTAGGACACCTCTCATTCTACCAGACGCACCGATGTCCGTAAATTCATCGAGGTATTTGTATCTCTAGCTTGAGTTAATTCTTAGACTGCACCCTGCGTGTCGGTATCGTGTCTAGCTGACACCTCTAATGTTGTTAGGAGGTACCTCTTGAGTCATCTCTGTGCTTCATCTATGACCAAAGTTGGTCAGATAATACGTGTCTCGTATGTGTACCCTATTCGTGTCTCGTACCTAGCATGTCGAGTTTCCCCTGCGACGGTCGAAATCCCAAAATCAGGCCATCACATTGTTCGTGAGTTGTGTATAAGTCAACCATGGAGGCACATCGAGTGTGACTCCCATTATGCCTTTTGGCTACCTCTAAAGCGCACCATGTACGTCATCGTATTTCCTAAAGGCACCGGGTTTCGAATCACTATGTCGTGATATTAGTAAGCCAAGTAGGAGTTAATAACTTACACATACCTCGTATGTTGACGTATGCATCCTATTCGGACCTCGAGTATCGGGTATGCCGCGTTCATTGTCCCGTCAAATAATACCCATCATTGTAATAGTTGCTTTCCAAGAGAAGCTGACAATTAGTGCACATCCCGTATGTCACTCGCGTCTCTCTTATGCCTTAACCTGTTTAGGGCACACCCCGTGCGTTACCCCTTTCTGCATAACACGCCAAGGTTCCGTTGGTACGTCTACATATTTGTATCTTGGGTTTAAACTAACCATTGACCCACGCCCCATATGTGGTGGTCTCATCCCGCTTGCTTCTAGTTTAGGACACACCCTCTATGTCGGTTTGTTTCAGGAAACTTGTGTTTCCTAGAAAGGCGGTTCCTTGCTATCAGTATCGTTACCAAGTAAACTATGGACACATGCCCCACGTGTCTCCGTCACGGTCTGTTTGAGTCTCGGACGTACCATGAGCGTCACATCAGTCCATGTAACACCGCGTATCTTCGAAGTATGTCATTACTACCAAGGATGGCAATCCCTCACATACACCTCATGCATAGTCACTTATGTTGTTGATTTTGGATCGTGAGTCATGTCGATGTACCAAGTATGTCATTCCCCCCACTCATGTCGCTACCCCTCGAATGTATCTACACGTCACGGATATCATCGGGGTACACTCTCATCTACCTAGCGTCCTAGGGAATTTTACTCATCAGGAGGGTCGTCTCAATCTCACAAGTCTCAATCGTGTCGAGCGTCATTTAACATTATACAGCTTGCGAAACATTACGAGGTAAACTCGTAGGGTTCATACTAATGTGTGTATAATAGTTGAAATGGTTTCAGGCATTCACACTTCCAAACAGGTAAGTTAGCACAGATGACCGAAGTGCTACTGACGACTCTGGTAAAAAAAGAAAAAAGAAAAAAGAAGGGGTTTAGCTCCAGTCAAATCGTGTTTATGTTGTAAGAAATAAAGCACAGACCACGAATCATGCATAAATCATACATCCATCTATAGGAGGCACAAGTAGATAGCTTTAGCATTCGCATCGCACGTGCATCATCAAAATTCATAATGCCTAAAAAGCTCCACTCACCTATCCTTTCTCTTTCCTTATTAGAAACCCAACTCATGGCCCAGTCCAGCAATTCAAACCACAATTTTGAGAGCCGTGTGCAAGGGGCTTTAGCCAAATACATCTTCTCTGATGAGTTCAAACGTGCTCTTAATGATCCGGAGAATAATAAGCATGAGGGGGTTGAAAATTCCAAAGAGATGATAGGAGATTTCAATCTCAAAGCAGAAATCGAGCGAGTTCTTCCCGGTATCCTTGCTTCAGATGAATTCAAGATAGAGCTGAAAAGGTTGGCCAGGGAGGTCCTGAGCGAGTCACTGGTTGTGGAGATCCCGAAAGCTGTGGTGGAGAAACCTATGTTCCAGCTCACGTCACAAGTTAATCCATAAACATTCACTCCACCAAGGGTAGTCTCACTCCATATTTCACGAACACAACAAGATCCACACCATCGGGGACATGAGATTACCAGGGTTGTTCGCCCTCCGTCGCCCACTCAGTATAGAAGGGAGGGAAGGGAATTCTCCACTTTTACTCAACCCTTGTTTGAAGTGTTGGAAGGTCTACGAATGCATGACATACTTCACCCTCTACCAGCCACGGGAGGTCAAACCACTGAATTAGTCAAACGCAGGGGCTACTGCCACTTCCACTAGAAATATGGTCACGAAACAAGCACCTGCATGAGGTTGAAGCATGAAATCCAAGATCTCATCGAAGCTGGAAAGATAAGTGATCCAGATCCTTCTCAACAGATGAAGACTTCGACTTGTTCCTTGAATGGCGAAGTCTACAACGGATTAGGATAATCTAAAGAAGAAGTTCTCGAGATTGAGGACACTTATGAAGTGGGAGAATCTGAAGCTTCTTGAAGTAGCATGAGAGAGAGGAGTGCACTTGTAGTCTTTATCCTTGTCTTTTATTTTATCTTCTATTCCACAAGATGTTATTAACCTCCTTTTAAATTCAATGAAATTTCGTTTCCGCAAATTTATCCTAAACATACGTACTTACATTTGATATCTACTCAATTGAGATATTCCCGCTTCTATCATGGCACGGACGTAAGCTCTAGAATATACTTATTGCTCAGTACTTAACCACTGAAGAGAGAAAATTAAGAGAGTAAAAAAAAGCAAAATAAATCATGAGAAGCGATTCCCTGACTCTACGATGATAAGTCGGGCGTAGACCCATCAAGCGAAGGGTTCTCACCGGCTTTTGCCAGAAAGAAGATTGAGCGACAATCAACAAAGTCCAAAAGAACAAGTGCATGAGTGCACCATTCAGAATAAGACGGGGGCAACTAACCTATCAACGATAAAGGACCCTGTTCCAGGATTAATGAAAAGGTTCGGATCTATGATGACTCAAAGTAAAAAAAAAAAGAAAAGAAAAAAGGGCAATGCTGAAAAGGCTCAGGGGCAAAGTCAAGCCAATCAGAAGTAAGAGAAAATTATCAAGTAGACGTAACTAGCCGAGGGGCGTCAAGGTGGTAAGAGCGGTTGACATTGTCCAATAAATGTGTAATCAAATGTACGAGAGAAGCTCACTGTAACGAAGAAAGATTAAATGCGTAGTCAAGTGAAGCCGAAGGCGGCGACAAAGTTCAGAACTTTAATCAATCTCGAGGGAACCGAGGGATCCTTCTCATGAAAATTAAAAAAAGAAAGAAAGAAAATCCCGATGGGTTGAAAATCCGCAAAGGGCGGCCTATGCAACAATAAGGGACACCCCAATAAGTGAAAACCCCACGGGGTGCTTATTTGAAAATTCCGGGGTAAAAGGAGAGAGTTAAAATAACTGAAGTGTGAAAACCCGAAAGGGCATGCTTTGGTGACAGTGGTTAATAAACTGAGCAGTAAACAATTCAATGTATCTTTGCCGGGTGCTTTATTTAAGCTAGACGGTTGCGTTTCTAATGACAACACCCGCATCAATAGACACCCCAACACCCATAAACCGATCCAAAATCTATAAAAAAAGAAAAATTGAAAAAAAAGACCATTCCTCTCTCTCATGCTCCATGAAGTCTGGTTCCTCTGCTCCTATGTTGTCCTCTCAAGGGTCAAATTTCGACCAAAGCGTCTCTCTTCCATAGCTGCTCCCAACGGCAGTATCCCTAGTTTGGCGCACATGAAATCTCACCTCGAGTTGGCAGGGGCATACGCCCGCATCAACTTCTAACCTACACCAAGACGGTAACTTTAATCGGGGGCACGACCCTACAATCAGATCAACGTCCATCTCACTTCGGAAGCTTCTCCATTAACGAAGGCATCGGGCATGAACTCATCATCAAATGATTAGCATAGAAATGGCCCGTGGATATAAACCCCCTGTGCTATCCGGTATCATTCACAATCAAGAAAGAAAGAAAAGGAGAAGAAAAATTGAACAAAAAGGTTGGATTGAAAACCTCAAAAGAGGCGATCCAAGCAAAAGGAGAGATAGAGAAAATCAGTGAGATATAGAAAAGATGAATTGAAAACCCCTAGGGGCAGTTCATGCAAAAGGAGAGATAGAGAATATCGGAGAGATCCCGTTGAGTTGAAAACCCGAAAAGGGCAGCTCAGGCAAAAATTAGGGAAAAAATGAATACGTCAAACTCTGGTTAAAAGCGAGAGCCCCTTTGACACGAGCTCATCAAGACCAAATCCTCATCCTTACAACCCTTGGTTTCAAACTTAACCTCACCCTCATCCTTGCACACTTTGGGGATGGCCTGAAGCATCATTTCTCGATCTAAAGCTACCGAAATCCTCCAGCCTATGAAAAAGGAATCCATTCGACCATCTCATCCACACATACGTAGTTTGCATACACACATCTCCATACATCCGCATAAAGCGAAACGCACAGGCCTCACTTATGCACATTCAAACGCACGCACGGTCACCTGCGCACACACACATAGGTGGTTACACGCATCCATAAACTAGGCTACATTCACCCATCCATATGCATCACTACACACTTACGGTCAATTTAGAGGCCAGGGTTGCTATTGAGCCTTTTTACCCACGGTCGATTTAGAGACCAGGGTTGCTTTTGAGCCATTTTACCCGCGGTCGTGGACCAGGGTTGCTATTGAGCCATTTTGCCTGCGGTCGATTTAGAGACCAAGGTTGCTTTTGAGCCATTTTGCCTGCAGTCGATTTAGAGACCAAGGTTGCTTTTGAGCCATTTTACCCGCGGTCGTGGACCAGGGCTGCTTTTGAGCCATTTTGCCTGCGGTCGATTTAGAGACCAAGGTTGCTTTTGAGCCATTTTACCCGCGGTCGTGAACCAGGGTTGCTTTTGAGCCATTTTGCCTGCGGTCGATTTAGAGACCAGGGTCGCTTTTGAGCCATCTTACTCTCGGTCGTAGGCCAGAGTTGCTTTTGAGCCATCTGACTCAAGGTCGCAGACCTGAGTTGCTTTTGAGCCATTTTACCCGCGGTCGTGGACCAAGGGTCGCTTTTGAGCCATCTTACTCTCGGTCGTAGACCAGAGTTGCTTTTGAGCCATCTGACTCAAGGTCGCAAACCTGAGTTGCTTTTGAGCCATTTTACCCACGGTCGTGGACCAGGGTCGCTTTTGAGCCATCTTGCTCTCGGTCGTAGACCAGAGTTGCTTTTGAGCCATCTTGCCCGCGGTCGTGGACCAGGGTCACTTTTGAGCAATCTTACTCATGGTCGCAGACCGGAGTTGCTTTTGAGCCTTTTTACCCGCATTCGTAAGCCGAAATCGCTTTCGAGCCCTCTTACTCACGGTCGTGCAACGAAATTGCTTTTGAGCCATTCTTACCCATAGTCAACGTACGCTAGATTCCGAGAAAGGAACATCCACCGACAGCCGTTTCAGAAGCGAGGATGGAAAGAATCAGAGAACGACATCGGAACGCGCAGCGTGAAGGTCAGGTATGTTCCCTCCTACTCTTTACGTGTCTTTTACTTTTATATGTTTTACATTGCATGTGTTATGTTAGCAAAAAACGTTTTCAAAACACACACATCACTGTCAAAATAGAAAAGTAGGGGCAACTGTAGACACCGAGTCGGAGGACCTGTGACGAAAACCTAGAAACAAGACGGTTGAAGCGATTGATTCCGGAATTTTAAAAAAAAAATACATAATAAGGAAGGAAAAGTTACGACGGGTCGCTGTTGCCGGTAAGGTGGCTCTCGTATGCTTAGCGGCATGGCGCGGGTGCTTAGCGGCATCCGGCGCGCGGTCGACGATGGTCGGACACCCGCTCGACGGCACAGGGCGTGCGCCCGACGTCCGTCGGACGCACGCGTCCAACCACGAGTGGCACGCCCTCGACATCCAAGCAATGCTCGGACCCGGTGGCGCGGTGCGCGCTCTCGTCGTCCGCTGAGCGTGCGAGCCCGGCAGCGCGGAGCGCGCGTTCGGCGGTCGCGACGTGTGGGCGCCCGGCGATGCGGAACACGCGCTCGGCGGCCGTGGGGCGTGCACGCCCGACGGCGCGAGGCACGTCTCGGTGGCCGTTGAACGAACGCCCAACCACGTCGGGCGAACGCCCAACGGTCGTTGGGCGAGCGCCCAACGATGGTTGGGCACGCCCGCCCAACCTTGCGTTGGGCGCTCGCCCAACGCTGTTGGGCGATCGCCCAACAAATGTTGGGCGGCCGCCCAACAATGTTGGGCAGCCGCCCAACCTTTGTTGGGCGATCGCCCAACGATGTTGGGCGATAGCCCAACGTAATGTGGGGCGGCCGCCCAACAGGCCTTGGGCGGCCGCCCAACCACATTGGGCGACGCCCGATTTTGCTCGGGCGTCGCCCAAGCTTCCGGGGATCCGTTTCCCTATAAAAGGGCACGGATCCCCATGCATTTGGAGGAGGGAGGGGATTTTTTGGAGCTTTCTCACTCTAAACATTTTTAGAGAGAGAAAGTCAATTTTTTGGAGAAAATATTTTTTTTCCCAAAAAAATTCCGAATTTCCCAAAGTTAAATTTTTTACTAAAAAAACACAAAAAACTGGAAAATCACGACTCGTGGAATCAATCGGCTTCGACTGTCGGATACCGAATTTAAGGTATTATCCGAGGACTAGACTCTTTTATTTTATTTAATTTATTCCTTTCCGTTATTTATTTTTATGTTATAGTTTTTATTTATTTAGTTATTCATTTATTTTATCACGTTTTATTTAATTTGGCGTATTTATTTAATGTTCGTCTCGTGTTGAATAAAATTGGGTTTTGCTTTAAAATAAAAAACCTCGTTTTGATATCCCAATACGAACCGTGATCCGATAAAAAGGTAGTTCGGGTATTAAAAACTTTGTAATTATAAGTTTTAATTTAAAGGAATTTCCGAATAATGTTTTAAAATAAAAACGTCGTTTTAGGGACTTCCGTTATTAACTATGATCCATTTTTGGTAGTTCGGAAATCCAAAACGATTGAATTAGACTTAATTTAAAGCTTTTGAATAAATTTGGAAATAATTGGAGTGCTGCTGTAATTTTCCGTTTCTGTCACTAATTGCGGTTTACGACGGATTTTCCGTCGGTAAATCTGCCAGAATGTAAAAAATGCTGTTTTGGTCCCTCTTTCTCAACTTTTAAGCTTTTAATCCTTGGTGTATATATATATAGTTATGTAATATATATTTTTAAACAATTCTTAAATACTTTGTACACATATTTATTTAATGTCTTCACATGTCTTTTCTTTCATCAATTTGGTTTTATAAACTATATTTTATATATTTTCTATTTAATTCATTTAAACTATATTGAGTATTATTTTAGAGGATTATTCATTTGGGCACTTTGGGTAATTAATTAGAAGGTGTTTTTAGGATAATTAGGAGTCATCTTGATATTAATGTATATTTGGGAGGGTTATTTCTTATATGCTTATAATGATAGTTATTTTAGGAGGTATAATGGTTATTTTCAATTAATTTAACTTACTAAAGTATAGGTGTATATATAGATTTTTCTCCTCACTTCATTTAAGCTAAATATTAATTTCTTATTTATAGCTTATTTCATTTTTTTTTTTGGCTTTTGATTGGAATGGCAAGTTATTATACTTATTAAATACTTTCATCACTACTTTCATTCATTAAAGTTCATTATTTTCTCTACATTGTTTCAATTACTTATTCTGTTACATACGTATATGTATATATATATCTTTCTCCTTTTCTTCCTTTTCTTACTTAGGAGTTTTATCTATTATTTTCACAACTTTAAAGTAAAAATGTATTATATTTAGTATTTTCATTATTATTTCTTATATATTTATTTACATAAGTATCTTTTCACTTATCTTCATAAATATTTCATGGTTTTTAAATGTATATATATACTTATGTTATTTCTTTTATTCTTTGGACATTCATGGGTCCATGTTTCAAATGGGCTTTATTTGGGAGCGAATTTTGATTTAATATTTTCATTATTGTAATTATGACAAGTAGAGAATCCATTAAAGAAAAAGGGAAAATAAATTACAAAAAGAGTTTTCAATTTAAACTAAAGGGTTTTTAGAGGTTCCTTAATGTAAATAAATAGTGTTTTCTTGACATTTCAAATCGTTTCTCAAAACACCGCGTTTTAAAACCTTAGTCCGTTCCAACAACGGATTAAGCGAACCTTGTAATTAAAAATCGTTTTCATTGTAAATAATGAAGTTTTGAAGCGCTTTCTTAAAGGATTTGTATAAAAAAAATTTGACTTGTATGTTTAACCACGTTTTCTTATTAAAGGTTTTTATCTCAATGTTTTCATACACTCGAGTCGTTCCAACGGCGATTCGGGTGAACTTCATCTAATGGGGTTTTAAAACGCACCTAAATCGTTCCAACGGCGATTATGGCGCGAACCATGTAAATAAACTCGTTTTGGGGAAATAAGTTAGTGTAGAATTAACTCGCAACACGACATGTAAATCACGTTGTAAATAAACTACTTCTTCCTTCCTCCCCTCTCTTTCATATTAAACTGATGTAAATCGGTGATTCTTTACTAAAGTGGCTTTTCAATAATATATGCTCAAAACGGTTTCCAAAATGAGAAAGAAAAGGTTTCAAATGAATTTCAAACTTAAAGAAATACGCGATTAGTCCGTTATCGCCTAACATGCTGAGTAGGAGGCCGGTGGTTCATAACCGGGCGATGTCGGGGTGCCTAGTAGCCTTTCTCCGGAAAGGAGCTAGCCTTCTCGGCTCGTACCCAAGTTTCCCGAACCCACACCGGTCTCCCGCAAGGGATCAGTGTTCATTTTCCCATTCGTGGGTGGCGACTCTTCCATATCTCCGAGCTCCGGTCCTGCCGAGCAGCTTGATTCCACGATTGGTTGCTTTCGGCGCCAATCACCGCTTACGTCGCCATGAGGTGTCCACCCTCCGGTCCGCCCGGGAGATTAGGCTGCGGCACCTCGTCTAACAAGTGGCGACTCTGCTGGGGAAGCGAGAAATTTGATTCCGGAAGGCGTGTATTAAGCCCTTAACGGGGACGGATCGTATTATTTCTTTTCGTATGCATTCATACGCATTATTGCAAACTTTTTGGGTAATTTCCGGGAAACCTCTAGCGAGAGTCCATTCGTCGCTCGAAAGAGGCTAGTGTAAGTTCCCCCTTACAGTAAGGCGCCAAAGGGTCCCCATCCATTCGTTAGGGGCGAATTTGTGCAGTCCTGTGAGGTCCCGCGATCAGCCGTGTCAGCATATAGTAGCCTTAGAAGTTGCCATAGGATTACCCGTTACCTTTTTTGATGTGATAAATGAATCAGTTCGTGTTTTCGAATTGCCATGATATGGTCTAATCCTAAAATATGTAAAGAAAATGAAATGATACATACTCTTAAACCGATATACAAACTACCCCAAAACATCGAAACGATTCGAACTAAAGACGACTTAGTCATCTCGTATGAATGAACTTGTGCGACCCGCCTGGTCCCTTTCCGTGTCCCGAAGAAGGCACATGTTCAGGAAATGCGTTGTGACGTAAGCACGTATTAGCATGAATCGGTTTGATATTAAGGATAGTTATATCTCGATTCAGAAGACTATATTAACGGTAGCCGTTATTCACATTCTTTAAATAGGTTGGGATAAAACGAGATTATAACAGAACGAAAACGAAGAACATTTCTGTTTCAAACGACCCCGATGTAACATAAAGAGTTTCGCAAACGTGGCCCGTCCCTTCCGAATAAAAGACGAGCTCTTATGTTATGCCTTGTGTCGTTCTTAAGAGAAATGGACGTGTCCGCAAAAGTGACTAAGAAAATAAAAGAAAAGCAAAAATAAATAAACGACCAAAATCCTTCTGTATCTACGATATATGTCAATCCCGAGAGTAGTTAAAGAAAATAAACCAATGTCGTTAAATACGTGCCTCGAATTGGTATATACGCCGTTTAAAATCACGAAGCCGAATTAAGCTAAACCGCATTATCGCACCATATGGACGAGACTGTAGATTTGACTAATGGCTCGATCATTTCGACCGTTACCAAAACTACAAGAAATATGGCCCGATATGCACGTTTGCTTAAACTCGTGCCTAAATGAAAAAGAACGGTAATATCCCTGCTTCGAATAAGCATGCGATTCAACGAAACGTTGATTTTCTATAACCACGCTAAGGTGATATATCCCGTAGATTGGAAGGAATAAAGAGTTGTTGCTAGCCGAAAGATTACCGGACGCTCAAATAAGACTCACCGTCTTTTTACATAGCCAAAACGAGCAAACGGATTCTTAACGCTAAAAACAAACACGTTACGCGATGAGACCGTTCCCTAAAATGAAAAGTGCTTTCATCACTGAATGAACACGTGGTTATGTCTCTCGATAGATCCAAAAAATCCCGTCGTAATCGAGACACGAACCCACGCGAATAAAAGGGAACGAGTCATTGTCAATAACGAACGATTGAACCAGAAGAATAACTCGTACCGCGTCTAAATCCGAGATACGCTCAAAAGGGAGTCAAAACCCGAACTAATGTGTCTCGCAAAATGATAAAGGACGAGTTATTCCGAAAGGACAATCCATTTGGTCGATATCTTAGTCACTAAACGCTGATACGTTAAAACGAACTGTATTGTCTGATGGATGATTTACTTTTCCGCAATAATCGTCGGCATCACGTGTCCCCTGGACCGCGATGTGAGCCCATACCAAAATCCTAGGGAAGAGACTTGGACCAACGAGTGTGTGGAGGAATAAGGATGGAAGAGAGATGACGTGAAGATTGTGATTGTTATCTAACGTTTTCTTTCTCTTATCACGATCTAATTACGCGTTATGTACGATTTTCGCTAACTAGTTTGTTTGTATGGATTTATATCTTGTTGTACATCAGTCGAGTCAGATTTAAGTTATAACGCATCATTGCAGTCATACCATATAGAGCGCTACATGCTAACCAAATTACGTGCAGCCATTCTAGGTTTCGTAGACTTAGGACGTAGTTATTAGGAATGTCAGAAAGAGTCGACCCCAGCGTCGCGTGTCATTCTGGAGGCATACTAGTCATGTCGTGACGTATCCCATACGTCTTTGCCTTGTCATACCTAGGTGTTGGGATGCATCCTATGCGTCCTTGGCACGTCTCGCGCGTCTTCACCGTGTCGTTTGTATGCTAGCTAGGAGGCATGTCCATTATGTCGTGACGTATCCTATGCGTCTTTGCCTTAGCATACCTTATGCATGGTAGTGTACCTCGTATGTTTCTCCGATGTCGTAGGCACTAGTCGGAAGGTACAACCCTTATGTCATGGTGTGTCCCATACGCCTTTATTTTGGCATACCCCGTATGTCGGGACACCTCCAATATGCCTTTACCCTGTTAAGAGGCGTACTGATCTCTCGTGACGTATCCCCTATGTCCTTGCTGCATCGTGTCATCACGCGTCCACCCATCAGGAGCCCCACCGGTCATGTGGTGACGTATTCCTTGCATCTTTACTTGGTCGTACCCCGTAGGACGTAATGCGTCCCATGCATCTTCCATTAATCGTCCGGGCACCAATCAAGAGGCATACCTGTTATGCTATGACGTATACCACATGTCCTTTCCCTGTTGGGCCTCGTATATTATGATCCATTCCTTGTGTCTCTACCACGTCATTACACACCGGTCAGAAGGGGTACCATGTGGGTCATAACGCATCATGTACATCTTCGCCTCATTCCTTGCACCGAGCAAGGGGCACGAACTTCATGCCCCGTATGTCATGGCGTATCAGGTGCTTTTTCACCATGTTATATACGTTAGACGAAAGGCATACCATTTGGGCCGTGACGTATCCCATACGTCCTTGCCTCGTCCCACCTTCCATGTTATGAAATGTCCCATGCGTCTCCATCACGCCAGCTATACACTAGTCAAGACGTGTACTCAACGCGCCGCCATGCATCACGTACATCCGGGTATTGTCAAGGTCGTACATCGCGATAGGTCGCATATGCATCTTCCGTATCGGATACGCTAGTCTAGAGCCGTACCCCGTATAGCATGACCTGAGTTCTCGCCTTGCTAGGTGCCTAACGGAAGGTATACCCCATATATCACAATGTATCACGCGCGTCTTTACCAGGTCTCGCATGCCTGTCAAAAAGTCCTCCCCGCATGTTATGATGTGTCTCATATATTAGTCCGGAGGAGCATCTTTAGACCTTGAGGTATTCCCTATGTCTTCGTCGTGTCATACTTTGTGGGGGATGCGCCACGCGCATCTTTATCGTCTTGTTTATACCGTTAGAGGGTATACCCGGTGCATCGTGACATATCACATGCGTCTTTGCCACAGTGTTTGAGTTACCCGGAGACATGTCCAGGTGTCACGGCGTACTCCTCCTCTTTCTATCGTGATTAGGAATATTGTTCGTTAGATATGCATCTTTGCCGGATCTTAACTGCTGGGTGGTCATACAACGTTTGTCATAACATTCGCATCGTGGGGCAAATTCCGTTCACTTTCCGCATGGTCGACTCGAGACATACTATATGTGTCGCCACGTCGCTGACAACTTATCGATAGTTCAAGAAAAAGGAAACATTGTCACGACATCGGTTCCCCCGAGACTCGAATTAACCGTTCGTCACAGGTCTCATACACATGCCCCAAGATATACCATGTATGTCGCTACGCCTTAGCCAACACATCTCAAGGTTGTGACCGGTACCTTGATCTCAAATAGAACTATAATCTCACACGTATGTCACCGTGCTATACACAATGCCCATGTGATTCCAAATTACGTTGTTATATTATCCAGACCTCTCATCTCGTAAGTCGTCATCATGACCTTCGTACGCTAGGACATGCCACATATGTCGGCGCACCGTGCACCTATACTCCAAAGTTACGTTCGGTACCTTGTGATCGAGTCAACTGTTTCACACGAATCTCGCTTACGTGTCATCATTCGCATCGGGGGATGTAGTCCATACATAGCACCTCCGCATTTCAGAGTTGTGGGCAATACCTTGAGCCCCGAAACGATCCCTTAACTGGTGTGTTGTCCACACTTCCCATTTGTACCTTTAGGTGCGCCATGTGGGCCGTCATAATGCCCCCTCGTATTTACATCATCCCACTGTCCGGACCCCAGGTTCACGTTGACCCTCGGACGCACGGTTCATACGTAGTCATCGCGTCACATCCGCACTTTGACTGGCGCCTTATATGTCACCTCGTCACATCTAATAAATCCATGCGTCATTGCACTAACCTCTTAGCCGGTGGGTCATCCTCATGCCCCATTGGTACTCTCGGCCGTACCTTGTATATCGACACGTCATTGTACTAAGGTAACCCGCGCATCCTTGGCCTTCTAGAGACACCCTGTCGCATCTTCAAAAATGGGCAAATCGATATGAGACATACCAGGTGTGTCATCATATATCGTAACACGTCAGTATTCCAAACATGTGACACTAGTCCTTCGAACATGTATCAGCTTTCGGTGCATATCCCGTATGTCACCGCTTGCGCTTTAGTCATACGTTGGGCCTTGTCAAAACGTGCCCCACATGTCGCCTTGTCATCGGCAATATTTGTAGTCCACGAATATGTCGTTAGGCTATCCAATTTTGGACCAACCTTTGACGCACGTTCCATGTGTCATCCCTCGCACCTTACTCACATATCAAAGACTGAGTCGTTTATACCATCCAGTCAGGGTTAAGCTTGTGGCACACACCCCCATACGAGGTTTGGTACGTCCTGTTCGCAAGTCAAATGTCGAGTCATTCATGTCATTAAGTTCAAGTCGAATCTGGGGCAAGTTTATATATGTCATCACGTGCATCTCGCTTATATCTCCAATG
Source organism: Euphorbia lathyris (assembly GCF_963576675.1). Classification (NCBI taxonomy): domain Eukaryota; kingdom Viridiplantae; phylum Streptophyta; class Magnoliopsida; order Malpighiales; family Euphorbiaceae; genus Euphorbia; species Euphorbia lathyris. The sequence continues at coordinate 205,385 of NC_088918.1, forward strand.
ACGAGTCATTTGTATCGTCAGGTTTGAGTCAAACTTTTGGCACGTACCTGTCATATAGAGTCATTCGTGTCGTCAGGTCCAAGTCATACCCTTAGGCACGTACCCTATAGGCTCCGTCTCGAGCGTCCCGCTCACACCTTGACACACTGAGTTGTTCATGTCGTGAGGCTCCTGTCAAACTTTTGACGTACACCCCGTAAGTCGTCACTCATGTCTTGAGTACGACTTAAACAATGGTTTGTTTGTATTGTCAAATCCTCGACACGCTCCCCCTACATCATTGGCATCATTGTCTATGCGCCCCAAACTCCGAATTGCCTTATTTACGAGTCTGAGACATATGCCCTATGTGTCGCTATTTAGGTCTCGCTCGTATTAGTAGTATCAAGTTGTTTGTACCGCGACTAAGTCCAATGTTTGGCACTTACCTCGAAGGTCTTGGTTTGCACCCTCGTTGCTCCTCGAGTTGTTCATAGTGATAGGTTATAGTCTAACTATGGACGTCTACCCTGTGTGTCATTGCTGGTATCTCAAATATCGGTGATGGACCCAATACATCGTAAATATCCACGTAAGATATTTAGGGATTCTCATAAAACATATCGTCGTCAGGTTTGCACTATAAAACAAATTGACCTTCGACACATACCAGGTAAGTCGTCGTTTCCGTCTCGTTGATACCTCGATCGGATTAGGACACCTCTCATTCTACCAGACGCACCGATGTCCGTAAATTCATCGAGGTATTTGTATCTCTAGCTTGAGTTAATTCTTAGACTGCACCCTGCGTGTCGGTATCGTGTCTAGCTGACACCTCTAATGTTGTTAGGAGGTACCTCTTGAGTCATCTCTGTGCTTCATCTATGACCAAAGTTGGTCAGATAATACGTGTCTCGTATGTGTACCCTATTCGTGTCTCGTACCTAGCATGTCGAGTTTCCCCTGCGACGGTCGAAATCCCAAAATCAGGCCATCACATTGTTCGTGAGTTGTGTATAAGTCAACCATGGAGGCACATCGAGTGTGACTCCCATTATGCCTTTTGGCTACCTCTAAAGCGCACCATGTACGTCATCGTATTTCCTAAAGGCACCGGGTTTCGAATCACTATGTCGTGATATTAGTAAGCCAAGTAGGAGTTAATAACTGACACATACCTCGTATGTTGACGTATGCATCCTATTCGGACCTCGAGTATCGGGTATGCCGCGTTCATTGTCCCGTCAAATAATACCCATCATTGTAATAGTTGCTTTCCAAGAGAAGCTGACAATTAGTGCACATCCCGTATGTCACTCGCGTCTCTCTTATGCCTTAACATGTTTAGGGCACACCCCGTGCGTTACCCCTTTCTGCATAACACGCCAAGGTTCCGTTGGTACGTCTACATATTTGTATCTTGGGTTTAAACTAACCATTGACCCACGCCCCATATGTGGTGGTCTCATCCCGCTTGCTTCTAGTTTAGGACACACCCTCTATGTCGGTTTGTTTCAGGAAACTTGTGTTTCCTAGAAAGGCGGTTCCTTGCTATCAGTATCGTTACCAAGTAAACTATGGACACATGCCCCACGTGTCTCCGTCACGGTCTGTTTGAGTCTCGGACGTACCATGAGCGTCACATCAGTCCATGTAACACCGCGTATCTTCGAAGTATGTCATTACTACCAAGGATGGCAATCCCTCACATACACCTCATGCATAGTCACTTATGTTGTTGATTTTGGATCGTGAGTCATGTCGATGTACCAAGTATGTCATTCCCCCCACTCATGTCGCTACCCCTCGAATGTATCTACACGTCACGGATATCATCGGGGTACACTCTCATCTACCTAGCGTCCTAGGGAATTTTACTCATCAGGAGGGTCGTCTCAATCTCACAAGTCTCAATCGTGTCGAGCGTCATTTAACATTATACAGCTTGCGAAACATTACGAGGTAAACTCGTAGGGTTCATACTAATGTGTGCATAACAGTTGAAATGGTTTCAGGCATTCACACTTCCAAACAGGTAAGTTAGCACAGATGACCGAAGTGCTACTGACGACTCTGGTAAAAAAAGAAAAAAGAAAAAAGAAGGGGTTTAGCTCCAGTCAAATCGTGTTTATGTTGTAAGAAATAAAGCACAGACCACGAATCATGCATAAATCATACATCCATCTATAGGAGGCACAAGTAGATAGCTTTAGCATTCGCATCGCACGTGCATCATCAAAATTCATAATGCCTAAAAAGCTCCACTCACCTATCCTTTCTCTTTCCTTATTAGAAACCCAACTCATGGCCCAGTCCAGCAATTCAAACCACAATTTTGAGAGCCGTGTGCAAGGGGCTTTAGCCAAATACATCTTCTCTGATGAGTTCAAACGTGCTCTTAATGATCCGGAGAATAATAAGCATGAGGGGGTTGAAAATTCCAAAGAGATGATAGGAGATTTCAATCTCAAAGCAGAAATCGAGCGAGTTCTTCCCGGTATCCTTGCTTCAGATGAATTCAAGATAGAGCTGAAAAGGTTGGCCAGGGAGGTCCTGAGCGAGTCACTGGTTGTGGAGATCCCGAAAGCTGTGGTGGAGAAACCTATGTTCCAGCTCACGTCACAAGTTAATCCATAAACATTCACTCCACCAAGGGTAGTCTCACTCCATATTTCACGAACACAACAAGATCCACACCATCGGGGACATGAGATTACCAGGGTTGTTCGCCCTCCGTCGCCCACTCAGTATAGAAGGGAGGGAAGGGAATTCTCCACTTTTACTCAACCCTTGTTTGAAGTGTTGGAAGGTCTACGAATGCATGACATACTTCACCCTCTACCAGCCACGGGAGGTCAAACCACTGAATTAGTCAAACGCAGGGGCTACTGCCACTTCCACTAGAAATATGGTCACGAAACAAGCACCTGCATGAGGTTGAAGCATGAAATCCAAGATCTCATCGAAGCTGGAAAGATAAGTGATCCAGATCCTTCTCAACAGATGAAGACTTCGACTTGTTCCTTGAATGGCGAAGTCTACAACGGATTAGGATAATCTAAAGAAGAAGTTCTCGAGATTGAGGACACTTATGAAGTGGGAGAATCTGAAGCTTCTTGAAGTAGCATGAGAGAGAGGAGTGCACTTGTAGTCTTTATCCTTGTCTTTTATTTTATCTTCTATTCCACAAGATGTTATTAACCTCCTTTTAAATTCAATGAAATTTCGTTTCCGCAAATTTATCCTAAACATACGTACTTACATTTGATATCTACTCAATTGAGATATTCCCGCTTCTATCATGGCACGGACGTAAGCTCTAGAATATACTTATTGCTCAGTACTTAACCACTGAAGAGAGAAAATTAAGAGAGTAAAAAAAAGCAAAATAAATCATGAGAAGCGATTCCCTGACTCTACGATGATAAGTCGGGCGTAGACCCATCAAGCGAAGGGTTCTCACCGGCTTTTGCCAGAAAGAAGATTGAGCGACAATCAACAAAGTCCAAAAGAACAAGTGCATGAGTGCACCATTCAGAATAAGACGGGGGCAACTAACCTATCAACGATAAAGGACCCTGTTCCAGGATTAATGAAAAGGTTCGGATCTATGATGACTCAAAGTAAAAAAAAAAAGAAAAGAAAAAAGGGCAATGCTGAAAAGGCTCAGGGGCAAAGTCAAGCCAATCAGAAGTAAGAGAAAATTATCAAGTAGACGTAACTAGCCGAGGGGCGTCAAGGTGGTAAGAGCGGTTGACATTGTCCAATAAATGTGTAATCAAATGTACGAGAGAAGCTCACTGTAACGAAGAAAGATTAAATGCGTAGTCAAGTGAAGCCGAAGGCGGCGACAAAGTTCAGAACTTTAATCAATCTCGAGGGAACCGAGGGATCCTTCTCATGAAAATTAAAAAAAGAAAGAAAGAAAATCCCGATGGGTTGAAAATCCGCAAAGGGCGGCCTATGCAACAATAAGGGACACCCCAATAAGTGAAAACCCCACGGGGTGCTTATTTGAAAATTCCGGGGTAAAAGGAGAGAGTTAAAATAACTGAAGTGTGAAAACCCGAAAGGGCATGCTTTGGTGACAGTGGTTAATAAACTGAGCAGTAAACAATTCAATGTATCTTTGCCGGGTGCTTTATTTAAGCTAGACGGTTGCGTTTCTAATGACAACACCCGCATCAATAGACACCCCAACACCCATAAACCGATCCAAAATCTATAAAAAAAGAAAAATTGAAAAAAAAGACCATTCCTCTCTCTCATGCTCCATGAAGTCTGGTTCCTCTGCTCCTATGTTGTCCTCTCAAGGGTCAAATTTCGACCAAAGCGTCTCTCTTCCATAGCTGCTCCCAACGGCAGTATCCCTAGTTTGGCGCACATGAAATCTCACCTCGAGTTGGCAGGGGCATACGCCCGCATCAACTTCTAACCTACACCAAGACGGTAACTTTAATCGGGGGCACGACCCTACAATCAGATCAACGTCCATCTCACTTCGGAAGCTTCTCCATTAACGAAGGCATCGGGCATGAACTCATCATCAAATGATTAGCATAGAAATGGCCCGTGGATATAAACCCCCTGTGCTATCCGGTATCATTCACAATCAAGAAAGAAAGAAAAGGAGAAGAAAAATTGAACAAAAAGGTTGGATTGAAAACCTCAAAAGAGGCGATCCAAGCAAAAGGAGAGATAGAGAAAATCAGTGAGATATAGAAAAGATGAATTGAAAACCCCTAGGGGCAGTTCATGCAAAAGGAGAGATAGAGAATATCGGAGAGATCCCGTTGAGTTGAAAACCCGAAAAGGGCAGCTCAGGCAAAAATTAGGGAAAAAATGAATACGTCAAACTCTGGTTAAAAGCGAGAGCCCCTTTGACACGAGCTCATCAAGACCAAATCCTCATCCTTACAACCCTTGGTTTCAAACTTAACCTCACCCTCATCCTTGCACACTTTGGGGATGGCCTGAAGCATCATTTCTCGATCTAAAGCTACCGAAATCCTCCAGCCTATGAAAAAGGAATCCATTCGACCATCTCATCCACACATACGTAGTTTGCATACACACATCTCCATACATCCGCATAAAGCGAAACGCACAGGCCTCACTTATGCACATTCAAACGCACGCACGGTCACCTGCGCACACACACATAGGTGGTTACACGCATCCATAAACTAGGCTACATTCACCCATCCATATGCATCACTACACACTTACGGTCAATTTAGAGGCCAGGGTTGCTATTGAGCCTTTTTACCCACGGTCGATTTAGAGACCAGGGTTGCTTTTGAGCCATTTTACCCGCGGTCGTGGACCAGGGTTGCTATTGAGCCATTTTGCCTGCGGTCGATTTAGAGACCAAGGTTGCTTTTGAGCCATTTTGCCTGCAGTCGATTTAGAGACCAAGGTTGCTTTTGAGCCATTTTACCCGCGGTCGTGGACCAGGGCTGCTTTTGAGCCATTTTGCCTGCGGTCGATTTAGAGACCAAGGTTGCTTTTGAGCCATTTTACCCGCGGTCGTGAACCAGGGTTGCTTTTGAGCCATTTTGCCTGCGGTCGATTTAGAGACCAGGGTCGCTTTTGAGCCATCTTACTCTCGGTCGTAGGCCAGAGTTGCTTTTGAGCCATCTGACTCAAGGTCGCAGACCTGAGTTGCTTTTGAGCCATTTTACCCGCGGTCGTGGACCAAGGGTCGCTTTTGAGCCATCTTACTCTCGGTCGTAGACCAGAGTTGCTTTTGAGCCATCTGACTCAAGGTCGCAAACCTGAGTTGCTTTTGAGCCATTTTACCCACGGTCGTGGACCAGGGTCGCTTTTGAGCCATCTTGCTCTCGGTCGTAGACCAGAGTTGCTTTTGAGCCATCTTGCCCGCGGTCGTGGACCAGGGTCACTTTTGAGCAATCTTACTCATGGTCGCAGACCGGAGTTGCTTTTGAGCCTTTTTACCCGCATTCGTAAGCCGAAATCGCTTTCGAGCCCTCTTACTCACGGTCGTGCACCGAAATTGCTTTTGAGCCATTCTTACCCATAGTCAACGTACGCTAGATTCCGAGAAAGGAACATCCACCGACAGCCGTTTCAGAAGCGAGGATGGAAAGAATCAGAGAACGACACCGGAACGCGCAGCGTGAAGGTCAGGTATGTTCCCTCCTACTCTTTACGTGTCTTTTACTTTTATATGTTTTACATTGCATGTGTTATGTTAGCAAAAAACGTTTTCAAAACACACACATCACTGTCAAAATAGAAAAGTAGGGGCAACTGTAGACACCGAGTCGGAGGACCTGTGACGAAAACCTAGAAACAAGACGGTTGAAGCGATTGATTCCGGAATTTTAAAAAAAAAAATACATAATAAGGAAGGAAAAGTTACGACGGGTCGCTGTTGCCGGTAAGGTGGCTCTCGTATGCTTAGCGGCATGGTGCGGGTGCTTAGCGGCATCCGGCGCGCGGTCGACGATGGTCGGACACCCGCTCGACGGCACAGGGCGTGCGCCCGACGTCCGTCGGACGCACGCGTCCAACCACGAGTGGCACGCCCTCGACATCCAAGCAATGCTCGGACCCGGTGGCGCGGTGCGCGCTCTCGTCGTCCGCTGAGCGTGCGAGCCCGGCAGCGCGGAGCGCGCGTTCGGCGGTCGCGACGTGTGGGCGCCCGGCGATGCGGAACACGCGCTCGGCGGCCGTGGGGCGTGCACGCCCGACGGCGCGAGGCACGTCTCGGTGGCCGTTGAACGAGCGCCCAACCACGTCGGGCGAACGCCCAACGGTCGTTGGGCGAGCGCCCAACGATGGTTGGGCACGCCCGCCCAACCTTGCGTTGGGCGCTCGCCCAACGCTGTTGGGCGATCGCCCAACAAATGTTGGGCGGCCGCCCAACAATGTTGGGCAGCCGCCCAACCTTTGTTGGGCGATCGCCCAACGATGTTGGGCGATAGCCCAACGTAATGTGGGGCGGCCGCCCAACAGGCCTTGGGCGGCCGCCCAACCACATTGGGCGACGCCCGATTTTGCTCGGGCGTCGCCCAAGCTTCCGGGGATCCGTTTCCCTATAAAAGGGCACGGATCCCCATGCATTTGGAGGAGGGAGGGGATTTTTTGGAGCTTTCTCACTCTAAACATTTTTAGAGAGAGAAAGTCAATTTTTTGGAGAAAATATTTTTTTTCCCAAAAAAATTCCGAATTTCCCAAAGTTAAATTTTTTACTAAAAAAACACAAAAAACTGGAAAATCACGACTCGTGGAATCAATCGGCTTCGACTGTCGGATACCGAATTTAAGGTATTATCCGAGGACTAGACTCTTTTATTTTATTTAATTTATTCCTTTCCGTTATTTATTTTTATGTTATAGTTTTTATTTATTTAGTTATTCATTTATTTTATCACGTTTTATTTAATTTGGCGTATTTATTTAATGTTCGTCTCGTGTTGAATAAAATTGGGTTTTGCTTTAAAATAAAAAACCTCGTTTTGATATCCCAATACGAACCGTGATCCGATAAAAAGGTAGTTCGGGTATTAAAAACTTTGTAATTATAAGTTTTAATTTAAAGGAATTTCCGAATAATGTTTTAAAATAAAAACGTCGTTTTAGGGACTTCCGTTATTAACTATGATCCATTTTTGGTAGTTCGGAAATCCAAAACGATTGAATTAGACTTAATTTAAAGCTTTTGAATAAATCTGGAAATAATTGGAGTGCTGCTGTAATTTTCCATTTCTGTCACTAATTGCGGTTTACCGACGGATTTTCCGTTGGTAAATCTGCCAGAATGTAAAAAATGTTGTTTTGGTCCCTCTTTCTCAACTTTTAAGCTTTTAATCCTTGGTGTATATATATATAGTTATGTAATATATATTTTTAAGCAATTCTTAAATACTTTGTACACATATTTATTTAATGTCTTCACATGTCTTTTCTTTCATCAATTTGGTTTTATAAACTATATTTTATATATTTTCTATTTAATTCATTTAAACTATATTGAGTATTATTTTAGAGGATTATTCATTTGGGCACTTTGGGTAATTAATTAGAAGGTGTTTTTAGGATAATTAGGAGTTATCTTGATATTAATGTATATTTGGGAGGGTTATTTCTTATATGCTTATAATGATAGTTATTTTAGGAGGTATAATGGTTATTTTCAATTAATTTAACTTACTAAAGTATAGGTGTATATATAGATTTTTCTCCTCACTTCATTTAAGCTAAATATTAATTTCTTATTTATAACTTATTTCATTTTTTTTTTGCTTTTGATTGGAATGGCAAGTTATTATACTTATTAAATACTTTCATCACTACTTTCATTCATTAAAGTTCATTATTTTCTCTACATTGTTTCAATTACTTATTCTGTTACATACGTATATGTATATATATATATATCTTTCTCCTTTTCTTCCTTTTCTTACTTAGGAGTTTTATCTATTATTTTCACAACTTTAAAGTAAAAATGTATTATATTTAGTATTTTCATTATTATTTCTTATATATTTATTTACATAAGTATCTTTTCACTTATCTTCATAAATATTTCATGGTTTTTAAATGTATATATATACTTATGTTATTTCTTTTATTCTTTGGACATTCATGGGTCCATGTTTCAAATGGGCTTTATTTGGGAGCGAATTTTGATTTAATATTTTCATTATTGTAATTATGACAAGTAGAGAATCCATTAAAGAAAAAGGGAAAATAAATTACAAAAAGAGTTTTCAATTTAAACTAAAGGGTTTTTAGAGGTTCCTTAATGTAAATAAATAGTGTTTTCTTGACATTTCAAATCGTTTCTCAAAACACCGCGTTTTAAAACCTTAGTCCGTTCCAACAACGGATTAAGCGAACCTTGTAATTAAAAATCGTTTTCATTGTAAATAATGAAGTTTTGAAGCGCTTTCTTAAAGGATTTGTATAAAAAAAATTTGACTTGTATGTTTAACCACGTTTTCTTATTAAAGGTTTTTATCTCAATGTTTTCATACACTCGAGTCGTTCCAACGGCGATTCGGGTGAACTTCATCTAATGGGGTTTTAAAACGCACCTAAATCGTTCCAACGGCGATTAAGGCGCGAACCATGTAAATAAACTCGTTTTGGGGAAATAAGTTAGTGTAGAATTAACTCGCAACACGACATGTAAATCACGTTGTAAATAAACTACTTCTTCCTTCCTCCCCTCTCTTTCATATTGAACTGATGTAAATGGGTGATTCTTTACTAAAGTGGCTTTTCAATAATATATGCTCAAAACGGTTTCCAAAATGAGAAAGAAAAGGTTTCAAATGAATTTCAAACTTAAAGAAATACGCGATTAGTCCGTTATCGCCTAACATGCTGAGTAGGAGGCCGGTGGTTCATAACCGGGCGATGTCGGGGTGCCTAGTAGCCTTTCTTCGAAAAGGAGCTAGCCTTCTCGTCTCGTACCCAAGTTTCCCGAACCCACGCCGGTCTCCCGCAAGGGATCGGTGTTTATTTTCCCATCCGTGGGTGGCGACTCTTCCATATCTCCGAGCTCCGGTCCTGCCGAGCAGCTTGATTCCACGATTGGTTGCTTTCGGCGCTAATCACCGCTTACGTCGCCATGAGGTGTCCACCCCCCGATCCGCCCGGGAGATTAGGCCGCGACACCTCGTCTAACAATGGAGCCTAAATTGATAGTTCTCCAAAAACCTATTAGACTATAAGCCACATTAGACAATCCATGAACTTGTTGCTAAATTTAGGCTAAATTTAGGCTCTAGAGAACTTGTTGCTTTGTATAGGCATTGACTTTTGTGATTATTACGAACTTGTTGCTTGGTCCAGAGGGCTTGTTTAAGAAACCTTGTAAAGTTCACATTATATCTAAAAGATTGGCTAATGTTATTTTTTCTTTGTCTGTGGTTGTACGTCTATATTCATCCTGTGCAGGTTGATTTGTCTATATTCATCCTGTTTGGATTTCTACCGGTTTCACTTCTATATTCATGACCATGCCTAAATAAAATTATGCAGGAGTTTAGCACATGTATACAACTAATTGATCAGCTTGTGATAGAGAATATGAATTTGAGCTATTGTGTCAAAATCATGTTATATTATCTATATGTTTCTTATGATTAAATATGGGGTAAAGTTCAAATAAAACACCTGTGGTTTCACTAATTTTCAGATAAAGGACTATGGTTTACTTTTTGTCAAAATGAAGATTGAGGTTTCACACTTTTAATAATGCTATTAAAACTATCTTTAACGACCTGAAAATGAAAATTTTCAAGAATTAAAGTTGTTCAATGCCATATTTTCTATGGAACTACATTTTCGATTTTAGAAAATCATCTTTTTTGGAACTTTCTCTCTCTAAACATTAACTTTCTCTCTCTTTACCAAATATCATCTAAATAATCTCGAAATTAAAAGGTTGAAGAATTAAAGTTGCTTAGAATATTAGTAGTTTTTAAAATATGTCATTTTTGAAGTCATCAAGGGTGAATTTAATAGTATCAATCGAAAAAGTCCTTATTTTGCTAAATTTGAAAACCTCAGTCCTCGTTTTGACAAAAAGTAAACCACAGTCCTTTATCTGAAAATTAGTGAAACCACAGGAGTTTTATTTGAACTTTACCCTTAAATATGATGCAAATGATAATCGTGTCAATTCCAACTTTAGCAAGCATATGGAGATCAGTTGTCTTTGCTTTAAGCTTTCATATTTGATAATCTGTTGAATCACTTCATATAGGAATTCAGCAGCTCTTGTGATCCTGTTAGCGCAGGTGGCGTGGTCTTGCACGAGTTATGAAAGTCCGCATAGAATGGACAACCCAAGTGTATTTTATGTTGAAGGGAGCAAAAGGATGGAAGGAAATATGTAAAGAATGGGCATAACAAGTCAGGAGATTCAAGGTTTAGATGTTTAAGTTTCTTATATAGTTAAATGTTAGTTTTGTAATGAGAAACCTTTGGTTAGAATTGTGATCTTCACATATGTACAAGTTTATTGTTATATATAAAGGTTATTTGCACATTATTTGCAATCTACTTTGGTTATATATACAGGTTCATGGAAGAGGTAAAAACCAAAAAAAAAAAACAATGACAAAATTCTTATAAGAAAATGTCATCTTACTTTCTATCTAACGATATAGAACTGATAACAAACTGCCATACTAATTATGTTCCAACTACAGAATTTAATACAAATTATATCATGTGAATTAAGTTATGATGACAGTTGAGAAAACAAAAAATGTCATAACATAACCCCTCCATTTTAACTTAATATTTTGACAGATTATTTAAAAATCGTGTCATGAGAATATATATTCCATGACAGTTGTTATTAGATAATCCGTATATAGTGGTCAGATGACAGATCGCCATTTAGTCGCTGTCATGTGAGGCTATTACGAATGACAGAGCGCGACCATTGTCTGATGCCTTATCAGATGGCAGCGAGCCTAGTGACAGATTTATATCGTGCGGGATGACGGTTTTTAACCGTCATCTGAAGAGGTTTTGGCATAGTGATTGCTTTTTCTATTGTTCTTCTTCTCATTCTTCAAGGTAGGACAACTTGATTTGACATGGCCAGTTTGATGACATTCAAAGCAGGTAATGGGCTTTGTGCTTTCTTTCTTGAACCTGCTGTCGCTGGACTTAGCTTTATATTTGTCATTCTTTTTGAATGGCTTTTTGCTGTATTTGTCATTCTTGCGGAACAAACTTTTTATCTTCCTGGTGAACATGGCCATTTCTTCATCATTTGATGAGCTCCCATCAGTAGAGTCAGCTTTCATGACAATAGACTTTTGCTTCTTATCTTCAGACTTTTCTTTCACCTCAAAGTTCTTCATTGAGATCTCATGGGTCAGCAGAGATCCAATGAGCTCATCATACTTGTAGGTGGTCAAATCATGAGCTTCCTCAACGACAGGTTTCTTTGCCTGCCAGCTCTTGGGAAGACTCCTTAGTATTTTCTTGACTTTGCTCTTCCTCAGTGAAGTTCTTGCCAAGTCTCTTGAGCTCGTTGATTATGTTGGTGAATCTTGAGTTCATCTTAGAGATGCCTTCACCATCGTTCATCTCGAATAGCTCGTACAACCTCATGTGCTGGTTCACCTTGGATTTCTTGACCTTGCTGGTTCCTTCATAGGTGACCTCTAGCTTCTTTCAGATTTCTTGTGCTGACTCACATCCTGAAATCTTGTTGTACTCTGCAGCATCTAAAGCATAGTGAAGCATGTTTATAGCCGAGACATGATTTTGTAGTTTCTTGAGGTCATCCTTTGACCACTTAGCCTCATCCTTGACAACTTTTACGACATCAACAGTTTCATAGGGAACAAATGGGCCTTGGACTATTGATAGCCATGCACTCATATTTGTTTCCTGGATGAAATTTTTCATCCTATTCTTCCAGAAGGTATAGTTTGACCCAAAGAATAGGGGAGGCCTAGTGATAGATAAACCCTTAGGTAGAATCTGAGTTGTTTAATTTCCAGGTAGGAAACGAGTGCTGTTAACAACCATAGTGGGGATCAGCTCAAGATAGTTTTATCTTGTGCGTTGAGCTACTGGGCTCTGATACCACTTGTTGGTCCCGTGTAACGTGACAAGGTTAGTTCCAAGGGGAGGGGGTTAGGAACTATTTAAAACATTTCACGTTAAGGCTGACTTCTTTTTCAGTTCAGACTTTTACTAAGTCTTTTAGCACAGTGATGCTGAGTATGATCAGAGGCAAGTTTAGTTAACTAGTAACTAAATCTGCTTATGCCAAAATTCAGGAGATAGCTGTTAAGACTATTCCTGAACTCAGTGTTCAGATCACATAACTCAGTGGATATGTTTTACATTTTACTAGGCACAACACAAAGCAAGTAAATAAGGAGTAAGAGTTAGGACAATAATACTCAACAGTCTTATCCTGATTTAGCCTCCTTGCCTATGTCCAGTCCCCGGAGTCCTTCCGAGCTTTTTGAATCCACTACTGAGCTCTTTCAGGTAGAGCACAAACCTCTTACAATAGTTACTGAGTATACAAGAGTACCTTCCTCTATTCTTCTGCTCAACACTATCTCTACTACTGAGTGTTATAACCGAGCAACTCAGTGTCTCCTTCTACTCTTTAGAATTGATAAAGTTTTTGTTCTAATTACACAGAACACTTTAGATGCTAAACAATCTAGACTTTTACACAAGATTAGAATGAGTGTAAGATTTCTCTTTTGCTTGCTTTGGAGATAGAAACTTCAAGTAGCTATTTGGTCAGCGTTTCAACTTGGTTGAAGATCTGCATCGAATGAAGCATTTGAGAGGCCTATTTATAGTGACATCTGAGGCACTGGTTATTTCAAATTTCAAAATAACCGTTGGAGGGAAACAATGCACAGTCGCTTTCACTTAGTTAGTGCTCAGTGCCTTCGGCTAATAGGAATGTTGCATCTTCTGCCTTCTTCAGTTGCCAGGTACGTCTGGTCGACAGGCGTCAGATTATCCATCTTCTTTTGGCAAAGTCTTCCCGACAACTTCCTGCGTCTTCTGAAACTTTCCCGAAGTGGAACGACTTTGTCTCGAAGTTACTCAGGTCAACTGTTGACCTGTCTTCTATCCGTTCAACTCAGCAGCTTCGGCATGAAGCAATTGAGAAAGGCTTCTTGATCCTTCTCGCTGCTGGGCTTCGTTTCTTCCTGCTGGGTTGCATGGTTTGATCATGTTGACTTGGGCTTTGACCTTCTCTTGTGGGCTTTTGGGTCTTGATCTTTTAATGTCTTAAGCTCTTATATTTAAATAACTCATCATTAAACAAACACATTAGTATTAAATAAGTCAAAGCATTTAAATTTAATGTGTTAGAATATTTTATCATGGGAATTTAAATCTAACTTAAATAATTTTGTCAAATCAAAATCATTGTGGAAATGTGTTTCAACAATTACTTTGAAAGAACTTAAATTGTATGAGGCTTTTTATGAGTTAGTCGATCGTATTGGTTAGGGGAAATTCTTTGACATATAGTACCCTGTGTTTGATGAATTTCTGCATGAATTCTATAACAATTATGAATTTGACCACAAAGCCAAAGACTTTGATTTGCACACACCCTCGATCACTTTTCGGTTAACGGGCACACACCACACACTATCTGTGGCCGAGTTCAGTGTAGCCTTAGGACTGGTTAGTCTTTATGAAATCTATGACTTTATATACACCTGCATGCTTTGTGACTACCCTGTGGAATTCAATGATGTAGAGATCTATAGGGCCTTGACTGGACTAAACACCATTCTGTTTAAACCAACCCATTCCAAAGCCAATCTGATAATTAATGAAGCTCTTCGTTATATGCTTCATATACTGGCCTATAATACATCTGCTAGGAATAATGACACAACAGTCATTTCTAAGTCTGAACTATTTTTCCTATGGTGTATGATGGAGAATAAATCATGCAATCTTGAGTATTGGCTTACTTTAAAATTTAGGAAATTATGCATAGAGCCCAAGCAACTATTTTTAGGCCATTTAATCATTAGCATTGTTGTTCACTTATGCAAGTTTGACCTCACAAGCACCACAAAGCACATTGCTTGCTATAACTCTGTCCTAGACATTGCAGCTTTACATGCAATGCGCTTGATCCGTGTGGGCGAGGATGGTTCTTTTTATTTTGTGAATGCAGGTGAACTAGACCCCTATGGTGAACGTTTTGAAAAACGTTTCACAAACAAAAATCCTGAAGCGTCTACCTTGGCACCTCCACCGAGACCATTTTCCCCATTGGAACATCTAGAGTACTTACATCGGCTCGAGAGGTTGACTGATGTCGTTGGCCAGCTGTCAACTATTGTCAAACAACTTCATGCAAATCAGATCGCCTACTTCAAAAGTGTGGGGTTCACACCCCCATTTCAAAACCAGCAATAGAGCTCTAAGTACCTCTAACACGGGTAGTAAAATTTCTTCGACTCTACACATTTTAAATGTTTACTTACTACCTTCGTCCTAACAATTGATTAATTCCGCATTGAGGACAATGTGAGGAGAAAGTGGGGGAGGGGATTTGTTAGAAGTATGTCGTGTGACTGGTTTGTGATTGATGCATGTGCTTCCTTTTTACTCTGTTGTGTTGTGGTCCCTTTTTCTTATGCTCATTTTGACATTTTGAAAACTTGTTGTAAGTCTGTTCTTTTCATCTAGGGACAAGTTTTATGAGAAAGGGATGGAGGGCGTAATCTCTAGAAACTGTGACGCTACACTCGTAGGCTTATGTTTTTAGCTGCCCAAATCAATTTTTTTTGTGTGCTCTTTGCTGTCCTAGAAGCTGTCATTGCTAGATCATATTTCCCATGCTAATAGGATCGAAAATCGTGTGACTTAGTACTGCATGCCCCCATGTATTATTTACACCAAATTGACCATTTTAGAAGTGACAGAATATTTATGTATCCATTTGCATATCCACGGCTTGAAAGATCTCCAGTTGGCATGCTCAAATGTTTGAAAAAGTAACCATGGAAACAACAGCACGAATTTACACCTAGTCCTGAATAGTATATTTGAGCCTACACATGACACGGAGCAAAACACTTCACTTTGCTCCAATTTTTTTTTTGAGTGATGTCCACATAGATTGAAATTCTACAACTTGCCATGTTATACATTTCAAGACCACACTCGATGAGTTCATAAATTGAAGGTTAGAGGAACCTAGTATTTACCTTGTAAATATTTCTTTGCTAACCTATAATTTGCGTTCCTTATTACCTTGCGGTTGACCGTCCCATTTTTGTTTTTTGATAAGCCGATTCTGCGTGCATAGACACAATCTACACTTGATCAATTTTTGTGATTTATCGACAAGAGCTATGCACATATCATATGCCTAAAAAGTGTACTTTCTGTGTTATTTTAAATAGATTTTCTCGTGCGAAGTACTTTGCACTATCACATTCTCTCATCGTCTATAGAGTGCAAAAAGGTTTTCATAATTAAACCTGGGTCAACACATTTGATCTTCATCCTTGTTTATGTCTGTTTTCTGTGACCACGAGTATACTTGCTCTATTTTGTGTTATCCATTCCTCATTTGTGAAAAACTTCCAAATCAATTCAGAATTTCCTCTTATTCAAGTTCAAAACAGAAAGAGTAAAACTTTAAAAAAAGGAGAGAAATATCAGAAAAACACAAATAGGTACAAACTGAAAAGTGTTCATTCTCCTCCTTATCTTTACTGTTACTAAATTTCTTTCACCTTTTTGTATAAACCTTCCTTTTGCTCAACCAGACCTCGTACTAGGATCCTTTAATTTTCCAAACTTGAACTCATACAAAGTGGTGGGGATTTGATATATTGGCAAGACTATGATAATTTCTTTCTATGTTGAGACTTGTGTGAATCTTAAAACGTGCAAAAATAATTCCCATAAACACTTGTGAGATTGTGTGATCCACCGAGTGAGTGTTGTTGATTTCGTTTTGGCCTTATCTTGCATAAATGACTTACCACATTTGTTGAGATCTTTCAAGTAGTGAAGTGCACACTAGGAGATAGAAATATTCTAATACTGATGATCGTTAATTTGGTTTTCATAATACATGAGGGTTTTAGGAAAAGGAAACGGGAGAAGTAAAATAACAGAGGCTGGGATTTATGACATGATCTGACATGCTTGAGGACAAGCATTGGGCTACGTTCATGGATTGGGCTAGCTGGGTCGGGTTCGGGTCGGGGGCCTAATCAAGTTTTACACTAAACTATCTTGTCTAAGCCCAGTCCAACCCGCATTATATCTACATCGGGCTCGGGCCGGACTGGGTGAAGGTAAGAAAATTAGTTTCCAAGGCCAGTCCAACCCAGCTCGTACAATGAATATATATTTATATTAAATTTATAATTGAAATTAAAATTAAATTACATCAACTCCGTTTTTTTTGTTAACCAAGTCTTGTTGTTGCTGCTAATATCAATAATAACGTTCCCACAAACTCTCATACATGTATGAATAATGAAAAAATGCAATGAATTTGATGCATATATGAGTAGTAAAAAATGGCAACAAATTTAAAATTTATTCAATTAATTCAATAAAAGCAATAAAAATAATTTCATATAAAATATTTAACAAAGTAACATATATATACATATACAAAAGTAGACAATATAAAGACGGGTCGGGTTGGGCCAGGCTTGGGCTTTTAAGACAAATTTCAAGCCCAGTCCATTTTATGTACGGGTTTGAGCGGGTCCGAACCGGGCAGGACTAATTCTGAAATACATATGTCCAAGTCCAACCCATGATAAATGGGCTTGGGCAGGTCGGGCACGCCAGTGGGTTCGTAAACTAGTCTACTTTTAGCATAAAGTAAGGACCTGATTGACTATTTGAAGGGGTTGGGGAACCAATTGATTTCTAAGATATAGTACATGGGCTAAATTGGATCTTTTACCAAAAAAAATAAAAAATTTATCTACCACTCAAAAATTTTGGACGATTTTATTTATTTATTTATTTTAATGATTTTCATGTATGATTGTATGTACCAATCATTTTTATAGATTTATTACGGAGAGAGGGTATTTTTTTAAAATATGAACAATCATTTATTATAGAAAGAGAATTATGTCTTTAGGTAACCTGATAACTTATTAGTAACCTGCTATAGTAGGTCACCTATTCAAAATATAATAGTCCGGAGACTCACCATTGAGAACTCTTATATATATATATATATATATATATATATATATATATATATATATATATATATATATTTAAACTATATACAACAACCTTTAACAATTTCTACTAATTATTATGACAATGTGGAAATCATTCGCGCAAACGAGAAACCCTTCGAAACTTACTCAGACGTGGTTGAAGTCGGAAGTTATGAAGAATCCATTGGTCCTATCAAAATTGGAACCCATTATAAAGAGAAATCATGCGGTGAAGAGATTAAGAATATTCGAAAACCAACTGCAATCGTGCCTAACCGAAGACCGATCCGCAACGAACCAATAATCAAAGAAATCCCATGATTAAGGAAAATCAGGAAAGGAAGCGGTAGCTTCAGACGCTATGTCGAAATTGAATGCATGACAACCGGTGGATGAAATGCTATAAATAGAGCTCAATTCCTTCATTGCAATCCCGTAAATCAACTTTGAAATCAATCTTCAAATCAACTTTGAAATCAGTCAATCCAATTTTGGGTCATATATTATCAACGTTCAGCTTCGCAAATTCAGCTCTTAGCTCAATTCGATCAATATCAGCCTGCTTTTCCAAATCAAATTCTGAGATTTTTCAACAAAGCTCTCAAATTTCAGAAACTTCAATCTTCAAATGCTCTTAGTTTACTCAATCAAAGCTCAATTCGGTTTTTGCTAACATTGCACAACAATCAATTCAAACTCTCTTAGTCTAGATTGAAAATCAACATTGTCCTCTTCCTCAAAAGCTTTTAAGCAATTTTTGTGAAACCGAGATCATCGAAATCTCATTTTACAGTCATTCTTAGTTTACACATTCTTTCTAAATCTCATTTAGATACCTTTTATTGATTTTAAATCAATTAAGAACATATGGAAACTAGCTTTTGAAAAATTTCATAAAACAACATTTGTGGAGATCACTTTTCCAAAATTTATTTCCAACTCCCCACTCTTTTATTTCGTCTCAAATTAATTTTAATCCTTTTATTAACATTAAACACTACAAGGAAACAGCTACTTAGTAACCGCTTTTAGCGACCAGAAAAAATTCAGTCGCTAATGTTTTTCCAGTCGTAAAAATTGGAGGAAATATTTGTGCCCGTGTTTTGCAATTAAAAAGAAAACGAAAAAAGGAAATTAAAAAGAAAAAAGAAAAAAATATATAAAAAGAACATGAGAAAAATCTAATTACCTTGACCTAAACTGCCGTCTCCTTTCTTCTCTACTCTCGACCTCGATCTAGCCCCCTCTCCCCTCTTCTCTGCATTTGGCTAGCGACTAGGCATTTACCGACTGAACATGTTTGGTCGGTAAACCGGTAAATTCAGTTGGTAAACCACTTTAGCTACTAGAATTGCGGTAGCTAACCAGCTGTTTTCTTGTAGTGAAATCTCAACAGCTCAGTTTTTATTTCATGAAAAACGGACTTCTGTAACCTTCAAAATCATCATTGAAACAACATCCACAACACAGAATCAAGATTTTGGTTTCTAAACATCAAACAACTATTCTGTTATAGCTATTTTCAAAAATTTATTCCTAGCTCATTGCTCAACCTTTTTCCGAGATTCCAATTACAACCCCTTCTATTACATACGAACTTCAAATCCTAGATTTCGTTTTGCTAAAATCCGTTCTCTACATCCTTTCAAATCGAGCACTAAAGTCCCACAAAATCACTATTTTTTCAGAAATTGCTGTAATTTATCAACTAAATGGCAAACTACTGGTTTAATCCCTGAAGTTTTTAAATCGCTCAAAATTCATCTGTAATTACCTGAATGATGCGACGATTTTTTTGATCCAAGTTCCATGACATTTCAAGCCTTGTCGGTGGTTTCTCTAACGACGTCAACAAGTTTGTTTATTTTCGTTTTAACCTTGTACACACACACACACACACACATATATATATATATATATATATATATGGAAGAGTTCTCAATGGTGAGTCTCCATCCATGGAGACTATTATATTCTGAATAAGTGACCTGCTACAGCAGGTTACCAATAAGTTATCAGGTTACCTAAAGATATATTTCTCTCTCTATAATAAATGATTGTCTATATTTTTCAAAAATACCCTCTCTCCGTATATAAAATTATATATGAAAATCATTATAAAAAAAAAAAACTAAAATCGTAAAACATCATGGTGGATGATTTTTTTTAAGTGAATGATTTACAACTTTGTATCCAACTTACCAAGCATTTAATTGATTCACAATTCTGATTTTTTTTTATGGATTCTTGATATTAAGTCCACTAAGTATAAAAAAAAAAGTCCATTTTGTATTGATGATGTGTTTACCACTATAATGTTTCGATAACTTCAGATGATAAGAGAGTTATTGAAGGCAGCAGGAGAATTGGGCGAAAACTAATTGATAGGTTTTACCAAACGTATTCATCAGAAAATTCTGTGGTAAACAGTTTGATTATGATGGTGAGAAAAAAAAAAGAACTATTAAGTATTAAGTAACGAGTTTACACAAAGTGAATGTTAATATCAAATTAAATCATGTCACTCCATATTCCTTGTTTATAAAAAATTTCCATTGTAAATTGCAATGAATCCCGACACATTTTTCAACTCATACTCCACCAATTTTAAATAGAAAATAAATTAATTAATTTGGGTAAATTTTTCCAAAAAAAAATGTTAGTGAATAGTTAGTATATGAAATATCTAAAAACTTTGTGTATAGTAAACTCTATAAAAAATAATTAAGATATTCACAATATCAGTGGTCTCCATCTATTTACCTATATAAATAGAAATGATATTAAATGAAACATCAACAAAGATTATAAATAATTAAAAAAATAAAGATTATAATACATATAAAATTTATTTTCCTAAATACCTCTAAAGTTTACGGATATGAGTAATTTTTTCTCTAACGTCTAAAATAGTGCAACTTTGCACCTAACCTTGACAATGAAGAGTAATTTCACCCCTAACATTGATAAATTTTTTAATTGAGCTTATAATCCTAAGGATTTAGATTGAGCTTAAAATCCTAAAAATTTATAAATTGAGCTTATAATTATTACGTTAAGTTAGAGAATGTAAGGTGAATGACTACTTATAAATAAATGAAACCTTAAAGAAATAAAAAAAACCTAAGGATTTACAAATTGAGCTTACAATTCTAAGGATTTACAAATTGAGTTTAAAATCCTAAAGATTTATAAATTGAGCTTACAATCCTAAGGATTTAATAAATTGAGCTTCCATTAAGTTACTTTATAACTTAGTTACGTTACGTTAAGTTACGCTAAGTTGTATTATGTTAAGTTTGGTTAAGCTACATTATATTACGTTACATTGTATTAAATTATGTTACGATAAGTTGCGCTAATTTAGATTATTTTACATTAAGTTGCACTAATTTACGTTACATTATGTTACATTACACTAAGTTACGTTTGTTGCTTTACGCTTAGTTACGTTACATTAAATTATGCTAAGTTGTATTACGTTAAGTTTGGTTAAGTTATGATAAATTATATTATGTTACGTTACATTATGTTAAGTTATGTTATGATAAGTTGTGCTAAATGTTACATTATGTTAAGTTATGATAAGTTGTGCTAAATGTTACATTACATTAAGTTGTGTTAATTTATGTTACATTATATTACGTTACATTACGTTACATTACACTAAGTTACATTAAGTTACTTTATGCTTAGTTACAATAAGTTTGGTTAAGTTACACTAAGTTACATTATGTTATGTTACGTTGTGTTAAGTTACATTACATTACGTTATCTTACGTTACGTAACATAATGTAACATAACAATATGTTACTCTATGTCATTATATGCTAAGTTACGTTACGTTTTATTACATTACGTTACGTTACGTTATGTTACATTACGTTACGTTACGTTACGTTACGTTGCGTTACGTTACGTTACGTTACGTTGCGTTATGTTATGTTACTTGACCTTACATTATGTTACATTACGTTACATGACGTTTTGCTATATTAAATTATGTTTTAGTTCAGTAATGTTTCAGTTGAGTGATGTTTCAGTTCAGTAATGTTTCAGTTGAGTGATGTTTCAGTTCAGTGATGTTTCAGCTCAATGATGTTTCAGTTCAGTGATGTTTCAGTTTAGTAATATTTCAGTTTAGTAATGTTTCAGTTGAATGATGTTTTAGTTCAGTAATGTTCCAATTCTGTAATATTTCAGTTCAGTGATGTTTCAGTCACCAATATTTCAATTCAGTAATGTTTCAGTTCAGTGATGTTTCAGTTCAGTGATGTTTCGTTTCAGTAATATTTTAGTTCAGTGATGTTTTAGTTCAATAATATTCAGTTTAGTAATGTTTTAATTTGGTAATATTTCAGTTCAGTGAGGTTTCAGTTCAGTATTATTTAAGTTGAGTAAGGTTTTAGTTTAGTAATATTTTAGTTCAATGATGTTTCAGTTTAGTGCCATTTCGATTCAGTGATGTTTTAGTCTAGTGATGTTTCGGTTCAGTGATATTTCGATCCAGTGATGTTTCGATTCAATGATATTCAATTTAGTAATATTTCAGTTCAGTGATGTTTCATTTTAGTAATGATTCAGTTTAGTAATATTTTAGTTCATTGATGTTTCAGTTCAGTAATGTTTTAGTTTAGTAATATTTTAGTTCATTAATATTTCAGTTCAGTAATGTTTTAATTTAATAATGTTTTAGTTTAGTAATGTTTCAGCTGAGTAATATTTGAGTTTAGTAATGTTTTAGTTCAGTGATGTTTCAGTTCAGTAATGTTTCAGTTTAGTAACACTTCAGTTTAGTAATGTTTCAGTTCAGTAATGCTCCAGTTTAGTAATGTTTCAATTCAGTAATGTTTCAGTTCAGTGATGTTTAGTTCAGTAATATTTCAGTTGAGTAAGGTTTCAGTTTAGTAATATTTCAGTTTATTTATGTTTTAGTTTAGTGATGTTTTAGTTCAGTGATGTTTCGGTTCAATGATGTTTTGTTTCAGTGATATTTAGTTGAGCAATATTTTAGTTCAGTGATGTTTCATTTCAGTAATGTTTCAGTTTAGTAATATTTCAGTTCAGTGATGTTTCAGCTTAGTAATGTTTCAGTTCAGTAATATTTTAGTTGAATAAAGTTTCAGTTTAGTAACATTTCAGTTTAGTGATGTTTCAGTTCAGTAATGTTTCAGTTGAGTGATGTTTCAATTCAGTAATATTTTATTTCAGTAATGTTTCAGTTTAGTAATGTTTCAGTTCAACAATATTTCAGTTCAGGAATGTTTCAGTTCAACAATGTTTCAGTTCAGGAATGTTTCAGTCAGCAATGTTTCAGTTCAGGAATGTTTCAGTTCAGTAATGTTTTAGTTCAATGATGTTTCAGTTCAGTAATGTTTCCGTTTAGTAATATTTCAGTTCAGTGATGTTTTAGTTCAGTACTATTTTAGTTCAGTGATGTTTTAGTTCAGTAATGTTTCAGTTCAGTAATGTTTTAATTCAGTAATATTTCAGTTTAGTAATATTTTAATTCGGTAATATTTCAGTTCAGTGAGGTTTCAGTTCAGTATTATTTCAGTTGAGTAAGGTTTTAGATTAGTAATATATCAGTTCAATGATGTTTCAGTTAAGTGATGTTTCAGTTCAGTGCTATTTCGGTTCAATAATGTTTTAGTTTAGTGATGTTTTAATTTAGTATGTTTCGGTTCAGTGACATTTTGGTTCAGTGATGTTTCGGTTCAGTGATGTTTCGATTCAATGATATTCAATTTAGTGATGTTTCAGTTCAGTAATGTTTCAGTTGAGTGATGTTTCAGTTTAGTAATGTTTCAGTTCAATAATGTTTTAGTTGTGTGATGCTTCAGTTCAGTAATGTTTCAGTTTAGTAACGTTTTAGTTCTGTAATGTTTGAGTTCAATAATGTTTCAGCTTAGTGATGTTTCAGTTCAGTGATATTTTTGTTTAGTAATATTTCAGTTCATTAATGTTTCAGTTTAGTAATGTTTCAGTTCAGTAATGTTACAGTTCAATAATGTTTCAGTTCAGTGATGTTTTAGTTCAGTAATATTTTAGTTTAGTAATGTTTCAGTTCAGTGATGTTTCAGTTCAGTGATGTTTCAATTCATTAATATTTCAGTTTAGTGATGTTTTAGTTTAGTAATATTTCAATTCAGTAATGTTTGAGTTCAGTAATGTTTCTGTTCAGTGATAGTTACGTTAAGTTCAGTACAATAATATTTTAGTTCAATAATATTTCATTTTAGTAATATTTTAGTTTAGTAATGTTTCAATTCGGTAATGTTTCAGTTTAATAATGTCTCAGTTCAGTAATGTTTCAGTTGATTAAGGTTTCAGTTTAGTAATATTTCAGTTAAGTGATGTCTAAGTTTAGCGATGTTTTAGTTCAGTGATATTTCAGTTCAGTGATGTTTTGGTTCAGTGATATTCAGTTTAGTAATATTTTAGTTCAGTGGTGTTTCAGTTTAGTAATATTTCAGTTCAGTGATGTTTCAGTTCAACGATGTTTCAGTTTAGTGATGTTTCAGTTCAGTAGTATTTCAGTTCAATGATGTTTTAGTTCAGTAATATTTGAGTTCAGTAATGTTTTAGTTCAGTAATGTTTCTGTGTAGTAATGTTTCAATTCGATAATGTTTCAGTTTAGTGAGGTTTCAGTTCAGTAATGTTTCAGTTGAGTAATGTTTATGTTTAGTAGTATTTCAGTTCAGTGATGCTTCAGTTCAGTAATATTTCAGTTCAGTAATGTTTCAGTTGAGTGATGTTTTGGTTCAGTGATATTCAATTTAGTAATATTTCATTTTAGTGATATTTCAATTGAGTAATGTTTCTGTTTAGTAGTATTTCAGTTCAGTGATGCTTCAGTTCAGTAATATTTTTGTTTAGTAATA
This sequence comes from Euphorbia lathyris, assembly GCF_963576675.1. Taxonomy (NCBI): domain Eukaryota; kingdom Viridiplantae; phylum Streptophyta; class Magnoliopsida; order Malpighiales; family Euphorbiaceae; genus Euphorbia; species Euphorbia lathyris. Next base: position 229,973 of record NC_088918.1, read on the forward strand.
TTCCAGTTTGGTAATATTTCAGCTAAGTGATGTTTTAGTTGAGTAATGTTTCAGTTTAGTAATATTTTAGTTCAGTAATGTTTCAGTTGAGTGATATTTCAGATCAGTAATGTTTCAGTTGAGTGATGTTTCAGTTCAGTAATGTTTTAGTTTAGTAACGTTTCAGTTCAGTAATGTTTGAGTTTAGAATGTTTCAGCTCAGTGATGGTTCAGTTTCGTGATGTTTCAGTTCAGTAATATTTGAGTTCAGTAATATTTCAGTTTAGTGATGTTTTAGTTCAGTAATGTTTTAGTTCAGTAATGTTTCAGTTCAGTGATGTTTCAGTTCATTAATATTTCAGTTCAGTAATATTTCAGTTCAGTGATGTTTGAGTTCCATAAATTTTTATGTTCAGTGATATTTACGTTACGTTAAATTATGTTTGTGTGAGGATATAAATCAATTGCATGAAGGGAGTTGTATTTAATATAAAATCTAAATGGATGACATTAAACATTTATTATTGTCATTAGCGTGGCATTAGAATATATGAATTATAGAGATTGTAAGTTTAATGATTGTTTATAAATAAATGAATGCTTAAAGAAATAAAAAAAAAACTAAGGATTTACAAATTGATCTTGGAATCTTATGGATTTACAAATTGAGCTTACAATCCTAGAAATTTATAAATTGAGCTTACAATTCTAAGGTAATAAATAGGGGGACAACACCATTAATTAGAACATTAATATTGTATTTGGTTATCATAAATAATGTTGTACATTCTTAATGTCAAACTTTTCGTGTTTCCAATGAATAGTCATTTATTAAGATTTAATGCATATAACATTGATTAGACGGATACAAAATTACTTAAAAGAAGACGTCTTCTTATGAAAAATAAAAACATATGGAAAAAAATTTATTTCTTGGAAGTTGGTTATATCTTGAGGAAAGAGAAAACGTTTTTCAAAGCACAATATTCCAAGTTACAACTGACATGTCATCAGGTAAACCAATTTTAATATTAAATCACAACTTAAATCATGGACCACTAGATCTTGATCCAATGGATATTAATCACTCACCACCCATGGAGATAATTTAGTGCTCGCCATTGAAATCAACCCCATATATATATATTATGATTTGTTTATATTCCCAGCTTTAAAGTATTATTTTATAGTTGTAATTTGTAATCCAAAAACATTGAAAATTATTAAATTAATAAAAATATAAAAGAAAAATTAAAAATTTATATCTTTGTGTTGCTTTTATTGCTTTTATTTTCGGTATCATATTTTCAAGAATTGTTTTACACGGGGGACTCAAGAGAGCTGTTTTTATTTTCAGTCATTGTAGCTCTTGCCTAATCGTTTCATTCGAGTCATTAGGCATATTTATTTTATTCAATTACCATTTTTATTCTTTGAGAACCAGCTTCATTTTTACCATTTTTAATCTCCACACTCGCGTATCAAAATTGAAAATTTAGATATTTCGAAAATATCGCCAACACCAAGTAACATAGTTGTCGTGTTACATTCTTTCTTCAGTAATCTCTGACAAGAATGTTTAGAGGGGTCACATATAATTACTAAGCATCTGAGGCCAGCCAATAACATCAGTAGAAATTTGAGGATAGCATTTCATATACTGGGTCCATTGTGAGTTAATAATGAACCGAATTATTCAGCTCATTAATACTTTTAGTAAGAAAAGCTTTCCCAAGTGGAAGATTTTGCTTATTAAAAATATTTAGTGAGTGGAATTAGTGTTGGTTTTTTCCGTCATTAAATCCCATTTTTCTAGTAGTCGAATGAACTGGTAATATTTTCTAACAGATGGATGGATTATAAAGTAGTGATGTTAATATACCTCTACGGTTTGTCATATCTCCCTATCTATACTGCCTCTATGGAGTTCCTATTTTTCCAGAAATCCTTCCTTTATTAGGCATACTTCTCATATTAGGAGAAGTCTTTCTTTAGGAGTCTTCCATTAGTAGTCGTTTTGTCTAGCTGACAGGAGGGTGTTCCTTAATGGAAAACAGTTGGTGGTAGTCAGTTAAATTTGAAGGCTCTGGATGCTCCATATATCAATATTTATTTCTTACGGTATCAAAAACAATAAGTTTAATGAAAACTTATCAAATTTATAGTTTTACCGTGCAACATTTAAAATAACCACTTTTCGAACATACTCTAAAGATTTCTTGTCGTGAAAAAAAAAATACATATATTATAATTGAGATTTCGCATACTAAATTGAAAGCTGTTTGAATAAACATAAAATAAATCGGCTTAATACTTCTGAGTTTCTTTAACTTGTCTCTTTTTGTCTTTTAGCCATCTATACTAATTGGACAAGCTTTCAGTCTCCTAAATTCAACAATTTATAACTCGAATTGGATAGTTATTTTAAGTCATTCTGGTCTGAAGGGTGACATTAATCAACGTATAAGGGATGTTTTCTAGGATATTCCTCCATATGGTATCCCTTAATAATAATAAATAATAAAATAGATTTTAGAATTTGGGATAAATACAGTTGATTGTGTAGTTTGTTTTTATGTAGAGTCTGAGCATATATAATTAATGTTCAGGCATTATACATCTTCAGTCCGAGTGTAGTTGTCCAAAAAATTAAATTGACTCCTATACTTTTAAAATTTCCTATTTACCCTATAGACTTGTTTAAATCCACCTATTAACCCCTAAAATACATATGGAAGAATAAAGACGTAGTACAACATTATTACTTTTAGATTTCATACTTGTAAGTCATTAATTGAAACCAAAGTGAAGCGCTTTATAATTAAAATTTTAAGACTGTTCAGAAAATGACCGCCAAGCCAGGGAGAATGATAGATTTATTTTTTAACATGAAAAATCCCTTGCTGTGTTTCTGATGATTATATATATATTATAATTTTACTGAAATCCTTTTTATCTACTTTATATCATAGAGCTTATTTCAATATTCTTTTACTTCCTAATCACTATGGGTAGAAATAAATAAAGAAATCAAAATTTAAATTAAAAATAGAATAGAACTGAGCTCAGCTGAGCTGAAAATAAATATTTTTATTTATTCATTCATTCATTTATTTATTAATCTTATCTTATCATTTATCCTTATTTGCAATTTATATCACAAAAACATAATCGAAAATGAAAACTATAAACTGCAGTTGATTCAGATTTGGTGGTTGTTCTAGTTTGGCAACCGCAATTCCTTGGATTACTTGTTGCTCCATATGCTTTAATAAAGTCATCATAACATGCATGAGGTTTATCTTGACATCTTCCAGCAAACCGTCTTCTCACTCTGCACGATTTCTCATCTTTTTCTGCACAAAATCAACACCCATGCAATATAAATATATAGATATGTATTTAATCAATTTCATAAAAGAAAAAAAGAAGTACCTTGAGCAATGGCAGATGCAGATAATACCATCATGCAAAAAATGAAAATGATTGATTTCACTATAATTGGCTTCATCTTGTTAATCTTTTTAACTTGTACAAGTTGAGTTGTTCTGTATAGTTGATGCAAATTAGGAAGAATTTATAGAAGATGAATTAATTGCTTTGGATTTTTCATATCTATAAACAAGATTTTCTTTCTTTTATTACAGATACTAAAATAAATGACTTTGGATTACATATTGACATTAGCTTTTTTTTTTTTTTTGTTTTCTTCCTATTACTTTAATAAAGGGATATTCATTTACAGACTTTTGACTTTCCAAAAGGGCTAATTTTATTTCATTTCCATGACTGAATTATTAACCATTTACTGATGCTTAACCATTGACGCCAAGATATCCTTCAAATATGTGTTTATTAATTGTTATTCTTTTTCTTCTTGCTCTGAATTTCTATTTTAGTTAACATTGGATTTTCTATTCTTTTACACTTGAAAAAATTCAAAACGTCCAGAGCTTTATCACTCAACTGGTTTCTTTTATTGGAATGGGACTGTTACTTTAAGTCATTCTGATACGAAGGATGACATTGATCAACGTATGACGGATGTTTTTTTAGAAATATTCCTTCATTAATAAAAAAAAAATTAGAATTTAGAATTTGAGATTTGATTTTGTAGTTTGCTTTTATGAAAGAGTTTGAGCATATAATTAATGTTTAGGCCTAATACATTTGTAGCCCCATATAGTTGCCTAAAAAATTAAATTCACCCCTACGGACTTGTTTAAATCAGCCTATTAACACCTAAAATACATGTGGAAGAATAAAGATGTGTCTTGTTTAAAACTGCACTTCACTAAAATTGTTAGGGTTAAATTTGAACCATTTTCTACGTTTGAGTTAAATGTGCACTTCACTAAAATTAATAGAATTAAATTTGAACCATTTCGTACTAGTGTTAAAGCTGCACTTAACTAAAATTGCTAGGGTTAAATTTGAACCATTTCGTACATTTGTATTAAAACTGCACTTCACTAAAATTGTTGGGTTTAAATTCGAACCATTTCGTACGTTTGTGTTAAAGATGCACTTCACTAAAATTTTATGGTTAAATTTAAACCATTTCGTACGTGTGTGTTAAAACTGCACTTCACTAAGAGTATTAGAGTTAAATTTGAACCATTTCAAAAGTTTGTGTTAAAACTGCACTTCACTAAAATCATTAGGGTTAAATTTGAATCATTTTGTACGTTAGAGTTAAAACTGCACTTGTGAGGGTTAAATTTGAACCATTTTGTACTATTGTTAAAACTGCACTTCACTAAAATTGTCATGATTAAATTTCAACCATCTCGTACATTCGCCTGATTACTGCACTTTCACTAAAATTGTTATAACTAAATTTGAACCATTTTGTACGTTAGTTTTAAAACTGCACTTCACTAAAATTGTTACGGTTAAATTTAAACCATTTTGTACAATACTGTTAAAACTGCACTTTAATAAAATTGTCAGGGTTAAATTTGAATCATTTCGAACTTTAGTGTTAAAACTGCACTTCACTAAAATTATTAGGATTCAATTTGAACTATTGGTATGTTTACTTTAATTACTAAAATGGTTATGGTTAAATTTAAACCATTTCCTACTAGTGTTAAAACTGCACTTCACTAAAAGTTGTTAAGGTTAAATTTGAACCAATTCGTAATATTGTTAAAACTGCACTTCAATAAAATTGTTAGGATTAAATTTGAACCGTTTCACATGTTTGTGTTAAAATTGCATTTCAGTAAAATTGTTTGGGTTAAATTTGAACTATTTTGTATCTTAGTATTAAAACTGCACTTCATAAAAACTATTACGGTTAAATCTGAACCATTCCGTACGTTAGTGTTAAAACTGCACTTCACTAAAATTGTTAGAGTTAAATTTGAAAATATACATATATTATATTCGAGATTTCGCATAGTAAATTGAAAACTGCTTGAATAAACATAAAATAAATTGGTTTAATTCACTAAAATTGTCACTTTTTGTTTTTTAGTCGTCTATACTAAGTGGACAACCTTTCAGTCCGCTAAATTCAATAATTTGTAACTCAAATCAGACGGTTACTTTAAGTGATCTTGATCCGAAGGGTAAGAGTCTGAGCATATAATTAATCTTCAGGCATTATACATTTTTAGTCTGCGTGTTGTTGTCCAAAAAATTCAATTAACTCCTATATATTTAAAATTTCCTATTTACCATATAAACATGGGTGTCTCCAGCATTTTGGAGGCCCTAGACAAGTTTATACTTTTTCTCGGTATCTAATCTTATTTTTATAAAAAAATAAATACCAAGAAATAAAACTAATATACTATTAATTAAATTTCAAATCATATATTAAACTTAAAAATCAAAATCAACTAAGAGATTCATTGAAATCGTGTCTTTATTATGAATTATAAGATTTAAACCATTCTTTAGGCTTCAATTTATCAAAAATTATAATCTAACTCTCGTGTTATCTAAAATTTTATCATTTAAAACATGACCTTTTCCAATTGGTGAAATTTCACCAAATTTAAATGATGACTTAATAGAACTGTTACATTTTGAATGAATTATAGTCTAAATAACACTTTAAATCAAATTACAAATTTTAGGTCACAAAAGTGTATTTATAAAAATTTAAGTATTTATTATAAATTTTTTTGACAAAATAATAGGTTCTAATTTATAGAGTTAAGGTGTAAAAAATACCCCTAACATTTTGGATCATGAGCAATTTTATTCCTAACGTCTAAATATCCATAAATTTGGATGCCAAGAGCAATTTTACACCTAACGTTGATAAATTTGGTCAATTTGAGAAATAATTCATCAATCTGTCTTCTCGGTCATGAATTTTATCAGTAACAAATCAAAAATATATGTTGGGATGTGACAAAAATATATTGTCTTTTGTACGAATTAGACAAAAAAAATTCATTGAATTTATAAATATTAATCTCAAATTCTATTATTAAATTATAAAAAAGCATGAAGTATATTTTTAGAACGAATTGATGTGCAATTGGTGTAGAATAAGGAACAATAATATCTGTGTTTTATAATAGCGTCTGGAATTGATCCAAATTATCAATGTTAGGGTAAAATTGCCCTTCGATGCTAATGTCATGGTAAAATTGCTATTTGGTGCCAATATTAGGGATAAAATTGCACCATTTTAGATGTTAGGAATAAAATTACTCCTACCCAGAATTATAGGGATGTGTTTGTTAGTATGACCTTGTATTTTTTCCAAAAGTTAATTTTTTTTTGTTTGATAGGCCTCATCTTTGGTAATAATTTTATTATTAATACATGTGTATATTAAAAAAAAAGAGTAAAAAACTAGGAGAACGTAATCTATCTATACAATATACTAAATCTGTAGTCAATAGTGTGTCATCTCTTAAAACTATCTATAGCTTATGTGTCAATTTTTAAAATATTTTAACTCTTCTTCTTTAGCATTACTTCTCTCATGCTGATATAAGTGTTTCAAAAAACTAACCACGTTGTCAATCTACCCATACCCATACTGCTTTCACTTTCCTTTTTGTATACCTAAAACCGCTTGCTTTACTCTGATGGCTTCATCTTCCACAGTTTATACCATAATAACCAGGTAATTTTCTTCATTTGCATGCAGTGGTCTTCATTTTATTTCTTACTTCTCGTCTCTGTAAATTGTAAATTTCATCCCGTTCTGTGTTTTCTAACGGTTCAATTTTTCTTCTGAGAAATTCTAAAACCAGTTGCTTCTTTATACCATAACCAGGTAACTGCTCTCTTCTTTCTTCATCTCCCTAAATTTCATTTCATTTTTTCTCAATTTCAATTTTTCTTCTTCTGCCTTTGTCAGCAGTTGGAAAAGAGAAAAGAAAGAAAAAGTGCCAATTTTTCTAACGGTTCAAGGTTTGGCACAAGCTGAACATATTTTTCAACGTATGTACCTTTACTTGATCCTCCATTATTGTTATTTTCACTAGGTCCATCATCTTGAAACAGAAAAAGTATATCGCTAAACCTTTTCAATTACTGAAATTGAAGATTTGCTTTTCATGTAGGTGATCAATATTCCTATGAATTTCAGGTATGTATTCTTATTATCTCTTTTTATTTTTCAATTCTCTCTCTTTTAAGTATAATATCAATGTTGATCTCCTAATTATTGTGTTCATTTTAATTTTTGACAGATGGTTATGTGGTCACTGATTTGTTCATGGTTCATTTGAAGGTTGAAGCTCTTATCAACATAAATCTCAACAATACGGACTTCAATCAAAAAATTGATGTGCCTAGCTTTGGGTATTTATACAACGATCCGTTACTATAATTGAGAATTTTTGCTCCTTTTGTACTTGATGAAATAGTTTTCTTCTTTTTGCTTTTACTGCTTCCTCAATCTTTTTCATATATTATTTTTATTTGTTATTCATTTGAAAGGTGCTTGGAGATTTTACAGGAAGGAGTCGCCCTGGAAGGAGAAAAGGAAGAGACCTTCCTATATGTCGAAGGTTACGTGAAGTGTTTAGTCCATCTGACTCAAACACATGGAGTTAATGAATCAACGCTGAAGACTCTTCATCTGGCCAAGGGTATTTCAGTCTTTCACCAACCATGGAGGGCATTTCGGTCCTTTTGTGTATAAGGGAGTATTCTAGAAGCAGCTCATATACCTTATGATGGTCACCCCTCATTAGATCACTTCTTGGTGTGATCATCACCCTTCATCATTTCCAGACTTGATCAATGGTGATGATTCACCCACTTGTCTTGTCCTTTTTACTTAGGCCTCAAGATTACTTGCTCAATACACCTAGCAAGAATATAAATGTAATAGTTAGTTCAATGTTATTTTTCAATGAGAATATATTAATTTTCACCAAAACTCATTCAAATTAATATGGTATCAAAGCAATACTAACCAAAACACAAAAAGGTTATCCTTTTTCTTCCTCAGCCATGGCAGGTCAAGTAGCTCCGACGATCACATTGAGCAGTCCTTACCATCTCCCTCAAAATGAGACTCCGGCACTATCGCTGGTTTCATAAGTTCTTACCGGACCCAACTATCACCAATGGTCCCGAGCTGTCAAGGTGGCTTTAATGTCCAAAAATAAGTTCGCCTTTGTAGATGGCACCATTACGGCTCCGGCAGTCACTGATAATATGTATAATCAGTGGGAAAGATGCAACAACATGGTAATCTCCTGGATTCACCATGCCTTATCACCATCTATAGCGAGGAGCATAATGTGGTTGGACAAAGCGGACCAAGTCTGGGCCGGTCTGAAGGAACGATTCGCACAGACAGACTCTCTGCGCATATTGGAGCTGCGAAGAGAGATCCATAACCTGAAACAAGGAAATGGAAATGTTACGGAGTATTATACTAGCCTAAAAATACTCTATGATGAGCTCACTAACCTCGGGCCGATGCCTAAATGCGTATGCAGGCCATCGTGTAGCTGCGACGCTTTCAAGGTCTTGCGAGATCAACAGGATGCTGATCAGGTTATCACCTTCATCCAAGGATTGAGTGATTCTTATTCGACTGTTTGCTCACAAATATTGTTGATTGAGCCCTTGCCATCCCTGAACAAGACATACGCCTTGGCCATTCAACATGAAAGGCAGATAGGCCTTGGACCTGTCAACGGAAATGAAGGGGGTGAAAGCAACATGTTCGCGGGTTTCACAAATAACAAGCACAACATGCCAAACAACAACACAAAGTTTAATAATTGTAAAGGCAAAAGCTCATCCTTGTGCAATTTTTATGGCAACACAGGACACACAGAAGACATCTGTTTCAAAAAACACGGTTACCCACCCAACTATGGAAACAAGAATAGAGGAAATCCTTTCAGAACTAGTCAACCCAGGGCCAACTCAGTAGTGAATCAAAGCAAGGAAGGTGCAGATTCTGGCGAAGAGGACAATAGGCAGGCTAACCCAGAACCGTTTTCTCTAACCAAGGAACAGTATCAAACGCTCGTTGCCCTATTGCCACTGAACCCTCCGGGGAAGGTCCCAGCCTCAGGCGGGTAGCGTCAACACTTTTGTCAAGGGAGACAGTTCTGGTAATAGCTTGAAACCTTACCCTATTTCATCATGCTGGATAATAGATACAGGGGCAACAGATCATATCATTTGTGATGTGCGAATATACAGTTCGTATGACAAAATAGACAAATGTTGGGTAAACCTACCAAATGGGGAAAAGGTTAAAGCAGAGTATATTGGCACTGTAATATTAAGTGCACAATTTATCTTGCATAACGTGTTGTGTATACCTGTGTTTGACTACAACCTTATATCTACTAGTAAATTGCTGAGTACTAGCGGATTGGCTTGGCTAGAGAGCGTGAAGGTCTCTATTATTTAGAATACCCATTACCACATGGGGTTTCTGTTTTTTCAATTAAGACAAATGATGTATGGCATTTGTGCTTTGGCCATCCCTCCTATGAGAGATTGAGAGGCCTCAGCATATCATGTAATGAGTTCAATTCTCACAAAGAAATACCATGTGAAAAAAGGCTAAACAAAAGAAAGTTCCTTTTTCATTAAGTCATAGCTTAGCCAAAGAATGTTTCGACCTAGTACATATGGATATATGGGGTCCAACACAAGAATCACACTCTAACAAACGATATTTCTTAACCATTCTTGATGATCACAGTAGGTATACATGGGTCACATTGATGCAAACAAAAGGTGATGCAAGCCCAGCAGTGCAACTTTTTTGTAAATATGTTAAAAGGCAATTTAACAAAAATGTCAAGGTCATACGAACGGATAACGGCCCTGAGTTCATCATGAAGGATTTCTTTGCAGAAAACGAAATCACACATCAGACATCATGTCCAGAAACACCACAGCAAAATGGCAGAGTTGAAAGAAAACACCAGGACATTATGAACACAACAAGAGCAATCATGTTTCAAAGTTCATTACCAAAGGAGTTTTGGCCAGAAGCAGTCAGCCATGCAGTCTACCTTATAAACAGGCTACCTTCGCAGCCTATTCAAAGGCAAGCGCCATATGAACGCATGTATGGTGCAAAGGCAGATCTCGAAGAGTTAAAGGTGTTTGGGTGTTTAGCATATGCTTCCACATTAGACAGACGTAAGAACAAGTTCACAGAGAAAGCAATCAAATGCGCATTCATGGGCTACAAACATGGCATAAAGGGATTCAAGCTTTTAAATTTAGCGACTAATTTGCTTTTCTTTTCCAGGAATGTACGTTTTTTTTAGAAGTTTTTCCCTTTCTCAGAAGAGGATCAACAGACCAAGATGCCATATTGCAGTGAAGAGGAACTAGACTCATTACACATGGCAACCACAAATGAAGAAGATGATGAACAAGTTGATACAGAAGATCAAAACACAGAAAAAACAACACAACATGTTGATGCAGTACAGACAGATGATGAAAGCTATGAAATCCCAGAGCAAATCGAAGCAATAGCACAGCACAATCAGGCCAATACCACAAGACCTCAAAGAACAAAGAAAATGCCAACTTATCTAAAAGATTACCACCTCGCATTAACACAAGGCTCCACCCTGCCTTGTCTCACCAACTCTCCATATACTTTGTCCAAACACCTCTTATATGACAGGCTCACACCAACAAAGAAGGCTTTCACAATCAACCTCACCTGTCATAGGGAACCTGCCATATACAAGGAAGCACAGTCAGACAAGAATTGGGAAGAAGCGATGAAAAATGAATTAACGGCATTGAAAAGAAATAATACGTGGGATATAGTCTCACTACCTGTTGGAAAGAGACCCATAGGTTGCACATGGGTATACAAGATCAAACACAATGCAGACGGCAGTGTGGCCCAGTTCAAAGCTAGACTGGTGGCAAAAGGGTATACCCAGTAGGAAGGTGTGGACTTCACCGATACGTTTGCACCTGTAGCAAAGTTCACGACGATTAAAACCCTTCTAACAATCGCCATTGCTAAAAAATGGCATATTCACCAACTGGACATCGATAACGCATACTTACATGGAGAGTTATGCGAGGATGTGTACATGGTAATGCCCCCTGGAATGACTGCGAAAGATGCACAGCAAGTCTGTAAGCTCAATAAAGCCCTTTATGGGCTTCGTCAAGCAGGGAGACAATGGAATGCAAAGTTATCATCCACCATCAAAGACATGGGATTCATTCAATCCATAGCAGATCCGTCCTTATTCACCAAAGTCAAGGGAAGTAGCACAACCACATTACTCATATACGTGGATGACGTTATTCTTGTAGAAAACGACATGCAAGTCATCAGATCGGTCAAAAATCACTTAAATGAGGCATTCAGCATCAAAGACCTGGGGAACATCCATTACTTCCTTGGCTTTGAGTTCTCCCGCAACCATCAGGGACTCCACATGTCACAAAGAAAATATACATTAGAATTGCTTGATGACCTGGGTTTCATCGACTGTAAGCCAGCCTTATCCCCAGCCTTACCAAATCATAAACCCAGCAAAAATGACATCCCACTCCAAACAAACACATCATATAGACAGCTCATATGGAGGTTACTATACTTAACTCATACCAGACCAGATATCACACACATAGTGAACCAATTATCACAACACCTCACACAGCCAACCATCGATGATCAAAAAAGGGATGAAAGAGTATTACGTTACCTGAAGGGGACCATCGGTCTGGGGTTATTTTTCCCTGCATGCAATAACTTGTAACTCCAAGCTTTTACGGATTCGGACTGGGCCACTTGCCCAGAAACTCGAAAATCGATCACCGGATACGCAGTTTTTCTCGGATCGGCACTAATCTCCTAGAGATCGAAGAAACAGAACACTGTCTCCAGATCTTCCTCTGAGGCCGAATACAGGGCTATGGCGTCAACTTCTTGTGAGCTCCACTAGCTCACTAATCTATTACGAGATCTAGGGACACCACCATCTACGGCTTCCCTTCTCTTCTGTGATAACACGTCGGCGATGCATATAGCACAAAACCCCGTCTTTCACGAACGAACGAAGCACATAGACATAGATTGTCATGTGATTCGAGAACATGTGCAGAAGGGACTCATCAGGTTGATGCCGATCTCTTGGGCGTTACAGTTAGCCGATCTGTTTACGAAGGCGCAGAATTCCCCGCAGTTGAGGTTTCTGGTAAGCAAACTAGGCTTGAACAACTTATATCAAGCTTAATTTGAGGAAGGGTGTTGAAGTTACAAGAAGAAAGAAGAAGATTTCGTCTGATTACAGGAAGGAGTCGCCATGGAAGGAGAAGAGGAAGAGACCTTCCTATATGTCAAAGGTTACGTGAAGTGTTTAGTCCATCTGACTCAAACACAGGGAGTTAATGAATCAACGCTGAAGACTCTTCATCTGGCCAAGGGTATTTCAGTCTTTCACCAACCATGGAGGGCATTTCGGTCCTTTTGTGTATAAGGGAGTATTCTAGAAGCAGCTCATATACTTTATGATGGTCACCCCTCATTAGATCACTTCTTGGTGTGATCATCACCCTTCATCATTTCCAGACTTGATCAATGGTGATGATTCACCCACTTGTCTTGTCCTTTTTACTTAGGCCTCAAGATTACTTGCTCAATACACCTAGCAAGAATATAAATGTAATAGTTAGTTCAATGTTATTTTTCAATGAGAATATATTAATTTTCACCAAAACTCATTCAAATTAATATTATCAAATTTTTCTTAGCAAGTTGATTTCCTTTTTATACATTTAATCTGGGTTATTGAATTCTTTCATGTTTTGAGTAGATAATTAACCCATTAAATTTAGTTCAGTTATCACCACATTAAATTTGATGGGTTCAGATTACTTATTTGAAAATTAAATAAGTAATCTGAAGGAACTGGACTATAACTTGATTAATGTATTTTCTTTGTTATCTTTTTTCATGTTTGATTAGTTAATATATTGGCATCACTATTTCTTTTTATGCTAAAAGTTGTTTTTTTTTTGTCACTTTTGTTTGCAAAGTCTAAAAGTATATTGAGGGAAGAAAATATAAACTTGGAATGACTTAGAATTCCATTCGTAAAAAAGGATTACTTTTTAGTGGACCTCAAATTAATGGAATACGAGGTTACGTTTAACGTTGACAGTGATGCTTTTATTCACTTTTGATGCTATTATTTCTATGTGTGTTTATTTAGATAATCTATTTTTGAGTTCTATTATGAGTTTTGCAATCTAAAGAATCGTTATTTGTTGAAAACCCAATAAATTTTTTTATTACAAGCTAACATAATTTCATGTATTTGTTGTTAAAAAATCGATACTATGTGAAATATGTCAAGATACAAAGATTACATACTGTATCCCTTATTTAGTCTAACAGAATATCTTCACTTTTTAGTCTTACTGATGCAAGTTAATTCTAAAACCGTGCATTGCACTTGCATGTCATGATCCATTCAATGTACATTTTTTATTGGCGTGTTCACGAGAAACATGCTGATGAACAATGAATATTCAATAGAATGAGATTACTTCTGACTTCCAATCGTCTGTCTTATAAATAACAACTTTTTTTTCTCTGTCGTAAGCCTATTGTTTTGTTTCTTGCTGCAGATTAGCGACATATGGTTTTGAAGGTGATGTGAATTGCCAAGTGAATAAAAGCTCCATTTTCTGCTATTATATAACTTTTTAATTTTTCATAATCTTATGGATTTCATTCTCCAGCATCATTATCTATTTTCTGGCACTATTTATTCTGTAAAATAATCTAAATAAATTAGATTATTATATTAGAGTTAGAGCGTACTTTGTATTCTCTCAGGTTGTTATAATAAAATTAGAGTCCATTTTGTCATATTAATGTCATTGTCCATAATTAGAAAACAAACAAATAAATAATTAATATAAATAATTGAAAAGATAAATAAATAAATAAATAATTGAAAAGATAAATGAATAAATAAATAAGTTCAAAGTGTCGGTGGTCACAAGGTATAAGTCAAATTCAAAGACCATAATGTATGCACACCATACTTATTAATTAAATGCATGCACACAAAGTTTGAATAATTGGTATGTATTCACATCAATTTCAAACTAAATTGCACCTATATATTGATGTAGTTTAGGTTTGCTGTAGACGAGTTCTTCAATTCAAGCTTAATAAAATTACATTAAGTTCAATTCCTACTTTCATCAGTTCATGTCCGATTAATTCTATAGCTATATTAATCTTTCTTCTTTTATTCACTTTGATAAATCAATTGCTTCCGCTAAATTAGTCACAATACCTCCAACAAGTGGTATCAGAGCCTAGTCGGTCAAGCGGCTAAACCAAAAATTTCCCTTTTCTCCTAATAACCAAATCCAGCAAAAATATTATTTCTCTCCATGGCAGTCACCAACTCAATAGTCGTTGTCCCAATTTTCAACAGTGAAAATTATGATTTTTGGAGCATCAAATTCAGAACGATACTGCGTGCTTCGAATTTGTGGGATATTGTAGAACAAGGAATTCCGCAAAATTCTCCATCAGCAGAAGCAGAACCAACTCCAAAAACAGCCAGCACCACCAAGGCGGTTCCAGATCAGCAAAAGGAATTGACTCGGAAGGATGCAGATGCACTAGCAAAAATTCATAATGCTGTTGCAGACTCAATTTTTCCAAGAATTATAAATGCCACCACGGCTAAACAAGCTTGGGAAATATTGAGAGATGAATTTCAAGGGACTGCCAAAGTTCGCAACATCAAGCTCCAAACTCTTCGGAGAGATTTCGAGAACCTTAAAATGAAAGATCGCGAAGGTATCAAAATCTACTCGTCAAGAGTTAATGAAGTTGTGAACCAGCTACGAGCTTATGGAGAAGATATTAGTGATCAAAGAGTTATCCAAAAACTCTTGATTACACTGACTGAAAAATTTGATTCAGTCGTCAGCGTTATCGAATCCAATGATCTTTCCCAAACATCGGTCACCGAAGTGCTAGGCACTCTACAAGCTCATGAAGAAAGAATTTCCAGACGAGCAGAAATTCATTCCGAGGGAGCTTTGCATTCCAGACACAAAAATAAATCCTCTTCCTTCAGATCAAAAGGAGGCCAAAATTCGGGAAACAATTGGAGATCCAAAGATGGAGAAAAGAAAGGGAAATTTCCTCCTTGTGGCATATGTCAACTTACAAACCACTTGGAGAAAAATTGCTGGAAGAAAGGAAAACCCAAATGCAATTATTGTCACAAATTCGGTCACACCGAAAATGATTGTAGAAACAAGCCACAACAGCAAGCTGCAGCCAGTCAGGAGACTCAAGATGAAGAAGATCACTTGTTCGTTGCTTGTCAAACTGCTACAGAAAATAAAGATATGTGGTTAATAGACAGTGGATACACTAACCATATGTCTAAAGACCCTCACATCTTCACCAAACTGGATGAATCTGTTCAAGTTCCAATGGAAATGGAGCTATCGTAAAATCGGAAGGCAAAGGAACGATCGCCATCAACACGAAGAAAGGAACAAGACTAATAAATGATGTCTTGTATGTTCCTAGGTTGAGCCAAAATTTGCTGAGTGTACCACAAATGATGCTTAATGGTTATTCTTTGCACTTTGAAGGAAACACTTGTGCAATTTATGATTCTCAACAAAGGGAGGTTGTATGTGTGAAGATGGAGAACAAAGCATTTCCTATTAAATGGGAAAGTATAGCTATGGCAGCAATGAAAGCTCAAACTGAAGCTGACAGTTGGCTTTGGCACAAGAGGTTCGGACACAGCAATTTTCAAAGTCTGAAGTTACTCTCTCAATGGAGCATGGTGAAAGATCTCCCCACAATCTCTGACTGCACTGGAGTTTGTCACGGCTGTCAATTAGGAAAAATGAGTCGTCATTCATTTCCTACAGGCGAGGCTTGGAGAGCAAAGGAAAAGCTTCAATTGGTACACACAGACATCTGCGGGCCAATGAGGACTCTCTCACTTGACAACAGTAAATATTTCATCTTATTCATAGATGATTATTCAAGAATGACTTGGGTCTATTTCATGAAAGACAGATCTGAGGTTCTGAAGATTTTCCAGAAATTCAAAAATCTGGTAGAAAATCAAAGTGGCTGCAAACTGAAGACAATCAGAAGTGATCGTGGCACGGAGTACACATCCAAAGAGTTCAACAAGTTCTGTGACGAAGAAGGTGTTCATCATCAACTCACCACTCGATATACTCCTCAACAAAATGGCGTTTCAGAACGGAAGAACAGAACAGTGATGGAGATGGCCAGATCCATGTTGAAAGATAAAAATATGCCTAACAAGTTTTGGGCAGAAGCAGTCTATACAGCAGTTTATCTTCAGAATCACAACACCACGAAAGCGGTTCAAAACATGACTCCACTTGAAGCATGGACCGGTCACAAACCTTCTGTCGGACATTTGAAGGTGTTTGGTTGTATTTGCTACATGCACGTTCCAGTTGAGAAAAGACACAAGCTAGAAGCAAAAGCTGAAAAAGGAATCTTTGTTGGTTACAGCTCTCAATCTAAAGGCTACAGAATATACAACTTGGAGACATCAAAAATTGTTATTAGCAGAGACGTCATTTTTTATGAAGAAGCTTTTTGGAATTGGGAGCAGAACAAAGAAGAAACAAGATTGTTGGACATTCCAACATTTCAGTAAAATACTCAGCCAGAACAAGGTCAACCATAGGAGGAGCAACAGCAGGAGTCAAGTTCAGACTCAAGTGATGATTCAGAATCTCCACCAAGAAGGAGAAGACTCTTAACGGATCTCTACGACAACACCAAGGTTGTAGAATTTTGTAATTATGCCTCACTTGAACTAAAATGCTTTGAAGAAGCAGCTCAACATGATGAATGGAGACTTGCAATGAAGGAGGAGATCCGCATGATCGAGAAGAATCAAACTTGGGAGCTAGTTGAAAAACCACCGCACAAAGATGTTATTGGCGTTAAGTGGATATTCAAAACCAAATTCAATCCCGATGGCTCAATCCAAAAGCACAAGGCGAGATTGGTTGCAAAAGGATACTCACAACAATTTGGAGTTGACTACAATGAAACATTTGCTCCTGTCTCAAGGCAAGATACAGTTCGTACAATTCTTGCACTGGCAGCACAAAAGGCGTGTAAAGTTTATCAGCTAGATGTGAAGTCAGCTTTTCTGAATGGGTTTCTCAAAGAATAAATTTATGTCGAGCAACCACCAGGTTTTATTGTTGAGAAAGAAGAAAACAAGGTACTAAGGCTAAAAAAGGCCTTGTACGGTCTCAAACAAGCACCGAGAGCGTGGTACAGCAGAATCGACGCCTACTTCAATGAACAAGGCTTCAAGAAAAGTCCAAGTGAGTATACTCTTTACACAAAGGTTGATAAAAATTCAAATATCATCATTGTTTCACTTTACGTTGATATTTGATTGTGACGGGTAACAATCCATCCTTAATCTCCGAATTCAAAAATGAGATGAAGAAAAATTTCGAGATGACGGATTTGGGCTTGATGAATTATTTCCTTGGTATGGAAATTATTCAAAGCGTTGAAGGAATTTTTCTCTGTCAGAAGAAGTATGCAAGCAATCTTCTCAAAAAATTCAAGATGGAGAATTCCAAGGCAGTAACTACACCTCTAGTCAATAATGAAAAATTGACTAAGGAAGATGGTTCACCTCCAGCAGATCAAAAGCAATACAGAAGTCTGATCGGTAGCTTGTTGTATCTTACATCTACTAGACCAGATATAATGTTCGCTACAAGCCTATTGTCACGTTTTATGCAGAATCCAACTCAAATTCATTTCACTGCAGCAAAACGAGTGCTAAGATACATCAAAGGCACTGTTGATTTTGGAATCTGGTACAAACCAATGAAATCTTATCAATTAATTGGTTTTTCAGACAGTGATTGGGCAGGTTCAGAAGATGACATGAAAAGTACGTCCGGTTACAATTTCAGTCTCGGTAGCGGAGTATTTTCATGGAACTCACAGAAGCAAGAAACAGTCGCGCAATCAACTGCAGAAGCTGAATATATTGCAGCATGTTCAGCCGTCAATCAAGCGATATGGTTAAGAAGAATTTTAGCGGATATGGGCGAAACACAGCACCAACCGACTAAGATTTTTTGTGATAGCAAGTCTGCAATTGCCATTGGAAAAAATCCAGTTCAGCACCGAAAAACGAAACACATCAAGATCAAGTTTCATTTTGTTCGTGAAGCTGAAAGTGAAGGTGAAATTAATCTGATCCACTGTAGTAGTGAAAATCAGATTGCGGATATTTTTACAAAGGCACTCCTGAAAAATAAGTTTGAGCTCTTACGAACCAAGCTTGGAGTTCGTGGACATGACATCAAGAAGGAGTGATCAATTAATGTCATTGTCCATAATTAGAAAACAAACAAATAAATAATTAATATAAATAATTTAAAAGATAAATAAATAAATAAATAATTGAAAAGATAAATGAATAAATAAATAAGTTCAAAGTGTCGGTGGTCACAAGGTATAAGTCAAATTCAAAGACCATAATGTATGCACACCATACTTATTAATTAAATGCATGCACACAAAGTTTGAATAATTGGTATGTATTCACATCAATTTCAAACTAAATTGCACCTATATATTGATGTAGTTTAGGTTTGCTGTAGACGAGTTCTTCAATTCAAGCTTAATAAAATTACATTAAGTTCAATTCCTATCATCAGTTCATGTCCGATTAATTCTATAGCTATATTAATCTTTCTTCTTTTATTCACTTTGATAAATCAATTGCTTCCGCTAAATTAGTCACAATACCTCCAACAAGTGGTATCAGAGCCTAGTCGGTCAAGCGGCTAAACCAAAAATTTCCCTTTTCTCCTAATAACCAAATCCAGCAAAAATATTATTTCTCTCCATGGCAGTCACCAACTCAATAGTCGTTGTCCCAATTTTCAACAGTGAAAATTATGATTTTTGGAGCATCAAATTCAGAACGATACTGCGTGCTTCGAATTTGTGGGATATTGTAGAACAAGGAATTCCGCAAAATTCTCCATCAGCAGAAGCAGAACCAACTCCAAAAACAGCCAGCACCACCAAGGCGGTTCCAGATCAGCAAAAGGAATTGACTCGGAAGGATGCAGATGCACTAGCAAAAATTCATAATGCTGTTGCAGACTCAATTTTTCCAAGAATTATAAATGCCACCACGGCTAAACAAGCTTGGGAAATATTGAGAGATGAATTTCAAGGGACTGCCAAAGTTCGCAACATCAAGCTCCAAACTCTTCGGAGAGATTTCGAGAACCTTAAAATGAAAGATGGCGAAGGTATCAAAATCTACTCGTCAAGAGTTAATGAAGTTGTGAACCAGCTACGAGCTTATGGAGAAGATATTAGTGATCAAAGAGTTATCCAAAAACTCTTGATTACACTGACTGAAAAATTTGATTCAGTCGTCAGCGTTATCGAATCCAATGATCTTTCCCAAACATCGGTCACCGAAGTGCTAGGCACTCTACAAGCTCATGAAGAAAGAATTTCCAGACGAGCAGAAATTCATTCCGAGGGAGCTTTGCATTCCAGACACAAAAATAAATCCTCTTCCTTCAGATCAAAAGGAGGCCAAAATTCGGGAAACAATTGGAGATCCAAAGATGGAGAAAAGAAAGGGAAATTTCCTCCTTGTGGCATATGTCAACTTACAAACCACTTGGAGAAAAATTGCTGGAAGAAAGGAAAACCCAAATGCAATTATTGTCACAAATTCGGTCACACCGAAAATGATTGTAGAAACAAGCCACAACAGCAAGCTGCAGCCAGTCAGGAGACTCAAGATGAAGAAGATCACTTGTTCGTTGCTTGTCAAACTGCTACAGAAAATAAAGATATGTGGTTAATAGACAGTGGATACACTAACCATATGTCTAAAGACCCTCACATCTTCACCAAACTGGATGAATCTGTTCAAGTTCCAATGGAAATGGAGCTATCGTAAAATCGGAAGGCAAAGGAACGATCGCCATCAACACGAAGAAAGGAACAAGACTAATAAATGATGTCTTGTATGTTCCTAGGTTGAGCCAAAATTTGCTGAGTGTACCACAAATGATGCTTAATGGTTATTCTTTGCACTTTGAAGGAAACACTTGTGCAATTTATGATTCTCAACAAAGGGAGGTTGTATGTGTGAAGATGGAGAACAAAGCATTTCCTATTAAATGGGAAAGTATAGCTATGGCAGCAATGAAAGCTCAAACTGAAGCTGACAGTTGGCTTTGGCACAAGAGGTTCGGACACAGCAATTTTCAAAGTCTGAAGTTACTCTCTCAATGGAGCATGGTGAAAGATCTCCCCACAATCTCTGACTGCACTGGAGTTTGTCACGGCTGTCAATTAGGAAAAATGAGTCGTCATTCATTTCCTACAGGCGAGGCTTGGAGAGCAAAGGAAAAGCTTCAATTGGTACACACAGACATCTGCGGGCCAATGAGGACTCTCTCACTTGACAACAGTAAATATTTCATCTTATTCATAGATGATTATTCAAGAATGACTTGGGTCTATTTCATGAAAGACAGATCTGAGGTTCTGAAGATTTTCCAGAAATTCAAAAATCTGGTAGAAAATCAAAGTGGCTGCAAACTGAAGACAATCAGAAGTGATCGTGGCACGGAGTACACATCCAAAGAGTTCAACAAGTTCTGTGACGAAGAAGGTGTTCATCATCAACTCACCACTCGATATACTCCTCAACAAAATGGCGTTTCAGAACGGAAGAACAGAACAGTGATGGAGATGGCCAGATCCATGTTGAAAGATAAAAATATGCCTAACAAGTTTTGGGCAGAAGCAGTCTATACAGCAGTTTATCTTCAGAATCACAACACCACGAAAGCGGTTCAAAACATGACTCCACTTGAAGCATGGACCGGTCACAAACCTTCTGTCGGACATTTGAAGGTGTTTGGTTGTATTTGCTACATGCACGTTCCAGTTGAGAAAAGACACAAGCTAGAAGCAAAAGCTGAAAAAGGAATCTTTGTTGGTTACAGCTCTCAATCTAAAGGCTACAGAATATACAACTTGGAGACATCAAAAATTGTTATTAGCAGAGACGTCATTTTTTATGAAGAAGCTTTTTGGAATTGGGAGCAGAACAAAGAAGAAACAAGATTGTTGGACATTCCAACATTTCAGTAAAATACTCAGCCAGAACAAGGTCAACCATAGGAGGAGCAACAGCAGGAGTCAAGTTCAGACTCAAGTGATGATTCAGAATCTCCACCAAGAAGGACAAGACTCTTAACGGATCTCTACGACAACACCAAGGTTGTAGAATTTTGTAATTATGCCTCACTTGAACTAAAATGCTTTGAAGAAGCAGCTCAACATGATGAATGGAGACTTGCAATGAAGGAGGAGATCCGCATGATCGAGAAGAATCAAACTTGGGAGCTAGTTGAAAAACCACCGCACAAAGATGTTATTGGCGTTAAGTGGATATTCAAAACCAAATTCAATCCCGATGGCTCAATCCAAAAGCACAAGGCGAGATTGGTTGCAAAAGGATACTCACAACAATTTGGAGTTGACTACAATGAAACATTTGCTCCTGTCTCAAGGCAAGATACAGTTCGTACAATTCTTGCACTGGCAGCACAAAAGGCGTGTAAAGTTTATCAGCTAGATGTGAAGTCAGCTTTTCTGAATGGGTTTCTCAAAGAATAAATTTATGTCGAGCAACCACCAGGTTTTATTGTTGAGAAAGAAGAAAACAAGGTACTAAGGCTAAAAAAGGCCTTGTACGGTCTCAAACAAGCACCGAGAGCGTGGTACAGCAGAATCGACGCCTACTTCAATGAACAAGGCTTCAAGAAAAGTCCAAGTGAGTATACTCTTTACACAAAGGTTGATAAAAATTCAAATATCATCATTGTTTCACTTTACGTTGATATTTGATTGTGACGGGTAACAATCCATCCTTAATCTCCGAATTCAAAAATGAGATGAAGAAAAATTTCGAGATGACGGATTTGGGCTTGATGAATTATTTCCTTGGTATGGAAATTATTCAAAGCGTTGAAGGAATTTTTCTCTGTCAGAAGAAGTATGCAAGCAATCTTCTCAAAAAATTCAAGATGGAGAATTCCAAGGCAGTAACTACACCTCTAGTCAATAATGAAAAATTGACTAAGGAAGATGGTTCACCTCCAGCAGATCAAAAGCAATACAGAAGTCTGATCGGTAGCTTGTTGTATCTTACATCTACTAGACCAGATATAATGTTCGCTACAAGCCTATTGTCACGTTTTATGCAGAATCCAACTCAAATTCATTTCACTGCAGCAAAACGAGTGCTAAGATACATCAAAGGCACTGTTGATTTTGGAATCTGGTACAAACCAATGAAATCTTATCAATTAATTGGTTTTTCAGACAGTGATTGGGCAGGTTCAGAAGATGACATGAAAAGTACGTCCGGTTACAATTTCAGTCTCGGTAGCGGAGTATTTTCATGGAACTCACAGAAGCAAGAAACAGTCGCGCAATCAACTGCAGAAGCTGAATATATTGCAGCATGTTCAGCCGTCAATCAAGCGATATGGTTAAGAAGAATTTTAGCGGATATGGGCGAAACACAGCACCAACCGACTAAGATTTTTTGTGATAGCAAGTCTGCAATTGCCATTGGAAAAAATCCAGTTCAGCACCGAAAAACGAAACACATCAAGATCAAGTTTCATTTTGTTCGTGAAGCTGAAAGTGAAGGTGAAATTAATCTGATCCACTGTAGTAGTGAAAATCAGATTGCGGATATTTTTACAAAGGCACTCCTGAAAAATAAGTTTGAGCTCTTACGAACCAAGCTTGGAGTTCGTGGACATGACATCAAGAAGGAGTGATCAATTAATGTCATTGTCCATAATTAGAAAACAAACAAATAAATAATTAATATAAATAATTTAAAAGATAAATAAATAAATAAATAATTGAAAAGATAAATGAATAAATAAATAAGTTCAAAGTGTCGGTGGTCACAAGGTATAAGTCAAATTCAAAGACCATAATGTATGCACACCATACTTATTAATTAAATGCATGCACACAAAGTTTGAATAATTGGTATGTATTCACATCAATTTCAAACTAAATTGCACCTATATATTGATGTAGTTTAGGTTTGCTGTAGACGAGTTCTTCAATTCAAGCTTAATAAAATTACATTAAGTTCAATTCCTATCATCAGTTCATGTCCGATTAATTCTATAGCTATATTAATCTTTCTTCTTTTATTCACTTTGATAAATCAATTGCTTTTGCTAAATTAGTCGCAATACCTCCAACAATTTTATTATAATAATCAGTATTTAATAATATTGATTGAATTATTCATCATTCATTATACGGTAGACTAAATTATAATAATTATATAGATATATTATATTTTAATATATGTAATTCTGAATAGCTACGTAATGTCAATAAAAATAAATAAAACTTCCGTGCAAAGCACGGGTCTAAAACTAGTTAAGAAATAAATAGACATAGAAAAAGAAAAAGAAATGGCTTAATGTCCAATTTAGCCCCTATTCTGTATCTCATAAATCAATTAAGCCCCTAATCTATTCAAATGATCAATTAGGTCCCAATCCTTTGGGGAAATCAACAACTAGAACCCCACTACCGCAGATGGTGGTGGAAGAAAGTAACTCCGTAATGATCAGATTTTATGTGTTTTTTCAATCAGTTTCTGTGTCCAAAAAACTTGTCCAAATAGATAACCGTTCCCGTCCCTGCCCTGACGATGGAGCACGCAACAGTGTGCCTTGCTTCTCAATAGAAACCTTCTTATTATATAAGAAACAAATGACCCAATCTTCCAGCTATAATCATATAAAAACTGTTGATTTTGGGAATTACAAGAGATAATGGTGAAATTGAAAGACCCAATTTGACTTATAGAGATTATTGACTCTTTGATACAGATGAAATCAGGAACCAAAAACTGGTGTGAAAGAGCTCCTTAGCAGCATTATCATTCTTGAAGTAATATTCTGTCAAGATTTGATGCAAGAAACAAAAAGATCCAAATTTTAAAAAAGAGCAGAAAGAATTGCAATTAGAAGAAAATGAAGAAGTCAAAACCATGTTTTGATTTTGGGTTTCCAGTTCCACGGTAAAGTGAGAGAGTGGGTTATCTTATTTGGACCACCATTACCACAAAAAGTTCTAATTGCTGAGTTTAAGACAGGGTTGGGGCTTACTTGAGGATTTGAAGAGGTTGAGTTTAAGGCTTTTTATATTAAAAAAAAGAATTAGGAGGCTAGAGCCGGTCATGCATGTAGATTTGTTTAAATCGATGTCATTAGACTATTCATAAAACGACCGCCAGGCCAGGGAGAACGGCAGGTTTATTTTTTAACATGAAAAACCCCTTCCTGTGTTTATATTATAATTTTACTGAAATCCTTTTTATCTACTTTATATCATAGAGCTTATTTCAATATTCTTTTACTTCCTAATCACTATGGGTAGAAAATAAATATAGAAATCCTAATTTGATTTAAAAATAGAATAGAACCGAGCTGAAAATAAAATTTTTTATTCATTCATTCATTTATTTATTAATCTTATCTTATCATTTATTCTTATTTGCAATTTATTAATCTTATCAGTTCAGTTGATTCAGATTTGGTGGTTCTTCTAGTTTGGCAACTGCAATTCCTTGGATTACTTGTTCCAGCAAACAGAAGTATCTTGAGCAAGGGCAGATGCAGATAATACCATCATGCAAAAAATGAAAATGGTTGATTTCACTATAATTGGCTTCATCTTGTTAATCTTTTACTTAACTTCTACAAGTTGGGTGTGTAGACTTTGGATTACATATTCACATTAGATTCTTTTTCTTTTTCCTTTTTCTGTGTGAGATTACTTTAATAAATGGATAGATTTGATATTCATTTACAGACTTTTGACTTTCCAGAAGGGATAATTTTACTTCACTTTCCATGACTGAATTATTAACTAGGAATAATGGTTTCTCAGTAACCTATTTTATTATTATATTTAGCTCTATTGATTTCCTTTCCTATATACATATATATATATATATAGCTCTATATATTATCTCGTTCAATGCTTTCACCTTCTAATATAATGATCTGTTTTCTTTTGAAGTCCTGAACTTTTTGTTTCTTCATCAGTATGACTAATATATTTTTTGGACTAGACTTAGACTTAAAGCTTCTTGCTATAGATTTGCAACATGCTTAATAAGAAACAGGAGTGATATCGGAATATTCTTAAATGTGTCTGATTGCTATTTCCAAAGACCTGAAAGATAGAAAACAGTCAGATAGGGGGATGGAGACCGGCAAACCCTCTTCGATGCCTGAAAGATTTCTCAATGGTGAGTCTCCATCCATTGAGACCATTATATTCTAAATAAATTACCTACTATAGCAGGTTACCAATAAGTTATCAGGTTACCTAAATGTATATTTCTCTCTCTCACTACAAGAAATCAGGTTGTTTGTGACAATATATATTGTCACATATTCATTAAAAGTTGTCACAAATATAATATACTGTCACGTATTATCTTTTAAATTAAACTAAAATCATGTGACAATTTTTGTTTATTGTCACACAAGAATTTCGATGAAGATTTTTCGAGGTAATTTCCTTTCACATGCTGACAAAACCATTCTGAGATGCTTTGAGATGGGATTTGCAATAAAATATTCACAAAAGTTAAATTTTAAAAATTAAATGAATAAATACTGCATTACATTTCAATGTTTGGCTAGAAGGCAACTACTAAAGAAATTTGGTTGATACCGATACAATGGACAAAGAAAAATACAAATCTTAAAGAGAAATTTATTCCTAGAAATTAAAAGGAAGCTACAGTTACGATGTTGTTGATAAAGGGTTTGTACATCTTCTAGTTTCATTCCTCCAAGTCTGGTATGAAGAGTATATCCAAGGAATGTCAATAATATCATAAAATCTAGCAGACAAACTGAAAATTAAGATTATTGAAAAAAACATCTTGACCATTCTGATGATTAAGATTGCTTAGCTGCTTTATTGATTAAAGGTAACTCTTCAATCTAGTTCTCTTAATTCAACAATGCCACAAAATTCAAAATTTTACAAACTTACATCATATTTGCAAGCTCAACAAAGAGACTCCATTATCTGCATGTTCCAAGCACGGCTACAGCAAAACAAAGATAAAAATGCATGAAACAGTAGTAATTTCTGATGGGAATTTTCTTATTTTGCAGTTGGACTCAATCACATACTAAGTGTTGCTTTAAAAAGTGATCAAAGAACTTGAATTGCATCTTCCACAACCTCAGGATGATTAACATATCTGAAAATTGTTTTCAGTTGCAAATAGATCAACGTGAACTGTTATTTACGAGCAACTATCTTCTTCATTATTTCTGGACCTTGATTGATTACTCTTTGCTTTTGGCTGCGACTATACCGGCAGATGCTCATCCTGCTTGCTGTAATTTATGCATTTTCGCCTTGTGCTTCGACTTGAAAGGACGAAAAGAAGACGATGAAAAGAGATGAAAAACTGAAAGAACAAACCAGCAAAAGTAGGCGGCCGCAACATTTGGTGGCTGGAGAAGGAGCAAAAAGCTGAGACGTGGGTCTAAAAGTGTTTAGAGGGTTTCAGGGTTGTAAAGAATAAAGGAGGGAAATGAATTTTATTCCCGCTTCTACTCCATCTATGTCTCTCAACTTTATTTTCTTAATAATCTTTTAATTTTTTCTTCAAAAAAAATAATCTTTTAATTTATCTTATTAATTTGTCATGGAAGGAAAACTATTACTTGATTTTTCAAATTTTTTAGTGTAGAAAATGAGAAAATAGTAGGAAACGAAAAAGGAAAAAATGTATTAGGTGAAATTAAATTGAAATTATTAGATTGAAATTTTATGGATACCTTTGTTTACTTCTAGGTATAATTTTATAAAATTACAAATATTTAACAAAATATTACAATAATTTTTGTAACTATCATAAAAATATTTTTGTAAAACTATAAATATTATCACATTTTGACCCAAACGTTTTGTTAGTGAATTGCATATTTGACCCTAATGTATAAAATGGTCCAAATTTATTCCTAACGTTTTCAAGTAAGATCAATTTTAGCCATACATTACCGAAAATTTAAAAAACATGTTTGACTATTATTTAACTGTCAGATATTTCTTTAAAATAACTTGAGGCTCTGAACAGTCCCCTTAGGAGCCCCTTTTATGACATCCTGCTAAGAGAAAATTGAATTTGATAGTGTGACCACAAAGACTCGTTCTGTGGCCTCCCCACCATCCCGAGTTGAAACTTCAACAACTTGGATTCACAAAAGGCTTCCCAACAGCCACGTCCTTATCCGACACACACCTTAACCTTAACTGAAGGAGTATAACCAAGAATAATCTCAGACTAAGAATTGACCCCCACATGTTCAGGAAGAATAAGATCAACCACATCCGCATATCCGATACGTGTGGCATCACGAGGATCAACCACACTCGTAGATCCAATATGTGTGGCATCTTCATGAGGATCAACCACACCAGCAAATCCAATCCGAGTAATGCCCTCACGAGAAACACCATCCTCTGCTGGTTTCGACCCCATCACAATAGAGGTCGGCTCGTTCTCTAGAGCCTCATCCCCCTCGGAAGCCACAACTATCTGTTAGAAAAAATTAATCCAAAAAACAAACAAACACAGAAAGAAAACATGAACAGTAAACAGGAAATTAAAAGGAAAGAGATAGACAAATCTGAGGCCTGTATTAGCAGTTTCCTTAAGACAGATCTTGCCGCTATTGACAATCGTCTCCCAGGATACAACAGATTACGCAAGCGAACTCAAACCGTGTGTAGCCTAGTTATCACCGGAGTAGGAAAACAAGACACTGTGAACAGACAAAGAGTTTTTTCAACAGCTTTTTCAAAACCTTTCAACTCATTGTGAATTTGACAATCCCATTCTATATAAATAGAACTCAAAAGATATGTCTTTTCACGAACAAACACGACTGTACACAGACAGACATGACTGTTTACGTACGAACACGACTGTTCACGAAGGACACGACTATTCATGAAAGGAGGTGTTTGTTGGTATTAAAATTAACAAATAATTTTATTCAAAATTTTCCAACAATCCCCCACATGAATAAAATTAAAAACGAGACGATTACGAAATGGTGATAAGTTTCTACAGAAGATATATGCATAGGATAGGTAGCTAATGTGCCTTGAGACGCGATGCTTTGAACTATTCTGCCGTTTGTGTAAACAGTGATATACCCCACACAGATATCAACATAACACGGGATGGTTCTCATGGTTATGTTCGTTATGGTCATGAACATCGCCTGGTTCTGCGAGAGTTTAAGATAACTAGGCCCCACTAGTCTCCATCGAAGCGACCCCACTTCACTCTAACATAGGTGATTTTATTTGCTCAGAATTTCTGACGCACAATGTATCATTAAAAGCATATAGCTTAACCTTTTCCCGTTGGTGTCACTGTTTACATCTAGGAATGGACTTGGGTTTAACCCCCACAGTGAACGCATAAGGTTTATGCGATTAGGTTGTCCCTTTGAACCTATTTCTTGGGATCTCCAGTCAACTAGGTAGGGTTTTCCTTCACATAACGCCTCTTCTCTATGGGCTTTAGTCTCATTCCTTTCGATGATTTATCAATTTGATCTCGGTTTAACCTCTAGGTTAGCGGATCCGCTGTGTTATCCTTTGATTCTACAAAATCAACAAGGATGACATTCGTTGAGATCAATTGACTAACGGTGTTATCACACGGAAGCTTTTCTACCTGTAACTCATCATACAGAAGCTTTTATACCGCATATTCACCGATTGATATGATATTTTTCTTTTCTTCCATCATTGAAACGTACTTATTTTAAGGCGATTTGATTTCTACATTTTTAGTTACTTTCACAAATTAAATTTAGCCAACTAATGTTCATCTGCCAGCAACCAACTCGGCTAGATAACATCATTGCTCGGATTTTTCAATTTGTGACATTTCACATTTCTAATGTATATCAACCCTTACGCGCGAGAATATCAAATATGAAATTTTCGCATATCATCATCATCTTTAAAGAAAACGTATTTTCTTTTATCACAAAGTCTTTAAAATTCATACCAATGAATTTTCGTAGACTTTCCTTGTGGCTTATACGTTGCCACTGGTACAAGTAGGCCTAACGCCTTTGAAGTAACCGTGTTCTTATAAACCGGATTCATCTTCAATTAACGTATATGTACCAACAGATGCCAAAAGACAATTAATCTGTTTAAAAACCAGACAATAATTGACAACTTTTTCTTCCTGGAATTCCAAACAAACCAAGTTAGAATCAGAAAATTATAATCTGTTTAAACAAACAGATATATAACAAATAAGTAACAACAAAATATAAACTATATATATTAAGTTGTCCTTCAATCTGTCCCCGTATAATGTTTCAATTATACCTTGTTCATCAAGATAATCCATCAAGATTTTCCTGTACGATTCTTTGGAAAAACTAATCATCAGATTAAGATCACAGATTGTCCATAATAATAACACAAAAGTTATAGGGACCAAAATGAACTTAAAATCATATCAATAATACAATTACCAAAACTAGGAAAAATGAAAGCTTACTTCAGTCAAGATCACAAGATCTATTTCTTTCATTTTATCGTTCAAAGAAACAAACAAAACATATTATCAAATTGGCAGAAGCCATCTTTGCCAAAACCTTTATTCTTTCTCAACACATTCATATATATTTATATTGTAAAATTGGATATAAACCTACTGCAATACCTTTTTCCATCAAATATATTCAACATGTTGAGGTATCAACAAACAAAGTAATAAATTCAACATATGATTTTACCTTGACATTTGAATGTTATTTGTTGTGCCTGTACTAATTATTTCAACTAATCACATAACAAAACATGATTAAAATTGAGAAAGTTAATAATACTTAACTTTTGCTCATTCCAACTATATATTTCTGTCAGAACTTCGAAAGAACTAAGAATCTGTTCCAAACAATTCTTCTGTATATGTTCTTTGGTAAATCAACAAATAATTTAATCTGTCTTAAGATTGTTAGAAAAAATTAATCCAAAAAACAAACACAGAAAGAAAACATGAACAGTAAACAGGAAATTAAAAGGAAAGACATAGACAAATCCGAGGCCTGTATTAGCAGTTTCCTTAAGACAGATCTTGCCGCTATTGACAATCGTCTCCCAGGATACAACAAGCGAACTCAAACCGTGTGTAGCCTAGTTATCACCGGAGTAGGAAAACAAGACACTGTGAACAGACAAAGAGTTTTTTCAATAGCTTTTTCAAAACCTTTCAACTCATTGTGAATTTGACAATCCCATTCTATATAAATAGATTTCAAAAGATATGTCTTTTCACGAACAAACACGACTGTACACAGACAAACATGACTGTTTACGTACGAACACTACTGTTCACGAAGGACACGACTATTCATGAAAGTAGGTGTTTGTTGGTATTAAAATTAACAAATAATTTTATTCAAAATTTTCCAACACTATCATCATTACTAACAGTAATGATCAAAGAGCATTAAATGCTTCTGGCATGCTCCCTTAAAGAACACAAAATATGATATATGGCGAGCATAGACAAACCGACATCAACTCGAAAGACGCTTAACATAAATAAACACGTTTTAACACAGTCACGCTTAAGATCAAACTTAAAGACATGCAAATCAATCGATGGGAGCCCGCACAATCTCCTTATCAGTCCATTAGTTCTCGAAAATCCCAAAATATCAAGAATGGGATCCTTCATGTGAAATTTAGGCTCCCTTTTGATCTAGCAAGAATAAACAAGTATAGTGCCCCTAAGGTCAGGCTTTCTCATTCTAAAGAACGATAAACTTGACTCGGGGGACATATGATATCAAACGAATATAAAAACACCCACGTGGCACTTATCTAGTCTGAGCCACCATCAGGGGTCAGAGCTCATGCGGAATCATCACAAAGACTTAGCTCCCAATACGATATAGTCTCCTAATCTTGGCCTGTCCATTGAGCCCGTTAAAGATCAACCCATTACAGCAATCACGTATGATTTCGTTAGTCACAGACCAAGTGGACTTGAGAGATACCAAACCCCGATCTGCGGGCACATGTTCACTTATTAACGTTTGACACGTAGCTCAACACGCTTCAAGGCTTATAACAATATCTCCTTATTTGATCATAATATAAATAAAGTAAGAACCATCTAATGTACATTACTTCATTCATTATTGTGTTCATCCTTAATTAGTCCTTGAAAGCTGACTTAGTCATCAAAACGGGTTAGTCGGACTACGACCTCTCCTTTAACCATGTTTCTATCTTATTTCAAGCTTATAAGAGGACCCGCAGGATTTAGCCACATCACAACTATTAATTATAACAAAATTATTTTGACTACCCATTGAATTTATTGTCACAAAATTAATAAATATTTTGTGACAATTATTTTATATTGTCGCGCAATTATATTTTAGGACAACTATAAACGTATTGTCACATATTTTAAACTTATAGTTACAACTATTAGTTGTAACAAAAATATTTTAGTTACAAATAAAATTTATTATCACAAATTAGTAATATTTTTTGTCACATTGTTTTTAGATTATCACATAATTAAATTTCGTGACAACTTTAATTATATTGTCATATATTTTAAATTTTTTAGCTACAACTAGTAATTGTAACAAAAGTATTTCGGTTACATGAAATTTTTACTGTCACAACTAAAATAAATGATTTGTGACATTTTTTTAAACTGTCACAAAATTAGTTATTGTGACCATTATCACTACAAGAAAAACACTGATTTGCTACGGAAATCTACTACAAAAAGTAAATTTGTAGGAAATACATGAAAGAGCTACGCTTTCTCCTACAAACGCGTTCTGTAGGAGATTTCCTACGTAGGCTCCTACAGAACGTAAAATGTTGTAGGAGATTTTTGGAGGGAAGATTCCCTCCATAACTCACCTACAATCTCCTACAAAATAGTTGTTTCTCCTACATATTTATTTGTAGGAGTTAAATAATAATAATAATAATATATTTTGTATGTTTAATTTTTTTTCTCCCTTAATTTGAAATAAAAATTAGTGGTGATAAAATTACAAATAACTCGATAACGTGACATGAAATCGACACACAATAAAAATCATTTAAAAGAAATTTTAATTTCATTAAATATATTATTTTTTATAAAACATTTTATGTATAATTTATAATTACGTGATGGTTGCAAAGTCCATTTACTTTTTTTTAATTACTTATATCATTATTTTAAATTTATTATTATTATTATTATTGATTATTAATTATTGATGCTGCTTTTGTTGTTTTTTATTATTAAATTTAATATTAATTTGCATAACTAAACAACTCAAAGAAAATTAAATTTTATTTCAAATTTAATCAAATAAAAAAAATAATTGGTCTTTTTTTTAAGTAAAAATAATTGGTCTTATTCTAACCTAATACTGGTATCAATAAAATGAAAAAAAATGATTGATCCATTTTGATATTAATATAGAAAACAGAGAAAGAGAAAGGACAAATTCAATAACCTAGGGACAAATTCGATGCTTTCATCACAGCAAACAAAACGATGCTGTTTAGAAAGGGATAAAATTGTCCTTTCATCATACCACACTAGGGCTTTCTCTTCATCGTTTTTGATTTAGAAAGCAGCGCCTCTGAAGAAGCAGCCGCCTCCCTCAAAGTGCTTCATTTTCTCTCAAGTTTTTCCTTTTCTTTCTTCACTGTTTTCATCTGCGAATCAGTTGAGGCTTGTAAGCTTCCATTTTTATCCTTTTTTTTTCATGAATCTCGAATATCCACCGATGTATTCCTTTTAAATCCAAAGAAGCCAGATGTCGACCAGATTTTCTGTTTCTAGATATCGTTTTTGGTTCGTTTGTTAATGGATCCGTGTCTTTAAGTATGGGTATGATTCAGATCTTCGAACTTTTTCCAAGCTTTGTGTTCTTTATTTAATAAACCTATTTTTTTTCTGTTTTTGCAGATTTAAAAACTACTTTCTTCAGTACAGAAATCAGCTTTTTTCTATTGTTTCTGCCATGCTTTGATTTCTCTTTTCTGTTTATTTTTTCTATTGTGTTTCGATCTCAGAAAGACTGTTGAGGTTTGTTAATTTAGCCTTTTTATATTGTTTATGCTATGCTTTGATTTCTCATTTCTGTTTTTTTTTCCTCTTTTCACGGCGGTTGGAGAAGGAGAAGTCTAGTGTTACTCTAAGCTATGGAATTTATTTTCATTGTATTTTTCTTTTATGAATTTCTTAATTATTCGATGTTAACTTAAGATTTCTTGTTTTGCAGTGGTCAAAGCTATGGAAGTCTAGTGTTACGCCAAGGTTCAGCAAATTAGCATAGTATCAGCAGTCCTCTATACTAAATTTTTTGTCTCAAACATAGCAATGTAATTAGTTCCATAAGGTTATGCTATGCTACCACTGTCTTAATGTGTAATATCTTAATGTGTGATATTTCTATTTTTATAAATATTTATGTCTCAGTTTATTGTATGTTTACATGTTGAATAATAAAAATAATCTTTTGTATCTTTTAATTATTTTTCCACAATTTTCTTATATATATATATATATTTATTTATTTATTTATTATTATTATGAGAGTTCCCTTCAATTCAAAATTGCTTTTATTAATATATTTAAAAAATTGCTTTTATTAATATATTTACAAAAAGAAAGATAATAATCTCCTACGGACTTTTAGTAGCAATATATATGTAGGAAATATCTCCTACAACAATCTGTAGGTGACTTTTTGTAGGAGAGTTTTCCTACAGAATGTAATATGTGTAGGAAATAATCCCCTACGATACGTTCTGCTACAAATTTGAGTCAGTAGGAGATCCGTAGCTGACTGTTATCTGCTACGGAATTGTGTTATTCTCCTACAAAATTTTCCGTAGTAGATCAGCATTTTTCTTGTAGTGTATAAATATGTTGTGACATATTTTAATTATCACATAAAAAAGTTACAACAAATAAATCATTGTTATAAAATCATTTAATTATTTGTGATAATTTCAAAAAATGGTCACAGAATTACTTTGTGTGATAATTAAAAATTTATTGTGACGAATAATAAATTTTTTGTTACAACTATTTTGGTGACAATCAAATTATTGTCACATATTAACAGATTTCTTGTAGTGTCTGTAATAAATGATTGGCCACATTTTCCAAAAATACTTACTCTTTCTATAATAAATTCATAAAACATTAAAAATAAATAAAAAAATAAAAAATCAATAAAAATATCGTTGTCTCTAACTTTGGGGAATGAATTAGTTGGGTAAATTACACCCATGGTCATTGAACTTTACCAATTTTCACATTATGACCACTGAACTTCAATTCTTTCCGATATGGTCACTGAACTTTACACTTTTTAACACCGGTAGCCTCTTAATTATTAATTGAGCTTACAATTCTAAGAATTTCTAAATTGAGCTTATATTTATTACGTTACTTTACTTACATTGTGTTGGGTTACGATGTCTTAAGGATTGTAAGCTCAATAATTATTTATAAATAAAAGTTGGGATAAGGTACCAAAACAGGCCTAAGATTTTTGGGGAAGTACCAGTTTAGGCTCAACGTTCAAAATAGTACCAACATAGACTTAACGTTTACAACATAATATCAATTTAGGCTTAACGTTTACAATATAGCATCAATTTAGGCCTCATGTATAAAATAGCACCAATATAGGCTTAACATTTATAAAATAATACGAATTTAACCTTAACGTGTTACAAAATATATACAATTTAAGCTAAACGTCATAATTAAATTAATCATATTATATTCTTTCCCTATTAACTTTATAGGTTATCTTTTATTTAGTTCTATATTCTTATTTATTATAATTAATTAGTATTGTTGTCCATTAAAATCTTATATTTGTTTTTCATAAATAATTCTATGACTACTAAATTTCATTGCTCATGTAATATATGCAAACTAAAAGTAATTGAATATCCACAATATTTTGAACACTGACATGTATCAATATTATATTTTAAATTAGATATATTTGGTAAACATTAAGCTTAAATTCGTATTATTTTGTAAACGTTAAGCTTATATTGGTGCTATTTTGTACGTGAGACCTAAATTGATGCTATATTGTAAACATTAAGCTTAAATTGATATTATGTTGTAAACGTTAAACCTATATTGGTGCTATTTTGAACGTTGAGCCTAAATTGGTACTTCCCCAAAAACTTTAGACCTATTTTGGTACCTTATCTCATAAAAGTTTAAAGAAATAAAAAAACCTAAGGATTTATAAATTGAGCTTATATTTATTATGTTATGGTACGTTACTTACATTATGTTACGTTAGTTTGGATTAAGGATTGCAAGTTCAATGATTGTTTATAAATAAAAGTTTGAAAAAATAAAAATAAAAGCCGAAAGATTTACAAATTGAGCTTACAATCCTAAAGATTTATAAATTGAGCTTACGTCACGTTACGTTACGTCACGTTATCTAAACATATAAAATTTATATAAAATTCAAATGTTTTACGTAAAACTTGATTTTTTGCAATGTTATTATTTTTTTTTTTTGTAAAAATACAACTTTATGTTAATTAAGTCCAATTTTACATAAATTATCTCTAAAGATATGAGATTTACGTAAAGTTCAATTTTTTTACATGAAAGTAATATTTTTTGTGAAAGTTAGTGATTTACGTTACGTTACGTTACGTTACGTTACGTTACGTTACGTTACGTTATGGTATATGTTGTGTTACATTACGTTATGTTACGTTACGTCACATTACATTATGTTACGTTACATCATATTATGTTAGGTTAGGTTACGTTATTCACGTTATGTAACATTATATTATGTTATGTTGCGCTACGCTACGTTACATCACGTTATAATATGTTATGTCATGTCAAGTTACATTACGTCGTGTCAAATTACGTTGCGTTACGTTATGTTACGTTACGTTACGCTACGCTACGTTACAGATTGACAGCTCAATGACTATTTATAGATAAATTGAGCTTACAATTCTAAGGATTTACAAATTGAGCTTACAATTCTAAGGATTTATAAATTGAGCTTATATTTATTACGTTACGTTATGGATCGTAAGCTCAATGATTGTTTATAAATAAATGAAAGCTTAGAGAAATAAAAAAAACTAAGGATTTAGAAATTGAGCTCATGATCCTAAGGATTTATAAATTGAGCTTACAATCCTAATAATTTATAGGTATACTAAACTGAAATATTACTGAACTGAAACATCACTGAACTAAAATATTACTAAACTAGCACATCACTAAACTGAAACATCACTGAACTGAAATATTACAAATATGAAACATTACAAAACTGAAACATCACTGAACTCAAACATCACTAAACTGAAATATTACAAAATTGAATCATTACTAAAATAAAACATTACAAGATTGAAACATCACTCAACTGAAACATCATTGAACTGAAACATCACTGAAGTGAAACATTACTAAACTGAAACATTACTGAACTGAAACATTATTAAACTATAACATCGTGGAACTGAAATATTACTGAACTGAAATATCACTGAACTGAAACATTACTGAATTGAAACATCATTAAACCGAAAAATTAGTAAACTGAAACATCACTGAACTAAAACATCGCTAAACTAAAATATTACTAAACTGAAACATTAATAAATTGAAACATTACTGAACTTAAACATTACTAAACTCAAACATCACTGAACTCAAACATCACTGAACTCAAACATTACTAAACTGAAACATCACTGAACTGAAATATTACTAAAATAAAACATTACTGAACTGACACATCACTAAACCGAAACATTAATAAATTGAAACATAGCTGAACTGAAATATTACTAAACTGAAACATCATGGAACTGAAGTATCACTGAACTGAAAGATAAGTGAACTGAAACATCATTAAACTGAAACATCACTAAACCGAAACATTACTAAACTAAAACATCACTAAACTGAAACAATACTCAACTGAAACATTACTAAACAGAAATGTCACTGAACTGAAATATCGCTGAACTGAAACATTACTACACTAAAATATTAATGAACGAAAACATTACTGAATTGAAATATTACTAAACTGAAACATCACTAAACTCAAACATCACTAAACTCAAATATTACTAAATTGAAACATTACTAAATTGAAATATCACTGAACTGAAATATTACTAAACTAAAACATTACTGAACTAAAATATCACAGAATTGAAACATTACTAAACTGACACATCATTGAATTGAAACATCACTAACCCCAAACATTACTAAACTGAAACATAGCTGAATTGAAACATCAATATACTGAAATATTAATAAACTAAAACATCAGTAAACTGAAACACCACTGAACTGAAACATCACTAAACTGATACATCACTAAACTACCGAACTGAAACATCATTGAACTGGAACATCATTGAACCAAAACATTACTAAACTAAAACATCACTAAACTGAAATATTACTAAACTGAAACATCAGTGAACTGAAATATTACTACATTAAAACATTACTGAACTGAAACTTTACTGAAATGAAACATTACTAAACTGAAACATTACTGAACTAAAATATCATTGAACTGAAATATTACTAAACTTAAACATTACTCAATTGACACATCACTGAACTAAAACATTACTGAACTAAAACATCACTGAACTGAAGCATAACTGAACCGTATGATGACTAAACTAAAATATTACCTGAAACATTACTAAACTGAAATATTACTAAACTGAAACATTACTGAATTGAAACTTCATTGAAATGAAATATTACTAAATTGAAACATTACTGAGCTGGAACATCACTAAATTGAAACATTACTAAATTGAAACATTATTGCACTGAAACATCTCTGAACTAAAACATCACTGAACTGAAACATCACTGAACTTAAATATTACTAAACAGCAACATCACTGAATTGAAACATCACTAAACTGAAACATCACTGAATTGAAACATTACTAAATTTAAACATTACTGAACTGAAACATCTATAAACTAAAACATCACTGAACTGAAACATTACTGAACTGAAACATCACTAAACTTAAATATTACTAAACTGCAACATCACTGAATTGAAACATCAGTGAACTAAAATATCACTGAACTAAAACATCAATCATCTGAAACATTACTGAATTGAAACATCACTAAACTTAAATATTACTAAACTACAACATCACTGAATTGAAACATCACTGAACTGAAACATCGCTGAATTGAATTATTACTAAACTGAAATATTACTCAACTGAATCATTAGTGAACTGAAACATCACTAAACTGAAACATCACTAAACTGAAACATTACTGAACTGAAATATTTCAGTTCAGTAATGTTTCAGTGATGTTTCAGTTCAGTAATATTTCAGTTTAGTAATGTTTCAGGTTAGTAATGTTTCAGTTCAGTAATATTTCAGTTGAGTGATATTTGAGTTCAGTTATGTTTAGAGTAAGTAATATTTCAGTTCAGTAATATTTGAGTTTATTAATAGTTCAGTTTAGTGATATTTTAGTTGATTAATGTTTCAGTTTAGTAATATTTCAGTTCAGTGATGTTTTAGTTTAGTAATATTTCGGTTTAGTAAAGTTTCAGTTCAGTGATATTTCAATTCAGTAATGTTTCAGTTTAGTAATGTTTCAGGTTAGTAATATTTCAGTTCAGTAATGCTTCAGTTGAGTGATGTTTGAGTTCAGTTATGTTTGAAGTCAGTAATATTTCACTTCACTAATATTTGAGTTTAGTAATGTTTCAGTTTAGTAATCTTTGGGTTTAGTAATGTTTCAGTTTAGTGATATTTCAGTTCAGTAATATTTTAGTTCAGTGAAGTTTGAGTTCAGTGATGTTTTAGTTCAGTAATATTTCAGTTCAGTGATGTTTTAGTTCAGTAATATTTCAGTTCAGTAATGTTTTAGCTCAGTTATATTTCAATTCAGTAATGTTTCAGTTTAGTAATGTTTCAGTTTAGTGATGTTTCAGTTCAGTAATATTTCAGTTCAGTGATGTTTCAGTTCAATAATGTTTCAATTCAGTAATATTTGAGTTCAGTGATGTTTTAGTTTAGTAATATTTCAGTTCAGTAATGTTTCAGTTTAGTAATGTTTCAGTTCAATGATGTTTCAGTTGAGTAAGGTTTGAGTTTAGTAATATTTCAGTTAAGTGATATTTAAGTTTAGTGATATTTTAGTTCAGTGATGTTTCTGTCCAGTGATGTTTTGGTAGTGATATTCAGTTTAGTAATATTTTAGTTCAGTGGTGTTTTAGTTCAGTAATGTTTCAGTTCAATGATGTTTTAGTTCAGTAATATTTCAGTTCAGTAATTTTTCAATTTGACAATGTTTTAGTTTAGTGAGGTTTCAGTTGAGTAATATTTCAGTTGAGTAATGTTTCAGTTTAGTAGTATTTCAGTTCAGTGATGTTTTACTTCAGTAATGTTTCAGTTTAGAAATATTTGAGTTTAGTAATATTTTCAGTTGAGTGATGTTTCGGTTCTGTGATATTCAATTAATTAATATTTCATTTTGGTGACATTTTAGTTCAGTAATGTTTCAGTTTAGTAATATTTCAGTTCAGTAATGTTTCAGTTGAGTAATATTTCAGTTCAGTAATGTTTCAGTTGAGTGGAGTTTCATTTTAATAATGTTTTAGTTTATTAACGTTTCAGTCCACTAATGTTTGAGTTCAGTAATGTTTCAGCTCAGTGATATGCCAGTTTCGTGATGTTTCAGTAATATTTCAGTTCAGTAATGTTTTAGTTCAGTGATCTTTCAATTCAAAATATTTCAGTTCAGTGATGTTTCAGTTCAGTAATGTTTCAGTTCAGTAATATTTCAGTTCAGTAATATTTCAGTTCAGTAATGTTTCAGTTCAGTGATGTTTCAGTTCAGTAATATTTCAGTTGAGTGAAGTTTCATTTCACTAATGTTTTAGTTTAGTAACGTTTCACTCCAGTAATGTTTCAGCTCAGTGATATTTCAGTTTCATGATGTTTCAGTTCAGTAATATTTCAGTTCAATGATGTTCTAGTTCAGTAATATTTCAGTTCAGTGATGTTTCAGTTCAGTGATGTTTCAGTTGAGTAATGTTTTAGTTGAGTGATGTTTCAATTGAAAATATTTCAGTTCAGTGATGTTTCAATTGAAAATATTTCAGTTCAATGATGTTTCAGTTCAGTAATATTTAAGTTCAGTAATGTTTCAGTTCAGTGATGTTTGAGTTCCGTAAAATTTTCTGTTTAGTGATATTTACGTTACGTTACATTACGTTTGTATGAGGATATAAATCAATTGCATGAAGGAAGTAGAATTTAATACGACATCTAAATGGATGACATTAGACATTTATTATTGTCATTAGTGTGGCATTAAAATATATGAATTATAGAGATTGTAAGTTAATGATTGTTTATAAATAAATGAATGCTTAGAGAAATAAAAAAAAATTAAGGATTTACAAATTGATCTTGAAATTCTAAGGATTTACAAATTGAGTTTATAATCCTAGAAATTTATAAATTGAGCTTACAATTCTAAGGTAATAAATAGGGGGACAACACCATTAATTAGAACATCATTAATGTTGTATTTGGTTATCATAAATAATGTTGTACATTCTCAATGTCAAGCTTTTCGTGTTCCCAATGAATAATCATTTATTAAGATTTAATGCATATAACATTGATTAGACGGATACAAAATTACTTAAAAGAAGACGTCTTCTTATGTAAAATAAAAACATCGGGGAAAAAAATTATTTCTTGGAAGTTGGTTATATCTTGAGGAAAGAGAAAACGTTTTTCAAAGCACAATATTCCAAGTTACAACTGACATGTCATCAGGTAAAACCCATTTTAATATTAAATCACAACATAAATTATGGACCATTAGATCTTGATCCAATGGATATTAAACACTCACCACCCATGGAGATAATTTAGTGCTCACCATTGAAAACAACCTCATATATATATATATATATATATATATATATATATA
Source organism: Euphorbia lathyris (assembly GCF_963576675.1). Taxonomy (NCBI): domain Eukaryota; kingdom Viridiplantae; phylum Streptophyta; class Magnoliopsida; order Malpighiales; family Euphorbiaceae; genus Euphorbia; species Euphorbia lathyris. The sequence continues at coordinate 271,684 of NC_088918.1, forward strand.
TATATATATATATATATATATATATAGCTCTATATATTATCTCGTTCAATGCTTTCACCTTCTAATATAATGATCTGTTTTCTTTTGAAGTCCTGAACTTTTTGTTTCTTCATCAGTATGACTATAATATATTTTTTGGACTAGACTTAGACTTAAAGCTTCTTGCTAAAGATTTGCAACATGCTGAATAAGAAACAGGAGTGATATCGGAATATTCTTAAATGTGTCTGATTGCTATTTCCAAAGACCTGAAAGATAGAAAACAGTCAGATAGGGGGATGGGGACCGGCAAACCCTCTTCGATGCCTAAGTTAGTATCGAGAATATAAAACTTGGGAAGGATGTAGTAGTATTCTGGTATTTAGAATTGTGTACATATCCTCTTGGATTTTGCGTTATTTATAGACATTTGAGTTTGTGCTTAGATACATATGTCATCATTAGATTGGTTCGGAAGCTAAATTCCCGCAATAAGTGATTTTGGCGTGTATTTTGAGATTCAATGTCTTTTCTCCTTGCTGCTTCTGGAAAAGCCCTTAAAATCCTGAATGGACCGATTAATGATATGAGATAATGGATTTGGTTTAACTTTCTTAATCTCATTTCATATTTCATACCATATTTCAAATATGTGTTTATATTGTTATTCTTTTTCTTCTTGTTCTGAATTTCTATTTTAGTTAACATTGAATTTTGTATTCTTTTACAATTGAAAACATTCAAAATATCCAATGATTTGTCACTCAATTGGTTTTTAAATTACATCTTCATTCATAATTCCAAATGGCAGAAACAACAAAGGGTACTTCCTCTGTTTTTAACTTTTTTTTGTGGTGGATCCAGATTTGGCTATCATGAATCGAAATCCTCATTTTCTAAATCGTGACTTGTGAATTGAATATGGAATTAATTGCATTCCGAAATACCGTGCCCAAAATTGGTAGGGTGTCTTAACAATTCTATATCCCTTAGGTTAAATAATTTATTTGTCCCTTCCTTTTTATCTCACTCACTATTCAGTACCCTATTTTGAAATAGAGTACTAAGAGCATCTTCAATAGAGGGTGCCTAAAAAGTGTCAAAACTTAAACACATAATCCTAAAATATAATATTTTATTGTCTCTTTCATCCACATCACTTTTGGCAACCTTTACTTAAAAAAAGCTCCAATAGAGGTTGCTTGAAAAGTTGTCATTATAATCCTATAAATTATTATTTTATTATGAATATTAAAAATAAAAGGTTCCAGATTTTATTATTTCTAGGAGAGTGACCACATATTTTATATTAAAAAATAATAAACAAGGTTGCCAAGAGGTTGCCAAAAATTGACAATTTTCCTTGGCACCCACAATCACTCCAATAGTGGCCACCCTTTAAAAGTTGTCAAACCTGATACCACATCAGCTGACATTATTTTGGGCACCCTCTGTTGGAGATGCTCTAAGGTCTTTATCCTTTGTTCCTATTTACCTTTGGTCCTTCTGTCTGATTTTTTTTTTTAGATTTTTAACAGAAAGACATGTTGGAAAATTAAAAGCTATGGAAATTGATTGATGGAGATAGAGGGGTGGCGCAGAGAATGGAGGAGGAGGCATGCCATTTTACTTGTGATTGTCTAAGGTTGTGTTGATTAGGTTAGTTATTAAGATTTGGTGATGCTCCTATTCATAGTGTTGTGCGGAATTAATGAAAGATAAAATAAACAAGCAATCGAAAAACACAGATTTACGTGGTTCACCAACGTTGTGTTGGCTAGTCCACGGGAAGAAGGAGAATAGTACTATTAGGAGGCGAAAGTCAGATTACAATGATTAGGTTACATAATGGGGTATTTATAATACTCAATCTAACCTAATCCTACTAGGAACCCATGATCCCAATCCCAATCCAACTAGGAACCCATGATCCCAATCCAACTAGGAACCCATGATCCCAATCCAACTAGGAACCCATGATCCTAATCCAACTAGAAATCTGAAACCCAATACTACTCCGAGTAGGATATACTGATTCAAGGCATTATGACAAATCTCCACCTTGACTTGAATCCTCCTGAAAACATAACAGAAGCACCCATGATAGTGCCAGATGAACAGACTTCTCTCTCTCTGCCTCAGAGTCGTCCCCACAGGGCAACTAATAATCTCTGACGTTTAGCAAGTCCAAACAGTGTTGAAACTTGCTCTGTGGAACAGGCTTGGTAAACATGTCAGCCGGATTGTCAGCAGTGGCTACCTTCTTCACCTTGACCCTCTTCTCACTTCTCAGAAAATGAATACTCACATCTATATGCTTGGTCCTCTCATGATGAACCTGATCCTTGGCTAAACAGATCGCACTCAAGCTATCACAATACACTGTAGCCTGATCATGATATAGACCAAGATCACTAACCAGTCCTTTAAGCCAAATCCCTTCCTTAGCAGCTTCAGTTAGTGCCATATACTCTGCTTCCGTAGTAGACAAAGTTACTGTAGGCTGTAAAGTAGCCTTTCAACTGACAACTGAACCGCCAAGAGTGAAAACATAACTTGTCATAGATCTTCTACTGTCAACATCTCCAGCATAATCAGAGTCTAAAAAACCTGTCACCAAACACTATGTATCACCTCCATAAATGAGACCAACGTCAGATGTACCTTTTAGGTACCGAAAGATCCTCTTCACAGCTTGCCAATGCTCCTAGCCAGGTTCACCCATAAACCTGCTAACAACACTAACAGACTGTGCAAGATCAGCTCTAGTTCAGACCATTGCATACATCAAGCTTCCTACTGCACTAGCATAGGAAACTCGAGACATGTACTCCTTCTCTTCAGCAGACTTATGTGCAAAAGCAATAGACAGATGTGCACTTGCAGCACAAGGAGTATCTATAGGCTTTGCGGTAGACATGCCAAATCTTGACAAGATCTTCTGTGATAGAAAAAGTTTCCTTTTGCTTCTGTCCATGTAAATCTCTATTCCTATAATTTTTCGAGCTGCACCCAAATCCTTCATCTCGAACTCTGCACTGAGAAGACCCTTCAACTTTTGAATGTCATGCTTCTTCCTTGCAGCTATCAACATGTCATCTACATACAACACCAGATAGATAAAAGACTCATCTTCTAGTTTATTGTAATAGACATAACAATCATATGGGCTCCTGGTGTAGCTCAGTTGCATCATGTAGCTGTCAAACCTCTTATACCACTGCATGGGAGACTGCTTAAGTCCATACAAGGACTTCTTCAACTTGCAAACATAATTCTCCTTTCCAGGAATCTGGAAACCATCTGGCTGGGTCATTGATGTGCCTCAAGTGAGACTCACTAAGGGATAAGTGTACCCCGTCGTTATCAAGTAATAAAATTCTGGAAAAGTCCAGGTATCGTCCACAGGATTTATTTCTGCAAGTACCAAGCTACTTGGTCTTAGGTGTTATCTAGGCTTTGGGGGGTTTGAATTTGGTTTTGACTAAATTAATCTACTCCTAATTAAGTTACTTCTACTCCTATCTAAATTATTCTACCCCTAAGTGATCTTTTACCAATGTAATTGCCCGAAGGAGCATGAGGTGATACGATAATAATGAAAATAGATTGTTTAGACAACAGAATTAAACCCTAATCTAAGTCACTTGTGTCCGAGGCGATTAACCCTACCTATCCTCCTGAGGTCCCTAGTTCGTGATTCCCTTGTAAGGCCAAAACTAGCTCTAAGGCTCAGCAATTTGGGCTTAATCTTCTATAGGGTCGTCAATCCTATAGGCACTGACTAGGTCAGATTCAGCTCACAATATGTGCCAACTTAATTTTGGGATTATCAAATGAGTTAAACCAATCAGACAACGCGTAAGACAAAGATTAAAGCAATAAAACAATTGAACAAAACAAAACTATAATATATATTAAAGATGAAAATACTGTCACGAAGTTACAATGAGCCTAGGATTCATAACATGTATCAGAGGCTAGACAGAATGTAAAAGAGAAGAAAAATCCCTTTCAGAGAACCTGTCTACTAATGCAAGCGTCTTCCTAGGACTTAAGGATGGAACTTGAGCAATCCTCGGTGAACGGAGCTATCTTCAATGGAGGTTGAAGGAGATGGAGGAGGTGGAGATGATTTATCAAGGTGGAAGCTAGGGTTTTTACAAAGATAAAAGATGTCCCAAAATTCCTAACAAATGGAACTATTTATAATGAAAAACTAAAACCTACTCCTACTAAAAAACTATTCCTATTAAAAGATTAAATAATAAAAACTTATTCCTAATAAAAGATTAATTAAAATAAAAACATATTTCTAATAAAAGACTAAATAAAAAGCTATTCTAATGGAAAAATAACTCCCTAAACATTATCTAATAAAAAAATAATTTATCTCTGGGGATGGAAAATTCAATTATTTAAATACAAAAAACCCAGAGATAATCCCTAAAAATCTGCCAAAATATTCTGCACGATTTTATTTTGCACGATCTTTATTTGACTTGAACTCTTGAGTGGGTCCTGATTCTGATCCTTAAAAATCTCTACTTTTATCTCTAAAAATCTGCACATAATCTCATAAAATATTATTTAGATAATTCATCCAAAATTAATTAATTATCCTACCAAAAATCCGTTTTAATTACCAAGTCAAATTTGATTTATTTTTGTTAGGTTAATTTCTTAATTTTGGATACAGATAAAGCTCAAAATAACACATAGAGATTAATTTATTAAAAGTGAGAAAATACTTGACAAAAGTTAGGAATATTTAATAAAAAACTAAAAAGTAATTTAAAAACCTAAAATTGACAAAATAATAATAAATTGCTATTAAAGTAAATAAAAAGAAAATAAAAGATATAAAATAGTTCGTAAAACCGTATCCAAAGATAGGGGTTTTTGACCCCTATCAAACCTCATCACACTTAAAACTTTACTTGTCCCCAAGTAAACTAAAAACTAAACCCGCAATCACAATATAGCTAGGAAACCTCCGGGTTTTACTAGGTGCTTGACACAATTTCGAGCATCTGTATTTACATGCATTCGGAAGTACAAAACAGAGACACGATATCCAAAAGCCGCATTTCAATTATCATAGGTCATATTTTTTAGAAAAAGATGCATGTTCAATTAAACGAGCTTAAGGGGATAGCTAAGTAAAACACCTCACCATGGGTAGTTCACTCAATTCACACAATTTTAGTGGCTAAAGTGTTTACTCTCGGCTTATGTTCTTGCTTAGAATTACGTTGGCTTTGCACGTTCATCCGAGTTCCTCTACTATGCTACATGACTCCGATGATATCAAAAAGAGCCTCGAATTGGGGTTGTAATGTGGTTAGAGGGTTAAAGGTACAACAAGGGTTAGAAGTTCTAGCGCTAGAAAAATAAAGTTTAAGAATGGCTTTAGCAAATATGAAGTGATTGAGCTTTTTATTTCTATATTTTTTTTCTGAGACGTTTTAAGTTTAAGAACTGGGGAATGAAGTTCTTCCCTTTTTGTTCGTCTCTTTTTCTTTTTCTTTTCTTTTTTTCTTTCTTTTTTTTCTTTTTGGATAGTAATGCTCATTTACTTCTTAGCATTTTGGCTCACTTCTATGATGACATAAACAAAGATAAAGCGCTAGAAGAAAATACAGACTCAATGCGAGCTTTCCAAAAATTCCGGTTAAGTAACAAACCAAGTGATGGTTTGCAAAAAAATTGGGTTAGAACGAAAGAACAATCTACAAGATACAAAATACAGGCTCAAATGGGCTTCCTAAAGTGGATGAAAAAGAGAAAATAATGTAAAGAAAAAGGTTAATTCTAATGAGCCTGATTCATCGTTTATCATCTCAAATCATTGCATGCAGATTCAACTCAGTATTAGGTGCAAAATCTGTAATCTTCCACAAGTCAAAGCATTCACATAAAAATGTCAAGAAAAAGAGTTTTTTGATGTTCGCTCTTAGGCTCAAATTCAACTCACAATTCTTTGGGTTTCAATTTTGGCTCATGTTCTTATAGATACAAGGATTGTGTCCTACACCTAAACTAGTTTTCATGCAATTTTAGCTTCGGTTCTCAACTCCCAGAAACAAATAACGAAGTTTAGATTCGAAGGAAGTTTTCTGTTTTAGGTCCTAACTATGCAAAAACATAAATAAAGCAAAAATAAAACACCAAAACGCAAACCTAAACTAGGCACGACGCAACAAAAATTTAAAATTTATACAAGTTTTTGTAAGTTTGTCTACCCCTCCTCCTCACACTTAAATCATGCAATAAGTTTCAACATTGCATATAAAAACACTAAAACACATGTGAAAGAAGTTAGGGTGGAGAAGACAACTTACTGACCAGATAAATTGTATAATTCTAAGGACTATATCATACTAAAAACAAAATACAACGCAACACGATTTATTTTTTTTTTTCAGCGAGCTGGCGGGCAGAAGGTCGGGGAATTTTTTTTTCGCCAGCTCGGCGAGCTGGCAGGCAGAAAGTCGGAATTTGTTTTTCCCAGGAAAAAATAATTTTTTTTAATCCCGAACAGTGAAAGACAAGAGAAAAAGAAAAAAAAAACGCAAAAGAAAAGTAAAGAACTAATCTAAAAGCATAAATCTATAATCTAAAAAAACCTGAAAAATTTATTCTAACTTGGGTTGCCTCCCAAGAAGCGCTACGTTATAGTCGGTGAGCTCGACATAGAATTCCCTCCTAGGTGTATGCTGACATCCGCGTTAGGAATTCAAATTCCTGAATAAATAATCCGTACCTGCAAAACATATTATCAGTTTCAATGAATTTTAATGAAAATAAAGTACAAAATTTAAATAAATTATGAAAAAGTTTAGTTTGCTCCCTTCTTGATTCTCTTGGTAAATCAAAGAGAATGAAAATTTCTGGGCATGGAGCAAAACCGAACTCTTCTATTTTTGGATTCTTCTCTAGAGGCTCAATTTCAACTGACTCCTCAATTAATATTGAAACTTTTGGTTTCTCACAATTAGGGATCAGTTCTTCATTGTTAATGGGAAAAGATATTACCTTATCAACCTGACCTACCAAATTAGGTTCCTTAATTGATTCGTCCGCGGTTGAATCAACTAGGATCCCTTTTTGTATGCATAAATTTTTAATTGAAGCATACAAATCATCAGTTTGATCTTCGTGAGTAGATAAGAAGTTAAGCAAATGCGTAATAGACTCCTTATTTCTATTGTTCTGAGCCATTTTCTCAAAAAAGAAGAATCATTAGAAATAAAAATAAAAATTAAAAACAAATATTCACACAAAAATATTCACAAAAACTGCCTAAACTAACAAATCAACCTTTGGTTCGATATTGCAGAAGAAATAAATCCCCGGCAACGGCGCCAAAAACTTGATGCGCCTCAGGTGAGACTCACTAAGGGATAAGTGTACCCCGTCGTTATCAAGTAATAAAATTCTGGAAAAGTCCAGGTATCGTCCACAAGATTTATTTCTGCAAGTACCAAGCTACTTGGTCTTAGGTGTTATCTAGGCTTTGAGGGGTTTGAATTTGGTTTTGACTAAATTAATCTACTCCTAATTAAGTTACTTCTACTCCTATCTGAATTATTCTACCCCTAAGTAATCTTTTACCAATGTAATTGCCCGAAAGAGCATGAGGTGATACGATAATAATGAAAATATATTGTTTAGACAACTGAATTAAACCCTAATCTAAGTCATTTGTGTCCGAAACGATTAACCCGGTCCCTAGTTCGTGATTCCCTTGTAAGGCCGAAACTAGCTCTAAGGCTCAGCAATTTGGGCTTAATCTTCTATAGGGTCGTCAATCCTATAGGCACTGACTAGGTCAGATTCAGCTCGCAATATGTGTCAACTTAATTTTGGGATTATCGAATGAGTTAAACCAATCAGACAAAACGTAAGACAAAGATTAAAGCAATAAAACAATTGAACAAAACAAAACTATAATATATATTAAAGATGAAAATATTGTCACGAATTTACAATGAGCCTAGGATTCATAACATGTATCAGAGGCTAGACAAAATGTAAAAGAGAAGAAAAATCCATTTCAGGGAACCTGTCTACTAATGCATGCGTCTTCCTAGGACTTAAGGATGGAACTTGAGCAATCCTCGGTGAATGGAGCTTCTTCAATGGAGGTTGAAGGAGATGGAGGAGGTGGAGAGGATTTCTCAAGATGGAAGCTAGGGTTTTTACAAAGATAAAAGATGTCCCAAAATTCCTAACAAATGGAACTATTTATAATGAAAAACTAAAACCTATTCCTATTAAAAAAACTATTCCTAATAAAAGATTAAATAATAAAAACCTATTCCTAATGAAAAACTATTCCTAATAAAAGATTAATTAAAATAAAAACATATTCTCCTAATGAAAAACTAAATAAAAAGCTATTTTAATAGAAAAATAACTCCCTAAACATTATCTAATAAAAAACTAATTTATCTCTGGGAATGGAAAATCCAATTATTTAAATACAAAAAACCTAGAGATGATCCCTAAAAATCTGCCAAAATATTCTGCACGATTTTATTCTACACGATCTTTATTTGACTTGAACTCTTGAGTGGGTCCTGATTCTGATCCTTAAAAATCTTCACTTTTATCTCTAAAAATCTGCATATAATCTCATAAAATATTATTTAGATAATTCACCCAAAATTAATTAATTATCTTACCAAAAATTCGTTTTAATTACCAAGTCAAATTTGATTTATTTTTGGTAAGTTAATTTCTTAATTTTGGGTACAGATAAAGCTCAAAATAACACATAGAGATTAATTTATTAAAAGTGACAAAATATTTGACAAAAGTTATAAATATTTAATAAAAACCTAAAAAGTAATTTAATAACCTAAAATTGACAAAATAATAATAAATTGCTATTAAAGTAAATAAAAAGAAAATAAAAGATATATAATAGTCCCTAAAACCGTACCCAAGGGGTTTTTGACCCCTATCAGTCATGTATATCTCTTCCTCCAAATCTCCATGCAGAAAGGTTGTCTTTACATCAAGTTGCTCAAGCTCCAAATCCTGATGTGTAACTATAGCTAGCAACACTCTAATAGAGGTGTGTCTGACCACTAGTGAGAATATCTCATTATAATCCACTCCCTCTCTTTGATTGAAACCTCTAGCAACAACTCTAGCCTTATACTTGACTCCCTCTGCAGGTGATATCCCTTCCTTCATCTTGAGAACCCACTTGCAAGTAATAATCTTTCTCCTTGGAGGTGGTATGACTAAATCCGATGTTTGATTCTTATGAAGGGACTTCATCTCATCTCCCAGCAAGTCATTTCTCAGAATCGGTGCCTGAAACAGCTTCTTTGTAAGTTGATGGTTCACGAGTTTCCAGCTCTTCAGCAACCTGTAGTGCATAGCCCACCATGTCCTCGTACCTCTTAGGTGGCCCAACTCCAACCCTCCTTGGTCGATCTTGAGCTAAGCTACAATGTGTAGCTTCAGATGGTTGAGAAACTGGTGGTGTAGATTCTGGTAGCTCTATTTCTACTTCTAACTCTTGTTCCTTCAAGCCACTCTCACTCTGTATGACCTGAAACTCCACCTGTTTATCAATGCTATCAGTTTCTATTGCATTTGTAGGCTTCACAATGGGTCTAAGCACAGATTTTTCGTCAAAGACTACATTTCTGCTCAGAATGACCCTTTTCTCTGATGAAGACCAGATCCTGAAGCCTTTAACTCCACCTCCATAGCCTACAAACACTCCCTTCTTGGCTCTTGGCTCTAGCTTACCCTTATTAACATGATAGTAAACTGTGCACCCAAAAGTTTTCAAATTTGAGTAATCAGCAACCTTCCCTGACCACATTTTTATAGGCGTCTTGAGCTGTATACTGGTGTGTGGTCCGCGGTTAATCAGATAATATGATGTGTTCACCGCTTCAGCCTAGAATCTTCTATCTAACCCGGCGTTAGAGAGCATGCACCTCGCCCTCTCTAGTAATGTTTGGTTCATTCGTTCAGCTACACCATTTTGTTGCGGTGTATTCCTGACTGTGTGATGCCGAGCAATCCCTTCATCCTTACAAAACTGATCAAACTCAGACGAGTAGAATTCCAGACCATTATCAGTTCGCAACCTCTTTATCTTCTTTCCTTTTTGGTTTTCCACCAATGCTTTCCACTGCTTGAAATGCTTGAAAGCTTCACTTTTATGCTTCATCATGATGATCCAAGTCATCCTTGAATAATCATCAATCAGAGACACAAAATATATGTGACCTCCCAAAGACTCAACTCGAGATGGACCCCAATAATCAGAGTGGATATAATCAAGTGTGCCTTTTGTTATATGAATAGCTTTGGGAAACTTACTGCGATGTAGTTTCCCAAAGACACAGTGTTCACAAAACTCCAGACTCTTGAATTTATGACCACCAAGAAGATCATCCTTTGATAGAATCTGCATCCCTGTTTCGCCCATATGACCAAGTCTCATATGCTATAGCTTTGTCATATCTTCCTGATCAATCTCTGACGATGCAGCATTAGCTGAACCTGTAACAGTGGAACCTTGCAAGAAATACAAAGTATCATGCTTCACACCTTTCAGAATCACATCAGAACCTTTACAAACATGCAGAACTCCATCTTTTCCTGACCAGCTGAGACCCCTGCTGTCTAGCAGACTCAGAGATACCAGATTCTTCGTCATCAATGGAACATGCCTGACTTCGTGCAATGTGCAGAACTTACCATCACGTGTCCTCAACTTGATCGAGCCTATTCCAACTACCTTGCAGACATGACTATTAGCCATTGAAATGCTACCTCCATCTACCTGCTTATAAGTTGAAAACCACTCTCTCCTTGGAAAAATATGATAAGATGCTCCAGAATCAAGAACCCACACATCAGAGTGATGAGTGTGTTCATCAGCAACTAGAGCAATATCATTTTCAGAGCTGGTGTTGCCATCTGCTACAGCAGCAGAACCTGGTTGATTTTCTGATTTCTTCTTCTTTGGACAATTAGTTTTCCAATGTCCTTTCTCCTTACAATAATTACAGGTGTCGTCTGGCTTGGGACCCTTTGAGGACGGCTTCTTAGACTTCTTCTTTCCACTGTTTCCCTTTCCCTTATTGCTGCTGGCAAACAGTCCAGAGGCCTGATTATCTGCACCTGTATTGTTCGCCTTATGGCGCAACTCCCTGCTATGAAGAGATGACCTAACTTCTTCTAGAGTCACAGAATCTTTACCAACAATAAATGATTGAACAAAATTCTCATATGAAAGCGGTAAAGAAACCAACAGAATCAAAGTAGCATCTTCATCTTCAATTTTCACATCAATATTACGTAATTCTAGTAATAATGTGTTCAATTGATCTAAATGATCCCTGAGTTGCGTACCTTCCTGCATTCGCAGGCCAAACAGACGTTGTTTCAGAAGAAGTTTGTTTGTTAGAGATTTCGCCATGTACAAACTCTCTAACTTCATCCACAGACCAGCATCAGTCTCTTCGTCTGAGACCTCAGTGATGACATCATCTGTGAGGCACAACATAATTGTCGAATGTGCCTTTTCTTCCAGAATCGTCATCTCATCAGTGACTTCTCCCGTTGCCTTCTTCAACGGCGTCCACATACCTTGTTGTTTTAACAAAGTCCGTATCTTGATCTGCCATAGACTGAAACTATTTCTCCCAGTAAACTTTTCGATTTTCACGTTCATCGCAGACATCTTTCTCTTCCAAAAACAAAACCCCGATCGGAAACCGAAAACTCTGATACCAGTTTGTTGTGCGGAATTAATGAAAGATAAAATAAACAAGCAATTGAAAAACACAGATTTACGTGGTTCATCAACGTTGTGTTGGCTAGTCCACGGGAAGAAGGAGAATAGTATTATTAGGAGGCGAAAGTCAGATTACAATGAGTAGGTTACATAATAGGGTATTTATAATACCCAATCTAACCTAATCCCACTAGGAACCCATGATCCCAATCCCAATCCAACTAGGAACCCATCATCTCAATCCAACTAGGAACCCATGATCCTAATCCAACTAGGAATCTGAAACCCAATACTACTCCGAGTAGGATATACTGATTCAAGGCATTACGACACATAGTGAGCCCAAACCCTAATTCTATGTCTGGCTCGTTCCATTTCGGATGGATCGGATTAATTTGATCTATATACCCAATTAATTGGAGTAGTATTTACTTAATAATTACTTAAATTATATATAAAACTTAAATTATATATAAGACTCAAGATTGCAAGCAAATAAGTAGTATTTAATTTATATATATGCATATACAATGCTATTAAGCATGATGTATGACTTAATATTTAACTTTTCCAGAAAAAGCCATTATAAAAAGTAATGAAAAAACTATTTTCTAAATTTTATTATAGCATACACGTATCGACATATTATTTGCATGATTAATTACATATATTACTTTTTGGGTATCATCCAGGCATTTTTTCGGGGGCGGTGTGAGGATCTCTACGATTGGGGATAGTAACATCTACCCGTCCAAATTTAGTCTTCGGGGGTAAAACTTCCCATGTCCCCACCCACGGACCCAAAAATTTCGTCTTTTCCCCGGCTCCGTCGGTTCGGATCCCCACGTTTTTTGAGGAATCCCTGCATCATTGTCATCCCTAGTTAACGACCTCAAATTTAAAATATTCAAAATTTGAGTTGTTTTTTTACCATAGCACTACATTTTTATATTCCAAAATCATCTTTATTGGAGCTTTATCTCTTTAAAAATTCACTATCTCTCCCAACCAAATAACACCTAAATGACCTTAAAACGAAAATTTTCAAGAATTAAATTTCTCTAGAATATCATTAACTCTTCAAAAAAAAATTATTTTGAGGCCATCAACAGTGGTTTTGAAACGTTGAGTGGCCACCGAGTATAAAGTTCAGTAATCATACTGTTAAGAATTGAAGTTCAATGGTCATATTGTTAAAATGAATAAATTCAGTGGCTATAGATGTAATTTACCCTAATTTAAATTACCAATAGAACTGGGCTGAAAATAAATATTTTATTCATTGATTTATTAATTTTTATGTTATCATTTACACTTATTTGCAATTAACATCACATTCACAATATCGATGATAAGAAGTAATAATTGCAATTGATTTAGGTTTTGTGGTATAAGTTTCGCAAATGCAATTCCTTGGTTTACTTATTCTTTCTCCAAATTCTTCTCTAATAAAGTCATGTTCACATGCTTTAGCTTCATCTTCGCATCTTCCATTAAAATATCCTTCCTCTTTACAAAATTTCCTATCATTTTCTGCACAAAATCAACACACATATAATATATATATATATATATATATATATATAGTGGTGAATACATGATTGTTCGATTGGAGGACCGATTTTACACGTGGTGTATAAAAAAAATATTTTTACTAAATCGGTGTTTAATAGAGAAAATTTAGATTTAGAGAGGATCTAATAGGCTAGAAAAATTAGAAATTTAAATTTAAAAAGGGCCTAATTAGAAAAAAAAAAGAAATTTGGATTAGTTAGGATGTAACAGACCAAAAAAATTAGAAATTTAGATTTAGAGAGGGTATAGTATGCCAAAAATTGAGTTTGGTAATTGAAAACTATTTATTAATAATTTTTAATGAAAAAAAATAAAAAAATTTATAGAAATAAATTCGGAAATAATATGGGAGAGAAAAAAATATCATAAAGAGTGGAATCAATTTGATTCCTTAGAATAAGGAAGGATGGTTGATTTCAATATAGTGGATAACGTGAATCTCATTATCTATTACATATTGATTAATCAAAAATGGGAATTATTCATTCCTATTCCTATTCTCATTTCATATGCTATTTTTATCTAACCAAACATCCCCTAATGTAATGACTGACTAGATGAAAACCACGTATGTGATAATTTCATAAAAGAAAACAAAAAGAAAGAAAGAAATACCTTCAAGGGTAAATGCACATAATACCATCATGCAAAAGATGAAAATGATTGATTTCATCATTTTAATCTTTTACTTAGCTTCTACAAGTTGGGTTCTGTCTATGTGAGGCAATTAGAAAGAATTTATAGACAAGATTTTCTTTTGGTAAATTACACCCTGGACCACTGAACTTCACTCATTTTTAATATTATGGCTATTGAACTTCAATTTTTAATGGTATAGCTACTGAACTTTACACTTTTAATATCGGTGGCCACACTCAACGTCTCAAAACAATTGTTGAAGGTCTCAAAATAAAAAATTTGAAGAGTAAATGATAACCTAAGAAACTTTAATTCTTGAAAATTTCCGTTTTGAAACCATTTAGGTGGTGTTTGATTAGGAAGGTTAGTGAATTTTTAGAGAGAGAAAGCTTAAATAAATGTGATTTTGGAAAATAAAAAATGTGGTTTCATGGTAAATGTCGTTCTAAACAACTTTAATTCTTCAATGTTTTTATTTTAAGGTCGTGAACATTCATTTTGAGGAGTTAGTTAAAGTTGATTTTGACCACCGATATTAAAAAGTGTAAAGTTTAGCAGTCATGTCGTTAAGAATTGAAATTCAGTGATTACAATGTTAAAATAGGTAAAGCTCAGTGGCCATATGGATGTAATTTGTCTGATTTTCTTTAGATTCATATCTATAAACAACATTTTTTTTTATGATATATTATCTTTTCTTTTTTTATTATATATTATTATAGATAATAAAGTAAATTACTTTGGATTAAATATTCACATAATTTTTTTTTCTTTACTCTTCTTGATTTATCACAATATATAGTGAGACTGCTTTAATAAAGGGATAGTTCCATTGTGCTTTGGCTGATTTGTAGGAATTCTTATATTAAGCATCGAGTCTTTTATGTTATTCAAAAGACTCCTAATTCATATTTTGATACGTGTCAAAATATGTATGGGAGATCCTCCATTTGACATGGAGAACTAGGCGCTTCTAATAATTTGCCGATTTGTAGATATGAATGGCAATTTTAGATACGAAAACACGATTTACAGAGACAATCCGACTGATACGAAACACGATTGACACAAAAATCATTTTTCTAGCATTTATAACATATAAAACCATATAGAACATATATATGAGATAACACAATTTTGACACGAAATTGCCACCTCTATTTTGAAGATAAGTGTATGTGCATTTTTTTTTGTTGCTGCAAAAATGGTTCTGAGTTTTTTTGTTTATAAAATCAAAGATTTTTAGATTGATATTTGCTAATTTGACTGTTAATGACCTCAAAATAAAAAATGTTAAGAATTAAAGTTAATAGAATATCATTATTTCTTTTTTTTAAGGTAATTAATAGTCAAATTGGGAGTGTAAACTTAAAAGTCATTAGCGTTTTCGTTGATTAGCAGATGAGAGTTTGCTTTTTTTCTTGAAAAAAAGGATTGAGTTTCATGCAAGTTCGCAAAACCTCTAAGATATTAATATAAGATATAGTATTGGATCTTAACTACCAGCTTGAACTATTGGTTAAAATGGTTCTATGACATGGTATTAGAGTTGTTTGGATTAAACAGTCGAGGGTTCGAGTGCTGACAACCTCATTAATTTGTGGAATTAGAAACACATGGTGGATGATCATTTTGTTTTTTTCTTTTTTTAATCTAATTAATTATTTTTACATAACTTGGCAAAGAAAACTTTAAGAAATATCACGTGTTAAATTCAAGTGTCAAAAATATTGTTACTTGTCAATGAAATAATGATTCTGTTAAATATTCATATAAATTTGGTGAAATTTTTCACCAATTAAAGTAGGTCAGTGGCCAAATATAACAAAATAATAGATCAGGGACCGAATTAATTCTTTTTTGGATAAGTCAAAGGATGAAATAATACTTTAAGCCTAAAAAAATCAAGCAAACTTGATGAAAAAAACGAGCAAAATTGGACAAACAAAAAATATAAGAAAAACGATAAAAGTTCAAAAAATCTAAAAGAAAACAACCAACAAACTTGGAAACATAAAAAAAAAAAAATTTGAAATAAAGAAAAAAAATAGAAAAAAGGAAAAAAGGAAAAAAGGAGAATAATAGAAAAAGGAGATAAAACAGATGAAACTTGGAAAAATGGGTAAATGGAAAAAAATAGCCAAAAATTGAGTAAACTTGGAAAAAATAGAAAAAACGAAAAAAATACAAAAACTTAAAAATTTGAAATAACGAAATAATGAAATAACGAAATAACGAAATAACAAAAAAAATGTGGAATTTTGGAAAAACACAAAAAGTGGAAACATGAAAAATAAGAAAAATTGAAAAACATGCAATTTTAGAAAAACGAGAAAACCGAAAAAAAAAGGTTAAAGAAATGAAAAAATAAAAAATATTTAGAATTGTGAGAAAACGAGAAAATGGATAAAATGAGAAAAACGAAAAATGGAAAGAGCTAGAAGAATGCGAGAAAAAATGAAAAAACTTCTAAAAACGTGAAATAATAAATGAATATGGAAAATGGAAAGAAACGGCAAACTAGAAAAATTTTAAAAAAATGAAACTTGGAAAAATGGGCAAATATAAAAAAAATTGAAAAATATAAAAACGAAAAAAATTGAAAAAACAACAAAAAGGTGGAATTTAGACACGAAGAAACTTAAACAAGTGAAAAAAAAGAGAAATGGAAAAACGAAAAAAAAACATGTAAAGCGTGAAAAAGAAAAAAAAACGTGGAAATACGGTTCTAAAACAGCTAGGCGGGATGGCAGCGACCAGATGCGGGCTAGTGGAAGTGTAATCTAGACGGCTCGGTTTTTGTCGAGGCAATGCAGCCTATTATCAGGAATAGCGAGGGTGAGGTGGTTTCGTACAGTGGCACTATAATGGGGCGTTTGATCCAGGGATTGTGGAGGCTATTGCACTTAGGCACATTTTGGTTTGGGTCGCCTTATTGCACCTTCATCAAGTGGTGATGGAGATAGACACAAAAGTTATTGCACAAGTTACAGTCGAATCAAAAGGATATCTCTGATATTTGAGGTATTATACAGGAGTGTATGAATTTTTTTTTAGCTCAAAATGTAGCTTTTCATGTCGTTTTTGTTCCTAGGCTAGCCAATGTGACAGCTCATGCAATTGCAAGACACCTTATCCTATGCTACCTGCTATTCCTCGGCTTCTATCCCTATTTGGTTAGAAGTCGTTCTTTGTAAGAATTTATTGGGTAGTGGTAAATAAAATTTGAGGTATTTCTCTTAAAAAAAATGATAAAAAAAGTTATCCAATTGGTACATGCTATGTTTAAAATTTGTACCCTCGGCCTTTCATGATCTATAAATATCAAATAAATTAAGGATGTTGTACTTAACGAAATGCCTTTATCAACTAAAAGAACAAACTTTCTCTCGAACTAATTTTTCAGAATTATGTCATCCCGTAATTTTTTGAAGTTATATTCTTATGAAAACCAAAGAGTAAGCCAAAAATAATATCAAAATTGTTTGTATTTATAAGTACCAGACTGAATATCAAATCAGATTTATAATTAGATCAGGGGTCACTTGATCAAATTGGATGATTTGGATTGGTCTAACCGGATAACGTAATAATTAAATAATATTTATATATGAACAAAAATATTATATATATTAGTTATAATAATATAAATTTTAGTAACAGTAGTTAAAAAGATTATCCCACATCAGTCATATAGAACTGTAAGAGGTACCCCAATGAATATAAATTTGGTAGTGCCACAATATTGAGAAGCATTTTTTACCCCGTTTGGTACGCCGTAATGAACGTTGTAATGGAATGTCATAATGGAGGTTCATTATCATGCTTGGATGAGCCATATTGTTTTTGTTGTAATGGATCACAATTACATCACTCAAATTTTCCTTACAAACTTATGTAATGGGCATTACACAACAAAAATAGGAAAGAATTCTCATTATGACTAGCCCTTGTATTTTTATTAATAATACTTATTATCCACCATTCTTATTAAAAGTAAAACAAAAAAATGAGAAAAATGCAGAAAAAGTGAAAACGGAAAAATCAGAAAAACTTAAAAAAACACGAAAAACGTGAAACGCGAAAAAATGAGGGAAAAAACACGATATATGGGAAAAATATAAAAATGCGAAAACAGAAAAGTACGAAAAAATGGAGAAAACGTAAAAACACAAGAAAATAGGAAAAAAAGCCCAAAAAGTACAAAAAAAAATGTGAAAATACGAAAAACAGAAAAACGGGAATTACGAACAAAACTAACAAATATAACATTGCAGAGGTTATCCACAACTCTATAGAACATTCTAATCTTATTATGCAGGTATATCATTTTTTTTATATAAGCATACAACTAAAGTTTTTTTTTTTTTTTTTTTTTTTTTTTGCGTTAAAGCTATAAAAATGTGAGATTAAATAACATAAATTCACTAGCTTGGTTAGATATATATTACAGTAGTACGTAAGTTCACTAGTTTGGATAACTAATTGAATAACAAATGTTACATAATATAATATTTTCATGTGCTCACATTTCTTATTCAAAACCTTTTTTTTATTTTTTTTTATTTTTTTGGTAAGAAAGAAAAGAAAAAAAAACAAAACCAACAAAAAACCTACATCGGGATCAGTCTAGGAAGGCTGACCCCAATCCTATCCTCTAGGAGAGAAGGCAAAAGAAAAGAAGGAGGAACAGAGAGGGTAGAAACACCTAACATTCTCCCATGCCCAGCAGCTGCTAAGCGATCCGCCACGCGGTTTTGCTCCCTAAAAATATGGGAGAAATTAAGATACTCAAAGGCAGGACGAAGCCTCAAAATAGCTTTGATGAGATTCTGGCTCTTCAGACAAACAGCCTGGCTATCTGAAATCCTGTTAATAGCCTCCAGATTATCAGATTCCACCGAGAGCTTTTTAACACTCATGCGAATGGCGAGTTTAATACCTGACAAGATACCCCAGAGCTCCGCAGAAAAGGAGGAGCCCGTCCCCAAGTTATGGGTAAACCCCGCCATCCAATTGCCACCAGCATCCCGAAGAACTCCTCCAGCAGCAATTCTGCCATTGCTAAGGCAGGAGCCATCAGTATTCAACTTAGCAAACCCTTCTCTAGGCTTACTCCAGCCAACTAGCAGGATCTCTTTATCCGGGGAGGGGCGAACAAGGGAATCTCTTTCAAAGCTTTGAGTAATAACAAAGAGCTTCTTCGAGAAGAAAAACAGTAAATCAGGAATAAGGACAGCCTTACCCGCAAATAATTCTTCATTCCTCCACTTCCAGATTTGGTGACAAGTAATAGCAAAGAGGATGGCACCGTGCTCCATGTTGGCCAGCAAGTTCCCCTTGGCTCCTTGAGAGAACCAGTCCCTTTCAGAAAAGGCCATGAAGGAAGGGAGGATGTGATGAGGGAGGATCCCTTCCCAGATCTTCTTACTATTTGGGCAATCCCTCAAGGCATGGCACAAGGTTTCCACATTGCCTCTGCATCTACTACAGGCACTAGACTCAGTCAAGTGCCTTCTGTGCCTATCCGCATTCGTAAGGAGCCTATCTTTGATACCCAGCCAAAGGAAGCTCCTGATACGGTAAGGGATCTTGAGGGACCATATGGACTTCCAAATCTCCAAGGGAGGATCAGCCCTATTAGGGGTAAAAGCTTCATAGGCCGATTTACAAGAATAAGTACCATTATTCGTCAAGGCCCAGCAATGTCTATCCTTATCCTCCTCTTGATTGCTAATCTTCACTCCTCTAATATTAAGAAGGGTCTCCAGACTAAAGAAAGAGTCGAACTTTGACCAGATCCAGTCTCCCCCCGAGTCCACCACATCAGCAATTTTCCAGGAAAGGAGATCAGCCGACGGAGGGGCATTACACACATCAATCAGCGGTTTATCACCAATCCAGGTGTCATACCAGAAGCTAATAGATCTACCATTACCCACCTCCAGGCCAATCCCCGTACAGAATTCAGCAAACACGGCACTGAGCCCTTTCCAGAGGAAGGAACAGCTAACAACCCTCTCCTTCGAGCCACCAAAGATTCTATCTTTCCGATACTTCCCGCACAAGAGACGGACCCAAAGGGAGGAGGGGCATTGCCACATTCTCCAAAGAAGTTTCATTAACAGGACTTTATTATTGTCCTTTGCCTGCCTAATACCAAGACCCCCCTTGTTTTTAGGCTGGCAAGCTTCCTTCCACGGGACCAGGTGAACCTTTCTCCCATCTCCAGACTCACCCCACAGGAAACGCCGATTTATCTTATCCAGGTCACTAAGGACAGGCTCAGGAAGCTTACAGGCCTGCATGATGTGGTTCGGAGCAGCGCAGTTTATAGTTTTATCTTTTTCGCATTTTTCACATTTTTCTATTTTTCATGTTTTCCATATCTTTTACATTTTTCTCATGTTTTTTTTGCATTTTCTACGTTTTTCGTTGATTTTAATTATATGAATAAAATTTATAACTATATTTAATGAAACAAACATTACTATGGCAATAGTAATTACATTTCATCAATTATTTACAATTTGTCAACCAAACATGGTAATGGAATCATAATTACATTCCATTACATTACAATTTTAATTACATTACAACTTTGATTACATTACATTCCATTACATCGTACTAAATGGGGTTTTTGAGTTTGGAGCCATAGTTGAAAACAATTTACACTAATATATATATATGACTGACCTACTTTTGCAGTTCAGTCAAAAAAAAATTAGTTTTAAAAAAATCATAAAAAAATTGGGGTTGTATCTGTTCCTTGTCGGACTGCCGGGATTTTTGTTCAACTTTGGTTCAGTCTGATTCGGGGTAAATTTCATCAATGGTGTACAACCTTTGTTCCATTTCACACTTTGGTGTACAATTTTCGTTTTGTCTCACTAATATATATGAACTTATAGGTGACCTCCCATTATAATATACAGCAGGTAAAAATGACCGGTCAACGCCCGGTCAACGCGCCACCTCAGCCCTACTATATGCACAATGACTAAAATACCCCTATCCCTTCAAAAAATAAAAATAAAAATAAAAATACATCTTCTCCCTATCTCTATCTTTACCTTTCTCTCTCTAATGCTTCCATAAATTAGAGTTCTTCCTAATCAGAAATCAAACTTGAAATCAACTCTCTCCCTCTCCCATCAATTTGTCTAATTATCCTAAAGATTAACCTAGCCACCCCTCACTCCATCTTCTTCCTCTTCTTCTCTCACCTTGTTTGGAATTTCTTCTAATTACAGCTATTTTGCAGTGGTAAAATATCTTAGGCAAATTTACTTCATCATGTTTCTCTCCCAATTCTTCACTGCATCCTTTATCTCCAATGGCCTAAAACAAACAACAAACAATTAAAGAAACAACATGAATTTTCTGTCATTATTTTGAAAAAACCGACCGCATAATCAGATCCGAGAGGAGCTCTAAATCGACTTGGTTCTTCATTATTTTGAAAAACCCAATTCAAAGTCCATGGATTTTTCCTCACCCAAATGACCAAATTTGGAAAAAACTTAAAACCCATTTCAAATTCAAGAGTTTAAGCAGGAACCCTCCAACGAAACTAAGAAAAGATTTATCAAAGTAGATTGATTTCTGCAACTTGATGGTTTCCGTAACTTACTCATGTCGTCTTCATTAGAGAGAGAAATGTAAAGATAGAGAGGGAGAGAGTAAACTAGTTCATGTAATAATAGAATTAATAGAAAATCTTGTTTGGGTGACTCAGAATCGGATGAGCTTGACTCGGTCCTATAGGGTGATTCAATTTCCACCAGAATCAAATTCCTTATCGTCTCAGCATCTGGATTTTCGAGAAAAGCGGAGAGGAAAGAGTTAAAGTTAGGGACAATGACATTGGAGATTTCTGAAATTGATTTTTGAGCAGTGGTGTTTGAGTAGAAAAAGAGTAGAGAGTTTTCATGTGTCGATGGATTTAAAACTAGAAGGTGGGGAGATGCTTCATTTGGAAGAGAGAGAAAAAAAGGAAGAAATGAAGAAAAGAAGGGGATGGGGATATAACGGTAATTGAATATAAGATGGGTCCTACATTTTATAAGGAATGGGTTGAAAAAAAGGTGATATGGCAGGTTTGACCAGTTTGACCGGTCATTTTTACCTATTGTACACCATATTGGAAGGTCACCTATAAGGTTGCATATATTAATGAGACAAAATGAAGGTTATACACCAAAGTGTGAAATGAGGTAAAAGTTATACACCATTAATGAAATTTACCCGTCTGATTCGTTGAAACTTCAACAAACCAATCCTATTCGAACTAGATACCTGTTTGGTTTTAGTTGATCCAGTTTGAATTGTATAATGTATACTTAAGTTAATTTATGGCATAATACTCGTTTGGCTCCATAAACTAAGGTTTTAAAGTTAATTAGTGCATAAAAAAAGTTAATTAGAACCTTAAACTATCAAAATCACTACTTAGATCCTTAAACTAATCAAAAATCATCAATTGAAGCCTCATCGAAAATCACTGGGTTGAACAGTTTCAAACACTCTTTCCCAAACTCATTTTGAACGAACATAGAAATTATTACAGTATATATCAAATAGTCTCATATTCTGATTTTAGGATAGAATGAGACCTATTTGATGATTTTACTTAGTTTTGAGATATAATTAATGATTTTGATAGTTTAAACTCTTAATTAACTTTGAAGTTTTAGTTTGTGGACCAAGTAGTGTTATGCCTTAATTATCAAATATTATTACTTAAGGGTTGAGTTGAATTTTGATTTGGACTGAATCTCCACTTAAATGGTATTTTCACCCTGAATTCAAAAGTCCGCCAACTCAATCAATATTCAATCAATATTCAATTTCAGGGTAAATTACACTAATGGCTCTGAACTGTATACATCTTAATATTGTGTCCACTAAACTTCAATTCAAATTGTGTCCATTGAACTTCAGTTTTTAATGGTATGACCACTAAACTTTACATTTTTTTAACACCATCGGCCGCTTATAACACCTCGAAACAAAACGATCGTTGACGGTTTTAAAATAAAAAATTCGAAGAGTTAATGATATTCTAAAGAATTTTAATTCTTGAAAATTATCGTTTTGAAATCATTTAGGTGTTTTTTTATTAGAAGATATAGTGTGAATTTTTAGAAATAGAAAACTCCAAAAAATTTAATTTTGGAAAATAAAAAATGTAGTTTCGTGTTAGGAGGAGGGGGCGAGTTGGGCAAGTGTAATGGGGGGAATTGTTGTAATAATAAACGTTGTAATGGGGAGAGTAAAAGTGATTGTAATGGAACAAAGAGTAAGAGAGTGTGCCAATGCATTTGGACAGTGGTGAATGAGACGTTGTAATGTCTACTGCCCATGGGCCCAAACTTGATATAAAAAAAACACTATAGAAGGAGGGACTATCCTCTCCAGAATTTAACGCTAGGATTGGTCTAGAATATCCCCGTCTCCTTCTACTGCTTGTGTTAGAATGTGGATAGTGTAATATAGTTGTCTTATGATTAGCAAAGTGGTGAAAGGAAATGTGGTGGGTCCATAACTTTTTATGAACAAATTTAATTTTGAATATTTTCATTATTTTCGAGTTATTATCGACCAATATTAAAAAGTTTAAAATTTAGTCACTAATAAATTGAAATCCATTAGTCATGATTTCAAAATTCAGTCGATTTACCCTCAATTTCGAAACAAATGAGCGAGTATGAAAAAAAATTACTGCATAAAGCTGGAAAATAGAGAAATTTGTCTTTTAGTACCGTTCTTTCTGCGCATAAAGCTGACAAAACAGAGAAAATTGTTTTAGCAGAGTTGAAAAGATTATTTTCTGTTTTAGCAGTTGAAAAGATTATTTTATGATTAAAGAGATTATTGTACAACCTATGACTAAATATTTAGTCTTTCTCTTTCTACACCCTCACACGATAATCACGAAAAGCGAAAATACTAATGAATATCTATAATTGATTATGTTTGATTTTCTATTCAATATAGGATTAAAGCATTATTTCAATATAGGATTAAATCACAAATACAATCAGAAACTATTAAAAAATGTATATTTTTTTTTACGTATAATATATGTTTAAACAAATATTTTTTAAATTTTTAGTTATCTTTAAAAGAGACCTTTTATAAAGGAATTATCCAAAATTTAGTGACTAATGAATTGAAATATAGGTTTTAAAAAAAAATGAATTGAAATCCATTAATCATGATTTTAAAATTCAGTCGATTTACCCTCAATTTCGAAACAAATGAGTGAGTATGAAAAGAAAGTACTGCATAAAGCTGTAAAACTGAGAAATTTTTCTTTTAGTACCGTTCTTTCTGCGGATAAAGCTGACAAAACAGAGAAAATTGTTTTTAGCAGAGTTGAAAATATTACTTTTTTGATTAAAAAGATTATTGTACTCTAAATATTTAGTCTTTCTTTTCTACATCCTCACACGCTATCCATTGCACTGTACTTAACAATTCTCTCTGAAAAAACATAAGTATTTATATATTTACTTTTAGTACTTTTTTAATAATTTGTAGAATGGCATTACATGCATTTAAGTCTCTAAACTAAAACATCAAAATCAATTAGGATCGTAAACTATCAAAATCATCAATTAAATCTCTGAACTAAGTAAAAATCATCAATTTAATCTCTGTCCAATTCTAAAATCGGAAACTATAGGAGCACCTCTAGTGGTGCTCTTCAGGGACTGATCTGCAAATATTTTGAGGTATCTAACCGCTATTGTATGTAAAATTCATAGTATCCAAATAAGGAGGGTGTCTAGATTTGAACACTGATATTAAGTTGAAGAAGAAATGAAGAATACTGCAAAGTAAGAAAGTGGAGAAGCACGCTATATGGACAAAGCAAAGAAATGGCAATGGAGAAGCATGCGCGTGTGAATTAAAATTTGGTAAATTTTGCTGGGTCCACACAAAAAAACGTATCCCTCCCCAATTATTCCACTATTTCTATTTATTTTAATATTTTATTTTTCACAAATGGTATACAAAAGTGTAATCTATTTGTTCAATTTGCTTTTATCGTTTTATCTAAATCATATATTATGTAATTTTTATCTTTTTTATCTAAATTATGTATTATGTAATTTTGCAACAATTAGATTTTTGATATGTATTAATTATTGCAATGTCATTACTTCTAAATTATTATTATTAAAAATTAAAAATTACATTACCACGATATAAATTGAAAATATTACATTCATCTAGAGTGAATTGGAATGGCATGTAATGCATATAGCATAAGAACCATACCATGTGTAGTGAGTATATTAGAAACTCGCTAGCAGACGGAAGCTTGAAGCAAAACATAAATGGAGTTTCTGGATGAAACATTGTTGGACTAACAAAGGTCTCTCCACATATATTGATTGCATTATATTGGTAATCAAGCATCTTCTCCATGCAATCAGACTTACTCAAAGTTGACACTACGCTTTTCTCGGGAGGAAAATTAGGAAAACCATTGGTAAAATAAGATGAAGCCATTAATAGTTGAGAGTTTTAGTTGAAATGAATTTAAAGAGTGAATGTGCATACTGAAGCAAAAAAAAATGTTTAATTTTATAGATGGAAATATAGCCGTTGGAATATAGCCGTTGGAACGAATGTTTTTTTTTTCTAATTAAACAAATTAATCAAATAATTAAAATTTATTTTTATTCGAATAATATAGTAAATTTTATATTTTATATTTAATTATTAATGCTGATTGAATATATATTGAGTATTATTAATAAATACAAACATTTGAATTAAAAATGAAGAAATTAAAATATTATGACGTGTGAGACCCATTAAAGTAAGGTAAAAAACATCTAACCACTGGAGGAGTTTTCATAACGAGAGTGATTTATTATGGAAGGTGTTTTGTAATAGAGTTATTTGATGATGTGGAGGGTGTTTGAGTACCGAACCAATAGGAATGCTCTAACTATTTGATATAGATTGTAATAATCGATGTAATGGTTCAAAATGAGTTTGAGAAAGAAGGTATGAAACTGTTCAACCGAATAATTTTCGGTGAAGCATCAATTGAAGATTTTTGTTTAGAATAGAAACTTAATTGATGGTTTTTAGCTAGTTCAGGAAACTGATTAATGATTTTAATAATTTATGATCCTAATTGACTTTGAAGTCTTAGTTTGGGAACCCAAATGGATATTATGCCTTATAAAATTGATCTAATAATTTATTATATTTATTTAGAAAAAAAAAAGCCATCCAAAATTATTTTTCGCTTATATTATATCAATTTATATTTTTCTATTTTATTCTATAAAATTTAGACTTAAGTCCAGTGAAAAAACCTGAAAAAGATCAGTTATAAACGTTAATATTTTTCAACAAACATCAGTTTTAATTACACGTTACCAAAAATTTAAAAAATTTGGTTTAACTATTAAATTAGATTTCTACAAATATCAATTACGTTTAAAATATTTAATTTGTCACTATACAGTTATAAATAACTTTTAAAATGCTAACAACTAAGTTTGTCATATACAAATTAATCAGAATTTTTTTATCATGTTTAAAATATTTATTGTGTTACTAATATAGTTATAAATAATCAACCAAAAATATATAAAACTATTTTTCGATAAAGTTATTTGGAATGCTTGATTTGACAATTAAATAATAGTCAAACCAAAATTTTGAAATTTTCGATAATGTATAGTTAAAATTGATATTTTCTTAAAAATGTTAGTGTTAAATTTCATTTTATACATTATAGTTAAATTGTTAAGGGATAAGGTGCAACAATACCGTTAATGTTTATGATAAGAGCAATTTACCCCTAATGTTGATAGCCAAGAATAATTTTACCCCTAATATTGTCAGGTTAGGTCAATTTGAGAAATACTTATCAAATTGTCTTCTCGGTCATGAAGCTTGTTATCTATATTTCACATATGAGTCAGTTTATCACTCATAGAATATACACATATGATTAGTTGTTAAATTTTTTAAAAAAATTATAAAACATACTGTCTTTTGTACGAGTTGGATAATCAAATTTCAAAATATTCCACCGAATTTATAAATGTTAATCTTTAATTCTATTATTAAATTATAAAAGACATAATTTTTTTTTTTAAAGAAACTGATATGCAATTGTTACAGAATAAAGAATAAACTGAGATATTAATCTTCAATATATATTTTACAATAATATCTGAAATTGACCTAACTTGCCAATGTTAGAAGTAAAAATTGCTCTTGATGACTAATATTAAAGATAAAATTGTTGAAACACCTTTCCACAAGATTTTGATTTGACAAAATCATCCATGATTAAGAGACAATTAAATTTAAGTGCTTTAATTTAACTGTGCTAATGTGTTTGTTCAATATTGAGTATGAAAATAAATAAAAAAGTAAAGACAGGACAAAGTCAGTATGAAGCCACAAAACGAGCTGAGAAAAGAACGGAACTCGGCATGAAAGAATTGAAGCTGAGTGGAAGAAAACTCAGTATCAGAAGTCTCCCTCGGAGTCGACTAACAGAACAAAGCTGAGTAAAGTGGAACTTAGCAATAGAAGACTTGTTCATTGTCCGAACAGAGTGGAGCTGACTAAGAAGGAACTCAGCATGAAAATTGACAACATTCGAAGACAACAAATGAAGCTGAGTGACAGACAGGACATCATGAAAGATCTGTTCACTAAAGGACAGAGTCTGCCAACCCTCTGCGCCAATAATTGAACCCTCGGAAATACGTAACAGACACATTTTGAGATGTATGGGTAAATGGATTATTGCTAAAAAACAACTGCCGCAAAAAGACGAAGTCTGCAGGAACAAGACAAACCTGACGACCTGAAGAAAATCAGAAGATAGGATTAGCCTGCAAAACCTGAAGCTGCCCAGAAGTCTGTTCCCCAAAAGAGCCGTTTTGGATTCAACGGACACACCAAATTCAAACGGTCTAATCTCCAGAATTCATCTATAAAATGAACAAGGATTTCACTTGGACATTGGCGATGTACAAAAAGAAAAATACAAGTGAGAAAAATCTTCAAAGCACTCAAATACAAAAAGATCTTACACCAAATCTTCTATTCCTTGTGTAAATGCTAGAGTGATTATTTGCAATCATCTAAAGTGTTCTTCATTTGAGAGAGAACAGTTTTCATCATCTGATCCGATTCCAATCTAGATAAGTGATCTGCTACCACGTTTTCCACTCCTTTCTTGTCTCTGATCTCGATGTCAAATTCCTGGAGTAGTAGGATCCAACGAATCAGCCTAGGTTTTGCATCTTGCTTGCTCATCAGATATCTCAAGGCTACATGGTCAGTAAAAACAATCACCTTAGACAGCACCAAATAAGATCTAAATTTGTCAAAGGCAAAGGTTACGGCTAGCAATTCCTTTTCAGTTATTGAATAATTTTGTTGTGCATCATTTAAGGTTTTGCTAGCATAGAAGATTGGGCGGAACAGTTTATCCACCCTCTACCCAAGACAGGCTCCCACGGCCAGATCACTGGCATCACACATTAACTCAAAGGGACGGGACCAAGTCGGGCTTACCATAATAGGTGCTTCGATTAATTTCTTTTTCAGTAATTTGAATGCAGACATACATTCTTCATTGAAATTAAAATCAGCATCTTTTAGTAATAATTGAGTGAGGGGTTTAGTGATTTTTGAAAAGTCTTTTATGAACTGTCTATAGAACCCCGCGTGTCCTAAGAAGCTCCTAACCAATTTTACATTGGTAGCAGGTGGTAGTTTTTCAATCACCTCAATTTTCACCGGATCGACCTCGATCCCCTTTTCCTGACACCTTGTGTCCTAACACTATGCAGTTTTGCACCATAAATTGACACTTTTCCCAATTGAGTGCCAAGTTTTTGTCTTCACAACGTTCTAAGACTCGGTCCAAGTTTTCAAGACGCTGATCGAAGGTAGGTCCCACAACATTAAAATCATCCATGAAAATTTCTAGGAATTCTTCGACCATGTCAGAAAACATAGCCATCATACAACGTTGGAATGTGGCAGGGGCATTACACAATCCGAAGGGCATTCGCCTATATGCAAAAGTTCCATAGGGACAAGTGAACGTGGTTTTCTCTTGGTCCAAAGGGTCCACAAGAATTTGCATATAACCGGACAGCCCATCTAAAGTACAGAAAAATTCATGCCCTGCTAACCGTTCCAACATTTGATCAATAAATGGTAAGGGAAAGTGGTCCTTACGGGTGGCCTCATTTAATTTCCTATAATCTAATGCATACACGCCAACCCGTAACCTTTCTAGTTGGGATTAGTTCTCCTTTTTCATTTTCCATCACCGTTGTTCCCCCTTTTTTGCGCACGCATTGAACCGGACTTACCCATTGGCTATCAGAAATTGGAAAGATGATACCTGCGTCGAGGAGTTTTATAACCTCGGCTTTTACCACCTCTTTCATGTTAGGGTTGAGCCGTCGTTGAGGTTGAGCGGATGGCTTAATCTCTTCCTCAAGAAAAATCCTATGCGTGCAAATTTTGGGATCGATGCCTTTGATGTCGTGGATTGACCATCCAAAGGTCCCTTTATGTTGCATCAGCACCTCCACCAATCTTTCCTCATGTTCAATTGTCAACAAAGAAGAAATAATAACGGGTATATCTGTGGGAGGTTGAAGAAAAAAATATTTCAGATTATTGGGTAAGGGCTTAAGCTCCAATTCTGGAGGTTCCTCTAGCGAGGTTTCGGGCTTACGTTTGATCTCACGATCAAGGTCCTCTTTTCTGCCTTTTACCCAATAGCATATTTCCGGTGGGAGATCATCGAATGGTACATTCGGGCTCTCATCCCCTTCACCGCTCAAATCTAACTCCGAAGAGGTGTTCTTAATTTCCTCAACACACTCATCTACTAATACTTCCACGAAATTATAGCTTTTGGAGCGTTCTTGAGGGAATTTCATTGAATCATAAACATTAAATGTTACCTCTTCATCGTGCACCCTAAGGACTAGTTTACCTCCGTGGACATCTATTAACGTCCTACCGGTTGCAAGGAATGGTCTTCCAAGGAGGATAGGGACGGAGTCATCCTCCATGTCAAGGACTACAAAGTCGACTGGAAGGATTAGTTTATCCACCTTTACCAACACATCTTCAACTATGCCTCTAGGCCGTGCAATTGACCTGTCTACTAGTTGTAATGTCATGTTTGTTGGTTTTGGCTCTCCGAGTCCCAATTTCCTGAAAATAGACAAAGGCATCAGATTAATGCTTGCTCCTAAATCGCAAAGTGCCCTGTCTATATGCATGTTGCCTATCCTACATGGGATGGTAAAACTCCCTTGATCTTTAAGTTTGGGGGGCAATTTGTGGGTGATTATGGCTGAGCATTGCTCTGTCAGGGCCACTATCTCATTCTCCCCAAACTTTTTATTCTTCGACAACATGTCTTTAAGAAATTTTGTGTAGTTTGGCATCTCCTCCAGTGCTTCCATTAACGGAAGGTTAATTTCAAGTTTGCGGAGGATTTCCAGGAACCTAGCAAATTTCTTATCTAAGTTGGCCTTTTTCTGTTTCTGAGGAAATGGTAATTTCGGTGCATAAGGCCTAACTATCTTATCCAAGACCACTTCAGAGGTTAGGTTCTCGGGGACGGGACCGGGGTTGCTTACCACTCCCGGTTCCTCACTTACCTGAGACGACGGTTGGCTCGTTGGTGAAGGTGGTACGAGTGTGATAACAAGTGGAGAATTTCTGATCGGAGCTCGCCTCTGTGGGGGCGTCGTTGGGTTCGACGGGGGGAAGCTCCGATGCCAAAGTCAGTAGAGAATATGGAGAATAAACTGAATTGACAAAGCTTAGAGAATATAGAAAGTATGTGTACCTTTGATAGCCCTAGACATAGGCTATTTATACTGATATGAAGTAGTAACTTTCTAGCTCCATTAATGTTCTATTAATGGCGGATCAAGAATCCTCTTTAAGATGACCGTTGGAGAATTAATAGCTCATTAAATGGCTTTTATTGTAATAGAATAGCCTGATCGTTATAAGGCGAATAGCTGTGTCCGAGGAGGTTCGCCTTGGTGATCCGCCAACGGATCACTGGTTGCCCAGATCTGGAGATCAGCCTTATGAGGCTCTCTTTGAGATACGCCAGGCCGGCTCAAGAATGGCGTTCCGCCTGGAGAATATCCTTTGTGGTCCTTAGGATGATATCATAATGTTATCAGAAGCCCCCCAAAGTACGTAAAAGTCCTTTAGGGCTTTTGATCTTCTCGCGCCGTCATCATTACTGGCATTTATGGGGCGCTCTGTTTGAGACCATTCAGTGCGAGACACGTGTCCTCGGCACGTCTTTCGACAGAGGAGCCATAGACGTCTTCTCCACTTTTCCCAATTTTCTTTCTCATTTCGATCACTCTCCCCTTTTCACTGCGTTTTTTTTCCTGCTTCCGTGCTTTCCAATCTCCAGAGTTTTTTCCGAAGTGACCAATCTTCCATCAACGTCTCTTTTTTCATGTAAGTGCCCATTTCTTTAGCTCTATTTCCAGTATTTTGAATGTTGAGGAGTTGCTCTTCGTCTTCCGAAGCAACAGTAGATCTTTTTAACTTAACATCCCCTTCCGACGTTGAGATTAGTTGGACTACTTCTTCTTCGTCGGAATCAACTTCTTCCTCCGGTCGCACAAATAGTGCAGATTTGGTGTTGAGAAACTCAGTGTGTACTAGAAGTAGAACTTATTTAGGTAACCGTAGGTCTTCGTCAGGGATGGATGCCTCCTCATCTGCCCTTTTTAGGAAAAAAGCTCCTAGAGCAGATTCTACCTCATCTAGAATGAGGGATTCAGACTTGGCGTATCTAGCGAGTCGGTTTCCCTGGATAAACGAGTATGAAACCCAATTGGCGGAGGAGCATCACAGACCAGCTAATCCGCCGAAAGGCTTTCTGACTGTTTATCATAGTCATGTGGAGAGGGGTTTTCGACTTCCTCTTCCCCAGATGATGGCGGATGTCCTTTCTTACTTCGACATCACTGCCTG
This sequence comes from Euphorbia lathyris, assembly GCF_963576675.1. Lineage (NCBI taxonomy): Eukaryota > Viridiplantae > Streptophyta > Magnoliopsida > Malpighiales > Euphorbiaceae > Euphorbia > Euphorbia lathyris. The sequence goes on from NC_088918.1 coordinate 303,704, forward strand.
TCAGCTACATCCCAATGGCTGGTTGGATCTGGCTTTGGATTGTTACTTAGCTTCCAACTTAGGCGTAGTCTGTACTCCTCGCATCTTCCGAGCACTCCACAAACCTGCCAAACGTGCGTCTGAATCCTTTTATACCTTTTCCAAATTTGGCTCATACGCCCCGTTTTATGGAAAAATGTCCAACGTTCATTGCTGGGATGAAAAATTCTTCTTTGTGAAGATCAAGAAGGATGAGCCATTGGGCTTTCCTTCGTTCTGGAATCCCAGACCTTTACATATGACTAGGGATATGCGTATTCTGACGGCGAACGATGAGGCCACTATTGACACTTTGTTGGAGGTGAAGGCGGGTTCCTGGTCATACGCCGACGCTCTCGACTTCATGCTGAATGATATCCCTCTGGTCCGCCAGGAAGAGGGAAAATTAGTGTACTCAAAGTTTGCACATTTTGAGCAAGGTATTTGCAAAAGTCTTTCTTTGAACTTTAATATTTTGGCTGTCTTCCTTTGGCAGGGCCATAACTAAAGCCAATGCCAATGATGCTATTGCAGAGAGGCGGAGGATGATGCAGGATAAGGCGGCTCGAAGAAAGCTGGGCTGCCGGTGAAAGTATGTAGAAAGTATGTGTACCTTTGATAGCCCTAGACATAGGCTATTTATACTGATATGAAGTAGTAACTTTCTAGCTCCATTAATGTTCTATTAATGGCGGATCAAGAATCCTCTTTAAGATGACCGTTGGAGAATTAATAGCTCATTAAATGGCTTTTATTGTAATAGAATAGCCTGATCGTTATAAGGCGAATAGCTGTGTCCGAGGAGGTTCACCTTGGTGATGGGCCAACGGATCACTGGTTGCCCAGATCTGGAGATCAGCCTTATGAGGCTCTCTTTGAGATACGCCCGGCCGGCTGAAGAATAGCGTTCCGCCTGGAGAATATCCTTTGTGGTCCTTAGGATAACCAAGGCGAACCTCCTCGGACACAGCTATTCGCCTTATAACGATCAGGCTATTCTATTACAATAAAAGCCATTTAATGAGCTATTAATTCTCCAACGGTCATCTTAAAGAGGATTCTTGATCCGCCATTAATAGAACATTAATGGAGCTAGAAAGTTACTACTTCATATCAGTATAAATAGCCTATGTCTAGGGCTATCAAAGGTACACATACTTTCTATATTCTCTAAGCTTTGTCAATTCAGTTTATTCTCCATATTCTCTACTGACTTTGGCATCGGAGCTTCCCCCTGTCGAACCCAATGACGCCCCCACAGAGACGAGCTCCGATCAGAAATTCTCCACTTGTTATCAATTGGTGCAGTGAGCGTGGAAACCTTAATCAAATCAAGGGTTGCACAGTTATAATCTTTCAGATATGACAAGTGAAGGACAAAACCCCACTACGGGGCAGGAAACTCCATTGGTCACACCCTCCAGTCAGCTAGTGACTGCTGCAGCACATGTTGATCCACCGGCGTTAAATCTGCCACCAGCTGCTTTTATTGATATGTGTGCAGGAGCAATTGGGAGTGAATACAGCGCAGAAGTGGGGAATCGTTTGAGATCATTTATGATTGTTCCTCCTACCTGGAGCTTGAAAACGACATCAACAGCACCGGCTTGGCCTCGTCAATTTACCTTGGGTTCAAACGCCCTAAGTTCCTCGTTTCTTCAGGCCAACGTTACGGATTCTATGGTAGTCACTACTGATCCCCCGACTGTTCAACCTATTCAGAGAGAATTGTTCCCCAGCGTACCTCGACGCGTAAGATCTGGAATCCCTGAGGGCGGGTCTGATGCTCGAAAGCATAAGCGAAAACAAACAGGTAGATCCGCTTCCCCGCGTGGACATGGTTCATCCAGGCGAGGTCGGTCACCTCCTTCTTCGAGGCGTCGAAATAGCAAAAGGCCAGTGGACGCATCACGACGGGCTGGTCCGCCACCATACTCACGACCAGGAAACAGTGGACATGTTCCTGCAGGAAACAGGGAGGCACTACCCGTTTGCTTATCGGCTCCGGCAGTGGAGGATCAGGCGGACGTGGTAGCGGAGGTGGCACCGGAGGTTCAGGCGGCTCAAGCGGTGCGGGTGGCAGAGGTGGATCCGGTCAGGGCGGACGTTCACCTTCCAACCCATCTTCGGGATCAAGCTCATCTTCTCCAAGTAGGTCTCCTTCCAGATCACCCCGGCGAGGGCGACCCAGAAGAGATCCTGAGAATTTTGAAGATCGGGTTTGGGCAACCGTTCTCCGTATGAATGAAGAGGATGCCAGACACAATCCCTTTGCTAATCGCGATTCACCTTTTACTGCGTGGATTGACGAAGCTGAAGCAGCTAGGCATCAAAAAATTCCCAATATTCCCCTATATACAGGCACGGACAATCCGGAGGCACACGCAAGAAAATACCAGATTCTGCTCAGTCTTAATCGGGTTAGTGAACCAGTCCTTTGCAAGATTTTTATCACCACCCTGGGCGGGCCGGCGTACGATTGGTTCCAGTCCTTACCACTAGGATCTATTGACAGTTGGGATCAGCTGAGTAGAGAATTTTGTGCCAAATTCGCAGGCTGTATTCCTCCGGTGGTCAAATCGCGCAAGCTGTTTGAATTGAAGCAAAAGGCGAATCAACCTCTCCGGGAATATGTGGATAGCTTCAACAAATTATGCATACGTATTGTTGATGTGGACGTGTCTATCGCTGTGGAGGCCTTAGCTAAAAACACCATGTGCAAAAGCTTACAGGAGGATCTGATTCGTCGAAAGCCTCGCCATATGGCAGATCTAATAGAGCGTTGTAAGGCCTTCATGGAGGTTGATGACATTCGCCGGGAATCAGTATCTCCAGCTCGTAAGTACAAGGGCGGATCTGATAACAAAGATGGAGAGAAGGACGGCAATCGGGAAACCTCCTCTCGCAACCGCCGTAGAGGTTCGCGCAACAAATCCACTTTTGTCCCTAACTTTACTCCTCTCAACGCCTCCAAAAGTGAAATCCTCATGTGGATTGAGAATGGCAGACTCAAGCGGAGCATTTCATACCCCGATCCTAAGGGAGGGGAGTACAATAATCCTGGAAAAAATCCCAAAAATTATTGCAAATATCACAAGAAGAATGGCCATGACACTAATGCATGTTGGGAACTTGCCAGGGAAATCCAAAGGCTCATTGAGAGAGGAAAGCTGGACCAGTTCGTCTAGAATGAGAACAAGAAAGGAGATGAAGATAAATCTAAAGAGGATGCGAAAAAGAAGGCAAAATGGACGATCAATGTTATAGCTGGCGGACCAGGATATCAACCGGCGCTGAAAAAGGCTAAAACCATGGTCTCAGATAAAACTTCACTCAACCGTCCATTCGCAGATAGCGGTCCGGTGATTCCCCCGCATGCAGATGCTCTGGTCATTTCAATGATGATAGAAGGATGGGAGATGAAGAGAGTGATGATAGACACTGGAAGCTCGTGCAATGTCATTACGAGAGGTGCCTTTGCTAAACTCCAAATTGATCCAATACAGGTCGAAACAACAATAATGGACATCTTGGGTGTTACGGGGCACACCATTCAGACAAAGGGTCAGGTAACATTGGAATGTGAACTAACAGATGAGGATCAAAGCTGGAAAGGCGATATGGAATTCTCTATCCTGGACGGACAGTTAGCTTACAATGTTATCCTTGGGCGACCATTCATTTCTGAGGCAGCAGCCCTCATCTCCATACGCCACCTAACCCTTTATATCCCTACGGACAAGGGAGGAGTGATGCTCAAAGGAAATCAGAAAATGGCTCAAGAAACATATACTGCCTCATTAGATATTCGCCCGTAATCCCCGGAAGAAGATGAAGAGGATCTCACTACAATGGCCTTGGGTGAGACTGAAATGTACCTTCTGGCGGATGAAAAACAGGTACGCATGGCCAAAGGGATTAAAATAGATATCAAGGAATCAATTGTCGCTGTTCTTCGTGGTGCTGAAGACGTCTTTTCCTGGAAAGATGAAATCCTTCCTGGAATCAGTCCTCACATTATTACTCACAAATTGAACATTGATAGTAATGCCACTCCTGTTGCTCAGAAGAGGAGAACTCATGGTCCCGAAAGGCAGAAAGTGATTGAGGAGGAAATCGCCAAACTTAAGCGTGCTGACGCCATTGAGGAGGTGTTATATACTCAGTGGTTGGCGAATGTGGTTCTTGTCAAGAAGCCGGGCGGATCGTATCGTATGTGCATCGATTTCACAGATCTTAATAAGGCTTGTCCCAAGGACAACTACCCATTACCTTGTATCGATGTTCTAGTAGATGGTACAGCGGGACACGCCATGTACTTTTTCACAGATGTGAAATCCAGTTATCATCAGATCCCGATGGAGCCCTCTGACCGCATCAAAACATCATTTGTTACTCATCAGGCTACGTACTGTTTCAAGGTAATGCCCTTCGGTTTAAAAAATGCAGGGGCCACCTATCAACGAATGATGAATAAGATATTTGCGGATAGCAAAGGAGACAATTTCTCAGTCTACGTAGATGATATGATCATCAAGAGCACCACGACGGAGAAACACGTAGATGATGTAAAGGAGGTACTGGGCGTACTCCGGTAACACAATATCAAGCTAAATCCCGAAAAGTGTACCTTTGGCGCTACCTATGGAAAGTTCTTGGGGTTCATGATCAGCCAAAAAGGAGTAAGTCCGAATCTTGATAAGGTTAAAGCCGTACTTCAGATGCAGGCGCCAAAAAGTATAAGGGAAATTCAACGCCTTAAGGCGCGAATTGTAGCCTTGGGCAGGTTCATTTCTTGTTCGGCTCGCCGGTGTCAGCCTTTCTATGAGGCCATTAAACAGAAAAAGGCATTTGAGTGGAACGATGAGTGTGAGCAAGCTTTTGAAGGGATTAAGCGATTCTTAACAGAGCCTTATTTAATGAGTCGACCTTTAAAAGGTGAGGATCTCTACATGTATGTTTCAGTTACTGATAAAGCTGTTTGTACGGTCATGATAAGGGAAGAAAACGGTCAGCAATTTCCCATCTATTATGTAAGTAAAGTTTTAAAAGATGCTGAGACGAGATATTCCAAATTGGATAAAATGGCTCTCGCTGTTGTCACCACTGCAATTCGCCTCAGGCCATACTTTCAAGCTCATGCCGTTATAGTCAGGACACATATACATATGAGGAAAGTGTTACAAAAGCCGGAGACTTCAGGTCGACTGATGGAGTGGGCCATCCACCTAGGCGAATTTGATGTACGCTACGAGAGTAGATCAGCATTAAAAAGTCAAGTCTTGGCAGACTTTGTGAATGAGTTCACCGACGAAGGAGCAAACCTCCCAAAAGCTCCAATAGAGGAATGGACTATGTACATAGATGGTGCTTCCTCTTCAGAAGGTGCAGGCATAGGAATCATAATCAAAGGTCCACAATATATAACACTTCGATACGCCGCAAAACTCGACTTTATGGCCACAAACAATGCGGCAGAGTATGAAGCTTTGATATTGGGACTACGGCTGTTGAAAGAAATCACCCCGGAATGAGTTGTGATCTACAGCGATTCCAAACTGATGGTCAATCAAATGACAAAAAATTATGAAGTTAAAGATGAGGTCCTGGTCAAATATGCCTCTGAAGCAAGAAAGTTGCTAGATCATCTGGAAGCTAAGGAAACAAAGTGGGAGTTAGTCCATGTACCTCGAGGATCTAACACTGAGGCAGATCGTTTAGCCAAATTAGCTTGCAGCAGCGATAATTGGACAGATCCTCAGTGTCTGTTCGAGATCAAAGACTCACCTGCCTTTACCACTAAGGAAATGGCTCTTCTTGTGACAGTTGAAAATGAATGGCGAACCCCAATCCGCCACTACCTGAGGGATGGAACATTTCCAATTGATCAGGAGGAGGCCCGTCGAATAGTCAGAAAGGCAGCTTATTTCTCGGTAATTAATGACCAGTTGTACAGAAAATCATTTAATCATCCCTGGTTAAAATGTATTTTGCCAGAAGAGGGACAAGGAGTTCTTAAAGAGCTACATGAAGGAGCTTGTGGAGCTCACGAAGCATCCGCCACTCTTGTCAGAAAGTCCAGATTAGCAGGATTCTATTGGCCCACAGCCGAGCTGGACGCTCAAAAATTGGTGGAAGCTTGTCATAGCTGCCAAATTCATGCAAATGATTCACACACTCCCCAGCACCTCCAAAGACCAATCATTGAGGGTAGGCCCTTCGCTGTATGGGGTATTGATATCGTGGGACCTTTTCCAACCACTCGCAAGCAAAGGAGATATGTTGTAGTGGCTGTTGATCGTTTCACCAAATGGGTAGAAGCCGAAGCCGTATCAACTATCACTGCAGAGCGGATGGTAGAATTCATCAAAGATAATATCGTTAGTGGGTACGGTATTCCACATACTATCATTTCTGATAATGGAACTCAGTTCAATTGTGCAGAGTTTAAAGAGTTCTGTGAAGGGTTGGGCATCCTGAATAGATTTTCATCAGTCTATTATCCTCAATCAAATGGTATGACTGAAGTCACAAATCGGACAATTGTGAAAGGCATAAAGCAAGGGCTGGGTGAACATGACAAAAAATGGGCGGACCAGTTAACCAATGTCTTGTGGGTGTATCGGACTACTCCTAGGACCGACACAGGAGAAACGCCCTTCGCCCTTTCTCATGGTGTGGAAGCGGTCATTCCCGTAGAAATACAAGTTCCCAGTGATCGCGTTATGTTCTATTGTGAAAATGAGAATGATCAGCGGTTGCGAAATAGCCTTGATCAGGTTGAAGATAAACGGGACAGAGCTTACGTACGGATGGCGGCTTACAAACAGCGCATCACTGCATATCATGATAGAAGTACCAAGGTAGTGGATCTCCAGAAAGGAGATATGGTGCTTCGCAAGGCAGACAAAATCCAATCCCATGAGGGCAAAGGGAAATTGGGGATCAACTGGACAGGACCCTATCTCATAGTGGAAAAGATCGGATCCGCCACTTTCAGATTGCAGGACATGGACGGGCGTACCTTGCCCAGAACTTGGAATCTACAGAATCTGAAGAAGTATTTCTCCAAGGATTAGTTCGCAATGTACAGGTCTTGAGTACTCTTTTTCCTTTAATAAGCTTTTTTCCCATGTGGTTTTTCTTATTAAAGGTTTTAATGAGGCTCACATATAAGATCTATTAAGATGTAATCTTTCTCTTATTAATAAATGAAGTTGTTTCCAAATTCATGTGTCATTTATGTTTTCGCTTTTAGTACAAAGCAATATAAATATTCCTTGATGCAAGTTGAGGGGGTACCTACCAAATTGGTTCATTTTTTACCCTTAATTGGTCACCATGCATTAAATTGGTTCATTTTTTAGCATCTTCTGGTACATACGAGTTAGAACATCCCTTGGACGCAAGGTTTTTACACTCTTAAGCACGACGCTTCTCATAAAGAAGGTCTCATTACAAGTCCTACGGGCGGATCCCCTTCACCTCAAAGATAGGTCGCAAGTTGATTCCTTGGGCAAAGCTTTACTTCCTGCAGAAGGAATAGAACAGCTTATCTAAACCTTCACAAAGGTTCATTTATTAGGTATGGCTGATCACCTACTCTATCACACATTCTATAAACTTTGCGCTAAATTAATGTGCTTTAAACATTATAAAATTGTACTGTTTATACATTAAGGCAAGCAAAAAAGTTATACATCTAGGACTATTTCTCCTTCTGGATTCTTCTCTCCAGATACACTTGCAATGCAGTTGTCTACTCTAGGCTCAGATGCCCCACCTTCAGGCAGAACAGTTACATCCGCCTCAACGCCTTCCGGCGGAACAGTTGCATCTGCTTCGAATCCTTCTGGCTCAATTCAGCATTCTTCTGGGAAATTTCATCCTCCATCCTGGCAAGAGCGGCCCTCTTTAGTCCAATTTCTGTTTCCTTCTCTGCAAGGGTAGCTGCGGCGAGTGAGGCCTCCTTCTCCAAGCTTTCAATCGTGGCCTTATCCGCCACATTTTGGATAATCTCCGTTTCAACGGCTCGAAGCCGGGAGTACATCTGTCACAAGCCATATCTCATTAGATTATCATTTCCTCTAATAGAGAATTTCATACCAACAAATGCTAACTTACCTCCAACAGATCCGCCTTGGATCGTTGTATATGAATAGCAGCAGGAACACGGCTCTGCTTCTTTTGAATAGCCTTTAGTTCGCTCATTTTTTCATCAACAACATTGATTATCTGCTCGTTCTTGAAAGTCTCAAGTGTTCCATATTTGGCAGTCCAATTTGCACCCTGGACGGGGCCTACTACCTGCACGAAAAAGGAGAGTTAGAATTTGGGCATATCAAAGACAAATAAATCAAACAGGATTACCTGTTCTTCTACCGCAGCTTTCGAAGGGGTGGATTTCTGGGCATCCGCCATGAGCTTAGAAGAAGCAGTCTTGTGCTTCTTAGGCACAGGAACCTCAAGCTCAACTGCTGGGCATTTCCCAGTGTCCTTTTTAGGACCAGCCTCCTTCAAAGGAGCATTCATCACTGGTTGCCCAGATCTGGAGATCAGCCTTATGAGGCTCTCTTTGAGATACGCCCGGCCGGCTGAAGAATGGCGTTCCGCCTGGAGAATATCCTTTGTGGTCCTTAGGATAATATCACAATGTTATCAGAGTGTATCGATTTCTTTACCACTACGCAAAGCGATGGCCTGAACCGTCTCCTCACATGAAGCGATCGCTTCTCGGCATTCTCTGTCTTCCTGTCTGATTACGGCGATCTGTCTGCTTAATGCGTTGCAGATTGCTTCAGTGGCAGTGAGGCGGGTAGAGATGTCCTCCAATAATGCCAGTATCTCCTCCGAGCGCTGTTCTCGCCTGTCAAAAAGATCAGAGTTAGAGGGAGAATATGGGAAGTTATCCGCGGGAGTCATATATAACTCGGGCGGGTATCGTGTATGTTCCCGATAATCGTAAGTTGGGGGTTCAGAATTATACCTTTGATGACTACCCAAGTGACTTACATTCTCACCTCTAGGCACATGACATACCTCACCGTGGCGATTCTGACCGTACTGTGGGCGGGGTGACGCCCTTGGTTGGTTCTTGCGGCCGTAAGAGGTCACAAGGAGATCCATTTTCTCGTTGAGTTCTGCCATGGACGGTTTTGGAAGTCTGTTATCCATAACCGCTAAAATAGAGTTCCTACAAGTATACAAATATTACAATCCTATAAATCGTGTGATATGGTAATATGTTCACAAAGTTATAGAAGATATGAACAAGTATAGATGGTATAAACAGTTGATATAGATATAAACGAATGCCTAAACTAACAATTCGACCTTTGGTTCGATATTGCAAAAGAAATAAATCCTCGGCAACGGCGCCAAAAACTAAATGCGTCCTCACCTAACTCGAGATGAGAACTCACTAAGGGATAAGTGTACCCCGTCGTTATCAAGTAATAAATTTCTGGTTTAAGTCCAGGTTATCGTCCACAGGATTTATTTCTGCAAGTATCAAGCTACTTGGTTTAGGTGTTATCTAGGCTTAGGGGGGTTTGAGTTGGTTTTGTTTAAATTAATCTACTCCTAGGTTGAATTATACTATTCCTAGCTAAGTTATCTAATTCTAACTACGTTACTCTACCCCTAATTAAGTTAAACTACTCCTAAGTGATCTTTTACCAATGCAATTATCTAAAGGAACGTGAAGGGATACGATGATAATGGAAATAGATTGCTTAAACAATTGAATTAAAACCTAAGTCACTTATGTCCGAGGCGATTAACCCGACCTATCCTCCTAAAGTCCCTAGTTCGTGATTCCCTTGTGAGGCCGAAACTAGCTCTAAGGCTCAGCAATTTGGGCTTAATCTTCTATAGGGTCGTCAATCCTATAGGCACTGACTAGGTCAGATTCAGCTCGCAATATGTGCCAACTTGATTTTGGGATTATCGAATGAGTTAATCCAATCAGACAAAGCGTAAGACAAAGGTTAAAACATTAACACAATTGAATGAACAAAAACTTATTATATATATCAAAGATGGAGAACATTGTCACGAAGTTACAATAAGCCTAAGATTCATAACATGTATCAGAGGATAAACAGATTATAAAAGAAGAAAAATCCCTTTCAGGGAACCTGTCTACCAATGCAGGCGTCTTCCTAGGACTTAAGGATGGAGCTTGAGCAATCCTCGGTGAACGGAGCTTCGGAGGTGTCGTCAATGGAGGTTTGAAGGTTATGGAGGAGGTGGAGAGGATTTCTCAAGGTGAAGGGTTAAAAAATTGCAAAAATAAAAGATGTTTAATTTACAATGGGAAAATCCTATTTATAGCCGCGTATCGGGCCTAATTTTGACCTATTTTCGTATCCTTATCGGTGCAGGAAGTCGTGGGGTCCATCGTGGCTTCGTGGGGGTGGAATTGGTCTTTTTGGCCAATTCCCGCAGGTCTGCTCGTCGAGCAGGAGGGTCTGCTCGCCGAGCAGGAGGGTCTGCTCGCCGCGAGCAGGCAAGTGCCTACTCGGCGAGCGGCTTTGCCCGCCGAGGCTCCGCGAACTGCCGAATGTCCAGAAACTTCGATTTCTTCGCCCGAACTTCCCTGCGCATGCACGAAACTCCAAAAAACATTAGTGCAAAGGGCTAAATTGACCCGCCAATCGCTCATTTTGGACAAACGCTTCATTTGGTGCGACTTTTGACGGATCAATTCGCCATGAAAGATAACGGAATTGTAATATGCATGCCTTTTTGGCCGTGTTTGCCTTAATTGGTCATAAAATTAGCCTAAACGACGAAAAGTAAATAAAACATTCCCAATTTGTAACTAACTCACGCAAAAGCATTAAAATGCGAGGATTGCTCGCTTATTAACTAAATAACACTAAAAACCGTCCTAAAACCATACCCAAAGATAGGGGTTTTTGACCCCTATCAACAACCCGGAGGCCCATGCAAGGAAGTATCAGATGTTGCTCAGTCTTAACTGTGTTAGTGAGGTGGTTTTGTGCAGGATGTTTATCACTACCTTGGACGGTCCAGCATATGATTGGTTCCAATCTTTGCCACCAGGATCCATCGACAGTTGGGATCAATTAAGTAGGGAGTTCTGTGCTAAATTTGCCGGATGTATTCCTCCAGTAATCAAATCACGCAAGCTTTTTGAATTAAAACAGAAAGCGAATGAACCTCTTCGGGAGTACGTAGATAACTTCAACAAATTGTGCATACGCATTGTTGATGTGGATGTCTCCATAGCAGCGGAGGCCTTAGCAAAAAATACCACGTGTAAAAGCTTGCAGGAAGATTTGATTCAGAAAAAACCCCGCAATATGGCCGACTTAATTGCGCGATGCCAAGCTTTTATGGAGGTAGATGACATTCGCCGAGAGTCATTGTCTCCTGCTCAAAAAGCCAAAGGCGAATCCCATAGTCGTGATCGCGAGAAGGACAAGCATCGGGATTCCTCCTCTAGAAATCGGCGAAGAGGCTCTCGAAACAAATCGGCATTTGTTCCATCATTCACTCCTCTCAATGCCTCTACAAGCGAAATACTCATGTGGATCGAGAACAGCCAGCACAAGCGGAGCATTTCATACCCCGATCCAAAACGGGGGGAGTATACTAATACTGGCAGAAATCCCAAAAATTATTGCAAATATCACAGGAAAAATGGCCATGACACAGACGCGTGCTGGGAGTTAGCCAGGGAGATAGAAATGCTTATTGAGAGAGGAAAGTTGGACCGATTCGTTCAGGGTGATGGTAAGAAAGGAGACGGTGATAGATCCAAAGATGATCCAAAGAAAAAGGCAAAAGGGACTATCAATGTCATAGCAGGCGGACCTGGGTATCAACCTGTGCTGAAGAAAGCAAAAACCATGGCTCTGGATAGAGCATCGCTTAATCGTCCGTTTGCGGATATTGGTCCAGAGGTCCCTCCTCATGCAGATGCCTTCGTCATTACTATGATGATAGAAGGCTGGAAACTGAAAAGAGTAATGATAGACACATGAAGTTCTTGCAATGTCATCACAAGAGGAGCCTTTGCTAAACTTATGGTTGACCCAATCCAGGTGGAAACCACCGTGGTAGACATCCTGGGAGTGACAGGACATACCATCCAAACAAAAGGCCAGGTAACATTAGATTGTGAACTAACAGATGAAGATCAGGTCTGGAAGGGCGATCTGGAATTTTCTATCCTGGACGGTCAGTTAGCCTACAATATTATCCTAGGACGACCTTTCATCTCTGAAGTGGCTGCCCTTATCTCCATACGCCACTTAGCTCTTTACATCCCTACGGCCAAGGGAGGTGTAATGATCAGAGGAAACCAGAAGGTGGCTCAGGAGACGTACACGACATCATTAGCAATTCGCCCACAGTCTCAAGGAGATAATGAAGAAGACCTTGTGACAATGGCCTTGGGCGAAATAGAAATGTACCTTTTGGTGGATGAAAAACAGGTGCGAATGGGAAAAGGACTCAGAGGGGAAATTAAGGAAGCAATCACCAAGGTTCTCCATGATGCAGAGGGTGTCTTTGCTTGGAAGGATGAAATTCTCCCCGGAATTAGTCCAGATATAATCACTCACAAACTGAACATCGACACGATGCAACTCCAAGTGCTCAGAAACGGAGAACACATGGCCCTGAAAGATAGAGGGTGATTGAAGAAGAGATCGCCAAGCTTAAACGGGCGGATGCAATTGAAGAGGTATTGTATACCCAGGGGCTGGCGAACGTAGTTCTCGTTAAAAAAGCGGGCGGATCGTATCGTATGTGCATTGACTTCACATACCTCAATAAGGCTTGTCCCAAAGACAACTATCCTTTGCCATGCATTGATATCCTTGTGGATGGGACCGCAGGGCACGCCATGTACTCTTTTACTGATGTAAAGTCGAGTTATCATCAAATTCCCATGGAGCCTTCGGATAGAATTAAAACTTCCTTTGTAACCCATCAAGCTACATATTGTTTCAAGGCAATGCCCTTCGGGCTGAAAAATGCAAGGGCTACCTACCAGCGGATGATGAACAAAATATTCGCGGATAACAAAGGTGATAACTTCTCCGTCTATGTAGATGACATGATCATCAAAAGTACCACTATGGAGAAGCATGCAGAAGATGTAAGGGAGGTACTGGGCGTACTCCAGCGCCATAACATCAAGTTAAATCCAGAAAAATGTACCTTTGGTGCCACATATGGAAAGTTCTTAGGGTACATGATTAGCCAGAAGGGAGTAAGCCCCAATCCTGATAAAATTAAAGTTGTACTCGAGATGCAAGCACCGCAGAACGTAAGGGAGGTACAACACCTTAATGGGCGAATAATAGCCTTGGGCAGGTTCATTTCTTGTTTGGCACGCAGATGTCAGCCCTTCTATGAGGTCATCAAGAAGCAAAATGCATTCGAATCGAACAAGGATTGCAAACAAGCCTTCGAAGGGATCAAACGGTTCCTCACAGAACCACCCTTGATGAGTCGACCATTAAAAGGTGAGAATCTTTATATGTACGTTTCGGTTACTGACAAATCCATATGTACAGTCATGATAAGGGAGGAAGATGGTCAGCAGTATCCAATTTATTATGTGAGCAAAGTATTGAAGGATGCTGAAACTAGATATTCCAAATTAGACAAAATGGCTTTAGCCGTTGTCACCACCGCCATCCGCCTCAGGCCCTATTTTCAAGCTCATACTGTTATAGTTCGGACACATATACCCATGAGAAAAGTGCTGCAGAAACCAGACACCTCAGGGCGATTGATGGAGTGGGCAATCCGCCTAGGAGAGTTTGACGTACGGTACGAGGGCCGATCAGCTTTGAAAAGTCAAGTCTTGGCAGACTTCGTGAATGAATTCGCTGACGAGGGGGTGAGCCTCCCAAAAGTTCAAGTTGAAGAATGGACGATGTATATGGATGGGGCTTCCTCATCAGAAGGAGCAGGAATTGAAATTGTAATCAAAGGTCCTCAATATATAAAGCTACGATATGCAGCCAAATTGGATTTTCTGGCGACTAACAATGCAGCGGAGTATGAGGCTTTAATATTGGGGCTACGCCTGCTAAAAGAGATTACCCCAGAACGGATCGTGATCTATAGTGACTCCAAATTGATGGTTAATCAAGTAATAAAAAATTACGAGGTAAAAGACGATGTTTTGGCCAAATACGTCATTGAAGTAAAAAAACTACTGGATCACCTGGAGGCCAAGGACACCAAATGGGAGTTAGTTCATGTACCCAGAGGATCAATTACTGAAGCGAATCACCTAGATAAAATGGCTTGCAGTGAGGACAACTGGGCGGATCCACAATGTCCTTTCGAGATCAAAGCAGCTCCCGCATTTGTCTCAGAGGAGATAGCCTTCATCACAATGGGAGAAGATGATTGGAGGTCAGTCATTTGCCAGTACCTATTGAATGGAACATTACCAACAGACCAAGAAGAGGCTCGGCGGATAGTCAGAAAGGCGGCCTATTTCTCAGTCATTAATGACTACCTTTACAGAAAATCTTTTAGCCACCCTTGGTTAAAATGCATTTTGCCAGAAGTGGGACAAAAGGTCCTTAAAGAGCTGCACGAAGGAGTATGCGGAGCACACGAGGCATCCGCCTCCATAGTAAAGAAATCTCGATTAGCAGGGTTCTATTGGCCTACGGCCGAGCTTGACGCACAAAAGTTGGTAGAAACTTGCCATAACTGTCAAATACATGCAAATGAATCACATACCGCCCATCATCTCCAGAGACCAATCGTTGAGGGTAGACCCTTCGCCATCTGGGGAATAGACATTGTCGGACCATTTCCAACCACACGTAAACAGAGGAGATATGTGGTAGTGGCAGTAAATCATTTCACCAAATGGGTAGAGGCAGAAGTAGTATCATCTATTACAGCAGAAAGAATGGTGGAGTTTGTTAAAGACAATATTGTGGGAAGGTATGGTGTTCCACACACCATCATCTCTGATAATGGAACATAATTCAATTGTGTGGAGTTCAAAACTTTCTGCGAGAAATTGGACATTCTGAACAGATTCGCTTCTGTTTATTATCCACAATCCAACGGTATGACCGAGGTCACGAATCTGACAATCGTGAAAGGAATAAAGAAAAGACTGGGTGAACATGACAAAAAATGGGCGGACCAGTTGATGAGTGTCTTGTGGGCGTATCGCACTACTCCTCGAACGGCTACGGGTGAAACACCCTTCGCCCTGTCTCATGGCGTAGAAGCTGTCATCCCTGTTGAAATACAGGTCCCAAGTGACAGAGTTGCATTTTATTGTGTAGATGAGAACCATCAGAGATTGCGAGAAAGTCTTGATCAAGTGGAAGATAAGAGAGACAAAGCATATGTCCGTATGGCGGCATATAAATAGCGCATCGCAGCTTATCATGATAAAAACGCCAAGCTTGTGGATCTAAATGAAGGAGATCTAGTGCTCCGCAAGGAATCCAATCCCATGAGGGAAAGGGAAAGTTGGGGATCAATTGGACAGGTCCATACCGTATAGAAGAGAAGATTGGATCCGCCACTTTCAAAATACAAGATATGGAAGGACGTACACTGCCGTGAACTTGGAATCTCCAAAATCTTAAGAAATACATTGCCAAAGAGTAAAATGCAAAACTAAGTCTTGAGTACTCTTTTTCCTTTAATAAAGCTTTTTTTCCATGAAGTTTTCTTGTTAAAGGTTTTAATGAGACTCACATATAAGACTTACTGACTGTAAAGATATGAATCTCCTATCAATAAATGAGCATGTTTCATTATTTGTACTCTTTTTTAAGATTTTATCGCGGCAATATAAATATTCCAGTCTTAAAAAGGGAGGGGGCATCCAACCGCTTCCCACATTGAAAAAGCACTACTTTTTCTCCTCCAAAGATGGAGTAAAGTCCCAAGGGCAGATCCGCCCTTGGATGATCGCCACTCAATAAACGGGTTAAAACATTCCTTGGATGCAAGGTTTTTACACTCTCTAATACTCTTCCTAAAGAAGGGTTCCAAAAAGTCCTAAAGGCGGATCACTTCACCTCAAAGATAGGTAGCAAGTTCGATCCCCAAGGCAGCTTTACTTCCTCTAAAAGGAATAAAACAGCTTCTAAACCTTCACAAAGGTTCACACACTGGAGTATGACTGGCCACCTATTCCAAATCACCTTCTACAAAACTTATAAATTTACTCACTTACGCAAAACGTAAAAGTAAAAAGATAAGTGCACATAAGGATTATAAAACAATCGTACTATTTACAAAAAAAACAAACAAATAAGTTAAGCACCAGCAGGGGTATCCTCTTCAACGTTCTTCGCCCCAGACACACTCGCTTGGGAGTTGTCCATCTCCACAACTGGGGATACACCTGCTGGCGGGACTTCTTTTTCCACCGATGACACTCCTTCAGCAGGAACAGTGCCATCAGTCACTAGCTCTTCATTCACATTTGGCGAACTGGTTGAAATATTGCCTTCTTCCGCGGATCTCTTCATCAACTTTTGGACACGGGTGCGAAGGAAACCTCTAAGGTCCTCCACCTTGTCAAGCTTCCGAACTTCATCTGGTTCTGGAACATTGAATTCAGGATCCGCAAAATCCAGGTCAGGATACGCCACCTCGATGTACGCCATAAGTAGCTCACCATAGTAGTAAGCTTGTTCTCCAGCCATGAATTCCGCAGCGTTTAAGGCACTTTGATGCTCCTTTTTGTCCGCCTCAATCTTCTCCTTCAGTTGCTTTATCTCGGCATCCTTTTGGGCAATGGAGGATGTGGCGGATACAACTTCTTTCTCCAGCCTCGCTATGGTGGCCTTATCCGCCACCCCTTGAAGAAGCTCAGATTCCATAGCACGAATCCGAGCATACATCTATCAAGGAAGAAAACGATTTTATCAAAACATTATTCTATCGAAATTCAGACCCTCTTTGGCAAAAAGACTAACCGTAAGCAGCTCCGTCTTCGCCCTTTGCGCATGGGTGGATCCAGGAATCTGGTTCTGCTGGCTCTGAACCAAACCCAGCTGACCGAAGGCCTCATCCAAGTCATTAATGACAGCCTCGTTCGCAAACGATCCCTGGACACCATACTTGGTGGACTAGTATCTGCCTAGGTCAGGCTTCGCCATCTGTGCAAGAAGCATGAAGGTCAAAATTTCGAATCAAAACATAATAAAGATAAAAGGAATATAAAAGCAATAATTACTTGTTCCATCTCCATTGTAGGAGAAGCGGACCTCAAGGCATCCGCCATCAACTTCGATGCAGGGGGTTTTCTTTTTCTCAAAGGCGGATCAGCAGCTGAATCCACTAGTCGCTTCCCAGTATACATTTGGGAACCCGCAGCTCGCCCTTTCTTGAGAGCCTCATCTTCCTTCCGCTTACTGCGCTTTTCTGCAAGAGCGTGATTGGCCTTAGTTACATCCCTGCCAAAAGAAAACAATAAAGCAATTAAGGTTCAAAGAAGAAACCAAGTTACCTTGATCAAATTGGGCAATCTTTGAGTAAATAAACTTGTCCTCCTCACGGTGGATTAAAGGGATATCGTTCATCATGAAGTCTAAGGCATCGGCGTATGACCATGCGCCCACTTTAACACCCATCAGGGTCTCCGCTGTAACTTCATCACTTTTCGTCAAAATACGCATATCGCCCGTCATGTGTAAAGGCATGAGGTTCCAGTATGATGGAAAACCCAGTGGTTCGCCCTCCTTTATCTTCACGAAGAAGAACTTCTCATCCCAGCAATGGACGTTGGACATCTTGCCATAAAACGGAACATACGATCCAAACTTGGCAAACGTATAGAAAGACTCGGAGGTTCGTTTCGTTGGCTTATGGAAAGCTCGAAAGATACGTGGCGTACACACTACCGCTAAGTTGGAAGCGAGATAACAATCTAAAGCTACATCTAGCCAGCCGTTTGGATGTAATTGACACACGGTAATATCAAAATATGCAAGGATGTCCGCCATCATCTTTGGAAGAGGCAATTGAAAACCTCTTTCAAAGTGACTATAATATACAGTCAGGAAATCGTTTGGCGGACTAGCGGGACGATGACGTGCCTCTGCCAGTTGAGTTTCATAATTGGATATCCAAGGGAAGCGGTTCGCCAGATCCGCTAGATCAGCGACACTCATACGAGACGAAGTGGAATCTGCCCGAGGTGCCTTCTTCCTAAAAGGGGCAGATGAAGAGGCATCCATCCCAGAAATTCTCCTAAAACTACTCGAACGAGTTTGACCTCTATTACACGCCGAGTTGTGCAACTCAGCTAAATCAGCACTATTTGTATGTTCAGAAGAAAAAGAAATTTCCAACGAAGAAGAAGAAGAAGTCCAACTAAATGCAACGTCGGAAGGGGAGGTCAAATTAAACAGTTCAATAGTTGCTTCGGAAGACGAAAAGAAACTTCTAAACATTCAGAAATAGACGGAAATAGAGCAAGAAAGATACACTTACATGAATAAACTTCGAAGAAATCCGAAAACTCTGAAAAAGCTCTGAGCAAGAAAGGAGAGTGAAAATAGAGAAGAAAAGAACAAATGGAAGAAGAAAAGGAAAAGGAAGGGAAAGAAGACGTTGTCCACTTCCCTCGAGCGGCGCGCCAATGATACGTGTCATTCATCGTATCGCATTAAACAGAGCATTCATTTAATGCTGGTAATCATGACGGCACAAGGAAACTCAAAAGCCCTAAAGGACTTTTAGGAACTTCGGGAGGGCTTCTGATAATATTCTGATATTATCCCGAGGTCCGAAAATGATATTATCCTCAAGAAACGCCGCGTATTGACTGAACACAACGTACCAAAGAGATCTGATGGGCTGATCCCCAAAAGTTACGCCACACGAGTTCCACGGGCGAATCTCTAAGGCAAATCTCATTGGACAACGCGATTCGCCATTATAACAGTCAAACCAATTCGGCAGTAAAAGCCATTAAATGAGCTATCAATTAGCTAAACGACCACTTTAAAGAGAGTCCATAACTCGCCATTAATGAAGCATTAATAGAACCGAGGAGTTAAAACTTCATAACTATATATATAGCCTACATCTAAGGCTATCAAGGGTACACACATTCGATGCTCTCTATTTCCCTTGTCAATTCAGTTTATTCTCCAATTCTTTACTGACTTTGGCATCGGAGCTTCCCCCCGTCGAACCCAACGACGCCCCCACATGTACAAAAGATTTTCGGAATTTCTCCACTTGTTATCAACCTTCTGTTTGGGAAATTTTATTGACTGGTCAGCACCCCAATGCTGAGCATGCCAACACACCTTTGTGGTGTGTCCTCTCTTTCCACAGAAGTCACATTGGACATTCCGCTGAGGATTGCTTCTCTGCTGACTCGTACGTTTGTACTGAGTGTTCAGAGGAATATTTCTTTTATTCGGAACCTTAAGTTGGTTCTGAATAGATGTGATGTCCTTTCTCAGTTTCTTAGAATCTGATTGGACCTCAGTGACAAACTTGTGCATAGTTTCAACGTTGCTATGCAAAAGTGAATTGTCTTGAAGGAGATATCGAAGGTCACTCAGCTTGACCTCTTCTACCTCATCACATTGTCTGCTGAGTGCTTTAACCTTTTTGTTAGTCTTTTTAACAAGGGTATAAAGATCACTCAGGGCATTAATCATTTCATTCCTGAGTAGAGGCAGTGATATTACCTCATTGGATTGTTCCTCATTGTCAGATGCAATGGATTGGTCAGTATGCTCAGAAGTACACGGCTCAGCAAGTTCATCTGCCATGAAACAGATCTTTGCTGACTCAGTGGCCTCAGCTTCTGAAGATGATGAAGACTCATCACTGTCACTCCAGGTTGCCACCATAGCCTTCTTGCCGCTCTTATTGTCCTTTCTCAGGTTAGGACAGCTTGACTTGATATGGCCAGTTTGATGACATTCAAAGCAAGTGATAGGCTTTGAGTTGTCCTTCTTGTACTTGCTGTCACTAGAGTCAGCTTTGTACTTATCAAACTTCTTATAAGGCTTCTTAGAATATTTGTCATTCTTTCTGAACAACCTTTTCATCTTTCTTGTGAACATAGTCATCTCCTCGTCGTTTGATGAACTCCCATCAGTGGAGTCGGCTTTCATGACAAGAGACTTTTGTTTCTTGTCTTCAGACTTTTCTTTCTCCTTCACCTCAAAGTTTTTCATTGAGATCTCATGGGTCAGCAGTGAGCCGATGAGTTCATCATACTTGTAGGTGGTTAGATCCTGAGCTTCTTCAACAGCGGTCTTCTTTGCTTGCCAGTCTTTAGGGAGACTTCTGAGAATATTTTTGACTTTCTTCCTCAGTGAAGATTTTTCCAAGTCTCTTGAGCTCATTTATGATGTTTGTAAATCTTGCATTCATGTCTGAAATGCCCTCATCATTGTTCATTTCGAACAGCTCGTACAATCTCATATGTTGGTTCACTTTGGACTCCTTTACTTTATTGGTTCCCTCGTAAGTGACTTCCAGCTTCTTCCAGATCTCTTGCGCCGACTCACAACCTGAAATTTTATTATATTCTGCAGCATCGAGCGCACAGTGAAGCATATTAATAGCCGAAGCGTGATTTTGAAGCTTCTTGAGATCATCCTCTGTCCATTTGGCCTCAGCTTTTACAACTGTTTGGCCAGCCACAACTTCGGCAGGTACAAATGGGCCTTGGACTATAGATAGCCAGGCACTCATATTTGTAGCCTGAATGAAATTTTTCATCTTATTCTTCCAAAAGGTATAGTTAGACTCGAAGAATAGGGGAGGGCGAGTAATGGGCAACCCCTCAGGCGATATCTGAGTTGTTTGGTTTCCTGGGAGAAACCGAGTGCTGTTTTCGCCCATAGTGGGGATCAGCTCAAGGTGGTTAAACCTTTTACAGTGAGCTTATAAAGCTCTGATACCACTTGTTGGTCCCTTATAATGTTACAAGTATAGTTCCAATGGGGGTTAGGAACTATTCTAATTTTTTTTGTTAGGGCAGACTTCTTTTCCTTAGGAAAAAAGGTTTTAACAGCAAGATACTGGCTTAGTCAACTGGTGACTAGGTCAGTTTCTTAGCTTGAGTCAGGAGATAGCACTTTGAGTCTATTCCTGAGCTCAGATGTTCAATGCGCACAACTCAGCTTGACCTCTTGACTTGGTCAGTTTTTGGTTATTTAAGCAAACTATAAATATAAGGAGTTCAAGGTAAGAAATACGTTACTCAGCAGATTTATCCAGGTTCAGCCTCTAAACCTACGTCCTGTCCCCGGAACACGTTCCGAGCTTTCGAATTCTCTACTGAACTCTTTAAAGGTAGAGCCTCAAACCTTTTACAATCTTAGCAACTGAGTATAACAAGAGTACCTTCCTCTATACCTCTACTCAATCCTAATCTCTCGCTGAGTACTATAACCGAGTACTCAGCCTCTCCTTTCTAATCTCTAGAAATGATAAATGTTTGTCCTAAACAATGATTGCTAAGACACCTTAGATGATTGAATAATCACTCTAGACTTTTACACAAAAGATATGAAATTTAGTGTAAGGCTGCTTTGCTTTTTCTTGCAGAACTTTGCGTAGAGATTTGGTCAGCGTAATGGCTTTATCAAGTTCTGTATGTAATGAAGCTTCTGATGGCATTATTTATAGAGACGTCTGGACATTAGTCATTTCGAATTTCGAAATAACCGTTGGAGACAAATGGCTTCCTGTCGTTGTCACTCAGCCTTTGCTCAGTCCTCTCAGCCAATCAGATTCATGCATCTTCTCTCTTCGGTCAGTGCTGAGCAGCTTTTAGTCAGTCCGGCAGAATGTCTCTCCATTTGTGGTAATGTCAACTAGACAGCTTTATGTGTCTTCTACACTTTACCCAAAGTAGAAATATTTTGTCTGGAAGTTGTTCTTGCTCAGCTGCTGTCTTGTACTATTTGTCGAATCAACTCAGCAGCTTCGTTCCGAAGTTATCTACGTGGATCTTCTCGATCCTTCCTCCGCGGAGCTGAGTTTTCTTTTACACAACGGCAGCGTTCTGATCACGCGGACCGAGTGGTATTGGTCTGTTTGACTTTGGGCTTTGACTTCCATATTTAGGCTTGGGCCTTTTAATCTATAGTCTTATAAGCAATTTAACTCAACATTGAACAAACATTAGTGTAATAAATCAAAGCATTTAAACTGTCACACCCAACTCAAAACGGCATCAGGTATGCAAGAAGTATAGGATAGCGAACACCTTTCGGTCTGAAACACGAATCTATTTTCTAATAGATAAAAATTTATTTGGACGACCTAAAGTTTTATCAATTATTTGGCTTAGACTTGATAATTCTATCAAGCTTCCTACGTATCCCGAACGTCTTTTAATAATTAAACCGAGAATCAAAACCACGTAGTTCTACTCAATTTTTAAGGGAACCATTTTCTTCCCACACACAAATCATTATATTTTACTAATAATTCAATAAAATTATATAATTATCAAATTATTTCATCAACGAATCATAATTAAGTTATGACGTCCAACCTTAAAAGGCATCGAGTACCACTATGAGACAACATAACAAAACATACGAGTATTCAGTAACGGCCCATGACTTCTTAAATATGAATATATATATATATATATATATATATATATATATCACTCCATAACCATTACTTCGATAAAATTAGCTCAATAAAATTATCTCAGAACTTATTACGTTCTTAATACAAAATTATTCATGGTATATCTAACTACATATGATTCTTTCTCCTGATTACTTATTAATTGAATGATGTAGATGATTTATTTTTCATTTTAGCCTTGCGTGTATATGTATATATATTAAATTTAAACTATACATTTTATCAAATAATTCTATAGCCTTAATCATCTATTAAATGAGTTCTGAATGGTATGATTACCATGTATTTTGTTATTATTATTATTGTTACTATTATTTATTCTTTCATTTATAGAATTGATTAATGTCATGTAATTAACTAAAACTAAACTTACTCTAGTGCATAAACTCTTTTTATACCGAACAAATCCAATTCAAAGTCCAACACGTCTCTTTTTACCAAACGAATCCATCTCACAATCTAAAATAGCTCTTCTATGAAGAAACCCGATTCAAAACCGACTCAATGTCTTAAATTACCCCCTTTCTACCAAAGGAATCTGACTGAAACGTCCAACGGAACTCTTTTACAAAAAAAAAAAAAAAATCATTTTTACTTTACAAATCAAACTAAAACATCTAATACAACTATCTTTACTAAACGAATATTTTTATCAATTTTTACCAAGCAAATCTATTCAAACGTCCAACTCGACTTTTTTTTTTTACCCAGACGAACCATTTTTACCAAATGAGTTGTTTTTACCGAACAAATTATTTTTAGCAAACAGATCCAACACAAACGTCTAACAATACTGTTTTTACCCCCAAACAACTCGTTCTTACCAAACGAATTAACCCAAATCTAACACGAATCTTTTACCAAACTAACGGTTTTCTCTTTTTTTTTTTTTCACAAAACGGATAACATGGTCCTCTTTTTACCGAACAAAGAAACCACGTCCCTAATCTGAAATAAAAACCCACAAAATCAATACAGGAGGTTAGCTTCCTCCTTTCAAGTTTAGTCCAAACCCAACCGAACAACTGTAGGGACATGCGATCTGAGTTTGAAGAACTCAGGGAATAACAATATGTATACATCTGTAAGTAAAATCTCAGACAGAACAGAAAAATAAAATGAAACATGAAGGAAGTCGATTTACCCTCGAAATTGTCGTGCATGTACAAATCACATCATTAGGAATTGCGAGAAAAAGCTAACGATAGCCATATACTCTTGAAAGACTTTGGACCTCCGGTAAAAACAACAGGAAGCATAAATCGGATTGCATGTCAAGATCCGACCAAGGGAGATTGAAACCATACCAAACTAGGAGAAATAACTTCATCTAACTGAAACCAAGAGCACCCCACAGCGAATCGGAATGCAATCAATGAGAAATGGAGATAGGTGAGTTCATCTCATCGGCGACCATGAATGGAATAAGAGAAACGAACCATCAAAGCTTTTATTTACTTCCAATTGAAAGAAAAGTGAGGAAGGAATTGAATCCCCAGAGAAGCAATCGAGAGAGAGAAGTGAGGAAGAAAAGTGAAGGGTTTTTCCCTAATTAATTAGATTATCTCCCCCAACCCCTTCTCCTGATTTAATTAAATACATTCTAGCACCTTCTATTACCAATTATAAATTTTCCATTAAATTCTAACATATTTATTACAAATTACTTATTCCAATTTAATTAATTTCCACACCTTTTACTACGAATTTAGCTTAGAGTTAGGACTTGTGGAATTTACAAAATTTCAATTTAACTCCTAATACTTTTAATTCACATAATTACACCTCATTTATCACATTTTTATCCGTAATTGTTATTTATTACTTTAATTATAAAAATTCACTATATATAACCGATCTCGATTTTTATAAAAAATATAAAAATTAGTCCGACAATTTTATCTCGAGTCTAATCAAATTAAATGATGTTTTCGAACTGTTATTCCGAAAAATTAATTCAAATTGATATGCAAATTTTCTTTGATTTTAATCATATACTTAAAATACTATCTATTGAAATCAACTTTCATAAAATAATAATAATAATTAGTCACGGACGTGACATAAACTTAGTGTGTTTATAGAATATTTAATTATACTTAAATAATTTTGTCAAATAAAAATCATGTGGAAAGGTGTTTCAACAGTACGGGGATACGGGAATAATTTTTTTTATATATTTATATATACTGTATATTTATGTATATATATTTTATTTGAGAGTTACATGGGGCCCATATAAGTTTTATTACGTTTTTGATCCATTGACCTTACTAATAAAAAATATGATAATCGTATTAGTATGAAATATATTCCAATAAATACTCTGTGTATTTATCTCTACTACTAAACTTTATCTTTGTAATTAGTTCACTTTAAATAGGACTCTACTTGATAAAAGTACATGAGGCCCAGATTAAAAAAAACGGGGCCCAGAATAAAGGATCTAGGCCCAATTTCTTTTTTAAAATGGTGCCCAACCTATTAGGGCTGGCACCTTCTTCTTCGTTTACATCTCAATGAATATGATGAAAACATACAGCGCTGCAGAACTTCATCCTCACCGGCGCAGACCTTCTTCCTCAGCGGCGGCGGCAGACCTTTAGAGCTTGTCGTATCCGAGAGTTCCCTTACGAATCCGACACGAATTTCGTACCCCGATCCGTGTCGTGTCGACACCGGTACAGCGGCATTTTTGCCGACTCCATGTAACATAGGCGATATTCACAAGGTAAACTACCTTTGTCATGCGGTTATGATAATTGGTTGGGGGAAAGTCGAGGGAGAAAGCGTATAATTATATTATTATAGAGTAGGTAGTGTCTCTATTATGACCGAGAGTGTTTTGATGTATGTTCATCGTTACAAAATAGAAATGTCATTTTAGGTAAGTACATGTGTCATTAGTCGGTTAATATCCATGTTTTTGGTACATTGATATCTATGTGATAAGATAGTTTATGTTCATTCTTCAGTAGTTCGTCCTGCCATTGAGCCTCTTCTCTAGCAAGTTATTCCGCCGTCGATTCAATCCCAAGTACGTGTTGGTCAAAGATGGAGAACGTTCCTAACAATTATGTCGCATATAATTGTGGTTTGGTTGATTCTAGTAATCAATTGATTGTGTCGATGTTTGTCACACTAGCTTTGGACCAACGAATCGAAGCTTGTTTAGAATCATTGGATCCAGAACAATGTTGCTTCATAGATAGTCTTACAAAGGAGTTGATTTATAATATGAGTTCTGTTCATGAGTCGATGAATATCCTCCGTGCTGAGCATGCTTCATACATGGAAGTTATGCGCTTGGAGTTGAATGGGGCTAAAGACACAAGCAGGTTTCCGGAAAGAAGGGGCTCCATTACTTGTCCTACTGGACATCACACGAATAAAACCTATCCTAAGAAGAGGGGGCATTCTGAGGGGTCCCAACCTGAAGTAATTAGAGGAAGATCAAGAGAAAGATCGAACAACTCTCGATACCGAAGACATCATCACTTACCTTCACCGGTCAAGCAATGACCAAGTAAGAAGGTTCGAGATCCCCGAAGTGGCAAAAGAATGTTCGTCATGATTCTACCAAATCTTTGATTCGTCGTTATAAAGCTCACAAAAAGAATTTGGCAGCTTCCAAGTCTCCTGGGCATTGGGACTAAGAGCGGTCGAAACGGAAAGAGAGAGAATTTTCACTAAAGGAGGAAGTTCTTAACCTTATCAAAGGTGAGTTTCGGCAGGCCATGAAAGAGGGATTCCAATTTATGAGGTCAACAACGAATTAGACAGACACTCTTTTGAGTGCGGACATTATGAGTCAATCGGTGCGCAACTAATATTAGATAGATATCAATGTATGAAAAAATATGAGTATTAACCCATTAATGATACCAATATACTTACTTAAAATGACACTTCTAACTTGTAACGATAAACATACATCAAAACATTCTCGGCCATAATCGAGATACTACCGGTTCTATCATAATATAACTATATGCTTTCTGCCTCGACTTTCCCCCAACCAATTACCACAAACGCATGATAAATGCAGTTACCTTATGAATACGTCGCTAATTCACTGTCACCACGGTTATATGCCTCAAACCCAATGGTGGTCACTATAATTCCATCAACCGGTGTATGGTCCCCAATCATCTTACGGATCCTAGCTGCACTAATAACGTGTACAAAGTCTTTACTTTGTGGATGCTAACTGTAATTAATAGTTAAAATAGATCTAAATGTTAAAATTCAAAAACAATATATAAATAAACAAAACATATATTACTCTTCCATGCACGTAGTAATCATTAGCAAATGATATGCCTACACAGATTAACTATCCACGTACATAATGAACTTACAATGTAAAATTAGTTATGCAACTTGATTTATTTCTCGAGCATCTATGTTTATGTCATAGTTGTGGAATTACTTGGATCGAAGTCTTCATCTGCTTAATTCAAGGCTGCATTTTTTTCTGCTTTTATACCTGATACATGTTTGTGGATTCTTCGAAAGTACCTTATATTTGTATTTAATATGTTTGTGTATGTTGAAGCATAGTTATTGAAGTAGGTGAAGCCTAATGTTATGTAAACTTAATTATGTTGGGAGTCGTAACAGTAAATGCTTTCTTTTGTCTATTTTGCAATTGTATCTATCTGCCTTTTCTGCTGCAGAAAACCTTTGTTCAATTAACAGTGTGATCAATTCATGGAAAAATGACGGTCAATGAAAAATCCTACTCCTATTAATAGCTTCATATGAAAATTCTTAATACCTAATGTTAATGCTGATGAAGAATCAATGAGATAGCAACATTCAAGTATTGGGTTTTGAAACAATTCTTAGTTTTATGTTCTTTCTGTCTTTTTCTTTCTCATTTAATATTTAAAAAGAAAAATTAATAATGAAAAGGGTGACATTTAAATTGATATCTGTTAAGGGTTATATAGTTTCATAGTATCATTATAATTTTGCGAATGTTGGAACAGACAAGGATCATATTTGGAATTGTCCAGTTCTTCGTCTTGAAGTTCAAGGTCTTTGTTTCAGTAGGTGGAGCATAATTATCCAATTCCTTTTTACGTGTCTTTGTAGAAGTAGCAGGAAGTCAGTGTTATTTGGCTCAATTTGATGTTGGATTGACATTGATATAGGAATTTTTATATTGATCCTGCATAGTCTTCAACTTTGTTGTGATTTCATTGAGCTATATTCAAAAGTTATGACGCCGTAGGCACACCAACAAGCTGATTTTGCAGCCTCATATTGTGTTTCTCCTACATGTCTTTTGAGAGGTAAGAGTCCTCACAGTTTACTTAGCATGTCTTGTAGAAATCAGAGAAGTTTACTGAGCATGTGTTGTAGAAATCGGAGAAGAGGAACATAGTAATTTGGTAGCTAAAAAACAAAATCCAATCATAGGAAATCAGTAGGTTAACAGTAAACAAGCTATCCATAATAACCTTCAACAGCATGCTAATGTGTTTCACAATCTTTCTCATTTTTACCATTCTTGTTGTTGTATATTTTACCAAGAACTATATCGCATGCATTTGGTTATAAGATATATTTGGGCTTTGTAAACATGGGGATGATAAGCTTTTTAGATTATCCTGTCTTTGACCATTTACATGATTAATTTCATGCTCAAAACCATAGCACTGTGATCAATTCATAGAAAAATGCTACTAAACAAATTAGTCCCACCAAGGTAGTTTGTTTGTATTTTGGTATATAATCTATTGTAATACTGCGGAGAAATACTTAATTAACAATAATTTAGGGTAGTTTTGGATGTATTATGAATCAAATGTTGTTCTACTGTGGAATAATTTGGAATATGTTACTGGTGTGATTAAGTGTGTAATAGAATGAGGTTTGAAATGTGGTATTATCACTTAAAACGTTTGAGTGGCATTAGACATTTTCTTAAGCACTACTTGATGACGATCTAGAAGTTTGTCTTTATAAACAGCACGAAAGCTCTCTCCACCAATCTTGTTCTGCAGCCAAAAGTAATTGGTGGCAGCAGAAGCGAGCAGCTATGTTGCACGGAAACTCTTCTTCATTAGCTTTTCTGCGTTTTGCATCCTTTTTCGTGCAACTTAGTGAGCAGTGCCAGAGAAAATTTCTCTGCTCTTTTCACGTGAGGCTGGCCTATTTTCTGTATGATGTCAATAACGTCTACAATATGACAGACCAAATGCAAACACAATAGGCCGAACGAACACTTGGATTGGGTTATCTGTATCCCGAGAGAGAAATTTGTATGCTATTGATACAAAAATGCATACAACAATATCAGAAAATGTTCCAAAAGGTTTGGAATTTGGATATATAATAAAACCAAGGTATCAAAAACCCGTTGTGGTAAAAAAAACTCGTCTTGAATGATAGAAAGTAGTTGAGATATTTTCACCATTGCTGATGCTGCTATCTTTGGCAGCCTTTGAATTGATAGCATGGCCTTTTCTGATATTATGTTGTAGGGAAGTTTTGAAGTTTTGATTGCCTTAAAAATCTATCAAAGATCGGTTTGATAGGACCCGGTTCGAGTTTTAGGATTGGCTCGAACGTTAAAGAACCTGAAAGTTTGAAACTTGTTAATAAGTTCGACTATTTTTTAATTACTATTATATTTTATTGATTTTTAATTTTTTTATATAAATATATTCAATAAGTTATAAATCTTATTCCTATATATTTTTTTAGCTGACAGAGGAAGGCTAAACGCCAGGGGGAAAAAGGAAAGGAAAAAGGAAAAAATGGAAGCTCATGGTTGCGAGCGGACAATTCTGCTTAAAGCTAAACTTCTACTAGCATGAGCGATGATATCTTGCAGGCATGCATGAGGCACACCAAACTTATAGTGACTTAAGGAACACAACCCTACGAAATTCGACAGCTAATCAGCAGCACGATTACCTTCTCTATAGGAATGAATAAAGACTGTATCCCAGTATGTGCCGCGATACGAGATGCACTTATGAATGAGCCATGAGAGCGGATGATGAATGTTTAATGCATTTATGAATGATCTGCATTCTATGGTCTAATAGATTATCCAATTCTTTTTTACGTGTTTTTGTAGAAGTAGTAGGAAACCAATGTTATTTGGCTCAATTTCTGATGTTGGATTGACATTGATATAGGAATTTTTTTTATATTGATCCTGCATACTATGGTCTAAAATCTAAATGTGTGATGTCTTCAACTTTGTTGTGATTTCATTACAACATTATAGAGCTATATTCAAATGAATATAACTTATGACATTGTAGGCACACCAGCAAGTTGATTTTGCAGCCCGTAAGACTTCATCCGTTAACATCCACTCATAAAATAATGGTTTTTAGGGATAAGTTACAAATTTAGCATATGGTTCTTGAGGAGAGCGATTAACATCCATTCATAAAATAATGCAATTTTAAGCTTAACGTTTAGTTGGTATATTTTCAAGCTTAATTGAGTGGATGGCTCATACAGGAGTAGCGATGGAAGGATTACAGCAGGAGGGCTGATTAGAGATAGCAACGACGGCTGGGTACGGGTCTTTGCAAACAATATAGGGAAAGGAACCTCCTTCGAGGCCGAGCTGTGGGGAATTCTCTCTGGCCTAAAAATAGCTCTAGAACACCAAGCACATAAACTCATCATCGAGTCGGACTGCCAAGAGGTAGTAAAGTTTATCAACCAACCATGCCCGGTGCACCATCCCTCTAGAGCCCTAATCCGTAATATCCAGGTGCTGATGGGTAAGCTGGAGGAAGCGTAAGTGATTCATGTCCATAGGGAAAAAAACAGATGCGCGGACCGTATTGCAGCGGAAGCATTCGAGTTCCCAATCAGGATTCATGTTCTTGAGGAGACCCCGTCGTTCCTTCAACAGCTAATCATGGAGGACTATGTGGGAACTGCGTTTCCCGCCTGATTACTACTTAGCTTAGGCTTTATTATGTGTTTCTGTCATGTTCGTTTCCTGTTTGTTCTGGTTTTTAATTTCCACTGTAACCAAAATTTTTTTATATAATTTCATGTTGTGTTCTTGCTCTAACCCTCACTGTTCTGGTTACTCAATATAATTTGAAATTATATATTTTATCACTGAAAAAAAAAACTTATTTTTCATCAAACTAGTCTTGAAATTGCACCAATAATGCTAAATTTATGCTATAAGACTTAAAACGTAAATGACTATTCTTGATCTTTTTACATATCTAAGTTTTCAATGTTTCTATAATTACGAAAACCACCAATTGATTTTAA
Organism: Euphorbia lathyris; assembly: GCF_963576675.1. Lineage (NCBI taxonomy): Eukaryota > Viridiplantae > Streptophyta > Magnoliopsida > Malpighiales > Euphorbiaceae > Euphorbia > Euphorbia lathyris. Next base: position 334,622 of record NC_088918.1, read on the forward strand.
CACTATCAAAGTAAAACACAAAAACAATAAAAAAAGAAAAATATAGTGTATTAGGACTGAGCCTGATAAATATAATATATATAGGGTTTTGCTATTCATCGCCCCCTCTTGGACATTTTCGCCTTTTTCATTTTTCCATTAAAAAATTTAATATCCCCTCTCTCCCGAGCCAAAAATTAGATTTATGAAAAATAGACCCGAGAACGTTGAAGAAATCGAATAACTACAATTCCTATTTACACTAATTGAAATTCGTCTCCAAAAACTAACCGATTTAATCAATATATAAAAAAATTCATCGAAAATGTGCTAAACGGGTGATTCACACCATTCCGCCTAGATAGAAACGAATGAACTATCCGTTTCTGCCTAGACGAAAACAGGTGGATCACCCGTTTCTGCCTAAGTAGAAACGGGTGATCTACCTGTTTCGTCTAGGCAGAAACGGGTGATCCACCCATTTCCGCCTAGGCAAACTGATAGTTCATTCGTTTCTACATGGGCGGAATGGTGTGAATCACCCGTTTAGTACATTTTCGATGATTTTTTTTTCCAAACCGGAGATGAAACTCATGTTTTCGATTCAATTTTCAAATAAAAATACTTATCCGAGGAATCATTATTCTTTTTCCTTTACCGTGTTTATGTTCCATGAATGTTGTTCGAGTTTTTGAATTTCGAAAAAATTTGAGAGAATTTCAGTTTTTGAGTTTAAAAAATGAAGAGGGCAAAAACATCCAAAAGGGGACGGTGATAAGTAATTTGGGAGCGGTAAATAGCTATCCAGTATATTGGGAATGTATATCTTGTTATGTCTAATTTATAAAATAAGAATTACATAATTCACGCAAAGTCTATATGGTTTCTTGAAATTGATCTCCTTCACAATGGACCATTCACATTAATTTTAAATTAAAGGGACTAGAGGAGGAAAAAGGAAACACAATCTGATTACACGACACCGAATCGACACATAATTTTAGTATTTACATTTAGTTTAGTAGATAATGTGTCATTTTTGGTTTGATATGAAATTGTCACGCGGTTTTTTTAGGTTGAGTTAAGGTTGATATGCTAATCCGAAAATGATACAAATATTTAAAATTATTGTTATATTTACTCGTATTTTTATATGTCACTTTATTAATAAAGATAATAAAATTATGGTTACTTGAAAATATGATTCGAATCTCTTTTTTTTTTTTTTTGAAACATGATTCGAATCTCTTAAATTGTTGTAAACACGTTATATTTCTAACATGATATTAGCGTACGTTCGATAATTAGTGTTAACATACTAATCTAAAAATAACATAAACTATTTAAAAATAGTACTATCTCTTTTTATATTTTTAAAAATTATCATTAATATATATACATAATAAAATTACATGTAACTCGAAAGTACGACACGAAATCGATGGGTAATGGGAAAGGTATTTTTTTTGGTTCGACAACACTAGAACAAATTAACACGTTTGTAATACAACGGGACGTTTGGTATTCTATTGGAATAGGGATAATGATAAATGGTTGGGATAAGGATAAAAATATGATAGTCGATAATTATTATTTAATGTTTGGTATTGGGATAGGGATATGAATAAAATAATACATTTTATTATTTTAATCTTATTTAAACTATATAACATTAATTTGAGAGATAAGACGAAATTTTCCAACTTATTAAAATCGCATGTACTTATCCCACCTCTTTGTACTACCCTCTTTTGGGCATAGGATTTGAGGGATAATAAGCTTATCCCTCACATCTCTCACGTTTCTATCTCCCAAACAAACACGAGATAACTTATCTCGTGTTTTTTTTTATACATATCCCATCTCCTATATTCCTCCTAGACCTGCTCAAAAGCCCACTGGTCCGCCCAGCCCGTCCAAGCCTGCTCTTCAAAGACTGGGCTTGGACATATATGTTTCATAATAGGTCCGGCCCGGCCCAAGCCCGCTTAGGCCCACACATAGAGTAGGTTGGGCTTGGATTTGTCTCAAAACCCAGGTCCAACCCAGCCCGAAATTTTAATAATAATTTTAATTTAATAACTTTTATAGTTTAACAAACTTTATATTCCAAAAATAAAAAATTTAAATTTCTTAAACATAAAAATTTCCAAACCATATATTTTTTAGAATTGGTGAACATGTACATATTTTTGTTACTACTTTATTTATTACCATCAAAAAATTATTTTTTATTATTTAGGATTGCATTAATTGATTTTCATTGAAATAATTCTCTAAAATTTAGTTTATTGTATTTTATTATTTATATTTATAGTATAATTTTTTAGTTTAATTTTAATTTTTAAAAAATACAAAGATATTAGTTGGGCCGGGCCGGATTGGGCTTGGGAATTAGTTTTTTTTAGCTTGGCCCAGCCCGATCCGAGCCCGATATAAATATAGTGCGGGCTTGGTTGGGCTTGGACAAAGTAATTATGTCATCATTCTGGTTATGCCCGGTCTAAGCCCAGCCCGGTCCAACCCATGAATAGGTCTTCCTAACAAACAGCCCGCAAAGGTTTTTGGACTGGGTTTGGTTTATTGTTTTTAACACAAATCCGAAAATAACACGATACAAACATGACTCGAATACTATAATTGGCGGGTCTACTTTTAACACAATCTCATCCTCTCCAAAGTTGCCCAGCCCAGCCCACGCTAAAAAAGAAAGAAAAAGAAGTCTCTCTTTCTCGCTCCATTCTGGGAAGATTCTGTGCACATTGTACTTTCTCATCTCGCCTCAAAGACTTTCATTCGCGTCGATCAAATTTCAAAAACCATGGCTTCCGCAATTGATGAAGGTACTATTTTCTCCTGTCTAGATCGGTTTCCTGATTGCTTCTCATAACTTGATTCTTGTTTTCTAAACTGAATCTAGTGAAGTAGCTTTAGTTACTAAAATACTGGTAGCAATTCTAGCTAAGATACGTTTCTGATAACGATTAGGTTAATTTTACTTAGTCCTAATACTGTTTGTTTTGTTTTTTTGGGGGAAAATGATATCGGAAAGATTGAGTAACAAGATTTTCTAGGAGAAAGAGGGAGCTCAATAAAATAGATTTTGTTATGAATCTAGCAAAGAATCTATAATTCTGCCATCTAATTTCTAAGGAATTCAAAATTAGCATGAAGAACCTTTTGCTTAATTATCTATGTGATGAATAGTTTGATTGCTCACTGATGTAGGCGGGGAGATGGACATAGAGAAGGGAATAATCACTCCACAGCTGAGCCAAAGAGGTTTGTGGGCTTATATGAACAAGGTTATTGCCCTGAAGCTGACCATTTAAGCCCACAAACCTCTTGTTGGTATCCCTCTGTACTTTCCAACAACATGTGATCTAATTCTCAGGTCACTTTTAGTTATTTGGCCATGCATTCCTCTTGTAATAAGGATATGGTTATTCCATGTCAATGCCCCTACTCTTGATCTGTTACCAACTTGTAAATTTCTTAGCTGCAAAACCAAAACTAAACATGTATCCGTGTAGTATATATATTCTTTTTTGTGCAAATATATCCATATGGATTTAGTCAATTCTATTTTCTGATCATTTTCTTAATCCCCATTTACAGGTAACACAATAGTGGTTATGGGTGTTAGTGGTTGTGGAAAATCGTAAGTTTTTATTATAGCATCTGATTTGTTTGTTGACCTTCTTATGAATTTGTTATTTTCCTCTAAAAAGAAAATGGCTTCTTAATGTCATAGTTTCTTAGTAAATTTGCTCTTTTGGTATTTCTGACCACAACTTCTTGCTTAATGATCTTGAGATGTTAAAAGCCCCCATGAATTATAGTCATATTTGATATATTATTCATAAAATCTCCTGATTCATCAAATTCATGCTTCAATTTATAATATTAATTAAAATTCTTTCATGAACCCTAACTTATGCACCAATGCCTCAACAGCACAATAGGTGAAATGCTGGCCAAAGTTTTGGGCTGTGCTTTTCTAGATGCCGATGATTTCCACTCGCAATCTAACAAAGGTGTGGAAATATGCTCTGTCTTTTTGAGAAGTTGATTAATGTAATTATTTGAATTTCTAAAATTTTTATATAACAAACAGAAAAGATGCGGAATGGCATTCCTTTGTCAGAGGAAGACCGAATTCCATGGCTGGAAAGTCTAAAGGATGGTTTAAGGGAGAGCATGATTGGTGGAAAAACTGTAGTCCTTGGGTGTTCTTCTTTGCAGAAAGGATACCGAGAAATTCTGCGATCAGCTGATCCAATTTATGAAATTGGAAGCTATATGGGTGCAGTTAAGTTTGTACTGCTGGATGCCAAAGCTGAGGTACTTGCAGAACGATTAAGTAAAAGAGCCGCAGAAGGGAGTCATTTCATGCCAGCCTCTCTTTTGCAATCACAACTGGAGTTGCTACAGATAGATGACTGTGAAAGAATAATTAAAGTTGATGCCACTTTAAGTCCTCAAGCAATTGTAAATATCATTATAAAAAAGTATTGACGTTATTATTAGGATTATGAAGAAGAGGTTGTAATTATTTGAACTGATTAATATATTTCCTTTTGTCAGTTTGTTGGGGATTCAGATTTTTAGATTTCTGGTGGTGAAGTAATATAATTTTTTTTTTATAAAGTTAAAAAGAAGTTGAAGCAAAGCAAAGCAAAGCATGCAAATTCGGTTCTTTATCAACATGCATCTCATTGCAACCTTTCTCCCAAAAACAATGGAAATCTCATCAACATCAGAGTATTCAAAAGGTAATTAATCCACCTCATTGAATTTCGTCCTCAATTATTACACATGGCAAACTACTGAGAGCCGAAAGTATTGGGCTTATGGAGACTAATATAATAGGCCCAACTGAAGCGATGGGCCCAACTGCATCATGTGAGGGCAAAATTTATCATAGGGCAGCAAATCATCATACTTATCCTGAAGCAGATGAGATAACATTAATCTTTTGCTTTTGCAATTTCATAAAAAAAATGATGGAAATAAAACATGGCTCTTATTTCTAAGAGTTGATATTGCAGATTCTGTCTAAGAAAGGAGTTGTAGTACTTCCTGGCACATATGTTAATATTGGAGGTGTGACAACTACTTGGAGTGTGTTCAGGTAAATATATTAGCAACAGAAAGGATACTTATATTGCAACACTTTTAACTCTTTCATTCATAGGAGATTAGCCCATATGATTGAGGGCTTGCTCATCTGAACTGCAAATCTTTTTTTTCGTTTACCTCTCAAAAATTGTTAGCATGGTTGTTTGTACATCTTCTTCCATGTTTTCTACTATTACTCTTCTCAATTTTTGCGTATTCTCTTGAGCTTCATAAATCTATAGTTTATACTAAATTGATTTTTATAATGAGAGGTATTTAGTGACTACTAGATTGAAAGATTTGATGAGTTAGACATGTATAATTTTCCATCTTTTTCTCTGTCATTTATAGACTCGTGAAGAAACCTTATTTACAGTGAGCATTTCCCTATATTGTGTGGCGAGATGAATTTTAGTTGCAATGACAACTTTCACAGAAGAGCAAACTAATGATTGTCAAGTAGCTTTTTGCAAACAAGAAAGGTAATTGACTTGATCCATTTTTGTTCTCTATTTACTTTTTTTTGCATATTGGTCTAATATTGTACCATTTGAAAATTATGTATAATTTGATCATATTTACAATCCATCAATGACGAAATATAACCATGTTGCTCCTTCTAAAGCCTATTGAAGGTTATAGAGTTCAAGGTTTCCTTAATTCTATTGCTTTTGATTCATATGATGGGACCAACATGGAATTGCAATTTATTCTTGAATCATTATGGTAGTAGTGAGGCCATATGATTTCGTTGATCCATTGTGGTGTTAAAATATTAAAATTCCTAATAATTTGTGGGTTGTTTTTTGTGTTAATAGTAGCAAAAAAAAAGATACATGAATCATGATGTTGATTCTTTTCACATGATATACAGGTAATATATTTTTAATCTAATATTATTGGATTTTAAGTTTGTCTTTAATTTTCTTCATGTCAATTTCCACGGGTTTTTCATTTGTTTAGACAGCAGAATCCAATTGTTGAACTGAAGAGAAAAAGACAACTAGTTGCAAATGAAACATATGAATAGCCTCACCAGCATCTTAAAAAGTATATAAATTGAAAGAGAGTAACCATATGCGAGAACGTCTCACCTCACGGAACATTGAAAATGGGATTCCGAAGAAAGAATAATGTGTGTTTACAGTTCAGTCCTTTATTATTTTCTATTACATGTTTGATATATTGTTCAATAGTATGGTTATTATGAACATGATCTCTAAACCAGTGAAGTATGTTACTGATATATTCATTTTATTCTTTTATTTTCATTTTTAGTCAAATATTATAGGACTTAAAAAAAAATTTATGGATATGACACTAAATTTTGTACATGGTCAATTATAAGTTTATGATGGCCATTCAAAAATATTAAATAGAAACATGGCCAATATTACGTTTTTACTCTTAAAAAAAATTAGTATGTTAATAGTTCAGCACTAAAAAAAATGGGCTTTTACCAACACTTTTGTAGTGACACTTTTATAAAGTGTTTCATGGGCTGACAACTGAAAAGCCCATAAACGTATAATTTTAACTCATGGGCTAAATTTAGAAAAAATTATCTTAAATAAAAAAAATCGATTCCAGCATCGATACCTAAACTCTTCGATACCTAACTCTTCGATACCTAAAACTCTTCTCACAGCCACCTCCATACTCTTCTTCTCAGCCATATGGATCATGGATTCCCAACCATCTCGATCAATCATCGATTTTGGGAAATGTTATTCTTCAATTTCTCTTGTTCTTCAGTAACCTAATTAGGTCGATTTCTTCTTCAATATCATGAAATAGCCATCTCGATTACTTTCATCTGAGAAATCAAATCCAGTTAACAAATCAAAACTTAGAGGTGGTGAAGTGAGGGACAAGATCGAGAAGAGGGAGAATCCGTTGAGAAGAGTTTTCTTAGTTCAGATCTGGACTTGAGTCCAGAAGTTAAGGCTATCAACTCATCTTATTTACTTCACTTTAATTTTAGGTCTGACACTTCACTTTAGTTTTAATTTACTCCCAAATGAAAATTAAGAAATTGGAATTGAATTCACATGTTTAACACAAGTTTGTATGAGACTTCGAATTTTTTGAATCAGATAAATAGAAAACACAATTTATATTTGGGCACTAAATTTAAATTTGAATCAGATGTATTACTAATCAGAAATCATTTTGTTTGTACAATTCAAATTTGGGCACTAAATTTTTGGCGAGGGATAAAAATTTTGGCGACGGATTAGAGACCGATTTCTGTCGGTAATTTTTTTTTCCTGAAAATCGATTATAGGGGCGGTTTAAACCGCCATTAGAAAGCGTCGCTAATAAAAAAACCTTACCCCGACGTTGTAGTAAAACCGTCGGTAAATGTAGCAACGGTCGCAATCACAACACTTTTCAGACGGTTTTCGAAATCGCCCCTAATGTATATACCGACGGATAGAACCGTCGCTACTGTACAAAAAAACCGGGTAAAGGTTTTTTTTTTGTAGTGTTAGTTTTTTTCTTTAATCATGTAATTTTATTTTTATAGTTAATTTCATTATTTTTGTTGAAGGGTCTCTTTACATATTGCATAACTTTTAAGAAAGAATTAACATTTAGCTATATAATTTCTTTTCAAAATGATAGATATACATTTGGCTATATGATAGGTACACTATATGAATGTATGTATACAAGTATTGAATTCTATTCTTATATTCTCGATTTCAATTTTAAAATTTATTTAATTTATTTGAGTATGTAATAAAGATTTTCATTTCAGCATAATTAGTTCCTTTGTTAAATTAAATTTTATTTATTCGATATTAGTTTACAAATAGAATACCAATTGAATTCCATAATATTTTTATATAACGGTTTTAATATTAACAAGCTATCTAAAAAGTTATTCTACATCCTGTGCATTGCACGGGCTTCCATACTAGTTAAAATTTAAAATAACTAAGAAATTATACTTGAGAGTAAAGATGTCTTTTGACTTACAAAACTAGTTATTTCAGCTTATTTTATTTTTTTAACTAAACATACGAAAAGTTATTTCATTCTTTCCTATTTTTAGGAATAACTAGTCTATTTCATTCCGTGAACCAAACGGCATCTAAAAGTTAGATTTGAATATAAAACCAGTGTTTTGAAAACCGGACCGGACCGGCCGGTTGAACCGTGAACCAGTCAAGTGTCCGGTCCGGTTTTAGCTATACAGGTTCAACTATATTAAACCGCATCAAACCGGGATTGAACCGCGAACCGGTGTTGAACCAGTGAACCGGATTGACCCTGGTTTTTTGCCATTTTTTGAAAAACATATTGAATTAAGAAAAAAATTAAAAAATTAGGTAGAGAAAACCTCTTTAATAATTGGTGTTAATTAATTTAATTTTAATCTTAATATTGTGTTAAACTATGGGTTTGATTTTAGATGTGTGAATTTTTAATTAATGTGTTAAATTAAGGATTGGTTACCGATGTGTGAATTTTTATATTCTCTGTATGAATTTTTAATTAATATGTTAACTTAAGAATTGTTTATTATATGTATAAAATTTTTAATTTTATGTTCAACGAAACATCATTTTATTATATATATATATATATATTATCCGGTTGAACCATTTCGATTGAACCTATTGAACCTTAAACCAGTTGTCTCACCGGTTCAACATCCGGTTCGGTTTTTAAAACATTGTATAAAACTCGATTAACAAATATTATTCAGTTAACCTGCGTTACAAATTTAAAAAACCTTATCAACAAAATGTTTTTTTTTTGACAACAACAAAGTGTTATTCTTAATTATTATTATTCTTTAAAGAATTTTATAATGATTTATTCTTTATGAAATATAATTTAAAAAATAAATATATTTATGGAAGGTAATCAACCCCTAGTAAATACCTAGCTTAGGGTAGGGGTGTGGTCAGTTGTCCTCCTTTCTATGGATTTGTTATTTTGGAATGTTAGGGGTGCGGCTAGCAAGGCTACCCGTATCCATATTAATGATCTTATTAAGCAGTTTAATCCATCTTGTTTTGCTCTTTTGGAAACTAAGATTAGTGGTGAGAAAGCAGATGAGGTGGTTAAGAAGTTTAAGAACTGGCACTGTGTTAGATCGGAGGCAACTGGCCGGGCTGGGGGGATTTGGCTTTTTTGGAGGCCAGATCGGATTCATTTTGATATTCTTAGCATGGATAAGCAGTTCATTCATTGTAAAGTGAGTATTTCCGGCAATACTCCCTTTTTTATTACCCTTGTGTATGCTGACCCTATCTTGTCTAATCGAAAACGGCTCTGGGAGGTTCTCTATTCTATGAGTGTCAGCATTTCGGAGCCCTGGTTTGTGGCGGGTGACTTCAATGATATCGCCTTTATGAGTGATCAGAGAGGGGGATCCAATCATTATGTTAATCGCTGTCTGCATCACAAGAATAGTATGGATTTATGTGGGCTTTCCGATCTGGGGGCTTCTGGTCATAAATTCACTTGGAAGCGTAATAATACTTTTGTTCGATTGGACAAAGTCTACGCTAATGTTTTAGCTCTAACTTCCTTCCCCGAGTGCTCTGTGTTGAACCTCCCGTTCCGTCATTCGGATCATTGTCCTATTTTGTTTAGACTTTTGAGAGGTAAGCATCCTAGGGGTAAGAGACCGTTCCGGTATCAGTTGGCTTGGGAGTCCCATCCTAAGTTTAAAGAGTTCGTTCATGAGAGTTGGAGACCTCATTCGTATGTACTGCAAGCTGCTGAAGGGTTCAGGAATAAGGTGCAGGGGTGGAATAGGAATGTGTTTGGGCATATTATCAGAAGGAAGAACAAGTTATTAAAGAGGATGGAGGGCATTCAACGCAGGTTGGAGGGGAGGTTTGATCATAGCCTTGAGGGCCTCCTCAGAACCCTTCAGAAGGAGCTGGAGGCTGTGCTTAGGCAGGAGGAGTTCCTTTGGTTCCAGAAGTCTCGGAAGTCCTGGATTAGAGATGGGGATCGTAATACCAAATACTTCCATCTCTCTACCCTGATCAGAAGGCAGAGAAATAGAATTGAGGCCATTAAGGATTCTAATGGTGATTGGGTTTATGAAGATGAGGTTATTCGGAACTTAGCCCTGGATTTCTACAGAGAGCTGTTCAAAGAGGAACCTGTTCTTTTGGAGAGGGCTCACTCTATTGCTACATTTCCTTTAATCAGTGAGGATTGTAGTCAGGAGGCCTTTCAACCTATTTCCCGAAAAGAGATTGACCAAGCTATCTTCAGCATTGGGGCTTCTAAAGCTCCTGGGATTGATGGTCTTCCGGCGGGCTTTTACCATAAGCATTGGAATGTAGTGAAGGAAGGCATCTATAATTTTGTCTTGGGGGTGTTCAGTGGTTCGAAGGATATTGAGCTGGTTAATAGAACCCTCCTGGTTCTGATTCCTAAGATTGATAAGCCTTCTTCCTTTTTGCATATGAGACATATCAGTCTTTGTAATGTTCTTTACAAAACTGTTACAAAGATTGTGGCTAATAGAATCCGTGGCATTCTTCCTGCGATCATTTGTCAGAATCAGGGTAGCTTTGTGCCTGGTAGACAAATGATGGATAATGTGGTGATCGCCCAAGAGATGGTCCACACGATGAAGATTAGGAAGGGGAGGAAAGGCATTGTGGCTCTGAAGCTGGATTTAGAGAAGGCCTATGATCGAATTAATTGGGATTTCTTGATGGAGAGCCTTGAGAGAGCTAGAATCCCGGACAGCTGGAGAAGTTTAATTAAGGTATGTATTTCTTCTCCTGTGTTTCAAGTTATGGTCAATGGGGATATGTCGGAGGAATTTTCCCCGAGCAGAGGAATCCGTCAGGGGGATCCTATGAGCCCTTTCCTTTTTGTTATTGCTATGGAGAGGTTCTCTCACCTGATTCAGGATGCGATTGATAATGGGAGTTTCCACCCTGTGGCGATCAACAGCTTCTGTCCCCAGGTGACTCACTTATTCTTTGCAGATGATGTCCTTATCTTTCTTGAGGGTAATGAGGAGCAGTTGAGAGTCATTATGGATATTCTGGATTGTTTTTGTTCGGCCTCTGGGCAGAAGCTTAATATCCAGAAATCTAGGATGATGTGCTCTAAGAATATGAATCAGAGAGTCTGTAAGAGATTAAGTGATCTCTCAGGTATTCCTCTTACTGATTCTCTTGGGAAGTATCTGGGCGTTCCCCTCCATAGTGAGCGTGTGTCTAAAGGCTCCTTCAAAGAGACTTTGGATAAAGCTAATTCGAAGTGTGCCACTTGGAAAGCCAAGACTCTGTCTCTCGCTGGCCGCCTCACGTTAATTCAATCTGTTAATTGTGCTGCTCCCAATCACATCATGCAGGCTTGTAAGCTTCCGGATCCTGTGCTTAATGATCTTGACAAGATTAACCGTAGGTTCCTGTGGGGGGAAGCTGCGGAGGGCAGGAAGATCCATCTTGTGCCTTGGAGTGAGGTTTGCCAGCCTAAAGATTCTGGGGGTCTGGGTATTAGGAAAGCAAAGGACAATAATAAAGTTTTATTAATGAAACTCCTTTGGCGTATGTGGCAAAACCCCTCCTCTCTTTGGGTTCGCCTCCTTTGTGGTAAGTATCGGAAAGACAAAATCTTCGGGGGCCCAAAAGAGAGAGTTGCTAATTGTTCCTTCCTCTGGAAAGGACTTAGTGCTGTGTTTGATGAGTTCTGCTTGGGAGTTGGCCTGGAGGTGGGGAATGGTAAGTCCATTAGTTTCTGGTTTGATAACTGGATTGGGGATAAACCGTTAATTGAGGTGCGTTCTTCCCCCCCGCCTAGTGATATACGCAACTGGAGGATTGCCGATGTGGTTGACTCGGAAGGGGACTGGATCTGGTCAAAGTTTGATACTTTCTTTAGCCTTGAGACTCTCCTTAGAATGCGGGGAGTGAAGGTGAGTAATCAAGAGGAAGACTTGGATAGGCACTGTTGGGCGCTGACTAACAATGGAGTTTATTCTTGCAAATCGGCCTTTGAAGCTTTCTCTCTCTTTAGATCTGATCCTCCCTCGGATGTGTGGAAGTCGATTTGGACCCTTAAAGTTCCTTTCCGTATTAGGAGTTTCCTGTGGCTGGGCGTTAAGGACAGGCTTCTTACTAATTCGGATAGGCACAGAAGGCACTTGGCTGATTCTGGAGCTTGCAGTAGATGCAGAGGCCATATTGAGACTTTGTGCCATGCTCTTAGAGATTGCTCTAATAGTAAAGAGGTTTGGAGGAAAATTCTCCCACACCATATTTTCTCTTCCTTCATGGCACATTCTGAGGTCGACTGGTTCTCTGATGGTGTTAGAGGAAAGTTGCTTCCATACATGGAGCATGGTGACATTTTCTTTGCTATTATCTGTCACCAAGTTTGGAAATGGAGAAACGAGGAGATTTTTGGAGATAAAACTGTTTTTATGACAAACTTAGCTGATTTCTTCTCGAAAAAACTTTTCTCTATTATCGATAGTTTCAAAGGAGAGTCCCTTGCCAGAGCCTCTCAGTGTTGTGATGTCCATCTCGTGGGATGGAGCAGGTCAAGAGAGGGGGTTGTGAAGCTGAATACTGATGGTTCCTGCCTCAGTAACGGTAAGATTGCGGCTGGAGGTGTGCTTAGAGATGTAGGGGGCGTCTGGCTTTCTGGGTTCTCCCAGAATTTAGGGTTGGGTTCTTCCTTTTCTGCGGAGCTCTGGGCTATTCTTACTGGAATCAATCTTGCTAAAAGGCTGGGTGTTAAGAGGCTCTCTGTGGAGTCTGATAATTTGGAAGCAATCAAAATGATTTCTGAGAATCATTCTATGGGTCTTAACAGTCGCAACCTCATCAAAGCTATTATAAGGCTTTGCTCCTCCTTTGAGTTCGTAGAGTTCAGACACATTTTTAGAGAGCAGAATCGTGTTGTTGATCGCTTGGCGGCGGCGGGCCATGAAGGGACGTTAGGCGTTACTACCCTTCCTGTTTCCCCTAGTTTCATCTCTCATCTTCTCTTAGAAGATAGGATTGGGGTTAACTTCCCTAGGCTAATTCCTGGGTAGTTTGTTGTTATTCGTTTTTCTTTTCCTTTTCTACCAAAAAAAAAAAAATACAATATTTAAATTATCATATTTCACATAAACTTTTGATTTTTTTTCCTTTCTAAATTATTTTTCTTTTTTTTTTTGGTAGACTCTAAATTATTTTTCTAAATAGGTGCAATCTTTCCAAAATAAATTTGAGAAATTCAAATCTTCAATCGAATATCAGTTTTCTACACTCCTTTCCACTCGAGAGCCACGAGAAGTTTCGGCTCTCCTGTTTCCAAAAAATTTAGATCGGGTGTTGAATTAGCACCACAAAATTGGCTCTGATCATATTAGGTTATTTTTAAATCCAAAATTCTAATTTTTTTTTTTGCCTGTTAGGTCCTTATTAAATCCAATTTTCAAATTTTTTTGGTCTATTAGACGTTCTCTAAATCCGAACTTTTTCTATTAGATACAATCTTTTTTATATGTTAAGAATTGGTTCTTGACCACTCTGATTATAATACGTATATATATAAAAATAAAATTGAACAAATTCAATTTTGCAAAAAAAAAAAATTTACACACTACGTGTAAAATCGACCCCTCCAACTGAACAATCATATATCCGCCACTGTTTATATTTTTATCCATGGTGAAATATGTTGATTGATTTAAAATATAAATATAATAGTAAATTTTAAATATTAACAACAATAATAACAGTTTACCAAATACATTAAACTACCAATAACAAATAAATAAGAAACACCGTAGATAAAATAATAAAATTTCTCTCAAGAGAATTAAAAAAGAAAACTTTAAATAAAAGTAGTAAGAGAATGAGTAGAGTCAGCAGTGACACGTTGAATATATTAGACGTAATTGATGTTTGGAAGATCCGATGTGACAGTTAATTAATAGTCAAACCAGCCTTTTCAAATTTTAGGTACATTAAGGTGTGTTTGTTTACCTACTTTTCATCTTCTCTTTGCCTTTTCAATTTAAAAGGCAAAGTTTTAGGTGTTTGGTTAGACATCCCTTGTTTACAAAAGCAGGAAATCTCTGCTTTTTGCAAAAGCAGCATTTTCTAAAAGCAACTAGCAAATAAGAACAACAAACAACAAGTAATCAAACGGACCCTAAGTTAAATTTATTTTTCCTAAAAATGTTTAAGATAAAATTTGACCTTTATAGAAAAATGAATAAATCCAAATCAAAACCTAACTAAATTAAATAAAATTATATCCATAAACCCTCAATAAAACATTTAACACCTCCCTGTAATAAAAATTCTTTCCAAAACAATACAAGACAATAGAAAAACATTAAACACAGAATCAATAGAATAAAATCTGAATTTGAAAAAAAACTAATTAAATTAAACAAGATTGATTATGTCCATAAAGTAAAAAATAAAAGATTTAAACAGTTCCTATAACTGTGAATCCAACCTCGAAATCATATCCAAGAACAAACGGCTCTTACTACTAATAACGTTGGATTTGTTCAGATTTCCTATATCTCTATGCTTTCTCATATGACCACGAAAACCTTGCCCCATCGGAAACTCAATCCTACAAATTGGGCATTCATGATTCTCCGGCTTCGAATTCGGCGGCATTACGAGATCATCCTCTCCCGTAAGTTTCCGCTTTTTATGACCTCTACTATGGCCGCCTAATGCTTGAACCGAACTGAATTTCCGATTACATACCTTGCAGACAAAAGAAGCGCCATCAATGGAGGAGTTGTTGTCAGATTCGCCGACTTCGGATAATAACATCGAGCAATTGGACGTCGAATCTATGTGTTCTTCATCATAATCAGATTCGCCGACTCCTTTATTCATATCGGAACTTGGAGAAGAAGTTGAATTGAAATTGGATGAATGTCAGTGAAAGCGAAAGGAGCTGGTTTGGTTTATTTATATAGTGAATAGAAGTGGTGACGTGTTTTTCTGAGTGGTGGATATGCCCTTAGATGAAAGTGAATTATAATGGCAAATATGTGTAAATAGTGAGAAAATGAAGGGGGAAAGTGAAGTTGGTGCGAAAATGCTGATCTTCTGAAAAGGAAAAATATAACTGTTATTAATGTCATTTATTGGGTTGAAAAAGGAAGGAAAAATAATTAAGGTCCAAATTTGTATTTAATGTTTTTTTAAAAGGATTTAGCGTTTTTTTTAAAAAGTGTTTATTTGACTTTAATGGTGTAACTGCATTCCTAACATTGTTAAACCAGTTTTTTTACATCTGATACAAGAGAAAAAATTTAACTAACTAATTTAACCGTTATTCCATTATTACATCGAATTTTTCAAAATAAAATAGATATTTGAATTTTTTGATTGATTATATTTGTCAAACTTAAATATGTAGTTATGGTAAACATTTTGTGCAGTTTTTTTTTTACGTGATTAGCTTATATTTGATAAACTTAAATATTGTCATTTTGATTCTTCAAAAAAAATTGTCATTTTTATAGTTTATTCGTAAGTGTGTTCCTAACAAAATAAATATCATTTTTTTTGAAAGTGTATAGTTGACTTTAATGATGTAATTGTATTCCTAATATTGTTAAACACGTTTAATTTTGGGCAAAGTACGAAAAAATGTTCATGGTTTGACTTATTTGCAAATAGAGATCCGTGATTTAAAAGTTTGTAAATATAGGTTTGTAGTATACTCTTTTTACAAAACAAAGTACTTAAAATTAAACTTTTAAGTAATTGATGATAATCAAAAGCATTTTTTAATTTTTTTTAATTATATTTATATCCTGACAAAACACGGATTCCAAAATCAAATTGCGACTGTGTAAAATGAATTTAAATATCGATTTACTTCATAAACTATCAAATCAATTTAAAAAAACATAAAATTTCATTATATTATTTATTATTTTAATTTAGGAAGTTTTTTGGTCGGGGTTGTGTTTTCCTGATATGTAAGAATACTTTTTTTAAAGATAAAAATGTCTTTGCTTGTAATCAGAACTTAACTGTGTAATAGTAATACTTTATTTTGTAAATTAAACATACCACAGACCTTTATTTATAAACTTTTAAACCACAAACCTCTGTTTACAAATTGAAAAAACCACATGAATTTTTTTTGTACTTTTCCCTTTAATTTTACATCTGTACAACAGAAAAATTGAACTAACTAATTTAACCGTTATTCCACTATCACATTAAATTTTTCAAACAAGTTTGTTGATAAAATAAAGCAGTTATTTGTATTTTTTGATGAGTTGTATTTGTCAAATTTAAATATGCAGTTATTGTAAACATTTTATGCAGTTTTTTTTTATGTGATTAGCTTGTATTTACTAAGCTTCAATATTATCATTTTGATAGATTATCTGTAATTGTGTTACTAACAAAATAAATATTTTAGACATTGATTAATTTAATTCTAACATTTCTAAGCAAGATTAATTTTAGCTTTACGTTACCAAAATTTGACGAAGCTGATTGGACTGTTTTTTTAACTTCTACAACAAATGTTTTAAACATATTTATCGAAAAAACTGAAACAGTTTCATACTTTTTTTAAAAAAAAAAAATTGCACACAATGCGCTTACATTAAAGAAGAAACAAAAATTTCCACCAAACCTGAATGTGAGACATTAAATATTTTAGATGTAATTAATATTTGGAAAGTCTGATATGAGAGTTAATTAATAGTCAAATCGGTCTTTTCAAAATTTTCTGTGACATAAGATGAAAATTGATATTTTTTTAAACGTTAAAGTTAATTTTGAACCATTTCATACATTAAGTTTAATTTGTTTTTTTAAAAAATGGACTCTGCCTGCAATTCTTCCTGCGATTCGCTTCCCTCTTCCCCTCCTCCGCTGCGTCGTTCCCGTGAGCGTCCTGACCGTCTGAATTTAGGGCCAAACCCTGAGATTTATAGCTTTGCGACTCTGCCTACTAAAATCGCGATGGGCTCTGTCTGCGGTTCGCCTCACTCTTCCCTTCCTCCGCTGCGTGGTTCCCGTGAGCCTCTTGACCGTCTGAATTTAGGGCCAAACCCTAGGAGCAAATTGTTTCGCGATGCCATTAAAGCAGCGCCTGCTGCAAAACCTAGAATCATTTAAGATTATGTTACGCTAGGTTTAGTTGAGGTTGGGCTTGTGGAAAACAATAAATTACACCCAAAACTTGTGATTAAGCCGAATCTTGCTGAACGTCTGCTATTACCCTGGAAGGATGCTTTAATTATCAAAGTGCTAGGAAGAGGTGTTGGTTTTTTTAACTCTGGAAAAAAAGATCAGAGAACTGTGGAAGCCTATGGAGGATTTAGTGTTGACAGATTTGGGGTTTGGTTATTACCTTGTGAAGTTTGATAGCATGGTTGATAGAGATTCTGTTATGGAGAAGGGGCCTTGGATGATCCAATGACATTATCTAACAGTTAGAACTTGGACTTCAAATTTCATTGCCTCTGAAGCAACTGTTGCTTCCACTATGGTTTGGGCAAGATTTCCAGCGCTTCCAATGCAGTATTATGATGAAGATCTGCTTATGAAAATTGCAAATATGATTGGTAAAGCTGTGAATTGATACTAACACTATTCAAGCTACTAGAGGTCGTTTTGCTCGCGTCTGCGTTTAAAATTGATCTCAGGAACCCTCTATTTCGCAGTTTGACATTGGGAATGATACCCTCAGGGTTGAGTATGAGGGGCTCCTATTGCCTGCACAAACTGTGGTCGGTATGGCCATATTCATAATGGATGCAATTTCCCTAGTGCTAAGAAGAAGAGAGAAGGGGATGTGGATACTGTCTCTGGTATGGATATCCAAAGGGAAGGTCAAGAACCAGTGACTACTAATACGGTCATGACTAGAGTCACTGATAATGAACAACATCAGGACTATGGGCCATGAATGATGGTTCCAAAACCGGTCTATAGGCCAAGACCGAAACCTACTATGCAACCTCTAATACAAACAGATAAATTAATACCTAAGCAAAAAGATAACACTAACCTGCCTAAGGGAAGTGGGGAGACTTTAGTGAGCTCTGTCCTCTGGGATTCAAAGACCGCTAGTGTGTCCGGTAACCAGAGAGACTTTCAATTCATGGCTCCTAAGGGTCGTGGTGATAAATTCCACACGGGACGTCGTACTCTAACAAGAACACCTCTAATTGATATTTCAAAAAGTAACAGATTTGGAGGCCTTGAAATGGATGTTTCCAACCCAACGATGGAATGTTATTTCTCGAAAGGTGAATCTAGTGATTGTGTTGCTGGACGAAGCAAGAGAAGTCGTGTTGAGAGTCTCCATTTGTCCACAACTGATGGCTTGGATCATGGAAATAAGTCTAACCAAAATACTAATGGGAAAGATGTTGAACAAGGCACTGCTAGGGAGCATATACCATCAGCATCCCCTAGTTTGGCGAATTGATTTGCTGTTGCACACCACTTCTTTTTTTTCTTATGATTATGAAGTTTTTAGTTTGGAATTGTTTTGGTGCAGGTAGTAAAGAGTTTCTTCGAGCTATTCGTTTTCTTATTCAGACTCACGATCTTGAGGTTTTGGTTCTGATGGAAACTAGAATTACTGGTGCAAGGGCGGCTGAAATTTCTAACAAACTCAATTTCTCCAAAGTGGTGCGAGTCGAAGTGGATTGCTTTAGTGGTGGGATATGGCTGTTCTGGCATACAGAGAAAGTATCTATTGAAGTTATTGAGGAAAACTATCAGTTCATCCATATGAAAGTTACTGATGTTCAAAATATCAGTCAGGTTCGTCACTAGAATATGATTGCTTCTTATTTTCGGCCCCAACTGACTCATAAACGTGTGTTTATGGAGACTCTCCATCAAATGCTCCCCTTTCTTACCGATCTGTGGATGATTGCGTGGGATTTTAATAGTATCTGCTCAATGGATGAAAAACAAGGTGGCAAACCGAGTGTTCTTGATCAGTGTTCTTATTGCAGCAAGTGGATTGCAGACATGGGCCTGATTAATATGGGCTTCTAGGGCCCAAAATTCACTTGGTCACGGGGAGTTACTGCTCGCACTAGAGTTGCTTGTCGGTTAGATCGAGCTTTGTGTAGCAGTAGCTGGCGTGCCCTATTTTCGGAAGCTTTTGTCAGGCACTTGCTGAAGAATAAGTCGGATCATGCTCCGATCCTTATTACGTGCCAGCCTAGTGTAACTCCGACTAGACAATCTTTCTTTCGATTCCAAGTGGCTTGGTTCCAACACCCAAATTTTTTGGAATTTTTCAAATCGATCTGGGATTCCACTAGAAACTTTAATCAAAATGTTTGTAACCTAATGCCGGTGCTTAGAAATTGGAATCACAATGTATTTGGAGACATTCATAAACGTAAAAAGAGACTAGTGGCTCGGCTTGAGGGGATTCAGATGCGATTGGCTTCTAATCCACACAATGGTCTGATCAGATTGGAGAAATCTATACAAGAGGAGTTAAATAATGTTCTCTAACAAGAAGAAATATTATGGTATCAAAAGTCAAGAGTTAAATGGCTCACTTGTGGCGATCGTAACACGAGTTTCTTCCATATGTCTACCCTAATCAGACATAGGCGTAACAAGATTGAAGGGTTGAAAGAGGAAGCTACGGACTGGGTTTGGGACCCGACACTAATCAAGCAATTGGTGCATGGGTTCTTTTTGAATATTTATTTGGAGGAACAGCCTGCTAGACCGATGCTTCGCTCTTCCTGTTGTTTTCCACATTGGCAACCGGAGGACCTTTGTCAAATTTCTTCTACATTCACTCCAGATGAGGTACGAACTGCTCTTTTTCAAATGGCCCCGTGGAAGGCTCCGGGTCCTGATGGTCTTCCTGCTGGCTTCTATCAGAAAGTTTGGCATATTGTTGGGGAGCAATTTACTCCGACTGTTTTACAGGCGTTTAATTCTGGCATGATTGATGCTACTTACAATCAAACAAGTATTACCCTTATTCCGAAGGTCCCCGATCCAGAAGTTGTGTCTCAGTTTAGGCCAATCAGCCTTTGTAATGTTCTTTACAAAGTGATTTCTATATGTATTATGAATAGAGTCAAGCTGTTCTTAAACTCTCTGATTGGGCCTGCTCAGAGCAGTTTCATTCCGGGAAGACTGATAACAGATAATGTCATATTAATGCAGGAGATTGTTCATTCACTTTGGAAAAAACGGAGTGGGAAAGGAGCCATTATTCTTAAACTTGATCTTCAAAAAGCTTACGATCGCATTAGCTGGAATTTTCGCAGGGACACTCTTAGACTCCTTGGTCTAAGAGTTTTTTGGGTAAACCTAATTTGCTCGTGTGTTTCTTCCACATCTATACGGATTAACTGGAATAGGGATCTCTTACCATGTTTTCAACCTTCGAGAGGTCTGTTGGTCCCTTGTAAGGTTGCAAGTATAGTTCCAAGGGGGGGTTAGGAACTATTCGACCTTTTTAAATTTTAGGGCAGACTTCTTTTCTTTAGGAAAAGGTTTACAACAGCTGTGCTGAGTAATCGGCAAGACACTGGCTTAGTCAACTGGTGACTAGGTCAGTTTCTTAGCTTGAGTCAGAGAATAGCACTTGGAGTCTATTCCTGAACTCAGACTTTTTCAGCGCACAACTTAGTCTTGACCTCTTTTACTTGGTCAATTTCAGATTATATTAAGCAAGCAATATATATAAGGAGTTAAAGGTTTAGAAATACTTCACTCAGCAGATTTATTCAGGTTCGGCTTCTTCTAAGCCTACTCCTATCCTCGGGACTCCGAGATTTTAAATTCTCTACTGAGCTCTTTAAAGGTAGAGCCTCAAAACCTTTTACAAATCAGAAGCTGAGTATAACAAGAGTACCTTCCTCTATACCTCTACTCACTTCTATTCTAATTCACTAAGCACTAAAACCGAGTACTCAGCTTCTCCTTTCTATTCCTAGAAAAGATTAAGATTTGTCCTAAACAACAATTGCTAGAACACCTTAGATGATTGAAGATCAATCACTCTAGACTTTTACACAGATATATAAACTTGTAGTGTAAGAATTTGCTTTGCTTTTGATGGAGATACGTTTGGTCAGCGTAACAGCTTTTGCTCGAAGTTCTCTGCTTGAATGAGGATTCTGAAGGCTCTATTTATAGAGAGCTGTGAGGGCATCTGGTTATTTCGAATTTCGAAATAACCGTTGGAGGGAAACGGCTACAGGTCGTTTTCACTCAGTCTGTCAGCAGTTCTCTTGGCCAATCAGATTCCAGCATCTTCTGTTCTTCGGTCAGTGTGGCAGTATGTTCCTTCATTTTAGGTAACGTCAACCAGACAGCTTGCTGCGTCTTCTGATCTTTACCAAATGAGGAAATACTTTGTCTAGAAGCTGTCTTGTGGTCAGCGGCTGTCTTGTACGTTTTGTTGAGACAGCTCAGCAGCTTCTACCCGAAGTTGTCTACGTGGATCTTCTGGATCCTTCTTTGCTCAGCTTGCGTTTCATCACTCAATGACAGCGTTTTGAAATGTGCGGGCTGAGTGGTCTTGGGCTTGTTTGACTTGGGCATTGACTTCCATATAGGGCTTGAGCCTTATGATCTTTTATGTCTTATAATAAATTATACACTCAACATTGAACAAACACATTAGTAACAATAAATCAAAGCATTTAAACTTAGTGTGTTGTAGAATATTTAATTGCACTTAATTAATTTTGTCAAATCAAAATCCTGTGGAAAGGTGCTTCAACAAACTCCCCCATTTTGATGTTGGCAAAACTAATGAGCAAGGAACTCAGCGTTGAGCTCCCCCATGATAGTTGACCTTTTTGATTAAGTAAACTCCCCTGTCAGGGCTGAGCTACTGACTTAGTTTTATTCTAAACATTCTAAGGTTTAATTGAATAAGTCTAAGATCAGTTTTTAGGTATAGGTCAGCTTATGGGTCATATTCTATTTCACTCAGTTTTTAGCGGAAGAATTGCTTTGTTATAGAGCGCTGAGTAATTCATTTGTTCAATGTTCATTTTAGACAAGTTCAAACATTATACGCAGCATGCATTCAGCAAGTATTTTACTCTTTTACTGAGTTTAATAACACAAGTTATGATAGAGAGATGCAAGTATTGTAGATAAAACAGTTAGCATACATTACACATTGTATAATGCAATGTTACAATGCTGATCTTTCTTAGTATTGAACTAGACATAGAAACAGTCAGCATACATCATAGACTTAGTAGAAGCTAATTTGCTATCTATTTCTGTTTTATTCTACTGCTAGACGTAGAAACAGTCAGTATACATCATAGACTTAGTAAAAGCTATTTTGCTATCTATTTCTGTTCTCATACTGACTGTTGTTGTCATCAGTTATGCTGATCTTTCTTTCTCCCCCATTTTGCCAGCATCAGGTGGAGGCAGTTTGAAAGAGTCTGAGAGAGCAGCTCTGATGAGCTCAGTAGAGGAGGTCTTTTTCCAAACTAGCATATGAACAGCTTCACTGAGTTGCTTCAGTGAGCATCGAGAGTTGTTTGCGAGTACTATATTTATTCCTATTTGATCAGTATGATGCTGAGTTGTCTGGAAGAGGGGATGAAACATAGAGGCTTGGAAGTATCTTAGGCTGATCTTCGGAAGGATGAGGATCATGCTTACAAGGCGGTTTCCCTTAGAGCAGAGGATGTTTAAGGGAGTAATGTGTTGACAAACTTTTGGGGCATGGATTTTACTACGTATCCCTCGTGGTTTGTTGAAGTTGTTGTCATAGTTGATGCGTTCCTGGTCACCATTTCTCCTTAGCTTGACACCTTCATTCTTAAGGCTGAGTAGAGATGCCAAGAGTGTTAAGTTGCACAAACTTGTCATCCTTTTCACCTCAGTTTCCAGAGATACGTTTTTCTCGATCCATTTGCAGAGTTTGAATTCTGCGAAGGATTGGAATACACAGCGTGGGGGTTCTACCTTCCATGCTTTCATATTTGGAAGGAATGTGGTGAAGGTTCTGGGTTTAGTTGCAACGTCTCTTCCATTTCTTTGTTCAGGTGAACATTGAATGGGGATATTTACTTTGAGTAGTTCATCGGTGTTGGTCTTAGAACGACAGGCACTGGAGATATAGAAGGATGGTTTTGACATGATAGAAGCATGAGTTCTCAGGGTTTTCTGAACTTACTGGAAGTTCAATATGCGTAAGGACATGTAGTGGGAAATCCCTACTATTTATAGACTTTTAGAGAGGTTTAAAATTTTAAGTCGGTTTTGCCCTTGGGATGTCCAATCGACAGAAGCCCTGGCATTTATGACACTTTATGACATTTTCGGCGCATGCGATGTACAGGTGTCATTACGCGTGTGGTGGCATTAAATGCTAATAATTATTTTTACTCAGCGTTTGTTGTTACAAACGTTCCATATTCTGAGTATTCAGCTTTGATTAGTGGATATTGAGAGAGATAAGTTACTCGGTCTGAGATAACTCACTCAGTGTGCATTAGTTACTAAGCATGTGATTTTGAATAGTAGATTTTAAGCACTTAGCATGTTATCACTCAGCATGCATATATCACATTTGCACTTAGGAATTTAAGATAATGGGTTAAACATACCAATGGCTTCTCTCAGTATGCTGAATTGCTCACGTGCTAGAGGCTTTGTAAAGATATCAGCAAGCTGCTCATCTGTTGGCACATAGGTCAGCTTGATTTCTTCCTTGAGTACATGATCTCTGATGAAGTGATGTCTTATGCTGACATGCTTCATCCTGCTGTGCTGGATTGGGTTCTTTGAGAGGTCAATTGCACTTTTGTTGTCGCATTTGACTTCAATTGTCTTTGTTTGAACACCATAATCTTCAAACTGTTGCTTAATCCATAGGACTTGAGCAACACAGCTTCCAGCAGCAATGTACTCAGCTTCAGTGGTAGACAGTGCTACTGACGTCTGCTTCTTGCTGAACCAAGATACAAGACAGCTTCCTAAGAAATGGCATCCTCCAGAGGTGCTTTTTCTTTCCAGCTTGTCCCGTCCATAGTCAGCGTCAGTGTATCCGATGAGTGTAAAATCATGAGTATTCGGATACCATAAGCCTGCATTCACTGAGCTTTGCAAATATCTAAGGATCCTTTTTACAGCTATGTAATGGGATTCCTTAGGGTTACCCTGATATCTAGCACAATAACATACTGAGAACTGAATGTCCGGCCTACTCGCTGTTAAGTAGAGTAAAGAGCCAATCATACCTTGGTACAACTTGCTGTCTACTGACTTACCATTTTCGTCAGCGCAGAGGACAGTGTCAGTGCCCATAGGAGTAGATATTGGCTTGCAATTTTCTAGTTCATATTTCTTCAATATCTCCTAGGCATATTTAGCTTGACTGATGAAGATGTCATTCTTTCCTTGTTTGATTTGAAGGCCAAGGAAGAAGTTGAGTTCTCCCATCATTGACATTTCGAACTCAGTCTGCATTTGCTTACTAAATTCCTTGCACATAGATTAATTAGTGGCACCGAATATAATGTCATCTATATAGATTTGAGCCAGCAGGGTATCTTTACCCTTCCTCTTAATGAATAAGGTTGTATCAGCTTGACCCCTGACATAATTTCTAGTCAGTAAGAAATTGGTCAGCCTCTCATACCAAGCACGTGGTGCTTGTTTGAGACCATACAGAGCCTTTTTGAGTTTATAGACGTGGTTTGGGAACTTAGGATCCTCAAACCCTGGAGGCTGATTAACATAGACTTCCTCGTTTATAACTCCATTAAGAAATGCACTCTTAACATCCATTTGGAATAATTTAAAGTTCATATAAGATGCGTATGCACATAAAATCCTAATTGCTTCTAGCCTTGCCACTGGGGCAAAAGTCTCACCGTAGTCAATACCTTCTTGCTGACTGTAGCCCTAAGCTACAAGTCTTGCTTTGTTTCTGACCACGTTTCCTTGTTCATCCAGCTTATTTCTGAAGACCCATCTTGTTCCAATGGTCTTCTGAATCCTTGGATGTGGCACTAGCTCCCATACGTTATTCCTCCTGAATTGGTCGAGTTCCTCTTACATGGCATTCATCCAGAATTCGTCATGCTCAGCTTCAGCAAAGTTCTTCGGCTCCTGAACTGAGACGAAGGCCACATTGCTGAGGTACTTCCTGAGTTGAGTCCTTGTCATCAGGGTATTTCCAGCTGAGTCCAGAATTGCATTCTCTGAATGCCCTCTTGGGACTTTTATCTCCTTGGGTAGATTTGTGTCTTGTTCTATTTGTGTTTCAACATTCTCTGCAGAAGTAGATAGGTCAGTGAAAATAATTTTAGGTTCACTCTTACTCTTAGTCAGCCGTTTTGTGAAGGACTCAGTAGCTGGTTCTTGATCAGTAGGTGCTGAGCTTGGTTCATCTTCCATCAGTGGCTGGTATCTTCCTGCAGGATTAGTTTCATCGAATTGCACATGTATAGATTCCTCTAACACTTGAGTTCTCTTATTAAAAACTCTGTATGCTTTGCTGTTTGTTGAGTAGCCTAGAAAGATAGCCTCGTCAGCTTTTGAATCAAATTTAGCTAAGCTATCTTTGGTGTTTAAAATGAAACATCTACAGCCAAAGGCACGAAAGTATCCAATATTTGGTTTTCGTCCTTTCCAAAGTTCATAGTGGGTTTTCTTTAAGATAGGTCTAACTAAAGCCCTATTAAGAATGTAGCATGCTGTGTTGACAGCTTCTCCCCAAAAATACTTTGGAAGCCTATGCTCATCCAGCATTGTCCTGGCAATCTCAACCAGAGTTCTGTTCTTCCTTTCAACAACCCCATTTTGCTGAGGTGTTCTAGGAGCAGAGAAGTTATGGTCAATGCCGCTGGCTTCACAGAATTCAACAAACTTTTGATTTTTGAATTCTCCACCATTATCACTACGGATGTGAGCTAATTTTAGGTCTTTCTCATTTTCTATTTTTCTAACCAAATTTGAGAATGTCTCAAAGGTCTCATCCTTGCTGGTCAGTAGGATAACTCACGTGTACCGAGAGAAATCATCTACAATGACCAAGGAAAACCTTCTTCCACCCAGACTCAGCGGCTGGACTGGACCAAAAAGACCCAAGTGTAGCATTTCTAACAGACGCTTAGTTGAGACAATGTTTTTAATGTGAAAAGATTGTTTGGTTTGTTTTCCAGCTTGGCAAGCATGGCATAGTTGATCTTTTTGAAATTTAAGTTCAGGCAGTCCCTCAACCAATTGCTTTCTTGCTAATTTGGCCAGGAGGTCCATGCTTACATGACCAAGTCTCCTGTGCCATAGCCAGGAATCTTCTTCCTTAGTAACTAAGCATACAGTTTTTGAAAACTTTTTCTCTAAGTTCAGCATAAAGACATTATCTATCCGAGGGGCAGTTAAAATCAACTCATTTGTTTTACCCTCGTATATTTTACATCCAGTAGCATCAAATATAACTTTTCTCCCATTGTCACATAGCTGAGCTACGCTGAGTAAGTTATATTTGAGTCCGCTGACTAGGGAGACAGATTCAATAGTAGGATTACCTCCAATGGTGCCTGACCCTACTATCTTACCCTTTTTGTTGTCTCCAAAACTTACGCTTCCTCCTCGTTTACGCTCAAATGTGATGAATTGAGTTTCATCACCAGTCATGTGCCTTGAGCATGCGCTGTCAATATACCACAACTTTGACTTCTCAGCACACCTCAGGCTTACCTGCATTTGTGATCAGTTTCTTTTAGGTACCCAATTCTTTTTGGGTCCTGACTTGTTAGGTTCAACAGGTAAAGCATCATATTTTATCTTATGGCGACATACTTGTGAGGTATGGCCATTTTTCCCACAGAAGTCACAACTGACTTTCTGTTTGGGTTGTCTCACTGACTTGTCAGCACCCCAATGCTGAGCATGCCAGCACACCTTAGTGGTGTGACCCTTCTTCCCACAGAAATCACATTGGACTTTCCGCTGGGGATTCAATCTCTGTTGAGTACCTTGGTACTGAGTTCTCAGCGGAGTGGTTCTTTTAATTGGAACCTTTAATTGGTTCTGGATAATTGTGACGTCCTTTCTCAGTTTCTTGGAAACTGACTGAACTTCAGAGACACACTCATGTATGATTTTCATATTATCATGCAAGGTTGAGTTGTCCTGTAGAAGGAATCTGAGATCACTCAGTTTGACCTCTTCCACTTCATCACAGCGCCGGCTGAGTGTTTTAATCTTCTTATTACACATTTGACAAGTGTATAGAGATCACTCAGGGCATTACCCATTTCATTTCTAAGCTGAGAGAGTGAGATTACCTTATTAGATTGCTCTTCATTGTTTGATTCATCAGAATGGTCAGTATGCTCAGAAATGCATGGCTCAGCAAGTTCGTCAGCCATGAAGCATATCTTAGCTGACTCTGTGGCTTCAGCTTCAGTTGATGAAGAATCATCACTTTCACTCCACGTTGCCACCATTGCCTTCTTGCCATTCTTTTTGTCTTTCCTCAGTGTTGGGCAGGTTGACTTGATGTGGCCAGTTTGATGGCACTCAAAGCATGTAATGGGCTTTGAGCTGTCCTTTTTGTATTTGATGTCGCTTGAGTCAGCCTTATACTTATCAAAGTTCCTGTAAGGCTTTTTAGAATATTTATCATTTCTTTTAAACAGCCTCTTCATTTTTCTCGTGAACATGGCCAACTCCTCATCGTCAGTTGAGCCATCATCAGTTGAGTCAGCCTTCATGACAAGTGACTTCTACTTCTTGTCTTCGGATTTTTCTTTCACCTCAAAGTTCTTCATGGATATCTCATGGGTCAGCAGCGAGCCGATGAGTTCATCATACTTGTAGGTGGTCAAATCCTGAGCTTCCTTAACAGCAGTCTTCTTGGCATGCCAGTCTTTAGGAAGACTTCTGAGTATCTTCTTGACTTGTTCTTCCTCAGTGAAGATTTTCCCAAGTCTCTTGAGCTCATTTATGATGTTGGTGAATCTTGCATTCATTTCAGAGATACCCTCATCATTGTTCATTTCGAACAGCTCGTATAGTCTCATCTGCTGGTTCACCTTGGACTCCTTCACCTTGTTGGTTCCTTCGTAAGTGACCTCCAGCTTCTTCCAGATCTCTTGCGCTGACTCACAACCTGAGATTTTATTATATTCTGCAGCATCCAGCGCACAGTGAAGCATGTTTATAGCCGAAGCATGATTTTGTAGCTTCTTGAGATCATCCTCTGTCCATTCAGCCTCAGCTTTTAAAACTGATTGGCCGGCCACAGTTTTCACAGGTACAAACGGTCCTTGGACTATAGCTAGCCAGGCACTCATGTTTGTAGCCTGAATGAAATTCTTCATCCTATTCTTCCAGAAGGTATAGTTTGACCCGAAGAATAGGGGAGGCCTAGTAATGGACAGCCCCTCAGGTAATATCTGAGTTGTCTGGTTTCCAGGGAGAAACCGAGTGCTGTTTTTGCCCATGGTAGGGATCAGCTCAAGGTTGTTAGACCTTTAGCAACGAGCTTTTAAGCTCTGATACCACTTGTTGGTCCCTTGTAAGATTGCAAGTATAGTTCCAAGGGGGGGTTAGGAACTATTCGACCTTTTTAAATTTTAGGGCAGACTTCTTTTCTTTAGGAAAAGGTTTACAACAGCTGTGCTGAGTAATCGGCAAGACACTGGCTTAGTCAACTGGTGACTAGGTCAGTTTCTTAGCTTGAGTCAGAGAATAGCACTTGGAGTCTATTCCTGAACTCAGACTTTTTCAGCGCACAACTTAGTCTTGACCTCTTTTACTTGGTCAATTTCAGATTATATTAAGCAAGCAATATATATGAGTTAAAGGTTTAGAAATACTTCACTCAGCAGATTTATCCAGGTTCGGCTTCTTCTAAGCCTACTCCTGTCCTCGGGACTCTGAGATTTTAAATTCTCTACTAAGCTCTTTAAAGGTAGAGCCTCAAAACCTTTTACAAATCAGAAGCTGAGTATAACAAGAGTACCTTCCTCTATACCTCTACTCACTTCTATTCTAATTCACTAAGCACTAAAACCGAGTACTCAGCTTCTCCTTTCTATTCCTAGAAATGATTAAGATTTGTCCTAAACAACAATTGCTAGAACACCTTAGATGATTGAAGATCAATCACTCTAGACTTTTACACAGATATATAAACTTGTAGTGTAAGAATTTGCTTTGCTTTTGATGGAGATACGTTTGGTCAGCGTAACAGCTTTTGCTCGAAGTTCTCTGCTTGAATGAGGATTCTGAAGGCTCTATTTATAGAGAGCTGTGAGGGCATCTGGTTATTTCGAATTTCGAAATAACCGTTGGAGGGAAACGGCTACAGGTCGTTTTCACTCAGTCTGTCAGCAGTTCTCTTGGCCAATCAGATTCCAGCATCTTCTGTTCTTCGGCCAGTGTGGGAGTATGTTCCTTAATTTTAGGTAATGTCAACCAGACAGCTTGCTGCGTCTTCTGATCTTTACCAAATGAGGAAATACTTTGTCTAGAAGCTGTCTTGTGGTCAGCGGCTGTCTTGTACGTTTTATCGAGACAGCTCAGCAGCTTCTACCCGAAGTTGTCTACGTGGATCTTCTGGATCCTTCTTTGCTCAGCTTGCGTTTCATCACTCAACGGCAGCGTTTTGAAACGTGCGGGCTGAGTGGTCTTGGGCTTGTTTGACTTGGGCCTTGACTTCCATATAGGGCTTGGGCCTTATGATCTTTTATGTCTTATAATAAATTATAAACTCAACATTGAACAAACACATTAGTAATAATAAATCAAAGCATTTAAACTTAGTGTGTTGTAGAATATTTAATTGCACTTAATTAATTTTGTCAAATCAAAATCCTGTGGAAAGGTGTTTCAACAAGGTCTTCGCCAGGGTGACCCTCTTTCTCCCTATCTTTTTGTCCTTTGTCTGGATCAGTTGAATCATTTAATCCTAGACGTTGTTCATGCTAGGAGATGGAAGCCTGTGAAATTGTCACGGGATGGTCCTGCCATTTCCCACCTATTTTTTCCTGATGATATTGTTTTGGTGGCTGAAGCTAATCTTAATCAGGTTACAGTCATCAAGGAAATTTTAGAGGAGTTTTGTGCTGCTTCTGGTCAACAGGTTAATTACCAAAAGTCTAGTTTGTATGTTTCAGCTAATATTTCTGATATCGCAGGTAAAAGACTAAGTGATGCTTTAAGTGTAACACCCCGATCCAATGCCATGTAGGGCCTCACAGCTTTAAAACGCGTCTGCATGTATTGGATTCACATCTTACTAATAAGCCCCATTCACTCCCTCTCTATTTCCGATGTGGGATTCAGTTCATTCCTGCCCCCATCGCCATCCCTTAGGGCCGCTCCTTGCTCAGGTCTTCTTACCCCGGTGCCACCCACTCCGGACCGGGTCGTTACATTAAGTGTTCCCCTCATAAAAGACATTGGCAAGTACCTCGGGGTTCCGGTTTTGCACTCTTGAGTTAACACCAGAACCTACCGTACAGTATTAGAAAAGGTACAATCTCGTTTGTCTGGGTGGAAAGCACGACACCTTACTTGTCAAAGTAGTTACATCTGCTATTCCAATTTATTCTATGCAGGCTAGTGCTCTGCCTATGGGAACTTGCAATAAAATTGATAGCCTTAATCGAACCTTCATTTGGGGCTCTTATGGGGAAAGAAAGAAGATGCATCTGCTCAAATGGGAGATTGTAACCAAGCCTAGGGCTCAGGGAGGTCTAGGTATCCGTAAGATGATGGAAACAAATATGGCGCTTCTGGAAAAATTAAGCTAGAAAATCTTAACAGGTAGTCCCGTTGAGTGGGTTCAAGTTGCTATTGCAAAATATGGGCGTGGCAGAGTTGGAATAAATATTTTCCAAAAATGTAATAATGCTTCTTATACCTGGAATAACATTGTGTTGGGAGCTCAAGTTCTTAAAAGTGGCATTAAAAGGGTGGTCCATAATGGGCTACTGACCAAGTTCTGGTCCGACATCTGGCTAGATGAAACTCCTCTTTTGAATTCAGTACATAGGACTTTGTCAGAAGCCGAGAAAATGTCCTTTGTTGCGGATTGGTGGACTAATGACTCTTGGAACTGGAACCGGCTCCAGAGCCTTCTCCCTGCTTCTATTCTAATACGACTTGCATCTAAGGTACTCTTCCCTGTTGACGGAATGGATGATAGCTGGACTCGGGCTGGAACTCAAGATGGAATTTTCACCGTTCGGTCTGCCTATCAACGGTTGCAGCATCAGGTAGTGGATAGTAGCTTTCCCTAGAAGTCTATTTGGAGCATAGAAGTTCCTGAAAGGATTCGTTACTTTATATGGCTCTTCTCTCATGACTGCATTTTATCCAATGCTAATCGGGTTTGTAGACATATTGGTACTAGTGCAAGCTGTGACGCTTGTGGGGGTGTTGAGACTGCTATCCATATTGTGAGGGACTGTTCAAAAGCTCGAAGTATTTGGCAGTGTATAATTCCTAGCCAAATCAGACACAATTTTTTTAATTTACCTCATGAGGAGTGGGTTGTTATCAATTTGCAGTTGGTCGCTAACTGGAGGGGTATCAAATGTCAGATCATTTTTCGGAATGGTAATCTGGTGGTGCTGGCATTGGAGAAACGATAGGGTTCTAGGCGCGGGTGACAGATATCAAGGCGATGCTGTGAGCTACAGTTTTTAGAAGAGTAAGGAATGTAGGGACGCTTATCTCTTTCTTACTTGTCTTCTCAGAAGTCCCAGGCGGGAGATTCAAATTAAATGGCATCCCCCAGACGAGGGATGGTTTAAGGTCAACTGCGATGGGGCCTGTAAAGGCAACCCGGGCTTCGCTACCGCAGGAGGCATCATTCGTGATGCTAGGGGTGTTTGGAGAGGCGGTTTTGTTGTGAATCTAGGAATCTGCTCACCAGTTCTAGCAGAATTATGGGGCCTTTATTTTGGCCTAAATCTGGCCTGGGAGAAAGGTCATATGCGAGTTGTGATTGAATTGGATTCGCAAACTGTGGCTAATTTCATGACCGATCCAATCCACGCACATCATCCTTTCACATGGATTATTACACATTGCCATCTCTTCAAAACCATGAATTGGGAATTAAGGGTAACCCATGTTTACAAGGAGGGAAATAGGACAGCCGATTGGATGGAGAATTTCATAGGTTATTATAGTTTGGGCTTTTCACGAGTGTGTTGTGCCTCCTGCAGGCCTCCAGCTGGTTCTTTCTGACGATCAGAAGAGTGTCACGTTACCTAGGATGGTGACGAGTTAGTTTGTTGTTTCTTTTTCCGGGCGTTTAGCCTTCCCCTATTTACCAAAAAAAGTTTAATTTGTTTTTCACTGAAAACATTAAAATCAAATTTCATGAATGAAAACAAGATTATATCCATAACTCTTAAATAAAACATTTCTAACACTTTCTCTATAATAAAATTTCTCTCTCCAAAAAAAATATATAAGAGAATAAAAAAAACTTTAAATGAAACAGTAAGAGAATCAATTTAAAAATCTGAATTAAAAAAGACATACTATAATTAAATTATACTCTTTATATCCATAAACCCTGTGTAAAACATTTTCAAAAAAAAAAATAACAGTTTCCTAACTATAAACTCAACCTCGAATAGGATAATTAATTTTGCACTATTTCATATATTATGACTAAGAGTCTGTTTGATAAGTTGTTTGCAGTTAGTTAGTAGCTATTTGCTGTTAGCTAATTGGTAATTATTGTTTGGTAAATTTACACAGAGTTGTTGATGTTAATATATGAAACGACGAAAATGTGCCCATTATTTAATAATATAAAATAATAATATAAATAAACATGTAGTACGAATATTGATAAAAATAACCTAAATAATAGATGTGGCATTTTCGGAACCACACTATTTAGGGGGAAAATCTCATCTTTTTTCAATGCAACCATAATGAAACAAAACATTGTTTTTAAATTTGATGGCATCCATTGTATATTTTATCAAAGCAGATTACTGGAAATTTGATAAAACCATGGTATATTTTGTCTTCTCTCATGGTATATTTTATAAAGGCAAATGTATAATTCGTTAGGATGAAAAAAATATAAAGAAGGGTTCTATATGTCAGGTTATTAGTAATATGATGACCATTGGTATTTTTTAAGAATACCCGGAGTAAGTAGAAATAAAGTTTGGACTAATTTTGTCAAAAGCTAAATAGCTAAAAACAACGTTTCATGAAAAGCTCCAAGTTGGAGCTTTTCTAGAACCGCTCCTGTTTGCTCCGAAATCGATAACTGATGCGGTTTTATAATCATAACCAAACACTATACTATTAGCAGTTTGGTGTAAAACCGCTAAACGCTAAAACAAACACCTTCTAAATTTGCATTTGGCTTAAAATGTGGGATTAAATTTGACATTTATCCTATTTTTTAAGAGCCACTTATCTTTTATTTCGCTTTAAGCCTTGTTTGGATGAAGTGTAATTAAAATAAAGTAAAGTAAGGCGAAGTGAGCTGTATAAAATAACTTATTGTGTTTGGATGGATGCAAAAGTGAAAAAGCTTTTTGATTTGCTTTATTTATATAGCGAATAGAAGTGATGACGTGTTTTTCTGAGTGGTGGATATGCCCTTGGATATGTAGTGAAGTGGAGTGGCATACGTGCGTAAATAATGAGAAAACAAAGGATGAAAGTGAAGTTGGTTTCCTGAAGCTTCAATGATCTTCCGGTATGTGAAAAGGAAAATTTTAACGTTGTTATTAATTTCATTTATTGGTCGCGAAAAAGGAAAATAAAAAACATCCCCACTGATTTTTCGTTTTTTAGTAAATTAAATTTTTTATTTTTACATATTAATTTTTTGCTTTTATTTTCTGTCTCAATAAATTTGTTTTAACTATAAAAATCGATCAATAAAGTGTTATTTATTTTAGCTACGTTACAAAATTTTATTTTTAGCTGTTAAATTTTTTTAGATGTATAATGTAGTAATAGGATATTAAGATTTAGTGAGGTAAAGTTCAAACCCTTTAATTTTTCATTAGGGAATCACATAACTAACTATTACATTTATATCTAAATGCTAGGTTTGCCAATCAAGTAAACTTAATGGGCAAAGAAAAATAAAGACAAGTGTTCTAATATCAACCATTTGATCACAACCATTGTGATGGATGGTGAAGATGTTCCTGTGAAGAAATTGAGTGTGGTTGAGGCTACTGTAAGCTGGTGGACTCCTTCTAGAATATACCAACATGATGAAAAGATGAATATGCCCTTGGCTGAAGCAGAATGACAAAAACGCCCTTGGGCAACTTGTTTACGTGTATATTATGTTTGAAGTCTTGTGGTTTGTACTTGAGTGATTTACTGAACTTATCTCTTCTATTCTCCAGAAAGAAAGGCAAAAGGCTTTCTCCCTTTCTTCTTCTTTGTTTGAACTTCTTCTTCTTCCTCTGTAACTATCATCAAGGTTCCTTTATGTTCCTATCTTCAATATAGGAAAAAGGTAAAAAATATATTTTTAAACAAATATGAAATTAGTCACACTTTTTAATTATATTGTACTTATATTTACAACTAACTAATTTAACAAGTAAAGGTTTAATGTGACAAAAAAAAATTTAAATAATAAAGATTTAATATGTCTAAATAAAAAATTAAGAACTTAATACATAAAAAAATAAAAAACCTTAGGATACTTTTTAATGGTGAAAAACTATATGATGTGAATATAATAACTTGCATGTTAGTAGTAACGTCAATAAATAAGGAAAAGAGATTAGTCATAATATTTTGTAAATTCATCAATGAAGATTAGACCTGTGCAAAGATCCGTTAGGCCGGCCCAGCCTGTCCATCATGAGTTGGATTTCGATATATATATTCATCATTTGATCTGGCCCGATCCGAATCCGCACAAACCCGCATATAAAATGGGTTGGGTTTAGGATTTATTTTGAAACCCGAGTTGTCCTAACCCGGCCCGCTCTACCTTTATAAAATGGGTTAGGTTTATTTTCTTCACATCTCAACATATGTTTGTTACTGATAAAATGACGCACGTGTGAAGTGTAAATGCTAAGATTCATGACCGAGAAGACAGTTTGATGAATTATTTCTCAAACTGACCCAATTTATAAAATTGCTATTGGCTTCCAACGTTAAGGGTAAAATTGCACCATTTTAAACGTTAGGAGGAAAACTGCTCCTAACCCAAAACGTTAGAGGTATTTTTGAATTGAAAGGAACTGCTTCTTAATTTGTAATAGGGTTAAGGTGAAAAAACACCCCTAACGTTTTGGGTCATGAGCAATTTTACCCCTGACGTATAAAATGATGCAATTTTACCATTAAAGTTGGTAGCCAATAGCATTTTTACCCCTAACGTTGATCATTTGGATCAATTTTACTATTATAAAACACAAATATTCCCGTTCCTTATTTTGCACCAATTGCATATCAATTCGTTCTAAAACAAAGATTTCATGTTTTTTATAATTTAATAATAGAATTTGAGATTAATATTTATAA
Source organism: Euphorbia lathyris (assembly GCF_963576675.1). Taxonomy (NCBI): domain Eukaryota; kingdom Viridiplantae; phylum Streptophyta; class Magnoliopsida; order Malpighiales; family Euphorbiaceae; genus Euphorbia; species Euphorbia lathyris. Next base: position 370,204 of record NC_088918.1, read on the forward strand.
ATTCGGTGAATTTTTTGAATTTTTTTTATCCAATTCGTACAAAAGACATTATTTTTTTTTTCACATCCCAATATTTGTTTCTGATTTACTACCGATAAAATGACACACGTGTGAAATGTAGATTACAAAATTTATTATCGAGAAGACGGTTTGATGAATTATTTCTCAAATTGGTTCAACTTATCAACATTAAGGGTAAAATTGCTCATGACTTTCAACATTAGGGGTAAAATTGCACAATTTTAAACGTTAGGGATAAAATTGTTCCTAACTCAAAACGTTAGGAGTATTTTTGTTCCTTAACCTCTTATAATACTACATATTTGATTTTGTTAAAATTGAATATTACACGATTTGACCAATACACTCAATTAAATTTTAGTTGCAATTTTGTTTTTTTTTTTTTTTTTGGTAAGAAAGGAAAGGAAAAAAACAAAACCAACAAAAAACCTACACCGGGATCAGTCTAGGAAGGCTGACTCCAATCCTATCCTCTAGGAGAGAAGGCAAAAGAAAAGAAGGAGGAACAGATAGGGTAGAAACACCTAACATTCTCCCATGCCCAGCAGCTGCTAAGCGATCCGCCACGCGGTTTTGCTCCCTAAAAATATGGGAGAAATTAAGATACTCAAAGGCAGGACGAAGCCTCAAAATAGCTTTGATGAGATTCTGGCTCTTCAGACAAACAGCCTGGCTATCTGAAATCCTGTTAATAGCCTCCAGATTATCAGATTCCACCGAGAGCTTTTTAACACCCATGCGAATGGCGAGTTTAATACATGACAAGATACCCCAGAGCTCCGCAGAAAAGGAGGAGCCCGTCCCCAAGTTATGGGTAAACCCCGCCATCCAATTGCCACCAGCATCCCGAAGAACTCCTCCAGCAGCAATTCTGCCATTGCTAAGGCAGGAGCCATCAGTATTCAACTTAGCAAACCCTTCTCTAGGCTTACTCCAGCCAACTAGCAGGATCTCTTTATCCGGGGAGGGGCGAACAAGGGAATCTCTTTCAAAGCTTTTAGTAATAACAAAGAGCTTCTTCGAGAAGAAAAACAGTAAATCAGGAATAAGGACAGCCTTACCCGCAAATAATTCTTCATTCCTCCACTTCCAGATTTGGTGACAAGTAATAGCAAAGAGGATGGCACCGTGCTCCATGTTGGCCAGCAAGTTCCCCTTGGCTCCTTGAGAGAACCAGTCCCCTTCAGAAAAGGCCATGAAGGAAGGGAGGATGTGATGAGGGAGGATCCCTTCCCAGATCTTCTTACTATTTGGGCAATCCCTCAAGGCATGGCACAAGGTTTCCACATTGCCTCTGCATCTACTACATGCACTAGACTCAGTCAAGTGCCTTCTGTGCCTATCCGCATTCGTAAGGAGCCTGTCTTTGATACCCAGCCAAAGGAAGCTCCTGATACGGTAAGGGATCTTGAGGGACCATATGGACTTCCAAATCTCCAAGGGAGGATCAGCCCTATTAGGGGTAAAAGCTTCATAGGCCGATTTACAAGAATAAGTACCATTATTCGTCAAGGCCCAACAATATCTATCCTTATCCTCCTCTTGATTGCTAATCTTCACTCCTCTAATGTTAAGAAGGGTCTCCAGACTAAAGAAAGAGTCGAACTTTGACCAGATCCAGTCTCCCTCCGAGTCCACCACATCAGCAATTTTCCAGGAAAGGAGATCAGCCGACGGAGGGGCATTACACACATCAATCAGCGGTTTATCACCAATCCAGGTGTCATACCAGAAGCTAATAGATCTACCATTACCCACCTCCAGGCCAATCCCCGTACAGAATTCAGCAAACACGGCACTGAGCCCTTTCCAGAGGAAGGAACAGCTAACAACCCTCTCCTTCGGGCCACCAAAGATTCTATCTTTCTGATACTTCCCGCACAAGAGACGGACCCAAAGGGAGGAGGGGCATTGCCACATTCTCCAAAGAATTTTCATTAACAGGACTTTATTATTGTCCTTTGCCTGCCTAATACCAAGACCCCCCCTGTTTTTAGGCTGGCAAGCTTCCTTCCACGGGACCAGGTGAACCTTTCTCCCATCTCTAGACTCACCCCACAGGAAACACCGATTTATCTTATCCAGGTCACTAAGGACAGGCTCAGGAAGCTTACAGGCCTGCATGATGTGGTTCAGAGCAGCGCAGTTAACTGACTGGATCAAGGTAAGGCGACCTGCAAGGGAAAGAGAATTAGCTTTCCAGCTAGCACACAAACCATTAGTTTTGTCCAAAATATCTTTGAAAGAGGCTTTGGAAACCCTGTCACTGTGAAGAGGAACCCCAAGATACTTCCCCAAAGCGTTCGTCAGAGGTATGCCTGAGAGCTCACTCAGTCTTCTGCACAAGCTATTGTCCATATTTTTGGAACAAAGCATACGGGACTTTTGGATGTTAACCTTCTGGCCAGAAGCCTCGCAAAAACAATCAAGGATATCCATAACTGTTTTAATTTGCTCCTCATTACCCTCAACGAAAAGCATGACGTCATCAGCAAAGAGTAAATGGGTAATAGGGGGGCAATGTCTGTTGATAGAAACAGGGTGGAGAGTCCCTTTGCACACCGCCTCTTGGATCAGGTGAGACAGTCTTTCCATGGCAATAACAAAGAGGAAGGGACTCATAGGATCTCCTTGACGAATTTCTCTGGAGGGAGAAAACTCATCCGACATGTCCCCATTGTTTGTTACAATTATAATTAATTTTTATTTTTAATTTTTTTTAATATTATGACTAATCTTTTTCCTCATTTATTACTCTTACTACTAACTTGCAACTTATTATATTCGCATCATAGAATTTTTCGCCGGAAACAGTATCTAAGGTTCCTTATCTTTTGTTTTTTTATGTATTAAACCCCTAATCTTTTATTTGGCACATTAAGCCTTTATCATTTTTTTTATCGCATTAAGCCACAATTTGTCAAATTAGTTAGTTGTGAATAAATAATATAGTTTAAAAGTGTGATTACTTTCATATTTATTTGAAATTATATTTTTTACAGTTTTTTTTATAACCACGTTATACATCTAAAAAACAATCTCGAACGGTTAAAATTAAAATTTATCAACATATCTGAAATGAATAACACTCTATTAATCGATTTTTATATTTAAAACTAACTTTTATAGTCACTAAATATTTATTGTGATAGAAAATAAAAGATAAAAAAAATTAATTTGTACGTTGTAATGGAATGTCTATTACAATAGAAACTCATTACTATTAGGAATTTGGAATCTTCCCAATTCATTCCAATCACCATAATTATAATATGAAAACAGTAAATATAATATATTTTTCTAATAATTACCATATTTGGTTAGTAATATCATTTTTGTTATAATGAAATCACAAGTACATTGGTTAATTTTTCTTTGCAAATTTATGTAATAAGCATTACATACAAAAGTGGTGTGGATCTTTATTATGATTAACCCTTATATTGTTTATTACTAATGAAGAAATATGAAAAAATACCGAAAAGGTGCAAAAAAGAGAAAAATGTGAAAGACCGAAAACAAAAAAATGAAAAACGGGGAAAATGTGAAAAAAATGAAAATGAGAAAAAACATGAAAACAATGAAAAGTGAAAAATGAAAAAAGAACATGAAAAATGAGAAAGACGGAAAAAAGTAAAATGAGAAAAATGAAAAAACATGAAAGAACGAAAAAAAAAGGAAAAGGAAAAATGTGAAAAACGAGAAAAACATGAAAATTACATCTAACTAAATAAACATATGTATTGTAATGATAATTACACTTTATTAATTTTATTAAACTTTATCAACCAAATATGATAATATGATAATGTAATCATTATTCTATTACATATTTGATTAAAGGGTTAAGGTGAAAAAATACCCCTAACGTTTTGGGCCAGGAGCAATTTTACTTCTAACGTCTAAAATGGTTCAATTTTACCCCTAACGTTGGAAGCCAAAAGCAATTTTACCTCTAACGTTAATAAATTGGATCAATTGACTATCATTTTGGAAAACTTGCACGTATTTAGGAAATGAATTTAGAAAGGAAAGCAAATGAACTATATGTGAAATATGATATTTAGAGGGAACATTAAATTAAATTGATTATCTTCCATCATTCTAGAAATATATTTATTTTTTAAATTCTCTTTCATAAATAAAAATAAATAATTATAAGGTTCTTTTTAAAAAAGAATAGTTATAGTGGTGAATCTCTTAGTCTATTAGTTGAGAGTATGACTATAACTAGGTAGAGATGGCAATGGGTACGGTATCCGCGGATACTCTAGGGGGTATTTCCATACCTGTTCCATTATCTTAATGAGTAATGGTTTTGATTTATACCCTTTTATACAGGATACAGGTAGTGCAGGGTACCCACGGATATAGTACCCGTTGTCATCCCTATAACTAGGAAGGTCATAGCTTAATCACATAAAAGTGAAGTAAGCATTTTCTTTGTTATTTAAAATAAGCGATTGCGCGTTTTTTTAATTAATAGTTAAGGTTCAATTTTTACCTAATGCATCCATTTTTTTTTCCAGATTAAGTCTTTGAGTTTTAATTTTTACACATATTGCGTCTCATTGACAGCTAGACATGTTCATCAGCCTGTTGGCCCGTCCAATCCCCGTATCTAATGGATTGAGCTTGGATATGTATATTTGAAAATTTGTCCGGTCTGGTCTAAACCCGTTTAACCCCGCATATCAAGTGGATTGGGTTTGGAATTTGTGTCAAAAGCCCGAACCCAATTCGACCCGACCGGTCCATCTTTATATTTTATTACTTTGTTAACAGGTTCTTTTAGTTATATAAAATTATTTTTATCAAGTTTTATTAATTATTGGCAATGTTGTTTGTTGAGTTTCATAAATTAGGTACAACCCAAATCTATTTATGTCATTGCATTTTATACCGCATGTTTAACTCTTTAATTATATCAACTATCTACCACTGAATCCATTTTGGGGACAACTCCTGATAGAGGTGTGTATTGGTTCAAACCCGAACCCAACCACACCGAACTGAAAAACTGAATATCGAAATTGCCAAAATGATTCACACCGACACTGAATCAAATAACATATAAAATCAAAATATAACCAAACCAAAAAAATTGGTTTGGTTCGGTTCAATTTTTAACCGAACAAACCGAATTTAATTAAAAAATTAAAACAACAAATAAAAATCACTATATTTCATAATTAAATTTACCTCAACCATAAAAAATTTGATATACTTTCAAAATATATTCATATTAGCTTATTATCTCAACAACAATATAAAAAAATTACACTTGCAAATTCAAATATATGTCTATATATATATATATAAATAATATAGAATATGTGTAATTCGGTGCGGCGCGGTTTTATATTTTTTTTCAAACCGAACCATATACCGAAATGCACCAAAAAATAAAACCGATACTGAATCAAAGTGTCAAAATACCGAACTAAGAAACCGAATCTCATCGGTTTGGTATGCAGTTTAAACCGCACTGATGCACCCCTAGCTCCTGAGACTGGCGCAAGTTGATCTCTCGTTGCACTAATCTCAAGGAGTTGCTCTAGATTAGTTAATTTTTTTTATTTATATTACATTTAAAGTTTAATATTAATTTTAAATAATTATTTTAGTATAAATACATATTAGTTGGACAGGCTTTATTGGGCTTGGAAATCAATTTTCTTACATTGGTCCAACCCTGCCCGAGCCTGATGTAAATTTAATACAGGCTGAGCTGGACATGGACACGATAGTTTAGTGCAAAACTCGATTAGGTCTGGTTCAATCCATGAACATGTCTAGAACCGAATAACATATAAAACTAAAATATAACCAAACCAAAATATTCGGTTCAGTTTTAAACTGAACAAACCGAATTTAATTAAAAAAATAAAATAAATAAAACTCAGTATATTTCATCATTAAATTTACTTCAAGAATAAGAAGTTTTAATATACTTTCAAAATATATTCATATTAGTTTATTATGTCAACATCAATAAACAAATTAAACTCGTAACTTCAAATATATATATATATATATATATATATATATATATATATATATATATATATATAATAATAATATTGAATATGTGTAATTAGGTGCGGTTCGGTTTCTTTATATTTTTTTAAACCAAACCGAATATCGAAATGCATCAAAAAGTAAAACTAACATCGAACCGAAAAACCAAATTCAATCGATTTGGTTTAGTATACAGTTTAAACCGCACCTATGCATACTCCTAGTATATATCTAGAGATATACATATAATTTTGTAAATTTCACCCCTTACATGTCCCATAATTACTCAAGTAAAAGAAAAAGTAAAAAAAGGCGTTAATTAATTTAGGCTTAAATACATGATTTATCCCTTGAATTTATTCAAAAAGTTTGATTGGTCCCTTAAATTTTTAAAGTATCTCGATAGCCCCTTCAATTTACATAAAATATTCAGTTAGCTCATTAAACTGCACAAAATATAATCAATTGGTCACTTGATTATAAAAAATAATTTCAATGCGAAAAATGTATTGCATACGTTTAAAAAAAAGTAAAACAATCAAAATCAAAGGTATAAGATTTTAATATTAGCAAAGACAAGTTTTATAGTTGAACAAATAATAACTTAAATTTTAATTTATTTTTGAATTATGTAATAACATTTTAAAATACGTGGAATATATTTTTTATATTTAATTTAATTTTTTATAATCGAATGTTAATTGATTACATTTTATATAAATTTAATGGATATTGAATATTTTATATACTAATGGAAAGTATATTGAGATATTTGAAAGTTCAAGTGAAGTCCACTTTCTTGGTCAAATGATATATTAAGGCATTAATTTATTTCCTAGAAAGTGCAGGTCATCTCTTCTTCCACCCAAAGATTAGGACTCTTTGGTTTCTTGTTTTTTTTTTTTTTACCGTAGTATAAAGCACAGTAAAATTACATCTCAACGGTTACACGTGTACAGTCTGGATTTACTGGACGCTTGACCACGGGTCCCACTCATTCACACGAAACTTTCCTATATATACCCCTCTCTTGCCTTTCTCTCTTCCTTCTTTCTCAATTTCTATCTCTCTGTTCTGATTAATTTGAGAATTAAAAAAATGTCGAGCTCATGCTTTTCTATTTGTTTGATAATGGTGTTGATGGCCGGATCCGCCATCGCACAGTCGCCGTCTTCATCACCTACTAGATCGCCGCTTGCTACACCACCACCAGCAGTATCTGCTCCTACTCCAACTCCAGTTGTGATACCACCAGTTTCTTCTCCTTCTCCATCGAATACCGCTACCCCTCCTCCGGTGAATGCTCCATCTCCGGCTACTGTTAACTCTCCTCCATCTCCTCCTCCTACAGGAGTTTCTCCTTTTCCTTCTGTACTCCCGCCGTCTATAATATCCGGCTCTCCTCCATCTAATGCTCCTGCTCCAGATGAAAACGTTGCCGTATTCAAACTGATTTGCTATTTCTGCATCTCTAGCTATCGGTGGTGTGCTCACCGCGGTTTTGGTTTTATAGAGTTTATGATATTGTTTCTGTTTTTATTTTCACCATTTATTTAACAATTCTTTTGTATTATTCACCATAGGAGGTGGCTAATATTATTTCATATCAGTAGTTTATCAATATGCTTTTATTTTTATTTATGAGTAAATTACATGGGGTGGCGCGCCGCTTCGGGGTAGGGGTAAGGGTAGTAGGTTACGCTTTGGGACATGGAACATAGGTTCTTTGACAGGAAGATTAGCTGAAATTGTAGATGTTATGAAGAGGAGGAGAATAAATATATTGTGCCTACAAGAAACCAAGTGGGTTGGAGCCAAGGCTAGAGAGATAGCTCCTTGGGGTTATAAGCTTTGGTACTCAGAAAAGGATAAGGGTAGAAATTGAGTAGGTATTCTTATTGATAGGGAGTATATTGATGCTGTAGTAGCGGTGTCTAGGAAGAGCGATAGAATTATGAGTGTTAAGCTAGTGATAGGGGAAGAGGTTGTGAATGTCATTAGTGCATATGCGCCACAAATAGGATTAGATGTGTCTATAAGACAAGCTTTTTGGGATGACTTAGAGGAAGTGGTGCAACAGGTTCCTAGGGATGAAAAAATGGTACTGGGGGTGATCTCAATGGACACGTGGGTTCTAGGCGAGGTGGGTTTGAGAGTGTTCATGGAGGGTATGGTTTTGGAGATAAGAATGAAGCAGGAAACGATATTTTGGAATTCGCATCAGCCTATGACTTGAGTATCATGAACACATGGTTTATGAAGAAAACATCCCACTTAGTGACTTATCGGAGTGGCGGTAATGCGAGCCAAATTGACTTCTTCTTAGTAAGGAGTGCTTGAAGAAAGAGTTATATTGATTGTAAGGTGATCCCTGGTGAGAGTACGACAACCCAACATAGAGTAGTGGTGCTAGATTTTCGAAGTAGGAAATGTATAAGAAACAAACACCACAAGTAGAGACTATGATTAAGTGGTGGAAATTGCGAGGGGAGAATCAACAAAAATTTGTGGGTGAGATGACCAAAAAAGATATTTGGACTTGCAATATGGATTCAGATATAGATTCGATATGGAATAAGATGGAGCATAGTATAAGGGAAGTAGCGAAGGAAGTTCTAGGGGAATCTAAAGGTAGCATGCCACCGGGTAAGGACACATCTTGGTGGACAGAAGAAGTACGACAAGCAGTAAAGAGTAAGAGAGAATCCTATAAACTATTGGGGAAATGTAGGAGTGACGAGAACTACGAAAAATACAAAGAGGCTAAAAGGGAAGTAAAGAAGGTCATACGAGATGCTAGAGCAAAGGTGAATCGGGATCTGTATACAAGATTGGATACGAAAGAAGGGGAAAGAGACATATATAGAATTGCTCGGATGAGAGATAGGAAGATGCGAGATCTCGGAAAAGTTAAATGTGTGAAGGACGTGGACCAGAAAGTCCTAGTTGGAGATAAGGATATCAAGGAACGATGGAGGTCCTATTTTGATGACTTATTTAATGGAGATCGCCAACAAGATGTTGGAGATATAAGTATCCATCACGATATGATAAATCATGAATGCCTGCGGAGAATTCAAAAGGGTGAAGTCAAAATGGCATTAAGTAAGATGAAGTTGAGGAAAGCAGTAGGACCTGATGGCATCCCTATTGAGATTTGGAGATGTTTGGGAGAAAGAGGAATCGAATGGTTGACGACGTTCTTCAACAAAATTTGGAGAAACAATAAGATGCCATCAGAATGGAGGAAAAGTACCTTAATCCCTTTGTATAAGAACAAAGGCGATGTCCAAGATTGTGCCAACTATCGGGGAATCAAATTAATGAGTCACACTATGAAACTTTGGGAGCGAGTGATCGAACAAAGGCTAAGGAGGACGGTGAAGATCTCGGAAAACCAGTTTGGCTTTATTCCGGGAAGATCAACTATGGAAGCCATCCATCTAATGAGACAATTAATGGGGCACTATCGAAATAAGAAGAAAGACTTGCATATGGTTTTCATTGACTTGGAAAAAGCATATGATAAGGTACCAAGGGAAGTACTTTGGTGGGCCTTGATAAGGAAAGGCATTTCGCGGAAATACATTGACATCATAAAGGACATGTATGAGGGAGTATGCACGAGTGTACGTACTAGTGTTGGGAAGACTGAAGAGTTTCCTATTACGATTGGAGTGCATCAAGGTTCCTCACTAAGCCCATTTCTTTTTGCCATCCTTATGGACGAACTAACAAGTTCACTTCAAGATGGTATACCATGGTGCATGTTGTTTGCAGATGATATTGTGTTGGTTGATGAGACGAAAGAAGGAGTGGAGAGGAAGTTGGAACTATGGAGACAAACTCTAGAATCTAGAGGCTTTAAGTTGAGTCGAAGTAAGACAGAATATTTAGAGTGTAAGTTTAGCGGCCGTAGGAGTAGGGAGGCAGGGACAATCACCCTAGATGGGAGAGTTGTTCAGACCTCGGATTACTTCCGGTATTTAGGATCTATTATCCAAACGGATGGAGAAGTAGATGCAGATGTTGCTCATAGGATTAAAGCTGGTTGGGCGAAGTGGAAGAGTGTTACGGGTTTCCTTTGTGATCCCGGCATGCCTAATAGATTGAAGGGAAAATTCTACCGAACGGCAATTAGACCAGCATTGTTATATGGTACGGAGTGTTGGACAGTGAAACACTGCCACATCCATAAGATGTCGGTGGCGGAGATGCGTATGTTGAGATGGATGTGTGGTCATACGAGAAAGGACCGGGTGCGTAATGAAATAATTAGGACAAAAGTAGGGGTCACATCTATTGAGAATAAAATGAGAGAAAACCGACTAAGGTGGTTTGGCCATGTGAGACGTAGAGCGCTTGATGCGCCGGTTAGGAGAACCGAAGAGTGGCAAAGGGATGTAGTGGTGAGGGGTAGGGGAAGACTTAAGCAAACTTGGAGGAGGGTGATCGAGAGTGATATGAGTTTACTGGGAATTGAGGAAAATATGGTAGTGGATAGGACGGAGTGGAGGGAGCGAATCTGTGTCGCTGACACGACTTGATTTTCACTGTTTTATATGATGGTTCATGTTAGCCGATCCCGAATCATTTCGGGACTAAGGCTTTGTTGTTGTTGTTGTTGTAGTAAATTACATCTATAGCCACTGAATTTTACCCATTTGTACATTACGGTCATTGAACTTCATTTCTTTCCAGTATGGCTATTGAACTTTTCATTTTTTAACACTGGTGGCCATTCAATTTTAACTAACTTCTCAAAATGACCGTTAACAATCGTTAACGACCTCAAAATTAAAATATTCAAGAATTAAAGTTGTCCAGAACGATATTTATTCAAGAATTAAAATATTGAACTAAATTGATTGAATTCGTTTTTTTTTTGACATTTCAGTTTTGTATTGGCTTTATTTTTAGGTGCATTTCGGTATTCGATACTGAACCGTACCGAATTACATATATTCCATATTTTATATATATATATAATTATTGTGATAATAAGCTAATATAAATATATTTTAGAAGTATTTTAATTTTTTTATTTTTGAGGTAAATTTAATGATGAAATATAGTGATTTTTATTTGTTGTTTTCACTTTTTTTTTACTCAAATTGGGTTGTTCTGTTTAAAACCGAACCTAACTGAATATTTCGGTTCGTTTGTATTTTGGTGATGTGAATTATTTTAGTAATTTTGATTCGGTTCAGATTGGAACCAATACACACCCCTACTTCTAATAATGGTATGGTAGCAAAATAACAAATTTATTTATCTCTAACATTTGACCTCTAACTTTAACATTTAGACTTTATGTTGTATCTTGATTATATTTCGTTGAATCATTCTATTATACTTTAATTCTATGAGACATAAATTATGTTTATAATATCCCAAAAAAAAAAAAAGTAGTTAGGCATGGTTATATTTAGGGATGTAATGACTGGGACAGAAAATCCCGATAAGGATCCCCACGGGATGGGGATGGGGACCATTTACCTTCCGTGAAGGAGATGGATCAGGGATGGGGAAAGGAATCCCTACATCCCTACTCCGTCAATCTTCGATAAGGATCCCTGATTATTTCATATGATAATTTATTTATTTTTTGAATGATTTAAGTACATTTTAATTAGGTGATGGTTTGTTTTCAATTGTTAGTTTTTGTGATTTGAAAATTTTGAGAATGATTGTTAATAATTGGTATCATTAGCTACTTTTTTAATGTTTTTGTCTTTATTGACTTTTTAAAACATAAACGGTGATTCCCGCGAAGAATGAAGATCTTCATGAGGACGGGGATTCCTCACGGGACAGGAATGAGGAATAAGTTTGTCCCTGTTTAGCTCGTATGGATGGGGATTCTCCACGGGACGAAGATGAGACCATTAGAATTTAAACAAGTTTAAGGGACTATTAAAATATCAATTTTTTAAGGAACTAATCAAGCTTTTTAAATAAGTTTAGGAACGATTGATTGATGTATAAGCTTTAAAAGTATATTTTCATTAAGACATTTCTACGAAAAAAAAAAGAAGAAATAAGAAAATTATTTTCTGTTTTAATTTAGCAACTTTTTATTTTATAGTCTTGATATATTACACAACTCTGGTAAAGATAAAAAAAAGGGGGAAAGTATAAAAATAAACCGTGTAGTTACATCTGTTTTTCGATTGCAGCCTTGTGGTTTAAAAATTTACAAAATGGATCATTGAGTTTCATTCCGTTAGCAAACACATACCAAATTGACTAACGGTGTTAAAAGTCAAAGGGAAAAGAGTTAATTTGATTCTTATATTTATTTATTTTATAAATAACCCCCTTTATTATCTAATTATCACAAACAAACCCCAAAATTAAAAAAAATAAAAATCAATTACATCATCTTCTCTATTTCTCATTAATTTCTTTTTTTTTCTTCTACTTTTTTTCTTCTTCTCTTTATTAATTTTTTTTCTCTCTAGAATCAGTTCAACAAAACCCTTTGTTTTATTCAACCAAATCGTGATCACCCATGTCACTTAGAATCAATGGAGAAGTATTTTCATCATTGCTAGTACTGAGACTTTCCGGTTGCAGATTTATCTGGTTCACAGAATACAAATACATTAAATATAATCTGATTCTAATTAATGTATTTGTATTCTGTGAACCAGATAATTCTGCAACCGGAATGTTTCAATCTAGTACTAGCAATGATGAAAATACTTCTCCATTGATTCTAAGTGACATGGGTGATCACGATTTGGTTGAATAAAATAAGAGGTTTTCTTGAATTGATTCTAGAGAGAGAAAAATTAATAAAGAGAAGAGAAAGAAAGTAGAAAAAAATTTAATGAGAAATAGAGAAGATGGTGTAATTGATTTTTATTTTTTATTTTAGGGTGTTTTTATGACAATTAGATAATAAAGGGGGTTAATTTATAAAATAAATAAATATAATAACCAAATTAACTATTTTCCCTTTGACTTTTAACACTGTTAGTCAATTTGGTATGTGTTTGCTAACGGAATGAACCTCAAGGTACCATTTTGTAAATTTTTAAACCATAAGGCTGTAATCGAAAATAAGTATAACCACAAGGTTTATTTTTATACTTTTCCCTTGAAAAAATTTACTTGAAGATTTATAATTAGAGGTGATTAATGCTAAAAATTAGTTTAATCAGTTTTATTTTTCTTCCAAGTAAATATCAATAAAATGATCGAATAGTAAAAAAAAAAAAGACTAAAGTTGAGCTAAATTGGGTTAAGGTGCAAAAATACCCCTAACGTTTTGAGTCAGGAGCAATTTTACCTCTAACGTTTAAAATGGTGCAATTTTGCCCCTAACGTTGGAAATCAAGAGCAATTTTACCCCTAACGTTAATAAATTGGGTCAATTTCAGACACTATTATAAAACAATATATTTTTGTTCCTTATTCAGCATCAATTGCATAACAATTCGTTCTGAAAAAAATATTTCATGTTTTTTATAATTTAATAATAGAATTTGAGATTAATATTTATAAATTTGGTGAACTTTTTGAATTTATTTTGTCTAATTCGTACAAAAAGACAGTATATTTTTTTATTTTTTTTCACATCTCAACGTATGTTTATGATTTGTTACTGATAAAATGACACACGTATGAAGTGTAGATGAAAAGATTCATGACCGAGAAATCAGTTTGATGAATTATTTTTCAAATTGACCCAATTTATTAACGTTAGGGGTAAAATTGCTCTTGACTTCCAAAGTTAGGGTAAAATTGCACCATTTTAGACGTTAGGGGTACAATTGCTCCTAGCCCAAAACGTTAGGGGTATTTTTACACCTTAATCCAGCTAAATTTCTACCATAGGAAAAATTGAGTCATTTTTACCACAATTTTGTGTAGCGATTGAAAGAAATTATGTTAATTGTTAATTTAAGAAAGTATTTGTTTCAATTATACAGTAAAACCTCTATAAATTAATAATGTTGGGACCATAGATTTTTATTAATTTAGAGAGATATTAATTAATCGATAAATTAATAATTATTAATTTATAGAGTGATTTTAAATTTTTTAAAAATAAATTATTAATTATTAATTGTTTCAAACATTGCAAAATTCGTACAGGGGATGTATGTCACAACGAATTTAGAGGAAGCAATCACGGAAGAAAATTAACATTCATGAACTTGAGGGAATGATTGGTCAGCTTGGTTACCGCAATCAAATGAATGTCAATCAAATATTGGATTATCCAAGTAAAAACAATGAATGCTCACAAATCCAAAATTTAGAAGAAATTGTATCAAGCCTTATGCAAAATTCAATTGAGGATGAAGCTGAAAATGATTTGGTACCTTTAAAACCAGTCACAAAAGGAAGCAATTATAGCATCATCCACTCTTTACAATTTTTTGTTAAAATTTGACAAGGATACACCGTAACTTTTGAATGCACTGAGAATAGTTAGAGATGAAATTCAACTAGATTTAAATTTCAAGAAAAAACAAAATACTATAGATTCATATTTTGCTAAATTATCCCAAGTATATATATCTATATATATTTTGTATATGTCTTTGAGAAATTATTAATTTATAGAGGTAATAATACAATGTATTTATAAGGGGTTGTTCCAGAAAATTATTATCTTATTAATTTATTAAAATTGATCATTTTTTGAACTAGCCCAAGTCGGGACCAGAAGAAATTATTATTTTAAAGAGTTTATTAATTTATCGAGTATTAATTTATAGAGGTTTTACTGTAGTTTTATATTATTATCAACTGTTTATTGTTTACGGATAGAAAGTAGTTAATTTTGTTTCTGAAATACTCTCGTTTTAAAGTAGATGACTTTTTAGATAAGTTTTTGAATTTTATAATATATAACGTTTTGATTTAATACGTATAAATTAATTGACTTTTATGAATGCTTTTTACGATTCTTTTTACTTATTATTTTTTATTATTTTTTTAGTTATGATGGAGGGATTAATCCCAAAAAAAACACCAAAAACAGACCGACTCATAAAGACGGGTCAGACCCACAAAAAAAAAAGAAATGTCCTAGATGCCTGCATGAGGCGCATCACACTCGTGAAACCCTAAACTCAAACTCCTTGTGTAGTTTGTAATCTAATCAACTGCCATGTTTTCTTCCCGTAGGATATGAACGAGCCGCACCTCCCAATCTCTGTCATATAAATCATGACACGCCATAATTAGCCAAGAAAAACGATGTCATTGAATCACCTCATGACTAACAAGCCGAATTACTACCAAAGAGTCCATTTCGAATACTACCATGCAGTAATGTCTAGTACATGCATACTTGAGGCCAAAATACAAACACCATAGTTCTGCCAGTACTGCAGTGCAAAAACCAAGATTCACCGCCACACCTCCTAACCACTGACCATGCTCATCACGTAGGATCCCTCCAGCCAAAGCGAGCCTCGGTTTCCCCTTGCTTGCACCATCACTATTAAATTTAACTCATCCTGCATCCAGAGAAACCTACCTAACCAACACCTCTCTAATAGGCCGATCACACTAATTAGTACTTAAATGATAAAATTAAGTGATTAAAGATTAAACTAGTCTTTTATCTGTGCGATGTACGGAATATATAATATTTTTAAATATATTAGACATAATTAAATTAATATAAAAATGTATTAATATATGATTGACCAAATAACTAATTTTACCATAGCTATAAATATAACAGATTTGCTTCAAAAAAAAATAAATATAAAAGATATTTTAAATATATAAATATATGATTGACTACATAACTATAAATTATTAAATATGCATTTTGAATACTACATTTTAAGTACCACTACTTGTTTTATTTTTCATTATCCCAAATAAGAATGTTCAATCCAAATGCACCTTTAGTGTTGAAAATAAATCAAACTTGAAAAGGACCTCTAGAACATATTGTAGTTTGAATTGATTTTAATTTTTCATGAAACTTAAAATATTTTTAAAGTCCGATGCAACAGTTAAATAATAGCCAAGTTAATCTTTTTAAATTTTTAGTAATATGGGGCTAAAATTAGTTTTTTTTCGTGAAAATGTTAGGATTAAATTTGGACCATTGTATACGTTGTGGTTAAATTTGCACTTCACCAAAAACGTTAGAACTAAATTTGATCTTTATCCCAAGTTTTCTTTACTCTCTTGTATATTGTTTTTTAGAGAAATTTTTATTATAGGGAAAGTGTTAAAATGTTTTATTTAGGGTTTATGGACATACAACAACAACAACAAAGTCTTAGTCCCGAAATGATTAGGGTTTATGGACATAATCTTATTTAATTTATTTAGGTTTTAATTTAGATTTATTCATTTGTCCCTGTCGATTCTCTTACAAAAGCCGGGAATCCTTGCTTTTTGGAAAAAAAAAAGATTTTTCCAACAGAAAACCGTAACATCAAATAATAACAGTAAAAACCTTAGGTAAAACAAACGGATTCTTAAAGAGGAATAGAACAGTGATATTCAATTGAAGATTTCAATTTTCCTTATTCCATGAATTAATTGACTATCATTTTGGAAAGCTCGAACATATTTAGGAAATGAATTTAGAAAGAGAAAAAAAGGAAGTTTATGTGAAATATTATATTTAAGGAAACATTAAATTGATTACCTTCCGTTATTCTAAAAATATGTATTTTTTAAATTCTATTTCATAAAGATTAAATAATTATAAAGTGCTCGTGAAATTGGCCAGTTGTGAATATTTAATATATTAAAAAAAGTGTTATTAATTGTAACGCATTTGAAATGAATAAAACTTTGTTAATCGAATTTTATATTCAAAACTAATTTTTATGGTAATGAGAGGCTTAATGTAGGGCTAATTACTAATCTAGTCAATTAACATAATTAATATACTTTCCTTTCATTTTACCAAATTATACACTTTCATCCATTCCGGACAAAAATACATTTAGTTATATATAACCTAACCTCCTCCAACCTCCTCATCCTTTTCATTTCTTTAAAATTCTTACAACAAAATAAACTTTCATCCATTACCGTTGTTGCATTTGCGACAATATTTACGACAACTTTTGTTGCATCTGTGATAACATTGCTTCTGTTCAAAGCAACAATTTCATGCGACATATCGACAGAAATGGAGGAAATGGGAAATAACGAGTTCAATGAGAAAACATTCAATTAACCAACTACGTATATGGAGAAGGGAATGAAAAAGAGAAGATGAAACAAAGAGAGGGCGAAGAAGACGTTTGAGAGTCTGAGTAAGAAACACGAATTGAAATAAGAATATTCTTGTCCAAAGTGGATGAAAGTGTCTAAATTTATAAGACAGACAGAAAATGTATCAAAAATGTTAATATGCTCCTTCAAATGGACTAAATTAATAATTAGTCCCTTATAACAAAAAATAAAAACTCAATTTCTTAATATGTCTAAATAAGAAAAACGAAAGATTAGCATATATAAATTTTTTTCCATTTTCAACCCAATAAATGGCATTAATAATAGTGAAAATTTTCCTTTTCACATATGGGAAGATCAATTCGAGCCTAGGAGTTTCTATTTTTGCACCAACTTCATTTTCCCCCTTTGTTTTCTCATTATTTACGCACATTTGCCATTCTACTTCACTAAGTATCCAAGGGCATATCCGCCAGTCAGAAAAACACGTCACCACTTCCATTCACTATATAAATACAGCAAACCCACTCCTTTTACTTTCACATATTTTCATCCAATTTCAATTCAATGTCTTCTTCTCTTTCTCCAAGTTTCGATATGAATAAAAGACTCAGAGATGACGATTATGAAGACATAGATACGACGCCCAATTGCTTGATGTTATTATCCAAAGTCGGCCAATCTGAGAATTCCTCCACCATTAATGGCGCTTCTTTTGCAAGATATGCAATCGGAAATTCACTTCGGTTCAAGCATTAGGCGGTCACAGTAGAAGTCATAAGAAGCTGAAACTCATTGGAGATTATTTGCCGCCGAAGCCGAATAATCATGAATGCTCAATTTGTGGGATTGAGTTTCCGATGGGGCAAGCTCTTGGTGGTCATATGAGGAAGCATAAAGATAGAGGATACATGAACAAATCGAGCAGTAGTAAGGGAGTTCTGTGCTTGGATTTGAATTTGAGGTTGAGTTTATAGTTTGGGAAACTGTTTAAATGTTCTATTTATTTAGGGTTTATGGATATAATTTTATTTAATTTAATTAGTTTTTGATTAATTCAGATTTGTTCTATTGATTCTCTCACATGTTTTATATTATTTAGGGTTTATGGACATAATTTTGTTTAATTTAAGAATAAATAATTTATTAATCTTCACATTTTGACATAACACATTGTTTCATATTTTAAGGGTATATTTGATTTAGCTGTTAGCTAATAATTATTATTGCTACTAGTTGTTTGTTGTATTAAGTTGTTAACTTTTTTATTATAAGTTGTTTAATTCATAATATTTGATAATTTTAATAATATTTGGTAAAAGTTGTTACCAAATATTAATAATAACTTCAAATATTACCAAATATACATAACTTCAAATAACTTCAAAACATAACAATAAATATACATAACAATAAAAATAAACTTTTACCAAATATTATGAATTAAACAACTTATAATAAAAAAGTTAACAACTTAATACAACAAACAACTAGTAGCAATAATAATTATTAGCTAACAGCTAAATCAAATATACCCTTAAAATATGAAACAATGTGTTATGTCAAAATGTGAAGATTAATAAATTATTTATTCTTAAATTAAACAAAATTATGTCCATAAACCCTAAATAATATAAAACATGTGAGAGAATCAATAGAACAAATCTGAATTAATCAAAAACTAATTAAATTAAATAAAATTATATCCATAAACCCTAAATAAATAGAACATTTAAACAGTTTCCCAAACTATAAACTCAACCTCAAATTCAAATCCAAGCACAGAACTCCCTTACTACTGCTCGATTTGTTCATGTATCCTCTATCTTTATGCTTCCTCATATGACCACCAAGAGCTTGCCCCATCGGAAACTCAATCCCACAAATTGAGCATTCATGATTATTCGGCTTCGGCGGCAAATAATCTCCAATGAGTTTCAGCTTCTTATGACTTCTACTGTGACCGCCTAATGCTTGAACCGAAGTGAATTTCCGATTGCATATCTTGCAAAAGAAGCGCCATTAATGGTGGAGGAATTCTCAGATTGGCCGACTTTGGATAATAACATCAAGCAATTGGGCGTCGTATCTATGTCTTCATAATCGTCATCTCTGAGTCTTTTATTCATATCGAAACTTGGAGAAAGAGAAGAAGACATTGAATTGAAATTGGATGAAAATATGTGAAAGTAAAAGGAGTGGGTTTGCTGTATTTATATAGTGAATGGAAGTGGTGACGTGTTTTTCTGACTGGCGGATATGCCCTTGGATACTTAGTGAAGTAGAATGGCAAATGTGCGTAAATAATGAGAAAACAAAGGGGGAAAATGAAGTTGGTGCAAAAATAGAAACTCCTAGGCTCGAATTGATCTTCCCATATGTGAAAAGGAAAATTTTCACTATTATTAATGCCATTTATTGGGTTGAAAATGGAAAAAAATTTATATATGCTAATCTTTCGTTTTTCTTATTTAGACATATTAAGAAATTGAGTTTTTATTTTTTGTTATAAGGGACTAATTATTAATTTAGTCCATTTGAAGGAGCATATTAACATTTTTGATACATTTTCTGTCTGTCTTATAAATTTAGACACTTTCATCCACTTTGGACAAGAATATTCTTATTTCAATTCGTGTTTCTTACTCAGACTCTCAAACGTCTTCTTCGCCCTCTCTTTGTTTCATCTTCTCTTTTTCATTCCCTTCTCCATATACGTAGTTGGTTAATTGAATGTTTTCTCATTGAACTCGTTATTTCCCATTTCCTCCATTTCTGTCGATATGTCGCATGAAATTGTTGCTTTGAACAGAAGCAATGTTATCACAGATGCAACAAAAGTTGTCGTAAATATTGTCGCAAATGCAACAACGGTAATGGATGAAAGTTTATTTTGTTGTAAGAATTTTAAAGAAATGAAAAGGATGAGGAGGTTGGAGGAGGTTAGGTTATATATAACTAAATGTATTTTTGTCCGGAATGGATGAAAGTGTATAATTTGGTAAAATGAAAGGAAAGTATATTAATTATGTTAATTGACTAGATTAGTAATTAGCCCTACATTAAGCCTCTCATTACCATAAAAATTAGTTTTGAATATAAAATTCGATTAACAAAGTTTTATTCATTTCAAATGCGTTACAATTAATAACACTTTTTTTAATATATTAAATATTCACAACTGGCCAATTTCACGAGCACTTTATAATTATTTAATCTTTATGAAATAGAATTTAAAAAATACATATTTTTAGAATAACGGAAGGTAATCAATTTAATGTTTCCTTAAATATAATATTTCACATAAACTTCCTTTTTTTCTCTTTCTAAATTCATTTCCTAAATATGTTCGAGCTTTCCAAAATGATAGTCAATTAATTCATGGAATAAGGAAAATTGAAATCTTCAATTGAATATCACTGTTCTATTCCTCTTTAAGAATCCGTTTGTTTTACCTAAGGTTTTTACTGTTATTATTTGATGTTACGGTTTTCTGTTGGAAAAATCTTTTTTTTTTCCAAAAAGCAAGGATTCCCGGCTTTTGTAAGAGAATCGACAGGGACAAATGAATAAATCTAAATTAAAACCTAAATAAATTAAATAAGATTATGTCCATAAACCCTAATCATTTCGGGACTAAGACTTTGTTGTTGTTGTTGTATGTCCATAAACCCTAAATAAAACATTTTAACACTTTCCCTATAATAAAAATTTCTCTAAAAAACAATATACAAGAGAGTAAAGAAAACTTGGGATAAAGATCAAATTTAGTTCTAACGTTTTTGGTGAAGTGCAAATTTAACCACAACGTATACAATGGTCCAAATTTAATCCTAACATTTTCACGAAAAAAAACTAATTTTAGCCCCATATTACTAAAAATTTAAAAAGATTAACTTGGCTATTATTTAACTGTTGCATCGGACTTTAAAAATATTTTAAGTTTCATGAAAAATTAAAATCAATTCAAACTACAATATGTTCTAGAGGTCCTTTTCAAGTTTGATTTATTTTCAACACTAAAGGTGCATTTGGATTGAACATTCTTATTTGGGATAATGAAAAATAAAACAAGTAGTGGTACTTAAAATGTAGTATTCAAAATGCATATTTAATAATTTATAGTTATGTAGTCAATCATATATTTATATATTTAAAATATCTTTTATATTTATTTTTTTTTGAAGCAAATCTGTTATATTTATAGCTATGGTAAAATTAGTTATTTGGTCAATCATATATTAATACATTTTTATATTAATTTAATTATGTCTAATATATTTAAAAATATTATATATTCCGTACATCGCACAGATAAAAGACTAGTTTAATCTTTAATCACTTAATTTTATCATTTAAGTACTAATTAGTGTGATCGGCCTATTAGAGAGGTGTTGGTTAGGTAGGTTTCTCTGGATGCAGGATGAGTTAAATTTAATAGTGATGGTGCAAGCAAGGGGAAACCGAGGCTCGCTTTGGCTGGAGGGATCCTACGTGATGAGCATGGTCAGTGGTTAGGAGGTGTGGCGGTGAATCTTGGTTTTTGCACTGCAGTACTGGCAGAACTATGGTGTTTGTATTTTGGCCTCAAGTATGCATGTACTAGACATTACTGCATGGTAGTATTCGAAATGGACTCTTTGGTAGTAATTCGGCTTGTTAGTCATGAGGTGATTCAATGACATCGTTTTTCTTGGCTAATTATGGCGTGTCATGATTTATATGACAGAGATTGGGAGGTGCGGCTCGTTCATATCCTACGGGAAGAAAACATGGCAGTTGATTAGATTACAAACTACACAAGGAGTTTGAGTTTAGGGTTTCACGAGTGTGATGCGCCTCATGCAGGCATCTAGGACATTTCTTTTTTTTTTGTGGGTCTGACCCGTCTTTATGAGTCGGTCTGTTTTTGGTGTTTTTTTTGGGATTAATCCCTCCATCATAACTAAAAAAATAATAAAAAATAATAAGTAAAAAGAATCGTAAAAAGCATTCATAAAAGTCAATTAATTTATACGTATTAAATCAAAACGTTATATATTATAAAATTCAAAAACTTATCTAAAAAGTCATCTACTTTAAAACGAGAGTATTTCAGAAACAAAATTAACTACTTTCTATCCGTAAACAATAAACAGTTGATAATAATATAAAACTACAGTAAAACCTCTATAAATTAATACTCGATAAATTAATAAACTCTTTAAAATAATAATTTCTTCTGGTCCCGACTTGGGCTAGTTCAAAAAATGATCAATTTTAATAAATTAATAAGATAATAATTTTCTGGAACAACCCCTTATAAATACATTGTATTATTACCTCTATAAATTAATAATTTCTCAAAGACATATACAAAATATATATAGATATATATACTTGGGATAATTTAGCAAAATATGAATCTATAGTATTTTGTTTTTTCTTGAAATTTAAATCTAGTTGAATTTCATCTCTAACTATTCTCAGTGCATTCAAAAGTTACGGTGTATCCTTGTCAAATTTTAACAAAAAATTGTAAAGAGTGGATGATGCTATAATTGCTTCCTTTTGTGACTGGTTTTAAAGGTACCAAATCATTTTCAGCTTCATCCTCAATTGAATTTTGCATAAGGCTTGATACAATTTCTTCTAAATTTTGGATTTGTGAGCATTCATTGTTTTTACTTGGATAATCCAATATTTGATTGACATTCATTTGATTGCGGTAACCAAGCTGACCAATCATTCCCTCAAGTTCATGAATGTTAATTTTCTTCCGTGATTGCTTCCTCTAAATTCGTTGTGACATACATCCCCTGTACGAATTTTGCAATGTTTGAAACAATTAATAATTAATAATTTATTTTTAAAAAATTTAAAATCACTCTATAAATTAATAATTATTAATTTATCGATTAATTAATATCTCTCTAAATTAATAAAAATCTATGGTCCCAACATTATTAATTTATAGAGGTTTTACTGTATAATTGAAACAAATACTTTCTTAAATTAACAATTAACATAATTTCTTTCAATCGCTACACAAAATTGTGGTAAAAATGACTCAATTTTTCCTATGGTAGAAATTTAGCTGGATTAAGGTGTAAAAATACCCCTAACGTTTTGGGCTAGGAGCAATTGTACCCCTAACGTCTAAAATGGTGCAATTTTACCCTAACTTTGGAAGTCAAGAGCAATTTTACCCCTAACGTTAATAAATTGGGTCAATTTGAAAAATAATTCATCAAACTGATTTCTCGGTCATGAATCTTGTCATCTACACTTCATACGTGTGTCATTTTATCAGTAACAAATCATAAACATACGTTGAGATGTGAAAAAAAATAAAAAAATATACTGTCTTTTTGTACGAATTAGACAAAATAAATTCAAAAAGTTCACCAAATTTATAAATATTAATCTCAAATTCTATTATTAAATTATAAAAAACATGAAATATTTTTTTCAGAACGAATTGTTATGCAATTGATGCTGAATAAGGAACAAAAATATATTGTTTTATAATAGTGTCTGAAATTGACCCAATTTATTAACGTTAGGGGTAAAATTGCTCTTGATTTCCAACGTTAGGGGCAAAATTGCACCATTTTAAACGTTAGAGGTAAAATTGCTCCTGACTCAAAACGTTAGGGGTATTTTTGCACCTTAACCCAATTTAGCTCAACTTTAGTCTTTTTTTTTTTTACTATTCGATCATTTTATTGATATTTACTTGGAAGAAAAATAAAACTGATTAAACTAATTTTTAGCATTAATCACCTCTAATTATAAATCTTCAAGTAAATTTTTTCAAGGGAAAAGTATAAAAATAAACCTTGTGGTTATACTTATTTTCGATTACAGCCTTATGGTTTAAAAATTTACAAAATGGTACCTTGAGGTTCATTCCGTTAGCAAACACATACCAAATTGACTAACAGTGTTAAAAGTCAAAGGGAAAATAGTTAATTTGGTTATTATATTTATTTATTTTATAAATTAACCCCCTTTATTATCTAATTGTCATAAAAACACCCTAAAATAAAAAATAAAAATCAATTACACCATCTTCTCTATTTCTCATTAAATTTTTTTCTACTTTCTTTCTCTTCTCTTTATTAATTTTTCTCTCTCTAGAATCAATTCAAGAAAACCTCTTATTTTATTCAACCAAATCGTGATCACCCATGTCACTTAGAATCAATGGAGAAGTATTTTCATCATTGCTAGTACTAGATTGAAACATTCCGGTTGCAGAATTATCTGGTTCACAGAATACAAATACATTAATTAGAATCAGATTATATTTAATGTATTTGTATTCTGTGAACCAGATAAATCTGCAACCGGAAAGTCTCAGTACTAGCAATGATGAAAATACTTCTCCATTGATTCTAAGTGACATGGGTGATCACGATTTGGTTGAATAAAACAAAGGGTTTTGTTGAACTGATTCTAGAGAGAAAAAAAATTAATAAAGAGAAGAAGAAAAAAAGTAGAAGAAAAAAAAAGAAATTAATGAGAAATAGAGAAGATGATGTAATTGATTTTTATTTTTTTTAATTTTGGGGTTTGTTTGTGATAATTAGATAATAAAGGGGGTTATTTATAAAATAAATAAATATAAGAATCAAATTAACTCTTTTCCCTTTGACTTTTAACACCGTTAGTCAATTTGGTATGTGTTTGCTAACGGAATGAAACTCAATGATCCATTTTGTAAATTTTTAAACCACAAGGCTGCAATCGAAAAACAGATGTAACTACACGGTTTATTTTTATACTTTCCCCCTTTTTTTTATCTTTACCAGAGTTGTGTAATATATCAAGACTATAAAATAAAAAGTTGCTAAATTAAAACAGAAAATAATTTTCTTATTTCTTCTTTTTTTTTTCGTAGAAATGTCTTAATGAAAATATACTTTTAAAGCTTATACATCAATCAATCGTTCCTAAACTTATTTAAAAAGCTTGATTAGTTCCTTAAAAAATTGATATTTTAATAGTCCCTTAAACTTGTTTAAATTCTAATGGTCTCATCTTCGTCCCGTGGAGAATCCCCATCCATACGAGCTAAACAGGGACAAACTTATTCCTCATTCCTGTCCCGTGAGGAATCCCCGTCCTCATGAAGATCTTCATTCTTCGCGGGAATCACCGTTTATGTTTTAAAAAGTCAATAAAGACAAAAACATTAAAAAAGTAGCTAATGATACCAATTATTAACAATCATTCTCAAAATTTTCAAATCACAAAAACTAACAATTGAAAACAAACCATCACCTAATTAAAATGTACTTAAATCATTCAAAAAATAAATAAATTATCATATGAAATAATCAGGGATCCTTATCGAAGATTGACGGAGTAGGGATGTAGGGATTCCTTTCCCCATCCCTGATCCATCTCCTTCACGGAAGGTAAATGGTCCCCATCCCCATCCCGTGGGGATCCTTATCGGGATTTTCTGTCCCAGTCATTACATCCCTAAATATAACCATGCCTAACTACTTTTTTTTTTTTTGGGATATTATAAACATAATTTATGTCTCATAGAATTAAAGTATAATAGAATGATTCAACGAAATATAATCAAGATACAACATAAAGTCTAAATGTTAAAGTTAGAGGTCAAATGTTAGAGATAAATAAATTTGTTATTTTGCTACCATACCATTATTAGAAGTAGGGGTGTGTATTGGTTCCAATCTGAACCGAATCAAAATTACTAAAATAATTCACATCACCAAAATACAAACGAACCGAAATATTCAGTTAGGTTCGGTTTTAAACAGAACAACCCAATTTGAGTAAAAAAAAAGTGAAAACAACAAATAAAAATCACTATATTTCATCATTAAATTTACCTCAAAAATAAAAAAATTAAAATACTTCTAAAATATATTTATATTAGCTTATTATCACAATAATTATATATATATATATAAAATATGGAATATATGTAATTCGGTACGGTTCAGTATCGAATACCGAAATGCACCTAAAAATAAAGCCAATACAAAACTGAAATGTCAAAAAAAAAACGAATTCAATCAATTTAGTTCAATATTTTAATTCTTGAATAAATATCGTTCTGGACAACTTTAATTCTTGAATATTTTAATTTTGAGGTCGTTAACGATTGTTAACGGTCATTTTGAGAAGTTAGTTAAAATTGAATGGCCACCAGTGTTAAAAAATGAAAAGTTCAATAGCCATACTGGAAAGAAATGAAGTTCAATGACCGTAATGTACAAATGGGTAAAATTCAGTGGCTATAGATGTAATTTACTACAACAACAACAACAACAAAGCCTTAGTCCCGAAATGATTCGGGATCGGCTAACATGAACCATCATATAAAACAGTGAAAATCAAGTCGTGTCAGCGACACAGATTCGCTCCCTCCACTCCGTCCTATCCACTACCATATTTTCCTCAATTCCCAGTAAACTCATATCACTCTCGATCACCCTCCTCCAAGTTTGCTTAAGTCTTCCCCTACCCCTCACCACTACATCCCTTTGCCACTCTTCGGTTCTCCTAACCGGCGCATCAAGCGCTCTACGTCTCACATGGCCAAACCACCTTAGTCGGTTTTCTCTCATTTTATTCTCAATAGATGTGACCCCTACTTTTGTCCTAATTATTTCATTACGCACCCGGTCCTTTCTCGTATGACCACACATCCATCTCAACATACGCATCTCCGCCACCGACATCTTATGGATGTGGCAGTGTTTCACTGTCCAACACTCCGTACCATATAACAATGCTGGTCTAATTGCCGTTCGGTAGAATTTTCCCTTCAATCTATTAGGCATGCCGGGATCACAAAGGAAACCCGTAACACTCTTCCACTTCGCCCAACCAGCTTTAATCCTATGAGCAACATCTGCATCTACTTCTCCATCCGTTTGGATAATAGATCCTAAATACCGGAAGTAATCCGAGGTCTGAACAACTCTCCCATCTAGGGTGATTGTCCCTGCCTCCCTACTCCTACGGCCGCTAAACTTACACTCTAAATATTCTGTCTTACTTCGACTCAACTTAAAGCCTCTAGATTCTAGAGTTTGTCTCCATAGTTCCAACTTCCTCTCCACTCCTTCTTTCGTCTCATCAACCAACACAATATCATCTGCAAACAACATGCACCATGGTATACCATCTTGAAGTGAACTTGTTAGTTCGTCCATAAGGATGGCAAAAAGAAATGGGCTTAGTGAGGAACCTTGATGCACTCCAATCGTAATAGGAAACTCTTCAGTCTTCCCAACACTAGTACGTACACTCGTGCATACTCCCTCATACATGTCCTTTATGATGTCAATGTATTTCCGCGAAATGCCTTTCCTTATCAAGGCCCACCAAAGTACTTCCCTTGGTACCTTATCATATGCTTTTTCCAAGTCAATGAAAACCATATGCAAGTCTTTCTTCTTATTTCGATAGTGCCCCATTAATTGTCTCATTAGATGGATGGCTTCCATAGTTGATCTTCCCGGCATAAAGCCAAACTGGTTTTCCGAGATCTTCACCGTCCTCCTTAGCCTTTGTTCGATCACTCGCTCCCAAAGTTTCATAGTGTGACTCATTAATTTGATTCCCCGATAGTTGGCACAATCTTGGACATCGCCTTTGTTCTTATACAAAGGGATTAAGGTACTTTTCCTCCATTCTGATGGCATCTTATTGTTTCTCCAAATTTTGTTGAAGAACGTCGTCAACCATTCGATTCCTCTTTCTCCCAAACATCTCCAAATCTCAATAGGGATGCCATCAGGTCCTACTGCTTTCCTCAACTTCATCTTACTTAATGCCATTTTGACTTCACCCTTTTGAATTCTCCGCAGGCATTCATGATTTATCATATCGTGATGGATACTTATATCTCCAACATCTTGTTGGCGATCTCCATTAAATAAGTCATCAAAATAGGACCTCCATCGTTCCTTGATATCCTTATCTCCAACTAGGACTTTCTGGTCCACGTCCTTCACACATTTAACTTTTCCGAGATCTCGCATCTTCCTATCTCTCATCCGAGCAATTCTATATATGTCTCTTTCCCCTTCTTTCGTATCCAATCTTGTATACAGATCCCGATTCACCTTTGCTCTAGCATCTCGTATGACCTTCTTTACTTCCCTTTTAGCCTCTTTGTATTTTTCGTAGTTCTCGTCACTCCTACATTTCCCCAATAGTTTATAGGATTCTCTCTTACTCTTTACTGCTTGTCGTACTTCTTCTGTCCACCAAGATGTGTCCTTACCCGGTGGCATGCTACCTTTAGATTCCCCTAGAACTTCCTTCGCTACTTCCCTTATACTATGCTCCATCTTATTCCATATCGAATCTATATCTGAATCCATATTGCAAGTCCAAATATCTTTTTTGGTCATCTCACCCACAAATTTTTGTTGATTCTCCCCTCGCAATTTCCACCACTTAATCATAGTCTCTACTTGTGGTGTTTGTTTCTTATACATTTCCTACTTCGAAAATCTAGCACCACTACTCTATGTTGGGTTGTCGTACTCTCACCAGGGATCACCTTACAATCAATATAACTCTTTCTTCAAGCACTCCTTACTAAGAAGAAGTCAATTTGGCTCGCATTACCGCCACTCCGATAAGTCACTAAGTGGGATGTTTTCTTCATAAACCATGTGTTCATGATACTCAAGTCATAGGCTGATGCGAATTCCAAAATATCGTTTCCTGCTTCATTCTTATCTCCAAAACCATACCCTCCATGAACACTCTCAAACCCACCTCGCCTAGAACCCACGTGTCCATTGAGATCACCCCCAGTACCATTTTTTCATCCCTAGGAACCTGTTGCACCACTTCCTCTAAGTCATCCCAAAAAGCTTGTCTTATAGACACATCTAATCCTATTTGTGGCGCATATGCACTAATGACATTCACAACCTCTTCCCCTATCACTAGCTTAACACTCATAATTCTATCGCTCTTCCTAGACACCGCTACTACAGCATCAATATACTCCCTATCAATAAGAATACCTACTCAATTTCTACCCTTATCCTTTTCTGAGTACCAAAGCTTATAACCCCAAGGAGCTATCTCTCTAGCCTTGGCTCCAACCCACTTGGTTTCTTGTAGGCACAATATATTTATTCTCCTCCTCTTCATAACATCTACAATTTCAGCTAATCTTCCTGTCAAAGAACCTATGTTCCATGTCCCAAAGCGTAACCTACTACCCTTACCCCTACCCCGAAGCGGCGCGCCACCCCATGTAATTTACTCATAAATAAAAATAAAAGCATATTGATAAACTACTGATATGAAATAATATTAGCCACCTCCTATGGTGAATAATACAAAAGAATTGTTAAATAAATGGTGAAAATAAAAACAGAAACAATATCATAAACTCTATAAAACCAAAACCGCGGTGAGCACACCACCGATAGCTAGAGATGCAGAAATAGCAAATCAGTTTGAATACGGCAACGTTTTCATCTGGAGCAGGAGCATTAGATGGAGGAGAGCCGGATATTATAGACGGCGGGAGTACAGAAGGAAAAGGAGAAACTCCTGTAGGAGGAGGAGATGGAGGAGAGTTAACAGTAGCCGGAGATGGAGCATTCACCGGAGGAGGGGTAGCGGTATTCGATGGAGAAGGAGAAGAAACTGGTGGTATCACAACTGGAGTTGGAGTAGGAGCAGATACTGCTGGTGGTGGTGTAGCAAGCGGCGATCTAGTAGGTGATGAAGACGGCGACTGTGCGATGGCGGATCCGGCCATCAACACCATTATCAAACAAATAGAAAAGCATGAGCTCGACATTTTTTTAATTCTCAAATTAATCAGAACAGAGAGATAGAAATTGAGAAAGAAGGAAGAGAGAAAGGCAAGAGAGGGGTATATATAGGAAAGTTTCGTGTGAATGAGTGGGACCCGTGGTCAAGCGTCCAGTAAATCCAGACTGTACACGTGTAACCGTTGAGATGTAATTTTACTGTGCTTTATACTACGGTAAAAAAAAAAAAAACAAGAAACCAAAGAGTCCTAATCTTTGGGTGGAAGAAGAGATGACCTGCACTTTCTAGGAAATAAATTAATGCCTTAATATATCATTTGACCAAGAAAGTGGACTTCACTTGAACTTTCAAATATCTCAATATACTTTCCATTAGTATATAAAATATTCAATATCCATTAAATTTATATAAAATGTAATCAATTAACATTCGATTATAAAAAATTAAATTAAATATAAAAAATATATTCCACGTATTTTAAAATGTTATTACATAATTCAAAAATAAATTAAAATTTAAGTTATTATTTGTTCAACTATAAAACTTGTCTTTGCTAATATTAAAATCTTATACCTTTGATTTTGATTGTTTTACTTTTTTTTAAACGTATGCAATACATTTTTCGCATTGAAATTATTTTTTATAATCAAGTGACCAATTGATTATATTTTGTGCAGTTTAATGAGCTAACTGAATATTTTATGTAAATTGAAGGGGCTATCGAGATACTTTAAAAATTTAAGGGACCAATCAAACTTTTTGAATAAATTCAAGGGATAAATCATGTATTTAAGCCTAAATTAATTAACGCCTTTTTTTACTTTTTCTTTTACTTGAGTAATTATGGGACATGTAAGGGGTGAAATTTACAAAATTATATGTATATCTCTAGATATATACTAGGAGTATGCATAGGTGCGGTTTAAACTGTATACTAAACCAAATCGATTGAATTTGGTTTTTCGGTTCGATGTTAGTTTTACTTTTTGATGCATTTCGATATTCGGTTTGGTTTAAAAAAATATAAAGAAACCGAACCGCACCTAATTACACATATTCAATATTATTATTATTATTATATATATATATATATATATATATATATATATATATATTTGAAGTTACGAGTTTAATTTGTTTATTGATGTTGACATAATAAACTAATATGAATATATTTTGAAAGTATATTAAAACTTCTTATTCTTGAAGTAAATTTAATGATGAAATATACTGAGTTTTATTTATTTTATTTTTTTAATTAAATTCGGTTTGTTCAGTTTAAAACTGAACCGAATATTTTGGTTTGGTTATATTTTAGTTTTATATGTTATTCGGTTCTAGACATGTTCATGGATTGAACCAGACCTAATCGAGTTTTGCACTAAACTATCGTGTCCATGTCCAGCTCAGCCTGTATTAAATTTACATCAGGCTCGGGCAGGGTTGGACCAATGTAAGAAAATTGATTTCCAAGCCCAATAAAGCCTGTCCAACTAATATGTATTTATACTAAAATAATTATTTAAAATTAATATTAAACTTTAAATGTAATATAAATAAAAAAAATTAACTAATCTAGAGCAACTCCTTGAGATTAGTGCAACGAGAGATCAACTTGCGCCAGTCTCAGGAGCTAGGGGTGCATCAGTGCGGTTTAAACTGCATACCAAACCGATGAGATTCGGTTTCTTAGTTCGGTATTTTGACACTTTGATTCAGTATCGGTTTTATTTTTTGGTGCATTTCGGTATATGGTTCGGTTTGAAAAAAAATATAAAACCGCGCCGCACCGAATTACACATATTCTATATTATTTATATATATATATATAGACATATATTTGAATTTGCAAGTGTAATTTTTTTATATTGTTGTTGAGATAATAAGCTAATATGAATATATTTTGAAAGTATATCAAATTTTTTATGGTTGAGGTAAATTTAATTATGAAATATAGTGATTTTTATTTGTTGTTTTAATTTTTTAATTAAATTCGGTTTGTTCGGTTAAAAATTGAACCGAACCAAACCAATTTTTTTGGTTTGGTTATATTTTGATTTTATATGTTATTTGATTCAGTGTCGGTGTGAATCATTTTGGCAATTTCGATATTCAGTTTTTCAGTTCGGTGTGGTTGGGTTCGGGTTTGAACCAATACACACCTCTATCAGGAGTTGTCCCCAAAATGGATTCAGTGGTAGATAGTTGATATAATTAAAGAGTTAAACATGCGGTATAAAATGCAATGACATAAATAGATTTGGGTTGTACCTAATTTATGAAACTCAACAAACAACATTGCCAATAATTAATAAAACTTGATAAAAATAATTTTATATAACTAAAAGAACCTGTTAACAAAGTAATAAAATATAAAGATGGACCGGTCGGGTCGAATTGGGTTCGGGCTTTTGACACAAATTCCAAACCCAATCCACTTGATATGCGGGGTTAAACGGGTTTAGACCAGACCGGACAAATTTTCAAATATACATATCCAAGCTCAATCCATTAGATACGGGGATTGGACGGGCCAACAGGCTGATGAACATGTCTAGCTGTCAATGAGACGCAATATGTGTAAAAATTAAAACTCAAAGACTTAATCTGGAAAAAAAAAATGGATGCATTAGGTAAAAATTGAACCTTAACTATTAATTAAAAAAACGCGCAATCGCTTATTTTAAATAACAAAGAAAATGCTTACTTCACTTTTATGTGATTAAGCTATGACCTTCCTAGTTATAGGGATGACAACGGGTACTATATCCGTGGGTACCCTGCACTACCTGTATCCTGTATAAAAGGGTATAAATCAAAACCATTACTCATTAAGATAATGGAACAGGTATGGAAATACCCCCTAGAGTATCCGCGGATACCGTACCCATTGCCATCTCTACCTAGTTATAGTCATACTCTCAACTAATAGACTAAGAGATTCACCACTATAACTATTCTTTTTTAAAAAGAACCTTATAATTATTTATTTTTATTTATGAAAGAGAATTTAAAAAATAAATATATTTCTAGAATGATGGAAGATAATCAATTTAATTTAATGTTCCCTCTAAATATCATATTTCACATATAGTTCATTTGCTTTCCTTTCTAAATTCATTTCCTAAATACGTGCAAGTTTTCCAAAATGATAGTCAATTGATCCAATTTATTAACGTTAGAGGTAAAATTGCTTTTGGCTTCCAACGTTAGGGGTAAAATTGAACCATTTTAGACGTTAGAGGTAAAATTGCTCCTGGCCCAAAACGTTAGGGGTATTTTTTCACCTTAACCCTTTAATCAAATATGTAATAGAATAATGATTACATTATCATATTATCATATTTGGTTGATGAAGTTTAATAAAATTAATAAAGTGTAATTATCATTACAATACATATGTTTATTTAGTTAGATGTAATTTTCATGTTTTTCTCGTTTTTCACATTTTTCCTTTTCCTTTTTTTTTCGTTCTTTCATGTTTTTTCATTTTTCTCATTTTACTTTTTTCCGTCTTTCTCATTTTTCATGTTCTTTTTTCATTTTTCACTTTTCATTGTTTTCATGTTTTTTCTCATTTTCATTTTTTTCACATTTTCCCCGTTTTTCATTTTTTTGTTTTCGGTCTTTCACATTTTTCTCTTTTTTGCACCTTTTCGGTATTTTTTCATATTTCTTCATTAGTAATAAACAATATAAGGGTTAATCATAATAAAGATCCACACCACTTTTGTATGTAATGCTTATTACATAAATTTGCAAAGAAAAATTAACCAATGTACTTGTGATTTCATTATAACAAAAATGATATTACTAACCAAATATGGTAATTATTAGAAAAATATATTATATTTACTGTTTTCATATTATAATTATGGTGATTGGAATGAATTGGGAAGATTCCAAATTCCTAATAGTAATGAGTTTCTATTGTAATAGACATTCCATTACAACGTACAAATTAATTTTTTTTATCTTTTATTTTCTATCACAATAAATATTTAGTGACTATAAAAGTTAGTTTTAAATATAAAAATCGATTAATAGAGTGTTATTCATTTCAGATATGTTGATAAATTTTAATTTTAACCGTTCGAGATTGTTTTTTAGATGTATAACGTGGTTATAAAAAAAACTGTAAAAAATATAATTTCAAATAAATATGAAAGTAATCACACTTTTAAACTATATTATTTATTCACAACTAACTAATTTGACAAATTGTGGCTTAATGCGATAAAAAAAATGATAAAGGCTTAATGTGCCAAATAAAAGATTAGGGGTTTAATACATAAAAAAACAAAAGATAAGGAACCTTAGATACTGTTTCCGGCGAAAAATTCTATGATGCGAATATAATAAGTTGCAAGTTAGTAGTAAGAGTAATAAATGAGGAAAAAGATTAGTCATAATATTAAAAAAAATTAAAAATAAAAATTAATTATAATTGTAACAAACAATGGGGACATGTCGGATGAGTTTTCTCCCTCCAGAGAAATTCGTCAAGGAGATCCTATGAGTCCCTTCCTCTTTGTTATTGCCATGGAAAGACTGTCTCACCTGATCCAAGAGGCGGTGTGCAAAGGGACTCTCCACCCTGTTTCTATCAACAGACATTGCCCCCCTATTACCCATTTACTCTTTGCTGATGACGTCATGCTTTTCGTTGAGGGTAATGAGGAGCAAATTAAAACAGTTATGGATATCCTTGATTGTTTTTGCGAGGCTTCTGGCCAGAAGGTTAACATCCAAAAGTCCCGTATGCTTTGTTCCAAAAATATGGACAATAGCTTGTGCAGAAGACTGAGTGAGCTCTCTGGCATACCTCTGACGAACGCTTTGGGGAAGTATCTTGGGGTTCCTCTTCACAGTGACAGGGTTTCCAAAGCCTCTTTCAAAGATATTTTGGACAAAACTAATGGTTTGTGTGCTAGCTGGAAAGCTAATTCTCTTTCCCTTGCAGGTCGCCTTACCTTGATCCAGTCAGTTAACTGCGCTGCTCTGAACCACATCATGCAGGCCTGTAAGCTTCCTGAGCCTGTCCTTAGTGACCTGGATAAGATAAATCGGTGTTTCCTGTGGGGTGAGTCTAGAGATGGGAGAAAGGTTCACCTGGTCCCGTGGAAGGAAGCTTGCCAGCCTAAAAACAGGGGGGGTCTTGGTATTAGGCAGGCAAAGGACAATAATAAAGTCCTGTTAATGAAAATTCTTTGGAGAATGTGGCAATGCCCCTCCTCCCTTTGGGTCCGTCTCTTGTGCGGGAAGTATCAGAAAGATAGAATCTTTGGTGGCCCGAAGGAGAGGGTTGTTAGCTGTTCCTTCCTCTGGAAAGGGCTCAGTGCCGTGTTTGCTGAATTCTGTACGGGGATTGGCCTGGAGGTGGGTAATGGTAGATCTATTAGCTTCTGGTATGACACCTGGATTGGTGATAAACCGCTGATTGATGTGTGTAATGCCCCTCCGTCGGCTGATCTCCTTTCCTGGAAAATTGCTGATGTGGTGGACTCGGAGGGAGACTGGATCTGGTCAAAGTTCGACTCTTTCTTTAGTCTGGAGACCCTTCTTAACATTAGAGGAGTGAAGATTAGCAATCAAGAGGAGGATAAGGATAGATATTGTTGGGCCTTGACGAATAATGGTACTTATTCTTGTAAATCGGCCTATGAAGCTTTTACCCCTAATAGGGCTGATCCTCCCTTGGAGATTTGGAAGTCCATATGGTCCCTCAAGATCCCTTACCGTATCAGGAGCTTCCTTTGGCTGGGTATCAAAGACAGGCTCCTTACAAATGCGGATAGGCACAGAAGGCACTTGACTGAGTCTAGTGCATGTAGTAGATGCAGAGGCAATGTGGAAACCTTGTGCCATGCCTTGAGGGATTGCCCAAATAGTAAGAAGATCTGGGAAGGGATCCTCCCTCATCACATCCTCCCTTCCTTCATGGCCTTTTCTGAAGGGGACTGGTTCTCTCAAGGAGCCAAGGGGAACTTGCTGGCCAACATGGAGCACGGTGCCATCCTCTTTGCTATTACTTGTCACCAAATCTGGAAGTGGAGGAATGAAGAATTATTTGCGGGTAAGGCTGTCCTTATTCCTGATTTACTGTTTTTCTTCTCGAAGAAGCTCTTTGTTATTACTAAAAGCTTTGAAAGAGATTCCCTTGTTCGCCCCTCCCCGGATAAAGAGATCCTGCTAGTTGGCTGGAGTAAGCCTAGAGAAGGGTTTGCTAAGTTGAATACTGATGGCTCCTGCCTTAGCAATGGCAGAATTGCTGCTGGAGGAGTTCTTCGGGATGCTGGTGGCAATTGGATGGCGGGGTTTACCCATAACTTGGGGACGGGCTCCTCCTTTTCTGCGGAGCTCTGGGGTATCTTGTCATGTATTAAACTCGCCATTCGCATGGGTGTTAAAAAGCTCTCGGTGGAATCTGATAATCTGGAGGCTATTAACAGGATTTCAGATAGCCAGGCTGTTTGTCTGAAGAGCCAGAATCTCATCAAAGCTATTTTGAGGCTTCGTCCTGCCTTTGAGTATCTTAATTTCTCCCATATTTTTAGGGAGCAAAACCGCGTGGCGGATCGCTTAGCAGCTGCTGGGCATGGGAGAATGTTAGGTGTTCCTACCCTATCTGTTCCTCCTTCTTTTCTTTTGCCTTCTCTCCTAGAGGATAGGATTGGAGTCAGCCTTCCTAGACTGATCCCGGTGTAGGTTTTTTGTTGGTTTTGTTTTTTTCCTTTCCTTTCTTACCAAAAAAAAAAAAAAAACAAAATTGCAACTAAAATTTAATTGAGTGTATTGGTCAAATCGTGTAATATTCAATTTTAACAAAATCAAATATGTAGTATTATAAGAGGTTAAGGAACAAAAATACTCCTAACGTTTTGAGTTAGGAACAATTTTATCCCTAACGTTTAAAATTGTGCAATTTTACCCCTAATGTTGAAAGTCATGAGCAATTTTACCCTTAATGTTGATAAGTTGAACCAATTTGAGAAATAATTCATCAAACCGTCTTCTCGATAATAAATTTTGTAATCTACATTTCACACGTGTGTCATTTTATCGGTAGTAAATCAGAAACAAATATTGGGATGTGAAAAAAAAAATAATGTCTTTTGTACGAATTGGATAAAAAAAATTCAAAAAATTCACCGAATTTATAAATATTAATCTCAAATTCTATTATTAAATTATAAAAAACATGAAATCTTTGTTTTAGAACGAATTGATATGCAATTGGTGCAAAATAAGGAACGGGAATATTTGTGTTTTATAATAGTAAAATTGATCCAAATGATCAACGTTAGGGGTAAAAATGCTATTGGCTACCAACGTTAATGGTAAAATTGCATCATTTTATACGTCAGGGGTAAAATTGCTCATGACCCAAAACGTTAGGGGTGTTTTTTCACCTTAACCCTATTACAAATTAAGAAGCAGTTCCTTTCAATTCAAAAATACCTCTAACGTTTTGGGTTAGGAGCAGTTTTCCTCCTAACGTTTAAAATGGTGCAATTTTACCCTTAACGTTGGAAGCCAATAGCAATTTTATAAATTGGGTCAGTTTGAGAAATAATTCATCAAACTGTCTTCTCGGTCATGAATCTTAGCATTTACACTTCACACGTGCGTCATTTTATCAGTAACAAACATATGTTGAGATGTGAAGAAAATAAACCTAACCCATTTTATAAAGGTAGAGCGGGCCGGGTTAGGACAACTCGGGTTTCAAAATAAATCCTAAACCCAACCCATTTTATATGCGGGTTTGTGCGGATTCGGATCGGGCCAGATCAAATGATGAATATATATATCGAAATCCAACTCATGATGGACAGGCTGGGCCGGCCTAACGGATCTTTGCACAGGTCTAATCTTCATTGATGAATTTACAAAATATTATGACTAATCTCTTTTCCTTATTTATTGACGTTACTACTAACATGCAAGTTATTATATTCACATCATATAGTTTTTCACCATTAAAAAGTATCCTAAGGTTTTTTATTTTTTTATGTATTAAGTTCTTAATTTTTTATTTAGACATATTAAATCTTTATTATTTAAATTTTTTTTTGTCACATTAAACCTTTACTTGTTAAATTAGTTAGTTGTAAATATAAGTACAATATAATTAAAAAGTGTGACTAATTTCATATTTGTTTAAAAATATATTTTTTACCTTTTTCCTATATTGAAGATAGGAACATAAAGGAACCTTGATGATAGTTACAGAGGAAGAAGAAGAAGTTCAAACAAAGAAGAAGAAAGGGAGAAAGCCTTTTGCCTTTCTTTCTGGAGAATAGAAGAGATAAGTTCAGTAAATCACTCAAGTACAAACCACAAGACTTCAAACATAATATACACGTAAACAAGTTGCCCAAGGGCGTTTTTGTCATTCTGCTTCAGCCAAGGGCATATTCATCTTTTCATCATGTTGGTATATTCTAGAAGGAGTCCACCAGCTTACAGTAGCCTCAACCACACTCAATTTCTTCACAGGAACATCTTCACCATCCATCACAATGGTTGTGATCAAATGGTTGATATTAGAACACTTGTCTTTATTTTTCTTTGCCCATTAAGTTTACTTGATTGGCAAACCTAGCATTTAGATATAAATGTAATAGTTAGTTATGTGATTCCCTAATGAAAAATTAAAGGGTTTGAACTTTACCTCACTAAATCTTAATATCCTATTACTACATTATACATCTAAAAAAATTTAACAGCTAAAAATAAAATTTTGTAACGTAGCTAAAATAAATAACACTTTATTGATCGATTTTTATAGTTAAAACAAATTTATTGAGACAGAAAATAAAAGCAAAAAATTAATATGTAAAAATAAAAAATTTAATTTACTAAAAAACGAAAAATCAGTGGGGATGTTTTTTATTTTCCTTTTTCGCGACCAATAAATGAAATTAATAACAACGTTAAAATTTTCCTTTTCACATACCGGAAGATCATTGAAGCTTCAGGAAACCAACTTCACTTTCATCCTTTGTTTTCTCATTATTTACGCACGTATGCCACTCCACTTCACTACATATCCAAGGGCATATCCACCACTCAGAAAAACACGTCATCACTTCTATTCGCTATATAAATAAAGCAAATCAAAAAGCTTTTTCACTTTTGCATCCATCCAAACACAATAAGTTATTTTATACAGCTCACTTCGCCTTACTTTACTTTATTTTAATTACACTTCATCCAAACAAGGCTTAAAGCGAAATAAAAGATAAGTGGCTCTTAAAAAATAGGATAAATGTCAAATTTAATCCCACATTTTAAGCCAAATGCAAATTTAGAAGGTGTTTGTTTTAGCGTTTAGCGGTTTTACACCAAACTGCTAATAGTATAGTGTTTGGTTATGATTATAAAACCGCATCAGTTATCGATTTCGGAGCAAACAGGAGCGGTTCTAGAAAAGCTCCAACTTGGAGCTTTTCATGAAACGTTGTTTTTAGCTATTTAGCTTTTGACAAAATTAGTCCAAACTTTATTTCTACTTACTCCGGGTATTCTTAAAAAATACCAATGGTCATCATATTACTAATAACCTGACATATAGAACCCTTCTTTATATTTTTTTCATCCTAACGAATTATACATTTGCCTTTATAAAATATACCATGAGAGAAGACAAAATATACCATGGTTTTATCAAATTTCCAGTAATCTGCTTTGATAAAATATACAATGGATGCCATCAAATTTAAAAACAATGTTTTGTTTCATTATGGTTGCATTGAAAAAAGATGAGATTTTCCCCCTAAATAGTGTGGTTCCGAAAATGCCACATCTATTATTTAGGTTATTTTTATCAATATTCGTACTACATGTTTATTTATATTATTATTTTATATTATTAAATAATGGGCACATTTTCGTCGTTTCATATATTAACATCAACAACTCTGTGTAAATTTACCAAACAATAATTACCAATTAGCTAACAGCAAATAGCTACTAACTAACTGCAAACAACTTATCAAACAGACTCTTAGTCATAATATATGAAATAGTGCAAAATTAATTATCCTATTCGAGGTTGAGTTTATAGTTAGGAAACTGTTATTTTTTTTTTTGAAAATGTTTTACACAGGGTTTATGGATATAAAGAGTATAATTTAATTATAGTATGTCTTTTTTAATTCAGATTTTTAAATTGATTCTCTTACTGTTTCATTTAAAGTTTTTTTTATTCTCTTATATATTTTTTTTGGAGAGAGAAATTTTATTATAGAGAAAGTGTTAGAAATGTTTTATTTAAGAGTTATGGATATAATCTTGTTTTCATTCATGAAATTTGATTTTAATGTTTTCAGTGAAAAACAAATTAAACTTTTTTTGGTAAATAGGGGAAGGCTAAACGCCCGGAAAAAGAAACAACAAACTAACTCGTCACCATCCTAGGTAACGTGACACTCTTCTGATCGTCAGAAAGAACCAGCTGGAGGCCTGCAGGAGGCACAACACACTCGTGAAAAGCCCAAACTATAATAACCTATGAAATTCTCCATCCAATCGGCTGTCCTATTTCCCTCCCTGTAAACATGGGTTACCCTTAATTCCCAATTCATGGTTTTGAAGAGATGGCAATGTGTAATAATCCATGTGAAAGGATGATGTGCGTGGATTGGATCGGTCATGAAATTAGCCACAGTTTGCGAATCCAATTCAATCACAACTCGCATATGACCTTTCTCCCAGGCCAGATTTAGGCCAAAATAAAGGCCCCATAATTCTGCTAGAACTGGTGAGCAGATTCCTAGATTCACAACAAAACCGCCTCTCCAAACACCCCTAGCATCACGAATGATGCCTCCTGCGGTAGCGAAGCCCGGGTTGCCTTTACAGGCCCCATCGCAGTTGACCTTAAACCATCCCTCGTCTGGGGGATGCCATTTAATTTGAATCTCCCGCCTGGGACTTCTGAGAAGACAAGTAAGAAAGAGATAAGCGTCCCTACATTCCTTACTCTTCTAAAAACTGTAGCTCACAGCATCGCCTTGATATCTGTCACCCGCGCCTAGAACCCTATCGTTTCTCCAATGCCAGCACCACCAGATTACCATTCCGAAAAATGATCTGACATTTGATACCCCTCCAGTTAGCGACCAACTGCAAATTGATAACAACCCACTCCTCATGAGGTAAATTAAAAAAATTGTGTCTGATTTGGCTAGGAATTATACACTGCCAAATACTTCGAGCTTTTGAACAGTCCCTCACAATATGGATAGCAGTCTCAACACCCCCACAAGCGTCACAGCTTGCACTAGTACCAATATGTCTACAAACCCGATTAGCATTGGATAAAATGCAGTCATGAGAGAAGAGCCATATAAAGTAACGAATCCTTTCAGGAACTTCTATGCTCCAAATAGACTTCTAGGGAAAGCTACTATCCACTACCTGATGCTGCAACCGTTGATAGGCAGACCGAACGGTGAAAATTCCATCTTGAGTTCCAGCCCGAGTCCAGCTATCATCCATTCCGTCAACAGGGAAGAGTACCTTAGATGCAAGTCGTATTAGAATAGAAGCAGGGAGAAGGCTCTGGAGCCGGTTCCAGTTCCAAGAGTCATTAGTCCACCAATCCGCAACAAAGGACATTTTCTCGGCTTCTGACAAAGTCCTATGTACTGAATTCAAAAGAGGAGTTTCATCTAGCCAGATGTCGGACCAGAACTTGGTCAGTAGCCCATTATGGACCACCCTTTTAATGCCACTTTTAAGAACTTGAGCTCCCAACACAATGTTATTCCAGGTATAAGAAGCATTATTACATTTTTGGAAAATATTTATTCCAACTCTGCCACGCCCATATTTTGCAATAGCAACTTGAACCCACTCAACGGGACTACCTGTTAAGATTTTCTAGCTTAATTTTTCCAGAAGCGCCATATTTGTTTCCATCATCTTACGGATACCTAGACCTCCCTGAGCCCTAGGCTTGGTTACAATCTCCCATTTGAGCAGATGCATCTTCTTTCTTTCCCCATAAGAGCCCCAAATGAAGGTTCGATTAAGGCTATCAATTTTATTGCAAGTTCCCATAGGCAGAGCACTAGCCTGCATAGAATAAATTGGAATAGCAGATGTAACTACTTTGACAAGTAAGGTGTCGTGCTTTCCACCCAGACAAACGAGATTGTACCTTTTCTAATACTGTACGGTAGGTTCTGGTGTTAACTCAAGAGTGCAAAACCGGAACCCCGAGGTACTTGCCAATGTCTTTTATGAGGGGAACACTTAATGTAACGACCCGGTCCGGAGTGGGTGGCACCGGGGTAAGAAGACCTGAGCAAGGAGCGGCCCTAAGGGATGGCGATGGGGGCAGGAATGAACTGAATCCCACATCGGAAATAGAGAGGGAGTGAATGGGGCTTATTAGTAAGATGTGAATCCAATACATGCAGACGCGTTTTAAAGCTGTGAGGCCCTACATGGCATTGGATCGGGGTGTTACACTTAAAGCATCACTTAGTCTTTTACCTGCGATATCAGAAATATTAGCTGAAACATACAAACTAGACTTTTGGTAATTAACCTGTTGACCAGAAGCAGCACAAAACTCCTCTAAAATTTCCTTGATGACTGTAACCTGATTAAGATTAGCTTCAGCCACCAAAACAATATCATCAGTAAAAAATAGGTGGGAAATGGCAGGACCATCCCGTGACAATTTCACAGGCTTCCATCTCCTAGCATGAACAACGTCTAGGATTAAATGATTCAACTGATCCAGACAAAGGACAAAAAGATAGGGAGAAAGAGGGTCACCCTGGCGAAGACCTTGTTGAAACACCTTTCCACAGGATTTTGATTTGACAAAATTAATTAAGTGCAATTAAATATTCTACAACACACTAAGTTTAAATGCTTTGATTTATTATTACTAATGTGTTTGTTCAATGTTGAGTTTATAATTTATTATAAGACATAAAAGATCATAAGGCCCAAGCCCTATATGGAAGTCAAGGCCCAAGTCAAACAAGCCCAAGACCACTCAGCCCGCACGTTTCAAAACGCTGCCGTTGAGTGATGAAACGCAAGCTGAGCAAAGAAGGATCCAGAAGATCCACGTAGACAACTTCGGGTAGAAGCTGCTGAGCTGTCTCGATAAAACGTACAAGACAGCCGCTGACCACAAGACAGCTTCTAGACAAGGTATTTCCTCATTTGGTAAAGATCAGAAGACGCAGCAAGCTGTCTGGTTGACATTACCTAAAATTAAGGAACATACTCCCACACTGGCCGAAGAACAGAAGATGCTGGAATCTGATTGGCCAAGAGAACTGCTGACAGACTGAGTGAAAACGACCTGTAGCCGTTTCCCTCCAACGGTTATTTCGAAATTCGAAATAACCAGATGCCCTCACAGCTCTCTATAAATAGAGCCTTCAGAATCCTCATTCAAGCAGAGAACTTCGAGCAAAAGCTGTTACGCTGACCAAACGTATCTCCATCAAAAGCAAAGCAAATTCTTACACTACAAGTTTATATATCTGTGTAAAAGTCTAGAGTGATTGATCTTCAATCATCTAAGGTGTTCTAGCAATTGTTGTTTAGGACAAATCTTAATCTTTTCTAGGAATAGAAAGGAGAAGCTGAGTACTCGGTTTTAGTGCTTAGTGAATTAGAATAGAAGTGAGTAGAGGTATAGAGGAAGGTACTCTTGTTATACTCAGCTTCTGATTTGTAAAAGGTTTTGAGGCTCTACCTTTAAAGAGCTCAGTAGAGAATTTAAAATCTCGGAGTCCCGAGGATAGGAGTAGGCTTAGAAGAAGCCGAACCTGAATAAATCTGCTGAGTGAAGTATTTCTAAACCTTTAACTCCTTATATATATTGCTTGCTTAATATAATCTGAAATTGACCAAGTAAAAGAGGTCAA
The DNA here is from genome assembly GCF_963576675.1 of Euphorbia lathyris. NCBI lineage: Eukaryota > Viridiplantae > Streptophyta > Magnoliopsida > Malpighiales > Euphorbiaceae > Euphorbia > Euphorbia lathyris. The sequence continues at coordinate 414,117 of NC_088918.1, forward strand.
GACTAAGTTGTGCGCTGAAAAAGTCTGAGTTCAGGAATAGACTCCAAGTGCTATTCTCTGACTCAAGCTAAGAAACTGACCTAGTCACCAGTTGACTAAGCCAGTGTCTTGCCGATTACTCAGCACAGCTGTTGTAAACCTTTTCCTAAAGAAAAGAAGTCTGCCCTAAAATTTAAAAAGGTCGAATAGTTCCTAACCCCCCCTTGGAACTATACTTGCAATCTTACAAGGGACCAACAAGTGGTATCAGAGCTTAAAAGCTCGTTGCTAAAGGTCTAACAACCTTGAGCTGATCCCTACCATGGGCAAAAACAGCACTCGGTTTCTCCCTGGAAACCAGACAACTCAGATATTACCTGAGGGGCTGTCCATTACTAGGCCTCCCCTATTCTTCGGGTCAAACTATACCTTCTGGAAGAATAGGATGAAGAATTTCATTCAGGCTACAAACATGAGTGCCTGGCTAGCTATAGTCCAAGGACCGTTTGTACCTGTGAAAACTGTGGCCGGCCAATCAGTTTTAAAAGCTGAGGCTGAATGGACAGAGGATGATCTCAAGAAGCTACAAAATCATGCTTCGGCTATAAACATGCTTCACTGTGCGCTGGATGCTGCAGAATATAATAAAATCTCAGGTTGTGAGTCAGCGCAAGAGATCTGGAAGAAGCTGGAGGTCACTTACGAAGGAACCAACAAGGTGAAGGAGTCCAAGGTGAACCAGCAGATGAGACTATACGAGCTGTTCGAAATGAACAATGATGAGGGTATCTCTGAAATGAATGCAAGATTCACCAACATCATAAATGAGCTCAAGAGACTTGGGAAAATCTTCACTGAGGAAGAACAAGTCAAGAAGATACTCAGAAGTCTTCCTAAAGACTGGCATGCCAAGAAGACTGCTGTTGAGGAAGCTCAGGATTTGACCACCTACAAGTATGATGAACTCATCGGCTCGCTGCTGACCCATGAGATATCCATGAAGAACTTTGAGGTGAAAGAAAAATCCGAAGACAAGAAGTAGAAGTCACTTGTCATGAAGGCTGACTCAACTGATGATGGCTCAACTGACGATGAGGAGTTGGCCATGTTCACGAGAAAAATGAAGAGGCTGTTTAAAAGAAATGATAAATATTCTAAAAAGCCTTACAGGAACTTTGATAAGTATAAGGCTGACTCAAGCGACATCAAATACAAAAAGGACAGCTCAAAGCCCATTACATGCTTTGAGTGCCATCAAACTGGCCACATCAAGTCAACCTGCCCAACACTGAGGAAAGACAAAAAGAATGGCAAGAAGGCAATGGTGGCAACGTGGAGTGAAAGTGATGATTCTTCATCAACTGAAGCTGAAGCCACAGAGTCAGCTAAGATATGCTTCATGGCTGACGAACTTGCTGAGCCATGCATTTCTGAGCATACTGACCATTCTGATGAATCAAACAATGAAGAGCAATCTAATAAGGTAATCTCACTCTCTCAGCTTAGAAATGAAATGGGTAATGCCCTGAGTGATCTCTATACACTTGTCAAATGTGTAATAAGAAGATTAAAACACTCAGCCGGCGCTGTGATGAAGTGGAAGAGGTCAAACTGAGTGATCTCAGATTCCTTCTACAGGACAACTCAACCTTGCATGATAATATGAAAATCATACATGAGTGTGTCTCTGAAGTTCAGTCAGTTTCCAAGAAACTGAGAAAGGACGTCACAATTATCCAGAACCAATTAAAGGTTCCAATTAAAAGAACCACTCCGCTGAGAACTCAGTACCAAGGTACTCAACAGAGATTGAATCCCCAGCGGAAAGTCCAATGTGATTTCTGTGGGAAGAAGGGTCACACCACTAAGGTGTGCTGGCATGCTCAGCATTGGGGTGCTGACAAGTCAGTGAGACAACCCAAACAGAAAGTCAGTTGTGACTTCTGTGGGAAAAATGGCCATACCTCACAAGTATGTCGCCATAAGATAAAATATGATGCTTTACCTGTTGAACCTAACAAGTCAGGACCCAAAAAGAATTGGGTACCTAAAAGAAACTGATCACAAATGCAGGTAAGCCTGAGGTGTGCTGAGAAGTCAAAGTTGTGGTATATTGACAGCGCATGCTCAAGGCACATGACTGGTGATGAAACTCAATTCATCACATTTGAGCGTAAACGAGGAGGAAGCGTAAGTTTTGGAGACAACAAAAAGGGTAAGATAGTAGGGTCAGGCACCATTGGAGGTAATCCTACTATTGAATCTGTCTCCCTAGTCAGCGGACTCAAATATAACTTACTCAGCGTAGCTCAGCTATGTGACAATGGGAGAAAAGTTATATTTGATGCTACTGGATGTAAAATATACGAGGGTAAAACAAATGAGTTGATTTTAACTGCCCCTCGGATAGATAATGTCTTTATGCTGAACTTAGAGAAAAAGTTTTCAAAAACTGTATGCTTAGTTACTAAGGAAGAAGATTCCTGGCTATGGCACAGGAGACTTGGTCATGTAAGCATGGACCTCCTGGCCAAATTAGCAAGAAAGCAATTGGTTGAGGGACTGCCTGAACTTAAATTTCAAAAAGATCAACTATGCCATGCTTGCCAAGCTGGAAAACAAACCAAACAATCTTTTCACATTAAAAACATTGTCTCAACTAAGCGTCTGTTAGAAATGCTACACTTGGGTCTTTTTGGTCCAGTCCAGCCGCTGAGTCTGGGTGGAAGAAGGTTTTCCTTGGTCATTGTAGATGATTTCTCTCGGTACACGTGAGTTATCCTACTGACCAGCAAGGATGAGACCTTTGAGACATTCTCAAATTTGGTTAGAAAAATAGAAAATGAGAAAGACCTAAAATTAGCTCACATCCGTAGTGATAATGGTGGAGAATTCAAAAATCAAAAGTTTGTTGAATTCTGTGAAGCCAGCGGCATTGACCATAACTTCTCTGCTCCTAGAACACCTCAGCAAAATGGGGTTGTTGAAAGGAAGAACAGAACTCTGGTTGAGATTGCCAGGACAATGCTGGATGAGCATAGGCTTCCAAAGTATTTTTGGGGAGAAGCTGTCAACACAGCATGCTACATTCTTAATAGGGCTTTAGTTAGACCTATCTTAAAGAAAACCCACTATGAACTTTGGAAAGGACGAAAACCAAATATTGGATACTTTCGTGCCTTTGGCTGTAGATGTTTCATTTTAAACACCAAAGATAGCTTAGCTAAATTTGATTCAAAAGCTGACGAGGCTATCTTTCTAGGCTACTCAACAAACAGCAAAGCATACAGAGTTTTTAATAAGAGAACTCAAGTGTTAGAGGAATCTATACATGTGCAATTCGATGAAACTAATCCTGCAGGAAGATACCAGCCACTGATGGAAGATGAACCAAGCTCAGCACCTACTGATCAAGAACCAGCTACTGAGTCCTTCACAAAACGGCTGACTAAGAGTAAGAGTGAACCTAAAATTATTTTCACTGACCTATCTACTTCTGCAGAGAATGTTGAAACACAAATAGAACAAGACACAAATCTACCCAAGGAGATAAAAGTCCCAAGAGGGCATTCAGAGAATGCAATTCTGGACTCAGCTGGAAATACCCTGATGACAAGGACTCAACTCAGGAAGTACCTCAGCAATGTGGCCTTCGTCTCAGTTCAGGAGCCGAAGAACTTTGCTGAAGCTGAGCATGACGAATTCTGGATGAATGCCATGTAAGAGGAACTCGACCAATTCAGGAGGAATAACGTATGGGAGCTAGTGCCACATCCAAGGATTCAGAAGACCATTGGAACAAGATGGGTCTTCAGAAATAAGCTGGATGAACAAGGAAACGTGGTCAGAAACAAAGCAAGACTTGTAGCTTAGGGCTACAGTCAGCAAGAAGGTATTGACTACGGTGAGACTTTTGCCCCAGTGGCAAGGCTAGAAGCAATTAGGATTTTATGTGCATACGCATCTTATATGAACTTTAAATTATTCCAAATGGATGTTAAGAGTGCATTTCTTAATGGAGTTATAAACGAGGAAGTCTATGTTAATCAGCCTCCAGGGTTTGAGGATCCTAAGTTCCCAAACCACGTCTATAAACTCAAAAAGGCTCTGTATGGTCTCAAACAAGCACCACGTGCTTGGTATGAGAGGCTGACCAATTTCTTACTGACTAGAAATTATGTCAGGGGTCAAGCTGATACAACCTTATTCATTAAGAGGAAGGGTAAAGATACCCTGCTGGCTCAAATCTATATAGATGACATTATATTCGGTGCCACTAATTAATCTATGTGCAAGGAATTTAGTAAGCAAATGCAGACTGAGTTCGAAATGTCAATGATGGGAGAACTCAACTTCTTCCTTGGCCTTCAAATCAAACAAGGAAAGAATGACATCTTCATCAGTCAAGCTAAATATGCCTAGGAGATATTGAAGAAATATGAACTAGAAAATTGCAAGCCAATATCTACTCCTATGGGCACTGACACTGTCCTCTGCGCTGACGAAAATGGTAAGTCAGTAGACAGCAAGTTGTACCAAGGTATGATTGGCTCTTTACTCTACTTAACAGCGAGTAGGCCGGACATTCAGTTCTCAGTATGTTATTGTGCTAGATATCAGGGTAACCCTAAGGAATCCCATTACATAGCTGTAAAAAGGATCCTTAGATATTTGCAAAGCTCAGTGAATGCAGGCTTATGGTATCCGAATACTCATGATTTTACACTCATCGGATACACTGACGCTGACTATGGACGGGACAAGCTGGAAAGAAAAAGCACCTCTGGAGGATGCCATTTCTTAGGAAGCTGTCTTGTATCTTGGTTCAGCAAGAAGCAGACGTCAGTAGCACTGTCTACCACTGAAGCTGAGTACATTGCTGCTGGAAGCTGTGTTGCTCAAGTCCTATGGATTAAGCAACAGTTTGAAGATTATGGTGTTCAAACAAAGACAATTGAAGTCAAATGCGACAACAAAAGTGCAATTGACCTCTCAAAGAACCCAATCCAGCACAGCAGGATGAAGCATGTCAGCATAAGACATCACTTCATCAGAGATCATGTACTCAAGGAAGAAATCAAGCTGACCTATGTGCCAACAGATGAGCAGCTTGCTGATATCTTTACAAAGCCTCTAGCACGTGAGCAATTCAGCATACTGAGAGAAGCCATTGGTATGTTTAACCCATTATCTTAAATTCCTAAGTGCAAATGTGATATATGCATGCTGAGTGATAACATGCTAAGTGCTTAAAATCTACTATTCAAAATCACATGCTTAGTAACTAATGCACACTGAGTGAGTTATCTCAGACCGAGTAACTTATCTCTCTCAATATCCACTAATCAAAGCTGAATACTCAGAATATGGAACGTTTGTAACAACAAACGCTGAGTAAAAATAATTATTAGCATTTAATGCCACCACACGCGTAATGACACCTGTACATCGCATGCGCCGAAAATGTCATAAAGTGTCATAAATGCCAGGGCTTCTGTCGATTGGACATCCCAAGGGCAAAACCGACTTAAAATTTTAAACCTCTCTAAAAGTCTATAAATAGTAGGGATTTCCCACTACATGTCCTTACGCATATTGAACTTCCAGTAAGTTCAGAAAACCCTGAGAACTCATGCTTCTATCATGTCAAAACCATCCTTCTATATCTCCAGTGCCTGTCGTTCTAAGACCAACACCGATGAACTACTCAAAGTAAATATCCCCATTCAATGTTCACCTGAACAAAGAAATGGAAGAGACGTTGCAACTAAACCCAGAACCTTCACCACATTCCTTCCAAATATGAAAGCATGGAAGGTAGAACCCCCACGCTGTGTATTCCAATCCTTCGCAGAATTCAAACTCTGCAAATGGATCGAGAAAAACGTATCTCTGGAAACTGAGGTGAAAAGGATGACAAGTTTGTGCAACTTAACACTCTTGGCATCTCTACTCAGCCTTAAGACTGAAGGTGTCAAGCTAAGGAGAAATGGTGACCAGGAACGCATCAACTATGACAACAACTTCAACAAACCACGAGGGATACGTAGTAAAATCCATGCCCCAAAAGTTTGTCAACACATTACTCCCTTAAACATCCTCTGCTCTAAGGGAAACCGCCTTGTAAGCATGATCCTCATCCTTCCGAAGATCAGCCTAAGATACTTCCAAGCCTCTATGTTTCATCCCCTCTTCCAGACAACTCAGCATCATACTGATCAAATAGGAATAAATATAGTACTCGCAAACAACTCTCGATGCTCACTGAAGCAACTCAGTGAAGCTGTTCATATGCTAGTTTGGAAAAAGACCTCCTCTACTAAGCTCATCAGAGCTGCTCTCTCAGACTCTTTCAAACTGCCTCCACCTGATGCTGGCAAAATGGGGGAGAAAGAAAGATCAGCATAACTGATGACAACAACAGTCAGTATGAGAACAGAAATAGATAGCAAAATAGCTTTTACTAAGTCTATGATGTATACTGACTGTTTCTACGTCTAGCAGTAGAATAAAACAGAAATAGATAGCAAATTAGCTTCTACTAAGTCTATGATGTATGCTGACTGTTTCTATGTCTAGTTCAATACTAAGAAAGATCAGCATTGTAACATTGCATTATACAATGTGTAATGTATGCTAACTGTTTTATCTACAATACTTGCATCTCTCTATCATAACTTGTGTTATTAAACTCAGTAAAAGAGTAAAATACTTGCTGAATGCATGCTGCGTATAATGTTTGAACTTGTCTAAAATGAACATTGAACAAATGAATTACTCAGCGCTCTATAACAAAGCAATTCTTCCGCTAAAAACTGAGTAAAATAGAATATGACCCATAAGCTGACCTATACCTAAAAACTGATCTTAGACTTATTCAATTAAACCTTAGAATGTTTAGAATAAAACTAAGTCAGTAGCTCAGCCCTGACAGGGGAGTTTACTTAATCAAAAAGGTCAACTATCATGGGGGAGCTCAACGCTGAGTTCCTTGCTCATTAGTTTTGCCAACATCAAAATGGGGGAGTTTGTTGAAGCACCTTTCCACAGGATTTTGATTTGACAAAATTAATTAAGTGCAATTAAATATTCTACAACACACTAAGTTTAAATGCTTTGATTTATTGTTACTAATGTGTTTGTTCAATGTTGAGTGTATAATTTATTATAAGACATAAAAGATCATAAGGCTCAAGCCCTATATGGAAGTCAATGCCCAAGTCAAACAAGCCCAAGACCACTCAGCCCGCACATTTCAAAACGCTGTCATTGAGTGATGAAACGCAAGCTGAGCAAAGAAGGATCCAGAAGATCCACGTAGACAACTTCGGGTAGAAGCTGCTGAGCTGTCTCAACAAAACGTACAAGACAGCCGCTGACCACAAGACAGCTTCTAGACAAAGTATTTCCTCATTTGGTAAAGATCAGAAGACGCAGCAAGCTGTCTGGTTGACGTTACCTAAAATGAAGGAACATACTGCCACACTGACCGAAGAACAGAAGATGCTGGAATCTGATTGGCCAAGAGAACTGCTGACAGACTGAGTGAAAACGACCTGTAGCCGTTTCCCTCCAACGGTTATTTCGAAATTCGAAATAACCAGATGCCCTCACAGCTCTCTATAAATAGAGCCTTCAGAATCCTCATTCAAGCAGAGAACTTCGAGCAAAAGCTGTTACGCTGACCAAACGTATCTCCATCAAAAGCAAAGCAAATTCTTACACTACAAGTTTATATATCTGTGTAAAAGTCTAGAGTGATTGATCTTCAATCATCTAAGGTGTTCTAGCAATTGTTGTTTAGGACAAATCTTAATCTTTTCTAGGAATAGAAAGGAGAAGCTGAGTACTCGGTTTTAGTGCTTAGTGAATTAGAATAGAAGTGAGTAGAGGTATAGAGGAAGGTACTCTTGTTATACTCAGCTTCTGATTTGTAAAAGGTTTTGAGGCTCTACCTTTAAAGAGCTCAGTAGAGAATTTAAAATCTCGGAGTCCCGAGGATAGGAGTAGGCTTAGAAGAAGCCGAACCTGAATAAATCTGCTGAGTGAAGTATTTCTAAACCTTTAACTCCTTATATATATTGCTTGCTTAATATAATCTGAAATTGACCAAGTAAAAGAGGTCAAGACTAAGTTGTGCGCTGAAAAAGTCTGAGTTCAGGAATAGACTCCAAGTGCTATTCTCTGACTCAAGCTAAGAAACTGACCTAGTCACCAGTTGACTAAGCCAGTGTCTTGCCGATTACTCAGCACAGCTGTTGTAAACCTTTTCCTAAAGAAAAGAAGTCTGCCCTAAAATTTAAAAAGGTCGAATAGTTCCTAACCCCCCCTTGGAACTATACTTGCAACCTTACAAGGGACCAACAGACCTCTCGAAGGTTGAAAACATGGTAAGAGATCCCTATTCCAGTTAATCCGTATAGATGTGGAAGAAACACACGAGCAAATTAGGTTTACCCAAAAAACTCTTAGACCAAGGAGTCTAAGAGTGTCCCTGCGAAAATTCCAGCTAATGCGATCGTAAGCTTTTTGAAGATCAAGTTTAAGAATAATGGCTCCTTTCCCACTCCGTTTTTTCCAAAGTGAATGAACAATCTCCTGCATTAATATGACATTATCTGTTATCAGTCTTCCCGGAATGAAACTGCTCTGAGCAGGCCCAATCAGAGAGTTTAAGAACAGCTTGACTCTATTCATAATACATATAGAAATCACTTTGTAAAGAACATTACAAAGGCTGATTGGCCTAAACTGAGACACAACTTCTGGATCGGGGACCTTCGGAATAAGGGTAATACTTGTTTGATTGTAAGTAGCATCAATCATGCCAGAATTAAACGCCTGTAAAACAGTCGGAGTAAATTGCTCCCCAACAATATGCCAAACTTTCTGATAGAAGCCAGCAGGAAGACCATCAGGACCCGGAGCCTTCCACGGGGCCATTTGAAAAAGAGCAGTTCGTACCTCATCTGGAGTGAATGTAGAAGAAATTTGACAAAGGTCCTCCGGTTGCCAATGTGGAAAACAACAGGAAGAGCGAAGCATCGGTCTAGCAGGCTGTTCCTCCAAATAAATATTCAAAAAGAACCCATGCACCAATTGCTTGATTAGTGTCGGGTCCCAAACCCAGTCCGTAGCTTCCTCTTTCAACCCTTCAATCTTGTTACGCCTATGTCTGATTAGGGTAGACATATGGAAGAAACTCGTGTTACGATCGCCACAAGTGAGCCATTTAACTCTTGACTTTTGATACCATAATATTTCTTCTTGTTAGAGAACATTATTTAACTCCTCTTGTATAGATTTCTCCAATCTGATCAGACCATTGTGTGGATTAGAAGCCAATCGCATCTGAATCCCCTCAAGCCGAGCCACTAGTCTCTTTTTACGTTTATGAATGTCTCCAAATACATTGTGATTCCAATTTCTAAGCACCGGCATTAGGTTACAAACATTTTGATTAAAGTTTCTAGTGGAATCCCAGATCGATTTGAAAAATTCCAAAAAATTTGGGTGTTGGAACCAAGCCACTTGGAATCGAAAGAAAGATTGTTTAGTCGGAGTTACACTAGGCTGGCACGTAATAAGGATCGGAGCATGATCCGACTTATTCTTCAGCAAGTGCCTGACAAAAGCTTCCGAAAATAGGGCACGCCAGCTACTGCTACACAAAGCTCGATCTAACCGACAAGCAACTCTAGTGCGAGCAGTAACTCCCCGTGACCAAGTGAATTTTGGGCCCTAGAAGCCCATATTAATCAGGCCCATGTCTGCAATCCACTTGCTGCAATAAGAACACTGATCAAGAACACTCGGTTTGCCACCTTGTTTTTCATCCATTGAGCAGATACTATTAAAATCCCACGCAATCATCCACAGATCGGTAAGAAAGGGGAGCATTTGATGGAGAGTCTCCATAAACACACGTTTATGAGTCAGTTGGGGCCGAAAATAAGAAGCAATCATATTCTAGTGACGAACCTGACTGATATTTTGAACATCAGTAACTTTCATATGGATGAACTGATAGTTTTCCTCAATAACTTCAATAGATACTTTCTCTGTATGCCAGAACAGCCATATCCCACCACTAAAGCAATCCACTTCGACTCGCACCACTTTGGAGAAATTGAGTTTGTTAGAAATTTCAGCCGCCCTTGCACCAGTAATTCTAGTTTCCATCAGAACCAAAACCTCAAGATCGTGAGTCTGAATAAGAAAACGAATAGCTCGAAGAAACTCTTTACTACCTGCACCAAAACAATTCCAAACTAAAAACTTCATAATCATAAGAAAAAAAAGATGTGGTGTGCAACAGCAAATCAATTCGCCAAACTAGGGGATGCTGATGGTATATGCTCCCTAGCAGTGCCTTGTTCAACATCTTTCCCATTAGTATTTTGGTTAGACTTATTTCCATGATCCAAGCCATCAGTTGTGGACAAATGGAGACTCTCAACACGACTTCTCTTGCTTCGTCCAGCAACACAATCACTAGATTCACCTTTCGAGAAATAACATTCCATCGTTGGGTTGGAAACATCCATTTCAAGGCCTCCAAATCTGTTACTTTTTGAAATATCAATTAGAGGTGTTCTTGTTAGAGTACGACGTCCCGTGTGGAATTTATCACCACGACCCTTAGGAGCCATGAATTGAAAGTCTCTCTGGTTACCGGACACACTAGCGGTCTTTGAATCCCAGAGGACAGAGCTCACTAAAGTCTCCCCACTTCCCTTAGGCAGGTTAGTGTTATCTTTTTGCTTAGGTATTAATTTATCTGTTTGTATTAGAGGTTGCATAGTAGGTTTCGGTCTTGGCCTATAGACCGGTTTTGGAACCATCATTCATGGCCCATAGTCCTGATGTTGTTCATTATCAGTGACTCTAGTCATGACCGTATTAGTAGTCACTGGTTCTTGACCTTCCCTTTGGATATCCATACCAGAGACAGTATCCACATCCCCTTCTCTCTTCTTCTTAGCACTAGGGAAATTGCATCCATTATGAATATGGCCATACCGACCACAGTTTGTGCAGGCAATAGGAGCCCCTCATACTCAACCCTGAGGGTATCATTCCCAATGTCAAACTGCGAAATAGAGGGTTCCTGAGATCAATTTTAAACGCAGACGCGAGCAAAACGACCTCTAGTAGCTTGAATAGTGTTAGTATCAATTCACAGCTTTACCAATCATATTTGCAATTTTCATAAGCAGATCTTCATCATAATACTGCATTGGAAGCGCTGGAAATCTTGCCCAAACCATAGTGGAAGCAACAGTTGCTTCAGAGGCAATGAAATTTGAAGTCCAAGTTCTAACTGTTAGATAATGTCATTGGATCATCCAAGGCCCCTTCTCCATAACAGAATCTCTATCAACCATGCTATCAAACTTCACAAGGTAATAACCAAACCCCAAATCTGTCAACACTAAATCCTCCATAGGCTTCCACAGTTCTCTGATCTTTTTTTCCAGAGTTAAAAAAACCAACACCTCTTCCTAGCACTTTGATAATTAAAGCATCCTTCCAGGGTAATAGCAGACGTTCAGCAAGATTCGGCTTAATCACAAGTTTTGGGTGTAATTTATTGTTTTCCACAAGCCCAACCTCAACTAAACCTAGCGTAACATAATCTTAAATGATTCTAGGTTTTGCAGCAGGCGCTGCTTTAATGGCATCGCGAAACAATTTGCTCCTAGGGTTTGGCCCTAAATTCAGACGGTCAAGAGGCTCACGGGAACCACGCAGCGGAGGAAGGGAAGAGTGAGGCGAACCGCAGACAGAGCCCATCGCGATTTTAGTAGGCAGAGTCGCAAAGCTATAAATCTCAGGGTTTGGCCCTAAATTCAGACGGTCAGGACGCTCACGGGAACGACGCAGCGGAGGAGGGGAAGAGGGAAGCGAATCGCAGGAAGAATTGCAGGCAGAGTCCATTTTTTAAAAAAACAAATTAAACTTAATGTATGAAATGGTTCAAAATTAACTTTAACGTTTAAAAAAATATCAATTTTCATCTTATGTCACAGAAAATTTTGAAAAGACCGATTTGACTATTAATTAACTCTCATATCAGACTTTCCAAATATTAATTACATCTAAAATATTTAATGTCTCACATTCAGGTTTGGTGGAAATTTTTGTTTCTTCTTTAATGTAAGCGCATTGTGTGCAATTTTTTTTTTTTAAAAAAAGTATGAAACTGTTTCAGTTTTTTCGATAAATATGTTTAAAACATTTGTTGTAGAAGTTAAAAAAACATTCCAATCAGCTTCGTCAAATTTTGGTAACGTAAAGCTAAAATTAATCTTGCTTAGAAATGTTAGAATTAAATTAATCAATGTCTAAAATATTTATTTTGTTAGTAACACAATTACAGATAATCTATCAAAATGATAATATTGAAGCTTAGTAAATACAAGCTAATCACATAAAAAAAAACTGCATAAAATGTTTACAATAACTGCATATTTAAATTTGACAAATACAACTCATCAAAAAATACAAATAACTGCTTTATTTTATCAACAAACTTGTTTGAAAAATTTAATGTGATAGTGGAATAACGGTTAAATTAGTTAGTTCAATTTTTCTGTTGTACAGATGTAAAATTAAAGGGAAAAGTACAAAAAAAATTCATGTGGTTTTTTCAATTTGTAAACAGAGGTTTGTGGTTTAAAAGTTTATAAATAAAGGTCTGTGGTATGTTTAATTTACAAAATAAAGTATTACTATTACATAGTTAAGTTCTGATTACAAGCAAAGACATTTTTATCTTTAAAAAAAGTATTCTTACATATCAGGAAAACACAACCCCGACCAAAAAACTTCCTAAATTAAAATAATAAATAATATAATGAAATTTTATGTTTTTTTAAATTGATTTGATAGTTTATGAAGTAAATCGATATTTAAATTCATTTTACACAGTCGCAATTTGATTTTGGAATCCGTGTTTTGTCAGGATATAAATATAATTAAAAAAAATTAAAAAATGCTTTTGATTATCATCAATTACTTAAAAGTTTAATTTTAAGTACTTTGTTTTGTAAAAAGAGTATACTACAAACCTATATTTACAAACTTTTAAATCACGGATCTCTATTTGCAAATAAGTCAAACCATGAACATTTTTTCGTACTTTGCCCAAAATTAAACGTGTTTAACAATATTAGGAATACAATTACATCATTAAAGTCAACTATACACTTTCAAAAAAAATGATATTTATTTTGTTAGGAACACACTTACGAATAAACTATAAAAATGACAATTTTTTTTGAAGAATCAAAATGACAATATTTAAGTTTATCAAATATAAGCTAATCACGTAAAAAAAAAAAACTGCACAAAATGTTTACCATAACTACATATTTAAGTTTGACAAATATAATCAATCAAAAAATTCAAATATCTATTTTATTTTGAAAAATTCGATGTAATAATGGAATAACGGTTAAATTAGTTAGTTAAATTTTTTCTCTTGTATCAGATGTAAAAAAACTGGTTTAACAATGTTAGGAATGCAGTTACACCATTAAAGTCAAATAAACACTTTTTAAAAAAAACGCTAAATCCTTTTAAAAAAACATTAAATACAAATTTGGACCTTAATTATTTTTCCTTCCTTTTTCAACCCAATAAATGACATTAATAACAGTTATATTTTTCCTTTTCAGAAGATCAGCATTTTCGCACCAACTTCACTTTCCCCCTTCATTTTCTCACTATTTACACATATTTGCCATTATAATTCACTTTCATCTAAGGGCATATCCACCACTCAGAAAAACACGTCACCACTTCTATTCACTATATAAATAAACCAAACCAGCTCCTTTCGCTTTCACTGACATTCATCCAATTTCAATTCAACTTCTTCTCCAAGTTCCGATATGAATAAAGGAGTCGGCGAATCTGATTATGATGAAGAACACATAGATTCGACGTCCAATTGCTCGATGTTATTATCCGAAGTCGGCGAATCTGACAACAACTCCTCCATTGATGGCGCTTCTTTTGTCTGCAAGGTATGTAATCGGAAATTCAGTTCGGTTCAAGCATTAGGCGGCCATAGTAGAGGTCATAAAAAGCGGAAACTTACGGGAGAGGATGATCTCGTAATGCCGCCGAATTCGAAGCCGGAGAATCATGAATGCCCAATTTGTAGGATTGAGTTTCCGATGGGGCAAGGTTTTCGTGGTCATATGAGAAAGCATAGAGATATAGGAAATCTGAACAAATCCAACGTTATTAGTAGTAAGAGCCGTTTGTTCTTGGATATGATTTCGAGGTTGGATTCACAGTTATAGGAACTGTTTAAATCTTTTATTTTTTACTTTATGGACATAATCAATCTTGTTTAATTTAATTAGTTTTTTTTCAAATTCAGATTTTATTCTATTGATTCTGTGTTTAATGTTTTTCTATTGTCTTGTATTGTTTTGGAAAGAATTTTTATTACAGGGAGGTGTTAAATGTTTTATTGAGGGTTTATGGATATAATTTTATTTAATTTAGTTAGGTTTTGATTTGGATTTATTCATTTTTCTATAAAGGTCAAATTTTATCTTAAACATTTTTAGGAAAAATAAATTTAACTTAGGGTCCGTTTGATTACTTGTTGTTTGTTGTTCTTATTTGCTAGTTGCTTTTAGAAAATGCTGCTTTTGCAAAAAGCAGAGATTTCCTGCTTTTGTAAACAAGGGATGTCTAACCAAACACCTAAAACTTTGCCTTTTAAATTGAAAAGGCAAAGAGAAGATGAAAAGTAGGTAAACAAACACACCTTAATGTACCTAAAATTTGAAAAGGCTGGTTTGACTATTAATTAACTGTCACATCGGATCTTCCAAACATCAATTACGTCTAATATATTCAACGTGTCACTGCTGACTCTACTCATTCTCTTACTACTTTTATTTAAAGTTTTCTTTTTTAATTCTCTTGAGAGAAATTTTATTATTTTATCTACGGTGTTTCTTATTTATTTGTTATTGGTAGTTTAATGTATTTGGTAAACTGTTATTATTGTTGTTAATATTTAAAATTTACTATTATATTTATATTTTAAATCAATCAACATATTTCACCATGGATAAAAATATAAACAGTGGCGGATATATGATTGTTCAGTTGGAGGGGTCGATTTTACACGTAGTGTGTAAATTTTTTTTTTTTGCAAAATTGAATTTGTTCAATTTTATTTTTATATATATACGTATTATAATCAGAGTGGTCAAGAACCAATTCTTAACATATAAAAAAGATTGTATCTAATAGAAAAAGTTCGGATTTAGAGAACGTCTAATAGACCAAAAAAATTTGAAAATTGGATTTAATAAGGACCTAACAGGCAAAAAAAAAAATTAGAATTTTGGATTTAAAAATAACCTAATATGATCAGAGCCAATTTTGTGGTGCTAATTCAACACCCGATCTAAATTTTTTGGAAACAGGAGAGCCGAAACTTCTCGTGGCTCTCGAGTGGAAAGGAGTGTAGAAAACTGATATTCGATTGAAGATTTGAATTTCTCAAATTTATTTTGGAAAGATTGCACCTATTTAGAAAAATAATTTAGAGTCTACCAAAAAAAAAAAGAAAAATAATTTAGAAAGGAAAAAAAATCAAAAGTTTATGTGAAATATGATAATTTAAATATTGTATTTTTTTTTTTGGTAGAAAAGGAAAAGAAAAACGAATAACAACAAACTACCCAGGAATTAGCCTAGGGAAGTTAACCCCAATCCTATCTTCTAAGAGAAGATGAGAGATGAAACTAGGGGAAACAGGAAGGGTAGTAACGCCTAACGTCCCTTCATGGCCCGCCGCCGCCAAGCGATCAACAACACGATTCTGCTCTCTAAAAATGTGTCTGAACTCTACGAACTCAAAGGAGGAGCAAAGCCTTATAATAGCTTTGATGAGGTTGCGACTGTTAAGACCCATAGAATGATTCTCAGAAATCATTTTGATTGCTTCCAAATTATCAGACTCCACAGAGAGCCTCTTAACACCCAGCCTTTTAGCAAGATTGATTCCAGTAAGAATAGCCCAGAGCTCCGCAGAAAAGGAAGAACCCAACCCTAAATTCTGGGAGAACCCAGAAAGCCAGACGCCCCCTACATCTCTAAGCACACCTCCAGCCGCAATCTTACCGTTACTGAGGCAGGAACCATCAGTATTCAGCTTCACAACCCCCTCTCTTGACCTGCTCCATCCCACGAGATGGACATCACAACACTGAGAGGCTCTGGCAAGGGACTCTCCTTTGAAACTATCGATAATAGAGAAAAGTTTTTTCGAGAAGAAATCAGCTAAGTTTGTCATAAAAACAGTTTTATCTCCAAAAATCTCCTCGTTTCTCCATTTCCAAACTTGGTGACAGATAATAGCAAAGAAAATGTCACCATGCTCCATGTATGGAAGCAACTTTCCTCTAACACCATCAGAGAACCAGTCGACCTCAGAATGTGCCATGAAGGAAGAGAAAATATGGTGTGGGAGAATTTTCCTCCAAACCTCTTTACTATTAGAGCAATCTCTAAGAGCATGGCACAAAGTCTCAATATGGCCTCTGCATCTACTGCAAGCTCCAGAATCAGCCAAGTGCCTTCTGTGCCTATCCGAATTAGTAAGAAGCTTGTCCTTAACGCCCAGCCACAGGAAACTCCTAATACGGAAAGGAACTTTAAGGGTCCAAATCGACTTCCACACATCCGAGGGAGGATCAGATCTAAAGAGAGAGAAAGCTTCAAAGGCCGATTTGCAAGAATAAACTCCATTGTTAGTCAGCGCCCAACAGTGCCTATCCAAGTCTTCCTCTTGATTACTCACCTTCACTCCCCGCATTCTAAGGAGAGTCTCAAGGCTAAAGAAAGTATCAAACTTTGACCAGATCCAGTCCCCTTCCGAGTCAACCACATCGGCAATCCTCCAGTTGCGTATATCACTAGGCGGGGGGGAAGAACGCACCTCAATTAACGGTTTATCCCCAATCCAGTTATCAAACCAGAAACTAATGGACTTACCATTCCCCACCTCCAGGCCAACTCCCAAGCAGAACTCATCAAACACAGCACTAAGTCCTTTCCAGAGGAAGGAACAATTAGCAACTCTCTCTTTTGGGCCCCCGAAGATTTTGTCTTTCCGATACTTACCACAAAGGAGGCGAACCCAAAGAGAGGAGGGGTTTTGCCACATACGCCAAAGGAGTTTCATTAATAAAACTTTATTATTGTCCTTTGCTTTCCTAATACCCAGACCCCCAGAATCTTTAGGCTGGCAAACCTCACTCCAAGGCACAAGATGGATCTTCCTGCCCTCCGCAGCTTCCCCCCACAGGAACCTACGGTTAATCTTGTCAAGATCATTAAGCACAGGATCCGGAAGCTTACAAGCCTGCATGATGTGATTGGGAGCAGCACAATTAACAGATTGAATTAACGTGAGGCGGCCAGCGAGAGACAGAGTCTTGGCTTTCCAAGTGGCACACTTCGAATTAGCTTTATCCAAAGTCTCTTTGAAGGAGCCTTTAGACACACGCTCACTATGGAGGGGAACGCCCAGATACTTCCCAAGAGAATCAGTAAGAGGAATACCTGAGAGATCACTTAATCTCTTACAGACTCTCTGATTCATATTCTTAGAGCACATCATCCTAGATTTCTGGATATTAAGCTTCTGCCCAGAGGCCGAACAAAAACAATCCAGAATATCCATAATGACTCTCAACTGCTCCTCATTACCCTCAAGAAAGATAAGGACATCATCTGCAAAGAATAAGTGAGTCACCTGGGGACAGAAGCTGTTGATCGCCACAGGGTGGAAACTCCCATTATCAATCGCATCCTGAATCAGGTGAGAGAACCTCTCCATAGCAATAACAAAAAGGAAAGGGCTCATAGGATCCCCCTGACGGATTCCTCTGCTCGGGGAAAATTCCTCCGACATATCCCCATTGACCATAACTTGAAACACAGGAGAAGAAATACATACCTTAATTAAACTTCTCCAGCTGTCCGGGATTCTAGCTCTCTCAAGGCTCTCCATCAAGAAATCCCAATTAATTCGATCATAGGCCTTCTCTAAATCCAGCTTCAGAGCCACAATGCCTTTCCTCCCCTTCCTAATCTTCATCGTGTGGACCATCTCTTGGGCGATCACCACATTATCCATCATTTGTCTACCAGGCACAAAGCTACCCTGATTCTGACAAATGATCGCAGGAAGAATGCCACGGATTCTATTAGCCACAATCTTTGTAACAGTTTTGTAAAGAACATTACAAAGACTGATATGTCTCATATGCAAAAAGGAAGAAGGCTTATCAATCTTAGGAATCAGAACCAGGAGGGTTCTATTAACCAGCTCAATATCCTTCGAACCACTGAACACCCCCAAGACAAAATTATAGATGCCTTCCTTCACTACATTCCAATGCTTATGGTAAAAGCCCGCCGGAAGACCATCAATCCCAGGAGCTTTAGAAGCCCCAATGCTGAAGATAGCTTGGTCAATCTCTTTTCGGGAAATAGGTTGAAAGGCCTCCTGACTACAATCCTCACTGATTAAAGGAAATGTAGCAATAGAGTGAGCCCTCTCCAAAAGAACAGGTTCCTCTTTGAACAGCTCTCTGTAGAAATCCAGGGCTAAGTTCCGAATAACCTCATCTTCATAAACCCAATCACCATTAGAATCCTTAATGGCCTCAATTCTATTTCTCTGCCTTCTGATCAGGGTAGAGAGATGGAAGTATTTGGTATTACGATCCCCATCTCTAATCCAGGACTTCCGAGACTTCTGGAACCAAAGGAACTCCTCCTGCCTAAGCACAGCCTCCAGCTCCTTCTGAAGGGTTCTGAGGAGGCCCTCAAGGCTATGATCAAACCTCCCCTCCAACCTGCGTTGAATGCCCTCCATCCTCTTTAATAACTTGTTCTTCCTTCTGATAATATGCCCAAACACATTCCTATTCCACCCCTGCACCTTATTCCTGAACCCTTCAGCAGCTTGCAGTACATACGAATGAGGTCTCCAACTCTCATGAACGAACTCTTTAAACTTAGGATGGGACTCCCAAGCCAACTGATACCGGAACGGTCTCTTACCCCTAGGATGCTTACCTCTCAAAAGTCTAAACAAAATAGGACAATGATCCGAATGACGGAACGGGAGGTTCAACACAGAGCACTCGGGGAAGGAAGTTAGAGCTAAAACATTAGCGTAGACTTTGTCCAATCGAACAAAAGTATTATTACGCTTCCAAGTGAATTTATGACCAGAAGCCCCCAGATCGGAAAGCCCACATAAATCCATACTATTCTTGTGATGCAGACAGCGATTAACATAATGATTGGATCCCCCTCTCTGATCACTCATAAAGGCGATATCATTGAAGTCACCCGCCACAAACCAGGGCTCCGAAATGCTGACACTCATAGAATAGAGAACCTCCCAGAGCCGTTTTCGATTAGACAAGATAGGGTCAGCATACACAAGGGTAATAAAAAAGGGAGTATTGCCGGAAATACTCACTTTACAATGAATGAACTGCTTATCCATGCTAAGAATATCAAAATGAATCCGATCTGGCCTCCAAAAAAGCCAAATCCCCCCAGCCCGGCCAGTTGCCTCCGATCTAACACAGTGCCAGTTCTTAAACTTCTTAACCACCTCATCTGCTTTCTCACCACTAATCTTAGTTTCCAAAAGAGCAAAACAAGATGGATTAAACTGCTTAATAAGATCATTAATATGGATACGGGTAGCCTTGCTAGCCGCACCCCTAACATTCCAAAATAACAAATCCATAGAAAGGAGGACAACTGACCACACCCCTACCCTAAGCTAGGTATTTACTAGGGGTTGATTACCTTCCATAAATATATTTATTTTTTAAATTATATTTCATAAAGAATAAATCATTATAAAATTCTTTAAAGAATAATAATAATTAAGAATAACACTTTGTTGTTGTCAAAAAAAAACATTTTGTTGATAAGGTTTTTTAAATTTGTAACGCAGGTTAACTGAATAATATTTGTTAATCGAGTTTTATACAATGTTTTAAAAACCGAACCGGATGTTGAACCGGTGAGACAACTGGTTTAAGGTTCAATAGGTTCAATCGAAATGGTTCAACCGGATAATATATATATATATATATAATAAAATGATGTTTCGTTGAACATAAAATTAAAAATTTTATACATATAATAAACAATTCTTAAGTTAACATATTAATTAAAAATTCATACAGAGAATATAAAAATTCACACATCGGTAACCAATCCTTAATTTAACACATTAATTAAAAATTCACACATCTAAAATCAAACCCATAGTTTAACACAATATTAAGATTAAAATTAAATTAATTAACACCAATTATTAAAGAGGTTTTCTCTACCTAATTTTTTAATTTTTTTCTTAATTCAATATGTTTTTCAAAAAATGGCAAAAAACCAGGGTCAATCCGGTTCACTGGTTCAACACCGGTTCGCGGTTCAATCCCGGTTTGATGCGGTTTAATATAGTTGAACCTGTATAGCTAAAACCGGACCGGACACTTGACTGGTTCACGGTTCAACCGGCCGGTCCGGTCCGGTTTTCAAAACACTGGTTTTATATTCAAATCTAACTTTTAGATGCCGTTTGGTTCACGGAATGAAATAGACTAGTTATTCCTAAAAATAGGAAAGAATGAAATAACTTTTCGTATGTTTAGTTAAAAAAATAAAATAAGCTGAAATAACTAGTTTTGTAAGTCAAAAGACATCTTTACTCTCAAGTATAATTTCTTAGTTATTTTAAATTTTAACTAGTATGGAAGCCCGTGCAATGCACAGGATGTAGAATAACTTTTTAGATAGCTTGTTAATATTAAAACCGTTATATAAAAATATTATTGAATTCAATTGGTATTCTATTTGTAAACTAATATCGAATAAATAAAATTTAATTTAACAAAGGAACTAATTATGCTGAAATGAAAATCTTTATTACATACTCAAATAAATTAAATAAATTTTAAAATTGAAATCGAGAATATAAGAATAGAATTCAATACTTGTATACATACATTCATATAGTGTACCTATCATATAGCCAAATGTATATCTATCATTTTGAAAAGAAATTATATAGCTAAATGTTAATTCTTTCTTAAAAGTTATGCAATATGTAAAGAGACCCTTCAACAAAAATAATGAAATTAACTATAAAAATAAAATTACATGATTAAAGAAAAAAACTAACACTACAAAAAAAAAAACCTTTACCCGGTTTTTTTGTACAGTAGCGACGGTTCTATCCGTCGGTATATACATTAGGGGCGATTTCGAAAACCGTCTGAAAAGTGTTGTGATTGCGACCGTTGCTACATTTACCGACGGTTTTACTACAACGTCGGGGTAAGGTTTTTTTATTAGCGACGCTTTCTAATGGCGGTTTAAACCGCCCCTATAATCGATTTTCAGGAAAAAAAAATTACCGACAGAAATCGGTCTCTAATCCGTCGCCAAAATTTTTATCCCTCGCCAAAAATTTAGTGCCCAAATTTGAATTGTACAAACAAAATGATTTCTGATTAGTAATACATCTGATTCAAATTTAAATTTAGTGCCCAAATATAAATTGTGTTTTCTATTTATCTGATTCAAAAAATTCGAAGTCTCATACAAACTTGTGTTAAACATGTGAATTCAATTCCAATTTCTTAATTTTCATTTGGGAGTAAATTAAAACTAAAGTGAAGTGTCAGACCTAAAATTAAAGTGAAGTAAATAAGATGAGTTGATAGCCTTAACTTCTGGACTCAAGTCCAGATCTGAACTAAGAAAACTCTTCTCAACGGATTCTCCCTCTTCTCGATCTTGTCCCTCACTTCACCACCTCTAAGTTTTGATTTGTTAACTGGATTTGATTTCTCAGATGAAAGTAATCGAGATGGCTATTTCATGATATTGAAGAAGAAATCGACCTAATTAGGTTACTGAAGAACAAGAGAAATTGAAGAATAACATTTCCCAAAATCGATGATTGATCGAGATGGTTGGGAATCCATGATCCATATGGCTGAGAAGAAGAGTATGGAGGTGGCTGTGAGAAGAGTTTTAGGTATCGAAGAGTTAGGTATCGAAGAGTTTAGGTATCGATGCTGGAATCGATTTTTTTTATTTAAGATAATTTTTTCTAAATTTAGCCCATGAGTTAAAATTATACGTTTATGGGCTTTTCAGTTGTCAGCCCATGAAACACTTTATAAAAGTGTCACTACAAAAGTGTTGGTAAAAGCCCATTTTTTTTAGTGCTGAACTATTAACATACTAATTTTTTTTAAGAGTAAAAACGTAATATTGGCCATGTTTCTATTTAATATTTTTGAATGGCCATCATAAACTTATAATTGACCATGTACAAAATTTAGTGTCATATCCATAAATTTTTTTTTAAGTCCTATAATATTTGACTAAAAATGAAAATAAAAGAATAAAATGAATATATCAGTAACATACTTCACTGGTTTAGAGATCATGTTCATAATAACCATACTATTGAACAATATATCAAACATGTAATAGAAAATAATAAAGGACTGAACTGTAAACACACATTATTCTTTCTTCGGAATCCCATTTTCAATGTTCCGTGAGGTGAGACGTTCTCGCATATGGTTACTCTCTTTCAATTTATATACTTTTTAAGATGCTGGTGAGGCTATTCATATGTTTCATTTGCAACTAGTTGTCTTTTTCTCTTCAGTTCAACAATTGGATTCTGCTGTCTAAACAAATGAAAAACCCGTGGAAATTGACATGAAGAAAATTAAAGACAAACTTAAAATCCAATAATATTAGATTAAAAATATATTACCTGTATATCATGTGAAAAGAATCAACATCATGATTCATGTATCTTTTTTTTTGCTACTATTAACACAAAAAACAACCCACAAATTATTAGGAATTTTAATATTTTAACACCACAATGGATCAACGAAATCATATGGCCTCACTACTACCATAATGATTCAAGAATAAATTGCAATTCCATGTTGGTCCCATCATATGAATCAAAAGCAATAGAATTAAGGAAACCTTGAACTCTATAACCTTCAATAGGCTTTAGAAGGAGCAACATGGTTATATTTCGTCATTGATGGATTGTAAATATGATCAAATTATACATAATTTTCAAATGGTACAATATTAGACCAATATGCAAAAAAAAGTAAATAGAGAACAAAAATGGATCAAGTCAATTACCTTTCTTGTTTGCAAAAAGCTACTTGACAATCATTAGTTTGCTCTTCTGTGAAAGTTGTCATTGCAACTAAAATTCATCTCGCCACACAATATAGGGAAATGCTCACTGTAAATAAGGTTTCTTCACGAGTCTATAAATGACAGAGAAAAAGATGGAAAATTATACATGTCTAACTCATCAAATCTTTCAATCTAGTAGTCACTAAATACCTCTCATTATAAAAATCAATTTAGTATAAACTATAGATTTATGAAGCTCAAGAGAATACGCAAAAATTGAGAAGAGTAATAGTAGAAAACATGGAAGAAGATGTACAAACAACCATGCTAACAATTTTTGAGAGGTAAACGAAAAAAAAGATTTGCAGTTCAGATGAGCAAGCCCTCAATCATATGGGCTAATCTCCTATGAATGAAAGAGTTAAAAGTGTTGCAATATAAGTATCCTTTCTGTTGCTAATATATTTACCTGAACACACTCCAAGTAGTTGTCACACCTCCAATATTAACATATGTGCCAGGAAGTACTACAACTCCTTTCTTAGACAGAATCTGCAATATCAACTCTTAGAAATAAGAGCCATGTTTTATTTCCATCATTTTTTTTATGAAATTGCAAAAGCAAAAGATTAATGTTATCTCATCTGCTTCAGGATAAGTATGATGATTTGCTGCCCTATGATAAATTTTGCCCTCACATGATGCAGTTGGGCCCATCGCTTCAGTTGGGCCTATTATATTAGTCTCCATAAGCCCAATACTTTCGGCTCTCAGTAGTTTGCCATGTGTAATAATTGAGGACGAAATTCAATGAGGTGGATTAATTACCTTTTGAATACTCTGATGTTGATGAGATTTCCATTGTTTTTGGGAGAAAGGTTGCAATGAGATGCATGTTGATAAAGAACCGAATTTGCATGCTTTGCTTTGCTTTGCTTCAACTTCTTTTTAACTTTATAAAAAAAAAATTATATTACTTCACCACCAGAAATCTAAAAATCTGAATCCCCAACAAACTGACAAAAGGAAATATATTAATCAGTTCAAATAATTACAACCTCTTCTTCATAATCCTAATAATAACGTCAATACTTTTTTATAATGATATTTACAATTGCTTGAGGACTTAAAGTGGCATCAACTTTAATTATTCTTTCACAGTCATCTATCTGTAGCAACTCCAGTTGTGATTGCAAAAGAGAGGCTGGCATGAAATGACTCCCTTCTGCGGCTCTTTTACTTAATCGTTCTGCAAGTACCTCAGCTTTGGCATCCAGCAGTACAAACTTAACTGCACCCATATAGCTTCCAATTTCATAAATTGGATCAGCTGATCGCAGAATTTCTCGGTATCCTTTCTGCAAAGAAGAACACCCAAGGACTACAGTTTTTCCACCAATCATGCTCTCCCTTAAACCATCCTTTAGACTTTCCAGCCATGGAATTCGGTCTTCCTCTGACAAAGGAATGCCATTCCGCATCTTTTCTGTTTGTTATATAAAAATTTTAGAAATTCAAATAATTACATTAATCAACTTCTCAAAAAGACAGAGCATATTTCCACACCTTTGTTAGATTGCGAGTGGAAATCATCGGCATCTAGAAAAGCACAGCCCAAAACTTTGGCCAGCATTTCACCTATTGTGCTGTTGAGGCATTGGTGCATAAGTTAGGGTTCATGAAAGAATTTTAATTAATATTATAAATTGAAGCATGAATTTGATGAATCAGGAGATTTTATGAATAATATATCAAATATGACTATAATTCATGGGGGCTTTTAACATCTCAAGATCATTAAGCAAGAAGTTGTGGTCAGAAATACCAAAAGAGCAAATTTACTAAGAAACTATGACATTAAGAAGCCATTTTCTTTTTAGAGGAAAATAACAAATTCATAAGAAGGTCAACAAACAAATCAGATGCTATAATAAAAACTTACGATTTTCCACAACCACTAACACCCATAACCACTATTGTGTTACCTGTAAATGGGGATTAAGAAAATGATCAGAAAATAGAATTGACTAAATCCATATGGATATATTTGCACAAAAAAGAATATATATACTACACGGATACATGTTTAGTTTTGGTTTTGCAGCTAAGAAATTTACAAGTTGGTAACAGATCAAGAGTAGGGGCATTGACATGGAATAACCATATCCTTATTACAAGAGGAATGCATGGCCAAATAACTAAAAGTGACCTGAGAATTAGATCACATGTTGTTGGAAAGTACAGAGGGATACCAACAAGAGGTTTGTGGGCTTAAATGGTCAGCTTCAGGGCAATAACCTTGTTCATATAAGCCCACAAACCTCTTTGGCTCAGCTGTGGAGTGATTATTCCCTTCTCTATGTCCATCTCCCCGCCTACATCAGTGAGCAATCAAACTATTCATCACATAGATAATTAAGCAAAAGGTTCTTCATGCTAATTTTGAATTCCTTAGAAATTAGATGGCAGAATTATAGATTCTTTGCTAGATTCATAACAAAATCTATTTTATTGAGCTCCCTCTTTCTCCTAGAAAATCTTGTTACTCAATCTTTCCGATATCATTTTCCCCCAAAAAAACAAAACAAACAGTATTAGGACTAAGTAAAATTAACCTAATCGTTATCAGAAACGTATCTTAGCTAGAATTGCTACCAGTATTTTAGTAACTAAAGCTACTTCACTAGATTCAGTTTAGAAAACAAGAATCAAGTTATGAGAAGCAATCAGGAAACCGATCTAGACAGGAGAAAATAGTACCTTCATCAATTGCGGAAGCCATGGTTTTTGAAATTTGATCGACGCGAATGAAAGTCTTTGAGGCGAGATGAGAAAGTACAATGTGCACAGAATCTTCCCAGAATGGAGCGAGAAAGAGAGACTTCTTTTTCTTTCTTTTTTAGCGTGGGCTGGGCTGGGCAACTTTGGAGAGGATGAGATTGTGTTAAAAGTAGACCCGCCAATTATAGTATTCGAGTCATGTTTGTATCGTGTTATTTTCGGATTTGTGTTAAAAACAATAAACCAAACCCAGTCCAAAAACCTTTGCGGGCTGTTTGTTAGGAAGACCTATTCATGGGTTGGACCGGGCTGGGCTTAGACCGGGCATAACCAGAATGATGACATAATTACTTTGTCCAAGCCCAACCAAGCCCGCACTATATTTATATCGGGCTCGGATCGGGCTGGGCCAAGCTAAAAAAAACTAATTCCCAAGCCCAATCCGGCCCGGCCCAACTAATATCTTTGTATTTTTTAAAAATTAAAATTAAACTAAAAAATTATACTATAAATATAAATAATAAAATACAATAAACTAAATTTTAGAGAATTATTTCAATGAAAATCAATTAATGCAATCCTAAATAATAAAAAATAATTTTTTGATGGTAATAAATAAAGTAGTAACAAAAATATGTACATGTTCACCAATTCTAAAAAATATATGGTTTGGAAATTTTTATGTTTAAGAAATTTAAATTTTTTATTTTTGGAATATAAAGTTTGTTAAACTATAAAAGTTATTAAATTAAAATTATTATTAAAATTTCGGGCTGGGTTGGACCTGGGTTTTGAGACAAATCCAAGCCCAACCTACTCTATGTGTGGGCCTAAGCGGGCTTGGGCCGGGCCGGACCTATTATGAAACATATATGTCCAAGCCCAGTCTTTGAAGAGCAGGCTTGGACGGGCTGGGCGGACCAGTGGGCTTTTGAGCAGGTCTAGGAGGAATATAGGAGATGGGATATGTATAAAAAAAAACACGAGATAAGTTATCTCGTGTTTGTTTGGGAGATAGAAACGTGAGAGATGTGAGGGATAAGCTTATTATCCCTCAAATCCTATGCCCAAAAGAGGGTAGTACAAAGAGGTGGGATAAGTACATGCGATTTTAATAAGTTGGAAAATTTCGTCTTATCTCTCAAATTAATGTTATATAGTTTAAATAAGATTAAAATAATAAAATGTATTATTTTATTCATATCCCTATCCCAATACCAAACATTAAATAATAATTATCGACTATCATATTTTTATCCTTATCCCAACCATTTATCATTATCCCTATTCCAATAGAATACCAAACGTCCCGTTGTATTACAAACGTGTTAATTTGTTCTAGTGTTGTCGAACCAAAAAAAATACCTTTCCCATTACCCATCGATTTCGTGTCGTACTTTCGAGTTACATGTAATTTTATTATGTATATATATTAATGATAATTTTTAAAAATATAAAAAGAGATAGTACTATTTTTAAATAGTTTATGTTATTTTTAGATTAGTATGTTAACACTAATTATCGAACGTACGCTAATATCATGTTAGAAATATAACGTGTTTACAACAATTTAAGAGATTCGAATCATGTTTCAAAAAAAAAAAAAAAGAGATTCGAATCATATTTTCAAGTAACCATAATTTTATTATCTTTATTAATAAAGTGACATATAAAAATACGAGTAAATATAACAATAATTTTAAATATTTGTATCATTTTCGGATTAGCATATCAACCTTAACTCAACCTAAAAAAACCGCGTGACAATTTCATATCAAACCAAAAATGACACATTATCTACTAAACTAAATGTAAATACTAAAATTATGTGTCGATTCGGTGTCGTGTAATCAGATTGTGTTTCCTTTTTCCTCCTCTAGTCCCTTTAATTTAAAATTAATGTGAATGGTCCATTGTGAAGGAGATCAATTTCAAGAAACCATATAGACTTTGCGTGAATTATGTAATTCTTATTTTATAAATTAGACATAACAAGATATACATTCCCAATATACTGGATAGCTATTTACCGCTCCCAAATTACTTATCACCGTCCCCTTTTGGATGTTTTTGCCCTCTTCATTTTTTAAACTCAAAAACTGAAATTCTCTCAAATTTTTTCGAAATTCAAAAACTCGAACAACATTCATGGAACATAAACACGGTAAAGGAAAAAGAATAATGATTCCTCGGATAAGTATTTTTATTTGAAAATTGAATCGAAAACATGAGTTTCATCTCCGGTTTGGAAAAAAAAATCATCGAAAATGTACTAAACGGGTGATTCACACCATTCCGCCCATGTAGAAACGAATGAACTATCAGTTTGCCTAGGCGGAAATGGGTGGATCACCCATTTCTGCCTAGACGAAACAGGTAGATCACCCGTTTCTACTTAGGCAGAAACGGGTGATCCACCTGTTTTCGTCTAGGCAGAAACGGATAGTTCATTCGTTTCTATCTAGGCGGAATGGTGTGAATCACCCGTTTAGCACATTTTCGATGAATTTTTTTATATATTGATTAAATCGGTTAGTTTTTGGAGACGAATTTCAATTAGTGTAAATAGGAATTGTAGTTATTCGATTTCTTCAACGTTCTCGGGTCTATTTTTCATAAATCTAATTTTTGGCTCGGGAGAGAGGGGATATTAAATTTTTTAATGGAAAAATGAAAAAGGCGAAAATGTCCAAGAGGGGGCGATGAATAGCAAAACCCTATATATATTATATTTATCAGGCTCAGTCCTAATACACTATATTTTTCTTTTTTTATTGTTTTTGTGTTTTACTTTGATAGTGTTAAAATCAATTGGTGGTTTTCGTAATTATAGAAACATTGAAAACTTAGATATGTAAAAAGATCAAGAATAGTCATTTACGTTTTAAGTCTTATAGCATAAATTTAGCATTATTGGTGCAATTTCAAGACTAGTTTGATGAAAAATAAGTTTTTTTTTTCAGTGATAAAATATATAATTTCAAATTATATTGAGTAACCAGAACAGTGAGGGTTAGAGCAAGAACACAACATGAAATTATATAAAAAATTTTTGGTTACAGTGGAAATTAAAAACCAGAACAAACAGGAAACGAACATGACAGAAACACATAACAAAGCCTAAGCTAAGTAGTAATCAGGCGGGAAACGCAGTTCCCACATAGTCCTCCATGATTAGCTGTTGAAGGAACGACGGGGTCTCCTCAAGAACATGAATCCTGATTGGGAACTCGAATGCTTCCGCTGCAATACGGTCCGCGCATCTGTTTTTTTCCCTATGGACATGAATCACTTACGCTTCCTCCAGCTTACCCATCAACACCTGGATATTACGGATTAGGGCTCTAGAGGGATGGTGCACCGGGCATGGTTGGTTGATAAACTTTACTACCTCTTGGCAGTCCGACTCGATGATGAGTTTATGTGCTTGGTGTTCTAGAGCTATTTTTAGGCCAGAGAGAATTCCCCACAGCTCGGCCTCGAAGGAGGTTCCTTTCCCTATATTGTTTGCAAAGACCCGTACCCAGCCGTCGTTGCTATCTCTAATCAGCCCTCCTGCTGTAATCCTTCCATCGCTACTCCTGTATGAGCCATCCACTCAATTAAGCTTGAAAATATACCAACTAAACGTTAAGCTTAAAATTGCATTATTTTATGAATGGATGTTAATCGCTCTCCTCAAGAACCATATGCTAAATTTGTAACTTATCCCTAAAAACCATTATTTTATGAGTGGATGTTAACGGATGAAGTCTTACGGGCTGCAAAATCAACTTGCTGGTGTGCCTACAATGTCATAAGTTATATTCATTTGAATATAGCTCTATAATGTTGTAATGAAATCACAACAAAGTTGAAGACATCACACATTTAGATTTTAGACCATAGTATGCAGGATCAATATAAAAAAAATTCCTATATCAATGTCAATCCAACATCAGAAATTGAGCCAAATAACATTGGTTTCCTACTACTTCTACAAAAACACGTAAAAAAGAATTGGATAATCTATTAGACCATAGAATGCAGATCATTCATAAATGCATTAAACATTCATCATCCGCTCTCATGGCTCATTCATAAGTGCATCTCGTATCGCGGCACATACTGGGATACAGTCTTTATTCATTCCTATAGAGAAGGTAATCGTGCTGCTGATTAGCTGTCGAATTTCGTAGGGTTGTGTTCCTTAAGTCACTATAAGTTTGGTGTGCCTCATGCATGCCTGCAAGATATCATCGCTCATGCTAGTAGAAGTTTAGCTTTAAGCAGAATTGTCCGCTCGCAACCATGAGCTTCCATTTTTTCCTTTTTCCTTTCCTTTTTCCCCCTGGCGTTTAGCCTTCCTCTGTCAGCTAAAAAAATATATAGGAATAAGATTTATAACTTATTGAATATATTTATATAAAAAAATTAAAAATCAATAAAATATAATAGTAATTAAAAAATAGTCGAACTTATTAACAAGTTTCAAACTTTCAGGTTCTTTAACGTTCGAGCCAATCCTAAAACTCGAACCGGGTCCTATCAAACCGATCTTTGATAGATTTTTAAGGCAATCAAAACTTCAAAACTTCCCTACAACATAATATCAGAAAAGGCCATGCTATCAATTCAAAGGCTGCCAAAGATAGCAGCATCAGCAATGGTGAAAATATCTCAACTACTTTCTATCATTCAAGACGAGTTTTTTTTACCACAACGGGTTTTTGATACCTTGGTTTTATTATATATCCAAATTCCAAACCTTTTGGAACATTTTCTGATATTGTTGTATGCATTTTTGTATCAATAGCATACAAATTTCTCTCTCGGGATACAGATAACCCAATCCAAGTGTTCGTTCGGCCTATTGTGTTTGCATTTGGTCTGTCATATTGTAGACGTTATTGACATCATACAGAAAATAGGCCAGCCTCACGTGAAAAGAGCAGAGAAATTTTCTCTGGCACTGCTCACTAAGTTGCACGAAAAAGGATGCAAAACGCAGAAAAGCTAATGAAGAAGAGTTTCCGTGCAACATAGCTGCTCGCTTCTGCTGCCACCAATTACTTTTGGCTGCAGAACAAGATTGGTGGAGAGAGCTTTCGTGCTGTTTATAAAGACAAACTTCTAGATCGTCATCAAGTAGTGCTTAAGAAAATGTCTAATGCCACTCAAACGTTTTAAGTGATAATACCACATTTCAAACCTCATTCTATTACACACTTAATCACACCAGTAACATATTCCAAATTATTCCACAGTAGAACAACATTTGATTCATAATACATCCAAAACTACCCTAAATTATTGTTAATTAAGTATTTCTCCGCAGTATTACAATAGATTATATACCAAAATACAAACAAACTACCTTGGTGGGACTAATTTGTTTAGTAGCATTTTTCTATGAATTGATCACAGTGCTATGGTTTTGAGCATGAAATTAATCATGTAAATGGTCAAAGACAGGATAATCTAAAAAGCTTATCATCCCCATGTTTACAAAGCCCAAATATATCTTATAACCAAATGCATGCGATATAGTTCTTGGTAAAATATACAACAACAAGAATGGTAAAAATGAGAAAGATTGTGAAACACATTAGCATGCTGTTGAAGGTTATTATGGATAGCTTGTTTACTGTTAACCTACTGATTTCCTATGATTGGATTTTGTTTTTTAGCTACCAAATTACTATGTTCCTCTTCTCCGATTTCTACAACACATGCTCAGTAAACTTCTCTGATTTCTACAAGACATGCTAAGTAAACTGTGAGGACTCTTACCTCTCAAAAGACATGTAGGAGAAACACAATATGAGGCTGCAAAATCAGCTTGTTGGTGTGCCTACGGCGTCATAACTTTTGAATATAGCTCAATGAAATCACAACAAAGTTGAAGACTATGCAGGATCAATATAAAAATTCCTATATCAATGTCAATCCAACATCAAATTGAGCCAAATAACACTGACTTCCTGCTACTTCTACAAAGACACGTAAAAAGGAATTGGATAATTATGCTCCACCTACTGAAACAAAGACCTTGAACTTCAAGACGAAGAACTGGACAATTCCAAATATGATCCTTGTCTGTTCCAACATTCGCAAAATTATAATGATACTATGAAACTATATAACCCTTAACAGATATCAATTTAAATGTCACCCTTTTCATTATTAATTTTTCTTTTTAAATATTAAATGAGAAAGAAAAAGACAGAAAGAACATAAAACTAAGAATTGTTTCAAAACCCAATACTTGAATGTTGCTATCTCATTGATTCTTCATCAGCATTAACATTAGGTATTAAGAATTTTCATATGAAGCTATTAATAGGAGTAGGATTTTTCATTGACCGTCATTTTTCCATGAATTGATCACACTGTTAATTGAACAAAGGTTTTCTGCAGCAGAAAAGGCAGATAGATACAATTGCAAAATAGACAAAAGAAAGCATTTACTGTTACGACTCCCAACATAATTAAGTTTACATAACATTAGGCTTCACCTACTTCAATAACTATGCTTCAACATACACAAACATATTAAATACAAATATAAGGTACTTTCGAAGAATCCACAAACATGTATCAGGTATAAAAGCAGAAAAAAATGCAGCCTTGAATTAAGCAGATGAAGACTTCGATCCAAGTAATTCCACAACTATGACATAAACATAGATGCTCGAGAAATAAATCAAGTTGCATAACTAATTTTACATTGTAAGTTCATTATGTACGTGGATAGTTAATCTGTGTAGGCATATCATTTGCTAATGATTACTACGTGCATGGAAGAGTAATATATGTTTTGTTTATTTATATATTGTTTTTGAATTTTAACATTTAGATCTATTTTAACTATTAATTACAGTTAGCATCCACAAAGTAAAGACTTTGTACACGTTATTAGTGCAGCTAGGATCCGTAAGATGATTGGGGACCATACACCGGTTGATGGAATTATAGTGACCACCATTGGGTTTGAGGCATATAACCGTGGTGACAGTGAATTAGCGACGTATTCATAAGGTAACTGCATTTATCATGCGTTTGTGGTAATTGGTTGGGGGAAAGTCGAGGCAGAAAGCATATAGTTATATTATGATAGAACCGGTAGTATCTCGATTATGGCCGAGAATGTTTTGATGTATGTTTATCGTTACAAGTTAGAAGTGTCATTTTAAGTAAGTATATTGGTATCATTAATGGGTTAATACTCATATTTTTTCATACATTGATATCTATCTAATATTAGTTGCGCACCGATTGACTCATAATGTCCGCACTCAAAAGAGTGTCTGTCTAATTCGTTGTTGACCTCATAAATTGGAATCCCTCTTTCATGGCTTGCCGAAACTCACCTTTGATAAGGTTAAGAACTTCCTCCTTTAGTGAAAATTCTCTCTCTTTCCGTTTCGACCGCTCTTAGTCCCAATGCCCAGGAGACTTGGAAGCTGCCAAATTCTTTTTGTGAGCTTTATAACGACGAATCAAAGATTTGGTAGAATCATGACGAACATTCTTTTGCCACTTCGGGGATCTCGAACCTTCTTACTTGGTCATTGCTTGACCGGTGAAGGTAAGTGATGATGTCTTCGGTATCGAGAGTTGTTCGATCTTTCTCTTGATCTTCCTCTAATTACTTCAGGTTGGGACCCCTCAGAATGCCCCCTCTTCTTAGGATAGGTTTTATTCGTGTGATGTCCAGTAGGACAAGTAATGGAGCCCCTTCTTTCCGGAAACCTGCTTGTGTCTTTAGCCCCATTCAACTCCAAGCGCATAACTTCCATGTATGAAGCATGCTCAGCACGGAGGATATTCATCGACTCATGAACAGAACTCATATTATAAATCAACTCCTTTGTAAGACTATCTATGAAGCAACATTGTTCTGGATCCAATGATTCTAAACAAGCTTCGATTCGTTGGTCCAAAGCTAGTGTGACAAACATCGACACAATCAATTGATTACTAGAATCAACCAAACCACAATTATATGCGACATAATTGTTAGGAACGTTCTCCATCTTTGACCAACACGTACTTGGGATTGAATCGACGGCGGAATAACTTGCTAGAGAAGAGGCTCAATGGCAGGACGAACTACTGAAGAATGAACATAAACTATCTTATCACATAGATATCAATGTACCAAAAACATGGATATTAACCGACTAATGACACATGTACTTACCTAAAATGACATTTCTATTTTGTAACGATGAACATACATCAAAACACTCTCGGTCATAATAGAGACACTACCTACTCTATAATAATATAATTATACGCTTTCTCCCTCGACTTTCCCCCAACCAATTATCATAACCGCATGACAAAGGTAGTTTACCTTGTGAATATCGCCTATGTTACATGGAGTCGGCAAAAATGCCGCTGTACCGGTGTCGACACGACACGGATCGGGGTACGAAATTCGTGTCGGATTCGTAAGGGAACTCTCGGATACGACAAGCTCTAAAGGTCTGCCGCCGCCGCTGAGGAAGAAGGTCTGCGCCGGTGAGGATGAAGTTCTGCAGCGCTGTATGTTTTCATCATATTCATTGAGATGTAAACGAAGAAGAAGGTGCCAGCCCTAATAGGTTGGGCACCATTTTAAAAAAGAAATTGGGCCTAGATCCTTTATTCTGGGCCCCGTTTTTTTTAATCTGGGCCTCATGTACTTTTATCAAGTAGAGTCCTATTTAAAGTGAACTAATTACAAAGATAAAGTTTAGTAGTAGAGATAAATACATAGAGTATTTATTGGAATATATTTCATACTAATACGATTATCATATTTTTTATTAGTAAGGTCAATGGATCAAAAACGTAATAAAACTTATATGGGCCCCATGTAACTCTCAAATAAAATATATATACATAAATATACAGTATATATAAATATATAAAAAAAATTATTCCCGTATCCCCGTACTGTTGAAACACCTTTCCACATGATTTTTATTTGACAAAATTATTTAAGTATAATTAAATATTCTATAAACACACTAAGTTTATGTCACGTCCGTGACTAATTATTATTATTATTTTATGAAAGTTGATTTCAATAGATAGTATTTTAAGTATATGATTAAAATCAAAGAAAATTTGCATATCAATTTGAATTAATTTTTCGGAATAACAGTTCGAAAACATCATTTAATTTGATTAGACTCGAGATAAAATTGTCGGACTAATTTTTATATTTTTTATAAAAATCGAGATCGGTTATATATAGTGAATTTTTATAATTAAAGTAATAAATAACAATTACGGATAAAAATGTGATAAATGAGGTGTAATTATGTGAATTAAAAGTATTAGGAGTTAAATTGAAATTTTGTAAATTCCACAAGTCCTAACTCTAAGCTAAATTCGTAGTAAAAGGTGTGGAAATTAATTAAATTGGAATAAGTAATTTGTAATAAATATGTTAGAATTTAATGGAAAATTTATAATTGGTAATAGAAGGTGCTAGAATGTATTTAATTAAATCAGGAGAAGGGGTTGGGGGAGATAATCTAATTAATTAGGGAAAAACCCTTCACTTTTCTTCCTCACTTCTCTCTCTCGATTGCTTCTCTGGGGATTCAATTCCTTCCTCACTTTTCTTTCAATTGGAAGTAAATAAAAGCTTTGATGGTTCGTTTCTCTTATTCCATTCATGGTCGCCGATGAGATGAACTCACCTATCTCCATTTCTCATTGATTGCATTCCGATTCGCTGTGGGGTGCTCTTGGTTTCAGTTAGATGAAGTTATTTCTCCTAGTTTGGTATGGTTTCAATCTCCCTTGGTCGGATCTTGACATGCAATCCGATTTATGCTTCCTGTTGTTTTTACCGGAGGTCCAAAGTCTTTCAAGAGTATATGGCTATCGTTAGCTTTTTCTCGCAATTCCTAATGATGTGATTTGTACATGCACGACAATTTCGAGGGTAAATCGACTTCCTTCATGTTTCATTTTATTTTTCTGTTCTGTCTGAGATTTTACTTACAGATGTATACATATTGTTATTCCCTGAGTTCTTCAAACTCAGATCGCATGTCCCTACAGTTGTTCGGTTGGGTTTGGACTAAACTTGAAAGGAGGAAGCTAACCTCCTGTATTGATTTTGTGGGTTTTTATTTCAGATTAGGGACGTGGTTTCTTTGTTCGGTAAAAAGAGGACCATGTTATCCGTTTTGTGAAAAAAAAAAAAAGAGAAAACCGTTAGTTTGGTAAAAGATTCGTGTTAGATTTGGGTTAATTCGTTTGGTAAGAACGAGTTGTTTGGGGGTAAAAACAGTATTGTTAGACGTTTGTGTTGGATCTGTTTGCTAAAAATAATTTGTTCGGTAAAAACAACTCATTTGGTAAAAATGGTTCGTCTGGGTAAAAAAAAAAAGTCGAGTTGGACGTTTGAATAGATTTGCTTGGTAAAAATTGATAAAAATATTCGTTTAGTAAAGATAGTTGTATTAGATGTTTTAGTTTGATTTGTAAAGTAAAAATGATTTTTTTTTTTTTTTTGTAAAAGAGTTCCGTTGGACGTTTCAGTCAGATTCCTTTGGTAGAAAGGGGGTAATTTAAGACATTGAGTCGGTTTTGAATCGGGTTTCTTCATAGAAGAGCTATTTTAGATTGTGAGATGGATTCGTTTGGTAAAAAGAGACGTGTTGGACTTTGAATTGGATTTGTTCGGTATAAAAAGAGTTTATGCACTAGAGTAAGTTTAGTTTTAGTTAATTACATGACATTAATCAATTCTATAAATGAAAGAATAAATAATAGTAACAATAATAATAATAACAAAATACATGGTAATCATACCATTCAGAACTCATTTAATAGATGATTAAGGCTATAGAATTATTTGATAAAATGTATAGTTTAAATTTAATATATATACATATACACGCAAGGCTAAAATGAAAAATAAATCATCTACATCATTCAATTAATAAGTAATCAGGAGAAAGAATCATATGTAGTTAGATATACCATGAATAATTTTGTATTAAGAACGTAATAAGTTCTGAGATAATTTTATTGAGCTAATTTTATCGAAGTAATGGTTATGGAGTGATATATATATATATATATATATATATATATATATTCATATTTAAGAAGTCATGGGCCGTTACTGAATACTCGTATGTTTTGTTATGTTGTCTCATAGTGGTACTCGATGCCTTTTAAGGTTGGACGTCATAACTTAATTATGATTCGTTGATGAAATAATTTGATAATTATATAATTTTATTGAATTATTAGTAAAATATAATGATTTGTGTGTGGGAAGAAAATGGTTCCCTTAAAAATTGAGTAGAACTACGTGGTTTTGATTCTCGGTTTAATTATTAAAAGACGTTCGGGATACGTAGGAAGCTTGATAGAATTATCAAGTCTAAGCCAAATAATTGATAAAACTTTAGGTCGTCCAAATAAATTTTTATCTATTAGAAAATAGATTCGTGTTTCAGACCGAAAGGTGTTCGCTATCCTATACTTCTTGCATACCTGATGCCGTTTTGAGTTGGGTGTGACAGTTTAAATGCTTTGATTTATTACACTAATGTTTGTTCAATGTTGAGTTAAATTGCTTATAAGACTATAGATTAAAAGGCCCAAGCCTAAATATGGAAGTCAAAGCCCAAAGTCAAACAGACCAATACCACTCGGTCCGCGTGATCAGAACGCTGCCGTTGTGTAAAAGAAAACTCAGCTCCGCGGAGGAAGGATCGAGAAGATCCACGTAGATAACTTCGGAACGAAGCTGCTGAGTTGATTCGACAAATAGTACAAGACAGCAGCTGAGCAAGAACAACTTCCAGACAAAATATTTCTACTTTGGGTAAAGTGTAGAAGACACATAAAGCTGTCTAGTTGACATTACCACAAATGGAGAGACATTCTGCCGGACTGACTAAAAGCTGCTCAGCACTGACCGAAGACAGAAGATGCATGAATCTGATTGGCTGAGAGGACTGAGCAAAGGCTGAGTGACAACGACAGGAAGCCATTTGTCTCCAACGGTTATTTCGAAATTCGAAATGACTAATGTCCAGACGTCTCTATAAATAATGCCATCAGAAGCTTCATTACATACAGAACTTGATAAAGCCATTACGCTGACCAAATCTCTACGCAAAGTTCTGCAAGAAAAAGCAAAGCAGCCTTACACTAAATTTCATATCTTTTGTGTAAAAGTCTAGAGTGATTATTCAATCATCTAAGGTGTCTTAGCAATCATTGTTTAGGACAAACATTTATCATTTCTAGAGATTAGAAAGGAGAGGCTGAGTACTCGGTTATAGTACTCAGCGAGAGATTAGGATTGAGTAGAGGTATAGAGGAAGGTACTCTTGTTATACTCAGTTGCTAAGATTGTAAAAGGTTTGAGGCTCTACCTTTAAAGAGTTCAGTAGAGAATTCGAAAGCTCGGAACGTGTTCCGGGGACAGGACGTAGGTTTAGAGGCTGAACCTGGATAAATCTGCTGAGTAACGTATTTCTTACCTTGAACTCCTTATATTTATAGTTTGCTTAAATAACCAAAAACTGACCAAGTCAAGAGGTCAAGCTGAGTTGTGCGCATTGAACATCTGAGCTCAGGAATAGACTCAAAGTGCTATCTCCTGACTCAAGCTAAGAAACTGACCTAGTCACCAGTTGACTAAGCCAGTATCTTGCTGTTAAAACCTTTTTTCCTAAGGAAAAGAAGTCTGCCCTAACAAAAAAAATTAGAATAGTTCCTAACCCCCATTGGAACTATACTTGTAACATTATAAGGGACCAACAAGTGGTATCAGAGCTTTATAAGCTCACTGTAAAAGGTTTAACCACCTTGAGCTGATCCCCACTATGGGCGAAAACAGCACTCGGTTTCTCCCAGGAAACCAAACAACTCAGATATCGCCTGAGGGGTTGCCCATTACTCGCCCTCCCCTATTCTTCGAGTCTAACTATACCTTTTGGAAGAATAAGATGAAAAATTTCATTCAGGCTACAAATATGAGTGCCTGGCTATCTATAGTCCAAGGCCCATTTGTACCTGCCGAAGTTGTGGCTGGCCAAACAGTTGTAAAAGCTGAGGCCAAATGGACAGAGGATGATCTCAAGAAGCTTCAAAATCACGCTTCGGCTATTAATATGCTTCACTGTGCGCTCGATGCTGCAGAATATAATAAAATTTCAGGTTGTGAGTCGGCGCAAGAGATCTGGAAGAAGCTGGAAGTCACTTACGAGGGAACCAATAAAGTAAAGGAGTCCAAAGTGAACCAACATATGAGATTGTACGAGCTGTTCGAAATGAACAATGATGAGGGCATTTCAGACATGAATGCAAGATTTACAAACATCATAAATGAGCTCAAGAGACTTGGAAAAATCTTCACTGAGGAAGAAAGTCAAAAATATTCTCAGAAGTCTCCCTAAAGACTGGCAAGCAAAGAAGACCGCTGTTGAAGAAGCTCAGGATCTAACCACCTACAAGTATGATGAACTCATCGGCTCACTGCTGACCCATGAGATCTCAATGAAAAACTTTGAGGTGAAGGAGAAAGAAAAGTCTGAAGACAAGAAACAAAAGTCTCTTGTCATGAAAGCCGACTCCACTGATGGGAGTTCATCAAACGACGAGGAGATGACTATGTTCACAAGAAAGATGAAAAGGTTGTTCAGAAAGAATGACAAATATTCTAAGAAGCCTTATAAGAAGTTTGATAAGTACAAAGCTGACTCTAGTGACAGCAAGTACAAGAAGGACAACTCAAAGCCTATCACTTGCTTTGAATGTCATCAAACTGGCCATATCAAGTCAAGCTGTCCTAACCTGAGAAAGGACAATAAGAGCGGCAAGAAGGCTATGGTGGCAACCTGGAGTGACAGTGATGAGTCTTCATCATCTTCAGAAGCTGAGGCCACTGAGTCAGCAAAGATCTGTTTCATGGCAGATGAACTTGCTGAGCCGTGTACTTCTGAGCATACTGACCAATCCATTGCATCTGACAATGAGGAACAATCCAATGAGGTAATATCACTGCCTCTACTCAGGAATGAAATGATTAATGCCCTGAGTGATCTTTATACCCTTGTTAAAAAGACTAACAAAAAGGTTAAAGCACTCAGCAGGCAATGTGATGAGGTAGAAGAGGTCAAGCTGAGTGACCTTCGATATCTCCTTCAAGACAATTCACTTTTGCATAGCAACGTTGAAACTATGCACAAGTTTGTCACTGAGGTCCAATCAGATTCTAAGAAACTGAGAAAGGACATCACATCTATTCAGAACCAACTTAAGGTTCCGAATAAAAGAAATATTCCTCTGAACACTCAGTACAAACGTACGAGTCAGCAGAGAAGCAATCCTCAGCGGAATGTCCAATGTGACTTCTGTGGAAAGAGAGGACACACCACAAAGGTGTGTTGGCATGCTCAGCATTGGGGTGCTGACCAGTCAATAAAATTTCCAAAACAGAAGGTTGATAACAAGTGGAGAAATTCCGAAAATCTTTTGTACATGTGGGGGCGTCGTTGGGTTCGACGGGGGGAAGCTCCGATGCCAAAGTCAGTAAAGAATTGGAGAATAAACTGAATTGACAAGGGAAATAGAGAGCATCGAATGTGTGTACCCTTGATAGCCTTAGATGTAGGCTATATATATAGTTATGAAGTTTTAACTCCTCGGTTCTATTAATGCTTCATTAATGGCGAGTTATGGACTCTCTTTAAAGTGGTCGTTTAGCTAATTGATAGCTCATTTAATGGCTTTTACTGCCGAATTGGTTTGACTGTTATAATGGCGAATCGCGTTGTCCAATGAGATTTGCCTTAGAGATTCGCCCGTGGAACTCGTGTGGCGTAACTTTTGGGGATCAGCCCATCAGATCTCTTTGGTACGTTGTGTTCAGTCAATACGCGGCGTTTCTTGAGGATAATATCATTTTCGGACCTCGGGATAATATCAGAATATTATCAGAAGCCCTCCCGAAGTTCCTAAAAGTCCTTTAGGGCTTTTGAGTTTCCTTGTGCCGTCATGATTACCAGCATTAAATGAATGCTCTGTTTAATGCGATACGATGAATGACACGTATCATTGGCGCGCCGCTCGAGGGAAGTGGACAACGTCTTCTTTCCCTTCCTTTTCCTTTTCTTCTTCCATTTGTTCTTTTCTTCTCTATTTTCACTCTCCTTTCTTGCTCAGAGCTTTTTCAGAGTTTTCGGATTTCTTCGAAGTTTATTCATGTAAGTGTATCTTTCTTGCTCTATTTCCGTCTATTTCTGAATGTTTAGAAGTTTCTTTTCGTCTTCCGAAGCAACTATTGAACTGTTTAATTTGACCTCCCCTTCCGACGTTGCATTTAGTTGGACTTCTTCTTCTTCTTCGTTGGAAATTTCTTTTTCTTCTGAACATACAAATAGTGCTGATTTAGCTGAGTTGCACAACTCGGCGTGTAATAGAGGTCAAACTCGTTCGAGTAGTTTTAGGAGAATTTCTGGGATGGATGCCTCTTCATCTGCCCCTTTTAGGAAGAAGGCACCTCGGGCAGATTCCACTTCGTCTCGTATGAGTGTCGCTGATCTAGCGGATCTGGCGAACCGCTTCCCTTGGATATCCAATTATGAAACTCAACTGGCAGAGGCACGTCATCGTCCCGCTAGTCCGCCAAACGATTTCCTGACTGTATATTATAGTCACTTTGAAAGAGGTTTTCAATTGCCTCTTCCAAAGATGATGGCGGACATCCTTGCATATTTTGATATTACCGTGTGTCAATTACATCCAAACGGCTGGCTAGATGTAGCTTTAGATTGTTATCTCGCTTCCAACTTAGCGGTAGTGTGTACGCCACGTATCTTTCGAGCTTTCCATAAGCCAACGAAACGAACCTCCGAGTCTTTCTATACGTTTGCCAAGTTTGGATCGTATGTTCCGTTTTATGGCAAGATGTCCAACGTCCATTGCTGGGATGAGAAGTTCTTCTTCGTGAAGATAAAGGAGGGCGAACCACTGGGTTTTCCATCATACTGGAACCTCATGCCTTTACACATGACGGGCGATATGCGTATTTTGACGAAAAGTGATGAAGTTACAGCGGAGACCCTGATGGGTGTTAAAGTGGGCGCATGGTCATACGCCGATGCCTTAGACTTCATGATGAACGATATCCCTTTAATCCACCGTGAGGAGGACAAGTTTATTTACTCAAAGATTGCCCAATTTGATCAAGGTAACTTGGTTTCTTCTTTGAACCTTAATTGCTTTATTGTTTTCTTTTGGCAGGGATGTAACTAAGGCCAATCACGCTCTTGCAGAAAAGCGCAGTAAGCGGAAGGAAGATGAGGCTCTCAAGAAAGGGCGAGCTGCGGGTTCCCAAATGTATACTGGGAAGCGACTAGTGGATTCAGCTGCTGATCCGCCTTTGAGAAAAAGAAAACCCCCTGCATCGAAGTTGATGGCGGATGCCTTGAGGTCCGCTTCTCCTACAATGGAGATGGAACAAGTAATTATTGCTTTTATATTCCTTTTATCTTTATTATGTTTTGATTCGAAATTTTGACCTTCATGCTTCTTGCACAGATGGCGAAGCCTGACCTAGGCAGATACTAGTCCACCAAGTATGGTGTCCAGGGATCGTTTGCGAACGAGGATGTCATTAATGACTTGGATGAGGCCTTCGGTCAGCTGGGTTTGGTTCAGAGCCAGCAGAACCAGATTCCTGGATCCACCCATGCGCAAAGGGCGAAGACGGAGCTGCTTACGGTTAGTCTTTTTGCCAAAGAGGGTCTGAATTTCGATAGAATAATGTTTTGATAAAATCGTTTTCTTCCTTGATAGATGTATGCTCGGATTCGTGCTATGGAATCTGAGCTTCTTCAAGGGGTGGCGGATAAGGCCACCATAGCGAGGCTGGAGAAAGAAGTTGTATCCGCCACATCCTCCATTGCCCAAAAGGATGCCGAGATAAAGCAACTGAAGGAGAAGATTGAGGCGGACAAAAAGGAGCATCAAAGTGCCTTAAACGCTGCGGAATTCATGGCTGGAGAGCAAGCTTACTACTATGGTGAGCTACTTATGGCGTACATCGAGGTGGCGTATCCTGACCTGGATTTTGCGGATCCTGAATTCAATGTTCCAGAACCAGATGAAGTTCGGAAGCTTGACAAGGTGGAGGACCTTAGAGGTTTCCTTCGCACCCGTGTCCAAAAGTTGATGAAGAGATCCGCGGAAGAAGGCAATATTTCAACCAGTTCGCCAAATGTGAATGAAGAGCTAGTGACTGATGGCACTGTTCCTGCTGAAGGAGTGTCATCGGTGGAAAAAGAAGTCCCGCCAGCAGGTGTATCCCCAGTTGTGGAGATGGACAACTCCCAAGCGAGTGTGTCTGGGGCGAAGAACGTTGAAGAGGATACCCCTGCTGGTGCTTAACTTATTTGTTTGTTTTTTTTGTAAATAGTACGATTGTTTTATAATCCTTATGTGCACTTATCTTTTTACTTTTACGTTTTGCGTAAGTGAGTAAATTTATAAGTTTTGTAGAAGGTGATTTGGAATAGGTGGCCAGTCATACTCCAGTGTGTGAACCTTTGTGAAGGTTTAGAAGCTGTTTTATTCCTTTTAGAGGAAGTAAAGCTGCCTTGGGGATCGAACTTGCTACCTATCTTTGAGGTGAAGTGATCCGCCTTTAGGACTTTTTGGAACCCTTCTTTAGGAAGAGTATTAGAGAGTGTAAAAACCTTGCATCCAAGGAATGTTTTAACCCGTTTATTGAGTGGCGATCATCCAAGGGCGGATCTGCCCTTGGGACTTTACTCCATCTTTGGAGGAGAAAAAGTAGTGCTTTTTCAATGTGGGAAGCGGTTGGATGCCCCCTCCCTTTTTAAGACTGGAATATTTATATTGCCGCGATAAAATCTTAAAAAAGAGTACAAATAATGAAACATGCTCATTTATTGATAGGAGATTCATATCTTTACAGTCAGTAAGTCTTATATGTGAGTCTCATTAAAACCTTTAACAAGAAAACTTCATGGAAAAAAAGCTTTATTAAAGGAAAAAGAGTACTCAAGACTTAGTTTTGCATTTTACTCTTTGGCAATGTATTTCTTAAGATTTTGGAGATTCCAAGTTCACGGCAGTGTACGTCCTTCCATATCTTGTATTTTGAAAGTGGCGGATCCAATCTTCTCTTCTATACGGTATGGACCTGTCCAATTGATCCCCAACTTTCCCTTTCCCTCATGGGATTGGATTCCTTGCGGAGCACTAGATCTCCTTCATTTAGATCCACAAGCTTGGCGTTTTTATCATGATAAGCTGCGATGCGCTATTTATATGCCGCCATACGGACATATGCTTTGTCTCTCTTATCTTCCACTTGATCAAGACTTTCTCGCAATCTCTGATGGTTCTCATCTACACAATAAAATGCAACTCTGTCACTTGGGACCTGTATTTCAACAGGGATGACAGCTTCTACGCCATGAGACAGGGCGAAGGGTGTTTCACCCGTAGCCGTTCGAGGAGTAGTGCGATACGCCCACAAGACACTCATCAACTGGTCCGCCCATTTTTTGTCATGTTCACCCAGTCTTTTCTTTATTCCTTTCACGATTGTCAGATTCGTGACCTCGGTCATACCGTTGGATTGTGGATAATAAACAGAAGCGAATCTGTTCAGAATGTCCAATTTCTCGCAGAAAGTTTTGAACTCCACACAATTGAATTATGTTCCATTATCAGAGATGATGGTGTGTGGAACACCATACCTTCCCACAATATTGTCTTTAACAAACTCCACCATTCTTTCTGCTGTAATAGATGATACTACTTCTGCCTCTACCCATTTGGTGAAATGATTTACTGCCACTACCACATATCTCCTCTGTTTACGTGTGGTTGGAAATGGTCCGACAATGTCTATTCCC
The DNA here is from genome assembly GCF_963576675.1 of Euphorbia lathyris. Taxonomy (NCBI): domain Eukaryota; kingdom Viridiplantae; phylum Streptophyta; class Magnoliopsida; order Malpighiales; family Euphorbiaceae; genus Euphorbia; species Euphorbia lathyris. Next base: position 459,053 of record NC_088918.1, read on the forward strand.
CAGATGGCGAAGGGTCTACCCTCAACGATTGGTCTCTGGAGATGATGGGCGGTATGTGATTCATTTGCATGTATTTGACAGTTATGGCAAGTTTCTACCAACTTTTGTGCGTCAAGCTCGGCCGTAGGCCAATAGAACCCTGCTAATCGAGATTTCTTTACTATGGAGGCGGATGCCTCGTGTGCTCCGCATACTCCTTCGTGCAGCTCTTTAAGGACCTTTTGTCCCACTTCTGGCAAAATGCATTTTAACCAAGGGTGGCTAAAAGATTTTATGTAAAGGTAGTCATTAATGACTGAGAAATAGGCCGCCTTTCTGACTATCCGCCGAGCCTCTTCTTGGTCTGTTGGTAATGTTCCATTCAATAGGTACTGGCAAATGACTGACCTCCAATCATCTTCTCCCATTGTGATGAAGGCTATCTCCTCTGAGACAAATGCGGGAGCTGCTTTGATCTCGAAAGGACATTGTGGATCCGCCCAGTTGTCCTCACTGCAAGCCATTTTATCTAGGTGATTCGCTTCAGTATTTGATCCTCTGGGTACATGAACTAACTCCCATTTGGTGTCCTTGGCCTCCAGGTGATCCAGTAGTTTTTTTACTTCAATGACGTATTTGGCCAAAACATCGTCTTTTACCTCGTAATTTTTTATTACTTGATTAACCATCAATTTGGAGTCACTATAGATCACGATCCGTTCTGGGGTAATCTCTTTTAGCAGGCGTAGCCCCAATATTAAAGCCTCATACTCCGCTGCATTGTTAGTCGCCAGAAAATCCAATTTGGCTGCATATCGTAGCTTTATATATTGAGGACCTTTGATTACAATTTCAATTCCTGCTCCTTCTGATGAGGAAGCCCCATCCATATACATCGTCCATTCTTCAACTTGAACTTTTGGGAGGCTCACCCCCTCGTCAGCGAATTCATTCACGAAGTCTGCCAAGACTTGACTTTTCAAAGCTGATCGGCCCTCGTACCGTACGTCAAACTCTCCTAGGCGGATTGCCCACTCCATCAATCGCCCTGAGGTGTCTGGTTTCTGCAGCACTTTTCTCATGGGTATATGTGTCCGAACTATAACAGTATGAGCTTGAAAATAGGGCCTGAGGCGGATGGCGGTGGTGACAACGGCTAAAGCCATTTTGTCTAATTTGGAATATCTAGTTTCAGCATCCTTCAATACTTTGCTCACATAATAAATTGGATACTGCTGACCATCTTCCTCCCTTATCATGACTGTACATATGGATTTGTCAGTAACCGAAACGTACATATAAAGATTCTCACCTTTTAATGGTCGACTCATCAAGGGTGGTTCTGTGAGGAACCGTTTGATCCCTTCGAAGGCTTGTTTGCAATCCTTGTTCGATTCGAATGCATTTTGCTTCTTGATGACCTCATAGAAGGGCTGACATCTGCGTGCCAAACAAGAAATGAACCTGCCCAAGGCTATTATTCGCCCATTAAGGTGTTGTACCTCCCTTACGTTCTGCGGTGCTTGCATCTCGAGTACAACTTTAATTTTATCAGGATTGGGGCTTACTCCCTTCTGGCTAATCATGTACCCTAAGAACTTTCCATATGTGGCACCAAAGGTACATTTTTCTGGATTTAACTTGATGTTATGGCGCTGGAGTACGCCCAGTACCTCCCTTACATCTTCTGCATGCTTCTCCATAGTGGTACTTTTGATGATCATGTCATCTACATAGACGGAGAAGTTATCACCTTTGTTATCCGCGAATATTTTGTTCATCATCCGCTGGTAGGTAGCCCTTGCATTTTTCAGCCCGAAGGGCATTGCCTTGAAACAATATGTAGCTTGATGGGTTACAAAGGAAGTTTTAATTCTATCCGAAGGCTCCATGGGAATTTGATGATAACTCGACTTTACATCAGTAAAAGAGTACATGGCGTGCCCTGCGGTCCCATCCACAAGGATATCAATGCATGGCAAAGGATAGTTGTCTTTGGGACAAGCCTTATTGAGGTATGTGAAGTCAATGCACATACGATACGATCCGCCCGCTTTTTTAACGAGAACTACGTTCGCCAGCCCCTGGGTATACAATACCTCTTCAATTGCATCCGCCCGTTTAAGCTTGGCGATCTCTTCTTCAATCACCCTCTATCTTTCAGGGCCATGTGTTCTCCGTTTCTGAGCACTTGGAGTTGCATCGTGTCGATGTTCAGTTTGTGAGTGATTATATCTGGACTAATTCCGGGGAGAATTTCATCCTTCCAAGCAAAGACACCCTCTGCATCATGGAGAACCTTGGTGATTGCTTCCTTAATTTCCCCTCTGAGTCCTTTTCCCATTCGCACCTGTTTTTCATCCACCAAAAGGTACATTTCTATTTCGCCCAAGGCCATTGTCACAAGGTCTTCTTCATTATCTCCTTGAGACTGTGGGCGAATTGCTAATGATGTCGTGTACGTCTCCTGAGCCACCTTCTGGTTTCCTCTGATCATTACACCTCCCTTGGCCGTAGGGATGTAAAGAGCTAAGTGGCGTATGGAGATAAGGGCAGCCACTTCAGAGATGAAAGGTCGTCCTAGGATAATATTGTAGGCTAACTGACCGTCCAGGATAGAAAATTCCAGATCGCCCTTCCAGACCTGATCTTCATCTGTTAGTTCACAATCTAATGTTACCTGGCCTTTTGTTTGGATGGTATGTCCTGTCACTCCCAGGATGTCTACCACGGTGGTTTCCACCTGGATTGGGTCAACCATAAGTTTAGCAAAGGCTCCTCTTGTGATGACATTGCAAGAACTTCATGTGTCTATCATTACTCTTTTCAGTTTCCAGCCTTCTATCATCATAGTAATGACGAAGGCATCTGCATGAGGAGGGACCTCTGGACCAATATCCGCAAACGGACGATTAAGCGATGCTCTATCCAGAGCCATGGTTTTTGCTTTCTTCAGCACAGGTTGATACCCAGGTCCGCCTGCTATGACATTGATAGTCCCTTTTGCCTTTTTCTTTGGATCATCTTTGGATCTATCACCGTCTCCTTTCTTACCATCACCCTGAACGAATCGGTCCAACTTTCCTCTCTCAATAAGCATTTCTATCTCCCTGGCTAACTCCCAGCACGCGTCTGTGTCATGGCCATTTTTCCTGTGATATTTGCAATAATTTTTGGGATTTCTGCCAGTATTAGTATACTCCCCCCGTTTTGGATCGGGGTATGAAATGCTCCGCTTGTGCTGGCTGTTCTCGATCCACATGAGTATTTCGCTTGTAGAGGCATTGAGAGGAGTGAATGATGGAACAAATGCCGATTTGTTTCGAGAGCCTCTTCGCCGATTTCTAGAGGAGGAATCCCGATGCTTGTCCTTCTCGCGATCACGACTATGGGATTCGCCTTTGGCTTTTTGAGCAGGAGACAATGACTCTCGGCGAATGTCATCTACCTCCATAAAAGCTTGGCATCGCGCAATTAAGTCGGCCATATTGCGGGGTTTTTTCTGAATCAAATCTTCCTGCAAGCTTTTACACGTGGTATTTTTTGCTAAGGCCTCCGCTGCTATGGAGACATCCACATCAACAATGCGTATGCACAATTTGTTGAAGTTATCTACGTACTCCCGAAGAGGTTCATTCGCTTTCTGTTTTAATTCAAAAAGCTTGCGTGATTTGATTACTGGAGGAATACATCCGGCAAATTTAGCACAGAACTCCCTACTTAATTGATCCCAACTGTCGATGGATCCTGGTGGCAAAGATTGGAACCAATCATATGCTGGACCGTCCAAGGTAGTGATAAACATCCTGCACAAAACCACCTCACTAACACAGTTAAGACTGAGCAACATCTGATACTTCCTTGCATGGGCCTCCGGGTTGTTGATAGGGGTCAAAAACCCCTATCTTTGGGTATGGTTTTAGGACGGTTTTTAGTGTTATTTAGTTAATAAGCGAGCAATCCTCGCATTTTAATGCTTTTGCGTGAGTTAGTTACAAATTGGGAATGTTTTATTTACTTTTCGTCGTTTAGGCTAATTTTATGACCAATTAAGGCAAACACGGCCAAAAAGGCATGCATATTACAATTCCGTTATCTTTCATGGCGAATTGATCCGTCAAAAGTCGCACCAAATGAAGCGTTTGTCCAAAATGAGCGATTGGCGGGTCAATTTAGCCCTTTGCACTAATGTTTTTTGGAGTTTCGTGCATGCGCAGGGAAGTTCGGGCGAAGAAATCGAAGTTTCTGGACATTCGGCAGTTCGCGGAGCCTCGGCGGGCAAAGCCGCTCGCCGAGTAGGCACTTGCCTGCTCGCGGCGAGCAGACCCTCCTGCTCGGCGAGCAGACCCTCCTGCTCGACGAGCAGACCTGCGGGAATTGGCCAAAAAGACCAATTCCGCCCCCACGAAGCCACGATGGACCCCACGACTTCCTGCACCGATAAGGATACGAAAATAGGTCAAAATTAGGCCCGATACGCGGCTATAAATAGGATTTTCCCATTGTAAATTAAACATCTTTTATTTTTGCAATTTTTTAACCCTTCACCTTGAGAAATCCTCTCCACCTCCTCCATAACCTTCAAACCTCCATTGACGACACCTCCGAAGCTCCGTTCACCGAGGATTGCTCAAGCTCCATCCTTAAGTCCTAGGAAGACGCCTGCATTGGTAGACAGGTTCCCTGAAAGGGATTTTTCTTCTTTTATAATCTGTTTATCCTCTGATACATGTTATGAATCTTAGGCTTATTGTAACTTCGTGACAATGTTCTCCATCTTTGATATATATAATAAGTTTTTGTTCATTCAATTGTGTTAATGTTTTAACCTTTGTCTTACGCTTTGTCTGATTGGATTAACTCATTCGATAATCCCAAAATCAAGTTGGCACATATTGCGAGCTGAATCTGACCTAGTCAGTGCCTATAGGATTGACGACCCTATAGAAGATTAAGCCCAAATTGCTGAGCCTTAGAGCTAGTTTCGGCCTCACAAGGGAATCACGAACTAGGGACTTTAGGAGGATAGGTCGGGTTAATCGCCTCGGACATAAGTGACTTAGGTTTTAATTCAATTGTTTAAGCAATCTATTTCCATTATCATCGTATCCCTTCACGTTCCTTTAGATAATTGCATTGGTAAAAGATCACTTAGGAGTAGTTTAACTTAATTAGGGGTAGAGTAACGTAGTTAGAATTAGATAACTTAGCTAGGAATAGTATAATTCAACCTAGGAGTAGATTAATTTAAACAAAACCAACTCAAACCCCCCTAAGCCTAGATAACACCTAAACCAAGTAGCTTGATACTTGCAGAAATAAATCCTGTGGACGATAACCTGGACTTAAACCAGAAATTTATTACTTGATAACGACGGGGTACACTTATCCCTTAGTGAGTTCTCATCTCGAGTTAGGTGAGGACGCATTTAGTTTTTGGCGCCGTTGCCGAGGATTTATTTCTTTTGCAATATCGAACCAAAGGTCGAATTGTTAGTTTAGGCATTCGTTTATATCTATATCAACTGTTTATACCATCTATACTTGTTCATATCTTCTATAACTTTGTGAACATATTACCATATCACACGATTTATAGGATTGTAATATTTGTATACTTGTAGGAACTCTATTTTAGCGGTTATGGATAACAGACTTCCAAAACCGTCCATGGCAGAACTCAACGAGAAAATGGATCTCCTTGTGACCTCTTACGGCCGCAAGAACCAACCAAGGGCGTCACCCCGCCCACAGTACGGTCAGAATCGCCACGGTGAGGTATGTCATGTGCCTAGAGGTGAGAATGTAAGTCACTTGGGTAGTCATCAAAGGTATAATTCTGAACCCCCAACTTACGATTATCGGGAACATACACGATACCCGCCCGAGTTATATATGACTCCCGCGGATAACTTCCCATATTCTCCCTCTAACTCTGATCTTTTTGACAGGCGAGAACAGCGCTCGGAGGAGATACTGGCATTATTGGAGGACATCTCTACCCGCCTCACTGCCACTGAAGCAATCTGCAACGCATTAAGCAGACAGATCGCCGTAATCAGACAGGAAGACAGAGAATGCCGAGAAGCGATCGCTTCATGTGAGGAGACGGTTCAGGCCATCGCTTTGCGTAGTGGTAAAGAAATCGATACACTCTGATAACATTGTGATATTATCCTAAGGACCACAAAGGATATTCTCCAGGCGGAACGCCATTCTTCAGCCGGCCGGGCGTATCTCAAAGAGAGCCTCATAAGGCTGATCTCCAGATCTGGGCAACCAGTGATGAATGCTCCTTTGAAGGAGGCTGGTCCTAAAAAGGACACTGGGAAATGCCCAGCAGTTGAGCTTGAGGTTCCTGTGCCTAAGAAGCACAAGACTGCTTCTTCTAAGCTCATGGCGGATGCCCAGAAATCCACCCCTTCGAAAGCTGCGGTAGAAGAACAGGTAATCCTGTTTGATTTATTTGTCTTTGATATGCCCAAATTCTAACTCTCCTTTTTCGTGCAGGTAGTAGGCCCCGTCCAGGGTGCAAATTGGACTGCCAAATATGGAACACTTGAGACTTTCAAGAACGAGCAGATAATCAATGTTGTTGATGAAAAAATGAGCGAACTAAAGGCTATTCAAAAGAAGCAGAGCCGTGTTCCTGCTGCTATTCATATACAACGATCCAAGGCGGATCTGTTGGAGGTAAGTTAGCATTTGTTGGTATGAAATTCTCTATTAGAGGAAATGATAATCTAATGAGATATGGCTTGTGACAGATGTACTCCCGGCTTCGAGCCGTTGAAACGGAGATTATCCAAAATGTGGCGGATAAGGCCACGATTGAAAGCTTGGAGAAGGAGGCCTCACTCGCCGCAGCTACCCTTGCAGAGAAGGAAACAGAAATTGGACTAAAGAGGGCCGCTCTTGCCAGGATGGAGGATGAAATTTCCCAGAAGAATGCTGAATTGAGCCAGAAGGATTCGAAGCAGATGCAACTGTTCCGCCGGAAGGCGTTGAGGCGGATGTAACTGTTCTGCCTGAAGGTGGGGCATCTGAGCCTAGAGTAGACAACTGCATTGCAAGTGTATCTGGAGAGAAGAATCCAGAAGGAGAAATAGTCCTAGATGTATAACTTTTTTGCTTGCCTTAATGTATAAACAGTACAATTTTATAATGTTTAAAGCACATTAATTTAGCGCAAAGTTTATAGAATGTGTGATAGAGTAGGTGATCAGCCATACCTAATAAATGAACCTTTGTGAAGGTTTAGATAAGCTGTTCTATTCCTTCTGCAGGAAGTAAAGCTTTGCCCAAGGAATCAACTTGCGACCTATCTTTGAGGTGAAGGGGATCCGCCCGTAGGACTTGTAATGAGACCTTCTTTATGAGAAGCGTCGTGCTTAAGAGTGTAAAAACCTTGCGTCCAAGGGATGTTCTAACTCGTATGTACCAGAAGATGCTAAAAAATGAACCAATTTAATGCATGGTGACCAATTAAGGGTAAAAAATGAACCAATTTGGTAGGTACCCCCCTCAACTTGCATCAAGGAATATTTATATTGCTTTGTACTAAAAGCGAAAACATAAATGACACATGAATTTGGAAACAACTTCATTTATTAATAAGAGAAAGATTACATCTTAATAGATCTTATATGTGAGCCTCATTAAAACCTTTAATAAGAAAAACCACATGGGAAAAAAGCTTATTAAAGGAAAAAGAGTACTCAAGACCTGTACATTGCGAACTAATCCTTGGAGAAATACTTCTTCAGATTCTGTAGATTCCAAGTTCTGGGCAAGGTACGCCCGTCCATGTCCTGCAATCTGAAAGTGGCGGATCCGATCTTTTCCACTATGAGATAGGGTCCTGTCCAGTTGATCCCCAATTTCCCTTTGCCCTCATGGGATTGGATTTTGTCTGCCTTGCGAAGCACCATATCTCCTTTCTGGAGATCCACTACCTTGGTACTTCTATCATGATATGCAGTGATGCGCTGTTTGTAAGCCGCCATCCGTACGTAAGCTCTGTCCCGTTTATCTTCAACCTGATCAAGGCTATTTCGCAACCGCTGATCATTCTCATTTTCACAATAGAACATAACGCGATCACTGGGAACTTGTATTTCTACGGGAATGACCGCTTCCACACCATGAGAAAGGGCGAAGGGCGTTTCTCCTGTGTCGGTCCTAGGAGTAGTCCGATACACCCACAAGACATTGGTTAACTGGTCCGCCCATTTTTTGTCATGTTCACCCAGCCCTTGCTTTATGCCTTTCACAATTGTCCGATTTGTGACTTCAGTCATACCATTTGATTGAGGATAATAGACTGATGAAAATCTATTCAGGATGCCCAACCCTTCACAGAACTCTTTAAACTCTGCACAATTGAACTGAGTTCCATTATCAGAAATGATAGTATGTGGAATACCGTACCCACTAACGATATTATCTTTGATGAATTCTACCATCCGCTCTGCAGTGATAGTTGATACGGCTTCGGCTTCTACCCATTTGGTGAAACGATCAACAGCCACTACAACATATCTCCTTTGCTTGCGAGTGGTTGGAAAAGGTCCCACGATATCAATACCCCATACAGCGAAGGGCCTACCCTCAATGATTGGTCTTTGGAGGTGCTGGGGAGTGTGTGAATCATTTGCATGAATTTGGCAGCTATGACAAGCTTCCACCAATTTTTGAGCGTCCAGCTCGGCTGTGGGCCAATAGAATCCTGCTAATCTGGACTTTCTGACAAGAGTGGCGGATGCTTCGTGAGCTCCACAAGCTCCTTCATGTAGCTCTTTAAGAACTCCTTGTCCCTCTTCTGGCAAAATACATTTTAACCAGGGATGATTAAATGATTTTCTGTACAACTGGTCATTAATTACCGAGAAATAAGCTGCCTTTCTGACTATTCGACGGGCCTCCTCCTGATCAATTGGAAATGTTCCATCCCTCAGGTAGTGGCGGATTGGGGTTCGCCATTCATTTTCAACTGTCACAAGAAGAGCCATTTCCTTAGTGGTAAAGGCAGGTGAGTCTTTGATCTCGAACAGACACTGAGGATCTGTCCAATTATCGCTGCTGCAAGCTAATTTGGCTAAACGATCTGCCTCAGTGTTAGATCCTCGAGGTACATGGACTAACTCCCACTTTGTTTCCTTGGCTTCCAGATGATCTAGCAACTTTCTTGCTTCAGAGGCATATTTGACCAGGACCTCATCTTTAACTTCATAATTTTTTGTCATTTGATTGACCATCAGTTTGGAATCGCTGTAGATCACAACTCATTCCGGGGTGATTTCTTTCAACAGCCGTAGTCCCAATATCAAAGCTTCATACTCTGCCGCATTGTTTGTGGCCATAAAGTCGAGTTTTGCGGCGTATCGAAGTGTTATATATTGTGGACCTTTGATTATGATTCCTATGCCTGCACCTTCTGAAGAGGAAGCACCATCTATGTACATAGTCCATTCCTCTATTGGAGCTTTTGGGAGGTTTGCTCCTTCGTCGGTGAACTCATTCACAAAGTCTGCCAAGACTTGACTTTTTAATGCTGATCTACTCTCGTAGCGTACATCAAATTCGCCTAGGTGGATGGCCCACTCCATCAGTCGACCTGAAGTCTCCGGCTTTTGTAACACTTTCCTCATATGTATATGTGTCCTGACTATAACGGCATGAGCTTGAAAGTATGGCCTGAGGCGAATTGCAGTGGTGACAACAGCGAGAGCCATTTTATCCAATTTGGAATATCTCGTCTCAGCATCTTTTAAAACTTTACTTACATAATAGATGGGAAATTGCTGACCGTTTTCTTCCCTTATCATGACCGTACAAACAGCTTTATCAGTAACTGAAACATACATGTAGAGATCCTCACCTTTTAAAGGTCGACTCATTAAATAAGGCTCTGTTAAGAATCGCTTAATCCCTTCAAAAGCTTGCTCACACTCATCGTTCCACTCAAATGCCTTTTTCTGTTTAATGGCCTCATAGAAAGGCTGACACCGGCGAGCCGAACAAGAAATGAACCTGCCCAAGGCTACAATTTGCGCCTTAAGGCGTTGAATTTCCCTTATACTTTTTGGCGCCTGCATCTGAAGTACGGCTTTAACCTTATCAAGATTCGGACTTACTCCTTTTTGGCTGATCATGAACCCCAAGAACTTTCCATAGGTAGCGCCAAAGGTACACTTTTCGGGATTTAGCTTGATATTGTGTTACCGGAGTACGCCCAGTACCTCCTTTACATCATCTACGTGTTTCTCCGTCGTGGTGCTCTTGATGATCATATCATCTACGTAGACTGAGAAATTGTCTCCTTTGCTATCCGCAAATATCTTATTCATCATTCGTTGATAGGTGGCCCCTGCATTTTTTAAACCGAAGGGCATTACCTTGAAACAGTACGTAGCCTGATGAGTAACAAATGATGTTTTGATGCGGTCAGAGGGCTCCATCGGGATCTGATGATAACTGGATTTCACATCTGTGAAAAAGTACATGGCGTGTCCCGCTGTACCATCTACTAGAACATCGATACAAGGTAATGGGTAGTTGTCCTTGGGACAAGCCTTATTAAGATCTGTGAAATCGATGCACATACGATACGATCCGCCCGGCTTCTTGACAAGAACCACATTCGCCAACCACTGAGTATATAACACCTCCTCAATGGCGTCAGCACGCTTAAGTTTGGCGATTTCCTCCTCAATCACTTTCTGCCTTTCGGGACCATGAGTTCTCCTCTTCTGAGCAACAGGAGTGGCATTACTATCAATGTTCAATTTGTGAGTAATAATGTGAGGACTGATTCCAGGAAGGATTTCATCTTTCCAGGAAAAGACGTCTTCAGCACCACGAAGAACAGCGACAATTGATTCCTTGATATCTATTTTAATCCCTTTGGCCATGCGTACCTGTTTTTCATCCGCCAGAAGGTACATTTCAGTCTCACCCAAGGCCATTGTAGTGAGATCCTCTTCATCTTCTTCCGGGGATTACGGGCGAATATCTAATGAGGCAGTATATGTTTCTTGAGCCATTTTTTGATTTCCTTTGAGCATCACTCCTCCCTTGTCCGTAGGGATATAAAGGGTTAGGTGGCGTATGGAGATGAGGGCTGCTGCCTCAGAAATGAATGGTCGCCCAAGGATAACATTGTAAGCTAACTGTCCGTCCAGGATAGAGAATTCCATATCGCCTTTCCAGCTTTGATCCTCATCTGTTAGTTCACATTCCAATGTTACCTGACCCTTTGTCTGAATGGTGTGCCCCGTAACACCCAAGATGTCCATTATTGTTGTTTCGACCTGTATTGGATCAATTTGGAGTTTAGCAAAGGCACCTCTCGTAATGACATTGCACGAGCTTCCAGTGTCTATCATCACTCTCTTCATCTCCCATCCTTCTATCATCATTGAAATGACCAGAGCATCTGCATGCGGGGGAATCACCGGACCGCTATCTGCGAATGGACGGTTGAGTGAAGTTTTATCTGAGACCATGGTTTTAGCCTTTTTCAGCGCCGGTTGATATCCTGGTCCGCCAGCTATAACATTGATCGTCCATTTTGCCTTCTTTTTCGCATCCTCTTTAGATTTATCTTCATCTCCTTTCTTGTTCTCATTCTAGACGAACTGGTCCAGCTTTCCTCTCTCAATGAGCCTTTGGATTTCCCTGGCAAGTTCCCAACATGCATTAGTGTCATGGCCATTCTTCTTGTGATATTTGCAATAATTTTTGGGATTTTTTCCAGGATTATTGTACTCCCCTCCCTTAGGATCGGGGTATGAAATGCTCCGCTTGAGTCTGCCATTCTCAATCCACATGAGGATTTCACTTTTGGAGGCGTTGAGAGGAGTAAAGTTAGGGACAAAAGTGGATTTGTTGCGCGAACCTCTACGGCGGTTGCGAGAGGAGGTTTCCCGATTGCCGTCCTTCTCTCCATCTTTGTTATCAGATCCGCCCTTGTACTTACGAGCTGGAGATACTGATTCCCGGCGAATGTCATCAACCTCCATGAAGGCCTTACAACGCTCTATTAGATCTGCCATATGGCGAGGCTTTCGACGAATCAGATCCTCCTGTAAGCTTTTGCACATGGTGTTTTTAGCTAAGGCCTCCACAGCGATAGACACGTCCACATCAACAATACGTATGCATAATTTGTTGAAGCTATCCACATATTCCCGGAGAGGTTGATTCGCCTTTTGCTTCAATTCAAACAGCTTGCGCGATTTGACCACCGGAGGAATACAGCCTGCGAATTTGGCACAAAATTCTCTACTCAGCTGATCCTAACTGTCAATAGATCCTAGTGGTAAGGACTGGAACCAATCGTACGCCGGCCCGCCCAGGGTGGTGATAAAAATCTTGCAAAGGACTGGTTCACTAACCCGATTAAGACTGAGCAGAATCCGGTATTTTCTTGCGTGTGCCTCCGGATTGTCCGTGCCTGTATATAGGGGAATATTGGGAATTTTTTGATGCCTAGCTGCTTCAGCTTCGTCAATCCACGCAGTAAAAGGTGAATCGCGATTAGCAAAGGGATTGTGTCTGGCATCCTCTTCATTCATACGGAGAACGGTTGCCCAAACCCGATCTTCAAAATTCTCAGGATCTCTTCTGGGTCGCCCTCGCCGGGGTGATCTGGAAGGAGACCTACTTGGAGAAGATGAGCTTGATCCCGAAGATGGGTTGGAAGGTGAACGTCCGCCCTGACCGGATCCACCTCTGCCACCCGCACCGCTTGAGCCGCCTGAACCTCCGGTGCCACCTCCGCTACCACGTCCGCCTGATCCTCCACTGCCGGAGCCGATAAGCAAACGGGTAGTGCCTCCCTGTTTCCTGCAGGAACATGTCCACTGTTTCCTGGTCGTGAGTATGGTGGCGGACCAGCCCGTCGTGATGCGTCCACTGGCCTTTTGCTATTTCGACGCCTCGAAGAAGGAGGTGACCGACCTCGCCTGGATGAACCATGTCCACGCGGGGAAGCGGATCTACCTGTTTGTTTTCGCTTATGCTTTCGAGCATCAGACCCGCCCTCAGGGATTCCAGATCTTACGCGTCGAGGTACGCTGGGGAACAATTCTCTCTGAATAGGTTGAACAGCCGGGGGATCAGTAGTGACTACCATAGAATCCGTAACGTTGGCCTGAAGAAACGAGGAACTTAGGGCGTTTGAACCCAAGGTAAATTGACGAGGCCAAGCCGGTGCTGTTGATGTCGTTTTCAAGCTCCAGGTAGGAGGAACAATCATAAATGATCTCAAACGATTCCCCACTTCTGCGCTGTATTCACTCCCAATTGCTCCTGCACACATATCAATAAAAGCAGCTGGTGGCAGATTTAACGCCGGTGGATCAACATGTGCTGCAGCAGTCACTAGCTGACTGGAGGGTGTGACCAATGGAGTTTCCTGCCCCGTAGTGGGGTTTTGTCCTTCACTTGTCATATCTGAAAGATTATAACTGTGCAACCCTTGATTTGATTAAGGTTTCCACGCTCACTGCACCAATTGATAACAAGTGGAGAATTTCTGATCGGAGCTCGTCTCTGTGGGGGCGTCATTGGGTTCGACAGGGGGAAGCTCCGATGCCAAAGTCAGTAGAGAATATGGAGAATAAACTGAATTGACAAAGCTTAGAGAATATAGAAAGTATGTGTACCTTTGATAGCCCTAGACATAGGCTATTTATACTGATATGAAGTAGTAACTTTCTAGCTCCATTAATGTTCTATTAATGGCGGATCAAGAATCCTCTTTAAGATGACCGTTGGAGAATTAATAGCTCATTAAATGGCTTTTATTGTAATAGAATAGCCTGATCGTTATAAGGCGAATAGCTGTGTCCGAGGAGGTTCGCCTTGGTTATCCTAAGGACCACAAAGGATATTCTCCAGGCGGAACGCTATTCTTCAGCCGGCCGGGCGTATCTCAAAGAGAGCCTCATAAGGCTGATCTCCAGATCTGGGCAACCAGTGATCCGTTGGCCCATCACCAAGGTGAACCTCCTCGGACACAGCTATTCGCCTTATAACGATCAGGCTATTCTATTACAATAAAAGCCATTTAATGAGCTATTAATTCTCCAACGGTCATCTTAAAGAGGATTCTTGATCCGCCATTAATAGAACATTAATGGAGCTAGAAAGTTACTACTTCATATCAGTATAAATAGCCTATGTCTAGGGCTATCAAAGGTACACATACTTTCTACATACTTTCACCGGCAGCCCAGCTTTCTTCGAGCCGCCTTATCCTGCATCATCCTCCGCCTCTCTGCAATAGCATCATTGGCATTGGCTTTAGTTATGGCCCTGCCAAAGGAAGACAGCCAAAATATTAAAGTTCAAAGAAAGACTTTTGCAAATACCTTGCTCAAAATGTGCAAACTTTGAGTACACTAATTTTCCCTCTTCCTGGCGGACCAGAGGGATATCATTCAGCATGAAGTCGAGAGCGTCGGCGTATGACCAGGAACCCGCCTTCACCTCCAACAAAGTGTCAATAGTGGCCTCATCGTTCGCCGTCAGAATACGCATATCCCTAGTCATATGTAAAGGTCTGGGATTCCAGAACGAAGGAAAGCCCAATGGCTCATCCTTCTTGATCTTCACAAAGAAGAATTTTTCATCCCAGCAATGAACGTTGGACATTTTTCCATAAAACGGGGCGTATGAGCCAAATTTGGAAAAGGTATAAAAGGATTCAGACGCACGTTTGGCAGGTTTGTGGAGTGCTCGGAAGATGCGAGGAGTACAGACTACGCCTAAGTTGGAAGCTAAGTAACAATCCAAAGCCAGATCCAACCAGCCATTGGGATGTAGCTGACAGGCAGTGATGTCGAAGTAAGAAAGGACATCCGCCATCATCTGGGGAAGAGGAAGTCGAAAACCCCTCTCCACATGACTATGATAAACAGTCAGAAAGCCTTTCGGCGGATTAGCTGGTCTGTGATGCTCCTCCGCCAATTGGGTTTCATACTCGTTTATCCAGGGAAACCGACTCGCTAGATACGCCAAGTCTGAATCCCTCATTCTAGATGAGGTAGAATCTGCTCTAGGAGCTTTTTTCCTAAAAAGGGCAGATGAGGAGGCATCCATCCCTGACGAAGACCTACGGTTACCTAAATAAGTTCTACTTCTAGTACACACTGAGTTTCTCAACACCAAATCTGCACTATTTGTGCGACCGGAGGAAGAAGTTGATTCCGACGAAGAAGAAGTAGTCCAACTAATCTCAACGTCGGAAGGGGATGTTAAGTTAAAAAGATCTACTGTTGCTTCGGAAGACGAAGAGCAACTCCTCAACATTCAAAATACTGGAAATAGAGCTAAAGAAATGGGCACTTACATGAAAAAAGAGACGTTGATGGAAGATTGGTCACTTCGGAAAAAACTCTGGAGATTGGAAAGCACGGAAGCAGGAAAAAAAACGCAGTGAAAAGGGGAGAGTGATCGAAATGAGAAAGAAAATTGGGAAAAGTGGAGAAGACGTCTATGGCTCCTCTGTCGAAAGACGTGCCGAGGACACGTGTCTCGCACTGAATGGTCTCAAACAGAGCGCCCCATAAATGCCAGTAATGATGACGGCGCGAGAAGATCAAAAGCCCTAAAGGACTTTTACGTACTTTGGGGGGCTTCTGATAACATTATGATATCATCCTAAGGACCACAAAGGATATTCTCCAGGCGGAACGCCATTCTTGAGCCGGCCTGGCGTATCTCAAAGAGAGCCTCATAAGGCTGATCTCCAGATCTGGGCAACCAGTGATCCGTTGGCGGATCACCAAGGCGAACCTCCTCGGACACAGCTATTCGCCTTATAACGATCAGGCTATTCTATTACAATAAAAGCCATTTAATGAGCTATTAATTCTCCAACGGTCATCTTAAAGAGGATTCTTGATCCGCCATTAATAGAACATTAATGGAGCTAGAAAGTTACTACTTCATATCAGTATAAATAGCCTATGTCTAGGGCTATCAAAGGTACACATACTTTCTATATTCTCTAAGCTTTGTCAATTCAGTTTATTCTCCATATTCTCTACTGACTTTGGCATCGGAGCTTCCCCCCGTCGAACCCAACGACGCCCCCACAGAGGCGAGCTCCGATCAGAAATTCTCCACTTGTTATCACACTCGTACCACCTTCACCAACGAGCCAACCGTCGTCTCAGGTAAGTGAGGAACCGGGAGTGGTAAGCAACCCCGGTCCCGTCCCCGAGAACCTAACCTCTGAAGTGGTCTTGGATAAGATAGTTAGGCCTTATGCACCGAAATTACCATTTCCTCAGAAACAGAAAAAGGCCAACTTAGATAAGAAATTTGCTAGGTTCCTGGAAATCCTCCGCAAACTTGAAATTAACCTTCCGTTAATGGAAGCACTGGAGGAGATGCCAAACTACACAAAATTTCTTAAAGACATGTTGTCGAAGAATAAAAAGTTTGGGGAGAATGAGATAGTGGCCCTGACAGAGCAATGCTCAGCCATAATCACCCACAAATTGCCCCCCAAACTTAAAGATCAAGGGAGTTTTACCATCCCATGTAGGATAGGCAACATGCATATAGACAGGGCACTTTGCGATTTAGGAGCAAGCATTAATCTGATGCCTTTGTCTATTTTCAGGAAATTGGGACTCGGAGAGCCAAAACCAACAAACATGACATTACAACTAGTAGACAGGTCAATTGCACGGCCTAGAGGCATAGTTGAAGATGTGTTGGTAAAGGTGGATAAACTAATCCTTCCAGTCGACTTTGTAGTCCTTGACATGGAGGATGACTCCGTCCCTATCCTCCTTGGAAGACCATTCCTTGCAACCGGTAGGACGTTAATAGATGTCCACGGAGGTAAACTAGTCCTTAGGGTGCACGATGAAGAGGTAACATTTAATGTTTATGATTCAATGAAATTCCCTCAAGAACGCTCCAAAAGCTATAATTTCGTGGAAGTATTAGTAGATGAGTGTGTTGAGGAAATTAAGAACACCTCTTCGGAGTTAGATTTGAGCGGTGAAGGGGATGAGAGCCCGAATGTACCATTCGATGATCTCCCACCGGAAATATGCTATTGGGTAAAAGGCAGAAAAGAGGACCTTGATCGTGAGATCAAACGTAAGCCCGAAACCTCGCTAGAGGAACCTCCAGAATTGGAGCTTAAGCCCTTACCCAATAATCTGAAATATTTTTTTCTTCAACCTCCCACAGATATACCCGTTATTATTTCTTCTTTGTTGACAATTGAACATGAGGAAAGATTGGTGGAGGTGCTGATGCAACATAAAGGGACCTTTGGATGGTCAATCCACGACATCAAAGGCATCGATCCCAAAATTTGCACGCATAGGATTTTTCTTGAGGAAGAGATTAAGCCATCCGCTCAACCTCAACGACGGCTCAACCCTAACATGAAAGAGGTGGTAAAAGCCGAGGTTATAAAACTCCTCGACGCAGGTATCATCTTTCCAATTTCTGATAGCCAATGGGTAAGTCCGGTTCAATGCGTGCGCAAAAAAGGGGGAACAACGGTGATGGAAAATGAAAAAGGAGAACTAATCCCAACTAGAAAGGTTACGGGTTGGCGTGTATGCATTAGATTATAGGAAATTAAATGAGGCCACCCGTAAGGACCACTTTCCCTTACCATTTATTGATCAAATGTTGGAACGGTTAGCAGGGCATGAATTTTTCTGTACTTTAGATGGGCTGTCCGGTTATATGCAAATTCTTGTGGACCCTTTGGACCAAGAGAAAACCACGTTCACTTGTCCCTATGGAACTTTTGCATATAGGCGAATGCCCTTCAGATTGTGTAATGCCCCTGCCACATTCCAACGTTGTATGATGGCTATGTTTTCTGACATGGTCGAAGAATTCCTAGAAATTTTCATGGATGATTTTAATGTTGTGGGACCTACCTTCGATCAGCGTCTTGAAAACTTGGACCGAGTCTTAGAACGTTGTGAAGACAAAAACTTGGCACTCAATTGGGAAAAGTGTCAATTTATGGTGCAAAACTGCATAGTGTTAGGACACAAGGTGTCAGGAAAAGGGGATCGAGGTCGATCCGGTGAAAATTGAGGTGATTGAAAAACTACCACCTGCTACCAATGTAAAATTGGTTAGGAGCTTCTTAGGACACGCGGGGTTCTATAGACAGTTCATAAAAGACTTTTCAAAAATCACTAAACCCCTCACTCAATTATTACTAAAAGATGCTGATTTTAATTTCAATGAAGAATGTATGTCTGCATTCAAATTACTGAAAAAGAAATTAATCGAAGCACCTATTATGGTAAGCCCGACTTGGTCCCGTCCCTTTGAGTTAATGTGTGATGCCAGTGATCTGGCCGTGGGAGCCTGTCTTGGGTAGAGGGTGGATAAACTGTTCCGCCCAATCTTCTATGCTAGCAAAACCTTAAATGATGCACAACAAAATTATTCAATAACTGAAAAGGAATTGCTAGCCGTAACCTTTGCCTTTGACAAATTTAGATCTTATTTGGTGCTGTCTAAGGTGATTGTTTTTACTGACCATGTAGCCTTGAGATATCTGATGAGCAAGCAAGATGCAAAACCTAGGCTGATTCGTTGGATCCTACTACTCCAGGAATTTGACATCGAGATCAGAGACAAGAAAGGAGTGGAAAACGTGGTAGCAGATCACTTATCTAGATTGGAATCGGATCAGATGATGAAAACTGTTCTCTCTCAAATGAAGAACACTTTAGATGATTGCAAATAATCACTCTAGCATTTACACAAGGAATAGAAGATTTGGTGTAAGATCTTTTTGTATTTGAGTGCTTTGAAGATTTTTCTCACTTGTATTTTTCTTTTTGTACATCGCCAATGTCCAAGTGAAATCCTTGTTCATTTTATAGATGAATTCTGGAGATTAGACCGTTTGAATTTGGTGTGTCCGTTGAATCCAAAACGGCTCTTTTGGGGAACAGACTTCTGGGCAGCTTCAGGTTTTGCAGGCTAATCCTATCTTCTGATTTTCTTCAGGTCGTCAGGTTTGTCTTGTTCCTGCAGACTTCGTCTTTTTGCGGCAGTTGTTTTTTAGCAATAATCCATTTACCCATACATCTCAAAATGTGTCTGTTACGTATTTCCGAGGGTTCAATTATTGGCGCAGAGGGTTGGCAGACTCTGTCCTTTAGTGAACAGATCTTTCATGATGTCCTGTCTGTCACTCAGCTTCATTTGTTGTCTTCGAATGTTGTCAATTTTCATGCTGAGTTCCTTCTTAGTCAGCTCCACTCTGTTCGGACAATGAACAAGTCTTCTATTGCTAAGTTCCACTTTACTCAGCTTTGTTCTGTTAGTCGACTCCGAGGGAGACTTCTGATACTGAGTTTTCTTCCACTCAGCTTCAATTCTTTCATGCCGAGTTCCGTTCTTTTCTCAGCTCGTTTTGTGGCTTCATACTGACTTTGTCCTGTCTTTACTTTTTTATTTATTTTCATACTCAATATTGAACAAACACATTAGCACAGTTAAATTAAAGCACTTAAATTTAATTGTCTCTTAATCATGGATGATTTTGTCAAATCAAAATCTTGTGGAAAGGTGTTTCAACAATTTTATCTTTAATATTAGTCATCAAGAGCAATTTTTACTTCTAACATTGGCAAGTTAGGTCAATTTCAGATATTATTGTAAAATATATATTGAAGATTAATATCTCAGTTTATTCTTTATTCTGTAACAATTGCATATCAGTTTCTTTAAAAAAAAAAATTATGTCTTTTATAATTTAATAATAGAATTAAAGATTAACATTTATAAATTCGGTGGAATATTTTGAAATTTGATTATCCAACTCGTACAAAAGACAGTATGTTTTATAATTTTTTTAAAAAATTTAACAACTAATCATATGTGTATATTCTATGAGTGATAAACTGACTCATATGTGAAATATAGATAACAAGCTTCATGACCGAGAAGACAATTTGATAAGTATTTCTCAAATTGACCTAACCTGACAATATTAGGGGTAAAATTATTCTTGGCTATCAACATTAGGGGTAAATTGCTCTTATCATAAACATTAACGGTATTGTTGCACCTTATCCCTTAACAATTTAACTATAATGTATAAAATGAAATTTAACACTAACATTTTTAAGAAAATATCAATTTTAACTATACATTATCGAAAATTTCAAAATTTTGGTTTGACTATTATTTAATTGTCAAATCAAGCATTCCAAATAACTTTATCGAAAAATAGTTTTATATATTTTTGGTTGATTATTTATAACTATATTAGTAACACAATAAATATTTTAAACATGATAAAAAAATTCTGATTAATTTGTATATGACAAACTTAGTTGTTAGCATTTTAAAAGTTATTTATAACTGTATAGTGACAAATTAAATATTTTAAACGTAATTGATATTTGTAGAAATCTAATTTAATAGTTAAACCAAATTTTTTAAATTTTTGGTAACGTGTAATTAAAACTGATGTTTGTTGAAAAATATTAACGTTTATAACTGATCTTTTTCAGGTTTTTTCACTGGACTTAAGTCTAAATTTTATAGAATAAAATAGAAAAATATAAATTGATATAATATAAGCGAAAAATAATTTTGGATGGCTTTTTTTTTTCTAAATAAATATAATAAATTATTAGATCAATTTTATAAGGCATAATATCCATTTGGGTTCCCAAACTAAGACTTCAAAGTCAATTAGGATCATAAATTATTAAAATCATTAATCAGTTTCCTGAACTAGCTAAAAACCATCAATTAAGTTTCTATTCTAAACAAAAATCTTCAATTGATGCTTCACCGAAAATTATTCGGTTGAACAGTTTCATACCTTCTTTCTCAAACTCATTTTGAACCATTACATCGATTATTACAATCTATATCAAATAGTTAGAGCATTCCTATTGGTTCGGTACTCAAACACCCTCCACATCATCAAATAACTCTATTACAAAACACCTTCCATAATAAATCACTCTCGTTATGAAAACTCCTCCAGTGGTTAGATGTTTTTTACCTTACTTTAATGGGTCTCACACGTCATAATATTTTAATTTCTTCATTTTTAATTCAAATGTTTGTATTTATTAATAATACTCAATATATATTCAATCAGCATTAATAATTAAATATAAAATATAAAATTTACTATATTATTCGAATAAAAATAAATTTTAATTATTTGATTAATTTGTTTAATTAGAAAAAAAAAACATTCGTTCCAACGGCTATATTCCAACGGCTATATTTCCATCTATAAAATTAAACATTTTTTTTTGCTTCAGTATGCACATTCACTCTTTAAATTCATTTCAACTAAAACTCTCAACTATTAATGGCTTCATCTTATTTTACCAATGGTTTTCCTAATTTTCCTCCCGAGAAAAGCGTAGTGTCAACTTTGAGTAAGTCTGATTGCATGGAGAAGATGCTTGATTACCAATATAATGCAATCAATATATGTGGAGAGACCTTTGTTAGTCCAACAATGTTTCATCCAGAAACTCCATTTATGTTTTGCTTCAAGCTTCCGTCTGCTAGCGAGTTTCCAATATACTCACTACACATGGTATGGTTCTTATGCTATATGCATTACATGCCATTCCAATTCACTCTAGATGAATGTAATATTTTCAATTTATATCGTGGTAATGTAATTTTTAATTTTTAATAATAATAATTTAGAAGTAATGACATTGCAATAATTAATACATATCAAAAATCTAATTGTTGCAAAATTACATAATACATAATTTAGATAAAAAAGATAAAAATTACATAATATATGATTTAGATAAAACGATAAAAGCAAATTGAACAAATAGATTACACTTTTGTATACCATTTGTGAAAAATAAAATATTAAAATAAATAGAAATAGTGGAATAATTGGGGAGGGATACGTTTTTTTGTGTGGACCCAGCAAAATTTACCAAATTTTAATTCACACGCGCATGCTTCTCCATTGCCATTTCTTTGCTTTGTCCATATAGCGTGCTTCTCCACTTTCTTACTTTGCAGTATTCTTCATTTCTTCTTCAACTTAATATCAGTGTTCAAATCTAGACACCCTCCTTATTTGGATACTATGAATTTTACATACAATAGCGGTTAGATACCTCAAAATATTTGCAGATCAGTCCCTGAAGAGCACCACTAGAGGTGCTCCTATAGTTTCCGATTTTAGAATTGGACAGAGATTAAATTGATGATTTTTACTTAGTTCAGAGATTTAATTGATGATTTTGATAGTTTACGATCCTAATTGATTTTGATGTTTTAGTTTAGAGACTTAAATGCATGTAATGCCATTCTACAAATTATTAAAAAAGTACTAAAAGTAAATATATAAATACTTATGTTTTTTCAGAGAGAATTGTTAAGTACAGTGCAATGGATAGCGTGTGAGGATGTAGAAAAGAAAGACTAAATATTTAGAGTACAATAATCTTTTTAATCAAAAAAGTAATATTTTCAACTCTGCTAAAAACAATTTTCTCTGTTTTGTCAGCTTTATCCGCAGAAAGAACGGTACTAAAAGAAAAATTTCTCAGTTTTACAGCTTTATGCAGTACTTTCTTTTCATACTCACTCATTTGTTTCGAAATTGAGGGTAAATCGACTGAATTTTAAAATCATGATTAATGGATTTCAATTCATTTTTTTTTAAAACCTATATTTCAATTCATTAGTCACTAAATTTTGGATAATTCCTTTATAAAAGGTCTCTTTTAAAGATAACTAAAAATTTAAAAAATATTTGTTTAAACATATATTATACGTAAAAAAAAATATACATTTTTTAATAGTTTCTGATTGTATTTGTGATTTAATCCTATATTGAAATAATGCTTTAATCCTATATTGAATAGAAAATCAAACATAATCAATTATAGATATTCATTAGTATTTTCGCTTTTCGTGATTATCGTGTGAGGGTGTAGAAAGAGAAAGACTAAATATTTAGTCATAGGTTGTACAATAATCTCTTTAATCATAAAATAATCTTTTCAACTCTGCTAAAACAGAAAATAATCTTTTCAACTCTGCTAAAACAATTTTCTCTGTTTTGTCAGCTTTATGCGCAGAAAGAACGGTACTAAAAGACAAATTTCTCTATTTTCCAGCTTTATGCAGTAATTTTTTTTCATACTCGCTCATTTGTTTCGAAATTGAGGGTAAATCGACTGAATTTTGAAATCATGACTAATGGATTTCAATTTATTAGTGACTAAATTTTAAACTTTTTAATATTGGTCGATAATAACTCGAAAATAATGAAAATATTCAAAATTAAATTTGTTCATAAAAAGTTATGGACCCACCACATTTCCTTTCACCACTTTGCTAATCATAAGACAACTATATTACACTATCCACATTCTAACACAAGCAGTAGAAGGAGACGGGGATATTCTAGACCAATCCTAGCGTTAAATTCTGGAGAGGATAGTCCCTCCTTCTATAGTGTTTTTTTTATATCAAGTTTGGGCCCATGGGCAGTAGACATTACAACGTCTCATTCACCACTGTCCAAATGCATTGGCACACTCTCTTACTCTTTGTTCCATTACAATCACTTTTACTCTCCCCATTACAACGTTTATTATTACAACAATTCCCCCCATTACACTTGCCCAACTCGCCCCCTCCTCCTAACACGAAACTACATTTTTTATTTTCCAAAATTAAATTTTTTGGAGTTTTCTATTTCTAAAAATTCACACTATATCTTCTAATAAAAAAACACCTAAATGATTTCAAAACGATAATTTTCAAGAATTAAAATTCTTTAGAATATCATTAACTCTTCGAATTTTTTATTTTAAAACCGTCAACGATCGTTTTGTTTCGAGGTGTTATAAGCGGCCGATGGTGTTAAAAAAATGTAAAGTTTAGTGGTCATACCATTAAAAACTGAAGTTCAATGGACACAATTTGAATTGAAGTTTAGTGGACACAATATTAAGATGTATACAGTTCAGAGCCATTAGTGTAATTTACCCTGAAATTGAATATTGATTGAATATTGATTGAGTTGGCGGACTTTTGAATTCAGGGTGAAAATACCATTTAAGTGGAGATTCAGTCCAAATCAAAATTCAACTCAACCCTTAAGTAATAATATTTGATAATTAAGGCATAACACTACTTGGTCCACAAACTAAAACTTCAAAGTTAATTAAGAGTTTAAACTATCAAAATCATTAATTATATCTCAAAACTAAGTAAAAATCATCAAATAGGTCTCATTCTATCCTAAAATCAGAATATGAGACTATTTG
This sequence comes from Euphorbia lathyris, assembly GCF_963576675.1. Classification (NCBI taxonomy): domain Eukaryota; kingdom Viridiplantae; phylum Streptophyta; class Magnoliopsida; order Malpighiales; family Euphorbiaceae; genus Euphorbia; species Euphorbia lathyris. Next base: position 483,340 of record NC_088918.1, read on the forward strand.
ATATATACTGTAATAATTTCTATGTTCGTTCAAAATGAGTTTGGGAAAGAGTGTTTGAAACTGTTCAACCCAGTGATTTTCGATGAGGCTTCAATTGATGATTTTTGATTAGTTTAAGGATCTAAGTAGTGATTTTGATAGTTTAAGGTTCTAATTAACTTTTTTTATGCACTAATTAACTTTAAAACCTTAGTTTATGGAGCCAAACGAGTATTATGCCATAAATTAACTTAAGTATACATTATACAATTCAAACTGGATCAACTAAAACCAAACAGGTATCTAGTTCGAATAGGATTGGTTTGTTGAAGTTTCAACGAATCAGACGGGTAAATTTCATTAATGGTGTATAACTTTTACCTCATTTCACACTTTGGTGTATAACCTTCATTTTGTCTCATTAATATATGCAACCTTATAGGTGACCTTCCAATATGGTGTACAATAGGTAAAAATGACCGGTCAAACTGGTCAAACCTGCCATATCACCTTTTTTTCAACCCATTCCTTATAAAATGTAGGACCCATCTTATATTCAATTACCGTTATATCCCCATCCCCTTCTTTTCTTCATTTCTTCCTTTTTTTCTCTCTCTTCCAAATGAAGCATCTCCCCACCTTCTAGTTTTAAATCCATCGACACATGAAAACTCTCTACTCTTTTTCTACTCAAACACCACTGCTCAAAAATCAATTTCAGAAATCTCCAATGTCATTGTCCCTAACTTTAACTCTTTCCTCTCCGCTTTTCTCGAAAATCCAGATGCTGAGACGATAAGGAATTTGATTCTGGTGGAAATTGAATCACCCTATAGGACCGAGTCAAGCTCATCCGATTCTGAGTCACCCAAACAAGATTTTCTATTAATTCTATTATTACATGAACTAGTTTACTCTCTCCCTCTCTATCTTTACATTTCTCTCTCTAATGAAGACGACATGAGTAAGTTACGGAAACCATCAAGTTGCAGAAATCAATCTACTTTGATAAATCTTTTCTTAGTTTCGTTGGAGGGTTCCTGCTTAAACTCTTGAATTTGAAATGGGTTTTAAGTTTTTTCCAAATTTGGTCATTTGGGTGAGGAAAAATCCATGGACTTTGAATTGGGTTTTTCAAAATAATGAAGAACCAAGTCGATTTAGAGCTCCTCTCGGATCTGATTATGCGGTCGGTTTTTTCAAAATAATGACAGAAAATTCATGTTGTTTCTTTAATTGTTTGTTGTTTGTTTTAGGCCATTGGAGATAAAGGATGCAGTGAAGAATTGGGAGAGAAACATGATGAAGTAAATTTGCCTAAGATATTTTACCACTGCAAAATAGCTGTAATTAGAAGAAATTCCAAACAAGGTGAGAGAAGAAGAGGAAGAAGATGGAGTGAGGGGTGGCTAGGTTAATCTTTAGGATAATTAGACAAATTGATGGGAGAGGGAGAGAGTTGATTTCAAGTTTGATTTCTGATTAGGAAGAACTCTAATTTATGGAAGCATTAGAGAGAGAAAGGTAAAGATAGAGATAGGGAGAAGATGTATTTTTATTTTTATTTTTATTTTTTGAAGGGATAGGGGTATTTTAGTCATTGTGCATATAGTAGGGCTGAGGTGGCGCGTTGACCGGGCGTTGACCGGTCATTTTTACCTGCTGTATATTATAATGGGAGGTCACCTATAAGTTCATATATATTAGTGAGACAAAACGAAAATTGTACACCAAAGTGTGAAATGGAACAAAGGTTGTACACCATTGATGAAATTTACCCCGAATCAGACTGAACCAAAGTTGAACAAAAATCCCGGCAGTCCGACAAGGAACAGATACAACCCCAATTTTTTTATGATTTTTTTAAAACTAATTTTTTTTTGACTGAACTGCAAAAGTAGGTCAGTCATATATATATATTAGTGTAAATTGTTTTCAACTATGGCTCCAAACTCAAAAACCCCATTTAGTACGATGTAATGGAATGTAATGTAATCAAAGTTGTAATGTAATTAAAATTGTAATGTAATGGAATGTAATTATGATTCCATTACCATGTTTGGTTGACAAATTGTAAATAATTGATGAAATGTAATTACTATTGCCATAGTAATGTTTGTTTCATTAAATATAGTTATAAATTTTATTCATATAATTAAAATCAACGAAAAACGTAGAAAATGCAAAAAAAACATGAGAAAAATGTAAAAGATATGGAAAACATGAAAAATAGAAAAATGTGAAAAATGCGAAAAAGATAAAACTATAAACTGCGCTGCTCCGAACCACATCATGCAGGCCTGTAAGCTTCCTGAGCCTGTCCTTAGTGACCTGGATAAGATAAATCGGCGTTTCCTGTGGGGTGAGTCTGGAGATGGGAGAAAGGTTCACCTGGTCCCGTGGAAGGAAGCTTGCCAGCCTAAAAACAAGGGGGGTCTTGGTATTAGGCAGGCAAAGGACAATAATAAAGTCCTGTTAATGAAACTTCTTTGGAGAATGTGGCAATGCCCCTCCTCCCTTTGGGTCCGTCTCTTGTGCGGGAAGTATCGGAAAGATAGAATCTTTGGTGGCTCGAAGGAGAGGGTTGTTAGCTGTTCCTTCCTCTGGAAAGGGCTCAGTGCCGTGTTTGCTGAATTCTGTACGGGGATTGGCCTGGAGGTGGGTAATGGTAGATCTATTAGCTTCTGGTATGACACCTGGATTGGTGATAAACCGCTGATTGATGTGTGTAATGCCCCTCCGTCGGCTGATCTCCTTTCCTGGAAAATTGCTGATGTGGTGGACTCGGGGGGAGACTGGATCTGGTCAAAGTTCGACTCTTTCTTTAGTCTGGAGACCCTTCTTAATATTAGAGGAGTGAAGATTAGCAATCAAGAGGAGGATAAGGATAGACATTGCTGGGCCTTGACGAATAATGGTACTTATTCTTGTAAATCGGCCTATGAAGCTTTTACCCCTAATAGGGCTGATCCTCCCTTGGAGATTTGGAAGTCCATATGGTCCCTCAAGATCCCTTACCGTATCAGGAGCTTCCTTTGGCTGGGTATCAAAGATAGGCTCCTTACGAATGCGGATAGGCACAGAAGGCACTTGACTGAGTCTAGTGCCTGTAGTAGATGCAGAGGCAATGTGGAAACCTTGTGCCATGCCTTGAGGGATTGCCCAAATAGTAAGAAGATCTGGGAAGGGATCCTCCCTCATCACATCCTCCCTTCCTTCATGGCCTTTTCTGAAAGGGACTGGTTCTCTCAAGGAGCCAAGGGGAACTTGCTGGCCAACATGGAGCACGGTGCCATCCTCTTTGCTATTACTTGTCACCAAATCTGGAAGTGGAGGAATGAAGAATTATTTGCGGGTAAGGCTGTCCTTATTCCTGATTTACTGTTTTTCTTCTCGAAGAAGCTCTTTGTTATTACTCAAAGCTTTGAAAGAGATTCCCTTGTTCGCCCCTCCCCGGATAAAGAGATCCTGCTAGTTGGCTGGAGTAAGCCTAGAGAAGGGTTTGCTAAGTTGAATACTGATGGCTCCTGCCTTAGCAATGGCAGAATTGCTGCTGGAGGAGTTCTTCGGGATGCTGGTGGCAATTGGATGGCGGGGTTTACCCATAACTTGGGGACGGGCTCCTCCTTTTCTGCGGAGCTCTGGGGTATCTTGTCAGGTATTAAACTCGCCATTCGCATGAGTGTTAAAAAGCTCTCGGTGGAATCTGATAATCTGGAGGCTATTAACAGGATTTCAGATAGCCAGGCTGTTTGTCTGAAGAGCCAGAATCTCATCAAAGCTATTTTGAGGCTTCGTCCTGCCTTTGAGTATCTTAATTTCTCCCATATTTTTAGGGAGCAAAACCGCGTGACGGATCGCTTAGCAGCTGCTGGGCATGGGAGAATGTTAGGTGTTTCTACCCTCTCTGTTCCTCCTTCTTTTCTTTTGCCTTCTCTCCTAGAGGATAGGATTGGGGTCAGCCTTCCTAGACTGATCCCGATGTAGGTTTTTTGTTGGTTTTGTTTTTTTTTCTTTTCTTTCTTACCAAAAAAATAAAAAAAAATAAAAAAAAGGTTTTGAATAAGAAATGTGAGCACATGAAAATATTATATTATGTAACATTTGTTATTCAATTAGTTATCCAAACTAGTGAACTTACGTACTACTGTAATATATATCTTTTTTTTTTTGGTAGAAAAGGAAAAGAAAAACGAAAAACAACAAACTACCCAGGAATTAGCCTAGGGAAGCTAACCCCAATCCTATCTTCTAAGAGAAGATGAGAGATGAAACTAGGGGAAACAGGAAGGGTAGTAACGCCTAACGTCCCTTCATGGCCCGCCGCCGCCAAGCGATCAGCAACACGATTCTGCTCTCTAAAAATGTGTCTGAACTCTACGAACTCAAAGGAGGAGCAAAGCCTTATAATAGCTTTGATGAGGTTGCGACTGTTAAGACCCATAGAATGATTCTCAGAAATCATTTTGATTGCTTCCAAATTATCAGACTCCACAGAGAGCCTCTTAACACCCAGCCTTTTAGCAAGATTGATTCCAGTAAGAATAGCCCAGAGCTCCGCAGAAAAGGAAGAACCCAACCCTAAATTCTGGGAGAACCCAGAAAGCCAGACGCCCCCTACATCTCTAAGCACACCTCCAGCCGCAATCTTACCGTTACTGAGGCAGGAACCATCAGTATTCAGCTTCACAACCCCCTCTCTTGGCCTGCTCCATCCCACGAGATGGACATCACAACACTGAGAGGCTCTGGCAAGGGACTCTCCTTTGAAACTATCGATAATAGAGAAAAGTTTTTTCGAGAAGAAATCAGCTAAGTTTGTCATAAAAACAGTTTTATCTCCAAAAATCTCCTCGTTTCTCCATTTCCAAACTTGGTGACAGATAATAGCAAAGAAAATGTCACCATGCTCCATGTATGGAAGCAACTTTCCTCTAACACCATCAGAGAACCAGTCGACCTCAGAATGTGCCATGAAGGAAGAGAAAATATGGTGTGGGAGAATTTTCCTCCAAACCTCTTTACTATTAGAGCAATCTCTAAGAGCATGGCACAAAGTCTCAACATGGCCTCTGCATCTACTGCAAGCTCCAGAATCAGCCAAGTGCCTTCTGTGCCTATCCGAATTAGTAAGAAGCCTGTCCTTAACGCCCAGCCACAGGAAACTCCTAATACGGAAAGGAACTTTAAGGGTCCAAATCGACTTCCACACATCCGAGGGAGGATCAGATCTAAAGAGAGAGAAAGCTTCAAAGGCCGATTTGCAAGAATAAACTCCATTGTTAGTCAGCGCCCAACAGTGCCTATCCAAGTCTTCCTCTTGATTACTCACCTTCACTCCCCGCATTCTAAGGAGAGTCTCAAGGCTAAAGAAAGTATCAAACTTTGACCAGATCCAGTCCCCTTCCGAGTCAACCATATCGGCAATCCTCCAGTTGCGTATATCACTAGGCGGGGGGGAAGAACACACCTCAATTAACGGTTTATCCCCAATCCAGTTATCAAACCAGAAACTAATGGACTTACCATTCCCCACCTCCAGGCCAACTCCCAAGCAGAACTCATCAAACACAGCACTAAGTCCTTTCCAGAGGAAGGAACAATTAGCAACTCTCTCTTTCGGGCCCCCGAAGATTTTGTCTTTCCGATACTTACCACAAAGGAGGCGAACCCAAAGAGAGGAAGGGTTTTGCCACATACGCCAAAGGAGTTTCATTAATAAAACTTTATTATTGTCCTTTGCTTTCCTAATACCCAGACCCCCAGAATCTTTAGGCTGGCAAACCTCACTCCAAGGCACAAGATGGATCTTCCTGCCCTCCGCAGCTTCCCCCCACAGGAACCTACGGTTAATCTTGTCAAGATCATTAAGCACAGGATCCGGAAGCTTACAAGCCTGCATGATGTGATTGGGAGCAGCACAATTAACAGATTGAATTAACGTGAGGCGGCCAGCGAGAGACAGAGTCTTGGCTTTCCAAATGGCACACTTCGAATTAGCTTTATCCAAAGTCTCTTTGAAGGAGCCTTTAGACACACGCTCACTATGGAGGGGAACGCCCAGATACTTCCCAAGAGAATCAGTAAGAGGAATACCTGAGAGATCACTTAATCTCTTACAGACTCTCTGATTCATATTCTTAGAGCACATCATCCTAGATTTCTGGATATTAAGCTTCTGCCCAGAGGCCGAACAAACAATCCAGAATATCCATAATGACTCTCAACTGCTCCTCATTACCCTCAAGAAAGATAAGGACATCATCTGCAAAGAATAAGTGAGTCACCTGGGGACAGAAGCTGTTGATCGCCACAGGGTGGAAACTCCCATTATCAATCGCATCCTGAATCAGGTGAGAGAGCCTCTCCATAGCAATAACAAAAAGGAAAGGGCTCATAGGATCCCCCTGACGGATTCCTCTGCCCGGGGAAAATTCCTCCGACATATCCCCATTGACCATAACTTGAAACACAGGAGAAGAAATACATACCTTAATTAAACTTCTCCAACTGTCCGGGATTCTAGCTCTCTCAAGGCTAGTGAATATATATCTAACCAAGCTAGTGAATTTATGTTATTTAATCTCACATTTTTATAGCTTTAACGCAAAAAAAAAAAAAAAAAAAAAAAAAAACTTTTGTTGTATGCTTATATAAAAAAAATGATATACCTGCATAATAAGATTAGAATGTTCTATAGAGTTGTGGATAACCTCTGCAATGTTATATTTGTTAGTTTTGTTCGTAATTCCCGTTTTTCTGTTTTTCGTATTTTCACATTTTTTTTTGTACTTTTTGGGCTTTTTTTCCTATTTTCTTGTGTTTTTACGTTTTCTCCATTTTTTCGTACTTTTCTGTTTTCGCATTTTTATATTTTTCCCATATATCGTGTTTTTTCCCTCATTTTTTCGCGTTTCACGTTTTTCGTGTTTTTTTAAGTTTTTCTGATTTTTCCGTTTTCACTTTTTCTGCATTTTTCTCATTTTTTTGTTTTACTTTTAATAAGAATGGTGGATAATAAGTATTATTAATAAAAATACAAGGGCTAGTCATAATGAGAATTCTTTCCTATTTTTGTTGTGTAATGCCCATTACATAAGTTTGTAAGGAAAATTTGAGTGATGTAATTGTGATCCATTACAACAAAAACAATATGGCTCATCCAAGCATGATAATGAACCTCCATTATGACATTCCATTACAACGTTCATTACGGCGTACCAAACGGGGTAAAAAATGCTTCTCAATATTGTGGCACTACCAAATTTATATTCATTGGGGTACCTCTTACAGTTCTATATGACTGATGTGGGATAATCTTTTTAACTACTGTTACTAAAATTTATATTATTATAACTAATATATATAATATTTTTGTTCATATATAAATATTATTTAATTATTACGTTATCCGGTTAGACCAATCCAAATCATCCAATTTGATCAAGTGACCCCTGATCTAATTATAAATCTGATTTGATATTCAGTCTGGTACTTATAAATACAAACAATTTTGATATTATTTTTGGCTTACTCTTTGGTTTTCATAAGAATATAACTTCAAAAAATTACGGGATGACATAATTCTGAAAAATTAGTTCGAGAGAAAGTTTGTTCTTTTAGTTGATAAAGGCATTTCGTTAAGTACAACATCCTTAATTTATTTGATATTTATAGATCATGAAAGGCCGAGGGTACAAATTTTAAACATAGCATGTACCAATTGGATAACTTTTTTTATCATTTTTTTTAAGAGAAATACCTCAAATTTTATTTACCACTACCCAATAAATTCTTACAAAGAACGACTTCTAACCAAATAGGGATAGAAGCCGAGGAATAGCAGGTAGCATAGGATAAGGTGTCTTGCAATTGCATGAGCTGTCACATTGGCTAGCCTAGGAACAAAAACGACATGAAAAGCTACATTTTGAGCTAAAAAAAAATTCATACACTCCTGTATAATACCTCAAATATCAGAGATATCCTTTTGATTCGACTGTAACTTGTGCAATAACTTTTGTGTCTATCTCCATCACCACTTGATGAAGGTGCAATAAGGCGACCCAAACCAAAATGTGCCTAAGTGCAATAGCCTCCACAATCCCTGGATCAAACGCCCCATTATAGTGCCACTGTACGAAACCACCTCACCCTCGCTATTCCTGATAATAGGCTGCATTGCCTCGACAAAAACCGAGCCGTCTAGATTACACTTCCACTAGCCCGCATCTGGTCGCTGCCATCCCGCCTAGCTGTTTTAGAACCGTATTTCCACGTTTTTTTTTCTTTTTCACGCTTTACATGTTTTTTTTTCGTTTTTCCATTTCTCTTTTTTTTCACTTGTTTAAGTTTCTTCGTGTCTAAATTCCACCTTTTTGTTGTTTTTTCAATTTTTTTCGTTTTTATATTTTTCAATTTTTTTTATATTTGCCCATTTTTCCAAGTTTCATTTTTTTAAAATTTTTCTAGTTTGCCGTTTCTTTCCATTTTCCATATTCATTTATTATTTCACGTTTTTAGAAGTTTTTTCATTTTTTCTCGCATTCTTCTAGCTCTTTCCATTTTTCGTTTTTCTCATTTTATCCATTTTCTCGTTTTCTCACAATTCTAAATATTTTTTATTTTTTCATTTCTTTAACCTTTTTTTTTCGGTTTTCTCGTTTTTCTAAAATTGCATGTTTTTCAATTTTTCTTATTTTTCATGTTTCCACTTTTTGTGTTTTTCCAAAATTCCACATTTTTTTTGTTATTTCGTTATTTCGTTATTTCATTATTTCGTTATTTCAAATTTTTAAGTTTTTGTATTTTTTTCGTTTTTTCTATTTTTTCCAAGTTTACTCAATTTTTGGCTATTTTTTTCCATTTACCCATTTTTCCAAGTTTCATCTGTTTTATCTCCTTTTTCTATTATTCTCCTTTTTTCCTTTTTTCCTTTTTTCTATTTTTTTTCTTTATTTCAAATTTTTTTTTTTTTATGTTTCCAAGTTTGTTGGTTGTTTTCTTTTAGATTTTTTGAACTTTTATCGTTTTTCTTATATTTTTTGTTTGTCCAATTTTGCTCGTTTTTTTCATCAAGTTTGCTTGATTTTTTTAGGCTTAAAGTATTATTTCATCCTTTGACTTATCCAAAAAAGAATTAATTCGGTCCCTGATCTATTATTTTGTTATATTTGGCCACTGACCTACTTTAATTGGTGAAAAATTTCACCAAATTTATATGAATATTTAACAGAATCATTATTTCATTGACAAGTAACAATATTTTTGACACTTGAATTTAACACGTGATATTTCTTAAAGTTTTCTTTGCCAAGTTATGTAAAAATAATTAATTAGATTAAAAAAAGAAAAAAACAAAATGATCATCCACCATGTGTTTCTAATTCCACAAATTAATGAGGTTGTCAGCACTCGAACCCTCGACTGTTTAATCCAAACAACTCTAATACCATGTCATAGAACCATTTTAACCAATAGTTCAAGCTGGTAGTTAAGATCCAATACTATATCTTATATTAATATCTTAGAGGTTTTGCGAACTTGCATGAAACTCAATCCTTTTTTTCAAGAAAAAAAGCAAACTCTCATCTGCTAATCAACGAAAACGCTAATGACTTTTAAGTTTACACTCCCAATTTGACTATTAATTACCTTAAAAAAAAGAAATAATGATATTCTATTAACTTTAATTCTTAACATTTTTTATTTTGAGGTCATTAACAGTCAAATTAGCAAATATCAATCTAAAAATCTTTGATTTTATAAACAAAAAAACTCAGAACCATTTTTGCAGCAACAAAAAAAAATGCACATACACTTATCTTCAAAATAGAGGTGGCAATTTCGTGTCAAAATTGTGTTATCTCATATATATGTTCTATATGGTTTTATATGTTATAAATGCTAGAAAAATGATTTTTGTGTCAATCGTGTTTCGTATCAGTCGGATTGTCTCTGTAAATCGTGTTTTCGTATCTAAAATTGCCATTCATATCTACAAATCGGCAAATTATTAGAAGCGCCTAGTTCTCCATGTCAAATGGAGGATCTCCCATACATATTTTGACACGTATCAAAATATGAATTAGGAGTCTTTTGAATAACATAAAAGACTCGATGCTTAATATAAGAATTCCTACAAATCAGCCAAAGCACAATGGAACTATCCCTTTATTAAAGCAGTCTCACTATATATTGTGATAAATCAAGAAGAGTAAAGAAAAAAAAATTATGTGAATATTTAATCCAAAGTAATTTACTTTATTATCTATAATAATATATAATAAAAAAAGAAAAGATAATATATCATAAAAAAAAATGTTGTTTATAGATATGAATCTAAAGAAAATCAGACAAATTACATCCATATGGCCACTGAGCTTTACCTATTTTAACATTGTAATCACTGAATTTCAATTCTTAACGACATGACTGCTAAACTTTACACTTTTTAATATCGGTGGTCAAAATCAACTTTAACTAACTCCTCAAAATGAATGTTCACGACCTTAAAATAAAAACATTGAAGAATTAAAGTTGTTTAGAACGACATTTACCATGAAACCACATTTTTTATTTTCCAAAATCACATTTATTTAAGCTTTCTCTCTCTAAAAATTCACTAACCTTCCTAATCAAACACCACCTAAATGGTTTCAAAACGGAAATTTTCAAGAATTAAAGTTTCTTAGGTTATCATTTACTCTTCAAATTTTTTATTTTGAGACCTTCAACAATTGTTTTGAGACGTTGAGTGTGGCCACCGATATTAAAAGTGTAAAGTTCAGTAGCTATACCATTAAAAATTGAAGTTCAATAGCCATAATATTAAAAATGAGTGAAGTTCAGTGGTCCAGGGTGTAATTTACCAAAAGAAAATCTTGTCTATAAATTCTTTCTAATTGCCTCACATAGACAGAACCCAACTTGTAGAAGCTAAGTAAAAGATTAAAATGATGAAATCAATCATTTTCATCTTTTGCATGATGGTATTATGTGCATTTACCCTTGAAGGTATTTCTTTCTTTCTTTTTGTTTTCTTTTATGAAATTATCACATACGTGGTTTTCATCTAGTCAGTCATTACATTAGGGGATGTTTGGTTAGATAAAAATAGCATATGAAATGAGAATAGGAATAGGAATGAATAATTCCCATTTTTGATTAATCAATATGTAATAGATAATGAGATTCACGTTATCCACTATATTGAAATCAACCATCCTTCCTTATTCTAAGGAATCAAATTGATTCCACTCTTTATGATATTTTTTTCTCTCCCATATTATTTCCGAATTTATTTCTATAAATTTTTTTATTTTTTTTCATTAAAAATTATTAATAAATAGTTTTCAATTACCAAACTCAATTTTTGGCATACTATACCCTCTCTAAATCTAAATTTCTAATTTTTTTGGTCTGTTACATCCTAACTAATCCAAATTTCTTTTTTTTTTCTAATTAGGCCCTTTTTAAATTTAAATTTCTAATTTTTCTAGCCTATTAGATCCTCTCTAAATCTAAATTTTCTCTATTAAACACCGATTTAGTAAAAATATTTTTTTTATACACCACGTGTAAAATCGGTCCTCCAATCGAACAATCATGTATTCACCACTATATATATATATATATATATATATATATATATTATATGTGTGTTGATTTTGTGCAGAAAATGATAGGAAATTTTGTAAAGAGGAAGGATATTTTAATGGAAGATGCGAAGATGAAGCTAAAGCATGTGAACATGACTTTATTAGAGAAGAATTTGGAGAAAGAATAAGTAAACCAAGGAATTGCATTTGCGAAACTTATACCACAAAACCTAAATCAATTGCAATTATTACTTCTTATCATCGATATTGTGAATGTGATGTTAATTGCAAATAAGTGTAAATGATAACATAAAAATTAATAAATCAATGAATAAAATATTTATTTTCAGCCCAGTTCTATTGGTAATTTAAATTAGGGTAAATTACATCTATAGCCACTGAATTTATTCATTTTAACAATATGACCATTGAACTTCAATTCTTAACAGTATGATTACTGAACTTTATACTCGGTGGCCACTCAACGTTTCAAAACCACTGTTGATGGCCTCAAAATAATTTTTTTTTGAAGAGTTAATGATATTCTAGAGAAATTTAATTCTTGAAAATTTTCGTTTTAAGGTCATTTAGGTGTTATTTGGTTGGGAGAGATAGTGAATTTTTAAAGAGATAAAGCTCCAATAAAGATGATTTTGGAATATAAAAATGTAGTGCTATGGTAAAAAAACAACTCAAATTTTGAATATTTTAAATTTGAGGTCGTTAACTAGGGATGACAATGATGCAGGGATTCCTCAAAAAACGTGGGGATCCGAACCGACGGAGCCGGGGAAAAGACGAAATTTTTGGGTCCGTGGGTGGGGACATGGGAAGTTTTACCCCCGAAGACTAAATTTGGACGGGTAGATGTTACTATCCCCAATCGTAGAGATCCTCACACCGCCCCCGAAAAAATGCCTGGATGATACCCAAAAAGTAATATATGTAATTAATCATGCAAATAATATGTCGATACGTGTATGCTATAATAAAATTTAGAAAATAGTTTTTTCATTACTTTTTATAATGGCTTTTTCTGGAAAAGTTAAATATTAAGTCATACATCATGCTTAATAGCATTGTATATGCATATATATAAATTAAATACTACTTATTTGCTTGCAATCTTGAGTCTTATATATAATTTAAGTTTTATATATAATTTAAGTAATTATTAAGTCATATAATTTAATTATTAAGTAAATACTACTCCAATTAATTGGGTATATAGATCAAATTAATCCGATCCATCCGAAATGGAACGAGCCAGACATAGAATTAGGGTTTGGGCTCACTATGTGTCGTAATGCCTTGAATCAGTATATCCTACTCGGAGTAGTATTGGGTTTCAGATTCCTAGTTGGATTAGGATCATGGGTTCCTAGTTGGATTGAGATGATGGGTTCCTAGTTGGATTGGGATTGGGATCATGGGTTCCTAGTGGGATTAGGTTAGATTGGGTATTATAAATACCCTATTATGTAACCTACTCATTGTAATCTGACTTTCGCCTCCTAATAATACTATTCTCCTTCTTCCCGTGGACTAGCCAACACAACGTTGATGAACCACGTAAATCTGTGTTTTTCAATTGCTTGTTTATTTTATCTTTCATTAATTCCGCACAACAAACTGGTATCAGAGTTTTCGGTTTCCGATCGGGGTTTTGTTTTTGGAAGAGAAAGATGTCTGCGATGAACGTGAAAATCGAAAAGTTTACTGGGAGAAATAGTTTCAGTCTATGGCAGATCAAGATGCGGACTTTGTTAAAACAACAAGGTATGTGGACGCCGTTGAAGAAGGCAACGGGAGAAGTCACTGATGAGATGACGATTCTGGAAGAAAAGGCACATTCGACAATTATGTTGTGCCTCACAGATGATGTCATCACTGAGGTCTCAGACGAAGAGACTGATGCTGGTCTGTGGATGAAGTTAGAGAGTTTGTACATGGCGAAATCTCTAACAAACAAACTTCTTCTGAAACAACGTCTGTTTGGCCTGCGAATGCAGGAAGGTACGCAACTCAGGGATCATTTAGATCAATTGAACACATTATTACTAGAATTACGTAATATTGATGTGAAAATTGAAGATGAAGATGCTACTTTGATTCTGTTGGTTTCTTTACCGCTTTCATATGAGAATTTTGTTCAATCATTTATTGTTGGTAAAGATTCTGTGACTCTAGAAGAAGTTAGGTCATCTCTTTATAGCAGGGAGTTGCGCCATAAGGCGAACAATACAGGTGCAGATAATCAGGCCTCTGGACTGTTTGCCAGCAGCAATAAGGGAAAGGGAAACAGTGGAAAGAAGAAGTCTAAGAAGCCGTCCTCAAAGGGTCCCAAGCCAGACGACACCTGTAATTATTGTAAGGAGAAAGGACATTGGAAAACTAATTGTCCAAAGAAGAAGAAATCAGAAAATCAACCAGGTTCTGCTGCTGTAGCAGATGGCAACACCAGCTCTGAAAATGATATTGCTCTAGTTGCTGATGAACACACTCATCACTCTGATGTGTGGGTTCTTGATTCTGGAGCATCTTATCATATTTTTCCAAGGAGAGAGTGGTTTTCAACTTATAAGCAGGTAGATGGAGGTAGCATTTCAATGGCTAATAGTCATGTCTGCAAGGTAGTTGGAATAGGCTCGATCAAGTTGAGGACACGTGATGGTAAGTTCTGCACATTGCACGAAGTCAGGCATGTTCCATTGATGACGAAGAATCTGGTATCTCTGAGTCTGCTAGACAGCAGGGGTCTCAGCTGGTCAGGAAAAGATGGAGTTCTGCATGTTTGTAAAGGTTCTGATGTGATTCTGAAAGGTGTGAAGCATGATACTTTGTATTTCTTGCAAGGTTCCACTGTTACAGGTTCAGCTAATGCTGCATCGTCAGAGATTGATCAGGAAGATATGACAAAGCTATAGCATATGAGACTTGGTCATATGGGCGAAACAGGGATGCAGATTCTATCAAAGGATGATCTTCTTGGTGGTCATAAATTCAAGAGTCTGGAGTTTTGTGAACACTGTGTCTTTGGGAAACTACATCGCAGCAAGTTTCCCAAAGCTATTCATATAACAAAAGGCACACTTGATTATATCCACTCTGATTATTGGGGTCCATCTCGAGTTGAGTCTTTGGGAGGTCACATATATTTTGTGTCTCTGATTGATGATTATTAAAGGATGACTTGGATCATCATGATGAAGCATAAAAGTGAAGCTTTCAAGCATTTCAAGCAGTGGAAAGCATTGGTGGAAAACCAAAAAGGAAAGAAGATAAAGAGGTTGCGAACTGATAATGGTCTGGAATTCTACTCGTCTGAGTTTGATCAGTTTTGTAAGGATGAAGGGATTGCTCGGCATCACACAGTCAGGAATACACCGCAACAAAATGGTGTAGCTGAACGAATGAACCAAACATTACTAGAGAGGGCGAGGTGCATGCTCTCTAACGCCGGGTTAGATAGAAGATTCTAGGCTGAAGCGGTGAACACATCATATTATCTGATTAACCGCGGACCACACACCAGTATACAGCTCAAGACGCCTATAAAAATGTGGTCAGGGAAGGTTGCTGATTACTCAAATTTGAAAACTTTTGGGTGCACAGTTTACTATCATGTTAATAAGGGTAAGCTAGAGCCAAGAGCCAAGAAGGGAGTGTTTGTAGGCTATGGAGGTGGAGTTAAAGGCTTCAGGATCTGGTCTTCATCAGAGAAAAGGGTCATTCTGAGCAGAAATGTAGTCTTTGACGAAAAATCTGTGCTTAGACCCATTGTGAAGCCTACAAATGCAATAGAAACTGATAGCATTGATAAACAGGTGGAGTTTCAGGTCATACAGAGTGAGAGTGGCTTGAAGGAACAAGAGTTAGAAGTAGAAATAGAGCTACCAGAATCTACACCACCAGTTTCTCAACCATCTGAAGCTACACATTGTAGCTTAGCTCAAGATCGACCAAGGAGGGTTGGAGTTGGGCCACCTAAGAGGTACGAGGACATGGTGGGCTATGCACTACAGGTTGCTGAAGAGCTGGAAACTCGTGAACCATCAACTTACAAAGAAGCTGTTTCAGGCACCGATTCTGAGAAATGACTTGCTGGGAGATGAGATGAAGTCCCTTCATAAGAATCAAACATCGGATTTAGTCATACCACCTCCAAGGAGAAAGATTATTACTTGCAAGTGGGTTCTCAAGATGAAGGAAGGGATATCACCTGCAGAGGGAGTCAAGTATAAGGCTAGAGTTGTTGCTAGAGGTTTCAATCAAAGAGAGGGAGTGGATTATAATGAGATATTCTCACTAGTGGTCAGACACACCTCTATTAGAGTGTTGCTAGCTATAGTTACACATCAGGATTTGGAGCTTGAGCAACTTGATGTAAAGACAACCTTTCTGCATGGAGATTTGGAGGAAGAGATATACATGACTGATAGGGGTCAAAAACCCCTTGGGTACGGTTTTAGGGACTATTATATATCTTTTATTTTCTTTTTATTTACTTTAATAGCAATTTATTATTATTTTGTCAATTTTAGGTTATTAAATTACTTTTTAGGTTTTTATTAAATATTTATAACTTTTGTCAAATATTTTGTCACTTTTAATAAATTAATCTCTATGTGTTATTTTGAGCTTTATCTGTACCCAAAATTAAGAAATTAACTTACCAAAAATAAATCAAATTTGACTTGGTAATTAAAACGAATTTTTGGTAAGATAATTAATTAATTTTGGGTGAATTATCTAAATAATATTTTATGAGATTATATGCAGATTTTTAGAGATAAAAGTGAAGATTTTTAAGGATCAGAATCAGGACCCACTCAAGAGTTCAAGTCAAATAAAGATCGTGTAGAATAAAATCGTGCAGAATATTTTGGCAGATTTTTAGGGATCATCTCTAGGTTTTTTGTATTTAAATAATTGGATTTTCCATTCCCAGAGATAAATTAGTTTTTTATTAGATAATGTTTAGGGAGTTATTTTTCTATTAAAATAGCTTTTTATTTAGTTTTTCATTAGGAGAATATGTTTTTATTTTAATTAATCTTTTATTAGGAATAGTTTTTCATTAGGAATAGGTTTTTATTATTTAATCTTTTATTAGGAATAGTTTTTTTAATAGGAATAGGTTTTAGTTTTTCATTATAAATAGTTCCATTTGTTAGGAATTTTGGGACATCTTTTATCTTTGTAAAAACCCTAGCTTCCATCTTGAGAAATCCTCTCCACCTCCTCCATCTCCTTCAACCTCCATTGAAGAAGCTCCATTCACCGAGGATTGCTCAAGTTCCATCCTTAAGTCCTAGGAAGACGCATGCATTAGTAGACAGGTTCCCTGAAATGGATTTTTCTTCTCTTTTACATTTTGTCTAGCCTCTGATACATGTTATGAATCCTAGGCTCATTGTAAATTCGTGACAATATTTTCATCTTTAATATATATTATAGTTTTGTTTTGTTCAATTGTTTTATTGCTTTAATCTTTGTCTTACGTTTTGTCTGATTGGTTTAACTCATTCGATAATCCCAAAATTAAGTTGACACATATTGCGAGCTGAATCTGACCTAGTCAGTGCCTATAGGATTGACGACCCTATAGAAGATTAAGCCCAAATTGCTGAGCCTTAGAGCTAGTTTCGGCCTTACAAGGGAATCACGAACTAGGGACCGGGTTAATCGTTTCGGACACAAATGACTTAGATTAGGGTTTAATTCAGTTGTCTAAACAATATATTTTCATTATTATCGTATCACCTCATGCTCTTTCGGGCAATTACATTGGTAAAAGATTACTTAGGGGTAGAATAATTCAGATAGGAGTAGAAGTAACTTAATTAGGAGTAGATTAATTTAGTCAAAACCAAATTCAAACCCCCCAAAGCCTAGATAACACCTAAGACCAAGTAGCTTGGTACTTGCAGAAATAAATCTTGTGGACGATACCTGGACTTTTCCAGAATTTTATTACTTGATAACGACGGGGTACACTTATCCCTTAGTGAGTCTCACCTGAGGCGCATCAAGTTTTTGGCGCCGTTGCCGGGGATTTATTTCTTCTGCAATATCGAACCAAAGGTTGATTTGTTAGTTTAGGCAGTTTTTGTGATTATCTCAAGAGTTCAAGTCAAATAAAGATCGTGCAAAATAAAATCGTGCAGAATATTTTGGCAGATTTTTAGGGATTATCTCTGGGTTTTTTGTATTTAAATAATTGAATTTTCCATCCCCAGAGATAAATTATTTTTTTATTAGATAATGTTTAGGGAGTTATTTTTCCATTAGAATAGCTTTTTATTTAGTCTTTTATTAGAAATATGTTTTTATTTTAATTAATCTTTTATTAGGAATAAGTTTTTATTATTTAATCTTTTAATAGGAATAGTTTTTTAGTAGGAGTAGGTTTTAGTTTTTCATTATAAATAGTTCCATTTGTTAGGAATTTTGGGACATCTTTTATCTTTGTAAAAACCCTAGCTTCCACCTTGATAAATCATCTCCACCTCCTCCATCTCCTTCAACCTCCATTGAAGATAGCTCCGTTCACCGAGGATTGCTCAAGTTCCATCCTTAAGTCCTAGGAAGACGCTTGCATTAGTAGACAGGTTCTCTGAAAGGGATTTTTCTTCTCTTTTACATTCTGTCTAGCCTCTGATACATGTTATGAATCCTAGGCTCATTGTAAATTCGTGACAGTATTTTCATCTTTAATATATATTATAGTTTTGTTTTGTTCAATTGTTTTATTGCTTTAATCTTTGTCTTACGCGTTGTCTGATTGGTTTAACTCATTTGATAATCCCAAAATTAAGTTGGCACATATTGTGAGCTGAATCTGACCTAGTCAGTGCCTATAGGATTGACGACCCTATAGAAGATTAAGCCCAAATTGCTGAGCCTTAGAGCTAGTTTTGGCCTTACAAGGGAATCACGAACTAGGGACCTCAGGAGGATAGGTAGGGTTAATCGCCTCGGACACAAGTGACTTAGATTAGGGTTTAATTCTGTTGTCTAAACAATCTATTTTCATTATTATCGTATCACCTCATGCTCCTTCGGGCAATTACATTGGTAAAAGATCACTTAGGGGTAGAATAATTTAGATAGGAGTAGAAGTAACTTAATTAGGAGTAGATTAATTTAGTCAAAACCAAATTCAAACCCCCCAAAGCCTAGATAACACCTGAGACCAAGTAGCTTGGTACTTGCAGAAATAAATCTTGTGGACGATACCTGGACTTTTCCAGAATTTTATTACTTGATAACGACGGGGTACACTTATCCCTTAGTGAGTCTCACCTGAGGCGCATCAAGTTTTTGGCGCCGTTGCCGGGGATTTATTTCTTCTGCAATATCGAACCAAAGGTTGATTTGTTAGTTTAGGCAGTTTTTGTGAATATTTTTGTGTGAATATTTGTTTTTAATTTTTATTTTTATTTCTAATGATTCTTCTTTTTTGAGAAAATGGCTCAGAACAATAGAAATAAGGAGTCTATTACGCATTTGCTTAACTTCTTATCTACTCACGAAGATCAAACTGATGATTTGTATGCTTCAATTAAAAATTTATGCATACAAAAAGGGATCCTAGTTGATTCAACCGCGGACGAATCAATTAAGGAACCTAATTTGGTAGGTCAGGTTGATAAGGTAATATCTTTTCCCATTAACAATGAAGAACTGATCCCTAATTGTGAGAAACCAAAAGTTTCAATATTAATTGAGGAGTCAGTTGAAATTGAGCCTCTAGAGAAGAATCCAAAAATAGAAGAGTTCGGTTTTGCTCCATGCCCAGAAATTTTCATTCTCTTTGATTTACCAAGAGAATCAAGAAGGGAGCAAACTAAACTTTTTCATAATTTATTTAAATTTTGTACTTTATTTTCATTAAAATTCATTGAAACTGATAATATGTTTTGCAGGTACGGATTATTTATTCAGGAATTTGAATTCCTAACGCGGATGTCAGCATACACCTAGGAGGGAATTCTATGTCGAGCTCACCGACTATAACGTAGCGCTTCTTGGGAGGCAACCCAAGTTAGAATAAATTTTTCAGGTTTTTTTAGATTATAGATTTATGCTTTTAGATTAGTTCTTTACTTTTCTTTTGCGTTTTTTTTTTCTTTTTCTCTTGTCTTTCACTGTTCGGGATTAAAAAAAATTATTTTTTCCTGGGAAAAACAAATTCCGACTTTCTGCCTGCCAGCTCGCCGAGCTGGCGAAAAAAAAATTCCCCGACCTTCTGCCCGCCAGCTCGCTGAAAAAAAAAAATAAATCGTGTTGCGTTGTATTTTGTTTTTAGTATGATATAGTCCTTAGAATTATACAATTTATCTGGTCAGTAAGTTGTCTTCTCCACCCTAACTTCTTTCACATGTGTTTTAGTGTTTTTATATGCAATGTTGAAACTTATTGCATGATTTAAGTGTGAGGAGGAGGGGTAGACAAACTTACAAAAACTTGTATAAATTTTAAATTTTTGTTGCGTCGTGCCTAGTTTAGGTTTGCGTTTTGGTGTTTTATTTTTGCTTTATTTATGTTTTTGCATAGTTAGGACCTAAAACAGAAAACTTCCTTCGAATCTAAACTTCGTTATTTGTTTCTGGGAGTTGAGAACCGAAGCTAAAATTGCATGAAAACTAGTTTAGGTGTAGGACACAATCCTTGTATCTATAAGAACATGAGCCAAAATTGAAACCCAAAGAATTGTGAGTTGAATTTGAGCCTAAGAGCGAACATCAAAAAACTCTTTTTCTTGACATTTTTATGTGAATGCTTTGACTTGTGGAAGATTACAGATTTTGCACCTAATACTGAGTTGAATCTGCATGCAATGATTTGAGATGATAAACGATGAATCAGGCTCATTAGAATTAACCTTTTTCTTTACATTATTTTCTCTTTTTCATCCACTTTAGGAAGCCCATTTGAGCCTGTATTTTGTATCTTGTAGATTGTTCTTTCGTTCTAACCCAATTTTTTTGCAAACCATCACTTGGTTTGTTACTTAACCGGAATTTTTGGAAAGCTCGCATTGAGTCTGTATTTTCTTCTAGCGCTTTATCTTTGTTTATGTCATCATAGAAGTGAGCCAAAATGCTAAGAAGTAAATGAGCATTACTATCCAAAAAGAAAAAAAAGAAAGAAAAAAAGAAAAGAAAAAGAAAAAGAGACGAACAAAAAGGGAAGAACTTCATTCCCCAGTTCTTAAACTTAAAACGTCTCAGAAAAAAAATATAGAAATAAAAAGCTCAATCACTTCATATTTGCTAAAGCCATTCTTAAACTTTATTTTTCTAGCGCTAGAACTTCTAACCCTTGTTGTACCTTTAACCCTCTAACCACATTACAACCCCAATTCGAGGCTCTTTTTGATATCATCGGAGTCATGTAGCATAGTAGAGGAACTCGGATGAACGTGCAAAGCCAACGTAATTCTAAGCAAGAACATAAGCCGAGAGTAAACACTTTAGCCACTAAAATTGTGTGAATTGAGTGAACTACCCATGGTGAGGTGTTTTACTTAGCTATCCCCTTAAGCTCGTTTAATTGAACATGCATCTTTTTCTAAAAAATATGACCTATGATAATTGAAATGCGGCTTTTGGATATCGTGTCTCTGTTTTGTACTTCCGAATGCATGTAAATACAGATGCTCGAAATTGTGTCAAGCACCTAGTAAAACCCGGAGGTTTCCTAGCTATATTGTGATTGCGGGTTTAGTTTTTAGTTTACTTGGGGACAAGTAAAGTTTTAAGTGTGATGAGGTTTGATAGGGGTCAAAAACCCCTATCTTTGGATACGGTTTTACGAACTATTTTATATCTTTTATTTTCTTTTTATTTACTTTAATAGCAATTTATTATTATTTTGTCAATTTTAGGTTTTTAAATTACTTTTTAGTTTTTTATTAAATATTCCTAACTTTTGTCAAGTATTTTCTCACTTTTAATAAATTAATCTCTATGTGTTATTTTGAGCTTTATCTGTATCCAAAATTAAGAAATTAACCTAACAAAAATAAATCAAATTTGACTTGGTAATTAAAACGGATTTTTGGTAGGATAATTAATTAATTTTGGATGAATTATCTAAATAATATTTTATGAGATTATGTGCAGATTTTTAGAGATAAAAGTAGAGATTTTTAAGGATCAGAATCAGGACCCACTCAAGAGTTCAAGTCAAATAAAGATCGTGCAAAATAAAATCGTGCAGAATATTTTGGCAGATTTTTAGGGATTATCTCTGGGTTTTTTGTATTTAAATAATTGAATTTTCCATCCCCAGAGATAAATTATTTTTTTATTAGATAATGTTTAGGGAGTTATTTTTCCATTAGAATAGCTTTTTATTTAGTCTTTTATTAGAAATATGTTTTTATTTTAATTAATCTTTTATTAGGAATAAGTTTTTATTATTTAATCTTTTAATAGGAATAGTTTTTTAGTAGGAGTAGGTTTTAGTTTTTCATTATAAATAGTTCCATTTGTTAGGAATTTTGGGACATCTTTTATCTTTGTAAAAACCCTAGCTTCCACCTTGATAAATCATCTCCACCTCCTCCATCTCCTTCAACCTCCATTGAAGATAGCTCCGTTCACCGAGGATTGCTCAAGTTCCATCCTTAAGTCCTAGGAAGACGCTTGCATTAGTAGACAGGTTCTCTGAAAGGGATTTTTCTTCTCTTTTACATTCTGTCTAGCCTCTGATACATGTTATGAATCCTAGGCTCATTGTAACTTCGTGACAGTATTTTCATCTTTAATATATATTATAGTTTTGTTTTGTTCAATTGTTTTATTGCTTTAATCTTTGTCTTACGCGTTGTCTGATTGGTTTAACTCATTTGATAATCCCAAAATTAAGTTGGCACATATTGTGAGCTGAATCTGACCTAGTCAGTGCCTATAGGATTGACGACCCTATAGAAGATTAAGCCCAAATTGCTGAGCCTTAGAGCTAGTTTTGGCCTTACAAGGGAATCACGAACTAGGGACCTCAGGAGGATAGGTAGGGTTAATCGCCTCGGACACAAGTGACTTAGATTAGGGTTTAATTCTGTTGTCTAAACAATCTATTTTCATTATTATCGTATCACCTCATGCTCCTTCGGGCAATTACATTGGTAAAAGATCACTTAGGGGTAGAATAATTTAGATAGGAGTAGAAGTAACTTAATTAGGAGTAGATTAATTTAGTCAAAACCAAATTCAAACCCCCCAAAGCCTAGATAACACCTGAGACCAAGTAGCTTGGTACTTGCAGAAATAAATCCTGTGGACGATACCTGGACTTTTCCAGAATTTTATTACTTGATAACGACGGGGTACACTTATCCCTTAGTGAGTCTCACTTGAGGCACATCAATGACCCAGCCAGATGGTTTCCAGATTCCTGGAAAGGAGAATTATGTTTGCAAGTTGAAGAAGTCCTTGTATGGACTTAAGCAGTCTCCCATGCAGTGGTATAAGAGGTTTGACAGCTACATGATGCAACTGAGCTACACCAGGAGCCCATATGATTGTTATGTCTATTACAATAAACTAGAAGATGAGTCTTTTATCTATCTGGTGTTGTATGTAGATGACATGTTGATAGCTGCAAGGAAGAAGCATGACATTCAAAAGTTGAAGGGTCTTCTCAGTGCAGAGTTCGAGATGAAGGATTTGGGTGCAGCTCGAAAAATTATAGGAATAGAGATTTACATGGACAGAAGCAAAAGGAAACTTTTTCTATCACAGAAGATCTTGTCAAGATTTGGCATGTCTACCGCAAAGCCTATAGATACTCCTTGTGCTGCAAGTGCACATCTGTCTATTGCTTTTGCACATAAGTCTGCTGAAGAGAAGGAGTACATGTCTCGAGTTTCCTATGCTAGTGCAGTAGGAAGCTTGATGTATGCAATGGTCTGAACTAGAGCTGATCTTGCACAGTCTGTTAGTGTTGTTAGCAGGTTTATGGGTGAACCTGGCTAGGAGCATTGGCAAGCTGTGAAGAGGATCTTTCGGTACCTAAAAGGTACATCTGACGTTGGTCTCATTTATGGAGGTGATACATAGTGTTTGGTGACAGGTTTTTTAGACTCTGATTATGCTGGAGATGTTGACAGTAGAAGATCTATGACAAGTTATGTTTTCACTCTTGGCGGTTCAGTTGTCAGTTGAAAGGCTACTTTACAGCCTACAGTAACTTTGTCTACTACGGAAGCAGAGTATATGGCACTAACTGAAGCTGCTAAGGAAGGGATTTGGCTTAAAGGACTGGTTAGTGATCTTGGTCTATATCATGATCAGGCTACAGTGTATTGTGATAGCTTGAGTGCGATCTGTTTAGCCAAGGATCAGGTTCATCATGAGAGGACCAAGCATATAGATGTGAGTATTCATTTTCTGAGAAGTGAGAAGAGGGTCAAGGTGAAGAAGGTAGCCACTGCTGACAATCCGGCTGACATGTTTACCAAGCCTGTTCCACAGAGCAAGTTTCAACACTGTTTGGACTTGCTAAACGTCAGAGATTATTAGTTGCCCTGTGGGGACGACTCTGAGGCAGAGAGAGAGAAGTCTGTTCATCTGGCACTATCATGGGTGCTTCTGTTATGTTTTCAGGAGGATTCAAGTCAAGGTGGAGATTTGTCATAATGCCTTGAATCAGTATATCCTACTCGGAGTAGTATTGGGTTTCAGATTTCTAGTTGGATTAGGATCATGGGTTCCTAGTTGGATTGGGATCATGGGTTCCTAGTTGGATTGGGATTGGGATCATGGGTTCCTAGTAGGATTAGGTTAGATTGAGTATTATAAATACCCCATTATGTAACCTAATCATTGTAATCTGACTTTCGCCTCCTAATAGTACTATTCTCCTTCTTCCCGTGGACTAGCCAACACAACGTTGGTGAACCACGTAAATCTGTGTTTTTCGATTGCTTGTTTATTTTATCTTTCATTAATTCCGCACAACACTATGAATAGGAGCATCACCAAATCTTAATAACTAACCTAATCAACACAACCTTAGACAATCACAAGTAAAATGGCATGCCTCCTCCTCCATTCTCTGCGCCACCCCTCTATCTCCATCAATCAATTTCCATAGCTTTTAATTTTCCAACATGTCTTTCTGTTAAAAATCTAAAAAAAAAAATCAGACAGAAGGACCAAAGGTAAATAGTAACAAAGGATAAAGACCTTAGAGCATCTCCAACAGAGGGTGCCCAAAATAATGTCAGCTGATGTGGTATCAGGTTTGACAACTTTTAAAGGGTGGCCACTATTGGAGTGATTGTGGGTGCCAAGGAAAATTGTCAATTTTTGGCAACCTCTTGGCAACCTTGTTTATTATTTTTTAATATAAAATATGTGGTCACTCTCCTAGAAATAATAAAATCTGGAACCTTTTATTTTTAATATTCATAATAAAATAATAATTTATAGGATTATAATGACAACTTTTCAAGCAACCTCTATTGGAGCTTTTTTTAAGTAAAGGTTGCCAAAAGTGATGTGGATGAAAGAGACAATAAAATATTATATTTTAGGATTATGTGTTTAAGTTTTGACACTTTTTAGGCACCCTCTATTGAAGATGCTCTTAGTACTCTATTTCAAAATAGGGTACTGAATAGTGAGTGAGATAAAAAGGAAGGGACAAATAAATTATTTAACCTAAGGGATATAGAATTGTTAAGACACCCTACCAATTTTGGGCACGGTATTTCGGAATGCAATTAATTCCATATTCAATTCACAAGTCACGATTTAGAAAATGAGGATTTCGATTCATGATAGCCAAATCTGGATCCACCACAAAAAAAAGTTAAAAACAGAGGAAGTACCCTTTGTTGTTTCTGCCATTTGGAATTATGAATGAAGATGTAATTTAAAAACCAATTGAGTGACAAATCATTGGATATTTTGAATGTTTTCAATTGTAAAAGAATACAAAATTCAATGTTAACTAAAATAGAAATTCAGAACAAGAAGAAAAAGAATAACAATATAAACACATATTTGAAATATGGTATGAAATATGAAATGAGATTAAGAAAGTTAAACCAAATCCATTATCTCATATCATTAATCGGTCCATTCAGGATTTTAAGGGCTTTTCCAGAAGCAGCAAGGAGAAAAGACATTGAATCTCAAAATACACGCCAAAATCACTTATTGCGGGAATTTAGCTTCCGAACCAATCTAATGATGACATATGTATCTAAGCACAAACTCAAATGTCTATAAATAACGCAAAATCCAAGAGGATATGTACACAATTCTAAATACCAGAATACTACTACATCCTTCCCAAGTTTTATATTCTCGATACTAACTTAGGCATCGAAGAGGGTTTGCCGGTCCCCATCCCCCTATCTGACTGTTTTCTATCTTTCAGGTCTTTGGAAATAGCAATCAGACACATTTAAGAATATTCCGATATCACTCCTGTTTCTTATTCAGCATGTTGCAAATCTTTAGCAAGAAGCTTTAAGTCTAAGTCTAGTCCAAAAAATATATTATAGTCATACTGATGAAGAAACAAAAAGTTCAGGACTTCAAAAGAAAACAGATCATTATATTAGAAGGTGAAAGCATTGAACGAGATAATATATAGAGCTATATATATATATATATATATATATATATATATATATATGAGGTTGTTTTCAATGGTGAGCACTAAATTATCTCCATGGGTGGTGAGTGTTTAATATCCATTGGATCAAGATCTAATGGTCCATAATTTATGTTGTGATTTAATATTAAAATGGGTTTTACCTGATGACATGTCAGTTGTAACTTGGAATATTGTGCTTTGAAAAACGTTTTCTCTTTCCTCAAGATATAACCAACTTCCAAGAAATAATTTTTTTCCCCGATGTTTTTATTTTACATAAGAAGACGTCTTCTTTTAAGTAATTTTGTATCCGTCTAATCAATGTTATATGCATTAAATCTTAATAAATGATTATTCATTGGGAACACGAAAAGCTTGACATTGAGAATGTACAACATTATTTATGATAACCAAATACAACATTAATGATGTTCTAATTAATGGTGTTGTCCCCCTATTTATTACCTTAGAATTGTAAGCTCAATTTATAAATTTCTAGGATTATAAACTCAATTTGTAAATCCTTAGAATTTCAAGATCAATTTGTAAATCCTTAATTTTTTTTTATTTCTCTAAGCATTCATTTATTTATAAACAATCATTAACTTACAATCTCTATAATTCATATATTTTAATGCCACACTAATGACAATAATAAATGTCTAATGTCATCCATTTAGATGTCGTATTAAATTCTACTTCCTTCATGCAATTGATTTATATCCTCATACAAACGTAATGTAACGTAACGTAAATATCACTAAACAGAAAATTTTACGGAACTCAAACATCACTGAACTGAAACATTACTGAACTTAAATATTACTGAACTGAAACATCACTGAACTGAAATATTTTCAATTGAAACATCACTGAACTGAAATATTTTCAATTGAAACATCACTCAACTAAAACATTACTCAACTGAAACATCACTGAACTGAAACATCACTGAACTGAAATATTACTGAACTAGAACATCATTGAACTGAAATATTACTGAACTGAAACATCATGAAACTGAAATATCACTGAGCTGAAACATTACTGGAGTGAAACGTTACTAAACTAAAACATTAGTGAAATGAAACTTCACTCAACTGAAATATTACTGAACTGAAACATCACTGAACTGAAACATTACTGAACTGAAATATTACTGAACTGAAATATTACTGAACTGAAACATTACTGAACTGAAACATCACTGAACTGAAATATTTTGAATTGAAAGATCACTGAACTAAAACATTACTGAACTGAAATATTACTGAAACATCACGAAACTGGCATATCACTGAGCTGAAACATTACTGAACTCAAACATTAGTGGACTGAAACGTTAATAAACTAAAACATTATTAAAATGAAACTCCACTCAACTGAAACATTACTGAACTGAAATATTACTCAACTGAAACATTACTGAACTGAAATATTACTAAACTGAAACATTACTGAACTAAAATGTCACCAAAATGAAATATTAATTAATTGAATATCACAGAACCGAAACATCACTCAACTGAAAATATTACTAAACTCAAATATTTCTAAACTGAAACATTACTGAAGTAAAACATCACTGAACTGAAATACTACTAAACTGAAACATTACTCAACTGAAATATTACTCAACTGAAACCTCACTAAACTAAAACATTGTCAAATTGAAAAATTACTGAACTGAAATATTACTGAACTAAAACATCATTGAACTGAAACATTACTGAACTAAAACACCACTGAACTAAAATATTACTAAACTGAATATCACTACCAAAACATCACTGGACAGAAACATCACTGAACTAAAATATCACTAAACTTAAATATCACTTAACTGAAATATTACTAAACTCAAACCTTACTCAACTGAAACATCATTGAACTGAAACATTACTAAACTGAAACATTACTGAACTGAAATATTACTAAACTAAAACATCACTGAACTCAAATATTACTGAATTGAAACATTATTGAACTGAAACATCACTGAACTGAAATATTACTGAACTGAAACATCACTAAACTGAAACATTACTAAACTGAAACATTACTGAATTGAAATATAACTGAGCTAAAACATTACTGAACTGAAATATTACTGAACTAAAACATCACTGAACTGAAATATTACTGAACTAAAACATCACTGAACTCAAACTTCACTGAACTAAAATATTACTGAACTGAAATATCACTAAACTGAAACATTACTAAACCCAAAGATTACTAAACTGAAACATTACTAAACTCAAATATTAGTGAAGTGAAATATTACTGACTTCAAACATAACTGAACTCAAACATCACTCAACTGAAGCATTACTGAACTGAAATATTACTAACCTGAAACATTACTAAACTGAAACATTACTGAATTGAAATATCACTGAACTGAAACTTTACTAAACCGAAATATTACTAAACTAAAACATCACTGAACTGAAATATTACTAAACTGAAACATTAATCAACTAAAATATCACTAAACTGAACTATTAATAAACTCAAATATTACTGAACTGAAATATTACTTACTCTAAACATAACTGAACTCAAATATCACTCAACTGAAATATTACTGAACTGAAACATTACTAACCTGAAACATTACTAAACTGAAATATTACTGAACTGAAACATCACTGAAACATTACTGAACTGAAATATTTCAGTTCAGTAATGTTTCAGTTTAGTGATGTTTCAGTTTAGTGATGTTTCAGTTCACTAATGATTCAGTTGAGTAATATTTCAGTTTAGTAATAATTCAATTCAGCGATGTTTCAGTTCAGTGATGTTTCAATTCAGTGATGTTGTAGTTTAGTAATATTTAAGTTTAGTGATGTTTCAATTCAGTAATGTTTCAGATGATTGATGTTTTAGTTCAGTGATATTTTAGTTCACTGATGTTTCAATTCAGTGATGTTGCAGTTTAGTAATATTTAAGTTTAGTGATGTTTCAGTTCAGTAATGTTTCAGTTCAGTGATGTTTTAGTTTATAGATGTTTCAGTTCAGTAATGTTTAAATTTAGTAATGTTTCAATTCAGTGATGTTTCAGTTTAGTGATGTTTCAATTCAGTGATGTTGCTGTTTAGTAATATTTAAGTTCAGTGATGTTTCAGTTCAGTGATGTTTTAGTTCAGAGATGTTTCAGTGCAATAATGTTTCAATTTAGTAATGTTTCAATTTAGTGATGTTCCAGCTCAGTAATGTTTCAATTTAGTAATATTTCATTTCAATGAAGTTTCAATTCAGTAATGTTTCAGTTTAGTAATATTTCAGTTTAGTAATGTTTCAGGTAATATTTTAGTTTAGTCATCATACGGTTCAGTTATGCTTCAGTTCAGTGATGTTTTAGTTCAGTAATGTTTTAGTTCAGTGATGTGTCAATTGAGTAATGTTTAAGTTTAGTAATATTTCAGTTCAATGATATTTTAGTTCAGTAATGTTTCAGTTTAGTAATGTTTCATTTCAGTAAAGTTTCAGTTCAGTAATGTTTTAATGTAGTAATATTTCAGTTCACTGATGTTTCAGTTTAGTAATATTTCAGTTTAGTGATGTTTTAGTTTAGTAATGTTTTGGTTCAATGATGTTCCAGTTCAATGATGTTTCAGTTCGGTAGTTTAGTGATGTATCAGTTTAGTGATGTTTCAGTTCAGTGGTGTTTCAGTTTACTGATGTTTTAGTTTATTAATATTTCAGTATATTGATGTTTCAATTCAGCTATGTTTCAGTTTAGTAATGTTTGGGGTTAGTGATGTTTCAATTCAATGATGTGTCAGTTTAGTAATGTTTCAATTCTGTGATATTTTAGTTCAGTAATGTTTTAGTTTAGTAATATTTCAGTTCAGTGATATTTCAATTTAGTAATGTTTCAATTTAGTAATATTTGAGTTTAGTGATGTTTGAGTTTAGTGATGTTTCAGTTTAGTAATATTTCAATTCAGTAATGTTTTCGTTCATTAATATTTTAGTGTAGTAATGTTTCAGTTCAGCGATATTTCAGTTCAGTGACATTTCTGTTTAGTAATGTTTCAGTTGAGTATTGTTTCAGTTTAGTGATGTTTTAGTTTAGTAATGTTTCGGTTTAGTGATGTTTCAGTTTAATGATGTTTCAGTTCACTTATCTTTCAGTTCAGTGATACTTCAGTTCCATGATGTTTCAGTTTAGTAATATTTCAGTTCAGCTATGTTTCAATTTATTAATGTTTCGGTTTAGTGATGTGTCAGTTCAGTAATGTTTTATTTTAGTAATATTTCAGTTCAGTGATGTTTCAGTTTAGTAATGTTTGAGTTCAGTTATGTTTGAGTTCAGTGATGTTTGAGTTCAGTGATGTTTGAGTTTAGTAATGTTTAAGTTCAGTAATGTTTCAATTTATTAATGTTTCAGTTTAGTAATATTTTAGTTTAGCGATGTTTTAGTTCAGTGATGTTTCAGTTTACTAATTTTTCGGTTTAATGATGTTTCAATTCAGTAATGTTTCAGTTCAGTGATATTTCAGTTCAGTAATATTTCAGTTCCACGATGTTATAGTTTAATAATGTTTCAGTTCAGTAATGTTTCAGTTTAGTAATGTTTCACTTCAGTGATGTTTCAGTTCAATGATGTTTCAGTTGAGTGATGTTTCAATCTTGTAATGTTTTATTTTAGTAATGATTCAATTTTGTAATATTTCAGTTTAGTGATGTTTGAGTTCAGTGATGTTTCAGTTTTGTAATGTTTCATATTTGTAATATTTCAGTTCAGTGATGTTTCAGTTTAGTGATGTGCTAGTTTAGTAATATTTTAGTTCAGTGATGTTTCAGTTCAGTAATATTTCAGTTTAGTATACCTATAAATTATTAGGATTGTAAGCTCAATTTATAAATCCTTAGGATCATGAGCTCAATTTCTAAATCCTTAGTTTTTTTTATTTCTCTAAGCTTTCATTTATTTATAAACAATCATTGAGCTTACGATCCATAACGTAACGTAATAAATATAAGCTCAATTTATAAATCCTTAGAATTGTAAGCTCAATTTGTAAATCCTTAGAATTGTAAGCTCAATTTATCTATAAATAGTCATTGAGCTGTCAATCTGTAACGTAGCGTAGCGTAACGTAACGTAACATAACGTAACGCAACGTAATTTGACACGACGTAATGTAACTTGACATGACATAACATATTATAACGTGATGTAACGTAGCGTAGCGCAACATAACATAATATAATGTTACATAACGTGAATAACGTAACCTAACCTAACATAATATGATGTAACGTAACATAATGTAATGTGACGTAACGTAACATAACGTAATGTAACACAACATATACCATAACGTAACGTAACGTAACGTAACGTAACGTAACGTAACGTAACGTAAATCACTAACTTTCACAAAAAATATTACTTTCATGTAAAAAAATTGAACTTTACGTAAATCTCATATCTTTAGAGATAATTTATGTAAAATTGGACTTAATTAACATAAAGTTGTATTTTTACAAAAAAAAAAAATAATAACATTGCAAAAAATCAAGTTTTACGTAAAACATTTGAATTTTATATAAATTTTATATGTTTAGATAACGTGACGTAACGTAACGTGACGTAAGCTCAATTTATAAATCTTTAGGATTGTAAGCTCAATTTGTAAATCTTTCGGCTTTTATTTTTATTTTTTCAAACTTTTATTTATAAACAATCATTGAACTTGCAATCCTTAATCCAAACTAACGTAACATAATGTAAGTAACGTACCATAACATAATAAATATAAGCTCAATTTATAAATCCTTAGGTTTTTTTATTTCTTTAAACTTTTATGAGATAAGGTACCAAAATAGGTCTAAAGTTTTTGGGGAAGTACCAATTTAGGCTCAACGTTCAAAATAGCACCAATATAGGTTTAACGTTTACAACATAATATCAATTTAAGCTTAATGTTTACAATATAGCATCAATTTAGGTCTCACGTACAAAATAGCACCAATATAAGCTTAACGTTTACAAAATAATACGAATTTAAGCTTAATGTTTACCAAATATATCTAATTTAAAATATAATATTGATACATGTCAGTGTTCAAAATATTGTGGATATTCAATTACTTTTAGTTTGCATATATTACATGAGCAATGAAATTTAGTAGTCATAGAATTATTTATGAAAAACAAATATAAGATTTTAATGGACAACAATACTAATTAATTATAATAAATAAGAATATAGAACTAAATAAAAGATAACCTATAAAGTTAATAGGGAAAGAATATAATATGATTAATTTAATTATGACGTTTAGCTTAAATTGTATATATTTTGTAACACGTTAAGGTTAAATTCGTATTATTTTATAAATGTTAAGCCTATATTGGTGCTATTTTATACATGAGGCCTAAATTGATGCTATATTGTAAACGTTAAGCCTAAATTGATATTATGTTGTAAACGTTAAGTCTATGTTGGTACTATTTTGAACGTTGAGCCTAAACTGGTACTTCCCCAAAAATCTTAGGCCTGTTTTGGTACCTTATCCCAACTTTTATTTATAAATAATTATTGAGCTTACAATCCTTAAGACATCGTAACCCAACACAATGTAAGTAAAGTAACGTAATAAATATAAGCTCAATTTAGAAATTCTTAGAATTGTAAGCTCAATTAATAATTAAGAGGCTACCGGTGTTAAAAAGTGTAAAGTTCAGTGACCATATCGGAAAGAATTGAAGTTCAGTGGTCATAATGTGAAAATTGGTAAAGTTCAATGACCATGGGTGTAATTTACCCAACTAATTCATTCCCCAAAGTTAGAGACAACGATATTTTTATTGATTTTTTATTTTTTTATTTATTTTTAATGTTTTATGAATTTATTATAGAAAGAGTAAGTATTTTTGGAAAATGTGGCCAATCATTTATTACAGACACTACAAGAAATCTGTTAATATGTGACAATAATTTGATTGTCACCAAAATAGTTGTAACAAAAAATTTATTATTCGTCACAATAAATTTTTAATTATCACACAAAGTAATTCTGTGACCATTTTTTGAAATTATCACAAATAATTAAATGATTTTATAACAATGATTTATTTGTTGTAACTTTTTTATGTGATAATTAAAATATGTCACAACATATATATACACTACAAGAAAAATGCTGATCTACTACGGAAAATTTTGTAGGAGAATAACACAATTCCGTAGCAGATAACAGTCAGCTACGGATCTCCTACTGACTCAAATTTGTAGCAGAACGTATCGTAGGGGATTATTTCCTACACATATTACATTCTGTAGGAAAACTCTCCTACAAAAAGTCACCTACAGATTGTTGTAGGAGATATTTCCTACATATATATTGCTACTAAAAGTCCGTAGGAGATTATTATCTTTCTTTTTGTAAATATATTAATAAAAGCAATTTTTTAAATATATTAATAAAAGCAATTTTGAATTGAAGGGAACTCTCATAATAATAATAAATAAATAAATAAATATATATATATATATAAGAAAATTGTGGAAAAATAATTAAAAGATACAAAAGATTATTTTTATTATTCAACATGTAAACATACAATAAACTGAGACATAAATATTTATAAAAATAGAAATATCACACATTAAGATATTACACATTAAGACAGTGGTAGCATAGCATAACCTTATGGAACTAATTACATTGCTATGTTTGAGACAAAAAATTTAGTATAGAGGACTGCTGATACTATGCTAATTTGCTGAACCTTGGCGTAACACTAGACTTCCATAGCTTTGACCACTGCAAAACAAGAAATCTTAAGTTAACATCGAATAATTAAGAAATTCATAAAAGAAAAATACAATGAAAATAAATTCCATAGCTTAGAGTAACACTAGACTTCTCCTTCTCCAACCGCCGTGAAAAGAGGAAAAAAAAACAGAAATGAGAAATCAAAGCATAGCATAAACAATATAAAAAGGTTAAATTAACAAACCTCAACAGTCTTTCTGAGATCGAAACACAATAGAAAAAATAAACAGAAAAGAGAAATCAAAGCATGGCAGAAACAATAGAAAAAAGCTGATTTCTGTACTGAAGAAAGTAGTTTTTAAATCTGCAAAAACAGAAAAAAAATAGGTTTATTAAATAAAGAACACAAAGCTTGGAAAAAGTTCGAAGATCTGAATCATACCCATACTTAAAGACACGGATCCATTAACAAACGAACCAAAAACGATATCTAGAAACAGAAAATCTGGTCGACATCTGGCTTCTTTGGATTTAAAAGGAATACATCGGTGGATATTCGAGATTCATGAAAAAAAAAGGATAAAAATGGAAGCTTACAAGCCTCAACTGATTCGCAGATGAAAACAGTGAAGAAAGAAAAGGAAAAACTTGAGAGAAAATGAAGCACTTTGAGGGAGGCGGCTGCTTCTTCAGAGAAAATGAATTTCATTAAAGGAGGCGCTGCTTTCTAAATCAAAAACGATGAAGAGAAAGCCCTAGTGTGGTATGATGAAAGGACAATTTTATCCCTTTCTAAACAGCATCGTTTTGTTTGCTGTGATGAAAGCATCGAATTTGTCCCTAGGTTATTGAATTTGTCCTTTCTCTTTCTCTGTTTTCTATATTAATATCAAAATGGATCAATCATTTTTTTTCATTTTATTGATACCAGTATTAGGTTAGAATAAGACCAATTATTTTTACTTAAAAAAAAGACCAATTATTTTTTTTATTTGATTAAATTTGAAATAAAATTTAATTTTCTTTGAGTTGTTTAGTTATGCAAATTAATATTAAATTTAATAATAAAAAACAACAAAAGCAGCATCAATAATTAATAATCAATAATAATAATAATAATAAATTTAAAATAATGATATAAGTAATTAAAAAAAAGTAAATGGACTTTGCAACCATCACGTAATTATAAATTATACATAAAATGTTTTATAAAAAATAATATATTTAATGAAATTAAAATTTCTTTTAAATGATTTTTATTGTGTGTCGATTTCATGTCACGTTATCGAGTTATTTGTAATTTTATCACCACTAATTTTTATTTCAAATTAAGGGAGAAAAAAAATTAAACATACAAAATATATTATTATTATTATTATTTAACTCC
Source organism: Euphorbia lathyris (assembly GCF_963576675.1). Lineage (NCBI taxonomy): Eukaryota > Viridiplantae > Streptophyta > Magnoliopsida > Malpighiales > Euphorbiaceae > Euphorbia > Euphorbia lathyris. The sequence continues at coordinate 518,672 of NC_088918.1, forward strand.
TACAAATAAATATGTAGGAGAAACAACTATTTTGTAGGAGATTGTAGGTGAGTTATGGAGGGAATCTTCCCTCCAAAAATCTCCTACAACATTTTACGTTCTGTAGGAGCCTACGTAGGAAATCTCCTACAGAACGCGTTTGTAGGAGAAAGCGTAGCTCTTTCATGTATTTCCTACAAATTTACTTTTTGTAGTAGATTTCCGTAGCAAATCAGTGTTTTTCTTGTAGTGATAATGGTCACAATAACTAATTTTGTGACAGTTTAAAAAAATGTCACAAATCATTTATTTTAGTTGTGACAGTAAAAATTTCATGTAACCGAAATACTTTTGTTACAATTACTAGTTGTAGCTAAAAAATTTAAAATATATGACAATATAATTAAAGTTGTCACGAAATTTAATTATGTGATAATCTAAAAACAATGTGACAAAAAATATTACTAATTTGTGATAATAAATTTTATTTGTAACTAAAATATTTTTGTTACAACTAATAGTTGTAACTATAAGTTTAAAATATGTGACAATACGTTTATAGTTGTCCTAAAATATAATTGCGCGACAATATAAAATAATTGTCACAAAATATTTATTAATTTTGTGACAATAAATTCAATGGGTAGTCAAAATAATTTTGTTATAATTAATAGTTGTGATGTGGCTAAATCCTGCGGGTCCTCTTATAAGCTTGAAATAAGATAGAAACATGGTTAAAGGAGAGGTCGTAGTCCGACTAACCCGTTTTGATGACTAAGTCAGCTTTCAAGGACTAATTAAGGATGAACACAATAATGAATGAAGTAATGTACATTAGATGGTTCTTACTTTATTTATATTATGATCAAATAAGGAGATATTGTTATAAGCCTTGAAGCGTGTTGAGCTACGTGTCAAACGTTAATAAGTGAACATGTGCCCGCAGATCGGGGTTTGGTATCTCTCAAGTCCACTTGGTCTGTGACTAACGAAATCATACGTGATTGCTGTAATGGGTTGATCTTTAACGGGCTCAATGGACAGGCCAAGATTAGGAGACTATATCGTATTGGGAGCTAAGTCTTTGTGATGATTCCGCATGAGCTCTGACCCCTGATGGTGGCTCAGACTAGATAAGTGCCACGTGGGTGTTTTTATATTCGTTTGATATCATATGTCCCCCGAGTCAAGTTTATCGTTCTTTAGAATGAGAAAGCCTGACCTTAGGGGCACTATACTTGTTTATTCTTGCTAGATCAAAAGGGAGCCTAAATTTCACATGAAGGATCCCATTCTTGATATTTTGGGATTTTCGAGAACTAATGGACTGATAAGGAGATTGTGCGGGCTCCCATCGATTGATTTGCATGTCTTTAAGTTTGATCTTAAGCGTGACTGTGTTAAAACGTGTTTATTTATGTTAAGCGTCTTTCGAGTTGATGTCGGTTTGTCTATGCTCGCCATATATCATATTTTGTGTTCTTTAAGGGAGCATGCCAGAAGCATTTAATGCTCTTTGATCATTACTGTTAGTAATGATGATAGTGTTGGAAAATTTTGAATAAAATTATTTGTTAATTTTAATACCAACAAACACCTACTTTCATGAATAGTCGTGTCCTTCGTGAACAGTAGTGTTCGTACGTAAACAGTCATGTTTGTCTGTGTACAGTCGTGTTTGTTCGTGAAAAGACATATCTTTTGAAATCTATTTATATAGAATGGGATTGTCAAATTCACAATGAGTTGAAAGGTTTTGAAAAAGCTATTGAAAAAACTCTTTGTCTGTTCACAGTGTCTTGTTTTCCTACTCCGGTGATAACTAGGCTACACACGGTTTGAGTTCGCTTGTTGTATCCTGGGAGACGATTGTCAATAGCGGCAAGATCTGTCTTAAGGAAACTGCTAATACAGGCCTCGGATTTGTCTATGTCTTTCCTTTTAATTTCCTGTTTACTGTTCATGTTTTCTTTCTGTGTTTGTTTTTTGGATTAATTTTTTCTAACAATCTTAAGACAGATTAAATTATTTGTTGATTTACCAAAGAACATATACAGAAGAATTGTTTGGAACAGATTCTTAGTTCTTTCGAAGTTCTGACAGAAATATATAGTTGGAATGAGCAAAAGTTAAGTATTATTAACTTTCTCAATTTTAATCATGTTTTGTTATGTGATTAGTTGAAATAATTAGTACAGGCACAACAAATAACATTCAAATGTCAAGGTAAAATCATATGTTGAATTTATTACTTTGTTTGTTGATACCTCAACATGTTGAATATATTTGATGGAAAAAGGTATTGCAGTAGGTTTATATCCAATTTTACAATATAAATATATATGAATGTGTTGAGAAAGAATAAAGGTTTTGGCAAAGATGGCTTCTGCCAATTTGATAATATGTTTTGTTTGTTTCTTTGAACGATAAAATGAAAGAAATAGATCTTGTGATCTTGACTGAAGTAAGCTTTCATTTTTCCTAGTTTTGGTAATTGTATTATTGATATGATTTTAAGTTCATTTTGGTCCCTATAACTTTTGTGTTATTATTATGGACAATCTGTGATCTTAATCTGATGATTAGTTTTTCCAAAGAATCGTACAGGAAAATCTTGATGGATTATCTTGATGAACAAGGTATAATTGAAACATTATACGGGGACAGATTGAAGGACAACTTAATATATATAGTTTATATTTTGTTGTTACTTATTTGTTATATATCTGTTTGTTTAAACAGATTATAATTTTCTGATTCTAACTTGGTTTGTTTGGAATTCCAGGAAGAAAAAGTTGTCAATTATTGTCTGGTTTTTAAACAGATTAATTGTCTTTTGGCATCTGTTGGTACATATACGTTAATTGAAGATGAATCCGGTTTATAAGAACACGGTTACTTCAAAGGCGTTAGGCCTACTTGTACCAGTGGCAACGTATAAGCCACAAGGAAAGTCTACGAAAATTCATTGGTATGAATTTTAAAGACTTTGTGATAAAAGAAAATACGTTTTCTTTAAAGATGATGATGATATGCGAAAATTTCATATTTGATATTCTCGCGCGTAAGGGTTGATATACATTAGAAATGTGAAATGTCACAAATTGAAAAATCCGAGCAATGATGTTATCTAGCCGAGTTGGTTGCTGGCAGATGAACATTAGTTGGCTAAATTTAATTTGTGAAAGTAACTAAAAATGTAGAAATCAAATCGCCTTAAAATAAGTACGTTTCAATGATGGAAGAAAAGAAAAATATCATATCAATCGGTGAATATGCGGTATAAAAGCTTCTGTATGATGAGTTACAGGTAGAAAAGCTTCCGTGTGATAACACCGTTAGTCAATTGATCTCAACGAATGTCATCCTTGTTGATTTTGTAGAATCAAAGGATAACACAGCGGATCCGCTAACCTAGAGGTTAAACCGAGATCAAATTGATAAATCATCGAAAGGAATGAGACTAAAGCCCATAGAGAAGAGGCGTTATGTGAAGGAAAACCCTACCTAGTTGACTGGAGATCCCAAGAAATAGGTTCAAAGGGACAACCTAATCGCATAAACCTTATGCGTTCACTGTGGGGGTTAAACCCAAGTCCATTCCTAGATGTAAACAGTGACACCAACGGGAAAAGGTTAAGCTATATGCTTTTAATGATACATTGTGCGTCAGAAATTCTGAGCAAATAAAATCACCTATGTTAGAGTGAAGTGGGGTCGCTTCGATGGAGACTAGTGGGGCCTAGTTATCTTAAACTCTCGCAGAACCAGGCGATGTTCATGACCATAACGAACATAACCATGAGAACCATCCCGTGTTATGTTGATATCTGTGTGGGGTATATCACTGTTTACACAAACGGCAGAATAGTTCAAAGCATCGCGTCTCAAGGCACATTAGCTACCTATCCTATGCATATATCTTCTGTAGAAACTTATCACCATTTCGTAATCGTCTCGTTTTTAATTTTATTCATGTGGGGGATTGTTGGAAAATTTTGAATAAAATTATTTGTTAATTTTAATACCAACAAACACCTCCTTTCATGAATAGTCGTGTCCTTCGTGAACAGTCGTGTTCGTACGTAAACAGTCATGTCTGTCTGTGTACAGTCGTGTTTGTTCGTGAAAAGACATATCTTTTGAGTTCTATTTATATAGAATGGGATTGTCAAATTCACAATGAGTTGAAAGGTTTTGAAAAAGCTGTTGAAAAAACTCTTTGTCTGTTCACAGTGTCTTGTTTTCCTACTCCGGTGATAACTAGGCTACACACGGTTTGAGTTCGCTTGCGTAATCTGTTGTATCCTGGGAGACGATTGTCAATAGCGGCAAGATCTGTCTTAAGGAAACTGCTAATACAGGCCTCAGATTTGTCTATCTCTTTCCTTTTAATTTCCTGTTTACTGTTCATGTTTTCTTTCTGTGTTTGTTTGTTTTTTGGATTAATTTTTTCTAACAGATAGTTGTGGCTTCCGAGGGGGATGAGGCTCTAGAGAACGAGCCGACCTCTATTGTGATGGGGTCGAAACCAGCAGAGGATGGTGTTTCTCGTGAGGGCATTACTCGGATTGGATTTGCTGGTGTGGTTGATCCTCATGAAGATGCCACACATATTGGATCTACGAGTGTGGTTGATCCTCGTGATGCCACACGTATCGGATATGCGGATGTGGTTGATCTTATTCTTCCTGAACATGTGGGGGTCAATTCTTAGTCTGAGATTATTCTTGGTTATACTCCTTCAGTTAAGGTTAAGGTGTGTGTCGGATAAGGACGTGGCTGTTGGGAAGCCTTTTGTGAATCCAAGTTGTTGAAGTTTCAACTCGGGATGGTGGGGAGGCCACAGAACGAGTCTTTGTGGTCACACTATCAAATTCAATTTTCTCTTAGCAGGATGTCATAAAAGGGGCTCCTAAGGGGACTGTTCAGAGCCTCAAGTTATTTTAAAGAAATATCTGACAGTTAAATAATAGTCAAACATGTTTTTTAAATTTTCGGTAATGTATGGCTAAAATTGATCTTACTTGAAAACGTTAGGAATAAATTTGGACCATTTTATACATTAGGGTCAAATATGCAATTCACTAACAAAACGTTTGGGTCAAAATGTGATAATATTTATAGTTTTACAAAAATATTTTTATGATAGTTACAAAAATTATTGTAATATTTTGTTAAATATTTGTAATTTTATAAAATTATACCTAGAAGTAAACAAAGGTATCCATAAAATTTCAATCTAATAATTTCAATTTAATTTCACCTAATACATTTTTTCCTTTTTCGTTTCCTACTATTTTCTCATTTTCTACACTAAAAAATTTGAAAAATCAAGTAATAGTTTTCCTTCCATGACAAATTAATAAGATAAATTAAAAGATTATTTTTTTTGAAGAAAAAATTAAAAGATTATTAAGAAAATAAAGTTGAGAGACATAGATGGAGTAGAAGCGGGAATAAAATTCATTTCCCTCCTTTATTCTTTACAACCCTGAAACCCTCTAAACACTTTTAGACCCACGTCTCAGCTTTTTGCTCCTTCTCCAGCCACCAAATGTTGCGGCCGCCTACTTTTGCTGGTTTGTTCTTTCAGTTTTTCATCTCTTTTCATCGTCTTCTTTTCGTCCTTTCAAGTCGAAGCACAAGGCGAAAATGCATAAATTACAGCAAGCAGGATGAGCATCTGCCGGTATAGTCGCAGCCAAAAGCAAAGAGTAATCAATCAAGGTCCAGAAATAATGAAGAAGATAGTTGCTCGTAAATAACAGTTCACGTTGATCTATTTGCAACTGAAAACAATTTTCAGATATGTTAATCATCCTGAGGTTGTGGAAGATGCAATTCAAGTTCTTTGATCACTTTTTAAAGCAACACTTAGTATGTGATTGAGTCCAACTGCAAAATAAGAAAATTCCCATCAGAAATTACTACTGTTTCATGCATTTTTATCTTTGTTTTGCTGTAGCCGTGCTTGGAACATGCAGATAATGGAGTCTCTTTGTTGAGCTTGCAAATATGATGTAAGTTTGTAAAATTTTGAATTTTGTGGCATTGTTGAATTAAGAGAACTAGATTGAAGAGTTACCTTTAATCAATAAAGCAGCTAAGCAATCTTAATCATCAGAATGGTCAAGATGTTTTTTTCAATAATCTTAATTTTCAGTTTGTCTGCTAGATTTTATGATATTATTGACATTCCTTGGATATACTCTTCATACCAGACTTGGAGGAATGAAACTAGAAGATGTACAAACCCTTTATCAACAACATCATAACTGTAGCTTCCTTTTAATTTCTAGGAATAAATTTCTCTTTAAGATTTGTATTTTTCTTTGTCCATTGTATCTGTATCAACCAAATTTCTTTAGTAGTTGCCTTCTAGCCAAACATTGAAATGTAATGCAGTATTTATTCATTTAATTTTTAAAATTTAACTTTTGTGAATATTTTATTGCAAATCCCATCTCAAAGCATCTCAGAATGGTTTTGTCAGCATGTGAAAGGAAATTACCTCGAAAAATCTTCATCGAAATTCTTTGCGAATATCTTGATGAACTGGTTATGGACGAATTCAATCTATATTTCCACTAATCACAAATGAATAATTCCCTAATATGTAATAGTGAAATATATAGTGTGTGACAATAAACAAAAATTGTCACATGATTTTAGTTTAATTTAAAAGATAATACGTGACAGTATATTATATTTGTGACAACTTTTAATGAATATGTGACAATATATATTGTCACAAACAACCTGATTTCTTGTAGTGAGAGAGAGAAATATACATTTAGGTAACCTGATAACTTATTGGTAACCTGCTATAGTAGGTAATTTATTTAGAATATAATGGTCTCAATGGATGGAGACTCACCATTGAGAAATCTTTCAGGCATCGAAGAGGGTTTGCCGGTCTCCATCCCCCTATCTGACTGTTTTCTATCTTTCAGGTCTTTGGAAATAGCAATCAGACACATTTAAGAATATTCCGATATCACTCCTGTTTCTTATTAAGCATGTTGCAAATCTATAGCAAGAAGCTTTAAGTCTAAGTCTAGTCCAAAAAATATATTAGTCATACTGATGAAGAAACAAAAAGTTCAGGACTTCAAAAGAAAACAGATCATTATATTAGAAGGTGAAAGCATTGAACGAGATAATATATAGAGCTATATATATATATATATATATGTATATAGGAAAGGAAATCAATAGAGCTAAATATAATAATAAAATAGGTTACTGAGAAACCATTATTCCTAGTTAATAATTCAGTCATGGAAAGTGAAGTAAAATTATCCCTTCTGGAAAGTCAAAAGTCTGTAAATGAATATCAAATCTATCCATTTATTAAAGTAATCTCACACAGAAAAAGGAAAAAGAAAAAGAATCTAATGTGAATATGTAATCCAAAGTCTACACACCCAACTTGTAGAAGTTAAGTAAAAGATTAACAAGATGAAGCCAATTATAGTGAAATCAACCATTTTCATTTTTTGCATGATGGTATTATCTGCATCTGCCCTTGCTCAAGATACTTCTGTTTGCTGGAACAAGTAATCCAAGGAATTGCAGTTGCCAAACTAGAAGAACCACCAAATCTGAATCAACTGAACTGATAAGATTAATAAATTGCAAATAAGAATAAATGATAAGATAAGATTAATAAATAAATGAATGAATGAATAAAAAATTTTATTTTCAGCTCGGTTCTATTCTATTTTTAAATCAAATTAGGATTTCTATATTTATTTTCTACCCATAGTGATTAGGAAGTAAAAGAATATTGAAATAAGCTCTATGATATAAAGTAGATAAAAAGGATTTCAGTAAAATTATAATATAAACACAGGAAGGGGTTTTTCATGTTAAAAAATAAACCTGCCGTTCTCCCTGGCCTGGCGGTCGTTTTATGAATAGTCTAATGACATCGATTTAAACAAATCTACATGCATGACCGGCTCTAGCCTCCTAATTCTTTTTTTTAATATAAAAAGCCTTCCTTTTGTTCTTCTATTTCTTTTGGGAGAAGTCCCAATTTAGCCCCTAAACTCTACCTTACAAATCAATTAAGTACTCAACCTCTTCAAATCCTCAAGTAAGCCCCAACCCTGTCTTAAACTCAGCAATTAGAACTTTTTGTGGTAATGGTGGTCCAAATAAGATAACCCACTCTCTCACTTTACCGTGGAACTGGAAACCCAAAATCAAAACATGGTTTTGACTTCTTCATTTTCTTCTAATTGCAATTCTTTCTGCTCTTTTTTAAAATTTGGATCTTTTTGTTTCTTGCATCAAATCTTGACAGAATATTACTTCAAGAATGATAATGCTGCTAAGGAGCTCTTTCACACCAGTTTTTGGTTCCTGATTTCATCTGTATCAAAGAGTCAATAATCTCTATAAGTCAAATTGGGTCTTTCAATTTCACCATTATCTCTTGTAATTCCCAAAATCAACAGTTTTTATATGATTATAGCTGGAAGATTGGGTCATTTGTTTCTTATATAATAAGAAGGTTTCTATTGAGAAGCAAGGCACACTGTTGCGTGCTCCATCGTCAGGGCAGGGACGGGAACGGTTATCTATTTGGACAAGTTTTTTGGACACAGAAACTGATTGAAAAAACACATAAAATCTGATCATTACGGAGTTACTTTCTTCCACCACCATCTGCGGTAGTGGGGTTCTAGTTGTTGATTTCCCCAAAGGATTGGGACCTAATTGATCATTTGAATAGATTAGGGGCTTAATTGATTTATGAGATACAGAATAGGGGCTAAATTGGACATTAAGCCATTTCTTTTTCTTTTTCTATGTCTATTTATTTCTTAACTAGTTTTAGACCCGTGCTTTGCACGGAAGTTTTATTTATTTTTATTGACATTACGTAGCTATTCAGAATTACATATATTAAAATATAATATATCTATATAATTATTATAATTTAGTCTACCGTATAATGAATGATGAATAATTCAATCAATATTATTAAATACTGATTATTATAATAAAATTGTTGGAGGTATTGCGACTAATTTAGCAAAAGCAATTGATTTATCAAAGTGAATAAAAGAAGAAAGATTAATATAGCTATAGAATTAATCGGACATGAACTGATGATAGGAATTGAACTTAATGTAATTTTATTAAGCTTGAATTGAAGAACTCGTCTACAGCAAACCTAAACTACATCAATATATAGGTGCAATTTAGTTTGAAATTGATGTGAATACATACCAATTATTCAAACTTTGTGTGCATGCATTTAATTAATAAGTATGGTGTGCATACATTATGGTCTTTGAATTTGACTTATACCTTGTGACCACCGACACTTTGAACTTATTTATTTATTCATTTATCTTTTCAATTATTTATTTATTTATTTATCTTTTAAATTATTTATATTAATTATTTATTTGTTTGTTTTCTAATTATGGACAATGACATTAATTGATCACTCCTTCTTGATGTCATGTCCACGAACTCCAAGCTTGGTTCGTAAGAGCTCAAACTTATTTTTCAGGAGTGCCTTTGTAAAAATATCCGCAATCTGATTTTCACTACTACAGTGGATCAGATTAATTTCACCTTCACTTTCAGCTTCACGAACAAAATGAAACTTGATCTTGATGTGTTTCGTTTTTCGGTGCTGAACTGGATTTTTTCCAATGGCAATTGCAGACTTGCTATCACAAAAAATCTTAGTCGGTTGGTGCTGTGTTTCGCCCATATCCGCTAAAATTCTTCTTAACCATATCGCTTGATTGACGGCTGAACATGCTGCAATATATTCAGCTTCTGCAGTTGATTGCGCGACTGTTTCTTGCTTCTGTGAGTTCCATGAAAATACTCCGCTACCGAGACTGAAATTGTAACCGGACGTACTTTTCATGTCATCTTCTGAACCTGCCCAATCACTGTCTGAAAAACCAATTAATTGATAAGATTTCATTGGTTTGTACCAGATTCCAAAATCAACAGTGCCTTTGATGTATCTTAGCACTCGTTTTGCTGCAGTGAAATGAATTTGAGTTGGATTCTGCATAAAACGTGACAATAGGCTTGTAGCGAACATTATATCTGGTCTAGTAGATGTAAGATACAACAAGCTACCGATCAGACTTCTGTATTGCTTTTGATCTGCTGGAGGTGAACCATCTTCCTTAGTCAATTTTTCATTATTGACTAGAGGTGTAGTTACTGCCTTGGAATTCTCCATCTTGAATTTTTTGAGAAGATTGCTTGCATACTTCTTCTGACAGAGAAAAATTCCTTCAACGCTTTGAATAATTTCCATACCAAGGAAATAATTCATCAAGCCCAAATCCGTCATCTCGAAATTTTTCTTCATCTCATTTTTGAATTCGGAGATTAAGGATGGATTGTTACCCGTCACAATCAAATATCAACGTAAAGTGAAACAATGATGATATTTGAATTTTTATCAACCTTTGTGTAAAGAGTATACTCACTTGGACTTTTCTTGAAGCCTTGTTCATTGAAGTAGGCGTCGATTCTGCTGTACCACGCTCTCGGTGCTTGTTTGAGACCGTACAAGGCCTTTTTTAGCCTTAGTACCTTGTTTTCTTCTTTCTCAACAATAAAACCTGGTGGTTGCTCGACATAAATTTATTCTTTGAGAAACCCATTCAGAAAAGCTGACTTCACATCTAGCTGATAAACTTTACACGCCTTTTGTGCTGCCAGTGCAAGAATTGTACGAACTGTATCTTGCCTTGAGACAGGAGCAAATGTTTCATTGTAGTCAACTCCAAATTGTTGTGAGTATCCTTTTGCAACCAATCTCGCCTTGTGCTTTTGGATTGAGCCATCGGGATTGAATTTGGTTTTGAATATCCACTTAACGCCAATAACATCTTTGTGCGGTGGTTTTTCAACTAGCTCCCAAGTTTGATTCTTCTCGATCATGCGGATCTCCTCCTTCATTGCAAGTCTCCATTCATCATGTTGAGCTGCTTCTTCAAAGCATTTTAGTTCAAGTGAGGCATAATTACAAAATTCTACAACCTTGGTGTTGTCGTAGAGATCCGTTAAGAGTCTTGTCCTTCTTGGTGGAGATTCTGAATCATCACTTGAGTCTGAACTTGACTCCTGCTGTTGCTCCTCCTATGGTTGACCTTGTTCTGGCTGAGTATTTTACTGAAATGTTGGAATGTCCAACAATCTTGTTTCTTCTTTGTTCTGCTCCCAATTCCAAAAAGCTTCTTCATAAAAAATGACGTCTCTGCTAATAACAATTTTTGATGTCTCCAAGTTGTATATTCTGTAGCCTTTAGATTGAGAGCTGTAACCAACAAAGATTCCTTTTTCAGCTTTTGCTTCTAGCTTGTGTCTTTTCTCAACTGGAACGTGCATGTAGCAAATACAACCAAACACCTTCAAATGTCCGACAGAAGGTTTGTGACCGGTCCATGCTTCAAGTGGAGTCATGTTTTGAACCGCTTTCGTGGTGTTGTGATTCTGAAGATAAACTGCTGTATAGACTGCTTCTGCCCAAAACTTGTTAGGCATATTTTTATCTTTCAACATGGATCTGGCCATCTCCATCACTGTTCTGTTCTTCCGTTCTGAAACGCCATTTTGTTGAGGAGTATATCGAGTGGTGAGTTGATGATGAACACCTTCTTCGTCACAGAACTTGTTGAACTCTTTGGATGTGTACTCCGTGCCACGATCACTTCTGATTGTCTTCAGTTTGCAGCCACTTTGATTTTCTACCAGATTTTTGAATTTCTGGAAAATCTTCAGAACCTCAGATCTGTCTTTCATGAAATAGACCCAAGTCATTCTTGAATAATCATCTATGAATAAGATGAAATATTTACTGTTGTCAAGTGAGAGAGTCCTCATTGGCCCGCAGATGTCTGTGTGTACCAATTGAAGCTTTTCCTTTGCTCTCCAAGCCTCGCCTGTAGGAAATGAATGACGACTCATTTTTCCTAATTGACAGCCGTGACAAACTCCAGTGCAGTCAGAGATTGTGGGGAGATCTTTCACCATGCTCCATTGAGAGAGTAACTTCAGACTTTGAAAATTGCTGTGTCCGAACCTCTTGTGCCAAAGCCAACTGTCAGCTTCAGTTTGAGCTTTCATTGCTGCCATAGCTATACTTTCCCATTTAATAGGAAATGCTTTGTTCTCCATCTTCACACATACAACCTCCCTTTGTTGAGAATCATAAATTGCACAAGTGTTTCCTTCAAAGTGCAAAGAATAACCATTAAGCATCATTTGTGGTACACTCAGCAAATTTTGGCTCAACCTAGGAACATACAAGACATCATTTATTAGTCTTGTTCCTTTCTTCGTGTTGATGGCGATCGTTCCTTTGCCTTCCGATTTTACGATAGCTCCATTTCCATTGGAACTTGAACAGATTCATCCAGTTTGGTGAAGATGTGAGGGTCTTTAGACATATGGTTAGTGTATCCACTGTCTATTAACCACATATCTTTATTTTCTGTAGCAGTTTGACAAGCAACGAACAAGTGATCTTCTTCATCTTGAGTCTCCTGACTGGCTGCAGCTTGCTGTTGTGGCTTGTTTCTACAATCATTTTCGGTGTGACCGAATTTGTGACAATAATTGCATTTGGGTTTTCCTTTCTTCCAGCAATTTTTCTCCAAGTGGTTTGTAAGTTGACATATGCCACAAGGAGGAAATTTCCCTTTCTTTTCTCCATCTTTGGATCTCCAATTGTTTCCCGAATTTTGGCCTCCTTTTGATCTGAAGGAAGAGGATTTATTTTTGTGTCTGGAATGCAAAGCTCCCTCGGAATGAATTTCTGCTCGTCTGGAAATTCTTTCTTCATGAGCTTGTAGAGTGCCTAGCACTTCGGTGACCGATGTTTGGGAAAGATCATTGGATTCGATAACGCTGACGACTGAATCAAATTTTTCAGTCAGTGTAATCAAGAGTTTTTGGATAACTCTTTGATCACTAATATCTTCTCCATAAGCTCGTAGCTGGTTCACAACTTCATTAACTCTTGACGAGTAGATTTTGATACCTTCGCCATCTTTCATTTTAAGGTTCTCGAAATCTCTCCGAAGAGTTTGGAGCTTGATGTTGCGAACTTTGGCAGTCCCTTGAAATTCATCTCTCAATATTTCCCAAGCTTGTTTAGCCGTGGTGGCATTTATAATTCTTGGAAAAATTGAGTCTGCAACAGCATTATGAATTTTTGCTAGTGCATCTGCATCCTTCCGAGTCAATTCCTTTTGCTGATCTGGAACCGCCTTGGTGGTGCTGGCTGTTTTTGGAGTTGGTTCTGCTTCTGCTGATGGAGAATTTTGCGGAATTCCTTGTTCTACAATATCCCACAAATTCGAAGCACGCAGTATCGTTCTGAATTTGATGCTCCAAAAATCATAATTTTCACTGTTGAAAATTGGGACAACGACTATTGAGTTGGTGACTGCCATGGAGAGAAATAATATTTTTGCTGGATTTGGTTATTAGGAGAAAAGGGAAATTTTTGGTTTAGCCGCTTGACCGACTAGGCTCTGATACCACTTGTTGGAGGTATTGTGACTAATTTAGCGGAAGCAATTGATTTATCAAAGTGAATAAAAGAAGAAAGATTAATATAGCTATAGAATTAATCGGACATGAACTGATGATAGGAATTGAACTTAATGTAATTTTATTAAGCTTGAATTGAAGAACTCGTCTACAGCAAACCTAAACTACATCAATATATAGGTGCAATTTAGTTTGAAATTGATGTGAATACATACCAATTATTCAAACTTTGTGTGCATGCATTTAATTAATAAGTATGGTGTGCATACATTATGGTCTTTGAATTTGACTTATACCTTGTGACCACCGACACTTTGAACTTATTTATTTATTCATTTATCTTTTCAATTATTTATTTATTTATTTATCTTTTAAATTATTTATATTAATTATTTATTTGTTTGTTTTCTAATTATGGACAATGACATTAATTGATCACTCCTTCTTGATGTCATGTCCACGAACTCCAAGCTTGGTTCGTAAGAGCTCAAACTTATTTTTCAGGAGTGCCTTTGTAAAAATATCCGCAATCTGATTTTCACTACTACAGTGGATCAGATTAATTTCACCTTCACTTTCAGCTTCACGAACAAAATGAAACTTGATCTTGATGTGTTTCGTTTTTCGGTGCTGAACTGGATTTTTTCCAATGGCAATTGCAGACTTGCTATCACAAAAAATCTTAGTCGGTTGGTGCTGTGTTTCGCCCATATCCGCTAAAATTCTTCTTAACCATATCGCTTGATTGACGGCTGAACATGCTGCAATATATTCAGCTTCTGCAGTTGATTGCGCGACTGTTTCTTGCTTCTGTGAGTTCCATGAAAATACTCCGCTATCGAGACTGAAATTGTAACCGGACGTACTTTTCATGTCATCTTCTGAACCTGCCCAATCACTGTCTGAAAAACCAATTAATTGATAAGATTTCATTGGTTTGTACCAGATTCCAAAATCAACAGTGCCTTTGATGTATCTTAGCACTCGTTTTGCTGCAGTGAAATGAATTTGAGTTGGATTCTGCATAAAACGTGACAATAGGCTTGTAGCGAACATTATATCTGGTCTAGTAGATGTAAGATACAACAAGCTACCGATCAGACTTCTGTATTGCTTTTGATCTGCTGGAGGTGAACCATCTTCCTTAGTCAATTTTTCATTATTGACTAGAGGTGTAGTTACTGCCTTGGAATTCTCCATCTTGAATTTTTTGAGAAGATTGCTTGCATACTTCTTCTGACAGAGAAAAATTCCTTCAACGCTTTGAATAATTTCCATACCAAGGAAATAATTCATCAAGCCCAAATCCGTCATCTCGAAATTTTTCTTCATCTCATTTTTGAATTCGGAGATTAAGGATGGATTGTTACCCGTCACAATCAAATATCAACGTAAAGTGAAACAATGATGATATTTGAATTTTTATCAACCTTTGTGTAAAGAGTATACTCACTTGGACTTTTCTTGAAGCCTTGTTCATTGAAGTAGGCGTCGATTCTGCTGTACCACGCTCTCGGTGCTTGTTTGAGACCGTACAAGGCCTTTTTTAGCCTTAGTACCTTGTTTTCTTCTTTCTCAACAATAAAACCTGGTGGTTGCTCGACATAAATTTATTCTTTGAGAAACCCATTCAGAAAAGCTGACTTCACATCTAGCTGATAAACTTTACACGCCTTTTGTGCTGCCAGTGCAAGAATTGTACGAACTGTATCTTGCCTTGAGACAGGAGCAAATGTTTCATTGTAGTCAACTCCAAATTGTTGTGAGTATCCTTTTGCAACCAATCTCGCCTTGTGCTTTTGGATTGAGCCATCGGGATTGAATTTGGTTTTGAATATCCACTTAACGCCAATAACATCTTTGTGCGGTGGTTTTTCAACTAGCTCCCAAGTTTGATTCTTCTCGATCATGCGGATCTCCTCCTTCATTGCAAGTCTCCATTCATCATGTTGAGCTGCTTCTTCAAAGCATTTTAGTTCAAGTGAGGCATAATTACAAAATTCTACAACCTTGGTGTTGTCGTAGAGATCCGTTAAGAGTCTTGTCCTTCTTGGTGGAGATTCTGAATCATCACTTGAGTCTGAACTTGACTCCTGCTGTTGCTCCTCCTATGGTTGACCTTGTTCTGGCTGAGTATTTTACTGAAATGTTGGAATGTCCAACAATCTTGTTTCTTCTTTGTTCTGCTCCCAATTCCAAAAAGCTTCTTCATAAAAAATGACGTCTCTGCTAATAACAATTTTTGATGTCTCCAAGTTGTATATTCTGTAGCCTTTAGATTGAGAGCTGTAACCAACAAAGATTCCTTTTTCAGCTTTTGCTTCTAGCTTGTGTCTTTTCTCAACTGGAACGTGCATGTAGCAAATACAACCAAACACCTTCAAATGTCCGACAGAAGGTTTGTGACCGGTCCATGCTTCAAGTGGAGTCATGTTTTGAACCGCTTTCGTGGTGTTGTGATTCTGAAGATAAACTGCTGTATAGACTGCTTCTGCCCAAAACTTGTTAGGCATATTTTTATCTTTCAACATGGATCTGGCCATCTCCATCACTGTTCTGTTCTTCCGTTCTGAAACGCCATTTTGTTGAGGAGTATATCGAGTGGTGAGTTGATGATGAACACCTTCTTCGTCACAGAACTTGTTGAACTCTTTGGATGTGTACTCCGTGCCACGATCACTTCTGATTGTCTTCAGTTTGCAGCCACTTTGATTTTCTACCAGATTTTTGAATTTCTGGAAAATCTTCAGAACCTCAGATCTGTCTTTCATGAAATAGACCCAAGTCATTCTTGAATAATCATCTATGAATAAGATGAAATATTTACTGTTGTCAAGTGAGAGAGTCCTCATTGGCCCGCAGATGTCTGTGTGTACCAATTGAAGCTTTTCCTTTGCTCTCCAAGCCTCGCCTGTAGGAAATGAATGACGACTCATTTTTCCTAATTGACAGCCGTGACAAACTCCAGTGCAGTCAGAGATTGTGGGGAGATCTTTCACCATGCTCCATTGAGAGAGTAACTTCAGACTTTGAAAATTGCTGTGTCCGAACCTCTTGTGCCAAAGCCAACTGTCAGCTTCAGTTTGAGCTTTCATTGCTGCCATAGCTATACTTTCCCATTTAATAGGAAATGCTTTGTTCTCCATCTTCACACATACAACCTCCCTTTGTTGAGAATCATAAATTGCACAAGTGTTTCCTTCAAAGTGCAAAGAATAACCATTAAGCATCATTTGTGGTACACTCAGCAAATTTTGGCTCAACCTAGGAACATACAAGACATCATTTATTAGTCTTGTTCCTTTCTTCGTGTTGATGGCGATCGTTCCTTTGCCTTCCGATTTTACGATAGCTCCATTTCCATTGGAACTTGAACAGATTCATCCAGTTTGGTGAAGATGTGAGGGTCTTTAGACATATGGTTAGTGTATCCACTGTCTATTAACCACATATCTTTATTTTCTGTAGCAGTTTGACAAGCAACGAACAAGTGATCTTCTTCATCTTGAGTCTCCTGACTGGCTGCAGCTTGCTGTTGTGGCTTGTTTCTACAATCATTTTCGGTGTGACCGAATTTGTGACAATAATTGCATTTGGGTTTTCCTTTCTTCCAGCAATTTTTCTCCAAGTGGTTTGTAAGTTGACATATGCCACAAGGAGGAAATTTCCCTTTCTTTTCTCCATCTTTGGATCTCCAATTGTTTCCCGAATTTTGGCCTCCTTTTGATCTGAAGGAAGAGGATTTATTTTTGTGTCTGGAATGCAAAGCTCCCTCGGAATGAATTTCTGCTCGTCTGGAAATTCTTTCTTCATGAGCTTGTAGAGTGCCTAGCACTTCGGTGACCGATGTTTGGGAAAGATCATTGGATTCGATAACGCTGACGACTGAATCAAATTTTTCAGTCAGTGTAATCAAGAGTTTTTGGATAACTCTTTGATCACTAATATCTTCTCCATAAGCTCGTAGCTGGTTCACAACTTCATTAACTCTTGACGAGTAGATTTTGATACCTTCGCCATCTTTCATTTTAAGGTTCTCGAAATCTCTCCGAAGAGTTTGGAGCTTGATGTTGCGAACTTTGGCAGTCCCTTGAAATTCATCTCTCAATATTTCCCAAGCTTGTTTAGCCGTGGTGGCATTTATAATTCTTGGAAAAATTGAGTCTGCAACAGCATTATGAATTTTTGCTAGTGCATCTGCATCCTTCCGAGTCAATTCCTTTTGCTGATCTGGAACCGCCTTGGTGGTGCTGGCTGTTTTTGGAGTTGGTTCTGCTTCTGCTGATGGAGAATTTTGCGGAATTCCTTGTTCTACAATATCCCACAAATTCGAAGCACGCAGTATCGTTCTGAATTTGATGCTCCAAAAATCATAATTTTCACTGTTGAAAATTGGGACAACGACTATTGAGTTGGTGACTGCCATGGAGAGAAATAATATTTTTGCTGGATTTGGTTATTAGGAGAAAAGGGAAATTTTTGGTTTAGCCGCTTGACCGACTAGGCTCTGATACCACTTGTTGGAGGTATTGTGACTAATTTAGCGGAAGCAATTGATTTATCAAAGTGAATAAAAGAAGAAAGATTAATATAGCTATAGAATTAATCGGACATGAACTGATGAAAGTAGGAATTGAACTTAATGTAATTTTATTAAGCTTGAATTGAAGAACTCGTCTACAGCAAACCTAAACTACATCAATATATAGGTGCAATTTAGTTTGAAATTGATGTGAATACATACCAATTATTCAAACTTTGTGTGCATGCATTTAATTAATAAGTATGGTGTGCATACATTATGGTCTTTGAATTTGACTTATACCTTGTGACCACCGACACTTTGAACTTATTTATTTATTCATTTATCTTTTCAATTATTTATTTATTTATTTATCTTTTCAATTATTTATATTAATTATTTATTTGTTTGTTTTCTAATTATGGACAATGACATTAATATGACAAAATGGACTCTAATTTTATTATAACAACCTGAGAGAATACAAAGTACGCTCTAACTCTAATATAATAATCTAATTTATTTAGATTATTTTACAGAATAAATAGTGCCAGAAAATAGATAATGATGCTGGAGAATGAAATCCATAAGATTATGAAAAATTAAAAAGTTATATAATAGCAGAAAATGGAGCTTTTATTCACTTGGCAATTCACATCACCTTCAAAACCATATGTCGCTAATCTGCAGCAAGAAACAAAACAATAGGCTTACGACAGAGAAAAAAAAGTTGTTATTTATAAGACAGACGATTGGAAGTCAGAAGTAATCTCATTCTATTGAATATTCATTGTTCATCAGCATGTTTCTCGTGAACACGCCAATAAAAAATGTACATTGAATGGATCATGACATGCAAGTGCAATGCACGGTTTTAGAATTAACTTGCATCAGTAAGACTAAAAAGTGAAGATATTCTGTTAGACTAAATAAGGGATACAGTATGTAATCTTTGTATCTTGACATATTTCACATAGTATCGATTTTTTAACAACAAATACATGAAATTATGTTAGCTTGTAATAAAAAAATTTATTGGGTTTCCAACAAATAACGATTCTTTAGATTGCAAAACTCATAATAGAACTCAAAAATAGATTATCTAAATAAACACACATAGAAATAATAGCATCAAAAGTGAATAAAAGCATCACTGTCAACGTTAAACGTAACCTCGTATTCCATTAATTTGAGGTCCACTAAAAAGTAATCCTTTTTTACGAATGGAATTCTAAGTCATTCCAAGTTTATATTTTCTTCCCTCAATATACTTTTAGACTTTGCAAACAAAAGTGACAAAAAAAAAACAACTTTTAGCATAAAAAGAAATAGTGATGCCAATATATTAACTAATCAAACATGAAAAAAGATAACAAAGAAAATACATTAATCAAGTTATAGTCCAGTTCCTTCAGATTACTTATTTAATTTTCAAATAAGTAATCTGAACCCATCAAATTTAATGTGGTGATAACTGAACTAAATTTAATGGGTTAATTATCTACTCAAAACATGAAAGAATTCAATAACCCAGATTAAATGTATAAAAAGGAAATCAACTTGCTAAGAAAAATTTGATAATATTAATTTGAATGAGTTTTGGTGAAAATTAATATATTCTCATTGAAAAATAACATTGAACTAACTATTACATTTATATTCTTGCTAGGTGTATTGAGCAAGTAATCTTGAGGCCTAAGTAAAAAGGACAAGACAAGTGGGTGAATCATCACCATTGATCAAGTCTGGAAATGATGAAGGGTGATGATCACACCAAGAAGTGATCTAATGAGGGGTGACCATCATAAAGTATATGAGCTGCTTCTAGAATACTCCCTTATACACAAAAGGACCGAAATGCCCTCCATGGTTGGTGAAAGACTGAAATACCCTTGGCCAGATGAAGAGTCTTCAGCGTTGATTCATTAACTCCCTGTGTTTGAGTCAGATGGACTAAACACTTCACGTAACCTTTGACATATAGGAAGGTCTCTTCCTCTTCTCCTTCCATGGCGACTCCTTCCTGTAATCAGACGAAATCTTCTTCTTTCTTCTTGTAACTTCAACACCCTTCCTCAAATTAAGCTTGATATAAGTTGTTCAAGCCTAGTTTGCTTACCAGAAACCTCAACTGCGGGGAATTCTGCGCCTTCGTAAACAGATCGGCTAACTGTAACGCCCAAGAGATCGGCATCAACCTGATGAGTCCCTTCTGCACATGTTCTCGAATCACATGACAATCTATGTCTATGTGCTTCGTTCGTTCGTGAAAGACGGGGTTTTGTGCTATATGCATCGCCGACGTGTTATCACAGAAGAGAAGGGAAGCCGTAGATGGTGGTGTCCCTAGATCTCGTAATAGATTAGTGAGCTAGTGGAGCTCACAAGAAGTTGACGCCATAGCCCTGTATTCGGCCTCAGAGGAAGATCTGGAGACAGTGTTCTGTTTCTTCGATCTCCAGGAGATTAGTGCCGATCCGAGAAAAACTGCGTATCCGGTGATCGATTTTCGAGTTTCTGGGCAAGTGGCCCAGTCCGAATCCGTAAAAGCTTGGAGTTACAAGTTATTGCATGCAGGGAAAAATAACCCCAGACCGATGGTCCCCTTCAGGTAACGTAATACTCTTTCATCCCTTTTTTGATCATCGATGGTTGGCTGTGTGAGGTGTTGTGATAATTGGTTCACTATGTGTGTGATATCTGGTCTGGTATGAGTTAAGTATAGTAACCTCCATATGAGCTGTCTATATGATGTGTTTGTTTGGAGTGGGATGTCATTTTTGCTGGGTTTATGATTTGGTAAGGCTGGGGATAAGGCTGGCTTACAGTCGATGAAACCCAGGTCATCAAGCAATTCTAATGTATATTTTCTTTGTGACATGTGGAGTCCCTGATGGTTGCGGGAGAACTCAAAGCCAAGGAAGTAATGGATGTTCCCCAGGTCTTTGATGCTGAATGCCTCATTTAAGTGATTTTTGACCGATCTGATGACTTGCATGTCGTTTTCTACAAGAATAACGTCATCCACGTATATGAGTAATGTGGTTGTGCTACTTCCCTTGACTTTGGTGAATAAGGACGGATCTGCTATGGATTGAATGAATCCCATGTCTTTGATGGTGGATGATAACTTTGCATTCCATTGTCTCCCTGCTTGACGAAGCCCATAAAGGGCTTTATTGAGCTTACAGACTTGCTGTGCATCTTTCGCAGTCATTCCAGGGGGCATTACCATGTACACATCCTCGCATAACTCTCCATGTAAGTATGCGTTATCGATGTCCAGTTGGTGAATATGCCATTTTTTAGCAATGGCGATTGTTAGAAGGGTTTTAATCGTCGTGAACTTTGCTACAGGTGCAAACGTATCGGTGAAGTCCACACCTTCCTGCTGGGTATACCCTTTTGCCACCAGTCTAGCTTTGAACTGGGCCACACTGCCGTCTGCATTGTGTTTGATCTTGTATACCCATGTGCAACCTATGGGTCTCTTTCCAACAGGTAGTGAGACTATATCCCACGTATTATTTCTTTTCAATGCCGTTAATTCATTTTTCATCGCTTCTTCCCAATTCTTGTCTGACTGTGCTTCCTTGTATATGGCAGGTTCCCTATGACAGGTGAGGTTGATTGTGAAAGCCTTCTTTGTTGGTGTGAGCCTGTCATATGAGAGGTGTTTGGACAAAGTATATGGAGAGTTGGTGAGACAAGGCAGGGTGGAGCCTTGTGTTAATGCGAGGTGGTAATCTTTTAGATAAGTTGGCATTTTCTTTGTTCTTTGAGGTCTTGTGGTATTGGCCTGATTGTGCTGTGCTATTGCTTCGATTTGCTCTGGGATTTCATAGCTTTCATCATCTGTCTGTACTGCATCAACATGTTGTGTTGTTTTTTCTGTGTTTTGATCTTCTGTATCAACTTGTTCATCATCTTCTTCATTTGTGGTTGCCATGTGTAATGAGTCTAGTTCCTCTTCACTGCAATATGGCATCTTGGTCTGTTGATCCTCTTCTGAGAAAGGGAAAAACTTCTAAAAAAAACGTACATTCCTGGAAAAGAAAAGCAAATTAGTCGCTAAATTTAAAAGCTTGAATCCCTTTATGCCATGTTTGTAGCCCATGAATGCGCATTTGATTGCTTTCTCTGTGAACTTGTTCTTACGTCTGTCTAATGTGGAAGCATATGCTAAACACCCAAACACCTTTAACTCTTCGAGATCTGCCTTTGCACCATACATGCGTTCATATGGCGCTTGCCTTTGAATAGGCTGCGAAGGTAGCCTGTTTATAAGGTAGACTGCATGGCTGACTGCTTCTGGCCAAAACTCCTTTGGTAATGAACTTTGAAACATGATTGCTCTTGTTGTGTTCATAATGTCCTGGTGTTTTCTTTCAACTCTGCCATTTTGCTGTGGTGTTTCTGGACATGATGTCTGATGTGTGATTTCGTTTTCTGCAAAGAAATCCTTCATGATGAACTCAGGGCCGTTATCCGTTCGTATGACCTTGACATTTTTGTTAAATTGCCTTTTAACATATTTACAAAAAAGTTGCACTGCTGGGCTTGCATCACCTTTTGTTTGCATCAATGTGACCCATGTATACCTACTGTGATCATCAAGAATGGTTAAGAAATATCGTTTGTTAGAGTGTGATTCTTGTGTTGGACCCCATATATCCATATGTACTAGGTCGAAACATTCTTTGGCTAAGCTATGACTTAATGAAAAAGGAACTTTCTTTTGTTTAGCCTTTTTTCACATGGTATTTCTTTGTGAGAATTGAACTCATTACATGATATGCTGAGGCCTCTCAATCTCTCATAGGAGGGATGGCCAAAGCACAAATGCCATACATCATTTGTCTTAATTGAAAAAACAGAAACCCCATGTGGTAATGGGTATTCTAAATAATAGAGACCTTCACGCTCTCTAGCCAAGCCAATCCGCTAGTACTCAGCAATTTACTAGTAGATATAAGGTTGTAGTCAAACACAGGTATACACAACACGTTATGCAAGATAAATTGTGCACTTAATATTACAGTGCCAATATACTCTGCTTTAACCTTTTCCCCATTTGGTAGGTTTACCCAACATTTGTCTATTTTGTCATACGAACTGTATATTCGCACATCACAAATGATATGATCTGTTGCCCCTGTATCTATTATCCAGCATGATGAAATAGGGTAAGGTTTCAAGCTATTACCAGAACTGTCTCCCTTGACAAAAGTGTTGACGCTACCGCCTGAGGCTGGGACCTTCCCCGGAGGGTTCAGTGGCAATAGGGCAACGAGCGTTTGATACTGTTCCTTGGTTAGAGAAAACGGTTCTGGGTTAGCCTGCCTATTGTCCTCTTCGCCAGAATCTGCACCTTCCTTGCTTTGATTCACTACTGAGTTGGCCCTGGGTTGACTAGTTCTGAAAGGATTTCCTCTATTCTTGTTTCCATAGTTGGGTGGGTAACCGTGTTTTTTGAAACAGATGTCTTCTGTGTGTCCTGTGTTGCCATAAAAATTGCACAAGGATGAGCTTTTGCCTTTACAATTATTAAACTTTGTGTTGTTGTTTGGCATGTTGTGCTTGTTATTTGTGAAACCCGCGAACATGTTGCTTTCACCCCCTTCATTTCCGTTGACAGGTCCAAGGCCTATCTGCCTTTCATGTTGAATGGCCAAGGCGTATGTCTTGTTCAGGGATGGCAAGGGCTCAATCAACAATATTTGTGAGCAAACAGTCGAATAAGAATCACTCAATCCTTGGATGAAGGTGATAACCTGATCAGCATCCTGTTGATCTCGCAAGACCTTGAAAGCGTCGCAGCTACACGATGGCCTGCATACGCATTTAGGCATCGGCCCGAGGTTAGTGAGCTCATCATAGAGTATTTTTAGGCTAGTATAATACTCCGTAACATTTCCATTTCCTTGTTTCAGGTTATGGATCTCTCTTCGCAGCTCCAATATGCGCAGAGAGTCTGTCTGTGCGAATCGTTCCTTCAGACCGGCCCAGACTTGGTCCGCTTTGTCCAACCACATTATGCTCCTCGCTATAGATGGTGATAAGGCATGGTGAATCCAGGAGATTACCATGTTGTTGCATCTTTCCCACTGATTATACATATTATCAGTGACTGCCGGAGCCGTAATGGTGCCATCTACAAAGGCGAACTTATTTTTGGACATTAAAGCCACCTTGACAGCTCGGGACCATTGGTGATAGTTGGGTCCGGTAAGAACTTATGAAACCAGCGATAGTGCCGGAGTCTCATTTTGAGGGAGATGGTAAGGACTGCTCAATGTGATCGTCGGAGCTACTTGACCTGCCATGGCTGAGGAAGAAAAAGGATAACCTTTTTGTGTTTTGGTTAGTATTGCTTTGATACCATATTAATTTGAATGAGTTTTGGTGAAAATTAATATATTCTCATTGAAAAATAACATTGAACTAACTATTACATTTATATTCTTGCTAGGTGTATTGAGCAAGTAATCTTGAGGCCTAAGTAAAAAGGACAAGACAAGTGGGTGAATCATCACCATTGATCAAGTCTGGAAATGATGAAGGGTGATGATCACACCAAGAAGTGATCTAATGAGGGGTGACCATCATAAGGTATATGAGCTGCTTCTAGAATACTCCCTTATACACAAAAGGACCGAAATGCCCTCCATGGTTGGTGAAAGACTGAAATACCCTTGGCCAGATGAAGAGTCTTCAGCGTTGATTCATTAACTCCATGTGTTTGAGTCAGATGGACTAAACACTTCACGTAACCTTCGACATATAGGAAGGTCTCTTCCTTTTCTCCTTCCAGGGCGACTCCTTCCTGTAAAATCTCCAAGCACCTTTCAAATGAATAACAAATAAAAATAATATATGAAAAAGATTGAGGAAGCAGTAAAAGCAAAAAGAAGAAAACTATTTCATCAAGTACAAAAGGAGCAAAAATTCTCAATTATAGTAACGGATCGTTGTATAAATACCCAAAGCTAGGCACATCAATTTTTTGATTGAAGTCCGTATTGTTGAGATTTATGTTGATAAGAGCTTCAACCTTCAAATGAACCATGAACAAATCAGTGACCACATAACCATCTGTCAAAAATTAAAATGAACACAATAATTAGGAGATCAACATTGATATTATACTTAAAAGAGAGAGAATTGAAAAATAAAAAGAGATAATAAGAATACATACCTGAAATTCATAGGAATATTGATCACCTACATGAAAAGCAAATCTTCAATTTCAGTAATTGAAAAGGTTTAGCGATATACTTTTTCTGTTTCAAGATGATGGACCTAGTGAAAATAACAATAATGGAGGATCAAGTAAAGGTACATACGTTGAAAAATATGTTCAGCTTGTGCCAAACCTTGAACCGTTAGAAAAATTGGCACTTTTTCTTTCTTTTCTCTTTTCCAACTGCTGACAAAGGCAGAAGAAGAAAAATTGAAATTGAGAAAAAATGAAATGAAATTTAGGGAGATGAAGAAAGAAGAGAGCAGTTACCTGGTTATGGTATAAAGAAGCAACTGGTTTTAGAATTTCTCAGAAGAAAAATTGAACCGTTAGAAAACACAGAACGGGATGAAATTTACAATTTACAGAGACGAGAAGTAAGAAATAAAATGAAGACCACTGCATGCAAATGAAGAAAATTACCTGGTTATTATGGTATAAACTGTGGAAGATGAAGCCATCAGAGTAAAGCAAGCGGTTTTAGGTATACAAAAAGGAAAGTGAAAGCAGTATGGGTATGGGTAGATTGACAACGTGGTTAGTTTTTTGAAACAGTTATATCAGCATGAGAGAAGTAATGCTAAAGAAGAAGAGTTAAAATATTTTAAAAATTGACACATAAGCTATAGATAGTTTTAAGAGATGACACACTATTGACTACAGATTTAGTATATTGTATAGATAGATTACGTTCTCCTAGTTTTTTACTCTTTTTTTTTAATATACACATGTATTAATAATAAAATTATTACCAAAGATGAGGCCTATCAAACAAAAAAAAAATTAACTTTTGGAAAAAATACAAGGTCATACTAACAAACACATCCCTATAATTCTGGGTAGGAGTAATTTTATTCCTAACATCTAAAATGGTGCAATTTTATCCCTAATATTGGCACCAAATAGCAATTTTACCATGACATTAGCATCGAAGGGCAATTTTACCCTAACATTGATAATTTGGATCAATTCCAGACGCTATTATAAAACACAGATATTATTGTTCCTTATTCTACACCAATTGCACATCAATTCATTCTAAAAATATACTTCATGCTTTTTTATAATTTAATAATAGAATTTGAGATTAATATTTATAAATTCAATGAATTTTTTTTGTCTAATTCGTACAAAAGACAATATATTTTTGTCACATCCCAACATATATTTTTGATTTGTTACTGATAAAATTCATGACCGAGAAGACAGATTGATGAATTATTTCTCAAATTGACCAAATTTATCAACGTTAGGTGTAAAATTGCTCTTGGCATCCAAATTCATGGATATTTAGACGTTAGGAATAAAATTGCTCATGATCCAAAATGTTAGGGGTATTTTTTACACCTTAACTCTATAAATTAGAACCTATTATTTTGTCAAAAAAATTTATAATAAATACTTAAATTTTTATAAATACACTTTTGTGACCTAAAATTTGTAATTTGATTTAAAGTGTTATTTAGACTATAATTCATTCAAAATGTAACAGTTCTATTAAGTCATCATTTAAATTTGGTGAAATTTCACCAATTGGAAAAGGTCATGTTTTAAATGATAAAATTTTAGATAACACGAGAGTTAGATTATAATTTTTGATAAATTGAAGCCTAAAGAATGGTTTAAATCTTATAATTCATAATAAAGACACGATTTCAATGAATCTCTTAGTTGATTTTGATTTTTAAGTTTAATATATGATTTGAAATTTAATTAATAGTATATTAGTTTTATTTCTTGGTATTTATTTTTTTATAAAAATAAGATTAGATACCGAGAAAAAGTATAAACTTGTCTAGGGCCTCCAAAATGCTGGAGACACCCATGTTTATATGGTAAATAGGAAATTTTAAATATATAGGAGTTAATTGAATTTTTTGGACAACAACACGCAGACTAAAAATGTATAATGCCTGAAGATTAATTATATGCTCAGACTCTTACCCTTCGGATCAAGATCACTTAAAGTAACCGTCTGATTTGAGTTACAAATTATTGAATTTAGCGGACTGAAAGGTTGTCCACTTAGTATAGACGACTAAAAAACAAAAAGTGACAATTTTAGTGAATTAAACCAATTTATTTTATGTTTATTCAAGCAGTTTTCAATTTACTATGCGAAATCTCGAATATAATATATGTATATTTTCAAATTTAACTCTAACAATTTTAGTGAAGTGCAGTTTTAACACTAACGTACGGAATGGTTCAGATTTAACCGTAATAGTTTTTATGAAGTGCAGTTTTAATACTAAGATACAAAATAGTTCAAATTTAACCCAAACAATTTTACTGAAATGCAATTTTAACACAAACATGTGAAACGGTTCAAATTTAATCCTAACAATTTTATTGAAGTGCAGTTTTAACAATATTACGAATTGGTTCAAATTTAACCTTAACAACTTTTAGTGAAGTGCAGTTTTAACACTAGTAGGAAATGGTTTAAATTTAACCATAACCATTTTAGTAATTAAAGTAAACATACCAATAGTTCAAATTGAATCCTAATAATTTTAGTGAAGTGCAGTTTTAACACTAAAGTTCGAAATGATTCAAATTTAACCCTGACAATTTTATTAAAGTGCAGTTTTAACAGTATTGTACAAAATGGTTTAAATTTAACCGTAACAATTTTAGTGAAGTGCAGTTTTAAAACTAACGTACAAAATGGTTCAAATTTAGTTATAACAATTTTAGTGAAAGTGCAGTAATCAGGCGAATGTACGAGATGGTTGAAATTTAATCATGACAATTTTAGTGAAGTGCAGTTTTAACAATAGTACAAAATGGTTCAAATTTAACCCTCACAAGTGCAGTTTTAACTCTAACGTACAAAATGATTCAAATTTAACCCTAATGATTTTAGTGAAGTGCAGTTTTAACACAAACTTTTGAAATGGTTCAAATTTAACTCTAATACTCTTAGTGAAGTGCAGTTTTAACACACACGTACGAAATGGTTTAAATTTAACCATAAAATTTTAGTGAAGTGCATCTTTAACACAAACGTACGAAATGGTTCGAATTTAAACCCAACAATTTTAGTGAAGTGCAGTTTTAATACAAATGTACGAAATGGTTCAAATTTAACCCTAGCAATTTTAGTTAAGTGCAGCTTTAACACTAGTACGAAATGGTTCAAATTTAATTCTATTAATTTTAGTGAAGTGCACATTTAACTCAAACGTAGAAAATGGTTCAAATTTAACCCTAACAATTTTAGTGAAGTGCAGTTTTAAACAAGACACATCTTTATTCTTCCACATGTATTTTAGGTGTTAATAGGCTGATTTAAACAAGTCCGTAGGGGTGAATTTAATTTTTTAGGCAACTATATGGGGCTACAAATGTATTAGGCCTAAACATTAATTATATGCTCAAACTCTTTCATAAAAGCAAACTACAAAATCAAATCTCAAATTCTAAATTCTAATTTTTTTTTTATTAATGAAGGAATATTTCTAAAAAAACATCCGTCATACGTTGATCAATGTCATCCTTCGTATCAGAATGACTTAAAGTAACAGTCCCATTCCAATAAAAGAAACCAGTTGAGTGATAAAGCTCTGGACGTTTTGAATTTTTTCAAGTGTAAAAGAATAGAAAATCCAATGTTAACTAAAATAGAAATTCAGAGCAAGAAGAAAAAGAATAACAATTAATAAACACATATTTGAAGGATATCTTGGCGTCAATGGTTAAGCATCAGTAAATGGTTAATAATTCAGTCATGGAAATGAAATAAAATTAGCCCTTTTGGAAAGTCAAAAGTCTGTAAATGAATATCCCTTTATTAAAGTAATAGGAAGAAAACAAAAAAAAAAAAAAAGCTAATGTCAATATGTAATCCAAAGTCATTTATTTTAGTATCTGTAATAAAAGAAAGAAAATCTTGTTTATAGATATGAAAAATCCAAAGCAATTAATTCATCTTCTATAAATTCTTCCTAATTTGCATCAACTATACAGAACAACTCAACTTGTACAAGTTAAAAAGATTAACAAGATGAAGCCAATTATAGTGAAATCAATCATTTTCATTTTTTGCATGATGGTATTATCTGCATCTGCCATTGCTCAAGGTACTTCTTTTTTTCTTTTATGAAATTGATTAAATACATATCTATATATTTATATTGCATGGGTGTTGATTTTGTGCAGAAAAAGATGAGAAATCGTGCAGAGTGAGAAGACGGTTTGCTGGAAGATGTCAAGATAAACCTCATGCATGTTATGATGACTTTATTAAAGCATATGGAGCAACAAGTAATCCAAGGAATTGCGGTTGCCAAACTAGAACAACCACCAAATCTGAATCAACTGCAGTTTATAGTTTTCATTTTCGATTATGTTTTTGTGATATAAATTGCAAATAAGGATAAATGATAAGATAAGATTAATAAATAAATGAATGAATGAATAAATAAAAATATTTATTTTCAGCTCAGCTGAGCTCAGTTCTATTCTATTTTTAATTTAAATTTTGATTTCTTTATTTATTTCTACCCATAGTGATTAGGAAGTAAAAGAATATTGAAATAAGCTCTATGATATAAAGTAGATAAAAAGGATTTCAGTAAAATTATAATATATATATAATCATCAGAAACACAGCAAGGGATTTTTCATGTTAAAAAATAAATCTATCATTCTCCCTGGCTTGGCGGTCATTTTCTGAACAGTCTTAAAATTTTAATTATAAAGCGCTTCACTTTGGTTTCAATTAATGACTTACAAGTATGAAATCTAAAAGTAATAATGTTGTACTACGTCTTTATTCTTCCATATGTATTTTAGGGGTTAATAGGTGGATTTAAACAAGTCTATAGGGTAAATAGGAAATTTTAAAAGTATAGGAGTCAATTTAATTTTTTGGACAACTACACTCGGACTGAAGATGTATAATGCCTGAACATTAATTATATATGCTCAGACTCTACATAAAAACAAACTACACAATCAACTGTATTTATCCCAAATTCTAAAATCTATTTTATTATTTATTATTATTAAGGGATACCATATGGAGGAATATCCTAGAAAACATCCCTTATACGTTGATTAATGTCACCCTTCAGACCAGAATGACTTAAAATAACTATCCAATTCGAGTTATAAATTGTTGAATTTAGGAGACTGAAAGCTTGTCCAATTAGTATAGATGGCTAAAAGACAAAAAGAGACAAGTTAAAGAAACTCAGAAGTATTAAGCCGATTTATTTTATGTTTATTCAAACAGCTTTCAATTTAGTATGCGAAATCTCAATTATAATATATGTATTTTTTTTTTCACGACAAGAAATCTTTAGAGTATGTTCGAAAAGTGGTTATTTTAAATGTTGCACGGTAAAACTATAAATTTGATAAGTTTTCATTAAACTTATTGTTTTTGATACCGTAAGAAATAAATATTGATATATGGAGCATCCAGAGCCTTCAAATTTAACTGACTACCACCAACTGTTTTCCATTAAGGAACACCCTCCTGTCAGCTAGACAAAACGACTACTAATGGAAGACTCCTAAAGAAAGACTTCTCCTAATATGAGAAGTATGCCTAATAAAGGAAGGATTTCTGGAAAAATAGGAACTCCATAGAGGCAGTATAGATAGGGAGATATGACAAACCGTAGAGGTATATTAACATCACTACTTTATAATCCATCCATCTGTTAGAAAATATTACCAGTTCATTCGACTACTAGAAAAATGGGATTTAATGACGGAAAAAACCAACACTAATTCCACTCACTAAATATTTTTAATAAGCAAAATCTTCCACTTGGGAAAGCTTTTCTTACTAAAAGTATTAATGAGCTGAATAATTCGGTTCATTATTAACTCACAATGGACCCAGTATATGAAATGCTATCCTCAAATTTCTACTGATGTTATTGGCTGGCCTCAGATGCTTAGTAATTATATGTGACCCCTCTAAACATTCTTGTCAGAGATTACTGAAGAAAGAATGTAACACGACAACTATGTTACTTGGTGTTGGCGATATTTTCGAAATATCTAAATTTTCAATTTTGATACGCGAGTGTGGAGATTAAAAATGGTAAAAATGAAGCTGGTTCTCAAAGAATAAAAATGGTAATTGAATAAAATAAATATGCCTAATGACTCGAATGAAACGATTAGGCAAGAGCTACAATGACTGAAAATAAAAACAGCTCTCTTGAGTCCCCCGTGTAAAACAATTCTTGAAAATATGATACCGAAAATAAAAGCAATAAAAGCAACACAAAGATATAAATTTTTAATTTTTCTTTTATATTTTTATTAATTTAATAATTTTCAATGTTTTTGGATTACAAATTACAACTATAAAATAATACTTTAAAGCTGGGAATATAAACAAATCATAATATATATATATGGGGTTGATTTCAATGGCGAGCACTAAATTATCTCCATGGGTGGTGAGTGATTAATATCCATTGGATCAAGATCTAGTGGTCCATGATTTAAGTTGTGATTTAATATTAAAATTGGTTTACCTGATGACATGTCAGTTGTAACTTGGAATATTGTGCTTTGAAAAACGTTTTCTCTTTCCTCAAGATATAACCAACTTCCAAGAAATAAATTTTTTTCCATATGTTTTTATTTTTCATAAGAAGACGTCTTCTTTTAAGTAATTTTGTATCCGTCTAATCAATGTTATATGCATTAAATCTTAATAAATGACTATTCATTGGAAACACGAAAAGTTTGACATTAAGAATGTACAACATTATTTATGATAACCAAATACAATATTAATGTTCTAATTAATGGTGTTGTCCCCCTATTTATTACCTTAGAATTGTAAGCTCAATTTATAAATTTCTAGGATTGTAAGCTCAATTTGTAAATCCATAGGATTCCAAGATCAATTTGTAAATCCTTAGTTTTTTTTTTATTTCTTTAAGCATTCATTTATTTATAAACAATCATTAAACTTACAATCTCTATAATTCATATATTCTAATGCCACGCTAATGACAATAATAAATGTTTAATGTCATCCATTTAGATTTTATATTAAATACAACTCCCTTCATGCAATTGATTTATATCCTCACACAAACATAATTTAACGTAACGTAAATATCACTGAACATAAAAATTTATGGAACTCAAACATCACTGAACTGAAATATTACTGAACTGAAATATTAATGAACTGAAACATCACTGAACTGAAACAT
Organism: Euphorbia lathyris; assembly: GCF_963576675.1. NCBI lineage: Eukaryota > Viridiplantae > Streptophyta > Magnoliopsida > Malpighiales > Euphorbiaceae > Euphorbia > Euphorbia lathyris. The sequence goes on from NC_088918.1 coordinate 551,172, forward strand.
TACTGAACTAAAACATTACTGAACTAAAACATCACTAAACTGAAATATTACTGAACTCAAATATTACTGAACTGAAACATCACGAAACTGAACCATCACTGAGCTGAAACATTCTAAACTCAAACATTACTGAACTGAAACGTTACTAAACTAAAACATTACTGAACTGAAACATCACTCAACTGAAACATTACTGATCTGAAATATCACTCAACTGAAACATTACTGAACTAAAATATTACTAAACTGAAACATTACTCAACTAAAACATCACTTAGCTGAAATATTACCAAACTGGAATATTACTAAACAAAAATATTACTGAACTGAAGCATCACTGAACTGAAATACTACTAAACAGAAACATTACTCAATTGAAATATCACTAAAATGAAATATTACTAAATTGAATATCACTGAACCAAAACATCACTCAACTGAAACATTACTGAACTGAAATATTACTGAACTGAAGCATCACTGAACTGAAATACTACTAAACATAAACATTACTCAACTGAAACATTACTGAACTGAAACCTCACTAAACTGAAACATTATCGAATTGAAACATTACTACACAGAAACATTACTGAACTAAAACATTACTGAACTCAAATATTACTGAACTAAAACATCATTGAACTGAAATACTACTGAACTGAAACATCACTAAACTGAAACATCGTTGAACTGAAACATCACTGAACTGAAATATTACTAAACTGAAACACCACTGAACTAAAATATTACTAAACTGAATATCACTGAACCAAAACATCACTGAACTGAAATATCACTGAACTAAAACATCGCTAAACTTAGACATCACTTAACTGAAATATTACTAAACTGAAACCTTAATCAACTGAAACATTACTGAACTGAGACATTATTAAACTGAAACATTACCGAATTGAAACATTACTAAACTAAAATATTACTAAAATGAAATATTATTGAACTAAAATATTATTGTACTGAACTTAACGTAACTATCACTGAACAGAAACATTACTGAACTCAAACATTACTGAATTGAAATATTACTAAACTAAAACATCACTAAACTGAAATATTAATGAATTGAAACATCACTGAACTGAAACATCACTGAACTGAAACATTACTAAACTAAAATATTACTGAACTAAAACATCACTGAACTGAAACATTATTGAACTGTAACATTACTGAACTGAAACATTACTAAACTGAAACATTAATGAACTGAAATATTACTAAACGAAAATATCACTGAACTGAAACATCACTAAGCTGAAACATTATTGAACTCAAACATTACAGAACTAAAACGTTACTAAACTGAAACATTACTGAACTGAAGCATCACACAACTAAAACATTATTGAACTGAAACATTACTAAACTGAAACATCACTCAACTGAAACATTACTGAACTGAAACATCACTAAATTGAATATCATTGAATCGAAACATCACTGAACCGAAACATCACTGAACCAAAATGTCACTGAACCGAAACATACTAAATTAAAACATCACTAAACTAAAACATTATTGAACCGAAATAGCACTGAACTGAAACATCACTTAACTGAAACATCATTGAACTGATATATTACTAATCTAAAACCTTACTCAACTGAAATAATACTGAACTGAAACCTCACTGAACTGAAATATTACCGAATTAAAATATTACTAAACTGAAATATTACTGAATTAAAACATTACTGAACTGAAACATTACTGAACTAAAACATCACTGAACTAAAATAGTACTGAACTAAAACATCACTGAACTGAAATATTACTAAACGGAAACATTACTGAACTGAAACATCATTGAACTAAAACATTACTGAACTGAAACATTCCTGAACTGAAACATTGCTGACTGAAACATTCCTGAACTGAAACATTGTTGAACTGAAACATTCCTGAACTGAAATATTGTTGAACTGAAACATTACTAAACTGAAACATTACTGAAATAAAATATTACTGAATTGAAACATCACTCAACTGAAACATTACTGAACTGAAACATCACTAAACTGAAATGTTACTAAACTGAAACTTTATTCAACTAAAATATTACTGAACTGAAACATTACTAAGCTGAAACATCACTGAACTGAAATATTACTAAACTGAAACATTACTGAAATGAAACATCACTGAACTAAAATATTGCTCAACTAAATATCACTGAAACAAAACATCATTGAACCGAAACATCACTGAACTAAAACATCACTAAACTAAAACATAAATAAACTGAAATATTACTAAACTGAAACCTTACTCAACTGAAATATTACTGAACTAAACATCACTGAACTGAAACATTACTGAATTGAAACATTACTAAACTGGAGCATTACTGAACTGAAACATTACTAAACTGAAGTGTTACTAAACTGAAACATTACTGAACTGAAACATCACTGAACTAAAACATTACTAAACTCAAATATTACTCAGCTGAAACATTACTAAACTAAAACATTATTAAATTAAAACATTACTGAACTGAAATATTAATGAACTAAAATATTACTAAACTAAAACATTACTGAACTGAAACATCAATGAACTAAAATATTACTAAACTGAATCATTACTAAAATGAAACATCACTGAACTGAAATATTACTAAATTGAATATCATTGAATCGAAACATCACTGGATCGAAATATCACTGAACCGAAACATCACTAGACTAAAACATCACTGAATCGAAATGGCACTAAACTGAAACATCATTGAACTAAAATATTACTAAACTAAAACCTTACTCAACTTAAATAATACTGAACTGAAACCTCACTGAACTGAAATATTACCAAATTAAAACATTACTAAACTGAATATTATTGAACTAAAACATCACTGAACTAAAATATTACTGAAACGAAACATCACTGAACTGAAACATCACTGAACTGAAACATTACTGAATTGAAATATTGGTGACTGAAACATCACTGAACTGAAATATTACAGAATTGGAACATTACTGAACTAAAACATCATTCAACTGAAACATTACTAAACTGAAATATTACTAAACTGAAACATCACTGAACTGAAACATCATTGAGCTGAAACATCACTGAACTGAAACATCACTCAACTGAAACATTACTGAACTGAAACATCACTCAACTGAAACATTACTGAACTAAAACATAATTTAATATAGCAAAACGTCATGTAACGTAATGTAACATAATGTAAGGTCAAGTAACATAACATAACGCAACGTAACGTAACGTAACGTAACGCAACGTAACGTAACGTAACGTAACGTAATGTAACATAACGTAACGTAACGTAATGTAATAAAACGTAACGTAACTTAGCATATAATGACATAGAGTAACATATTGTTATGTTACGTAACGTAAGATAACGTAATGTAATGTAACTTAACACAACGTAACATAACATAATGTAACTTAGTGTAACTTAACCAAACTTATTGTAACTAAGCATAAAGTAACTTAATGTAACTTAGTGTAATGTAACGTAATGTAACGTAATATAATGTAACATAAATTAACACAACTTAATGTAATGTAACATTTAGCACAACTTATCATAACTTAACATAATGTAACATTTAGCACAACTTATCATAACATAACTTAACATAATGTAACGTAACATAATATAATTTATCATAACTTAACCAAACTTAACGTAATACAACTTAGCATAATTTAATGTAACGTAACTAAGCGTAAAGCAACAAACGTAACTTAGTGTAATGTAACATAATGTAACGTAAATTAGTGCAACTTAATGTAAAATAATCTAAATTAGCGCAACTTATCGTAACATAATTTAATACAATGTAACGTAATATAATGTAGCTTAACCAAACTTAACATAATACAACTTAGCGTAACTTAACGTAACGTAACTAAGTTATAAAGTAACTTAATGGAAGCTCAATTTATTAAATCCTTAGGATTGTAAGCTCAATTTATAAATCTTTAGGATTTTAAACTCAATTTGTAAATCCTTAGAATTGTAAGCTCAATTTGTAAATCCTTAGGTTTTTTTTATTTCTTTAAGGTTTCATTTATTTATAAGTAGTCATTCACCTTACATTCTCTAACTTAACGTAATAATTATAAGCTCAATTTATAAATTTTTAGGATTTTAAGCTCAATCTAAATCCTTAGGATTATAAGCTCAATTAAAAAATTTATCAATGTTAGGGGTGAAATTACTCTTCATTGTCAAGGTTAGGTGCAAAGTTGCACTATTTTAGACGTTAGAGAAAAAATTACTCATATCCGTAAACTTTAGAGGTATTTAGGAAAATAAATTTTATATGTATTATAATCTTTATTTTTTTAATTATTTATAATCTTTGTTGATGTTTCATTTAATATCATTTCTATTTATATAGGTAAATAGATGGAGACCACTGATATTGTGAATATCTTAATTATTTTTTATAGAGTTTACTATACACAAAGTTTTTAGATATTTCATATACTAACTATTCACTAACATTTTTTTTTGGAAAAATTTACCCAAATTAATTAATTTATTTTCTATTTAAAATTGGTGGAGTATGAGTTGAAAAATGTGTCGGGATTCATTGCAATTTACAATGGAAATTTTTTATAAACAAGGAATATGGAGTGACATGATTTAATTTGATATTAACATTCACTTTGTGTAAACTCGTTACTTAATACTTAATAGTTCTTTTTTTTTTCTCACCATCATAATCAAACTGTTTACCACAGAATTTTCTGATGAATACGTTTGGTAAAACCTATCAATTAGTTTTCGCCCAATTCTCCTGCTGCCTTCAATAACTCTCTTATCATCTGAAGTTATCGAAACATTATAGTGGTAAACACATCATCAATACAAAATGGACTTTTTTTTTTATACTTAGTGGACTTAATATCAAGAATCCATAAAAAAAAATCAGAATTGTGAATCAATTAAATGCTTGGTAAGTTGGATACAAAGTTGTAAATCATTCACTTAAAAAAAATCATCCACCATGATGTTTTACGATTTTAGTTTTTTTTTTTTATAATGATTTTCATATATAATTTTATATACGGAGAGAGGGTATTTTTGAAAAATATAGACAATCATTTATTATAGAGAGAGAAATATATCTTTAGGTAACCTGATAACTTATTGGTAACCTGCTGTAGCAGGTCACTTATTCAGAATATAATAGTCTCCATGGATGGAGACTCACCATTGAGAACTCTTCCATATATATATATATATATATATATGTGTGTGTGTGTGTGTGTACAAGGTTAAAACGAAAATAAACAAACTTGTTGACGTCGTTAGAGAAACCACCGACAAGGCTTGAAATGTCATGGAACTTGGATCAAAAAAATCGTCGCATCATTCAGGTAATTACAGATGAATTTTGAGCGATTTAAAAACTTCAGGGATTAAACCAGTAGTTTGCCATTTAGTTGATAAATTACAGCAATTTCTGAAAAAATAGTGATTTTGTGGGACTTTAGTGCTCGATTTGAAAGGATGTAGAGAACGGATTTTAGCAAAACGAAATCTAGGATTTGAAGTTCGTATGTAATAGAAGGGGTTGTAATTGGAATCTCGGAAAAAGGTTGAGCAATGAGCTAGGAATAAATTTTTGAAAATAGCTATAACAGAATAGTTGTTTGATGTTTAGAAACCAAAATCTTGATTTTGTGTTGTGGATGTTGTTTCAATGATGATTTTGAAGGTTACAGAAGTCCGTTTTTCATGAAATAAAAACTGAGCTGTTGAGATTTCACTACAAGAAAACAGCTGGTTAGCTACCGCAATTCTAGTAGCTAAAGTGGTTTACCAACTGAATTTACCGGTTTACCGACCAAACATGTTCAGTCGGTAAATGCCTAGTCGCTAGCCAAATGCAGAGAAGAGGGGAGAGGGGGCTAGATCGAGGTCGAGAGTAGAGAAGAAAGGAGACGGCAGTTTAGGTCAAGGTAATTAGATTTTTCTCATGTTCTTTTTATATATTTTTTTCTTTTTTCTTTTTAATTTCCTTTTTTCGTTTTCTTTTTAATTGCAAAACACGGGCACAAATATTTCCTCCAATTTTTACGACTGGAAAAACATTAGCGACTGAATTTTTTCTGGTCGCTAAAAGCGGTTACTAAGTAGCTGTTTCCTTGTAGTGTTTAATGTTAATAAAAGGATTAAAATTAATTTGAGACGAAATAAAAGAGTGGGGAGTTGGAAATAAATTTTGGAAAAGTGATCTCCACAAATGTTGTTTTATGAAATTTTTCAAAAGCTAGTTTCCATATGTTCTTAATTGATTTAAAATCAATAAAAGGTATCTAAATGAGATTTAGAAAGAATGTGTAAACTAAGAATGACTGTAAAATGAGATTTCGATGATCTCGGTTTCACAAAAATTGCTTAAAAGCTTTTGAGGAAGAGGACAATGTTGATTTTCAATCTAGACTAAGAGAGTTTGAATTGATTGTTGTGCAATGTTAGCAAAAACCGAATTGAGCTTTGATTGAGTAAACTAAGAGCATTTGAAGATTGAAGTTTCTGAAATTTGAGAGCTTTGTTGAAAAATCTCAGAATTTGATTTGGAAAAGCAGGCTGATATTGATCGAATTGAGCTAAGAGCTGAATTTGCGAAGCTGAACGTTGATAATATATGACCCAAAATTGGATTGACTGATTTCAAAGTTGATTTGAAGATTGATTTCAAAGTTGATTTACGGGATTGCAATGAAGGAATTGAGCTCTATTTATAGCATTTCATCCACCGGTTGTCATGCATTCAATTTCGACATAGCGTCTGAAGCTACCGCTTCCTTTCCTGATTTTCCTTAATCATGGGATTTCTTTGATTATTGGTTCGTTGCGGATCGGTCTTCGGTTAGGCACGATTGCAGTTGGTTTTCGAATATTCTTAATCTCTTCACCGCATGATTTCTCTTTATAATGGGTTCCAATTTTGATAGGACCAATGGTTTCTTCATAACTTCCGACTTCAACCACGTCTGAGTAAGTTTCGAAGGGTTTCTCGTTTGCGCGAATGATTTCCACATTGTCATAATAATTAGTAGAAATTGTTAAAGGTTGTTGTATATAGTTTAAAATATATATATATATATATAAGAGTTCTCAATGGTGAGTCTCCGGACTATTATATTTTGAATAGGTGACCTACTATAGCAGGTTACTAATAAGTTATCAGGTTACCTAAAGACATAATTCTCTTTCTATAATAAATGATTGTTCATATTTTAAAAAAATACCCTCTCTCCGTAATAAATCTATAAAAATGATTGGTACATACAATCATACATGAAAATCATTAAAATAAATAAATAAATAAAATCGTCCAAAATTTTTGAGTGGTAGATAAATTTTTTATTTTTTTTGGTAAAAGATCCAATTTAGCCCATGTACTATATCTTAGAAATCAATTGGTTCCCCAACCCCTTCAAATAGTCAATCAGGTCCTTAATTTATGCTAAAAGTAGACTAGTTTACGAACCCACTGGCGTGCCCGACCTGCCCAAGCCCATTTATCATGGGTTGGACTTGGACATATGTATTTCAGAATTAGTCCTGCCCGGTTCGGACCCGCTCAAACCCGTACATAAAATGGACTGGGCTTGAAATTTGTCTTAAAAGCCCAAGCCTGGCCCAACCCGACCCGTCTTTATATTGTCTACTTTTGTATATGTATATATATGTTACTTTGTTAAATATTTTATATGAAATTATTTTTATTGCTTTTATTGAATTAATTGAATAAATTTTAAATTTGTTGCCATTTTTTACTACTCATATATGCATCAAATTCATTGCATTTTTTCATTATTCATACATGTATGAGAGTTTGTGGGAACGTTATTATTGATATTAGCAGCAACAACAAGACTTGGTTAACAAAAAAAACGGAGTTGATGTAATTTAATTTTAATTTCAATTATAAATTTAATATAAATATATATTCATTGTACGAGCTGGGTTGGACTGGCCTTGGAAACTAATTTTCTTACCTTCACCCAGTCCGGCCCGAGCCCGATGTAGATATAATGCGGGTTGGACTGGGCTTAGACAAGATAGTTTAGTGTAAAACTTGATTAGGCCCCCGACCCGAACCCGACCCAGCTAGCCCAATCCATGAACGTAGCCCAATGCTTGTCCTCAAGCATGTCAGATCATGTCATAAATCCCAGCCTCTGTTATTTTACTTCTCCCGTTTCCTTTTCCTAAAACCCTCATGTATTATGAAAACCAAATTAACGATCATCAGTATTAGAATATTTCTATCTCCTAGTGTGCACTTCACTACTTGAAAGATCTCAACAAATGTGGTAAGTCATTTATGCAAGATAAGGCCAAAACGAAATCAACAACACTCACTCGGTGGATCACACAATCTCACAAGTGTTTATGGGAATTATTTTTGCACGTTTTAAGATTCACACAAGTCTCAACATAGAAAGAAATTATCATAGTCTTGCCAATATATCAAATCCCCACCACTTTGTATGAGTTCAAGTTTGGAAAATTAAAGGATCCTAGTACGAGGTCTGGTTGAGCAAAAGGAAGGTTTATACAAAAAGGTGAAAGAAATTTAGTAACAGTAAAGATAAGGAGGAGAATGAACACTTTTCAGTTTGTACCTATTTGTGTTTTTATGATATTTCTCTCCTTTTTTTAAAGTTTTACTCTTTCTGTTTTGAACTTGAATAAGAGGAAATTCTGAATTGATTTGGAAGTTTTTCACAAATGAGGAATGGATAACACAAAATAGAGCAAGTATACTCGTGGTCACAGAAAACAGACATAAACAAGGATGAAGATCAAATGTGTTGACCCAGGTTTAATTATGAAAACCTTTTTGCACTCTATAGACGATGAGAGAATGTGATAGTGCAAAGTACTTCGCACGAGAAAATCTATTTAAAATAACACAGAAAGTACACTTTTTAGGCATATGATATGTGCATAGCTCTTGTCGATAAATCACAAAAATTGATCAAGTGTAGATTGTGTCTATGCACGCAGAATCGGCTTATCAAAAAACAAAAATGGGACGGTCAACCGCAAGGTAATAAGGAACGCAAATTATAGGTTAGCAAAGAAATATTTACAAGGTAAATACTAGGTTCCTCTAACCTTCAATTTATGAACTCATCGAGTGTGGTCTTGAAATGTATAACATGGCAAGTTGTAGAATTTCAATCTATGTGGACATCACTCAAAAAAAAAAATTGGAGCAAAGTGAAGTGTTTTGCTCCGTGTCATGTGTAGGCTCAAATATACTATTCAGGACTAGGTGTAAATTCGTGCTGTTGTTTCCATGGTTACTTTTTCAAACATTTGAGCATGCCAACTGGAGATCTTTCAAGCCGTGGATATGCAAATGGATACATAAATATTCTGTCACTTCTAAAATGGTCAATTTGGTGTAAATAATACATGGGGGCATGCAGTACTAAGTCACACGATTTTCGATCCTATTAGCATGGGAAATATGATCTAGCAATGACAGCTTCTAGGACAGCAAAGAGCACACAAAAAAAATTGATTTGGGCAGCTAAAAACATAAGCCTACGAGTGTAGCGTCACAGTTTCTAGAGATTACGCCCTCCATCCCTTTCTCATAAAACTTGTCCCTAGATGAAAAGAACAGACTTACAACAAGTTTTCAAAATGTCAAAATGAGCATAAGAAAAAGGGACCACAACACAACAGAGTAAAAAGGAAGCACATGCATCAATCACAAACCAGTCACACGACATACTTCTAACAAATCCCCTCCCCCACTTTCTCCTCACATTGTCCTCAATGCGGAATTAATCAATTGTTAGGACGAAGGTAGTAAGTAAACATTTAAAATGTGTAGAGTCGAAGAAATTTTACTACCCGTGTTAGAGGTACTTAGAGCTCTATTGCTGGTTTTGAAATGGGGGTGTGAACCCCACACTTTTGAAGTAGGCGATCTGATTTGCATGAAGTTGTTTGACAATAGTTGACAGCTGGCCAACGACATCAGTCAACCTCTCGAGCCGATGTAAGTACTCTAGATGTTCCAATGGGGAAAATGGTCTCGGTGGAGGTGCCAAGGTAGACGCTTCAGGATTTTTGTTTGTGAAACGTTTTTCAAAACGTTCACCATAGGGGTCTAGTTCACCTGCATTCACAAAATAAAAAGAACCATCCTCGCCCACACGGATCAAGCGCATTGCATGTAAAGCTGCAATGTCTAGGACAGAGTTATAGCAAGCAATGTGCTTTGTGGTGCTTGTGAGGTCAAACTTGCATAAGTGAACAACAATGCTAATGATTAAATGGCCTAAAAATAGTTGCTTGGGCTCTATGCATAATTTCCTAAATTTTAAAGTAAGCCAATACTCAAGATTGCATGATTTATTCTCCATCATACACCATAGGAAAAATAGTTCAGACTTAGAAATGACTGTTGTGTCATTATTCCTAGCAGATGTATTATAGGCCAGTATATGAAGCATATAACGAAGAGCTTCATTAATTATCAGATTGGCTTTGGAATGGGTTGGTTTAAACAGAATGGTGTTTAGTCCAGTCAAGGCCCTATAGATCTCTACATCATTGAATTCCACAGGGTAGTCACAAAGCATGCAGGTGTATATAAAGTCATAGATTTCATAAAGACTAACCAGTCCTAAGGCTACACTGAACTCGGCCACAGATAGTGTGTGGTGTGTGCCCGTTAACCGAAAAGTGATCGAGGGTGTGTGCAAATCAAAGTCTTTGGCTTTGTGGTCAAATTCATAATTGTTATAGAATTCATGCAGAAATTCATCAAACACAGGGTACTATATGTCAAAGAATTTCCCCTAACCAATACGATCGACTAACTCATAAAAAGCCTCATACAATTTAAGTTCTTTCAAAGTAATTGTTGAAACACATTTCCACAATGATTTTGATTTGACAAAATTATTTAAGTTAGATTTAAATTCCCATGATAAAATATTCTAACACATTAAATTTAAATGCTTTGACTTATTTAATACTAATGTGTTTGTTTAATGATGAGTTATTTAAATATAAGAGCTTAAGACATTAAAAGATCAAGACCCAAAAGCCCACAAGAGAAGGTCAAAGCCCAAGTCAACATGATCAAACCATGCAACCCAGCAGGAAGAAACGAAGCCCAGCAGCGAGAAGGATCAAGAAGCCTTTCTCAATTGCTTCATGCCGAAGCTGCTGAGTTGAACGGATAGAAGACAGGTCAACAGTTGACCTGAGTAACTTCGAGACAAAGTCGTTCCACTTCGGGAAAGTTTCAGAAGACGCAGGAAGTTGTCGGGAAGACTTTGCCAAAAGAAGATGGATAATCTGACGCCTGTCGACCAGACGTACCTGGCAACTGAAGAAGGCAGAAGATGCAACATTCCTATTAGCCGAAGGCACTGAGCACTAACTAAGTGAAAGCGACTGTGCGTTGTTTCCCTCCAACGGTTATTTTGAAATTTGAAATAACCAGTGCCTCAGATGTCACTATAAATAGGCCTCTCAAATGCTTCATTCGATGCAGATCTTCAACCAAGTTGAAACGCTGACCAAATAGCTACTTGAAGTTTCTATCTCCAAAGCAAGCAAAAGAGAAATCTTACACTCATTCTAATCTTGTGTAAAAGTCTAGATTGTTTAGCATCTAAAGTGTTCTGTGTAATTAGAACAAAAACTTTATCAATTCTAAAGAGTAGAAGGAGACACTGAGTTGCTCGGTTATAACACTCAGTAGTAGAGATAGTGTTGAGCAGAAGAATAGAGGAAGGTACTCTTGTATACTCAGTAACTATTGTAAGAGGTTTGTGCTCTACCTGAAAGAGCTCAGTAGTGGATTCAAAAAGCTCGGAAGGACTCCGGGGACTGGACATAGGCAAGGAGGCTAAATCAGGATAAGACTGTTGAGTATTATTGTCCTAACTCTTACTCCTTATTTACTTGCTTTGTGTTGTGCCTAGTAAAATGTAAAACATATCCACTGAGTTATGTGATCTGAACACTGAGTTCAGGAATAGTCTTAACAGCTATCTCCTGAATTTTGGCATAAGCAGATTTAGTTACTAGTTAACTAAACTTGCCTCTGATCATACTCAGCATCACTGTGCTAAAAGACTTAGTAAAAGTCTGAACTGAAAAAGAAGTCAGCCTTAACGTGAAATGTTTTAAATAGTTCCTAACCCCCTCCCCTTGGAACTAACCTTGTCACGTTACACGGGACCAACAAGTGGTATCAGAGCCCAGTAGCTCAACGCACAAGATAAAACTATCTTGAGCTGATCCCCACTATGGTTGTTAACAGCACTCGTTTCCTACCTGGAAATTAAACAACTCAGATTCTACCTAAGGGTTTATCTATCACTAGGCCTCCCCTATTCTTTGGGTCAAACTATACCTTCTGGAAGAATAGGATGAAAAATTTCATCCAGGAAACAAATATGAGTGCATGGCTATCAATAGTCCAAGGCCCATTTGTTCCCTATGAAACTGTTGATGTCGTAAAAGTTGTCAAGGATGAGGCTAAGTGGTCAAAGGATGACCTCAAGAAACTACAAAATCATGTCTCGGCTATAAACATGCTTCACTATGCTTTAGATGCTGCAGAGTACAACAAGATTTCAGGATGTGAGTCAGCACAAGAAATCTGAAAGAAGCTAGAGGTCACCTATGAAGGAACCAGCAAGGTCAAGAAATCCAAGGTGAACCAGCACATGAGGTTGTACGAGCTATTCGAGATGAACGATGGTGAAGGCATCTCTAAGATGAACTCAAGATTCACCAACATAATCAACGAGCTCAAGAGACTTGGCAAGAACTTCACTGAGGAAGAGCAAAGTCAAGAAAATACTAAGGAGTCTTCCCAAGAGCTGGCAGGCAAAGAAACCTGTCGTTGAGGAAGCTCATGATTTGACCACCTACAAGTATGATGAGCTCATTGGATCTCTGCTGACCCATGAGATCTCAATGAAGAACTTTGAGGTGAAAGAAAAGTCTGAAGATAAGAAGCAAAAGTCTATTGTCATGAAAGCTGACTCTACTGATGGGAGCTCATCAAATGATGAAGAAATGGCCATGTTCACCAGGAAGATAAAAAGTTTGTTCCGCAAGAATGACAAATACAGCAAAAAGCCATTCAAAAAGAATGACAAATATAAAGCTAAGTCCAGCGACAGCAGGTTCAAGAAAGAAAGCACAAAGCCCATTACCTGCTTTGAATGTCATCAAACTGGCCATGTCAAATCAAGTTGTCCTACCTTGAAGAATGAGAAGAAGAACAATAGAAAAAGCAATCACTATGCCAAAACCTCTTCAGATGACGGTTAAAAACCGTCATCCCGCACGATATAAATCTGTCACTAGGCTCGCTGCCATCTGATAAGGCATCAGACAATGGTCGCGCTCTGTCATTCGTAATAGCCTCACATGACAGCGACTAAATGGCGATCTGTCATCTGACCACTATATACGGATTATCTAATAACAACTGTCATGGAATATATATTCTCATGACACGATTTTTAAATAATCTGTCAAAATATTAAGTTAAAATGGAGGGGTTATGTTATGACATTTTTTGTTTTCTCAACTGTCATCATAACTTAATTCACATGATATAATTTGTATTAAATTCTGTAGTTGGAACATAATTAGTATGGCAGTTTGTTATCAGTTCTATATCGTTAGATAGAAAGTAAGATGACATTTTCTTATAAGAATTTTGTCATTGTTTTTTTTTTTTGGTTTTTACCTCTTCCATGAACCTGTATATATAACCAAAGTAGATTGCAAATAATGTGCAAATAACCTTTATATATAACAATAAACTTGTACATATGTGAAGATCACAATTCTAACCAAAGGTTTCTCATTACAAAACTAACATTTAACTATATAAGAAACTTAAACATCTAAACCTTGAATCTCCTGACTTGTTATGCCCATTCTTTACATATTTCCTTCCATCCTTTTGCTCCCTTCAACATAAAATACACTTGGGTTGTCCATTCTATGCGGACTTTCATAACTCGTGCAAGACCACGCCACCTGCGCTAACAGGATCACAAGAGCTGCTGAATTCCTATATGAAGTGATTCAACAGATTATCAAATATGAAAGCTTAAAGCAAAGACAACTGATCTCCATATGCTTGCTAAAGTTGGAATTGACACGATTATCATTTGCATCATATTTAAGGGTAAAGTTCAAATAAAACTCCTGTGGTTTCACTAATTTTCAGATAAAGGACTGTGGTTTACTTTTTGTCAAAACGAGGACTGAGGTTTTCAAATTTAGCAAAATAAGGACTTTTTCGATTGATACTATTAAATTCACCCTTGATGACTTCAAAAATGACATATTTTAAAAACTACTAATATTCTAAGCAACTTTAATTCTTCAACCTTTTAATTTCGAGATTATTTAGATGATATTTGGTAAAGAGAGAGAAAGTTAATGTTTAGAGAGAGAAAGTTCCAAAAAAGATGATTTTCTAAAATCGAAAATGTAGTTCCATAGAAAATATGGCATTGAACAACTTTAATTCTTGAAAATTTTCATTTTCAGGTCGTTAAAGATAGTTTTAATAGCATTATTAAAAGTGTGAAACCTCAATCTTCATTTTGACAAAAAGTAAACCATAGTCCTTTATCTGAAAATTAGTGAAACCACAGGTGTTTTATTTGAACTTTACCCCATATTTAATCATAAGAAACATATAGATAATATAACATGATTTTGACACAATAGCTCAAATTCATATTCTCTATCACAAGCTGATCAATTAGTTGTATACATGTGCTAAACTCCTGCATAATTTTATTTAGGCATGGTCATGAATATAGAAGTGAAACCGGTAGAAATCCAAACAGGATGAATATAGACAAATCAACCTGCACAGGATGAATATAGACGTACAACCACAGACAAAGAAAAAATAACATTAGCCAATCTTTTAGATATAATGTGAATTTTACAAGGTTTCTTAAACAAGCCCTCTGGACCAAGCAACAAGTTCGTAATAATCACAAAAGTCAATGCCTATACAAAGCAACAAGTTCTCTAGAGCCTAAATTTAGCCTAAATTTAGCAACAAGTTCATGGATTGTCTAATGTGGCTTATAGTCTAATAGGTTTTTGGAGAACTATCAATTTAGGCTCCATTGTTAGACGAGGTGTCGCGGCCTAATCTCCCGGGCGGATCGGGGGGTGGACACCTCATGGCGACGTAAGCGGTGATTAGCGCCGAAAGCAACCAATCGTGGAATCAAGCTGCTCGGCAGGACCGGAGCTCGGAGATATGGAAGAGTCGCCACCCACGGATGGGAAAATAAACACCGATCCCTTGCGGGAGACCGGCGTGGGTTCGGGAAACTTGGGTACGAGCCGAGAAGGCTAGCTCCTTTCCGAAGAAAGGCTACTAGGCACCCCGACATCGCCCGGTTATGAACCACCGGCCTCCTACTCAGCATGTTAGGCGATAACGGACTAATCGCGTATTTCTTTAAGTTTGAAATTCATTTGAAACCTTTTCTTTCTCATTTTGGAAACCGTTTTGAGCATATATTATTGAAAAGCCACTTTAGTAAAGAATCACCCATTTACATCAGTTCAATATGAAAGAGAGGGGAGGAAGGAAGAAGTAGTTTATTTACAACGTGATTTACATGTCGTGTTGCGAGTTAATTCTACACTAACTTATTTCCCCAAAACGAGTTTATTTACATGGTTCGCGCCTTAATCGCCGTTGGAACGATTTAGGTGCGTTTTAAAACCCCATTAGATGAAGTTCACCCGAATCGCCGTTGGAACGACTCGAGTGTATGAAAACATTGAGATAAAAACCTTTAATAAGAAAACGTGGTTAAACATACAAGTCAAATTTTTTTTATACAAATCCTTTAAGAAAGCGCTTCAAAACTTCATTATTTACAATGAAAACGATTTTTAATTACAAGGTTCGCTTAATCCGTTGTTGGAACGGACTAAGGTTTTAAAACGCGGTGTTTTGAGAAACGATTTGAAATGTCAAGAAAACACTATTTATTTACATTAAGGAACCTCTAAAAACCCTTTAGTTTAAATTGAAAACTCTTTTTGTAATTTATTTTCCCTTTTTCTTTAATGGATTCTCTACTTGTCATAATTACAATAATGAAAATATTAAATCAAAATTCGCTCCCAAATAAAGCCCATTTGAAACATG
Source organism: Euphorbia lathyris (assembly GCF_963576675.1). Taxonomy (NCBI): domain Eukaryota; kingdom Viridiplantae; phylum Streptophyta; class Magnoliopsida; order Malpighiales; family Euphorbiaceae; genus Euphorbia; species Euphorbia lathyris. The sequence goes on from NC_088918.1 coordinate 567,411, forward strand.
GACCCATGAATGTCCAAAGAATAAAAGAAATAACATAAGTATATATATACATTTAAAAACCATGAAATATTTATGAAGATAAGTGAAAAGATACTTATGTAAATAAATATATAAGAAATAATAATGAAAATACTAAATATAATACATTTTTACTTTAAAGTTGTGAAAATAATAGATAAAACTCCTAAGTAAGAAAAGGAAGAAAAGGAGAAAGATATATATATACATATACGTATGTAACAGAATAAGTAATTGAAACAATGTAGAGAAAATAATGAACTTTAATGAATGAAAGTAGTGATGAAAGTATTTAATAAGTATAATAACTTGCCATTCCAATCAAAAGCCAAAAAAAAAAATGAAATAAGCTATAAATAAGAAATTAATATTTAGCTTAAATGAAGTGAGGAGAAAAATCTATATATACACCTATACTTTAGTAAGTTAAATTAATTGAAAATAACCATTATACCTCCTAAAATAACTATCATTATAAGCATATAAGAAATAACCCTCCCAAATATACATTAATATCAAGATGACTCCTAATTATCCTAAAAACACCTTCTAATTAATTACCCAAAGTGCCCAAATGAATAATCCTCTAAAATAATACTCAATATAGTTTAAATGAATTAAATAGAAAATATATAAAATATAGTTTATAAAACCAAATTGATGAAAGAAAAGACATGTGAAGACATTAAATAAATATGTGTACAAAGTATTTAAGAATTGTTTAAAAATATATATTACATAACTATATATATATACACCAAGGATTAAAAGCTTAAAAGTTGAGAAAGAGGGACCAAAACAGCATTTTTTACATTCTGGCAGATTTACCGACGGAAAATCCGTCGTAAACCGCAATTAGTGACAGAAATGGAAAATTACAGCAGCACTCCAATTATTTCCAAATTTATTCAAAAGCTTTAAATTAAGTCTAATTCAATCGTTTTGGATTTCCGAACTACCAAAAATGGATCATAGTTAATAACGGAAGTCCCTAAAACGACGTTTTTATTTTAAAACATTATTCGGAAATTCCTTTAAATTAAAACTTATAATTACAAAGTTTTTAATACCCGAACTACCTTTTTATCGGATCACGGTTCGTATTGGGATATCAAAACGAGGTTTTTTATTTTAAAGCAAAACCCAATTTTATTCAACACGAGACGAACATTAAATAAATACGCCAAATTAAATAAAACGTGATAAAATAAATGAATAACTAAATAAATAAAAACTATAACATAAAAATAAATAACGGAAAGGAATAAATTAAATAAAATAAAAGAGTCTAGTCCTCGGATAATACCTTAAATTCGGTATCCGACAGTCGAAGCCGATTGATTCCACGAGTCGTGATTTTCCAGTTTTTTGTGTTTTTTTAGTAAAAAATTTAACTTTGGGAAATTCGGAATTTTTTTGGGAAAAAAAATATTTTCTCCAAAAAATTGACTTTCTCTCTCTAAAAATGTTTAGAGTGAGAAAGCTCCAAAAAATCCCCTCCCTCCTCCAAATGCATGGGGATCCGTGCCCTTTTATAGGGAAACGGATCCCCGGAAGCTTGGGCGACGCCCGAGCAAAATCGGGCGTCGCCCAATGTGGTTGGGCGGCCGCCCAAGGCCTGTTGGGCGGCCGCCCCACATTACGTTGGGCTATCGCCCAACATCGTTGGGCGATCGCCCAACAAAGGTTGGGCGGCTGCCCAACATTGTTGGGCGGCCGCCCAACATTTGTTGGGCGATCGCCCAACAGCGTTGGGCGAGCGCCCAACGCAAGGTTGGGCGGGCGTGCCCAACCATCGTTGGGCGCTCGCCCAACGACCGTTGGGCGTTCGCCCGACGTGGTTGGGCGCTCGTTCAACGGCCACCGAGACGTGCCTCGCGCCGTCGGGCGTGCACGCCCCACGGCCGCCGAGCGCGTGTTCCGCATCGCCGGGCGCCCACACGTCGCGACCGCCGAACGCGCGCTCCGCGCTGCCGGGCTCGCACGCTCAGCGGACGACGAGAGCGCGCACCGCGCCACCGGGTCCGAGCATTGCTTGGATGTCGAGGGCGTGCCACTCGTGGTTGGACGCGTGCGTCCGACGGACGTCGGGCGCACGCCCTGTGCCGTCGAGCGGGTGTCCGACCATCGTCGACCGCGCGCCGGATGCCGCTAAGCACCCGCGCCATGCCGCTAAGCATACGAGAGCCACCTTACCGGCAACAGCGACCCGTCGTAACTTTTCCTTCCTTATTATGTATTTTTTTTTTTAAAATTCCGGAATCAATCGCTTCAACCGTCTTGTTTCTAGGTTTTCGTCACAGGTCCTCCGACTCGGTGTCTACAGTTGCCCCTACTTTTCTATTTTGACAGTGATGTGTGTGTTTTGAAAACGTTTTTTGCTAACATAACACATGCAATGTAAAACATATAAAAGTACAAGACACGTAAAGAGTAGGAGGGAACATACCTGACCTTCACGCTGCGCGTTCCGGTGTCGTTCTCTGATTCTTTCCATCCTCGCTTCTGAAACGGCTGTCGGTGGATGTTCCTTTCTCGGAATCTAGCGTACGTTGACTATGGGTAAGAATGGCTCAAAAGCAATTTCGGTGCACGACCGTGAGTAAGAGGGCTCGAAAGCGATTTCGGCTTACGAATGCGGGTAAAAAGGCTCAAAAGCAACTCCGGTTTGCGACCATGAGTAAGATTGCTCAAAAGTGACCCTGGTCCACGACCGCGGGCAAGATGGCTCAAAAGCAACTCTGGTCTACGACCGAGAGCAAGATGGCTCAAAAGCGACCCTGGTCCACGACCGTGGGTAAAATGGCTCAAAAGCAACTCAGGTTTGCGACCTTGAGTCAGATGGCTCAAAAGCAACTCTGGTCTACGACCGAGAGTAAGATGGCTCAAAAGCGACCCTTGGTCCACGACCGCGGGTAAAATGGCTCAAAAGCAACTCAGGTCTGCGACCTTGAGTCAGATGGCTCAAAAGCAACTCTGGCCTACGACCGAGAGTAAGATGGCTCAAAAGCGACCCTGGTCTCTAAATCGACCGCAGGCAAAATGGCTCAAAAGCAACCCTGGTTCACGACCGCGGGTAAAATGGCTCAAAAGCAACCTTGGTCTCTAAATCGACCGCAGGCAAAATGGCTCAAAAGCAGCCCTGGTCCACGACCGCGGGTAAAATGGCTCAAAAGCAACCTTGGTCTCTAAATCGACTGCAGGCAAAATGGCTCAAAAGCAACCTTGGTCTCTAAATCGACCGCAGGCAAAATGGCTCAATAGCAACCCTGGTCCACGACCGCGGGTAAAATGGCTCAAAAGCAACCCTGGTCTCTAAATCGACCGTGGGTAAAAAGGCTCAATAGCAACCCTGGCCTCTAAATTGACCGTAAGTGTGTAGTGATGCATATGGATGGGTGAATGTAGCCTAGTTTATGGATGCGTGTAACCACCTATGTGTGTGTGCGCAGGTGACCGTGCGTGCGTTTGAATGTGCATAAGTGAGGCCTGTGCGTTTCGCTTTATGCGGATGTATGGACATGTGTGTATGCAAACTACGTATGTGTGGATGAGATGGTCGAATGGATTCCTTTTTCATAGGCTGGAGGATTTCGGTAGCTTTAGATCGAGAAATGATGCTTCAGGCCATCCCCAAAGTGTGCAAGGATGAGGGTGAGGTTAAGTTTGAAACCAAGGGTTGTAAGGATGAGGATTTGGTCTTGATGAGCTCGTGTCAAAGGGGCTCTCGCTTTTAACCAGAGTTTGACGTATTCATTTTTTCCCTAATTTTTGCCTGAGCTGCCCTTTTCGGGTTTTCAACTCAACGGGATCTCTCCGATATTCTCTATCTCTCCTTTTGCATGAACTGCCCCTAGGGGTTTTCAATTCATCTTTTCTATATCTCACTGATTTTCTCTATCTCTCCTTTTGCTTGGATCGCCTCTTTTGAGGTTTTCAATCCAACCTTTTTGTTCAATTTTTCTTCTCCTTTTCTTTCTTTCTTGATTGTGAATGATACCGGATAGCACAGGGGGTTTATATCCACGGGCCATTTCTATGCTAATCATTTGATGATGAGTTCATGCCCGATGCCTTCGTTAATGGAGAAGCTTCCGAAGTGAGATGGACGTTGATCTGATTGTAGGGTCGTGCCCCCGATTAAAGTTACCGTCTTGGTGTAGGTTAGAAGTTGATGCGGGCGTATGCCCCTGCCAACTCGAGGTGAGATTTCATGTGCGCCAAACTAGGGATACTGCCGTTGGGAGCAGCTATGGAAGAGAGACGCTTTGGTCGAAATTTGACCCTTGAGAGGACAACATAGGAGCAGAGGAACCAGACTTCATGGAGCATGAGAGAGAGGAATGGTCTTTTTTTTCAATTTTTCTTTTTTTATAGATTTTGGATCGGTTTATGGGTGTTGGGGTGTCTATTGATGCGGGTGTTGTCATTAGAAACGCAACCGTCTAGCTTAAATAAAGCACCCGGCAAAGATACATTGAATTGTTTACTGCTCAGTTTATTAACCACTGTCACCAAAGCATGCCCTTTCGGGTTTTCACACTTCAGTTATTTTAACTCTCTCCTCATACCCCGGAATTTTCAAATAAGCACCCCGTGGGGTTTTCACTTATTGGGGTGTCCCTTATTGTTGCATAGGCCGCCCTTTGCGGATTTTCAACCCATCGGGATTTTCTTTCTTTCTTTTTTTAATTTTCATGAGAAGGATCCCTCGGTTCCCTCGAGATTGATTAAAGTTCTGAACTTTGTCGCCGCCTTCGGCTTCACTTGACTACGCATTTAATCTTTCTTCGTTACAGTGAGCTTCTCTCGTACATTTGATTACACATTTATTGGACAATGTCAACCGCTCTTACCACCTTGACGCCCCTCGGCTAGTTACGTCTACTTGATAATTTTCTCTTACTTCTGATTGGCTTGACTTTGCCCCTGAGCCTTTTCAGCATTGCCCTTTTTTCTTTTCTTTTTTTTTTTACTTTGAGTCATCATAGATCCGAACCTTTTCATTAATCCTGGAACAGGGTCCTTTATCGTTGATAGGTTAGTTGCCCCCGTCTTATTCTGAATGGTGCACTCATGCACTTGTTCTTTTGGACTTTGTTGATTGTCGCTCAATCTTCTTTCTGGCAAAAGCCGGTGAGAACCCTTCGCTTGATGGGTCTACGCCCGACTTATCATCGTAGAGTCAGGGAATCGCTTCTCATGATTTATTTTGCTTTTTTTTACTCTCTTAATTTTCTCTCTTCAGTGGTTAAGTACTGAGCAATAAGTATATTCTAGAGCTTACGTCCGTGCCATGATAGAAGCGGGAATATCTCAATTGAGTAGATATCAAATGTAAGTACGTATGTTTAGGATAAATTTGCGGAAACGAAATTTCATTGAATTTAAAAGGAGGTTAATAACATCTTGTGGAATAGAAGATAAAATAAAAGACAAGGATAAAGACTACAAGTGCACTCCTCTCTCTCATGCTACTTCAAGAAGCTTCAGATTCTCCCACTTCATAAGTGTCCTCAATCTCGAGAACTTCTTCTTTAGATTATCCTAATCCGTTGTAGACTTCGCCATTCAAGGAACAAGTCGAAGTCTTCATCTGTTGAGAAGGATCTGGATCACTTATCTTTCCAGCTTCGATGAGATCTTGGATTTCATGCTTCAACCTCATGCAGGTGCTTGTTTCGTGACCATATTTCTAGTGGAAGTGGCAGTAGCCCCTGCGTTTGACTAATTCAGTGGTTTGACCTCCCGTGGCTGGTAGAGGGTGAAGTATGTCATGCATTCGTAGACCTTCCAACACTTCAAACAAGGGTTGAGTAAAAGTGGAGAATTCCCTTCCCTCCCTTCTATACTGAGTGGGCGACGGAGGGCGAACAACCCTGGTAATCTCATGTCCCCGATGGTGTGGATCTTGTTGTGTTCGTGAAATATGGAGTGAGACTACCCTTGGTGGAGTGAATGTTTATGGATTAACTTGTGACGTGAGCTGGAACATAGGTTTCTCCACCACAGCTTTCGGGATCTCCACAACCAGTGACTCGCTCAGGACCTCCCTGGCCAACCTTTTCAGCTCTATCTTGAATTCATCTGAAGCAAGGATACCGGGAAGAACTCGCTCGATTTCTGCTTTGAGATTGAAATCTCCTATCATCTCTTTGGAATTTTCAACCCCCTCATGCTTATTATTCTCCGGATCATTAAGAGCACGTTTGAACTCATCAGAGAAGATGTATTTGGCTAAAGCCCCTTGCACACGGCTCTCAAAATTGTGGTTTGAATTGCTGGACTGGGCCATGAGTTGGGTTTCTAATAAGGAAAGAGAAAGGATAGGTGAGTGGAGCTTTTTAGGCATTATGAATTTTGATGATGCACGTGCGATGCGAATGCTAAAGCTATCTACTTGTGCCTCCTATAGATGGATGTATGATTTATGCATGATTCGTGGTCTGTGCTTTATTTCTTACAACATAAACACGATTTGACTGGAGCTAAACCCCTTCTTTTTTCTTTTTTCTTTTTTTACCAGAGTCGTCAGTAGCACTTCGGTCATCTGTGCTAACTTACCTGTTTGGAAGTGTGAATGCCTGAAACCATTTCAACTGTTATGCACACATTAGTATGAACCCTACGAGTTTACCTCGTAATGTTTCGCAAGCTGTATAATGTTAAATGACGCTCGACACGATTGAGACTTGTGAGATTGAGACGACCCTCCTGATGAGTAAAATTCCCTAGGACGCTAGGTAGATGAGAGTGTACCCCGATGATATCCGTGACGTGTAGATACATTCGAGGGGTAGCGACATGAGTGGGGGGAATGACATACTTGGTACATCGACATGACTCACGATCCAAAATCAACAACATAAGTGACTATGCATGAGGTGTATGTGAGGGATTGCCATCCTTGGTAGTAATGACATACTTCGAAGATACGCGGTGTTACATGGACTGATGTGACGCTCATGGTACGTCCGAGACTCAAACAGACCGTGACGGAGACACGTGGGGCATGTGTCCATAGTTTACTTGGTAACGATACTGATAGCAAGGAACCGCCTTTCTAGGAAACACAAGTTTCCTGAAACAAACCGACATAGAGGGTGTGTCCTAAACTAGAAGCAAGCGGGATGAGACCACCACATATGGGGCGTGGGTCAATGGTTAGTTTAAACCCAAGATACAAATATGTAGACGTACCAACGGAACCTTGGCGTGTTATGCAGAAAGGGGTAACGCACGGGGTGTGCCCTAAACAGGTTAAGGCATAAGAGAGACGCGAGTGACATACGGGATGTGCACTAATTGTCAGCTTCTCTTGGAAAGCAACTATTACAATGATGGGTATTATTTGACGGGACAATGAACGCGGCATACCCGATACTCGAGGTCCGAATAGGATGCATACGTCAACATACGAGGTATGTGTCAGTTATTAACTCCTACTTGGCTTACTAATATCACGACATAGTGATTCGAAACCCGGTGCCTTTAGGAAATACGATGACGTACATGGTGCGCTTTAGAGGTAGCCAAAAGGCATAATGGGAGTCACACTCGATGTGCCTCCATGGTTGACTTATACACAACTCACGAACAATGTGATGGCCTGATTTTGGGATTTCGACCGTCGCAGGGGAAACTCGACATGCTAGGTACGAGACACGAATAGGGTACACATACGAGACACGTATTATCTGACCAACTTTGGTCATAGATGAAGCACAGAGATGACTCAAGAGGTACCTCCTAACAACATTAGAGGTGTCAGCTAGACACGATACCGACACGCAGGGTGCAGTCTAAGAATTAACTCAAGCTAGAGATACAAATACCTCGATGAATTTATGGACATCGGTGCGTCTGGTAGAATGAGAGGTGTCCTAATCCGATCGAGGTATCAACGAGACGGAAACGACGACTTACCTGGTATGTGTCGAAGGTCAATTTGTTTTATAGTGCAAACCTGACGACGATATGTTTTATGAGAATCCCTAAATATCTTACGTGGATATTTACGATGTATTGGGTCCATCACCGATATTTGAGATACCAGCAATGACACACAGGGTAGACGTCCATAGTTAGACTATAACCTATCACTATGAACAACTCGAGGAGCAACGAGGGTGCAAACCAAGACCTTCGAGGTAAGTGCCAAACATTGGACTTAGTCGCGGTACAAACAACTTGATACTACTAATACGAGCGAGACCTAAATAGCGACACATAGGGCATATGTCTCAGACTCGTAAATAAGGCAATTCGGAGTTTGGGGCGCATAGACAATGATGCCAATGATGTAGGGGGAGCGTGTCGAGGATTTGACAATACAAACAAACCATTGTTTAAGTCGTACTCAAGACATGAGTGACGACTTACGGGGTGTACGTCAAAAGTTTGACAGGAGCCTCACGACATGAACAACTCAGTGTGTCAAGGTGTGAGCGGGACGCTCGAGACGGAGCCTATAGGGTACGTGCCTAAGGGTATGACTTGGACCTGACGACACGAATGACTCTATATGACAGGTACGTGCCAAAAGTTTGACTCAAACCTGACGATACAAATGACTCGTCATTGGAGATATAAGCGAGATGCACGTGATGACATATATAAACTTGCCCCAGATTCGACTTGAACTTAATGACATGAATGACTCGACATTTGACTTGCGAACAGGACGTACCAAACCTCGTATGGGGGTGTGTGCCACAAGCTTAACCCTGACTGGATGGTATAAACGACTCAGTCTTTGATATGTGAGTAAGGTGCGAGGGATGACACATGGAACGTGCGTCAAAGGTTGGTCCAAAATTGGATAGCCTAACGACATATTCGTGGACTACAAATATTGCCGATGACAAGGCGACATGTGGGGCACGTTTTGACAAGGCCCAACGTATGACTAAAGCGCAAGCGGTGACATACGGGATATGCACCGAAAGCTGATACATGTTCGAAGGACTAGTGTCACATGTTTGGAATACTGACGTGTTACGATATATGATGACACACCTGGTATGTCTCATATCGATTTGCCCATTTTTGAAGATGCGACAGGGTGTCTCTAGAAGGCCAAGGATGCGCGGGTTACCTTAGTACAATGACGTGTCGATATACAAGGTACGGCCGAGAGTACCAATGGGGCATGAGGATGACCCACCGGCTAAGAGGTTAGTGCAATGACGCATGGATTTATTAGATGTGACGAGGTGACATATAAGGCGCCAGTCAAAGTGCGGATGTGACGCGATGACTACGTATGAACCGTGCGTCCGAGGGTCAACGTGAACCTGGGGTCCGGACAGTGGGATGATGTAAATACGAGGGGGCATTATGACGGCCCACATGGCGCACCTAAAGGTACAAATGGGAAGTGTGGACAACACACCAGTTAAGGGATCGTTTCGGGGCTCAAGGTATTGCCCACAACTCTGAAATGCGGAGGTGCTATGTATGGACTACATCCCCCGATGCGAATGATGACACGTAAGCGAGATTCGTGTGAAACAGTTGACTCGATCACAAGGTACCGAACGTAACTTTGGAGTATAGGTGCACGGTGCGCCGACATATGTGGCATGTCCTAGCGTACGAAGGTCATGATGACGACTTACGAGATGAGAGGTCTGGATAATATAACAACGTAATTTGGAATCACATGGGCATTGTGTATAGCACGGTGACATACGTGTGAGATTATAGTTCTATTTGAGATCAAGGTACCGGTCACAACCTTGAGATGTGTTGGCTAAGGCGTAGCGACATACATGGTATATCTTGGGGCATGTGTATGAGACCTGTGACGAACGGTTAATTCGAGTCTCGGGGGAACCGATGTCGTGACAATGTTTCCTTTTTCTTGAACTATCGATAAGTTGTCAGCGACGTGGCGACACATATAGTATGTCTCGAGTCGACCATGCGGAAAGTGAACGGAATTTGCCCCACGATGCGAATGTTATGACAAACGTTGTATGACCACCCAGCAGTTAAGATCCGGCAAAGATGCATATCTAACGAACAATATTCCTAATCACGATAGAAAGAGGAGGAGTACGCCGTGACACCTGGACATGTCTCCGGGTAACTCAAACACTGTGGCAAAGACGCATGTGATATGTCACGATGCACCGGGTATACCCTCTAACGGTATAAACAAGACGATAAAGATGCGCGTGGCGCATCCCCCACAAAGTATGACACGACGAAGACATAGGGAATACCTCAAGGTCTAAAGATGCTCCTCCGGACTAATATATGAGACACATCATAACATGCGGGGAGGACTTTTTGACAGGCATGCGAGACCTGGTAAAGACGCGCGTGATACATTGTGATATATGGGGTATGCCTTCCGTTAGGCACCTAGCAAGGCGAGAACTCAGGTCATGCTATACGGGGTACGGCTCTAGACTAGCGTATCCGATACGGAAGATGCATATGCGACCTATCGCGATGTACGACCTTGACAATACCCGGATGTACGTGATGCATGGCGGCGCGTTGAGTACACGTCTTGACTAGTGTATAGCTGGCGTGATGGAGACGCATGGGACATTTCATAACATGGAAGGTGGGACGAGGCAAGGACGTATGGGATACGTCACGGCCCAAATGGTATGCCTTTCGTCTAACGTATATAACATGGTGAAAAAGCACCTGATACGCCATGACATACGGGGCATGAAGTTCGTGCCCCTTGCTCGGTGCAAGGAATGAGGCGAAGATGTACATGATGCGTTATGACCCACATGGTACCCCTTCTGACCGGTGTGTAATGACGTGGTAGAGACACAAGGAATGGATCATAATATACGAGGCCCAACAGGGAAAGGACATGTGGTATACGTCATAGCATAACAGGTATGCCTCTTGATTGGTGCCCGGACGATTAATGGAAGATGCATGGGACGCATTACGTCCTACGGGGTACGACCAAGTAAAGATGCAAGGAATACGTCACCACATGACCGGTGGGGCTCCTGATGGGTGGACGCGTGATGACACGATGCAGCAAGGACATAGGGGATACGTCACGAGAGATCAGTACGCCTCTTAACAGGGTAAAGGCATATTGGAGGTGTCCCGACATACGGGGTATGCCAAAATAAAGGCGTATGGGACACACCATGACATAAGGGTTGTACCTTCCGACTAGTGCCTACGACATCGGAGAAACATACGAGGTACACTACCATGCATAAGGTATGCTAAGGCAAAGACGCATAGGATACGTCACGACATAATGGACATGCCTCCTAGCTAGCATACAAACGACACGGTGAAGACGCGCGAGACGTGCCAAGGACGCATAGGATGCATCCCAACACCTAGGTATGACAAGGCAAAGACGTATGGGATACGTCACGACATGACTAGTATGCCTCCAGAATGACACGCGACGCTGGGGTCGACTCTTTCTGACATTCCTAATAACTACGTCCTAAGTCTACGAAACCTAGAATGGCTGCACGTAATTTGGTTAGCATGTAGCGCTCTATATGGTATGACTGCAATGATGCGTTATAACTTAAATCTGACTCGACTGATGTACAACAAGATATAAATCCATACAAACAAACTAGTTAGCGAAAATCGTACATAACGCGTAATTAGATCGTGATAAGAGAAAGAAAACGTTAGATAACAATCACAATCTTCACGTCATCTCTCTTCCATCCTTATTCCTCCACACACTCGTTGGTCCAAGTCTCTTCCCTAGGATTTTGGTATGGGCTCACATCGCGGTCCAGGGGACACGTGATGCCGACGATTATTGCGGAAAAGTAAATCATCCATCAGACAATACAGTTCGTTTTAACGTATCAGCGTTTAGTGACTAAGATATCGACCAAATGGATTGTCCTTTCGGAATAACTCGTCCTTTATCATTTTGCGAGACACATTAGTTCGGGTTTTGACTCCCTTTTGAGCGTATCTCGGATTTAGACGCGGTACGAGTTATTCTTCTGGTTCAATCGTTCGTTATTGACAATGACTCGTTCCCTTTTATTCGCGTGGGTTCGTGTCTCGATTACGACGGGATTTTTTGGATCTATCGAGAGACATAACCACGTGTTCATTCAGTGATGAAAGCACTTTTCATTTTAGGGAACGGTCTCATCGCGTAACGTGTTTGTTTTTAGCGTTAAGAATCCGTTTGCTCGTTTTGGCTATGTAAAAAGACGGTGAGTCTTATTTGAGCGTCCGGTAATCTTTCGGCTAGCAACAACTCTTTATTCCTTCCAATCTACGGGATATATCACCTTAGCGTGGTTATAGAAAATCAACGTTTCGTTGAATCGCATGCTTATTCGAAGCAGGGATATTACCGTTCTTTTTCATTTAGGCACGAGTTTAAGCAAACGTGCATATCGGGCCATATTTCTTGTAGTTTTGGTAACGGTCGAAATGATCGAGCCATTAGTCAAATCTACAGTCTCGTCCATATGGTGCGATAATGCGGTTTAGCTTAATTCGGCTTCGTGATTTTAAACGGCGTATATACCAATTCGAGGCACGTATTTAACGACATTGGTTTATTTTCTTTAACTACTCTCGGGATTGACATATATCGTAGATACAGAAGGATTTTGGTCGTTTATTTATTTTTGCTTTTCTTTTATTTTCTTAGTCACTTTTGCGGACACGTCCATTTCTCTTAAGAACGACACAAGGCATAACATAAGAGCTCGTCTTTTATTCGGAAGGGACGGGCCACGTTTGCGAAACTCTTTATGTTACATCGGGGTCGTTTGAAACAGAAATGTTCTTCGTTTTCGTTCTGTTATAATCTCGTTTTATCCCAACCTATTTAAAGAATGTGAATAACGGCTACCGTTAATATAGTCTTCTGAATCGAGATATAACTATCCTTAATATCAAACCGATTCATGCTAATACGTGCTTACGTCACAACGCATTTCCTGAACATGTGCCTTCTTCGGGACACGGAAAGGGACCAGGCGGGTCGCACAAGTTCATTCATACGAGATGACTAAGTCGTCTTTAGTTCGAATCGTTTCGATGTTTTGGGGTAGTTTGTATATCGGTTTAAGAGTATGTATCATTTCATTTTCTTTACATATTTTAGGATTACACCATATCATGGCAATTCGAAAACACGAACTGATTCATTTATCACATCAAAAAAGGTAACGGGTAATCCTATGGCAACTTCTAAGGCTACTATATGCTGACACGGCTGATCGCGGGACCTCACAGGACTGCACAAATTCGCCCCTAACGAATGGATGGGGACCCTTTGGCGCCTTACTGTAAGGGGGAACTTACACTAGCCTCTTTCGAGCGACGAATGGACTCTCGCTAGAGGTTTCCCGGAAATTACCCAAAAAGTTTGTAATAATGCGTATGAATGCATACGAAAAGAAATAATACGATCCGTCCCCGTTAAGGGCTTAATACACGCCTTCCGGAATCAAATTTCTCGCTTCCCCAGCAGAGTCGCCACTTGTTAGACGAGGTGCCGCAGCCTAATCTCCCGGGCGGACCGGAGGGTGGACACCTCATGGCGACGTAAGCGGTGATTGGCGCCGAAAGCAACCAATCGTGGAATCAAGCTGCTCGGCAGGACCGGAGCTCGGAGATATGGAAGAGTCGCCACCCACGAATGGGAAAATGAACACTGATCCCTTGCGGGAGACCGGTGTGGGTTCGGGAAACTTGGGTACGAGCCGAGAAGGCTAGCTCCTTTCCGGAGAAAGGCTACTAGGCACCCCGACATCGCCCGGTTATGAACCACCGGCCTCCTACTCAGCATGTTAGGCGATAACGGACTAATCGCGTATTTCTTTAAGTTTGAAATTCATTTGAAACCTTTTCTTTCTCATTTTGGAAACCGTTTTGAGCATATATTATTGAAAAGCCACTTTAGTAAAGAATCACCCATTTACATCAGTTCAATATGAAAGAGAGGGGAGGAAGGAAGAAGTAGTTTATTTACAACGTGATTTACATGTCGTGTTGCGAGTTAATTCTACACTAACTTATTTCCCCAAAACGAGTTTATTTACATGGTTCGCGCCTTAATCGCCATTGGAACGATTTAGGTGCGTTTTAAAACCCCATTAGATGAAGTTCACCCGAATCGCCGTTGGAACGACTCGAGTGTATGAAAACATTGAGATAAAAACCTTTAATAAGAAAACGTGGTTAAACATACAAGTCAAATTTTTTTTATACAAATCCTTTAAGAAAGCGCTTCAAAACTTCATTATTTACAATGAAAACGATTTTTAATTACAAGGTTCGCTTAATCCGTTGTTGGAACGGACTAAGGTTTTAAAACGCGGTGTTTTGAGAAACGATTTGAAATGTCAAGAAAACACTATTTATTTACATTAAGGAACCTCTAAAAACCCTTTAGTTTAAATTGAAAACTCTTTTTGTAATTTATTTTCCCTTTTTCTTTAATGGATTCTCTACTTGTCATAATTACAATAATGAAAATATTAAATCAAAATTCGCTCCCAAATAAAGCCCATTTGAAACATGGACCCATGAATGTCCAAAGAATAAAAGAAATAACATAAGTATATATATACATTTAAAAACCATGAAATATTTATGAAGATAAGTGAAAAGATACTTATGTAAATAAATATATAAGAAATAATAATGAAAATACTAAATATAATACATTTTTACTTTAAAGTTGTGAAAATAATAGATAAAACTCCTAAGTAAGAAAAGGAAGAAAAGGAGAAAGATATATATATACATATACGTATGTAACAGAATAAGTAATTGAAACAATGTAGAGAAAATAATGAACTTTAATGAATGAAAGTAGTGATGAAAGTATTTAATAAGTATAATAACTTGCCATTCCAATCAAAAGCCAAAAAAAAAAATGAAATAAGCTATAAATAAGAAATTAATATTTAGCTTAAATGAAGTGAGGAGAAAAATCTATATATACACCTATACTTTAGTAAGTTAAATTAATTGAAAATAACCATTATACCTCCTAAAATAACTATCATTATAAGCATATAAGAAATAACCCTCCCAAATATACATTAATATCAAGATGACTCCTAATTATCCTAAAAACACCTTCTAATTAATTACCCAAAGTGCCCAAATGAATAATCCTCTAAAATAATACTCAATATAGTTTAAATGAATTAAATAGAAAATATATAAAATATAGTTTATAAAACCAAATTGATGAAAGAAAAGACATGTGAAGACATTAAATAAATATGTGTACAAAGTATTTAAGAATTGTTTAAAAATATATATTACATAACTATATATATATACACCAAGGATTAAAAGCTTAAAAGTTGAGAAAGAGGGACCAAAACAGCATTTTTTACATTCTGGCAGATTTACCGACGGAAAATCCGTCGTAAACCGCAATTAGTGACAGAAACGGAAAATTAAAGCAGCACTCCAATTATTTCCAAATTTATTCAAAAGCTTTAAATTAAGTCTAATTCAATCGTTTTGGATTTCCGAACTACCAAAAATGGATCATAGTTAATAACGGAAGTCCCTAAAACGACGTTTTTATTTTAAAACATTATTCGGAAATTCCTTTAAATTAAAACTTATAATTACAAAGTTTTTAATACCCGAACTACCTTTTTATCGGATCACGGTTCGTATTGGGATATCAAAACGAGGTTTTTTATTTTAAAGCAAAACCCAATTTTATTCAACACGAGACGAACATTAAATAAATACGCCAAATTAAATAAAACGTGATAAAATAAATGAATAACTAAATAAATAAAAACTATAACATAAAAATAAATAACGGAAAGGAATAAATTAAATAAAATAAAAGAGTCTAGTCCTCGGATAATACCTTAAATTCGGTATCCGACAGTCGAAGCCGATTGATTCCACGAGTCGTGATTTTCCAGTTTTTTGTGTTTTTTTAGTAAAAAATTTAACTTTGGGAAATTCGGAATTTTTTTGGGAAAAAAAATATTTTCTCCAAAAAATTGACTTTCTCTCTCTAAAAATGTTTAGAGTGAGAAAGCTCCAAAAAATCCCCTCCCTCCTCCAAATGCATGGGGATCCGTGCCCTTTTATAGGGAAACGGATCCCCGGAAGCTTGGGCGACGCCCGAGCAAAATCGGGCGTCGCCCAATGTGGTTGGGCGGCCGCCCAAGGCCTGTTGGGCGGCCGCCCCACATTACGTTGGGCTATCGCCCAACATCGTTGGGCGATCGCCCAACAAAGGTTGGGCGGCTGCCCAACATTGTTGGGCGGCCGCCCAACATTTGTTGGGCGATCGCCCAACAGCGTTGGGCGAGCGCCCAACGCAAGGTTGGGCG
Source organism: Euphorbia lathyris (assembly GCF_963576675.1). Taxonomy (NCBI): domain Eukaryota; kingdom Viridiplantae; phylum Streptophyta; class Magnoliopsida; order Malpighiales; family Euphorbiaceae; genus Euphorbia; species Euphorbia lathyris. The sequence goes on from NC_088918.1 coordinate 583,748, forward strand.
GGCGTGCCCAACCATCGTTGGGCGCTCGCCCAACGACCGTTGGGCGTTCGCCCGACGTGGTTGGGCGCTCGTTCAACGGCCACCGAGACGTGCCTCGCGCCGTCGGGCGTGCACGCCCCACGGCCGCCGAGCGCGTGTTCCGCATCGCCGGGCGCCCACACGTCGCGACCGCCGAACGCGCGCTCCGCGCTGCCGGGCTCGCACGCTCAGCGGACGACGAGAGCGCGCACCGCGCCACCGGGTCCGAGCATTGCTTGGATGTCGAGGGCGTGCCACTCGTGGTTGGACGCGTGCGTCCGACGGACGTCGGGCGCACGCCCTGTGCCGTCGAGCGGGTGTCCGACCATCGTCGACCGCGCGCCGGATGCCGCTAAGCACCCGCGCCATGCCGCTAAGCATACGAGAGCCACCTTACCGGCAACAGCGACCCGTCGTAACTTTTCCTTCCTTATTATGTATTTTTTTTTTAAAATTCCGGAATCAATCGCTTCAACCGTCTTGTTTCTAGGTTTTCGTCACAGGTCCTCCGACTCGGTGTCTACAGTTGCCCCTACTTTTCTATTTTGACAGTGATGTGTGTGTTTTGAAAACGTTTTTTGCTAACATAACACATGCAATGTAAAACATATAAAAGTAAAAGACACGTAAAGAGTAGGAGGGAACATACCTGACCTTCACGCTGCGCGTTCCGGTGTCGTTCTCTGATTCTTTCCATCCTCGCTTCTGAAACGGCTGTCGGTGGATGTTCCTTTCTCGGAATCTAGCGTACGTTGACTATGGGTAAGAATGGCTCAAAAGCAATTTCGGTGCACGACCGTGAGTAAGAGGGCTCGAAAGCGATTTCGGCTTACGAATGCGGGTAAAAAGGCTCAAAAGCAACTCCGGTCTGCGACCATGAGTAAGATTGCTCAAAAGTGACCCTGGTCCACGACCGCGGGCAAGATGGCTCAAAAGCAACTCTGGTCTACGACCGAGAGCAAGATGGCTCAAAAGCGACCCTGGTCCACGACCGTGGGTAAAATGGCTCAAAAGCAACTCAGGTTTGCGACCTTGAGTCAGATGGCTCAAAAGCAACTCTGGTCTACGACCGAGAGTAAGATGGCTCAAAAGCGACCCTTGGTCCACGACCGCGGGTAAAATGGCTCAAAAGCAACTCAGGTCTGCGACCTTGAGTCAGATGGCTCAAAAGCAACTCTGGCCTACGACCGAGAGTAAGATGGCTCAAAAGCGACCCTGGTCTCTAAATCGACCGCAGGCAAAATGGCTCAAAAGCAACCCTGGTTCACGACCGCGGGTAAAATGGCTCAAAAGCAACCTTGGTCTCTAAATCGACCGCAGGCAAAATGGCTCAAAAGCAGCCCTGGTCCACGACCGCGGGTAAAATGGCTCAAAAGCAACCTTGGTCTCTAAATCGACTGCAGGCAAAATGGCTCAAAAGCAACCTTGGTCTCTAAATCGACCGCAGGCAAAATGGCTCAATAGCAACCCTGGTCCACGACCGCGGGTAAAATGGCTCAAAAGCAACCCTGGTCTCTAAATCGACCGTGGGTAAAAAGGCTCAATAGCAACCCTGGCCTCTAAATTGACCGTAAGTGTGTAGTGATGCATATGGATGGGTGAATGTAGCCTAGTTTATGGATGCGTGTAACCACCTATGTGTGTGTGCGCAGGTGACCGTGCGTGCGTTTGAATGTGCATAAGTGAGGCCTGTGCGTTTCGCTTTATGCGGATGTATGGAGATGTGTGTATGCAAACTACGTATGTGTGGATGAGATGGTCGAATGGATTCCTTTTTCATAGGCTGGAGGATTTCGGTAGCTTTAGATCGAGAAATGATGCTTCAGGCCATCCCCAAAGTGTGCAAGGATGAGGGTGAGGTTAAGTTTGAAACCAAGGGTTGTAAGGATGAGGATTTGGTCTTGATGAGCTCGTGTCAAAGGGGCTCTCGCTTTTAACCAGAGTTTGACGTATTCATTTTTTCCCTAATTTTTGCCTGAGCTGCCCTTTTCGGGTTTTCAACTCAACGGGATCTCTCCGATATTCTCTATCTCTCCTTTTGCATGAACTGCCCCTAGGGGTTTTCAATTCATCTTTTCTATATCTCACTGATTTTCTCTATCTCTCCTTTTGCTTGGATCGCCTCTTTTGAGGTTTTCAATCCAACCTTTTTGTTCAATTTTTCTTCTCCTTTTCTTTCTTTCTTGATTGTGAATGATACCGGATAGCACAGGGGGTTTATATCCACGGGCCATTTCTATGCTAATCATTTGATGATGAGTTCATGCCCGATGCCTTCGTTAATGGAGAAGCTTCCGAAGTGAGATGGACGTTGATCTGATTGTAGGGTCGTGCCCCCGATTAAAGTTACCGTCTTGGTGTAGGTTAGAAGTTGATGCGGGCGTATGCCCCTGCCAACTCGAGGTGAGATTTCATGTGCGCCAAACTAGGGATACTGCCGTTGGGAGCAGCTATGGAAGAGAGACGCTTTGGTCGAAATTTGACCCTTGAGAGGACAACATAGGAGCAGAGGAACCAGACTTCATGGAGCATGAGAGAGAGGAATGGTCTTTTTTTTCAATTTTTCTTTTTTTATAGATTTTGGATCGGTTTATGGGTGTTGGGGTGTCTATTGATGCGGGTGTTGTCATTAGAAACGCAACCGTCTAGCTTAAATAAAGCACCCGGCAAAGATACATTGAATTGTTTACTGCTCAGTTTATTAACCACTGTCACCAAAGCATGCCCTTTCGGGTTTTCACACTTCAGTTATTTTAACTCTCTCCTTTTACCCCGGAATTTTCAAATAAGCACCCCGTGGGGTTTTCACTTATTGGGGTGTCCCTTATTGTTGCATAGGCCGCCCTTTGCGGATTTTCAACCCATCGGGATTTTCTTTCTTTCTTTTTTTAATTTTCATGAGAAGGATCCCTCGGTTCCCTCGAGATTGATTAAAGTTCTGAACTTTGTCGCCGCCTTCGGCTTCACTTGACTACGCATTTAATCTTTCTTCGTTACAGTGAGCTTCTCTCGTACATTTGATTACACATTTATTGGACAATGTCAACCGCTCTTACCACCTTGACGCCCCTCGGCTAGTTACGTCTACTTGATAATTTTCTCTTACTTCTGATTGGCTTGACTTTGCCCCTGAGCCTTTTCAGCATTGCCCTTTTTTCTTTTCTTTTTTTTTTTACTTTGAGTCATCATAGATCCGAACCTTTTCATTAATCCTGGAACAGGGTCCTTTATCGTTGATAGGTTAGTTGCCCCCGTCTTATTCTGAATGGTGCACTCATGCACTTGTTCTTTTGGACTTTGTTGATTGTCGCTCAATCTTCTTTCTGGCAAAAGCCGGTGAGAACCCTTCGCTTGATGGGTCTACGCCCGACTTATCATCGTAGAGTCAGGGAATCGCTTCTCATGATTTATTTTGCTTTTTTTTACTCTCTTAATTTTCTCTCTTCAGTGGTTAAGTACTGAGCAATAAGTATATTCTAGAGCTTACGTCCGTGCCATGATAGAAGCGGGAATATCTCAATTGAGTAGATATCAAATGTAAGTACGTATGTTTAGGATAAATTTGCGGAAACGAAATTTCATTGAATTTAAAAGGAGGTTAATAACATCTTGTGGAATAGAAGATAAAATAAAAGACAAGGATAAAGACTACAAGTGCACTCCTCTCTCTCATGCTACTTCAAGAAGCTTCAGATTCTCCCACTTCATAAGTGTCCTCAATCTCGAGAACTTCTTCTTTAGATTATCCTAATCCGTTGTAGACTTCGCCATTCAAGGAACAAGTCGAAGTCTTCATCTGTTGAGAAGGATCTGGATCACTTATCTTTCCAGCTTCGATGAGATCTTGGATTTCATGCTTCAACCTCATGCAGGTGCTTGTTTCGTGACCATATTTCTAGTGGAAGTGGCAGTAGCCCCTGCGTTTGACTAATTCAGTGGTTTGACCTCCCGTGGCTGGTAGAGGGTGAAGTATGTCATGCATTCGTAGACCTTCCAACACTTCAAACAAGGGTTGAGTAAAAGTGGAGAATTCCCTTCCCTCCCTTCTATACTGAGTGGGCGACGGAGGGCGAACAACCCTGGTAATCTCATGTCCCCGATGGTGTGGATCTTGTTGTGTTCGTGAAATATGGAGTGAGACTACCCTTGGTGGAGTGAATGTTTATGGATTAACTTGTGACGTGAGCTGGAACATAGGTTTCTCCACCACAGCTTTCGGGATCTCCACAACCAGTGACTCGCTCAGGACCTCCCTGGCCAACCTTTTCAGCTCTATCTTGAATTCATCTGAAGCAAGGATACCGGGAAGAACTCGCTCGATTTCTGCTTTGAGATTGAAATCTCCTATCATCTCTTTGGAATTTTCAACCCCCTCATGCTTATTATTCTCCGGATCATTAAGAGCACGTTTGAACTCATCAGAGAAGATGTATTTGGCTAAAGCCCCTTGCACACGGCTCTCAAAATTGTGGTTTGAATTGCTGGACTGGGCCATGAGTTGGGTTTCTAATAAGGAAAGAGAAAGGATAGGTGAGTGGAGCTTTTTAGGCATTATGAATTTTGATGATGCACGTGCGATGCGAATGCTAAAGCTATCTACTTGTGCCTCCTATAGATGGATGTATGATTTATGCATGATTCGTGGTCTGTGCTTTATTTCTTACAACATAAACACGATTTGACTGGAGCTAAACCCCTTCTTTTTTCTTTTTTCTTTTTTTACCAGAGTCGTCAGTAGCACTTCGGTCATCTGTGCTAACTTACCTGTTTGGAAGTGTGAATGCCTGAAACCATTTCAACTGTTATGCACACATTAGTATGAACCCTACGAGTTTACCTCGTAATGTTTCGCAAGCTGTATAATGTTAAATGACGCTCGACACGATTGAGACTTGTGAGATTGAGACGACCCTCCTGATGAGTAAAATTCCCTAGGACGCTAGGTAGATGAGAGTGTACCCCGATGATATCCGTGACGTGTAGATACATTCGAGGGGTAGCGACATGAGTGGGGGGAATGACATACTTGGTACATCGACATGACTCACGATCCAAAATCAACAACATAAGTGACTATGCATGAGGTGTATGTGAGGGATTGCCATCCTTGGTAGTAATGACATACTTCGAAGATACGCGGTGTTACATGGACTGATGTGACGCTCATGGTACGTCCGAGACTCAAACAGACCGTGACGGAGACACGTGGGGCATGTGTCCATAGTTTACTTGGTAACGATACTGATAGCAAGGAACCGCCTTTCTAGGAAACACAAGTTTCCTGAAACAAACCGACATAGAGGGTGTGTCCTAAACTAGAAGCAAGCGGGATGAGACCACCACATATGGGGCGTGGGTCAATGGTTAGTTTAAACCCAAGATACAAATATGTAGACGTACCAACGGAACCTTGGCGTGTTATGCAGAAAGGGGTAACGCACGGGGTGTGCCCTAAACAGGTTAAGGCATAAGAGAGACGCGAGTGACATACGGGATGTGCACTAATTGTCAGCTTCTCTTGGAAAGCAACTATTACAATGATGGGTATTATTTGACGGGACAATGAACGCGGCATACCCGATACTCGAGGTCCGAATAGGATGCATACGTCAACATACGAGGTATGTGTCAGTTATTAACTCCTACTTGGCTTACTAATATCACGACATAGTGATTCGAAACCCGGTGCCTTTAGGAAATACGATGACGTACATGGTGCGCTTTAGAGGTAGCCAAAAGGCATAATGGGAGTCACACTCGATGTGCCTCCATGGTTGACTTATACACAACTCACGAACAATGTGATGGCCTGATTTTGGGATTTCGACCGTCGCAGGGGAAACTCGACATGCTAGGTACGAGACACGAATAGGGTACACATACGAGACACGTATTATCTGACCAACTTTGGTCATAGATGAAGCACAGAGATGACTCAAGAGGTACCTCCTAACAACATTAGAGGTGTCAGCTAGACACGATACCGACACGCAGGGTGCAGTCTAAGAATTAACTCAAGCTAGAGATACAAATACCTCGATGAATTTACGGACATCGGTGCGTCTGGTAGAATGAGAGGTGTCCTAATCCGATCGAGGTATCAACGAGACGGAAACGACGACTTACCTGGTATGTGTCGAAGGTCAATTTGTTTTATAGTGCAAACCTGACGATGATATGTTTTATGAGAATCCCTAAATATCTTACGTGGATATTTACGATGTATTGGGTCCATCACCGATATTTGAGATACCAGCAATGACACACAGGGTAGACGTCCATAGTTAGACTATAACCTATCACTATGAACAACTCGAGGAGCAACGAGGGTGCAAACCAAGACCTTCGAGGTAAGTGCCAAACATTGGACTTAGTCGCGGTACAAACAACTTGATACTACTAATACGAGCGAGACCTAAATAGCGACACATAGGGCATATGTCTCAGACTCGTAAATAAGGCAATTCGGAGTTTGGGGCGCATAGACAATGATGCCAATGATGTAGGGGGAGCGTGTCGAGGATTTGACAATACAAACAAACCATTGTTTAAGTCGTACTCAAGACATGAGTGACGACTTACGGGGTGTACGTCAAAAGTTTGACAGGAGCCTCACGACATGAACAACTCAGTGTGTCAAGGTGTGAGCGGGACGCTCGAGACGGAGCCTATAGGGTACGTGCCTAAGGGTATGACTTGGACCTGACGACACGAATGACTCTATATGACAGGTACGTGCCAAAAGTTTGACTCAAACCTGACGATACAAATGACTCGTCATTGGAGATATAAGCGAGATGCACGTGATGACATATATAAACTTGCCCCAGATTCGACTTGAACTTAATGACATGAATGACTCGACATTTGACTTGCGAACAGGACGTACCAAACCTCGTATGGGGGTGTGTGCCACAAGCTTAACCCTGACTGGATGGTATAAACGACTCAGTCTTTGATATGTGAGTAAGGTGCGAGGGATGACACATGGAACGTGCGTCAAAGGTTGGTCCAAAATTGGATAGCCTAACGACATATTCGTGGACTACAAATATTGCCGATGACAAGGCGACATGTGGGGCACGTTTTGACAAGGCCCAACGTATGACTAAAGCGCAAGCGGTGACATACGGGATATGCACCGAAAGCTGATACATGTTCGAAGGACTAGTGTCACATGTTTGGAATACTGACGTGTTACGATATATGATGACACACCTGGTATGTCTCATATCGATTTGCCCATTTTTGAAGATGCGACAGGGTGTCTCTAGAAGGCCAAGGATGCGCGGGTTACCTTAGTACAATGACGTGTCGATATACAAGGTACGGCCGAGAGTACCAATGGGGCATGAGGATGACCCACCGGCTAAGAGGTTAGTGCAATGACGCATGGATTTATTAGATGTGACGAGGTGACATATAAGGCGCCAGTCAAAGTGCGGATGTGACGCGATGACTACGTATGAACCGTGCGTCCGAGGGTCAACGTGAACCTGGGGTCCGGACAGTGGGATGATGTAAATACGAGGGGGCATTATGACGGCCCACATGGCGCACCTAAAGGTACAAATGGGAAGTGTGGACAACACACCAGTTAAGGGATCGTTTCGGGGCTCAAGGTATTGCCCACAACTCTGAAATGCGGAGGTGCTATGTATGGACTACATCCCCCGATGCGAATGATGACACGTAAGCGAGATTCGTGTGAAACAGTTGACTCGATCACAAGGTACCGAACGTAACTTTGGAGTATAGGTGCACGGTGCGCCGACATATGTGGCATGTCCTAGCGTACGAAGGTCATGATGACGACTTACGAGATGAGAGGTCTGGATAATATAACAACGTAATTTGGAATCACATGGGCATTGTGTATAGCACGGTGACATACGTGTGAGATTATAGTTCTATTTGAGATCAAGGTACCGGTCACAACCTTGAGATGTGTTGGCTAAGGCGTAGCGACATACATGGTATATCTTGGGGCATGTGTATGAGACCTGTGACGAATGGTTAATTCGAGTCTCGGGGGAACCGATGTCGTGACAATGTTTCCTTTTTCTTGAACTATCGATAAGTTGTCAGCGACGTGGCGACACATATAGTATGTCTCGAGTCGACCATGCGGAAAGTGAACGGAATTTGCCCCACGATGCGAATGTTATGACAAACGTTGTATGACCACCCAGCAGTTAAGATCCGGCAAAGATGCATATCTAACGAACAATATTCCTAATCACGATAGAAAGAGGAGGAGTACGCCGTGACACCTGGACATGTCTCCGGGTAACTCAAACACTGTGGCAAAGACGCATGTGATATGTCACGATGCACCGGGTATACCCTCTAACGGTATAAACAAGACGATAAAGATGCGCGTGGCGCATCCCCCACAAAGTATGACACGACGAAGACATAGGGAATACCTCAAGGTCTAAAGATGCTCCTCCGGACTAATATATGAGACACATCATAACATGCGGGGAGGACTTTTTGACAGGCATGCGAGACCTGGTAAAGACGCGCGTGATACATTGTGATATATGGGGTATGCCTTCCGTTAGGCACCTAGCAAGGCGAGAACTCAGGTCATGCTATACGGGGTACGGCTCTAGACTAGCGTATCCGATACGGAAGATGCATATGCGACCTATCGCGATGTACGACCTTGACAATACCCGGATGTACGTGATGCATGGCGGCGCGTTGAGTACACGTCTTGACTAGTGTATAGCTGGCGTGATGGAGACGCATGGGACATTTCATAACATGGAAGGTGGGACGAGGCAAGGACGTATGGGATACGTCACGGCCCAAATGGTATGCCTTTCGTCTAACGTATATAACATGGTGAAAAAGCACCTGATACGCCATGACATACGGGGCATGAAGTTCGTGCCCCTTGCTCGGTGCAAGGAATGAGGCGAAGATGTACATGATGCGTTATGACCCACATGGTACCCCTTCTGACCGGTGTGTAATGACGTGGTAGAGACACAAGGAATGGATCATAATATACGAGGCCCAACAGGGAAAGGACATGTGGTATACGTCATAGCATAACAGGTATGCCTCTTGATTGGTGCCCGGACGATTAATGGAAGATGCATGGGACGCATTACGTCCTACGGGGTACGACCAAGTAAAGATGCAAGGAATACGTCACCACATGACCGGTGGGGCTCCTGATGGGTGGACGCGTGATGACACGATGCAGCAAGGACATAGGGGATACGTCACGAGAGATCAGTACGCCTCTTAACAGGGTAAAGGCATATTGGAGGTGTCCCGACATACGGGGTATGCCAAAATAAAGGCGTATGGGACACACCATGACATAAGGGTTGTACCTTCCGACTAGTGCCTACGACATCGGAGAAACATACGAGGTACACTACCATGCATAAGGTATGCTAAGGCAAAGACGCATAGGATACGTCACGACATAATGGACATGCCTCCTAGCTAGCATACAAACGACACGGTGAAGACGCGCGAGACGTGCCAAGGACGCATAGGATGCATCCCAACACCTAGGTATGACAAGGCAAAGACGTATGGGATACGTCACGACATGACTAGTATGCCTCCAGAATGACACGCGACGCTGGGGTCGACTCTTTCTGACATTCCTAATAACTACGTCCTAAGTCTACGAAACCTAGAATGGCTGCACGTAATTTGGTTAGCATGTAGCGCTCTATATGGTATGACTGCAATGATGCGTTATAACTTAAATCTGACTCGACTGATGTACAACAAGATATAAATCCATACAAACAAACTAGTTAGCGAAAATCGTACATAACGCGTAATTAGATCGTGATAAGAGAAAGAAAACGTTAGATAACAATCACAATCTTCACGTCATCTCTCTTCCATCCTTATTCCTCCACACACTCGTTGGTCCAAGTCTCTTCCCTAGGATTTTGGTATGGGCTCACATCGCGGTCCAGGGGACACGTGATGCCGACGATTATTGCGGAAAAGTAAATCATCCATCAGACAATACAGTTCGTTTTAACGTATCAGCGTTTAGTGACTAAGATATCGACCAAATGGATTGTCCTTTCGGAATAACTCGTCCTTTATCATTTTGCGAGACACATTAGTTCGGGTTTTGACTCCCTTTTGAGCGTATCTCGGATTTAGACGCGGTACGAGTTATTCTTCTGGTTCAATCGTTCGTTATTGACAATGACTCGTTCCCTTTTATTCGCGTGGGTTCGTGTCTCGATTACGACGGGATTTTTTGGATCTATCGAGAGACATAACCACGTGTTCATTCAGTGATGAAAGCACTTTTCATTTTAGGGAACGGTCTCATCGCGTAACGTGTTTGTTTTTAGCGTTAAGAATCCGTTTGCTCGTTTTGGCTATGTAAAAAGACGGTGAGTCTTATTTGAGCGTCCGGTAATCTTTCGGCTAGCAACAACTCTTTATTCCTTCCAATCTACGGGATATATCACCTTAGCGTGGTTATAGAAAATCAACGTTTCGTTGAATCGCATGCTTATTCGAAGCAGGGATATTACCGTTCTTTTTCATTTAGGCACGAGTTTAAGCAAACGTGCATATCGGGCCATATTTCTTGTAGTTTTGGTAACGGTCGAAATGATCGAGCCATTAGTCAAATCTACAGTCTCGTCCATATGGTGCGATAATGCGGTTTAGCTTAATTCGGCTTCGTGATTTTAAACGGCGTATATACCAATTCGAGGCACGTATTTAACGACATTGGTTTATTTTCTTTAACTACTCTCGGGATTGACATATATCGTAGATACAGAAGGATTTTGGTCGTTTATTTATTTTTGCTTTTCTTTTATTTTCTTAGTCACTTTTGCGGACACGTCCATTTCTCTTAAGAACGACACAAGGCATAACATAAGAGCTCGTCTTTTATTCGGAAGGGACGGGCCACGTTTGCGAAACTCTTTATGTTACATCGGGGTCGTTTGAAACAGAAATGTTCTTCGTTTTCGTTCTGTTATAATCTCGTTTTATCCCAACCTATTTAAAGAATGTGAATAACGGCTACCGTTAATATAGTCTTCTGAATCGAGATATAACTATCCTTAATATCAAACCGATTCATGCTAATACGTGCTTACGTCACAACGCATTTCCTGAACATGTGCCTTCTTCGGGACACGGAAAGGGACCAGGCGGGTCGCACAAGTTCATTCATACGAGATGACTAAGTCGTCTTTAGTTCGAATCGTTTCGATGTTTTGGGGTAGTTTGTATATCGGTTTAAGAGTATGTATCATTTCATTTTCTTTACATATTTTAGGATTAGACCATATCATGGCAATTCGAAAACACGAACTGATTCATTTATCACATCAAAAAAGGTAACGGGTAATCCTATGGCAACTTCTAAGGCTACTATATGCTGACACGGCTGATCGCGGGACCTCACAGGACTGCACAAATTCGCCCCTAACGAATGGATGGGGACCCTTTGGCGCCTTACTGTAAGGGGGAACTTACACTAGCCTCTTTCGAGCGACGAATGGACTCTCGCTAGAGGTTTCCCGGAAATTACCCAAAAAGTTTGCAATAATGCGTATGAATGCATACGAAAAGAAATAATACGATCCGTCCCCGTTAAGGGCTTAATACACGCCTTCCGGAATCAAATTTCTCGCTTCCCCAGCAGAGTCGCCACTTGTTAGACGAGGTGCCGCAGCCTAATCTCCCGGGCGGACCGGAGGGTGGACACCTCATGGCGACGTAAGCGGTGATTGGCGCCGAAAGCAACCAATCGTGGAATCAAGCTGCTCGGCAGGACCGGAGCTCGGAGATATGGAAGAGTCGCCACCCACGAATGGGAAAATGAACACTGATCCCTTGCGGGAGACCGGTGTGGGTTCGGGAAACTTGGGTACGAGCCGAGAAGGCTAGCTCCTTTCCGGAGAAAGGCTACTAGGCACCCCGACATCGCCCGGTTATGAACCACCGGCCTCCTACTCAGCATGTTAGGCGATAACGGACTAATCGCGTATTTCTTTAAGTTTGAAATTCATTTGAAACCTTTTCTTTCTCATTTTGGAAACCGTTTTGAGCATATATTATTGAAAAGCCACTTTAGTAAAGAATCACCCATTTACATCAGTTCAATATGAAAGAGAGGGGAGGAAGGAAGAAGTAGTTTATTTACAACGTGATTTACATGTCGTGTTGCGAGTTAATTCTACACTAACTTATTTCCCCAAAACGAGTTTATTTACATGGTTCGCGCCTTAATCGCCGTTGGAACGATTTAGGTGCGTTTTAAAACCCCATTAGATGAAGTTCACCCGAATCGCCGTTGGAACGACTCGAGTGTATGAAAACATTGAGATAAAAACCTTTAATAAGAAAACGTGGTTAAACATACAAGTCAAATTTTTTTTATACAAATCCTTTAAGAAAGCGCTTCAAAACTTCATTATTTACAATGAAAACGATTTTTAATTACAAGGTTCGCTTAATCCGTCGTTGGAACGGACTAAGGTTTTAAAACGCGGTGTTTTGAGAAACGATTTGAAATGTCAAGAAAACACTATTTATTTACATTAAGGAACCTCTAAAAACCCTTTAGTTTAAATTGAAAACTCTTTTTGTAATTTATTTTCCCTTTTTCTTTAATGGATTCTCTACTTGTCATAATTACAATAATGAAAATATTAAATCAAAATTCGCTCCCAAATAAAGCCCATTTGAAACATGGACCCATGAATGTCCAAAGAATAAAAGAAATAACATAAGTATATATATACATTTAAAAACCATGAAATATTTATGAAGATAAGTGAAAAGATACTTATGTAAATAAATATATAAGAAATAATAATGAAAATACTAAATATAATACATTTTTACTTTAAAGTTGTGAAAATAATAGATAAAACTCCTAAGTAAGAAAAGGAAGAAAACGAGAAAGATATATATATACATATACGTATGTAACAGAATAAGTAATTGAAACAATGTAGAGAAAATAATGAACTTTAATGAATGAAAGTAGTGATGAAAGTATTTAATAAGTATAATAACTTGCCATTCCAATCAAAAGCCAAAAAAAAAAATGAAATAAGCTATAAATAAGAAATTAATATTTAGCTTAAATGAAGTGAGGAGAAAAATCTATATATACACCTATACTTTAGTAAGTTAAATTAATTGAAAATAACCATTATACCTCCTAAAATAACTATCATTATAAGCATATAAGAAATAACCCTCCCAAATATACATTAATATCAAGATGACTCCTAATTATCCTAAAAACACCTTCTAATTAATTACCCAAAGTGCCCAAATGAATAATCCTCTAAAATAATACTCAATATAGTTTAAATGAATTAAATAGAAAATATATAAAATATAGTTTATAAAACCAAATTGATGAAAGAAAAGACATGTGAAGACATTAAATAAATATGTGTACAAAGTATTTAAGAATTGTTTAAAAATATATATTACATAACTATATATATATACACCAAGGATTAAAAGCTTAAAAGTTGAGAAAGAGGGACCAAAACAGCATTTTTTACATTCTGGCAGATTTACCGACGGAAAATCCGTCGTAAACCGCAATTAGTGACAGAAACGGAAAATTACAGCAGCACTCCAATTATTTCCAAATTTATTCAAAAGCTTTAAATTAAGTCTAATTCAATCGTTTTGGATTTCCGAACTACCAAAAATGGATCATAGTTAATAACGGAAGTCCCTAAAACGACGTTTTTATTTTAAAACATTATTTGGAAATTCCTTTAAATTAAAACTTATAATTACAAAGTTTTTAATACCCGAACTACCTTTTTATCGGATCACGGTTCGTATTGGGATATCAAAACGAGGTTTTTTATTTTAAAGCAAAACCCAATTTTATTCAACACGAGACGAACATTAAATAAATACGCCAAATTAAATAAAACGTGATAAAATAAATGAATAACTAAATAAATAAAAACTATAACATAAAAATAAATAACGGAAAGGAATAAATTAAATAAAATAAAAGAGTCTAGTCCTCGGATAATACCTTAAATTCGGTATCCGACAGTCGAAGCCGATTGATTCCACGAGTCGTGATTTTCCAGTTTTTTATGTTTTTTTAGTAAAAAATTTAACTTTGGGAAATTCGGAATTTTTTTGGGAAAAAAAATATTTTCTCCAAAAAATTGACTTTCTCTCTCTAAAAATGTTTAGAGTGAGAAAGCTCCAAAAAGTCCCCTCCCTCCTCCAAATGCATGGGGATTCGTGCCCTTTTATAGGGAAACGGATCCCCGGAAGCTTGGGCGACGCCCGAGCAAAATCGGGCGTCGCCCAAGGTGGTTGGGTGGCCGTCCAAGGCCTGTTGGGCGGCCGCCCAACATCGTTGGGCGATCGCCCAACAAAGGTTGTGCGGCCGCCCAACAATTGTTGGGCGATCGCCCAACAGCGTTGGGCGAGCGCCCAACGCAAGGTTGGGCGGGCGTGCCCAACCGTCGTTAGGCGCTCGCCCAACGTTCGTTGGGCGTTCGCCCAACGACCGTTGGGCGTTCGCCCAACGACCGTTGGGCGTTCGCCCGACGTGGTTGGGCGCCCGTCCAACGGCCACCGAGACGTGCCTCGCGCCGTCGGGCGTGCACGCCCCAGGGCCGACGAGCGCGCGTTCCGCACCACCGGGCGCCCACACGTCGCGACCGCCGAACGCGCGCTCTGTGCTGCCGGGCGCGCACGCCCAGCGGATGACGAGAGCGCGCACCGCGCCACCGGGCCCGAGCATTGCTCGGACGTCGAGCACGTGCCACTCGTGGTTGGACGCGTGCGTCCGACGGACGCCGGGCGCACGCCCCGTGCCGTCGAGCGGGTGTCCGACCATCGTCGACCGCGCGCCGGATGCCGCTAAGCACCCGCGCCATGCCGCTAAGCATACGAGAGCCACCTTACCGGCAACAGCGACCCGTCGTAACTTTTCCTTCCTTATTATGTATTTTTTTTTAAAATTCCGAAATCAATCGCTTCAACCGTCTTGTTTCTAGGTTTTCGTCACAGGTCCTCCGACTCGGTGTCTACATCCATACAAAATAGCACCAATATAGGCTTAATGTTTAAAAAAGGGTACCAATTTAGGCATCGATAATGGAACGAGACATGTGGATGGAGTTGGTGCTATTTTGTGCGTTGAGCCTAAATTGATACTTCCCTAAAAACCATAGGCCTATTTTGGCACCTTATCCCTTTAAACAAAGGAGTTCTTTGATTCAGCCCCTGATTCATTGATGTCTCCAACTACAATACACCATCCAAAAATAGCAAAAATTTCAAAATCTCACCCAAATTCATAGCAAATCCATTAATAGAAACCAGACCCAAATTCATTTGGGGAACAAGAACAAAGGTAGAATTTATTTGGGGAACGTAATATCTACTAATAAGAAATAAACTCATATGGACAAAAACATGACAAACATAATTTAGGATAAAATGGATCTTATGTTATTTTAAGTTTAAAAAATTATTCTCATCATTGTGCATATAAATATAAAGAAGCAAAAGGGTTGCTTCTCTTACACCATTTTTCATTTCTTGTAAAGAAACATTTCATATAATCAAACCTTCTATTAACATAGCCAAATGTGAAAGAACATTGACACAAACTAAAATCACATAACAAGATGAAACTGAAGCAATCAACAAGCACAAATATTATGCTGAACATATCTGCAGCCTGTACTAGGAAACTTCAATATATGTTATGTATCTTGATGCATCAAGTTCAATGACTCATCAAACAGAGATCAAAAAATATGGTTCGAGATCAAACAGGGATTGAAAAATAAAATTATCTCGACTAACAAACAACAAAGCCACATAATTAGTGCATTAAATATCACTCTCCATAATAGTATACCTTGACAATCCTATCACCATAATTCACAAAAAGCTTTCCTTCCCAATACACCAAACAGCTCACAGCAGAACTACTTGTTATTGATCTGATCGGTCTAGTATCTACTTCAAAATCATCGCCCGACAATTCCTATCATCAATGCTACCACCATCAGATTGTAAGCATATAATGGAAAGTCTTCATCTTTCCGATAATTTAATAATTTTATATAGCAACACAATAGATGTAACACATTGATTAATATTGACACAATCACTTACGGACTATGCCGAATAAAACGCATTATATGGCGGCGAATATTTGTAGAGGAATAGATGCAAAGAAGGCGCCAAACTTTCCTGAAATATGCAATGTAGAGTTCAGACATTAACTTGCTAACTCAATAAGGTATGTATGGAACAAGCATTTAATTGTAAAATCTGATTATATATATAGTGAGAACAAACTCTAATTTCACAACTTTAATTATAAAATTGGGAAATAATTAGATTGGTGTGATTAAGGGGCAAAAAAGCAAAGAAGGGTGTTTATACATGTTACCCATATGATTATCATCTCCACTTTTTTCTATATATAAGACAAATATCTCCTTACAAACCAAAAAACAAACTTCTTTTGAATTTGAACTTACAGCAAAATATTTATGATTCCAAGCTATCCTAATTAAAGAGAGGATAATGATTTTGTCTTTGTATAGGTTAGAAATAGGTGAAGTTAATTATTAAAGTTATAGAGGAAACATATTGATAGGTAGTCTTTGCTAGTTGTGTCTTCTTTCGACTACATGCTTCTCTAAATAACATAATATGCTTTCATCAAAACATGTATATTTGCTTAATTACATAGCCAAAATCTGAATTTACTGATCTTCATCAGCATTTGATAATAACCATATAAAGCAAACATCTTTGAGCCATGGCAACACATGCCATTGGTTATGCAAATTAGAAGGATTCACCAAAAGCACACCCTAGCAAGGTCAAATTAGCAAATCCTATAAATAGGGGAATATATCATAACGGAACATAAAAAAGGATCGTTTATAAGAGATGAAGATGAAGGTCACAATAACCAATTATACACAAACATACACACATATACACATGTTTTGTTGGCTTGTCTGTTGTAGAAATTTCTATTAGTCATAAAAACAAACACTTGCTGTGCATTTCAGAGTGCGAAAAGTTACCTGAAGCAATTATCTAAAATCATCTCTGGAAACAATTTGAAGGAATTGACAAATCACAAGACCCAAACTGCCTAGTTCAACAATAATCCAAAAACTCCTTCAAAAGATCAATCACCAATTTATGCACAAAACTGATAAACGCATAATAGATGACATAAATTTATTATAGCGCAAAAATTCAGATCGAACTTACCAGAACTTGAATTCAATAAGGCCATGAACAAATGGACATAACTTGTTAGATCCACAGGTAAGGAGACTAATGCCATCTTGGATTTGCAGATCAGCCTGGAGAGAGAGAAAAAGACAACAAAAAGATTAAACATGTAGATATTGTAGATTATGTATAAACCCTAGAGGAAATATACATAAATTAAGGTCACAGCAAGACAGGTAAACCATCTATTCAAAATATGGGGAACCTTACCTTCAACTTTAAAATCGATCCTCTAAGAGCTGAAGAAAATGGAGGAACAAAGACAACATATAAAGCAAAGTAGGAAAAGGGAGACCATAGCTGCTCTAAGGTGTTGCCATCGAAGCTTTGTTGAGAGGAAGGAAGAGAGAGAAACTATATGGAGATCTTTAGTTTGAGGAAGAAAGATGTAGAGATAGAAAAATAGGATATGAAATTAGAAATGAGAAGAGGGGGAATCGATTTTAGGTTTTGAGCGCGCGTTAAAAAATTTATTCTTTTTGCTCCCCCGCTTTTCTAATATTTTGTTGCCGCTTTTTTATTTTCATATAACAATGAAAGTCATTTATTCGTAGTGTCGTCTGATGGTTAAGTGACCTTTCCATCAAAATCGCGTTCTTTTGAGATGACAGAAGACTATAATCGTAATGTCATTTGAGAATCGAGCGCATTTTTAATTACGCATTGACATGACATAGAGTTAAAATACTGTCCCGAAAAATATTCAGACGACACGAAAACAAATGTATGTCATGTATCTTGTGTCATGTGAAAGGGAAAATAGCATAGTGAATGGTGGCTACCTGGAGTGACAGTGATAAGTCATCATCATCAGAAGCTGGTACCACTGAGTCAGGAAACATCTGCTTTATGGCTGATGAGTTTGCTGAGCCGTGTGGTTCTGAGAAAGATGAACTCTCATGCGCATCAGACAATGAGGAACATTCTACTCAGATAAAGTCTCTTCCCTTGCTCAAAAATGAAATGATAAATGCCCTGAGTGAGCTCTACACACTTGTTAAAAAATTTAACAAGAAAGTACGAGCACTCAGCAGGCGATGTGATGAGATAGAAGAGGTCAAACTCAGTGACCTTCGACATCTCCTCCAACACAATACCAGGCAAGATGAAAATCTAATGATCATGCATAGGTTTGTCACTGAGGTCCAATCAGACTCTAAAAAGCTAAGAAATGACATCACATCTATTCAGAATGCTCAGTACCAACTGGTCAGCGGAGATGGAATCCCCAGCAAAAGGTCAACTGTGACTTTTGTGGGAAGAATGGTCACACTACAAAAGTGTGTCGCCACCGAGTGAAATATAATGTATCACCTGCTGAGCCTAACAAACGAGGACCCAAAAAGATTTGGGTACCTAAAAGTAACTAGTTATATTGCAGGTAGGCCTGAGGTGTGCTGAGAAGTCAAATTTGTGGTACATTGACAGCGCATGCTCGAGGCATATGGCTGGTGATGAAACTCAGTTCATCACACTTGTGCATAAATATGGAGGAAGCGTAAGTTCCGGAGACAATAAAAAGGGTAAGATAGTTGGGTCAGGAACCGTTGGTGGTAACCCTACTATTGAGTCAGTCTCCCTAGTTAAAGGACTTGAATATAACCTACTGAGCGTAGCTCAGCTGTGTGACAGCAGTAGGAAAGTTATATTTGATGCCTCTAGATGTCAAATACTCGAGGGCAAGACTAATGAGTTAATTTTAACTGCCCCTCGTGTCGATAATGTCTTTATGCTAAATTTGGAAAAGAAGTTTTCAAAAGATATATGCTTAGTATCAAAGGAAGAGAATTTCTGGCTATGGCACAAGAGACTTGGTGATGTAAGCATGGACCTCATAGCCAAGTTAGCAAGAAAGCAATTAGTTGAGGGACTGCCCAAACTTAAGTTTGAAAAAGATCAATTATGCAATGCTTGTCAGTATGGAAAACAAACTAGAAAATCTTTTCAAAGCAAAAACGTTGTCTCAACTAAGCGTCCATTAGAGTTGCTACACTTGGATCTCTTCGGACCAGTCCAGCCGCTGAGCTTGGGGGGTAGAAGATTTTCCTTGATTATTGTAGATGACTTTTCTCGATACACTTGGGTCATCTTGCTTAGTAGCAAAGATGAAACATTTGAGATGTTCTCTACATTGTGTAAAAATCTTGAAAATGATAAAGACCTAAAAATTGCTCACATCCGAAGTGATAATGGTGGAGAATTCAAAAACCAATTGTTTGATGAATTCTATGAAGCCAGCGACATTGACCATAATTTTTCTGCTCCTAGAACTCCTCAACAGAATGGGGTAATTGAAAGGAAAAACAGAACTCTGGTTGAAATGGCCAGGACAATGCTGACTGAGAATAGGCTTCCGAAGTACTTTTGGGGAGAAGTTGTTAACCCAGTTTGCTATATACCCAATAGGGCTCTAGTCAGACCTATATTGAGGAAAACCCCATATGAACTTTGGAAAGGACGAAAACCTAACATTAGTTATTTTCGTACCTTTGGTTGTAAATACTTCATTTTGAATACTAAAGACAATCTTGCAAAGTTTTATTCAGAGGCTGATGAACCCATCTTTTTACGCTACTCAACAAACAGTAAAGTATATAGAATTTTCAATAAACGAACTCAGGTTTTAGAAGAGTCTGTCCATATTGAGTTCGATGAAATTAACCCTGTAGAGAAGGTCAATCAGACGACTAAAGATGATCCCAGCTCAGCACCTGCTGACCTGAGCACAACTACTAAGTCACTCCCTCAAGGGCTGACTAAAGGTAAAAACGAAACCCAAATCATTTTCACTGACCAATCTACACCTGAAGAGATTGTTGAAACACCAACTACTGAAGACATTACTCTGCCGAGAGAGATCAGAATCCTAAGAGGACATTCTGAAAGCAACATTCTCGATGCTACTGAGAATGACCTCATGACAAGGAATCAACTCAGGAGGTACCTCAGCAACGTAGCTTTCGTCTCAGTTCTGGAACCAAAGAACTTTTCAGAAGCTGAGAACAATGAATTCTGGATGTGTGCAATGCAAGAAAAGCTTGACCAATTCAGAAGGAATGATGTTTGGGATTTAGTGCCAAATCCAAAAAGCCAGAAGACAATAGGAACAAGATGGGTCTTCCGCAACAAGCTTGATGAACAAGGGAACGTAGTCAGAAACAAACAAGGCAAGACTCATAGCTCAAGGCTACAGTTAGCAGGAAGGTATTGACTACGGTGAGACCTTTGCCCCAATGGCAAGGCTAGAAGCTATTAGAATTCTATGTGCATATGCTAGGTTTTATTTTGTGATGCTAATTTAAGGCTTTCTTTATAAACAATTTAAGTCTATTAGTTATAGCCTTAATTTAAGGGTTTTGTGAAATTAATTTAGGGGTTTTGTGATATTCATTTTGGTCTTGGACTTGTAATTTAGGATAATTAACACATATTTTTTTTAATTATAGAACTACAAAAGGATGGACAAATTCGTTATCAAAATAAAGAGAATTCCAACTCTCGAGTCATCCTCCTCAGTAAATAATGTAAAATCTATTGGGCAAGAAGGTAATAAAAGAGCTTATAAGACAGATTTACACAACCAGATAGGAGATGCTTATATGAGTGATTCCTTGATATGGTATAGTACTATTGAAAAGATGAAGCCATTTTGCAAAATTATCATAATATTCAGTCTCAGAGAATACTATTGTCAACTATCAGTGGATCATAGATTGTTGGTAGCTCATTTATTTTGAAAATTAGTTATATACTTATCGGTATCTGTAAAAATTATATTTGATTTTTTGCAATAGAATTAAATTTTTATATAGTTTTATTTTTAATTTTTATATGTACGTGGAGAATTTTTTTTACAATGCTGGACTAAAATTAGCCGTCCCTAATCTCAAATCCTGGCTCCGCCACTGAAGTTAAACATTATTAATATCGATTTCATGAATGTGCCAGCCTTCGCAGTGTAAATGGAAAATAACAAACAAACGGAAACAATACCACAAGAGAAAAACTGTTAACATAATTGATACATTGAATTTGATTATAGCCACGGGTAACAAGTTGTCAGATTTACATTTGATGCGAAAACCTCCATTTAGTATCTAGAGAGAGAAATGAAATTTAGACAGTGGGTTATCGTGTGTAAAGCTAAAGATCTTGCTAGAGAAACATGGTGATAGAAGGAGAAATTAAACTTTCTTGTGTTAATTTTTAGGTAAATTACACTTATTGCCATTGAACTTTGTTTTTTTTTAACGGTATAGGTATTGAATTTCAAAACCTAATATAAGAGTCTGTCAATTTTATACTTTTTAAACCTGTGGCCACTAGATTTTAACTAACTCCTCAAAATGAGCATTAACGACCTCAAAATAAAAATATTCAAGAATTAAAGTTGTTCGGAACGATATTTACCAAGAAACCACATTTTTTATTTTCAAAAATCACTATTTTTTGACCTTTCTCGTCTAACCAAACAACTCTTATCAAAACGTAAATTTTCAAGAATTAAAGCTATTAGAATATCATTAATTTTTAGAATTTTTTATTTTGAAACAGTCACCGGTCATTTTGACGCGTTGAGTGGCCGCATATGTCAAAAAGTGTAAACTTGAGTGGTTTTTATATATTAAGTTTTGAAATTGAGGGGCTATAACATTAAAAAAAAAGCAAAATTCAATGGCTATGGGTGTAATTACCCGTTAATTTTCTACATTTTCTTCCTTGATATTTCTTCATATTTATCTATATTCAATTTATTTCAAGAAATTTTATTCAAGTTTCAACCCATTGCAATTGTAAGAAGCAAAAGATAAAATAAGAACAACAAAGAAAATTTGAAGATGCTTTAAGCAAAGAAAGCAACATATGGCTTCATAATCATCATCCTCAAGCTCCAACAAGCAAGGAGGTAGCCGCGACACCCGGGGCGATTAATTGAGATTTTTAACCGTTTTTATGAAGCTCTCAGTAAAATTTCTCCTTTCTATAACTCTTATTCGAGAAAAGATTTTGCAGCTAACACTCGTCACTAGTTTCAGCATCTTGATTTCCTTTGGAAATTGCAACTTTAAATGTGGTTGCGTTGTGATTAATCAATTCGAAGACACAAACGTCACCGACTTTCAAATGATTATCTTCTACAAATTTCTTCCAACCACGACATATCCTAGCTACTTTAAGTCCACCTATTTGTATCTCCACATATTCAACCGGCCAAGATTTCTTGTCCACGGAATTCAGAATTATATTTGCCCGCTCTTTGTTGATATATTTCTTAGCAAAACTAGCTCGTATAACCTGCACAAAACATAAAGGAAAACAATGACAAATTTTTCAATTTTGTTTGTCGTCCAAAAGTCCAACCTGTTTTTCATTCGCAACAAACTTCTCAGTTGCTAAAAGTCAATTTTCTTATAGTGAAGTTGTTCAAGTGGATGTATTTATACATAAATATCAAGGAAATAAATGATCAGATTAATGTTTACCAAGAAATTATTAATATACGATGGCTGCATTATGATCATGAACGATTTCCAATTGGAAATTGGACATTGCTCTTTCAACCGCCTTCCTTTTTTCTTCCTCTGTCAGTTTTTTGTTTGTTGTAAAAGTCGTATTTTCCCTTTTTATCCCTGGTTCGAAAAACAACGAAAATCACTAATTGAATAAGTATCTAGCTATGTTGCATGTACACTTTTAGTTAGTAGCGTTTTTGTATTTCGCATCTGTGTTCATTTTCATTTGCAGGCTATTTTTTGAAAGTTATGTTTAGAAATAACATTTCCATATCTGTTTATGTGTCCGTGCAACGTAGGTAGCTAGAAACATAATGTAACCTTCTGATTATAAGAATAAAGGGGATAAGATGCAAACTACCCCTAACGATTACACCTAGAAGCAATTTTACCCGTAACGTCTAAAATGGTGAAATTTTACCCTTAATGTTGGCAACCAAGAGCAAATTTACCCTTAACTTTGACAAGTTTGATCAATTGGAGAAATTATTCATCAAATTATTGTCTTTTAGGTCATGAATCTCACACTTCATGTAACACCCGTATCAAAAACCGTTTTATTTAATTAACATTTAGCTATAATAGACAATTAAAACATCATTAAAACAAGCAGTTGTTTTAAACACACCGATTTATTAATTGATCAAAACTTTATGCCTTAAAACTTACAATAAGTCTATATTTTTAACTATAGACCGCAACATAGTTTAACATACTGATCATCCTGACAGTTGCCTCTAGTCAGTTATTATCTTTAACCTGAAAAGAAAACTGGTGGAGAGTGGGGTGAGCTTAGGGGCTCAGTAAGATAGCTAACTATATACACAGTACAACCACATGCGCATACAATTCCGTTTACATGCATTTAATAATCAACAGGTGACCAAATATCAAAACACGACTCTTATTATTTATTTATTAACTTCTGTTTAAGGGCCCTGCTTGTCAAGAAGAGATATACCCAATGATTCGCCGGCCAATTCAAAATATCACAATTCTCAATCACAATCAACATCACAGGATACCGCTTTCGGCCAGGTATCCCCGCACCACCCCAGTGCGTAGCAAAAACAGCACAAAGTATCTCCTCCATCCCGAGATACTCCGACACTAGCCTCAAGGACAAGTGCCTAGCAAATCATATCTCAACTCAACCATATATACCATCAACACGTACACGAACGAACCATTGAATATATTTCATCAAGACAAGCTTTTAATTATTCTCAATTCCTTTCTTTACCAAAGACATTCACCGTTCGTTTTCCTCAATAATAATTATTTCATAATATTTAGTATCATATTAATATGTATACACTAGCCGCACTCATTAGGCAAGTCACAACATCATCAATATTATCATGGAAAATAAAAAAGGGCAGATATCATCAATCGTTTCATATTCACAAACTTAACACATCAATCAACGAACCACGTCGATTACCAATTTAACAACCAAATACAAAGAACATAAAAATAAATATGACTAAATATATAATTAACCACTTACCTCAAATTCCAGTCAAAAACTTAACTACGCATCTAACTTTATTCTTTGTAAAGGAAGCAATTGAAAACTTTAATATTTCTTCTCTATTCTTTTGCGGCAGAACCACCTCCCCAAAAAAAAAAAATTAGCCTCCTCTCTATTGTATTTATACTACTTTGCCAGGTTTAGTTTTTCTTTCAAAACCCTAAAATTATAATATATTATTGTTAATCACGTGTCTTTTTTTTATATATATAATTTAAGGTGAGGTTACTTCCTTTTTTTTATAGGCATTACCTTAAGAAATTCTATATTAATATATACATTTGTGGTAATTAATTAAATTAATTCGTTTACTTTATCTACTTTATTTTCCATTATAAATAACACTTTATTAAAAATTAAATTAGTTTATTACCATAACTCACTAATTATTTTAGAATTAAAAATTTGAGGATAAAATACCGATAATAAAACACATAGTCGACTATATGTAATATATAATATCATAAGTCAATTTATAAATTTATAAATTTAACTAACCCAGAAGAAATAAATTTAAAAGTACGAATAGATTTTGCGGGCGTTACAGTTCTTTCCCCCTAAAAATAATTTCGTCCCCGAAATTAAAATTTAACGTGTGTTGAAATATACTAACTACATATAAAGAACATATAACGGCAATAAATTTTAATGAACAAGTCTATAATGTAGAAGTTTTAGATGGTGTATTTAATAGGTTCAATTAACCTAAATCAAATCATTTTAAAAGTAAAAATAAAAATAATTTATCATTCTCACCTTCTGTTCAAAATCGGATTGAAATAAAGGACCTAGGTAATTAAATATAGAGATAAAAAGAAACTCATTAAATGACGAAAGGTAAGAAAAAAAAATAATGTAATTAAAGAAATTAACTTTTACCACAAGAGCTATATATAATAACTAAATACATGGTTAATTTATTATTATTATTTAAAGAAGAGTTAATGATTTTACATACCACACGATTAAAAATAAGATTTTTTTTTTTTTACAAGCTTAAGTTTAAATTGTAGGTTGAAACTTACAAAACCAAATCTTACTTCAATTAAAATAACTATTTTCACTCAATAATTGTGGTTGATATTTAAAAAAAAAAACAGCAAATTTCTTTTTGATAAATTTCAAAAATCAAAATAGTAACTTCAAAACAATCAAGAATTATAAATACCACCGAACCAAAATTATAAAATTTAACTAGCATATTAGTTAAATAAGCACAAAATTACAAATATTATAGAATTTTGTTAGAGTATTATTAGAATTAGAAAAGGATTTTGTAATTTTTCTATCTCTTGGAATACGCCTCTATCAACTACAAGTCCACTGGAACACTTTATCTTATTAATCTAGATTAATTAGTCCTATTAATTCAAGGTTAACTATATCTCTTTGTATATATATGGGGTGTTTGTTAGAAGGGATATGTGAGGTGAGATAAGGTTCTGCGATTTTAATATGATGAAAAAGTCTATCTTAGCCCTCAAATTAATGTTACATAGTTTAAATAAGGTTAAAATAGTAATATGTATTATTTTATCTCTATCCCTATTTCACATACCAAACATTGAATAATAATTCTCGACTATCATATTTTTATCCTTATCCCAATCATTTATTGTTAGATATTAGTCTTTAATATTGGTGTTGTGGAAATTCCACATGGAAAGAATAAGAAGGAAATCTGTATTTTATTTTGTCTAAGAGACATCTGTATTGTCTAGAGACATCTGTATGTCTAGAGACATCTGAATGTCTGGAGACATCAGTATTGTCTGGAGACATCTGTATTTTGACAACCAGTTTTTTGGCTATAAATATCTTCAATCCTTCATACCTTTTCACTTACTGTTTTAATTATTCAAATACGTTCATAAGGAAATTAGTGAAATTGCTATCATTAATTTTATGTTCGGGAAATCCTAGAGGAAACTTAGTCAGAAACCCAATAGCAATTGATAGTGGGGGCTAATATTTCCTTAAGGACAGTGATTAATCACGTCCCTATTTTATGTTTGTGATCCCATATTTTTAACATTTATCATTATCCATATCTCAACATTTATCTTTGTCCTTATCCCAATAGAATATCAAACGCCCCGATATAGTCTTGATGCATCTCTAACTAGCAAACTGAGTTAATATATTTTATTATTAATACACTTGAATGTCTTTTATTCATCAATACACTTTGAATATATTTTATTCAACAAATTTATCTAACCTATTACTTCCCTCCAAAACTAGCCCATTTACTTAATAAGAACAAATTTACATCTAGAAGTTTAATATGCTTTCACTAACTCGACAATAATCAGTACACAAATAGCAATATATATATATAAAAAAAAGTTTATAGTTTTATTTTTGTGTAGTGCACAGATATAGTTATCCAATTAATAAATTCTTTAAAACTTCAACTGATTCATAAATGAATTTTATAGACTCTTAATAAGATGCTCGTTGAGCATCTATCCTAACTCTTAATATTGATACTATGTTTCTATATAATATAATACTAATGAGCATTAACGCTAATCCTAATGACAGTACAATTATATTGTCTCTAGAAACGTAGACCCGCTCTGATACCATAATGTAACACCCGTATCAAAAACCGTTTTATTTAATTAACATTTAGCTATAATAGACAATTAAAACATCATTAAAACAAGCAGTTGTTTTAAACACACCGATTTATTAATTGATCAAAACTTTATGCCTTAAAACTTACAATAAGTCTATATTTTTAACTATAGACCGCAACATAGTTTAACATACTGATCATCCTGACAGTTGCCTCTAGTCAATTATTATCTTTAACCTGAAAAGAAAACTGGTGGAGAGTGGGGTGAGCTTAGGGGCTCAGTAAGATAGCTAACTATATACACAGTACAACCACATGCGCATACAATTCCGTTTACATGCATTTAATAATCAACAGGTGACCAAATATCAAAACACGACTTTTATTATTTATTTATTAACTTCTGTTTAAGGGCCCTGCTTGTCAAGAAGAGATATACCCAATGATTCGCCGGCCAATTCAAAATATCACAATTCTCAATCACAATCAACAGCACAAGATACCGCTTTCGGCCAGGTATCCCCACACCACCCCAGTGCGTAGCAAAAACAGCACAAAGTATCTCCTGCATCCCGAGATACTCCGACACTAGCCTCAAGGACAAGTGCCTAGCAAATCATATCTCAACTCAACCATATATACCATCAACATGTACACGAACGAACCATTGAATATATTTTGTCAAGACAAGCTTTTAATTATTCTCAATTCCTTTCTTTACCAAAGACATTCACCGTTCGTTTTCCTCAATAATAATTATTTCATAATATTTAGTATCACATTAATATGTATACACTAGCCGCACTCATTAGGCAAGTCACAACATCATCAATATTATCATGGAAAATAAAAAAGGGCAGATATCATCAATCGTTTCATATTCACAAACTTAACACATCAATCAACGAACCACGTCGATTACCAATTTAACAACCAAATACAAAGAACATAAAAATAAATATGACTAAATATATAATTAACCACTTACCTCAAATTCCAGTCAAAAACTTAACTACGCATCTAACTTTATTCTTTGTAAAGGAAGCAATTGAAAACTTTAATATTTCTTCTCTATTCTTTTGCGGCAGAACCACCTCCCCCCAAAAAAAATAAATTAGCCTCCTCTCTATTGTATTTATACTATTTTGCCAGATTTAGTTTTTCTTTCAAAACCCTAAAATTATAATATATTATTTTCAATCACGTGTCTTTTTTTATATATATATAATTTAAGGTGAGGTTACTTCCTTTTTTTTATAGGCATTACCTTAAGAAATTCTATATTAATATATACATTTGTGGTAATTAATTAAATTAATTCGTTTACTTTATCTACTTTATTTCCCATTATAAATAACACTTTATTAAAAATTAAATTAGTTTATTACCATAACTCACTAATTATTTTAGAATTAAAAATTTGAGGATAAAATACCGATAATAAAACACATAGTCGACTATATGTGATATATAATATCATAAGTCAATTTCTAAATTTATAAATTTAACTAACCCAGAAGAAATAAATTTAAAAGTATGAATAGATTTTGCGGGGGTTACACTTCACATATACGTCATTTTATCACTCGTTAGTCATAAATCACAAACATATGATTAAACGTGAAAATTTTAAAAAATTATTGTATTTTGTATGAGTTTGACAAAAAAATCCAAATATTTCATCGAATTTAAAAAATGAAATCCTTTTTTAGATTACGTGCAATGGGTGTAGAATAAGGAACACAATATCTGTGTTTTGTAATAATATCTGAAATTGACCCAACTTGTCAGCGTTAGGGATAAAATTGTACTATTTTAGACGTTAAGGGTAAAAATTGGAGTAAATTACATACGTGATGTACATTTGTCCCATTTTACGCTTTGCGGTACAACCTTCAATTTTGCACATAAAAATGTACAACCTTTTGGTGGCCTCCTACTAAAGTGTATAACTGGTAATTGTGACCGGTCAACGTGCCACGTCAGCAAATTAACCTCTTTAAAGTTAAAAGTTGACTGGTCAACGCGCCATATTATCAATTTTGACTTTTTATGGGGGTCAAATTGCTCACATGGCACGTTGACATGTTGACTAGACATAATTATTAGTTGTACACTTTGATGGGAGACCACCAAAAGATTTACAGTTTTGTGTGTAAAATTGAAGATTGTACACCAAAGTGTGAAAATAGACAAAGGTTGTACACCACGTATGTAATTTATCCATAAAAATTGGTCATGCCTATAAATGTTAAAGGTACTTCTGCATCTTATCCCAAAAAAAAATAACGTACCTTCAACTTGATCATTTGTGTTAAATGTTGCTGAAAATTTTTGTGGCTTTCCGAACTGTTCATCAGGATTAGCTTTTGATGGCAACATTTCAGTAGAAACACTACTTTCTGATTCAACATCTACAATATTTGGCTCTTGAAATTGTTCATCAACATTAGTTCCAAAACTAAAAGGATATTCTATCTCTGTGCAAGTCTTATCTAATATGGTGACATTGAATTCAGAAGCACTCTTATCATATTCAAATACTACAAGATATCCATGATCAAGTGAGTAAAATTCACTGAAATCTCGCCATCCATTTTGCAGCCAAATCTCACTCTTAGATTTCACAATATCAACTTTCCATTTTTTACCAGAAGGTGCCTTCAAGATTACTGGACTTGAAAGATACCCTCCAAAACGTTTCACAAATTTTCTTGAAATTTTCTATTTATTTTTATATGATTAATTATACAATGAGTAAAATGAGAAGAAGAACAAGATGACAATAATAATAATAATTATAAGAGTTAATACTATATATGCCCTTATATTTGTCCGTGTTGTCACATTTGTCCCTATATCAAATAAAAACCAAATATATCCTCATATTTTTCAAATGACACAAAAAATACATCACCTCTATCTCACCTGCCACCCCACCTATATCAAATAAACAGCCAAATATGTCGTTGTAAATGTAACGTCAGACAAATATATACCATTAGTGATGTGATGATTGGACTAAAAAAATTATGCCAAATAAGCTTACCGTTCAAATAATGATATATTTGTCTATCATTAACAATTACGAGGATATATTTGACAGTTTATCTGATATATATAGATATATGTGACAAAACAGACAAATATAATGGCGTATATGCATATCAACCCTTATTAAATGCTAACCAGCTTGTGTTGAGGCATGGAATCAGCAACCATGAACTTGAAAAAGTGAGGTCTCTCATCTTCTTTAAACAGTTCGCTCCTATTGTTGTTCGTAGAGCAAGAAGCCATTGTTGAATCGCTTCAGTACTTCTTCACCTGGAGAGGTATTTTGAAAGTAAGTATCTAAACAAAAAAAAATATTTTACTAGCGAAAAGATAATATCATTCATTTACTAGAAAATTTGGACAGATAGTCAATTGAAAACATAAAAAGGAAACGTATGAAAATTGTGTGGATTGAAATGTGAACCACTTGGAATAGTTATGTAGAAGAGTAAAAATATTTAAACCGTGAGAATGTTTTTTAAATTTTGAATAGTGGTTACTATAGAATTAAATCTTCTTAATAGAATTAAATAAAATTAATATTAATTATTAATTTTGTAAAATGTTAGTGGTTTTACTAGTTTAGTTTAATTGGTCATTAATGTGAATTGACTAAGTCATGCATGGTTTCAATTTTCCACCTTATATCCCAATACTAGTTAACTGTTTTTTTAAGAAACAATTTATTCTTATTAATACCTATTTTTCTTAACTAAAATCTGATGAATTTGATGTTCAAAATTAATGAAAAATATCTATTTATTAATTCACTAAATATATATTTAGAAATGTTATTACACAATATTTTGAAATGACCACTTTTTTAGTGTATTGATTTGAATTAATAATTTTTTTTTTTGTTTCTACACAGACGGAAGCAGGCACGAGGCACATCGCCTTTACCATTGAAAGGCAGTCCACTCCTTGATCTTTATAAGGTCCGGAGTCCCCCCTCCTAAAGGTGTTATTAAGATAACTTGTGATGCTGCATGGAAAGGTAATGACCTTTCCGAATGGATCGGGGTGATTACACGTGATTCAAAAGACCAAGTGCTCTTCTCCGCTGATATACCGTTAAAGCCATGTTTATTAGTTGAGGCGGTTGGGCTACTTATTATATATGGGAGAGTCTGCTGCTAGCCAAGGAGCTCAATACTGTGTATATTTTGGTTGAATCGGATGCCAAGGGTGTGGTTGACGTCCTGCACCAGGATACCATCCCACTTTCTTTCTGGAAAGAACAATATTTGCTCCGTTTAATAAATTTTATTTAAATTATTTATTTATTTTATTGATTAATTTAAAACATGCTCATATTAAACACTTTATATACTAAAAGCAACAGCTCATCATAATTTTACCAAACAGCCCCATAAATATAAGGACTAAAGTGTGTTGTGTAAGAACTTAGGAATTAATAAATTATTTATCCTTAAATTAAACAAGATTATCTCATAAACGGTTTAGGTAAGAGAATATAGAATAAATCTGAATTAAAAAACTACTTAATTTTTCTTAAAAAAACTAATTAAATTAAACTAAGATTATGTTATAAACCTTAAATAAAACATTTTAACACTTTCCTTATAATAAAATTTGTCTAAAAAAATAATATACCAGAGCATAAAAAAACTGGATAAAGACAAAATTTAGTCCTAACGTTTCGATAAAATGCAGATTTAGTCATATCGTATAACTAGTTCAAATTTAATCCTAACATTTTCAATGAAGATCAATTTTAGTCTTACATTACCGAAATTTTGAAAAGATCGATTTGACTATTATTTAACTGTCAATTCTAACATTCCAAATATGAATTATGTCGAAAAAATTTAGTGTATTACTAAAAAATTACAAAAATTCTATTAAAATGCCACAAACAAAATCTGCCACATATAAGTTAATCATAATTTGTTTTGTTAATCTGTTTAAATATTTACTTTATTAATAATATAGTCCCAAAAGAAATGTACGTAACTGCTTCAACTTATTGATAAACTTGTTTAGAATATCCGATATGATAATTAAATAATGGTCAAATAAGTCTTTTCATTTTTTTAAAACATATGACTAAAATTGATCTTGCTTATAAAAGTTAGAATTAAATTTTCTCAATTTCATACATTAAGACTAAATTTGTACCTCACTTAAAACCAACAATATCCCAACATTTTAACACTTTCCCTGTGATAAAATTTCTCTAAAAAACAATACACAATTGAATAAAAAAACATTAAATAAAACCTGTAGTTGAATCAATAGATAAATCTGAATTAAAAAAAACCTAATTAAATTAAACTAGATTAATTATGTCCATAAATCCTAAATATATAAATAAAAAATTTAAATTAACAGTTTCCATAACTATGAATTCAACCTCGAATTCAAATCCACGAACAAAAGCCCCTTACTTCTATTGTTCGATTTGTTCAGCTTTACTACATCTCTATGCTTTCTCATATGACCACGAAGACCTTGCCCCATCGGAAACTCAATCCCACAAATTGGGCATTCATGATTCTCCGTCTTCAAATTCGGCGGCATTACGAGATCATCTTCTCCTGTGAGTTTCCGCTTCTTATGACCTCTACTATGGCCGCCTAATGCTTGAACTGAATTGAATTTCCGATTGCATATCTTACATTCAAAAGAAGCGCCATTAATGGAGGAGTTGTTGTCAGATCTGCCGACTTCGGATGATAACATCAAGCAATTCGACGTCATATCTATGTCTTCATCATCATAATCAGATTCACCAGCTCTTTTATTCATATCGGAACTTGGAGAAGAAGTTGAATTGAAATTGGATGAATGTCAGTGAAAGCGAAATGAGATGGTTTGGTTTATTTATATAGTGAATAGAAGTGGTGACGTGTTTTTCTGAGTGGCGGATATGCCCTTGGATGAAAGTAAATTAGAATGGAAAATATGTGTAAATAGTGAGAAAATGAAGGGGGAAAGTGAAGTTGGTGCGAAAATGCTGATCTACATGAAGAGGAAAAATTTAACTGTTATTAATGTCATTTATTGGGTTGAAAAAGGAAGGAAAAATAATTAAGGTCCAAATTTGTATTTAATGTTTTTTTAAAAGGATTTAGCGTTTTTTTAAAAAGTGGATATTTGACTTTAATGATGTAATTGTATTCCTAACATTGTTAAACAAGTTTAATTTTGCATCTCATACAACAGAAAAATTGAACTAATTAATTTAATAGTTATTCCATTATTACATTGAATTTTTCAAAATAAAACAAATATTTAAAATAAAACAGTTATTTGTATTTTTTGACGGATTATATTTGTCAAACTTAAATATGCAGTTATGGTAAACATTTTATGCAGTTTTTTGTGTTGTGTGTGTGATTAGCTTGTATTTGCTAAACTTAAATATTTGTCATTTTGATAGATTATTTGTTATGTGTTAGTAACAAAATAAATAGTGTTGTTTTTAAAGTGTATAGTTGACTTTAATGATGTAATTGCGTTCCTAACAATGTTAAACAAGTTTAATTTTGGGCAAACAACGAAAAAAATGCTCATGACGTATTTGCAAATAGAGATCTGTGATTTAAAAGTTTCTAAATATAGGTTTCTTTTTACAAAACAAAGTATTTAAAATTGAATTTTTAAGTAATTGATGAAAATCAAAAGCATTTTTTAATTTTTTTTCAATTATATTTATATATTGACAAAACACGGATTCCAAAATCAAATTGCGACTCTGTAAAATAAATTTAAATATTGATTTAGTTCATAAACTGTCAAATCAATAAAAAAATATAAAATTTCACCATATTATTTATTGTTTTAATTTAGGAAGTTTTTTTCAGGGGTTGTGTTTTGTTGATATGTAAGAATAATTTTTTTTAAAAGATAAAAATGTCTTTGGTTGTAATCAAAACTTAACTATATAATAGTAATATTTTGTTTTGTAAATAAAACATACCACATGTCTTTATTTATAAAATTTTAAACTACAAACCTCTGTTTGCAAATTTAAAAAACCACAATAATTTTATTCGTACTTTTCCCTTTAATTTTACATATGTACAATAGAAAAATTGAACTAACGAATTTAACTGTTAACTATCACATCGAATTTTTCAAACAAGTTTATTGATAAAATAAAGCAGTTATTTATATTTTTTGACAGGTTGTATTTGTCAAATTTAAATATTTTATGCAGTTTTTTTGTGTGTGTGATTAGCTTGTATTTACTAAACTTAAATATTATAATTTTGATAGATTATTTGTAACTGTGTTACTAACAAAATAAATATTTTAGACATTGATTAATTTAACAAATGGACTGTTTTTGACAAAGCTGACTGGACTGTTTTTTAATTTTTTACAACAAATGTTTTAAACATGTTTGTCGACAAACTGAAACAGTTTCATACATTTAAGACACAATGGCAAAAAAGTTTTTGATTGATTTGTATGCGTCCGACTTGGTTATTAGTATTTTAACATGTTTTTTTTATAATTGTGTTAGTGAGACATTAAATATCTTAGATGTAATTAATATTTAGAAGGTCCGATGTGACAGTTAATTAATAGTTAAATCGGTCTTTTCAAATTTTCGGTGACATATGATTAAAATTGAATTTTTTTTAAACGTTAGAGTTAATTTTGGACCATTTCATATATAAAGTTAAATTTGTTTTTCACTGAAAACATTAAGATCAAATTTGATAAATCAAAACAAAATTATATCCATAACTTTTAAATAAAACATTTCTAACACTTTCTCTATAATAAAACTTCTCTCTCCAAAAGAATATAGAAGAGAATACAAGAAAATTTTAAATAAAACGAGTAAGAGAATCAACTTAAAAATCTGAACTAAAAAGAAAAAAATACTATAATTAAATTGTACTCTTTATATCCATAAACCCTAAGTAAAACATTTTAACTTTTTCTTAAAAAAAAATAAAATAAAACATTTTAACCGTTTCCTAACTATAAACTCAACCTCTAATAAGATAATTAATTTTGCACTATTTCATATATTATAATTAAAGACATGTTTGATTCAGCTGTTAGCTTACAGTTGTTACAGTTACCAGTTACAATAGGTTGTTTGCAGTTAGCTAGCAGCTATTTGCTGTTAGCTAATTGGTAATTATTGTTTGGTAAATTTATAAAGAGTTGTTGCTGTTAATATATGAAACGGCGAAAATGCCCATTATTTAACAATATAAAATAATGACATAAATAAACATGTTGTACGAATATTGATAAAAATAACCTAAATAATAGATGTGGCATTTTCGGAACCACCCTATTTAGGGGGAAAATCTCATCTTTTTTTAATGCAACCATAATGAAAACAAACATTGCTTTTGAATTTCATGAAACCATTGTATATTTTATCAAAGCGGATTACTGGAAATTTGATAAAACCATGGTATATTTTATCTTGTCTTATGGTATATTTTATCAAAGGCAAATGTATATTTCGTTAGGATGAAAATAAAGAAGGGTTCTATATGTCAGGTTCTATATTTTGTCTTGTCTCATGGTATATTTTTTTTTTCATTTTTTTTCGGATTAAGTCTCTAAATTTTAGTTTTTACACGTATTGCGTCTCATTGACGGCTAGATCTGTTCATGAGCTCATTGGCCCGTCCAAGCCCCACCTCTAATTGATTAGGCTTGAATATGTATATTTGAAAATTTGTCCGGTCCGGTCCGGCGCGAGCCCGCTTAACCCCGCATATCAAGTGGACTGGGTTTGGAATTTGTGTCAAAAGCCCGAGCCCAACTCGGTCCAACCCGATCCATCTTTATATTATATATTTTATATATATATATATATATTTATTACATTTATTTAATATTTTATTACTTTGTTAATAGGTTTTTTAGTTATATAAAATTATTTTTATTAAGTTTTATTAATTATTGGAAATGTAGTTTATTGAGTTTCATAAATTAGGCAAATCCAAATCTGTTTATTTCATTGCATTTTATACCGCATGTTTAACTCTTCAATTATATGAACTACCTACTACTGAATCCATTTTGGGAGCAGCTCTTGAGAGACTGGCGCAAGTTAATATATCGTTGCACTAAATTTCAGGGGATTAGTTAATTTTTATTTATTTTAATTTAAAGTTTAATATTAATTTTAAATAATTATTTTAATATAAATACATATTAGTTGGGCCGCCTGTGTTGGGCTTGGAAATCAAGTTTTTTTACATTGGTTCAGTCCGGCCCGAGCTCAATGTAAATATAATACAGGCTGAGTTGGGCTTGGACACGATAGTTTAGTGCAAAACCCGACTAGACCCGGTCCAAACTGAACAAACCGAATTTAATTAAAAAATAAATATAATAATATATCGTTGCACTAAATTTCAGGGGATTAGTTAATTTTTATTTATTTTAATTTAAAGTTTAATATTAATTTTAAATAATTATTTTAATATAAATACATATTAGTTGGGCCGCCTGTGTTGGGCTTGGAAATCAATTTTTTTTACATTGGTCCAGTCCGGTCCGAGATCGATGTAAATATAATACAAGCTGAGTTGGGTTTGGACACGATAGTTTAGTGCAAAACCCGACTAGGCCCGGTCCAAACCGAACAAACCGAATTTAATTAAAAAATAAAAATAATAAATATAAACCACTATATTTCATCATTAAATTTACCTCAACAATAAAAAAAAAATTGAAATACTTTCAAAATATATTCATATTAACTTATTATCTCGATAACAATGAACAAAATTAAACTTGTAAATTCAAATATATATATATATATATATATATGAGATGGCTCTTGTGAGAACCCTTTTCTAGGTGAGAACTCACCTTAGGTGAGAACCACCCAAAACTACGTAGTTTTGGGTAAGGAAATTTAAAAAAAACATTGTTGTCTAGGGGGATTGAACCTGGGACCCTACATCTATACTCCACACTACTTAACACTAAACTAATTATCTTTCTTATGTATTATGTGTCGCACTGCTTAATATATTACGACCCTTTTAGCTTCCATTGTTTAATATTTGATGCATGCTCTTATTAATATCAATTAAATGTGCATAATAATAAATTATTAATAAAAAAAAAATATGCATAATATTGAATTATTAATAGAAAAAAAATGCAAAAACATGCTCTAATTTCTTATTTATTTAATTCCTCTATATTTTTGTAATTTATATTTTAAAATGTTAAGGACGATGTTCTAAATATTGTTACATATATTCTAAACTTTATAATTTGTGTTCTAAAAATTAAGTATAATGTTTAAAAAAATAGTAAATATATGGACCATTTTTACATTTGTTCTATAATATAATTTATGACACTCATATTCTAAATAACATAATGTATGTTCTAAAAAACATAACGCATGTTCTGAAGTTTATATTTTGTGTTCCAAAAATTAAGTATAATGTTCTAAAAAAATCAATAGATATCTCGATCGGTTTTTCATTTGTTCTATAATATTATTTGTAACTCATGTTCGAAAAAACATAACACGTGTTCTAAAAAACATAACGTATGTTCTAAAAAATATGTCGTACGTTCTAAACTTCATAGTTCGTGTTTTAAAAGTTAAAATATATGTTCTAACGTTTGTTTTAAAAAATATATAGTTTGTGTTCCAAAAATTAAGTATAATGTTCTAAAAAAATCAGTAGATATTTCGATCGTTTTTTCACTTGTTCTATAATATAATTTATAACTCATGTTCGAAAAAACATAACACGTGTTCTAAAAAACATAACGTATGTTCTAAAAAATATGTCGTACGTTCTAACTTCATAGTTCGTGTTTTAAAAGTTAAAATATATGTTATAACAGATGTTTTAAAAAATATATAGTTTGTGTTCTAAAAATTAAGTATAATGTTCTAAAAAATCAGTAGATATCTTGATCGTTTTTTCATTTGTTCTATAATATAATTTATAACTCATGTTCGAAAAAACATAACACATGTTCTAAAAAACATAACGTATGTTCTAAAAAATATGTCGTACGTTCTAAACTTCATAGTTCGTGTTTTAAAACTTAAAATATATGTCCTAACGTATGTTTTAAAAAATATATTTTCCTATGTAACATAAATTACAAAAATATAAAGGAATTAAATAAATAAGAAATTAGAGCATGTTCTTGGATTTTTTTTTTATTAATAATTCATTATTACGCACATTTCTCTTTTTTCTATTAATAATTCATTATTATGCACATTTCCTTTTTTCTATTAATAATTCATTATTATGCATATTTAATCGATATTAATAAGTGCATGCGTCAAATATTAAACAAAAAAACAATAGAAGCTAAAAGGGAGATGGTATATTAATCAGCGCGCGAAATAATATACAAAAAGAGCAATTGGCTCAGTGGTAAACAACATGGAGTGTAGATGGATAGGTCCTAGGTTTGAACCCCCTAATAAGCAGTAGTATTTTTTCTTAATTTTCCTACTTAAAACTACGTAGTTTTGGGTGGTTCTCACCTAAGGTGAGTTCTCACTTAGGGGAGGGTTCTCACTTGATCCCTCCCATATATATATATATATATAGGAGAGATTAGGTGTGACACATTGCTCGCTTTTTAGTAATTGTGTAAAAAACGGAGGGGTATATTTGTAATTTTACGCGCTTAGTATAAATAGTTATTAAGTTAGGGGTATATTTGTAATCTCTTATATTTCTCTCATTCTTTCTTCTTCGGTGATTCTCTGATATTTCTCTCATTTTTTCCGGTTGCGCCGTTTCATTTCCGATCGTGTTTTTGTTAAGTTTTTGGTTGGATTTCTTTGTTTCGTCTCGCATTTTGTGTTTGTTGGAAGATATCGGTGAGTTCCTGTATGTTTTTGTTTTTGTTTTGATCGTTTTTATGTTTTTATGTTTGTTCATTTCCCTTCGTTTTTTTTTGTTGAATGTTTATGGCTCTGATTTCCTATATTTTTTTCTTTATCGGTAGGTTCGGCTCTCTGTTTGTGTATTTTTGAAGTTATCGGTGAGTTCCTCTGTGTTTTCTTTGTTCATTTTAGATTTTGTGTTATGCATGTTCTTCGTTTTTTTGTTTATATGTTTTGTTTAGGTTTTGTATTTTGTATTTGTTTTGTTTGTTGTTTTTTAGGGTTTCAACGACATTTTATTGTGTTTTTTCATTCTTTACGTCTATCATTTGTTAGTTTTGTGACTTGTATATATGTTTTTTGTTGTTTTTCAGTATATATCAGAATGTCAAAAGCTACTTCTAGTAGGGAAGATAGTTTGCCTGAGCATGTTATTAATCCTGCGTTGCTTCGTGCTATAAACTCTGATTATATGGAGGTTGATGACGACATGTACTATTTTATGTTTTTATGGAACAATATATGCATTCTTTATGAACAATATATGTATTCGTTTGGAACAATGTATGTTTTTGTATGGAACTATATATGTATTCGTTTCGAACAATATATGTATTCGTTTGGAACAATATATGTATTCGTTTGGAACATTTTATAAGTTCGTTTGTAACTATATATGTATTTTGTTGATCTAGTATTGTTGTTAATTTTGTTATTTTTTATGTTTCAAGGGTCTCTGAAAAGAATAGTGAAGAAGGAAGTAAACAGAGATTTGTGAAGAAATCTCATGCTTTGAAGAAAAAGTCATCAAATATTGGTGTTCCTGTTGATGAAAGTTCTTCTGATGCTCTGAAGGATGTAGAAAGTTGTTCTGATGCTGATGAAAGTTCTTCTGATGATCGTGATAATATGAATGATCCTGATTTTGTTATCAGTGCGAGTACACCATCTGAAGAACAAGCAGATTATGAATATGTTGTTTCTGGTTGTGTTGGAAAGAAAAGAAAAGTTGGAGTTAATTTGAAGGGAGATGGTTCTTCTAGGTTGAAGATGAAGAAGGTTGAGGTTGTGAAAGTATCTGGTGGTTCTAGATTGAAAAGGAATAAAGTTGAGATTGTGAAAGGAGTTGGTTCTCCTAGATCTGTGAACCGTGATTGTGGAAGAAGGATTGTGAAGAAGGATAGTTGCTATTCTGTTATGGAGCAAGATTTATCTGGTGTAGTAGTGAATCAGAGGGTGCGTCCAACATCATTTATTAAGTTTGTTAAAACTATGCCAGAGACACACAAAGCTGCCATTAGGAAGATAGGGTTTGGTGGTTTTTTGTGTCTGGATATTGGGAAGCTTAATGGAATTTTTTGTGGCAAGGTTGTGGATTCTGTTGATCCTGACAGATGCTGTTTTATTCTTCCTTGTAATGACCGGGTTGATTTGAGTGAAGAGGATTTCCATTGTGTTTATGGCCTGCCATGTGGAGGAAAGGAAATTAAGGAAGCGGATAGTAACAGTGGGGATAGTTGGTGTAATTTTTTAAACACTTGGAGGAAGTCTTTTGGTCTAAGTAGTGGCAGTCCTAAGGATAAAGATGTGCTTTGTAGGCTGAAAAATCTGTTGGAAGTGGATGTTTGTGATGAGTTCATTTGGAACTTCATTGTTATTGTTGTTAATTCTTGCATTCGTTCAAACAAGAATAGGGTGTTGTACAATAAGTTTTTATTCAGTTGCATGAATGTGAATGAAATTTCGAAGTTAGATTGGTGCCGGTTTAGTTTTAAGCATCTTATAGATTCTGTTCGTTCTTTCAAGAACGATTCTAATCCATATTTTTTCACATGCGCTCTTCCATTTATACTGGTAATTGTTTTAATATGTTGGAATTTATTTTGAATAATTTATGTATTTGCTTATAATTTGTTTTTCTCATTTTTTTATTGTAGATATGTTATTTTGATCGTTTGCAACGTGGGGTTGATTTGAGGCCACATTCCTTTCCACTAACTTCTGTGTGGAATAATGTTCTAATCTCTGAAAGAATTAAGTTGGAAAAAGCCAGTGGTTTTGGCAAGGGAATTGTATTGAAGAGATTAGTGAAATCTGAAGCATAGGTAGAATGTGAAGACCCTAATGTTGAAGGTAAGAAGAAGAAGAAGAGAGAAGAAGAGAAGAAGAAGAGAGAAGAAGAGAAGAAGAAGAAGCATGTAGAAGAAGGAGAAGAAGAAGATACTCAAGAAGGAGTTTCTGGCTGTCCCAGTTACTTCATGGTATGCATCTGTGTTTTTCTTTTATATAGAAGTTTGTGTTTTGTTTTGATAAATTAGTAAATAGTGTTTTTATAAATGCAGGAATTCACTGTCAAGTTTAAATCAGTGGCTAGAAAGTTAGCTAATACTGTAACTGAGATGTTTATGTTGGTGGATGAAGCTGAAAATATGTTTGATGAGAATGACTTACCTGTATGGATGAATACATTTGTTGAAAACATTTTTACTAAGTACAGAGTTAGTAAGGAAGAGAGGATGAGCCAGCGTTCTGAGCGAATGCCAGCAAGTGAGCATTCGGGAAGATTATCTAATGAATCTGATGAGGATAATGAATTTTTTAATCTGCCTGGCTTTTGGGAAGAATATAATGCTGTTAATGAAGAATATAACAAGCAGGTACAGAGAAAGATAGCTGAAGGTTTAGAAAAAGAGAGAGGAGGAGCAGAGAAGGAGAAGAATAAGAAGAAGAAGAAGAAGAAGAGATGAGTAGTGAAAAAAGTTAGAGGGAAAGTAGGGTCATCTGAAGGTCTGAGGTTGAGAATAAAGATGAATTCTGCTCCTCAA
This sequence comes from Euphorbia lathyris, assembly GCF_963576675.1. Taxonomy (NCBI): domain Eukaryota; kingdom Viridiplantae; phylum Streptophyta; class Magnoliopsida; order Malpighiales; family Euphorbiaceae; genus Euphorbia; species Euphorbia lathyris. Next base: position 625,416 of record NC_088918.1, read on the forward strand.
TCTGAGTTGTTAAGCCAGTCTGTAGCTGATCAATCTGTTTCATCTGAAATATAATTTATTTATGTTTGAATAATTCATGTTTTTTGTTTTGGAACATGTCATTTATTATTTGTGGCTTAATTGATGTTTTTTTTTTGTTTGTAGGGCTGCTGATATAGTTTCTGGGGCTGGTCCTTTAGTTTGTGTAAATCAAGATGAAGGGGATGAGTTTGTTGATCCTGCTGATGAAATTGTGTAAGTTATTATTTTGTTGAACAAATATTTCAGTTTTTTGGAACCTTTCTTGTATATGTGTGGAACATTTTTATTTATTTATTTTTTTTGTTATATATTTGAGTTGTTTTATATTTTCACCAGTGATATCGATGATGCGATTGAGTCAGAGATGTCTGATTCTGATTCTGATGATGATATAGACTTGGAGTGTTTGCCTGGAGATGTTCCAGATGAATTTGCCGATATGTGTAGATGGGCTAACAATTATTTATGTAATGGGATGACAATTTTTACCACGTTTAAAGATTACATTTTTGGTCATCCGGTGAAAGCAGTTATATTGAGGAAGGATATTCGTGAATTGGCTGATCTAGCTCCAATAGGCTGTGGCCCAATTTTGTATTACATGAGGTATTTTTTTTTTATCTATAATTGCATGTTTGTATTAGTGGTTATATTGTTTTATTTTTTTGAATAGCATGTTTACTGTATATGTTTCATGTGTGTTTTCTACAGGCACCTTTATGATGTGATTGTGAATAATGATAGCTTGGATACCACCTTCTCCCTTGTTGATCCAAACATAATTAATCATTTTGAAAGAGTTCATGAGATTGGGGAGAAGATCAAGTTTTTGACAGAGAGATATGAACAGTCCGGCAACAAATGTTTGTATTTGATACCGCGAAACAAAGAGTATGCATTATTTGTCTATACTGATGATTTATTTTATTTATTTAATAATGTATTATAGTTTTACTAATGTGTTTGTTTTCTTCAGGTATCATTGGACTTTGACTGTCGTTGATCTTGAGCGGAAACGTGTTTTTCTTTTGGATCCATTGAAATCTCGTTTGGGCTTGGAAAATGATCAATGAAGATATGTTGTTGATGAGTATGTTTAATAATCAAATGCTCTTTTATAATGTATTTTATTTATTGAATGCAATAGTTTGACATATATATGAATTTGTTTTGCAGATCTATTATTTCTTTTTATCATGACAAGGTTTTGGTAAAATGGATTTGCCCTGTGGTACGTGTTTAATTTGTATGTATATTTGTGTATTTTTTTTATTGTTTTTAAGTTGTTTGTATTTTATTTTGCAGAATATTCCATCTTAGAAAGATACAAAAAGCTGTGTATTATGTAATGAAGTATATGGATGATATAGTGTCTGAGAAAGTGTTAAAAATTGACAATATTGTAAGTGTTTATTCTTTGAACAATTGGTGTTTTTTCTTTGAACAATTGGTGTTTATTTTTGGAACAATTTGTTTTAATATATGACATTTTGAAGTTATAGTTTTGATGCATGATTTTAATTGTGATATGTTTTTTAGTGGGATAAGTATGCTAGGAGGTCATCTTACGGTGTAGATGTGATGAATGAATTACGTCGAGATTTGGGAGATATTATTTTGAGATATGGTCTTGATAATGAAAATGGTGGAGGAGGTCGTGTAAGGAGAATTGTTAAGGAATCTAAGTACCTCCGTTCTCCTTTTATTTCTCGGTGTTAAGCCCAAAATATACCTAAAATATCATCAATAATTACATCAATATTGCTACTAATTTATACTATTTATAACTGTTTAGAAAGCTTTTACTCTCGAATATGTTTCTTTCTTGTAAGGTACATAAATATTTGGTAAAATCCAAATAGGAACGAAAATAGCTCGAAAACAGAAGAAAAACCCTACAAAAGGAGTCGAAGACGACAGAAATTAATAACGCCGAATCGAGGACGCGAACGAAAGCAGAAGAACTGAAAAACGTTCCGTTCCGCGACCGCGGCCCCCAAATTCACGGTCGCGACACGCGTTCCCCAGCCTTTCCTTCCTTCGTTTGAAGACCAATTGATGCTCCCCCATTCTCGGTACGAGCAGGAGTTTTCAGAAGCCTAGTTACACACTTTCGTTTTCGAAGAAACGCGATCGTTCGGGTGGATAAAGACGTCCTTTCGCAACGGACATGATCCTTCACAACGGACACGACACTTCAATCAAGACTCTTCAACATCTATAAATAAAGAGTTGATGGAGAGTTGAAGATATGTAGAAAAAAGAGATTAGTATAGAATTTATGTAGAAATTCCGAGTCAAGTGATTCAGAAGTTAGATTTCGATTCTGTAAAAAGCAATATGCTGTACACACATTGTTTATTCAATAATAACAAGTTTAGTAGCGTTTAGACATTGTTCCAGTTTAGTTTTCATTTTGGTAGTAGACCGACCCAGTCTCTATTACGAAAATTCAGCGAGAAGATTGAGTAAAGGATCCGCCCCTGAGCCTGACAAACTCTAAGGAAACCCAAGGAAAGGATTGACAACCCGTTCACTTGCAAGTCATCGAATGTTTCCATGCTCCATGTTCTCTGTAAACTTGTATAAATTTATATTTCATCTAATAAAGTCCGTTCTATTCGATAGATTTTTATGCAGCACTTATGGTAACCAATCCACTAAAGTGACTGCTGGTGTTTTCATTAAAATGTATTTAATTCAAAATCTTTACAAGGAAACTTTGTTGAACACTTAGGCAAATTATTATCTCAAAAGAGTTTTAATTTGATTAAGGGCAACTATCCCGAAAGGGTTTTGTCATGTTCAAAGCCAATTAATTAGAGGTTCCGTCATTTATTTCATCTTTATAATTCGTACAAAGTTTAAAGTTGTTTTCTTTGCTTAATGCAAACAAATACATCTGTTTACTTTTCTAAAAAGTACTAAACGTTCCTATCTTGCAAATTCATTCTTAAATCAGAATATTTTCTAACGTTTTCATAATCTAATCTAATTCTCATTCTAGCAATTTCAAAATGAGATTACTAAACTTCTGGACAATGGAATCATCTACCCTATTTCGGATAGTGAATGGGTTAGTCCAATCCATTGTGTACCTAAAAAGGGAGGCATAACAGTTGTAAGAAATGAAGAAGGTGAATTAATACCTACACGAACCACCACTGGTTGGAGGGTTTGTATAGATTATAGAAATTTAAATAAAGCAACTAGGAAATATCATTTTCCTCTTCCTTTCATTGATCAAATGATCGAAAGGATAGCTGGTCACGCTTTCTACTGTTTTCTAGATGGTTACTCCGGATTCTTTCAAATATACATTTACCCGGATGACCAAGATAAAACAACCTTCACGTGTCCTTACGGAACATTTGCATATAGGAGAATGCCCTTTGGTCTATGTAACGCACCTGCAACATTTCAATGTTGTATGATTGTGATTTTTAATGATTTCATTGAAGATATCATGGAAGTTTTTATGGACGATTTTTCAGTTTATGGAGATTCTTTTGATTCGTGCCTAGAAAACTTGGATAAAGTTTTGTCTAGGTGTGAAGAAACAAATTTGGTATTAAACTGGGAAAAATGTCATTTCATGGTTGACGAAGGAATTGTTTTAGGTCACAGAATATCTGAAAAAGGATTAGAAGTAGATAGAGCAAAAACCTCAGTAATAGAGAAATTACCCCCTCCAACTACTGTTAAGGGAGTAAGATCATTTTTAGGACATGCCGGTTTTTACAGAAGATTTATTAAGAATTTTTCTGTAATTTCCAAACCACTCACTAATCTACTCATGAAAGATTCCACCTTTGATTTTAATGAAGATTGCGTTAAAGCTTTCGAAACATTAAAAAGAGCTTTAGTCAGTGCACCTATTATTGCTAAACCCGATTGGGATTTACCATTTGAAATTATGTGTGATGCAAGTGACTTAGCTTTCGGATGTGTTTTAGGACAAATGAAGGATAAGAAACTTCATGTCATTTATTATGCCAGTCACACACTTTCCGGTGCACAATTAAACTACACCACAACTGAGAAAGAAATGTTAGCTGTAGTTTTTGCGTGTGATAAGTTTAGGTCATACTTGTTAGGTTCGAAAGTTATTATTTACACTGATCATGCAACATTAAGATATTTATTTGCTAAAAAGGATGCAAAACTACGTCTAATTAGATGGGTTTTATTGTTACAAGAATTTGATATAGAAATAAAAGACAAAAAGGGAGTAGAAAACCTTGTCGCCGATCATCTATCGAGACTTGAAGATGAGAACGGTCCCATAGGTGAAACTAACGGTATACGAGATGATTTCCCTGATGAACATCTCTATCAAATGAAAAGCGTCATGTCACCATGGTATGCAGATATTGCTAATTATCTTGCAGCCAATATTGTTCCGGAAGGATTAAATTTCCAACAAAAGAAGAAATTTTTCTTCGACATTAAACAGTATTTTTGGGAAGATCCTTTCTTGTTCAAGACTTGTGGTGACGGGATAATTAGGAGATGCGTTGGTGAAAATGAATATGAATCCATAATGTCGGAATGCCATTCTAGCTCTTATGGAGGACATAATGGAGCTAACAAGACAACAGCTAGAATATTTGAATGTGGTTTCTTTTGGCCTACGCTGTTTAAAGACGTCCGTTCATTTATTACTCGTTGTGATAAGTGCCAAAGAACAGGAAATCTAGGAAGGAAAGATGAGATGCCCCTCACTACCATATTAGAGGTTGAAGTCTTCGATATGTGGGGAATAGATTTCATGGGACCTTTTCCCCCTTCTTTTGGTAAAACTTACATATTAGTTGCCGTTGATTATGTTTCAAAGTGGGTTGAAGCAATTGCAACCCCGACGAGCGATTCTAAAGTTGTCATTAATTTTCTTGACGATATATTTTGTAGATTTGGTTGTCCAAGAGTCATCATTAGTGATGGTGGTACTCATTTTATAAACCAAAGTTTTAAAACGCTTATGAAAAAATATGGAGTACGCCACCGCGTATCAACGCCATACCATCCTCAGTCAAATGGTCAGGCGGAGATATCAAATAGAGAACTCAAATGGATTCTAGAGAAAACGGTTTCATCCTCAAGAAAAGATTGGTCTTGTAAACTAAATAATGCGTTATGGGCATACCGTACTGCATTTAAAACACCAATAGGAATGACTCCATACCGTTTAGTGTATGGGAAGGCATGTCATTTGCCAGTCAAATTAGAACATAAAGTCTATTGGGCTATTAAGGAACTTAACTTTGATTTACGACAAGCAGGTAAGAAACGTTTGCTCGACTTAAACGAGTTAGATGAGTTACGCCATCTATCTTACGAAAATGCAAAGATTTATAAAGAAAAAGTGAAAAAATGGCACGATGCCAAAATTAAAGTAAAACACTTTAAAGTTGGGGATAAAGTGCTGTTATTTAATTCACGACTTCGTTTATTTCCAGGAAAACTTAAGTCCAGATGGATAGGACCATATTTAGTCATCAAAACATTCGATTATGGTTCTTTAGAACTGGAAGGTCCTAACGGAAATCGTTTCAAAGTTAATGGTAATCGATGTAAAATCTATTACGAAAATATTTCACAAATAGAAATTCCGTTCGTAACAAGATTTTCTGACGTTTAAATTACTCAGTTTTTCGATCACAGTTTATTTTGTTTTATTTCTTTTTATATTTTTGTTTATTTTATTTTTATTTTATTTTATCTTATTTTATTTTTATTTTTATTTTATTTTATTTTTTCAAATGCCATTTTTTGTGATTAGATGACTTTATGTTATGATTTCTATGCATAAAATATGTTTATTTCATGATTTTAGATTTAATTTAAGGAAATTAGAATGAAATTGAAGTTTCAGGCAATTCTCTGCCGAGAATTTGGAATTCTCTACCGAGAATTTGGAATTCTCTACCGAGAATTCTATTTTTCAGACTTGTCCAAATAGGTTAGATTTTCTCTTAACTTACCGAGAATCATAAATTCTCTACCGTGAATCAGGACATAGCTTACGACGCCTGATTTCCGTAAGGAAATCAGTAGGTCGCGACCGCGAATTTAGAATTCTCGGTCACGACACGCGTAATTCCTGCACCTTTAAAGTCTGAAACATCCTAACCCTTTCGACAAACCTCTTGACAAATGAAACCTTAAGTTTCTTCGTTCCCGAAAGCTGTCATTTTATACCTTTTCATGATTAAAACAACACCTCCTTTCATCTAAAACTCTTATAAATTAGTCCTAGAGGATTCAATTTCTGTTACAATTCTTTTCATCTTTATCAGACCTCTGATTTCTTCAAAGCACCATTTAGTAACAGAAACTTTTTTTCCTTCAAACCAACACCATGCCTATCAAATACAAACCTTCAAGGCACAATGCTGCCTCAAGCAATAAACGCCCAGACTTATCCAAATGATATGGGGCGCCCTTTCCTATCTTCAATCACGATGAAGGTAGGCGTTATTGGAATCTCCGTTACAAATTCTTCACCGGAATGTTGTATATGGATGAATTTCTTAACATCCAATTAGGCATTACTGATGACATGAGCCGCTATATGGAACGCCTAGGGTGGACAAAATTCGCCCAAATGCGATTTCCAATAATAGGCGACTGGATACTCGAATTCTTCTGTACCGTAGGTTTCACTAATAAACGACGAGTACGTCTCAGTTTTCGTCGAGAAGGCGAAATATTTACTTTCGGCTATCCTAAGTTGCATGCTTGGTTTGGTTTTCCCCCGAGGGATACAATCAAGTGTCATCCTGGAAGAGACATGACGTCCACGGATGTTTGGAGAATGCTCACCAGTTTCTGGCGATTCAATTCAAAACTCGCCTATAATCACTCCTTTCGCTCCAACTCCATGCTGTATTTGCACAAATTCCTGTGTCACAGTTTATTCGGGCGCACATTCAGTAGTGTGGTCCGTGACACAGATCTTTATGTCCTTGGAGATATATTCCAGGGAAATGCAGTAGATTCTTCAAAGATTCTGATGGAGGGTCTTGTCGCCGCTTCTCGATCCAAGGATAAGAAGATTGGGTTCGGTAATATAATCTGTGGAATAATTCTCGGTACCAAGGGTACAATTGATGTTCCCTGGAGTGATGTTGAATTCTTCCCGACGATAGACTATGAATTTCTCGAGCACGAAGGACTTGTGAAACGTGTCTTTCGCGTAGGGCCTCACTTTCTGTCTGCACCGGAACGTGAAACTTTCGTGCAGTTTCAAATTGATCGTATTAAGGCTAGAAATATCCCGCTTGAACGGGATGAATATATAGAATAGTTAGGTTTATAAGTTTTATTTTTGTAAATATTTGTGTATTTTGTGTTCATTCTTTGTTTTTCTACTTTGTTTTATTCAATAAAGTTTCTATTTCATTTTAGTTCATTTATTAATTTTACAAAGGTTAGATATATGATTGTTCTATTTCTTATATAATCATGGTTAAATCTATATATAATCCATAATGTTGAACAATCATGGTTTTCTTAATAAACACATATATTCACACATAATCCAATTTCACAAACTTCATTCATTGAGTTTAAAACATTAATTCATTCAATTGATTAAATTCATATAATTAATATATATTTATATGCACTTATTATGCACTTAATATGATTCTCTTAACTTATATGCATAAATAAACATTTTAGTTTTATTAATTCTTTATAAACCAATTTATTACACTTTAATTCAATTTATTAAGGTTAAACCTTTGGTTTTCCTTGCAATTAATGTCATTTATTTTAGTTTTTAAGTGCAGGGACACTTTATATTAAGTTCAGGAACCAAATCATCAACAAAATTGCACAAACCATGTCAATAGGCACCCAAATAGGCCATTTTGACCAATTCTCTATCGAGAATTAATAATTCTCGGTATGAGCAGCAACAACGGACGAATTTCAGGGGCAAAATTCCCTGAAAATTGCGTGTCGCGGCCGCGGCCGCGGCATTGCTATTCGCGGTCGCGACACGTGTGATATATGCCCTTTTGATTCCGATTTTGCCAATATTTTTGCCTATTCCTATTCCTATTCTACCTATACATTCACCTAATCAACCTATATAACCCTACCTCTTACACAAACCTCACATCACCTCTATTTTTACCCAATCCCTTACTCCAAACTCTTCCCCAAAAACCTACTTTTACTCTTCCCAATTTATTCACTCCAATTTCTATCCTCTTTTCTATTTCAATCACTTCCAATTCAAACCCCCAAACTCATCTTCAAGCTTTACTCTTTCTCTCAATTCCTTTTTCTTCTTCTTCTTCTTCTCAAACCCTAAACACACTAAACACCATCACCATGGTTAGGACTAAGCGTGTTGGTAACAAGCCCGCTGTTACGGAAGCTAACCGCCTTCGGGTTCAATGTGGAGCTTATTTTGACATCGCTTCGGAGGAGGAAGTTGTTCGTTTCAAACATTTTTCACAAGCCGACCGCCAATTTGTGGATATGCACTTCTTAGACTTCCATTCGGTAAGAACATTGAATTTCTCTACTCGAATTGATGCTTTTATTGAGGCGTTAGGTTGGCAAGAATTCGTTAATATGCGTTTTCCGCGTATTAATGAATATGTGGTGGAATTTTTGGTCACCTTGAAAATGAACAAGAAGAAAACCTCAATCTCTTTTCGTAATAATGGTATCACATATACCATTGATTATGATGCAATGGGAAATATGTTCGGTTTCCCTACTTCTGACTTTTATGATAAGCCTAAAGATTTTGATAATGATGCTGTTTGGCAAACTCTTTCGGACTAAGACTATTTTAATTCCAAAAACACTTCAAGCAAGTTGATTAAGGACAATTGTGTGTTCTTCTTTCACAAATTTTTGAGTTTCTCCTTGTTTGGTCGTGTGGAGAGTTCAAAGGTTCAGGTTCGGGATTTGTATGTTTTGGATAGTTTGTTTAAAGGCTTGAGGATTGATAGCATTGGTATGTTGTTTGATAATTTGTTCCGAGCTTCGAGGGCTACTACCATTCAGATCCCTCTTTGTAATTTTATTACCGCTATTGTGTTGGGAGCTCGGGGTGAATTGGCTGATTTTGACATGTCCACCTACCGTGGGTATGTTCCACTCTTGGATATCGCGGCTCTTGAGCGAGCTCATTTATTGCTTCCGCAAGGTCCCCCCGTCTTTATTTCATATGCCTCTCGTATTGCCCACCTTCGTGGCACTATGGGTGGTGGCGCTTCAAGTTCTCAATTTGTAGGTACTGAAGGCGGCGGAGAGGCGGAAGGAGCGGAAGATGAACCCCAAGCTCAACCACAACCCCAAGCACCTCAAGCGGATGATCCGGTGGATTTGCGGAGGATTTTGGACCAAATCAATTCCAACAATCGTCAAATGAACTTAAGAATTGATGATTTGGTAGAAAATAATATGGTGATGAATGACAACCTCAACCTTTTGAGGCGTGAGCATAGATCGACTCGGCATCGGATGCTTTCCTTTTTCCGATGCCGAAATGTGGAGACTTCACCTACACCTCCGAATTCCCCGCCTCGAGAATAGGTTGTTTTCTTTATTTTATTGGTACAATTTTAATTTTCCTATGTTTGGTACAATTTTCTATTTTTAATTTAATGTTGAATGTTTCATTTGCTACAATTTAAATCTTTGTTTCGTATGCCTTATTTCGTATTTATTTTTTATGTTTTCTCCATTTTTGCACCAATGAGGACATGGTCCAATTTAAGTGTGGGAGGAGATATACATATATCATTTCCATATATACGAATAAATGCTACGAAAATATTATTTTGCAAAACGAATAAATGCAACGAATAAATGCAACACATTTTATTTTTCAAACACTAATATATTGCAACACATTTTCATATGTTTATAAATTAACCATAAGTTAATATGATTATTTGTTTAGGTTATCATTATTGTTAGAAATAATATTTCTATACGGGTAATATTTTTCAAAAAAAATTTCACAAATCTCCGATACGATTTTAAGTAAAATTGTCTCGAGTGAATGTATTTTATTTCAAAAATTCTTTATTTCAATCTCTATTTTATATCATGCAATTCATGATACAATAAACCTTATTTTAAATTTTCAATTAGGTTTATAGGCATTAAATTGAACTAACAATTTTAGCTCGGTTTGATTTCGTCTTACATTAACACCAATTGAAGTTTTTAAGGAAACTTTAGCCATAATACATGTTGAATTTTAAGTCAATATAGGATGAATGTGCTACTTTCTTTTTCCCAATTTTAATTTAATTCATATTAATTAATCAATTAGTTAAATTCTTAACTTTTGGCCACGATTGAGACCAACCTTATCACAATCGAGGTATGAAAGGGAAGAATAATTAAGTACCGTTTACTTTTGGCCACGGTTGCGACCACCCTTATCACAATCGAGGTATGGAAGGAACGTTTAAAGCAAAAAAAAAATTTATAAGCGTGTATAAGTTTAAAGTAACGATTGCGTCCACCCATGGCATGGTCGGTACCTCTTAAGCAAACACAAAGCAATAAAATACATATAAGGTTACGATCAAGACCACCCTTATCTCGGGCGTAACTAAGCAAATTATTAATCCTAAGTACTTATTTAAATATATAATATATCTCATATATTAGTTTTTAGGTTTGGGAAAGGAAATTTTGTGCTTTGAAATGCCTTGAGACAAAAGACTCAATAACATGCGTGCTTACATTGTCCCGAATGCTTCAATTCAAAATTAAAAATACAAGATGAATGATATATCGTATATTATACTAAGTTAGTTTGATATTTTGCGTATAAATTTGCCATGCGAAGTTAGTCTTTTCGGCTTAACTGATTCAAAAGGTAATACCAAGATGTATGTTTTATTTTCATAAAGAGATTAGTTAAAAAATAAATTCAGTGAAATTTTGCTCGGGACTAGCAAAAGATTAAGTGTGGAGATTTGTTAAGCCCAAAATATACCTAAAATATCATCAATAATTACATCAATATTGCTACTAATTTATACTATTTATAACTGTTTAGAAAGCTTTTACTCTCGAATATGTTTCTTTCTTGTAAGGTACATAAATATTTGGTAAAATCCAAATAGGAACGAAAAGAGCTCGAAAACAGAAGAAAAACCCTACAAAAGGAGTCGAAGACGACAGAAATTAATAACGCCGAATCGAGGACGCGAACGAAAGCAGAAGGACCGAAAAACGTTCCGTGCCGCGACCGCGGCCCCCAAATTCACGGTCGCGACACGCGTTCCCCAGCTTTTCCTTCCTTCGTTTGAAGACCAATTGATACTCCCCCATTCTCGATAGAGAATTTAATATTCTCGGTACGAGCAGGAGTTTTCAGAAGCCTAGTTACACACTTTCGTTTTCGACGAAACGCGATCGTTCGGGTGGATAAAGACGTCCTTTCACAACAGACACGATCCTTCACAACGGACACGACACTTCAATCAAGACTCTTCAACATCTATAATTAAAGAGTTGATGGAGAGTTGAAGATATGTAGAAAAAAGAGATTAGTATAGAATTTATGCAGAAATTCCGAGTCAAGTGATTCAGAAGTTAGATTTCGATTCTGTAAAAAGAAATATGTTGTACACACATTGTTTATTCAATAATAACAAGTTTAGTAGCGTTTAGACATTGTTCCAGTTTAGTTTTCATTTTGGTAGTAGACCGACCCAGTCTCTATTACGAAGATTCAGCGAGAAGATTGAGTAGAGGATCCGCCCCTGAGCCTGACAAACTCTAACGAAACCCAAGGAAAGGATTGACAACCCGTTCACTTGCAAGTCGTCGAATGTTTCCATGCTCCATGTTCTCTGTAAACTTGTATCAATTTATATTTCATCTAATAAAGTCCGTTCTATTCGATAGATTTTTATGCAGCACTTATGGTAACCAATCCACTAAAGTGACTGCTGGTGTTTTCACTAAAACGTATTTAATTCAAAATCTTTACAAGGAAACTTTGTTGAACACTTAGGAAAATTATTATCTCGAAAGAGTTTTAATTTGACTAAGGGCAACTATCCCGAAAGGGTTTTGTCATGTTCAAAGCCAATTAATTAGAGGTTCCGTCATTTATTTCATCTTTATAATTCGTATAAAGTTTAAAGTTGTTTTCTTTGCTTAATGCAAACAAATACATCTGTTTACTTTTCTAAAAAGTACTAAACATTCCTATCTTGCAAATTCATTCTTAAATCAGAATATTTTCTAACGTTTTCATAATCTAATCTAATTCTCATTCTAGCAATTTCAAAACCAAAACCGATTAAACGATTTTTCCATATTATAAACCTAAAAGTAAATTTAACCGATTATAAATAAGTTTTGTTAGAAAAACGTTCCCTGTGGGATCGATATCTTTTATTACTACAAGCGTATACCGTGCATTTGCGGAAATCGCTCAACACTCGGCATCCAAAGTTGCTGGATAACATGGATAGTCGTAAAAGGAGGATTGTTGAATTTGCACTGAGTCCTGGTTTAAGCAGGTAAGAAGTTGAAGTTATGTTTGTTATATGAATTTATATGTTATTTTGGCATATACTGATAGTTTTTTTCCTTGTTTTGAAGTGATGTATTTTTCAGTGATGGACAAACCTTTATTGATAAACGGGAGATTTTATCAATGTCTGGTCATGATCATATTGTCAATAATATTGTGGATGCTTGGAGTTCAATTTTGAACACTGAAGAATTGAAGAAATATAATGGAAAACCGAAAAGATTTTTTTTCAGTACATATGCTTTTGTATGTTTACTAACTTTGTAAGTTTGTTTTTTGTTTTCATTCTGTAAATAATTGTTGTGCTAAATGTTGTTTTGATTATTTTGTAGAATCTTCTGTTTTCTAGAGCTAGTAGATCAAGAGAATATAATTTTAAGGAAAGGCTTCAGAATGAACTTTCTTTTTTCAAATTTAAAAACTTGGCTGATGTTGAATTGCTAAGTTTTATGGTGGAACAGCAGCTGTTGAATATTGTTAAATGTATTGAGATGCTAATGTTTTTTGGTGTTTATTAGGTGTTTTTCCCTGTTATTTCTCATGGACATTTTTATCTGATTGTTGTCAACAATCTTTCAAAGACTGTTGAAATATTGGATAATATGACACTCCCTCGCAAAATCAGTCGTGCTGAGAAGTATGATGATTGTCCAGAACAATTGGTATGTTGTAACTTGATTTACTTCATTCTTTGTTTTTTTTGTATGTGTGATAACATATTTTCTGATTTGTTTGTTGTAGTTAAAATCCTATGCTCATTTTGTTTTCAAAAATGATGCTTCTTCATTAAAACAAATGTGTGCATACAAAGTGCAAATCCTGAGGATGAAGTGGAGAAGCAATAATAACCACAATGATTGTGGTATTTTTTTTTTTGAAGCATATGGAAACATACATTGGTCAGAGTATGAAGGAGTGGAATATTGGATTGACAAAGAATTCTAAGGTATATGTTGTAAATTCTTTATGTAACAGTTTGTATTACTATTATTCTATTTTATTATATCATTTTTTTTGCAGGGAAAAAAGTTTAGAAAGCTTAGAATTCTTTATTGCTGGAGCATTCTTTTGAATCCAATAAATCAACTTATTGAAGAAATTGATGAGAAGTCAAAAGAATGGGTTGTTGGAGTTGGATTAAATTTAGAATAGCATATTTTGTATGTTAAATTTGTAAATATATTTTAGAATTTGTAAATATACTTTAGAATTTGTATATAAAATTTTATATTTAAAAAGGGTTTTCAAATTATGTTTGTTTATTCTTAACAGATGTCAATATATTCAATATTTAGCAGATATAATTCATTTGGAACAGACGTTACATTTAATTTGAACAAATGGTATATTCATTCGGAACAAACTATATAATTACATTGAACAAGTCGTACAATTTTGTAGAATTCATCCACAACCTTTTTTCAATACTCACAACCACTTAATGGTACATTAAGTTGGAACAAATGTTATAGTTATATTAAACAATTTGTACAATTTATGTATACTTTTGGATCAATATAAGAGCATATCCAATGGTTCATACTCACAACCACTTTATATATATCATCCATTTAATAAACATCATTTTATTAAACAAATTGTGTTGGAACATATTACTAATTATATTTGAATGGGAAATGATTTTAGATCACATTAAAGTAAATAAAAAGAATGTAACTATTTTTGATTGATCAATGTAATATTTATTCCGGAAAAACATATGTATTCTGATGGAATAATTCAGTTTATGGAATGGAACAAATGGTTCATTAATTCGGAACAAATGATATAGTTACATGGAACAAGTGGTACAATTTGGTAGAATTCAGTATACAACATTTTTCAATACTCACAACCACTTAATGGTACATTAAGTTGGAACAAATAATATAGTTATATTAAAGAATTTGTACAATTTATGTATACCTTTGGATCAATATAAGAGCATATCCAATGGTTCACACTCACAACCACCTTATATACATTAGTCATTTAATAAACATCATTTTATTAAACAAATTGTGTTGGAACATAGTACTAATTATGTTGGAATGGGAAATGAGTTTAGATCACATTAAAGTAAATAAAAAGAATGTAACTATTTCTGATGGAACAATGTAATATTTATTCCGGAACAACATATGTATTCAGATTGAACAATACAGTTCATGGAATGGAACATAGTATGTATACCGTTGGAAGAATATAAGAGTATATCCAATTGATCAGTAAGTTTGCTTTTGAGGATTCATCTTGTAAAATAGAAAATGAAATGATATAGTTACATTTTTTTCAGTAATAAGGGATCAATAAGTAATCACTGTTTGTTTGAATATAATTAATACATGGTATATGTTTCATTAAATTTTTAATTGTTAATAAAATGAATACAGATTTATTTTAATCTGATTTTAATTCATACCCTTTGCAATAATAAATAAATTAGGAAATAATTATTGATTCTGATACGAATAGTTTAAGAGACTGATTCACAGATTTATATAGGAAATAATACCAATAGTTTAAGAGACTGATTCACAGTTTTAATTTAGTTTGCATTTAATAAATATTTTCATATACATAATAATCTTAATACTGTTGAGATTCCCAATATACATTTATTTTGAATGAAAAGCCGTGTTTCATTGCAGGAAAAGTAGAATTTGAAGAGTCTAAATTAATAAAAGCTTCTGAGTTTCCCAATAGATAATCATTTGAATGAAAGAAAGCGTGTTTGATAGTATGAAGTTGAAGAGACTAAATTAAATTCTATAAATAGTATTGCTCTCTTTATTGATCGTATTTTTTTAGTAGAAGTTGAATTGGATCAAAGATGTCAGGAAGCAGTTTGAGTTCATCTAAGAGAACGAGGTCTTCTTCTCCTGTTCAACCTTTAGTACGTAATGAACGGAGTGAAATTCCTGATGAGCTATTTAAAGTTATTGAAGATATGGAGGAAACTTTTATGGAAGGGGATATTGACGACATCATAAAGAAGCTGAAGGGCATGAAGGCTTTCATGTCTTTATTTTGTGACTCAATGATGTCTTTCATTGAGAAAGGAATGGAGGAGAAAGTGGAGTTGAAGGAGGAGCTGGAGGAAGTGAAGATGAATCTGAAGGACCAGATTAAGAAATATAACAATGATGTTATGGGTCCTGATAATGATTTTATTTAATGTTTTTTTTTAATTGTGAACAATTGTTTTTATTTTTATGTTTTTATGTTTTTTATGTTTATGTTTGTATGTTTTTTTTATTTAATGATATATTTTTTTTGTTATGTTTTTTATACTGCTATATATTATTGATGTTCATATATTGTTAGTGTAAAGATATGTTGTTTGAAATTAACACACAGGTTCAGTACGTAAAGCAGATAGTGATATTTCTGATGAACTTTTTAAGGTCATTGTTGATATGGAGGAAATGTTTATGGAGGGGAACGTTGATTGCATCATGGTGAAGCTGAAGGGCATAAACGCTTTTATGTCTTTATTTTGTGTGTCCGTGATGTGTTTCATTGTGAAACGAGTGTAGAAGAAAGTGGATTTGAAGGAGAAGCTGAAGGAAGTGAAGAAGTATCTGAAACGCAAGACTGAGCAATATAACAATGATGTTTTAGGTTGCAATAATGATCTTATTTGATCTTTGTAAGAAATGTATTATCAAGACATATAATAACAAGTTGTTCCAAAAAAAAATCACAGGTTTCAATGTGAAGTCAAATAACAAAATATACTATTAGAGGAAAGAAAGTTTAGATATAGGGATTTTACCTTATCTCTTTACTTTTTCTGGGCAGTTTCTAATGTCATGGTTGCACAATTGGTGACATCCTTTGCATATCCTTTGTTTTTTCTGTGATTGTTCAATTGCTTTCTCTTTTTCTCCCTTCAATCTTTTCTCACTGTTTGTAAGCTGAATCCTAGTTCCTTTGTTTTTAGAAATTTTAGGTTCTTTGATTAGAACTTCAGAGGGCCGACTTGTTCCAACCAACATCTCTATGTCTTGAATTTTAGTAGAATTGTTGATGTTCTTTCTTTTCTTTGCTTCCAGCTCTATCCTCAATGATTGAATGTTTCTTGTGAGATTATTTAGGTCCTTTTCATCCCCTTCAGCCAAACACACAATCATGTGAATCTCACTCCATAAGTTATTCAACATTATTTTCTTTCCCATTGTTCTAGCACATTCTTCTATAACATTATTTTGCAATGTTATCTCTGGTAATATTTTCCATCTGTTTAGCACATACTGGTCAGGAATTTTTTACAGCATCCTATCTTTCCATACGAGTACCATATGTCTACAGGGAATTCCTGCTCTATTCAACATCTTGCACAAACATGTTGTGTCATTGTTGTCTGTATTATAAACAACCTGATATGTTGTTTTTTTACCTTTTTCCCTTACAGTGATTCTGCATTTCACAGTGTGTTTCTGTATATCATCAACGCCACATTTAAATGAAGCATCTATCACTTGTTTTTGAAATTCATAGAAGATTGTTCTTGTAAATACTTCTGATCCATATGCTTTTCGATAGGAATTGGTGTTTGAGTCATAGGTATTGAGTGTTTAGAATCATTGTCATTTTTTCCTTGTGCATGTCTTTGTGCTTCCATTGCACCCTCAAACCGGATGAGGAATTCAATGAGAGTTAAATGACTTTTTGTGAAAGAAGTGAAGAAGTGATTTTCACTTTTTGACCTTGATGTTGTTCTCATTAAGCCCGCTAGGAATGAGTCTCTGAAATAAGCAGGAATCCATGTTGATCTTATATCATACATGTGTTTCAGCCATCCATGTTCTTGTAAATTGAATTCCAAAATAATTTCCATCCATTTTTGTTCAAACTCTTCTGGTTCCAATTCTACACTCCACACGCAAGAATTTATCTTTGTGATAAAATCTGTTTCTTACATTATTTGTCTTCCTGTATTTGTAAGAAAAGAGTTTAGAATAAAATTAATGTATGCGTATTGAACAACACATATATCATTTTGGAACATTTTATGTATTCGTATGGAACAACACATGTATTATGTTGGAACATTGTATTTATTGAATGAGACAATAGAAAATAAATAGCATAGAATTATTTTTCGTACCTATTTTGTCTGACATCTTCTTCATAATGTGCCACATGCAAAATCTGTGTTCTGTTTTTTTAAAAACATTTTTTATTGCAACTATCATTGTTGGATCTTGGTCTGTTATCAAGCAAGTCGGCTCATTGTTGTCCATTGCTTTCAGAAATGTTTTAAAAACCCACTCAAATGATGCAATATCTTCGTTAGCCACGAAACAAGATGCAAATGTAATACATTTTTTGTGGTTGTCAACCCCAGTAAATGGTCCAAATATCATATTATACTTGTTCATTGTAACATAAAAATAAGTTTTCTGTTTGAAGAACATGACACAATTTTTGTGTTTCAAAATCAGTATATGAATGGCAGAAAGCAATAATTTTATGTCAAAGATTATTATGTAGTACCTGTTTGTGCTATATGTGGTGTCAAATGAGACCATATCACCATAAAGAGCGTAGTTTTTGATACATACATGGTCTGCCCATAAAGCTCTACAGAGTCTGCCTTCATGATCTACTTCAAATTCGAAAAATAATGCACTCCATAACTCCTTTTTTTTTCTGAAAATTATCTACAAATATTTGTGCATCTGAATCCTTAATATATGCTTTCAAGTCTCTCTGGAAGTTCTTAAAATCTATCTTCGATGCACCAATATTTTCATATCCTCCATAAAGTTCCTTTGCTTGTCTATAAGTTCTTAGAGGACCAACATTCATCTGTTCAACCAAATCAGAATTTATTTATTTTTAGATGAAATGAGTAAAATTCTATAAGTAAACAGAATATATTATTTATAATGCATAACTATTATGAAGAAGATTTTTTACCTTTGCATTATTAACTACCATCTTTTTGAGTAGAAGGTTCATGTTCCTGCCCTCTTTTTGATACTGTACACATCCTGGAGTGTATAGAAGATGATTATGATCTTCTTTAAACTGTGTCACTTCATAGTTTCCATTGTCGAAAAGTTTGATAATCATTTTAGCACTGCATCCTACGCGACTGAGTGTCCTTTTTCTGGTTTTTATATCACTGGATGTTGCTTTTCTTTTATGATATTTGTAACCTTCTTTATTGCATACAAAAAATTGTTCTTTTATAACACCTTGTTTCTTTCTTGAAGTTGATATCCTACTATTAAATCCAGCAGCACATGCATATGATTTGTAGAATTCTTGAGCTTTATTATAATTCTCAAATATCATTCCAAGAGCAGGTTTTAACTCATTTGAACAATTAGGAATCCATATTTTTGTTCCGTTAGGGCTGAGTCTTGTGATTACTTCTGGTGTGTAAGGTACAATTGCAGTAGAACAGTAACTAGGCGAAAGCAAATCTACAAAACATGTAAGAGAGTTGAGATTAGGACAAATATGTACTTTGAACAAATGGTACATTAGTTCGGAACAATTAGTATATCTAGTTTGAACAAATAATATATTAATATGGAACAAATGATATATTCACATGGAACAAGAATTACAATTTTTTAGAATTTACAGTACAGTTTTTGTTAATAATTAGTGTAAGAAAGCTATTATCAAGTCTGAGAATAAGTTTAGAACAACTATTATCAAGAAATCCATATATATCAGATAAATTTCAGATAAATCTATTATCAACAAATCCATATATATCAGATAAATGTAAAGTTTCAGATATAAGCAAAATACCTGGAGATGATGTTGTGGTCTGTGCCATATTGCACTGATTGTTGTCTTCAGATTCCATATTTTGGTGTTCGTATTCCATATTCAGATTGAATTATATGAATATAGATGAGAAATCGATCGATAATGTTGATGTCAAGAGAATCGATCAGTAATGTTGATAGTAGAAAATCGATCGATAATTCAACGGAGAAGAAAATCAAAGTTTAATCTCAGATTAGAAATCGATCGATGATCGTGAGAGAAGAAAATCGAGTGAGTTTGATTCGCGCGTTTTTCCTGTGAGGAACAGAGGAGAATTGACGCGTGTTTTTTGTTTGAATTTTATTGCCAAAACGACGTAGATTTGCATTGTCACACAATAAGCTTATTGTCACAACTTAAGCCCTTGTCACGCTGGATCTCACCCCTATATATATATAGAATATGTGTAATTCAGTGCGGTTCGGTTTCTTTTACATTTTTTTTAAACCGAACCAAATATCGAAATGCACAAAAAAAAATAAAACCGACGTCGAACCGAAGTGTGAAAAACCAAACCGAAAAACCGAATTCAATCGATTCGGTTCGGTATGCGGTTAAACCGCACCTATGCACACCCCTAGTATATATCTATAAATATAAATGAAAAGGTTAATTTTGTAAATGTCACCTCTTAAATGTAGGGGTAAGTACGGTTTGGTACAATTCGAGGATTTGAAAATCTCCAGAATTGTGTCTAATAAAATCAACTGTACAATTCGGTTCGGTCCTATTGAAAAAGTCAACAATTCAATCTGGTTCTGGATCTTTTTTTTTCAAAATTCAGACCGGTTCTAGAATCTCCAACATATTTACTCAGTAATATTAGGAATTTGAAAATATTCAGAATTGTACCTAATTAAGTCAACGGTACAATTTAATTCGGTTCTATAGAAAAGTCAACAGTTCAATCCAATTCTAAATATTCTTTTTCGAATATTCGATTCGGTTCAAGAATCTCCAAGATGAACGCTGAACCAAGTGTCCCATGATCACTCAAGTAAAAGTAAAAGTAAAAGTAAAAAACGGCGTTAATTGAATTTATTTCCTAGAAACCGCAGGTCATCCATGCACCCTTCCACCGAAACACTACGACTGTTTCGTTTCTTTTTTGACCGTGGCATAATGCACACTAAAATTACATCACAACGGTTGTCGTGGTCTCAAACTTTACTACACGTGTACAGTCTGGATTTACTGGATGGGTCCCACTCACACCAAAGACTCCTATATATACCCCTCCCTCGCCTTCTCTCTTCTCCATTTCTCTCTTCCCTCTTTCTCAATTTCTATCTCTCTGATCTCATTAATTTCAGAATTCAAAAATGGCTGGCTCATGCTTTTCTCTTTGTTTTATAATGCTGTTGATGGCCGGATCCTCCATCGCACAGTCGCCGTCTTCATCACCTGCTACATCGCCGCTTGCTACACCACCACCACCAGTATCTGCTCCTACTCCAACTCAAACTCCAGTTGTGAAACCACCGGTTTCTTCTCCTTCTCCATCGAGTACTGCTACTCCTCCTCCGGTGAATGCTCCGTCTCCGGCTACTGCTACTCCTCCTCCAGTGAATGCTCCATCTCCGGCTACTAATAACTCTCCTCCATCTCCTCCTCCTCCTCCTACAGCAGGTTCTACTTTTCCTTCTGTACTCCCGCCGTCTACAATGTTTGGCTCTCCATCAAATGCTCCTGCTCCAGCTGAAAACGCTGCCGTATTCAATAGATTTGCTATTTCTGGATCTCTAGCTATCGGTGTGCTCACCAGCCGTTTTGGTTTTATAGAGAGTATATTATTATCTGATATTGTTTCTGTTTTTATTTTCACCATTTATTTAACAATTCTTTTGTATTATTCACCATAGGAGGTGGCTAATATTATTTCATATCAGCAGCTTTATCAATATGCTTTATTTTTATTTATTTTTTACTGTTCAGTTTAAAAAAATTGTTTAATATTCTGTCATATGTGCTATTAATTTTACTTTTGAAAAACGGAAATGTATGTAAAGAGAATCCCTAATTTTGACATACTGAGTAACTTTATCTCTGAAATTTAAAATAGAGTAATTTTTAAGATAATAGTAAATGAGTAAAAAAAAAAGTAATTTACTTCTAATAACGGTATCAAATAACAAATATATTAATTAGGTGTTTGATTGTTTTCAATTGAAAATTTTGAGAATGATTGTTTTAAACGTTTTTATTTTTATTGATTTTTTTAAACATAAATATTGATTCTCCGGAATGAGGAATATTGATAATGTTTTTGGAACATCTGTAAACGCGAAATGAGGATGGGGATTCTTCGTAGGATGAGGATAGTTCCAGTTTAGCTCGTGGGGACGGGGATGGGGAATCCCCGACTTGTCGAGAACGAAGATGAGAAATGCATTCTCCGCCTCGTTCCATTTACATCCCTAATTACATTGAAAATTAATATCATTATTTTATAATAGCGTTTTATAATTTTATTTCTAACATTTTATATTTTAAATATAGTAAATTTTAAAAATGGTGTAATTTTACTTCCATTATTTTAATACAAATAATAAATTTATCTCTAAATTATCTCTCATATTGGACTTTAATGTTTACATTTAGACATAATTTGTTTTGTTGGATCTTTTTGTTATACTTTAATTTTATTAGGTATAAATTGGGGGAAATTTCAAATAAAACCTCTGTGGTTTCACTAATTTTCAGATAAATGATTGTGGTTTACTTTTTGTCAAAACGAGGACTGAGGTTTCACACTTTTAATAATGCTATTAAAACTATCTTTAATGACCTGAAAATGAAAATTTTCAAGAATTAAAGTTGTTCAATCACTACAAGAAAAATCGGTATCACCGACGCAATGACCGAGACAAGTATATGTGTAGGAAATACCGACGGAATACAGACACATAATTTCCATCGGAAATCACCAACACATTTTCCTACTCAATCCAATAATGTGTCGGTGATATGTGGCGGGATAATTTCGGCTCCGATTACCAACACAATTGGTCGGTGTTGAATAAGGTTGGTGATAACACCGACATATTTATTTTTGTCACAGACGGAGAGTTTGTCGGTGAATAAAATAATATATATTATTTATTTATAATTTCCAAAACTTTTAATAAAAACTAAAATTAAAATAAAAGTATAAGGTATAATAACTCTTTTTTAGCAGTCTTTATATATATATATATATATATATATATATATATATATATATATATTATACTTTTTTTTTTGATGAAAAATTAAAAAATTATATATATGATATCAAGAACGTTCAATAAAAAAACTAACAATAAAATAAAAGGTATTACAACCATTTGAGTCCCCAAACTAAAGTTGTAAAGTCAATTAGGACATTAAACTGTAACTATTCGATATATACTTTAATAATATATATGTTGGTTCAAAATGGATTTGAAGAAAAGGGTTTGGAACTGTTAAATCTAATGACTTTTGATTAGGTCTCAATTGATAATTTTTTATTAGTTTAAAGACCTGATTGATTATTTTGATAATTTAAGGTTCTAATTGACTTTAAAGTCTTAGTTTAGGGAGTAAAGTAGGTATTGTACCAAAATAAAACTATGAGGTATAAAAGCCTCTTTTAACTCTCCCTCCTCATTCACGAACCCTAGCCATCTCCTCTTCATCTGTTCCGCCGACCCTCTTGTCTTCATCTATACTATCAGTTCCTAACCTAATATTTGGCCAACCTTCACCAGTTCAGCTTTCATCTCCGATGACCACTCATTTCCATGGCTGCATGCTTCTTTAGCTTCTCACTTTTACATCTTCTGGTTAAATCCTCACGCTAAGCCGGTAAGTGAAGGCTGGTGGGTGAAAAAGGCCCTTATAGGGATCCCGAGGATCTGTCCTTGAAGGCCGGTTTGGGGAAGCCTTTGTCGTATGTTAAAAGTTGTAGAAGGAATGAGATCTCTTGGTTTGTTGCTTTCCTTTTAGTCGAGCTCTTGAAACACCTAAAGGCTTACTCGATAGAGTAAGAATTTTTTTTCATTCGAAGCACACATGTACGAGTATCAAAGGACCAAGCACCTTTATTTCTTATTTCCAACGGCGACCGCTTCCATAGTTCGACGAGTTGATTGACGAGACCACAAGCCCGTGGAAGTGCTCTACTCTCTGGTATTCTTCTTTTGCCTTTTTCTGGGATTTTGGTTGTAAGGGTATTTTTTTATGATTTGAAGATGCAATTGTATGAAGTTGAGAATTCGAGTGACATGCTATTTAGCATCATGAATAATTGTCAATGATTTGGAAATTGGAGTCTTGGATCTATGTAATTATATATATTGGAACATATATGGATTTGTTTATACATGTAAGAAGCAAATTATTTTATGTTGAGGGTTTTAATTTTAGTATTGAAAGAGTATGTGGAAAACATAATATTGATGGGAATTTGCTGAAGCTGCTGTTAGACTATGTTGATATACTACAATGTCATGATGCTGAGTTTGGGTCTCTTGACCAAGTCATGTAATAATTGCTATTTCCTGATATTTGCATTTATTTATATTGAAAATATATCATTTGAACAAGTATTCCCTTAATATTACAATTGTTATTTTGAGGCTTTGTGTTCATTTTATTTTATTGCTTCAGATGGGAATCGTATTCCTCAACCTACAGCTCAGGTTGCTTACTTTATTTTTCATGTTCTTCATTAAGTGATTCGATACTTTGGATTATTCTATTAGATTGTTCTTATCAATTCCATTATTTAACACTATAATGCTTCAGGTTCTGTTCATCAATAATAGGGGGACAGATACTCTTTTGAGCCTTTACCTTCATATCTTTCCTGCTCTTATAAGGTCTGGTTAGAGGAGATTGGCAGTAGCTTGAGATGTGAATGCATTGTCACTGAAGTGTTTGGAAGGTCAAGTGAGCCAGACTATGCTGAGACTGCTGCTGTATTTTCGGGTCTTTTATTACACTTGCAAACTATCATTTTTCTCTATGGAAATTGTTATCTTGTAATGGCCACTATTTATGTTGGACCGGACATTTGGTTTTCTGTACAGCTTCCAAAATTGGAGATGTTTGCTCTTACTGGAAAGGCAATAGAAGGTGATATACTCGCTTCAGTTGAAAGTAATACCACAAAGTGAAACTCAACAGTCTGTTTGGAGCAAGAATAAGAAGGATAAATATCAAAGGTGAATTGCATTTTTTAAGAAATTAAGGCATGGTTTAATTAAATGTTTTAAAGTAATAACTGTTCCATCATCGTCTAAACTGGAAGAGTGTCCTGTTCTTATTGATGCATCTCTTGGGGAGTCTCCCCAGTTGTATTTGAATTAGTTTAATTGCCTTTGTCTAATTGGTAAATGTTAGATGCATGATAATTAGATGCATGGTTTCATTTGAAAGCTTGGCTTTACATGATGAGATAGAAATTGATCATGTTTTATACAAGTTCTTATCAATTCCATTATATTTAACACTATAATGCTTCAGGTTCTGTTCATCGGTAATAGGGGATAAAGACTCCTTTGAACCTTTATCTTTATATTGTTCACACTCTTACAAGGTTCGGTTCGAGGACACTTGGAGATTCTTGAGATGTGAATGCATTGTCACTTGTGTGTTTGGATGGTCAAGTGAGCCAACATATGTTGAGACTGCTGCTTTATTTCCAGATTTTCTATTATACACTTGCAAACTATCATCATTATCTTTCTTTCCCAATTTATTTGGTTTTCAATCTTGCTCTAATGTTAAGATGCTAAAAATAAATGTTGATCTGTTTACTTTAACTTGGAATATTCTACATTGGATCTAATATATTCTTATAATATGTTTGTTTCGTCTGCTTCTATATAATTTTTTATTTTGACATTGCACTTGACAATTTTTTGCTAGTCCATATCCTAATTAACTATAAGCATACATTTTTTATGCTAATCCATGTCATAATTAACTATAGGATATGATGTTAGAGAGCAAACAAATGGAGTTATCAAGATATTGAGAGGCAGTTGTTGGTGTGTGTCAAAGAGGAACATTCTTCTATGGTAAGCACCAAAAGTTTTGAACATTTCATTTTCTGAATTTGTATTATAATATACAATGACCTTGGATTTTCTGTTTCATATGACTGCTCTGATTTTGCTAATACACTTGCTAAAGTTTTATGCTTCTTAGATATGCAGACAATGGTTTCTTTTGGATGCATCTCACTTGTCATGGGTCAGTTAACCATCTCAATGACATAATTGATCAATTTGTGCCCATGAGGATCTTAGAACTTCATGTATTGCCAAAATTCCCAAAAAATGCAGCAGATGGTTTCCATGTATTAAAAATTATTGTTAGTTCAATTTTTATTTAGAACAATAGCATGTCTGTTTTAATGTATTTTGTAATAGTTTAAAGCTTCCTTGGTAGTTGTAGACACCGAGTCGGAGGACCTGTGACGAAAACCTAGAAACAAGACGGTTGAAGCGATTGATTCCGGAATTTAAAAAAAAAATACATAATAAGGAAGGAAAAGTTACGACGGGTCGCTGTTGCCGGTAAGGTGGCTCTCGTATGCTTAGCGGCATGGCGCGGGTGCTTAGCGGCATTCGGCGCGCGGTCGACGATGGTCGGACACCCGCTCGACGGCACAGGGCGTGCGCCCAGCGTCCGTCGGACGCACGCGTCCAACCACGAGTGGCACGCGCTCGACGTCCGAGCAATGCTAGGGCCCGGTGGCGCGGTGCGCGCTCTCGTCGTCCGCTGGGCGTGTGCGCCTGGCAGTGCGGAGCGCGCGTTCGGCGGTCGCGACGTGTGGGCGACCGGCGGCGCGGAACGCGCGCTCGGCGGCCGCGGGGTGTGCACGCCCGACGGCGCGAGGCACGCCTTGGTGGCCGTTGGACGAGCGCCCAACCACGTCGGGCGAACGCCCAACGGTCATTGGGCGAGCGCCCAACGACGGTTGGGCACGCCCGCCCAACCTTGCGTTGGGCGTGCGCCCAACCTTGCGTTGGACGGCCGCCCAACAGGCCTTGGGCGACGCTTGATTTTACTCGGGCGTCGCCCATTCTTCCGGGGATCCGTTTGCCTATAAAAGGCACGGATCCCCATGCATTTGAGAGGGGGAGGATTTTTGGAGCCTTTCTCACTCTAGACATTTTTAGAGAGAGAAAGTGATTTTTTTTGAGAAAAATATTTTTTTTTTCAAAAATTCCGAATTTCCCAAAGTTAAATTTTTACTAAAAAAAATATAAAAAAACGGAAAATCACGACTCGTGGAATCAATCGGATTCGACTGTCAGATACCGAATTTAAGGTATTATCCGAGGACTAGACTCTTTTATTTTATTTAATTTATTTCCTTCTTCTATTTATTTTTTAGGTTATGTTTTTATTTATTTAATTGTTCATTTATTTTATCACTTTTTATTTAATTTGGCGTATTTATTTAATTTTCGTCTCGTATTGAATAAAATTCGGTTTTGTTTTGAAATAAAAACCTCGTTTTAATATCCCAATACGAACCGTGATCCGATAAAAAGGTAGTTCGGGTATTGAAAACGTTGTAATTATAAGTTTTAATCTAAAGAATTTCCAAATAACGTTTTAAAATAAAAACGTCGTTTTAGGAACTTCAGTTATTGACTATGATCCATATTTGGTAGTTCGGAAATCCAAAACGATTGAATTAGATTCAATTTAAAGCTTTTGAATAAATCTGGAAATAATTGGAGTTCTTCTGTAATTTGCCATTTCTGTCACTAATTGCTGTTTACCGACGGATTTTCCGTCGGTAAATCTGCCAGAATGTAAAAAATGCTGTTTTAGTCCACCTTTCTTAACTTTTAAGCTTTTAATCCCTTTATATATATATGTATAGTTATGTAATATATATTTTCAAATTATTTTACACATTTAGTATGTATAATTATTTAGGATGTTTATATATCATTTTTTATTCTATTTTTAAATATAAGTATATGTATATATATATTTTCCTTTTTTGTTCATTTGGGTTATATTGGATTTTATTTTAAATGTTACTTACTTGAGCATTTTGGAGATAATTAGTAGATATTAGTGGATTAATATATATTATTTTTGACATTTAAAATTACATTAGGTATGTATACATATAGTTTTGGGAAGTTTGGGCTATATTAATTATTATTAAATAAAACTATTTTGGGGATAAATGTTATTTTCTTATTTAAGAGTTTTATTTACTATTTTCAAATGTTTAAAGTATAAATGTATTATGTTTAGTATTTTCATACATGTATTATTTAATCTCTTTCCATTAACTTTTATTTCATACTCCCTTTTGATTAAAATGTATATATATATGTTTATATTATTTCCTTTATTCTTTCGGACCATTTATGGGTCCATATTTTAAATGGCCTTTATTTGGCAGTGAATTTTGGGTTTAAATATGTTTATTATTGTAATTATGACAAGTAGAGAATCCATTAAGGAAAAAGGGGAAAATAAATCACAAAAAAAGAGTTTTCAACTTAATTATTTAAACTAATGAATTTTTAGAGGTTCCTAATGTAAATAAATAGTGTTTTCTTGACATTTCAAATCGTTTCTTAAAATACCACGTTTCAAAACCTTAGTCCGTTCCAACGACGGATTAAGCGAACCTTGTAATTAAAATCATTTTCATTGTAAATAATGAAGTTTTGAATCGTTTTCTTAAAAGATTTGTACAAAATAAAATTGACTTGTATGACTTAACCACGTTTTCTTATTAAAGGTTTTTATCTTAAACGTTTTCAAACACTCGAGTCGTTCCAACGGCGATTCGGGTGAACTTCATCCAACGGGGTTTTAAAACGGACCTAAATCGTTCCAACGGCGATTAAGGTGCGAACCATGTAAATAAACTCGTTTTGGGGAAATAAGTTAGTATAGAATTAACTCGCAACACGACATGTAAATTACGTTGTAAATAAACGACTTCTTCCTTCCTCCCCTCTCTTTTATATTGAACTGATGTAAATGGGTGATTCTTTACTAAAGTGGCTTTTCAATAATATATGCTCAAAATGGTTTCCAAAATGAGAAAGAAAAGGTTTCAAATGAATTTTAAACTTAAAGAAATATGCGATTAGTCCGTTATCGCCTAACATGCTGAGTAGGAGGCCGGTGGTTCATAACCGGGTGATGTCGGGGTGCCTAGTAGCCTTTCTCCGGAAAGGAGCTAGCCTTCTCGGCTCGTACCCAAGTTTCCCGAACCCACATCGGTCTCCCGCAAGGGATCGGTGTTCATTTTCCCATTCGTGGGTGGCGACTCTTCCATATCTCCGAGCTCCGATCCTGCCGAGCAGCTTGATTCCACGATTGGTTGCTTTCGGCGCCAATCACCGCTTACGTCGCCATGAGGTTGTCCACCCCCCGGTCCGCCCGGGAGATTAGGCCGCGGCACCTCGTCTAACAAGTGGCGACTCTGCTGGGGAAGCGAGAAATTTGATTCCGGAAGGTGTGTATTAAGCCCTTAACGGGGACGGATCATATTATTTCTTTTCGTATGCATTCATAAGCATTATTGCAAACCTTTTGGGTAATTTCCGCGAAACCTCTAGCGAGAGTCCATTCGTCACTCGAAAGAGGCTAGTGTAAGTTCCCCCTTACAGTAAGGCGCCAAAGGGTCCCCATCCATTCGTTAGGGGCGAATTTGTGCGGTCCTGTGAGGTCCCGCGATCAGCCGTGTCAGCATATAGTAGCCTTAGAAGTTGCCATAGGATTACCCGTTACCATTTTTGATGTGATGAATGAATCAGTTCGTGTTTTCAAATTGCCATGATACGTGTCTAATCCTAACATATGTAAAGGAAATGAAACGATACGTTAATATATACTCTTAAACCGATATATAAACTACCCCAAATATTGAAACAATTCGAACTAAAGACGACTTAGCCATCTCGTATGAATGAACTTGTGCGACCCGCCTGGTCCCTTTCCGTGTCCCGAAGAAGGCACATGTTCAGGAAATACGTTATGACGTAAGCACGTATTAGTGCGGATCGGTTTGATATTAAGGATAGTTATATCTCGATTCAAAAGACTATATTAACGAGTAGCCGTTATTCACATTCTTTAAATAGGTTGGGATAAAACGAAATTATGACGAAACGAAAACGAAGAACATTTCTGTTTCGAATAACCCTGTTGTAACGTAAAGAGTTTCGCAAACGTGGCCCGTCCCTTCCGAATAAAAGACGAGCTCTTACGTTATGTCTTGTGTTGTTCTTAAGAGAAATGGACGTGTCCGCAAAAGTGACTAAGAAAGTGAAAAGCAAAAATGAAACAAACGACCAAAATCATTCTTTATCTACGATATATGTCAATCTCGAAAATAGTTAAAGAAAATAAACCAATGTCGTTGGATACGTGTCTCGAACAAGTATATGCGCTGTTTAAAATCACAAAGCCGAATCAAATCAAACCGCATAATTGCGCCATATGGACGAGACTGCGGGTTTTGACTAACGACTCGATCATTTCGACCGTTACCAAAACTGCAAGAAATATGGCCCGATGTACGTGTTTGCTTAATTCGTGCCTAAATGAAAAAGAACGGTAAAATCCTTGCTTCGAATAAACATGCGATTCAACGAAATGTTGATTTTCTATAACCACGCTAGGATGATATATCCCGTAGATTGGAAGGAATAAAGAGTTGTAATTAGCCGAAAGATTACCGTACGCTCAAATAAGACTCGCCGTCTTTTCACGTAGCCAAAACGAGCAAACGGAGTCTTAGCGCTAAAAAAAAAACGCGTTACGCGATGAGTCCGTTCCCTAAATTCAAAAGTGATCCCATCACTAAATAAACACGTGGTCACGTCTCTCTATAGATCCAAAAAATCCCGTTGTAATCCAAAAATCGAGACACGAACCCACGCGAATAAAAGGGAACGAGTCATTGATAATAACGAACGATTGGACTAAAAGAATAACTCGTACCACGTCTAAAAACTGAGATGCGCTCAAATGGAGTCAAAACCCGAATTAATGCGTCTCGCGAAAGGACAAAAGACGAGTTATTTCGAAAGGACAATCCAACTTGGTCGATTTCTTAGTCAATGAACGTTGATACGTCAAAACGAACTGTGTTGTCTGATGGATGATTTACTTTTTCCGCAATAATCGACGGCATCACGCATCCTCTGGACCGCAATGTGAGCCCAAAACCAAAATCCTAGGAAAGAGACCTGGACCAACGAGTGTGTGGAGGAATAAGGGTGGAAGAGAGATGTTGTGATACGTGTAATTAGACTAACGTTTGTTCTTCTTATCTTATATATCTGTAAATAATAAACGCACACACCACAAATCATGCATATAAAATCATGCATACATACTAATGGATACCATTCACGCAGACGTCATCATTAAGCGGTTGTGGTACCGAGAGAGCAGTCGGCTAGTTAGGCAGTTTGATCAGCTACAGATTGACGGTCCCGAATCAGCAATTGTGGCTTCTAATTCATCTTCGTCCGAGTATTGTCATTCTTCCGTCAGTATGTCCGCAACCGATGAAAAAGTGGCCGGATTGGAAAACTCTGTGAACAACATTAATGAGCAGTTGGCTGCGATAGTGGCCCAGATAGCTAAGTTGGCCATGAAGGAGGACAAGAGTGACAGCAAGCACGCTGAGAATGAGGTGAACGACGGCCCTCGCTTTGGGAACGAGGATGATTATCAGGATTATATCCGAAAACAGCTTGAGAAAGAGAAAGCTAAGGAAGAGGAGTGGAAACAGCACATCACGCAGGAGGTGCAGGACTTACGCGGGGGAAGTTCCGGGAGTCAGGACTTTTATAACTTGAAGAATTGTTTGTCGGCAACTGCTCTGCCTTTGAAATTCCGACTTCCTGACATGAAAAAGTTCGATGGAACTGGGGATCCCACTGCCCACATGAATCAGTATGTTGCTGTGATGAAGCACACGATCCTAACTGAAGATCAAGTCCTGGGGTTGTTTAACACTTATCTAGAGGGGGCTACCCTCACATGGTTTCATGCATTGCCTATGGTGACGAAGAGGGATTGGAAGGAATTAGCGAAGTCATTCATTGCTCAGTATAGCTTCAATACCATGCTTGAGGTCACTTTGAAAGAGCTAGAGAGCACTAAGCAACAGGCTGGAGAATCTTTTTCCGATTTTGTGAAAAGATGGAGGGCTAAGGCCACGGTCATGAAACAGAAGCCGCTTGAGCAAGATCAGATCCGAATGGTGGTCGGCAACACGTTGCCGTATATTAAGAATGAGTTGCGATATATGCCGTTTACCGATTTCAATCAGATGTATAGTTGTGCCTTGACCGTTGAGGGGGATGGAGAACCGAAGAAAGCATATACCAAGTGGACGAAGTCGGGATATAGTGTCGGAGGGCCAAGTGCAAGCGCAAAATCTGCTGCAGTGAAAGTGCTTGATCTTAATGCTATCGAAAAGAGGCGGTTCGCCAAGTTTGATCAGACTTACGCAAAAGTTTTTGAACGTTTGCAGAAAAAGGGATTGTTGAAAGCCCTTACCCCATATAACAAAGCTCCACCTACTCCGCAGATACAGGCTAGAGGGTATTGTGAATTCCATAGCAGTTATGGGCATACAATTGAGAATGGCGAGAGGCTGAAACACGAAATCCAAGATTTAATCGAGGAGAAGAAGATAGTTGATCCTTCATCAGCGAACCCTTCCGTTAGGCATAATCCATTGCCTAATCATAGGGTGAGCATGATCGGAGTTGGTCTGGCAGAAGGTGTCGTGATGGAATCCTTCGAGGAGAATGTAGAGGAGTTGTTGGACCCCGACGAAAAGAGCAATGTAGGAAATGGTATATATGTGTCCTTCCTTGGCAAGGAGCAGGAGGATGAACTGATGGATGAAGGGTTGGACAGTGGGGCACCGTATGATGAAGATAGTGCCGAAGAGACCGGAGAAGGGTCGTCTCGAACTATTGTGCCTAATTTGGGTCTGTTTAGTGGTGGAGGTAATCCCGAGGTGCACTTGCGTGAATATATGCGCGACATGTTTGTTGAGTCTTTCGGGGTGGATGAGATTGCTCAGTGGTTTCACCATTCGCTGGTAGGCGAGCCTTTGGGGTGGTTCCACTCATTACCCGACTCTTGCAAGCATGATTGGGATCAATTATCAGATTTATTCTTAGAAAAGTACCAAAGAGCCGAGGACAGGGCCGCAGAGCGCTTCGCAATGCAGATTGGACCTATCAAGCGTCCGTTACCGAGGGTTAGCAAGTATAATGGCAACAAAGATCCTATGGAACACCTTCACTTCTACTTATCGGCCATGGCGCCTTTGGGTTTTAAGGAAGAAGAGATCACCAGCTTGTTCTGTAATTCACTGATGGGCGAGCCGTTAATGTGGTATATGTCACTTCCAATGTATGTTAAGACCGATTGGGCGGCAATGACGAAGAGGTTTATCAAAGAGTATACGGTATGGATGCTGGCAGAGCAAACCCCGGATTCCCCCTCTTATCAAACACCCGATGCGATGTTAGCAATGCCTAGGTATGGTGGATATCAGGATCCTGTTGAGCATGCGAGGTTATTCCGCAACCATATATATGACACCGGATTCCCGCAATGTGAATTACATGAACATTTCCCGGAAACTTTAATGGGAGAGGCCTTATTGTGGCACCAGGGCCTATCAGAGGAGGAAATGGGTCATTGGGTACCGCTTAGGAGAGCCTTTGTGGCAAGATATGAGATGTATGTTCCATGAACGGGATCCCTGGAGGATCTGGATAGGATCAGGCAATTCCCCGAGGAACCATTTGTAGATTATGCTAGAAGGTGGAGGCACCATTATGAGCAGTGTCACGAAACAATGAGCGATAAGGTGCAGCTTATGTGCATACAGAGAGGAGCTATTCCGTTAGCAGCTAGAAGGATGGTTTTAAGGAAGAAGAGATCACCAGCTTGTTCTGTAATTCACTGATGGGCGAGCCGTTAATGTGGTATATGTCACTTCCAATGTATGTTAAGACCGATTGGGCGGCAATGACGAAGAGGTTTATCAAAGAGTATACGGTATGGATGCTGGCAGAGCAAACCCCGGATTCCCCCTCTTATCAAACACCCGATGCGATGTTAGCAATGCCTAGGTATGGTGGATATCAGGATCCTGTTGAGCATGCGAGGTTATTCCGCAACCATATATATGACACCGGATTCCCGCAATGTGAATTACATGAACATTTCCCGGAAACTTTAATGGGAGAGGCCTTATTGTGGCACCAGGGCCTATCAGAGGAGGAAATGGGTCATTGGGTACCGCTTAGGAGAGCCTTTGTGGCAAGATATGAGATGTATGTTCCATGAACGGGATCCCTGGAGGATCTGGATAGGATCAGGCAATTCCCCGAGGAACCATTTGTAGATTATGCTAGAAGGTGGAGGCACCATTATGAGCAGTGTCACGAAACAATGAGCGATAAGGTGCAGCTTATGTGCATACAGAGAGGAGCTATTCCGTTAGCAGCTAGAAGGATGAGTAGAGTGTCCCTCCGGGATTATGATGATCTGATAGGCTGGGCATTGTATGGATCGGCGGATCCTTTTTATTTGAATCCGAACGTTCCTTATGTTATGGATTTAATGATTGTAGACATTTGGGAGAGCTCTTCGGACGAGGAAGATCCTAATCGGAGGATTCCTATTAACATTTGGGACGAATCGGATGATGAGCCGAAAATTGCCGTCATGACAAGATCAGGTCGAGTGGCCGAAGGAAAGGTACCTATGGTAGAGACTGAGATAGGGGAAGGGTCGGCTCCTAAGCCCGACGACCAAGTTCTCGAGCAGTTGAAGAAGACACAAGCTAAATCCACGGTGTGGAAAGTTTTATGCCATTCTAAGTATCATCGTGAGAACCTGATGAAAGAGCTGCAGAGTTTGGTCATTTCTACCGATACTGAGCCAGCAGCGCTAGTAGGGGCAATTATGGCTCGAAAGAAAACCGAGATCACGTTTACTGACGAGGACCTCCCAGAGGAGGGAAAAGCTCACAACAAGCCTTTGTACATCCGAGCTGAGATTAACGGAAAGAAGACTAGCTGTGTGATGGTCGATGATGGATCGGCTATTAATGTTTGCCCGTTGAAACTCTTGTCTAAAGTGGGAGTGGAAAGAGGAGACTTGACGGCCTCGGAAACTGTGATTAGGGCTTATGATGATAGTCGTAGGCATATTGAAGGAGTCTTTAAGGCCAAGTTGAAAGTGGGGCCGCATGAAGAAGAAACTGAGTTCACAGTGCTGGATATCCCGGTAACCTTTGCCGTATTGTTGGGACGCCCATGGTTCCACAAGTTGGGAGGTGTGCCCTCCACGCTCCATCAAATGATCAAGTTTCCCTTCGGGGAAGAGATAGTGACAATCAGAGCAGAAAAATTGAGCTCAGTGGCGGCATTGGGGATCGAGCCTCAGCTTTTCTCCGGATTCCAAGTTTCTGGGATCTACGAGTCTAGCATGACCACCGATGTGGTGAAGATGATGAAGGGAGGTTTCATCCCAGGGATGGGCTTAGGAGCACCCCATCAGGGGTTGCCAGAATTTCCGGACTTTAAGAGTCAGAAAACCCGGAGGGGTTTGGGATATGAGCAAGGAGGTCCGTCCAATGCAAGTAGTGAAGGAAAGGTGGGCTAAGTACTTTGTGAATGAGGAGCATGGAAAGGTTTATTCAGGAACCCCTGAGTCGTGGACTAGCACCGAAGGGAAGATTCTGCCAGGGTTTGAAATTTTCAATGATGTGACCGACTGGGGCAAAGGAAAGGCGAGCTGCTTTGTCGAGGAGATTATGATGTTAGACTTGAATGCCGAGGGGCAAGTCATCACCATTGAAGCAACTGCAGGAGCAGCGAATGAACCCAGTACCTCCAAAGCATATGAGAAACCCGAGAACCTTGATGATGAAAATTGTATTACTGCTTTGTTTGAATCAGATGATGTAATCGCCAATACTATCAATGAAATGAATTCTGATTTTGCTTACTTGCTTGATGTTGATCGTGATCATACCATGCATTCTCATTCATATAACATGCCTACATTTGAAATCAATACAATAGAAATGTCAACTTTCAATCTTGGTACGGATGAAAATCCTAAACTTATACAAATTGCTCAAGATTTAACTATTGAAGAGAGGAAAGAATTCGAGAGAATAATTAAAAAATATGAAATAGTGTTCGCTTGGACATACGAAGACATGCCAGGAATTGATCGATCAATTGTAACTCACCGCATTCCAACATATCCCGAGGCACAGCCCGTAAAACAGAAGCTCCGACGCATG
This sequence comes from Euphorbia lathyris, assembly GCF_963576675.1. Classification (NCBI taxonomy): domain Eukaryota; kingdom Viridiplantae; phylum Streptophyta; class Magnoliopsida; order Malpighiales; family Euphorbiaceae; genus Euphorbia; species Euphorbia lathyris. The sequence goes on from NC_088918.1 coordinate 661,103, forward strand.
AGACCAGAATGGGCAGATAAGATCAGAGAGGAAGTGAAGAAGCAGTTAGAAGCAGGGTTCATCGAAGTAATCGACTATCCCCCTTGGGTCGCAAATGTGGTGCCCATCACAAAGAAAGACGGCAAAGTGAGAATGTGCGTTGATTATAGAGATCTTAACAAAGCGTGCCCGAAAGATGAGTTCGCATTGCCTCATATTGACGTATTGATCGACAGTGCAGCTTCAAGCGTCTTACACACGAATGTGGACGGTTTCATGGGCTACATGCAAGTTCAGATGGCCGAAAAACACAAAGCAAAAACCTCGTTCACAACTGAGTGGGGGACATACTGTTATAGAGTGATGTCGTTTGGTTTGAAAAATGCCGGGGCAACTTACCAGCGAATGGCTACAGCACTGTTCCACGATATGATACACAAGGAGGTAGAAGTGTATGTGGATGACATGATGGTCAAGTCGGAGACAAGAAAGGGGCACTTTGTCGCACTCGAGAAGTTTTTGGCCCGAATTGCAGAATTCAAGCTAAGGTTAAACCCGAAGAAGTGCTTTTTCGGCGTTTCATCGTGGAAAATCTTAGGCTACGTAATCGGGAATAAAGGAATCAAAGTAGATCCCGATAAAGTGAAGGCTATACAGGAAATGCCGGCACCAAAGAATGAGAAAGAAGTGAGAGGGTTTCTGGGGCAGGTTCAGTATATCAGTCGGTTCATAGCAAGACTCACCGCAATCTGCGAGCCAATCTTTAAGTTGTTAAGGAAAGACCAACCCACAATTTGGAATGATAAGTGTCAGCAAGCTTTGGAGAGCGTCCGGAACTATTTGTCTAATCCGCTAGTGCTGAGACTGCCTAAACTAGGAAAACCGCTTCTCCTCTACGTAGTGATTGAAGAGCGATCTATTGGGGCAATGCTGGCCCAAGAGGGAGACACCGGTGTGGAGCACGCGGTGTATTATCTGAGTAAGAAGTTCCTGGAGTACGAGCTCAAGTACAACATGATCGAAAAGACGTGTGTGGCGGTAGTATGGCTAACGAAGAAACTACGGAATTATTTTCAATCATATAAAGTAATCATTATTTCTCGGATGGACCCCGTGAAGTATCTGTACCGAACTCCGTCTTTGACAGAGAAGTTAGCCCGATGGTTACTGCTTTTATCCGAGTTTGACATTGAATATGTAACGAAGAAGGTTGTCAAAGGGAGGGCCGTGGCAGAATTTCTTGCCAACCAACCCCTGAATGCAGAAGAGGAAGAGATAAGCTATGATTTCCCCGATGAACACTTGAACGCAATAGAAGTCATACCCTGGAAAATGTTCTTCGACGGAGCAGTTAATTCGAATGGAGCCGGAGTTGGAGTACTACTTATTTCACCGGAAGGAGAAAGGATCCCGATGGCCAAAAAGTTATCCTTCCCTCTCACCAATAATATGGCCGAATATGAAGCGTGCATTTATGGTTTAGAGTCATTAGCAGCACTGGGAGCATCGTATGTCGAAATTTGGGGTGATTCAAAGCTGATCATCGAACAGGCACAAGGAAACTGGGAAGTAAGGGAAGAAAGGCTACGTCCGTACCTAGACCAACTAGATGGGTTGGCACAAAGATTCAAAGAATGTCGTTTTCATCATATCCCTCGAGCACAGAACCAGGCAGCGGATGCTTTGGCCACTTTGGTGTCAGTTTGGGACAATCCCCGGAACCTCGCCTCGAAACCGTTGGTATTGAGGAGATCTCACAAACCATGCTACGAAGACGTAATGCTATTAGGGGCAGATGAAAAGCCATGGTATTTCGACATCGTCAACTTCATGAAGAGTGGAACATATCCGGCAGAGTCAGAACCTAGGGATCAAGCTGTGATTAGAAGATTGGCTCAGCAGTTCGTCATCCACAACGATTTGCTTTACAAAAGGCACATCAATGGGTTACAGCTAAGGTGTTTGGATGCGGAAGAAGCCCGTGAAGCGATGGAATCTGTACACTCGGGAATTTGTGGGGCCCATATGGGAGGAGCAGTGTTAGCTAAGAAAATCATCAGACAAGGCTTCTATTGGCTCACTATGGAAAGAGATTGTAATGAGTATGCGAAGAAATGCCACGATTGTCAAATCCACGGCGATTGTAGTCATCTTCCAGCCATGGAATTACATGTGTTAGCACCTATTTGGCCATTCGCTGCTTGGGGCATTGACATCATTGGTGAGGTAAGGCCTAATGCTTCGAATGGGCACAAGTTTATCGCAGTCGCCATCGATTATTTCACCAAGTGGGTAGAGGCAGAGTCGTTTAGCAAATTGGGATCCAAGCAGATGAGAAAGTTCATTGAGAAACACTTGATCACCAGGTTCGGAGTGCCTCATCACATGATTACGGATAACAGGGTCCAGTTTCAGGGGGAAGTAAGAAATCTCTTCCGAGAATATGGCATTGAACATCACAGGTCTTTTTCGTACCGTCCACAAGCTAATGGGGCAGTAGAAGCAGCTAATAAGAACCTTAAGAGAATTCTCGTAAAAACGGTGGAATCACATCGGAATTGGCACGAGCAGCTCCCACTCGCATTATGGGCTTATCGCACGACAGTTAGAACCTCGACTGGGGCAACGCCGTTCTCCTTGGTATACGGTGCAGAAGCCGTTCTCCCGATTGAGATTGAAAAGCGATCGTTGAGAATTGCAGTGGAAGCAGAGATTCCCGAGACGGAATGGGCGAGGAAGCGATATGAACAGTTGGCACTAGTAGACGAGAAAAGGATGGAAGCCCTTTACCATGTGCAGCTATATCAGAGAAGGATGGCCCGAGCCTTCAATAAAAAGGTCAAGGCCAGCCCTATCAAAGAAGGGGATATGGTGCTAAAACAGATCCGTGTGACGCATACCGACCCTAGGGGCAAGTTCAAGCCTAACTGGGAAGGGCCATTCATCGTGAAGAAGATACTAAGCAAAGGAGCAGTGAAGTTAACTACTATGGATGGCATGGAATTCTCCGAACCTACCAACCTGGATAGGCTTAAGAAATACTTTTCGTAAAAAAAAAAAAAAAAAAAGAAAGAAAAATTCCCGATAGGTTGAAAACCCGCAAAGGGCGACCTATGCAACAGTCAGGGAAATCCCAGTGGGTGAAAACCCGAAAGGGCACTCATTTGAAAATTCCGGGATAGTAAAAGGAGAGGAGAAAAATCGCCAGGATCCGAAAACCGAAAGGCGGGTCCTGGTAACAATAGTTATAACTTGAGCAATTACAAAAATAATGTATAAGCGACTGAGTATTTTTCTTGTTTGTAAATAAATAAAGGCATGAATATATTTGACGAGAATGATTGGAATCATCATAATCTACTGAATGCATGGTAATATGAATCATGAGTTATACATTTCCTACCTTACTCTTCACAATAAAAAGCCTACATGCTATCCACCCCACTCCCTATACATCAGCTATACATCGGGGCAACTCTGATGAAAACTACAAAGCAATACATAACAAGCCTAATAAGGAGGGATATCCCAGTAGTCCTCAAAATCCCTCAGGTGCGACGCCCGCTCCGCAGATAATGCCTCCTCGGCGACTCGAAGTCTCTCCTCGGCTACTCGTGCTCTCTCCTCAACAACAAGGCGGCCCGCAGTCTCCCTCCGCATCACCTCCGACTAGTGGTCGTTCCTCTCCCGGTAAACCTGACCAACCCTGGCATCGGACTCCTGCACCGACTCAATCCGCCTCCGCTCATGTGCGCGAAGGTCGCTCTAAAGAAAAAAAAGGAAAAACAGATGATAAAAAATAATAATAAGTGAGAAGCAGCATAGGCAAGAACGGAAATCATACATACATGCATACGTTCCACTACACTAAAATAAAGTAAAGATACATACCAGGTGATCGGAGCAACGCAAACTGAGGCGGTCTCGGAGGTAACCGGACAGTCCCATATAATCTGTACAGGTCTCTCTCGTAGTCAGAGAAGCATCTGAAGGATCAAATGGGATCCTCGAGGTGAAGATAGAAGGAGCCGTCTCGACCCCCGCATAAGCTGCCCCGGACTCATCATAATAAACCGTGGCAAAATCTCTCCCGTAGTCCGGTACGGGCACGCCTAGGGACGACCTCTCCGGTCGGGCGGCGCTGGAGGACTCTCCGACATAGTAGGGTGGCTCGTCTACGGATGTCTGAGCTCGAGTACCGTCAAAGAAATCGGATAGATGGGCACTCCTCCAAGACCCTTCCTGCAAATAAAAACACAATAAGTACCGCTAACCATCTCATGAATAAAAGGTAAAAAGGCGGAATCACTTACCGGGACCTCCTCCTGACCAAAGACTGCCGCGACAGCCTCCCTCGAAAATACGTCTGCTACCGGATCCACCTCCATCGCTGCCGCCGGGGCATCCCTCACGCTCAGCAGAGTAGATAAGTAAGGATCACGGCCCCCGGTGTGAATCCACACCTCTCTACCAACGAACCGACGGGTCAAGTCCCGACGGATGACCGACAGGGGCATGGTCCGCACCGCGAACATGGAAACGGGAATCTCGCCCGGTGTCCAGTGTGCGTCACTAACCCCGGTGATGCCTCGGTCCCCCAAATACCATGCCCGCATGCAGGGGCCGGTGAGCACGCACTGCTGCTCCTGGATCACAGATACATACATGTAATCGGGACCGAAGTCGAGGTCGTCCCACCTGAACTTAATCTAAAAAAAAAAAAAAACACACACAAAGAGAAAGTCAGAACGGTTCAAACGAGAATCTAGCACGACTAGACGACATCTACCTGTCCCAGGGTCCGCGAGTCAATCCAATCTAGGAGCCGCGCCATAGTCCGTCTCCTCTCGGCGCCTAGGTTAAAATCTCTCCATCGGGTCATGAGAGGGAGCCTCGGTACTTGTGGCCGAGGCCGAGACTGGCTGGGAAGAATCCGCCTCTCATACGCCCAAACCTGCGGTAAAAACAAGGATTATAAGTGTGAAAAGCGCGAAGAAGATGAAATGGGCGAGTCAAGGGTGCGTCACGTACCAGCAGGGCAAAGGTGTAACCACCGAAGTCCTTGCGCTTCCGGCAAGTCAGATCCAAAAATTTATATAGAAAGGCTAGGCCTGCCCCCGCCCAATCATAGGAAGCCGCCGCATCCAAATCACTGAGTGACTGAATAAGACCCGCGTGAACCTTTCCGCCCTTGGTGCGGAAGATCGTCTCGCCCAGAGTGTACACTAAGAAACTACGAACTGCCAAGTCAGTATCGTCCGTCTCGCAAAAATCCCGACGACTCAAAAGGCTCGCAGTAGAAACAAACTTCGCCGGAGTAGATCTGGTGCCTGGACAAACTCCCGATCCAATCAAAGCAGCAAGCCTAGCGAGGTCAACCCGCGGTCGCATCATGTCAAAATGAAAGGGAACTGGAGTGCTGCTCCCCCGCAGCCCCGTCAACAAAGAGAAGTCTCTGGGCGAGATGGTCATCTCCCCAAAGGAAAGATGGAAAGTGTGGGTCGAGTCAACCCACCGCTCGCATAAGGCACGTAGGCCAAAACGATCGCACACCCCATTGGTGCGGGGCAACGCTGAAATAAAAGGCTCAAAGCCCAACTCGCGCACACGGGCTCTCGCTGCGGCGCCCAGCCTAGCATACCACGAATGAATCTCGGCCGTAGTCCCGGAAATCTTAATGAACTAGAAAGAACAAGACAGAAAAATTTAAATACGATTCCTAAAGCATACGATTGATGAGAACGCGTTAAGACTAAGTATTCTTTCATGATCTAACCTAGAGACATCTGGTCAGTTAGACCAACTTCCTGTAAAAATCTATCCTTTAGGGTCGTTCATGTAAGGTTTAGTTAATTCTTTAATCCACTCTCGTCCGCATTGGCAAGGAGCATATGTTAAGTTATACTATTCACATACATTAGTTAAGTTTTCACTATTCACGTTTTCACTATTCACGTGCACTATTCACGTGCACTATTCACGTTTTACTATTCACGTGCACTAGTTAAGTTTTCACTATTCACTTTTTCACTATTCGCGCGCATTAGTTAAGTTGTACTATTCACATGCATTAGTTAAGTTTTCACTATTCACGTTTTTACTATTCACGTGCATTAGTTAAGTTTTTACCATTCACGCGCACTATTCACGTTTTACTATTCACGTGCACTATTCACGTTTTTACTATTCACGTTATTTTTACTGTTAGCATGCATAAATTCGTAGTGTCACTATTCACATGCATATAGCGCGCATTCTCATATAGAAATAAACAAGTGTTACTTGTAAGTGAAGAAATTCATGTTTTCTAGCTAAAGTCCTCTAAAGCAATCTAAAGGTTAGCATGCAAATCATGTTCGGATAGGGATACTAAAGCCTAGAATTTAAATCAAACAAAAGTGAGAAATTACTTACCTCGTTGCAGCGTGTCCGGCTCAGATGCGTCGTAGGGTCGTGGAAAGGGTCCACTCTATCTAGGTTCGCGTAAACCTCGTCCATGCCTCTCGTGCCATCCCATTCATCTAAATCCATCCCGAGAATAATCCAAATCAAAGTCTAGAGAGAGAAAGAAGAGAGAGAAGGTGTGGGGTTGAAATGAAACCCCACCACCTTATATAGGAAGAGGGAATGGCATTCCCGTAAATAGTGAAAAAGGTACGATTTGACATAAAGGTAAAAAGTAAATAATTAATTACCGGGTGCACAGACCTCCGATTTGCAGTCTGTTTCAGCCTGTATTTCTCCCAGACAGCAACCAATATTGTCAAGATATGAACTCCAGACAACAGCCAATTTTTACAGAACAGTGACACCAGTCAAAGTACAGACAACAGTCAACAGAAAAATTATCATTAGTCTATATCTTTCCAGACTAAAACGCGTTCCCATTAAACCTCCGAGACGCTAGCTCCAGTGAGAAAATACAGACGACAGTGTTGTAAGAGAATCCAGAGACAATCCCCGCTTTTGAGCCATCTGACTCACGGTCGCAGACCGGAGTTGCTTTTGAGCCATCTGACTCACGGTCGCAGACCGGAGTTGCTTTTGAGCCATCTGACCCACGGTCGCAGACCGGAGTTGCTTTTGAGCCATCTGACTCACGGTCGTAGACCGGAGTTGCTTTTGAGCCATCTTACTCACGGTCGTAGACCGGAGTTGCTTTTGAGCCATTTTACCCGCGGTCGTGGACCAGGGTCGCTTTTGAGCCATCTTACTCCCGGTCGCAGACCGGAGCTGCTTTTGAGCCATTTTTCCGCATTCGTAGGCCGAAATCGCTTTCGAGCCCTCTTACTCACGGTCATGCACCGAAATTGCTTTTGAGCCATTCTTACCCATAGTCAACGTACGCTAGATTCCGAGAAAGGAAAATCCACCGACAGCCGTTTCAGAGGCGAGGATGGAAAGAATCAGAGAACGACACCGGAACGCGCAGCGTGAAGGTCAGGTATGTTCCCTCCTACTCTTTACGTGTCTTTTACTTTTATATGTTTTACATTGCATGTGTTATGTTAGCAAAAAACGTTTTCAAAACACACACATCACTGTCAAAATAGAAAAGTAGGGGCAACTGTAGACACCGAGTCGGAGGACCTGTGACAAAAACCTGGAAACAAGACGGTTGAAGCGATTGATTCCGGAATTTTAAAAAAAAATACATGATAAGGAAGGAAAAGTTACGACGGGTCGATGTTGCCGGTAAGGTGGCTCTCGTATGCTTAGCGGCATGGCGCGGGTGCTTAGCGGCATCCGGCGCGCGGTCGATGATGGTCGGACACCCGCTCGACGGCACGGGGCGTGCGCCCGACGTCCGTCAGACGCACGCGTCCAACCACGAGTGGCACGCGCTCGACGTCCGAGCAATGCTCGGGCCCAGTGGCGCGGTGCGCGCTCTCATCGTCCGTTGGGCGTGCGCGCCCGGCAGCACGGAGCGCGCGTTCGGCGGTCGCGACGTGTGGGCACCCGGCGGCGCGGAACGCGCGCTCGGTGGCCGCGGGGCGTGCACGCCCGACGGCGCGAGGCACGCCTCGGTGGCCGTTGGACGAGCGCCCAACCACGTCGGGTGAACGCCCAACGGTCATTGGGCGAACGCCAACGAACGTTGGGCGAGCGCCCAACGACGGTTGGGCACGCCCGCCCAACCTTGCGTTGGGCGCTCGCCAACCTTTGTTGGGCGATAGCCCAACGTAATGTTGGGCGGCCGCCCAACAGGCCTTGGGCTACGCCCGATTTTACTCGGGCGTCGCCCATTCTTCCGGGGATCCGTTTGCCTATAAAAGGCACGGATCCCCATGCATTTGAGAGGGGGAGGATTTTGGAGCCTTTCTCACTCTAGACATTTTTAGAGAGAGAAAGTGATTTTTTTTGAGAAAAATATTTTTTTTCTCAAAAATTCCGAATTTCCCAAAGTTAAATTTTTACTAAAAAAATACAAAAAAACGGAAAATCACGACTCGTGGAATCAATCGACTTCGACTGTCAGATACCGAATTTAAGGTATTATCCGAGGACTAGACTCTTTTATTTTATTTAATTTATTTCCTTCTTCTATTTATTTTTTAGGTTATGTTTTTATTTGTTTAATTGTTCATTTATTTTATCACTTTTTATTTAATTTGGCGTATTTATTTAATTTTCGTCTCGTATTGAATAAAATTCGATTTTGTTTTGAAATAAAAACCTCGTTTTAATATCCCAATACGAACCGTGATCCGATAAAAAGGTAGTTCGGGTATTGAAAACGTTGTAATTATAAGTTTTAATCTAAAGAATTTCCAAATAACGTTTTAAAATAAAAACGTCGTTTTAGGAACTTCCGTTATTGACTATGATCCATATTTGGTAGTTCGGAAATCCAAAACGATTGAATTAGATTCAATTTAAAGCTTTTGAATAAATCTGGAAATAATTGGAGTGCTGCTCTAATTTGCCATTTCTGTCACTAATTGCTGTTTACCGACGGATTTTCCGTCGGTAAATCTGCCAGAATGTAAAAAATGCTGTTTTAGTCCACCTTTCTTAACTTTTAAGCTTTTAATCATTTATATATATATTTATAGTTATGTAATATATATTTTCAAATTATTTTAGACATTTAGTATGTATAATTATTTAGGATGTTTGTATATCATTTTTTATTCTATTTTTAAATATAAGTATATATATATATATATATATTTTCCTTTTTTGTTCATTTGGGTTATATTGGATTTTATTTTAAATGTTACTTACTTGAGCATTTTGGAGATAATTAGTAGATATTAGTGGATTAATATATATTATTTTTGACATTTAAAATTACATTAGGTATGTATACATATAGTTTTGGGAAGTTTGGGTTATTAATTATTATTAAATAAAACTATTTTGGGGATAAATGTTATTTTCTTATTTAAGAGTTTTATTTACTATTTTCAAATGTTTAAAGTATAAATGTATTATGTTTAGTATTTTCATACATGTATTATTTAATCTCTTTCCATTAACTTTTATTTCATACTCATTTTTTATTAAAATGTATATATATATGTTTATATTATTTCCTTTATTCTTTCGGACCATTTATGGGTCCATATTTCAAATGGCCTTTATTTGGGAGTGAATTTTGGGTTTAAATATGTTTATTATTGTAATTATGACAAGTAGAGAATCCATTAAGGAAAAAGGGGAAAATAAATCACAAAAAAAGAGTTTTCAACTTAATTATTTAAACTAATGAATTTTTAGAGGTTCCTAATGTAAATAAATAGTTTTCTTGACATTTCAAATCGTTTCTTAAAATACCACGTTTCAAAACCTTAGTCCGTTCCAACGACGGATTAAGCGAACCTTGTAATTAAATTTTCATTGTAAATAATGAAGTTTTGAATCGTTTTCTTAAAAGATTTGTACAAAATAAAATTGACTTGTATGACTTAACCACGTTTTCTTATTAAAGGTTTTTATCTTAAACGTTTTCAAACACTCGAATCGTTCCAACGGCGATTCGGGTGAACTTCATCCAACGGGATTTTAAAACGCACCTAAATCGTTCCAACGGCGATTAAGGTGCGAACCATGTAAATAAACTCGTTTTGGGGAAATAAATTAGTATAGAATTAACTCGCAACACGACATGTAAATTACGTTGTAAATAAACGACTTCTCCCTTCCTCCCCTCTCTTTTATATTGAACTGATGTAAATGGGTGATTCTTTACTAAAGTGGCTTTTCAATAATATATGCTCAAAACGGTTTCTAAAATGAGAAAGAAAAGGTTTCAAATGAATTTTAAACTTAAAGAAATATGCGATTAGTCCGTTATCGCCTAACATGCTGAGTAGGAGGCCGGTGGTTCATAATCGGGCGATGTCGGGGTGCCTAGTAGCCTTTCTCCGGAAAGGAGCTAGCCTTCTCGGCTCGTACCCAAGTTTCCCGAACCCACACCGGTCTCCCGCAAGGGATCGGTGTTCATTTTCCCATTCGTGGGTGGCGACTCTTCCATATCTCCGAGCTCCGGTCCTGCCGAGCAGCTTGATTCCACGATTGGTTGCTTTCGGCGCCAATCACCGCTTACGTCGCCATGAGGTTGTCCACCCCCCGGTCCGCCCGGGAGATTAGGCCGCGGCACCTCGTCTAACAGTAGTATTTTCTATTATCAAAGACTATGCTGGATATGACCTCTATGAGTTAAATAGCAATATAGTGACCTTAGTAGTATTTTCTATTGCCACTGGTGAGAGAGCTTTTATAATTTTTACTAATCAGGTTTCTAGCATCAGGTTGGACTTCATGTGTAATTTTCCTATATTTTTATTGTTTCCTTACTGTACGGTGATAGATTGTTTAGTGTTATAGTTGCATTTCTTATAGATATAACTGTTTTTTCTAGAATATCTTTTGATTTGTGTTTTAGATTTGTGTTTTAGTTTTTGTATTATATATATATATATATATATATATATATATGAGTTTCCTTCAATCCAAATAACCTAATTAAAAAGAAAATATAAAATTAATTTGAAATTGTTGGTCCCTTGTAAGGTTGCAAGTATAGTTCCAAGGGGGGGGGGGGGTTAGGAACTATTCTACCTTTTTAAATTAATTAGGGCAGATTTCTTTTCTTTGAGAAAAGATTATATAACAGCGGCGCTTAGCAATCAGCAAGACACTGGCTTAGTCAACTAGTGACTAGGTCAGCTTCGTTGCTTAGGTTAGGAAATAGCATTTAGAGTCTATTCCTAAACTAACTCGTTGGTAGCGCACAACTCAGCTTGACTTCTTTTTACTTAGTCAGCTTTAGTTTGTTTTAAGCAAGCAATATATTAAGGAGTTAAGGGTTAGAAATACTTCACTCAGCGGAGTTATCCAGGTTCGGCTTCTTCTAAGCCTATGTCCTGTCCCCGGAACACGTTCCGAGATTTCCAATTCACTACTGAGCTCTTTAAAGGTAGAGACTCGAAAACCCTTTACAAATCAGAAGCTGAGTATAACAAGAGTACCTTCCTCTATACCTCTACTCACTTCTATTCAAATTCACTAAGTACTTAAAACCGAGTACTCAGCTTCTCCTTTCTAATTCCTAGAAATGATTAAGATTTGTCCTAAACAACAATTGCTAGAACACCTTAGATGATTGAGAATCAATCACTCTAGACTTTTACACAAATGTATAAGCTTGTAGTGTAAGAATTTGCTTTGCTTTTGATGGAGAACTTTTGTATACTTTTGGTCAGCGTAACGGCTTTGCACAAAGTTCTCTATATAATGTGGATTCTGAATGCTCTATTTATAGAGAGCTGTGAGAGCTTCTGGTTATTTCAAATTTTGAAATAACCGTTGGAGGCAAACGGCTATAGGTCGTTTTCACTCAGTCTGTCAGCAGTTCTCTTGGCCAATCAGATTCCAGCATCTTCTGTTCTTCGGTCAGTGTGACAGTATGTTCCTCCATTTTAGGTAACGTCAACCAGACAGCTTGCTGCGTCTCCTGATCTTTACTAAAAGAGGAAATACTTTGTCTGGAAGCTGCTTTGTGGTCAGCTGCTGTCTTGTACGTTTTGTCGGGACAGCTCAGCAGCTTCATGCCGAAGTTGTCTACGTGGATCTTCTGGATCCTTCTTTGTTCAGCATGCGTTTCACCACTTCAACGGCAGCGTTTTGAAATACGCGGGCTGAGTGATCTTGGGCTTGTTTGACTTGGGCCTTGACTTGGGCCTTGACTTCCATATAGGGCTTGAGCCTTATGATCTTTATGTCTTATAATAAATTATAAACTTAACATTGAACAAACACATTAGTAACAATAAATCAAAGCATTTAAACTTAGTGTGTTGTAGAATATTTAATTTCACTTAATTTATTTTGTCAAATCAAAATCCTGTGGAAAGGTGTTTCAACAAACTGCCCTATTTTGATGTTGGCAAAACTAATCAGCAAGGAACTCAGCGTTGAGCTCCCCCATGATAGTTGACCTTTTTGATTAAGTGAACTCCCCCGTCAGGGCTGAGCTACTGACTTAGTTTTATTCTAAACATTTTAAGGTTTAATTGAATAAGTCTAAGATCAGTTTTCAGGTATAGGTCAGCTTATGGGACATATTCTATTTTACTCAGTATTCAGCGGAAGTAATGTATAGTGACAGGGCGCTGAGTAATTTATTTGTTCAATGGTTTATATCAGACAAGTTCAAACATTAATTTTTACGCAGCATGCATTCAGATAATACTTAGCATTTGAGGGATGAATAACACAAGTTGAGTTAACTATGCAAGTATTGTATTAGACAACATGGATAGTCAGCATACATAGTATATGTTACAAGAAGAAGGAAATAAACTAGGTACAGATTAAATTCAGTGAATGAGCTATCTACTTCTTCTTCTTTTGCTGACTGCCTTCAGCTTGAGTTCTTCGCTGATCTTTCTTCTCCCCCGTTTTGCCAGCACCGGGTGGAGGCAGTTTAAAGGAATCCAAAAGAACAGCTCTGGTGAGCTCAGCGGAGAAGGTCTTCAAGCGATCAGCACTTTCATCTAACCCATCAAAGATAGGAGCACCGTTGCTGAGAACATCAGGATGAATACCAATGTCAGCAGCGCTAAGCATACTGAGCATATAAGCTTGTCCTTTTCCCAGCCATGTGATTGTGTCTGTCAGCGCAGCAAAGGAGTTGTGGAAAGTTTTGAGAAGTGAAGTATCATAGTGCTCGCGCTGAAGATTGTTGTGCCTAACATGGTCAAATATCTTCTAGGAAGTGGTCAGTATTTGATCCTGTTTGAGCTGGTTGGTGTCCATTTCTTCTTTATGGAGATTGAGTAGACGAACTGCCTCACTGAGTTGCTCCATTGAGCATTGAGATGTGTTTGCGAGCTGTGCATTGGTCTTGTTCTGTTCAGTATGAAGCTGAGCAAATAGAATCTTTAACTCAGAGGAAGTGGCGAGATTTGGGTTCGCAGCTGACAAGTTCTGGATTTGGGAAGATAGAAAAGTAAGGCACTGTACCGTTGTCAGCTGGATCTCAGCCAGCTTAGCAATTGAATCCTGTCTAGCTTGCTGTGCTTGTGAAGAAAGTAAAATACTCAGCAGATCCTTGAGTTCCTTAACTTCATTGAGAAGTTGAGTTACTTGAGAAGGCTGAGTAGTTTCTATGTGTGAAATGGCAGCAGCAGGAGGAGTGGAGTGCTGAATATCTCTAATCAGAGCCTGTACTGAGTCAATGATTCGTTGACTGGACTCAGTGACATTTATAGTGGCATGAGAGATTGGATGGATAGCAGTTTGACCAGATAGAGAAGAGGTTGCGGGGTCAGTGACTGGAGTTGTTATTGGGTTCTGCACATGTGTTGATTGTGTAGTTGGTAGGTCAGCAGGTGCAGTTTCAGTGGTGCAGTCAGGTTGGATGGGTTCATAACTGACTGGTATTGTGCTTTCTTCGAGATTTTGCTCGGTTTGGATTGTTGGATTTTCAGGGTTAGGTTGTTCGGCGTGTTCCTGAGTAGAAACAGAGGCTTGTTTTTTTAAAGCCTGGGAGGGCTGAGGAGATGGTGCAGAAGAGACTGGCTTCCTAAAGAAGGTAATTTTGACCTTTGAAGGATCATTTACGGGAGCACTGACTGGTTGATCTAGAATGGTTGCCTTTACCAGTCTTCTTCTTGTTGACTTTTGTACAGGAGGGAGATCAGCGTGAGTTACATCTTGAGATGGAGAACCTTGTATGTTTTGTTCAGCAGTTTGCTGGGCAGTTCGTTCTGGATGTTGTTCAACTCCATCGGCTGACACAGTATTAGTTTGGTCAGTTTGAGCATTTTCACTGGCTGTCCTTTCAGAGTCAGCTTCCTCCGTTTGCTCCTGTGCATTCCCTTCATCCTCAGTATCGTCGTTTTCAAGCTCTTCCTCGAGCTGAGTGACGAAATGTTCGTCTAGGTGCACCTCATCTTCCTGTTGCTCAGTTTCTTCAGCATGATGCTAAGCATAATATGAGTCCGTCGTGACAATGAAGTCAAGTGGAAGAGCATTGATGGGTGAAAAGGTGGAAGTCTTTTGCTTCTTCTGAGGAGCAGCAGCTGGCCCCTCAGTTGCAGGCTCATCTTGCCTACAGCGCTTTTCAGCTGACTGAGTAGTTTCAATGTTTGACTCAGCAGCTGATTTGGATTTCTTGGACTGAGGCTCAGTTTCCTTAGAAGGAGTGCCAGTAGGCTTCCTTTTTCGGGCAGCAGGAGCTTTTGTTCTTTGTCCTTTTGCTGGAATAATCACCTCAGCAGGTAGCGGTTCTTCAGCTTGTTCTTCAGGCTGCTCAATAAACTTCCCTTTCTTCAAAGGTTGGTTGAATTTGAGAGCACGTAGGGAAGCTGCAGTGATCTCAGATCCCTTAAAGCAAGTTTCTCCTTGAAGGTCAACTTTGTGATCAACTAGGATCTTAGTGATGTGGGAGCCGAGGCGAAGATTATTTGTGCTCCGCAGAAATCCAGCTACTAGGAACACCGGCATGTTGATTGGTTTGTAGTTCAGCATATGCCAGATAAAACACATCTCGAAATGAGACGTCGAACTGGTGCAGTGGATCTTCTGGTAGATCAGTTGAACCAGCATGAAGTGGGCCATCTTCTGATGCTGACCCATGGATGAGCTGGATACTTCTCCAATGTACCCAGCAGGCTTACAAAAGGTTTCATCATAGTAGATGTCCTCCTGGTCACCAGTTTTTCTTAACTCAGCACCTTCAGTTTTGAGGCTGAGTAGGGTTCCCAAGTACGTTGGGTTGATGAAGATGGTTTTTCCTCTGACTTCGGTGACCAAGTAGTCATGGTCTTTTACGTCAGCTTTGAGGTTATGGTAGAATTCCATAACCAAGTCAGGGTAGGTGGGAAAACGTAGGGAGAACAACTCGGTCCAGCCGTTGTTCTTTATCCAATCACAAAACGGTTGTTCTGAGTCGATGAAGGTCTGAGAAACCCAGCGGGAAGGCTCCACTTTCCATTCCCGTACATTCTCGAATACGCGAATGTATTGTCTTGGTTTAGCTTGTTTCCCTTGAGGTTGAGTGGTTTGCTCTTTATCATGTCCAACAGCTTTGGATGGTGAAAACTGAGTCGAGGGATTACTTTTGGGTTGTTCATCGGTGGTGTTCTTGGAACGACCGGCACTGGAGACGTTGAAAGAGGGTTTTGCCCTTGGGTTGTCCAATCGGCAGAAACACCTGTCATTTATGACACATTCGGCGCATGCGTTGTACAGGTGTCATTACGCGTGTGATGGCATTAAATGCTAATGATTACCTTTACTCAGCGTTTGTTGTTATAGACGTTTCATATTCTGAGTAGTCAGTTTTGTTCAACGGATAGTTATAGAGGTTAGTTACTCGGTATGAGATAACTCACTCAGTGTGCATTTATTTTTGGGCATGTGATTTTGAATGAAAATCTTTAGACACTCAGCATGGTATCACTCACTCAGCATGCATCATATTACATTTTTACTTAGGAATTTAAGACAGTGGATTAAACATACCAATGGCTTCTCTCAGTGTGCTGAATTGCACTCGTGCTAGAGGCTTTGTAAAGATATCAGCGAGCTGCTCATCTGTTGGTACATAAGTCAGCTTGATTTCTTCCTTGAGTACATGATCTCTGATGAAGTGATGTCTTATGCTGACATGCTTCATCCTGCTGTGCTGGACTGGGTTCTTTGAGAGGTCAATTGCACTTTTATTGTCGCATTTAACTTCAATTGTCTTTGTTTGAACACCATAATCTTCAAGCTGTTGCTTAATCCATAGGACTTGAGCAACACAGCTTCCAGCAGCAATGTACTCAGCTTCAGTTGTGGACAGGGCTACTGACGCCTGCTTCTTGCTGAACCAAGATACAAGACAGCTTCCTAGGAAATGGCATCCTCCAGAGGTGCTTTTTCTTTCCATCTTGTCTCGTCCATAGTCAGCGTCAGTGTATCCAATGAGTGTAAAGTCATGAGTATTTGGATACCACAAACCTGCATTTACTGAGCTTTGCAAATATCTAAGGATCCTTTTTACAGCTATATAATGGGATTCCTTAGGGTTAGCCTGATATCTAGCACAATAACATACTGAGAACTGAATGTCCGGCCTACTTGCTGTTAAGTAAAGTAAAGAGCCAATCATACCTCGGTACAACTTGCTGTCTACTGACTTGCCATTTTTATCAGCACAGAGGACAGTGTCAGTGCCCATAGGAGTGGATATTGGCTTACAATGTTCTAGTTCATATTTCTTCAATATCTCCTTGGCATATTTAGCTTGACTGATGAATATGCCATTCTTTCCTTGTTTAATTTGAAGGCCGAGGAAGAAGTTGAGTTCTCCCATCATTGACATTTCGAATTCAGTCTGCATTTGCTTGCTAAATTCCTTGCACATAGATTCATTAGTAGCACCAAATATGATGTCATCTACATATATTTGTGCCAGCAGGGTATCTTTACCCTTTCTCTTAATGAACAAGGTTGTATCAGCTTGACCCCTGACATAATTTCTAGTCAGTAAGAAGTTGGTCAGCCTCTCATACCAAGCACGTGGTGCTTGCTTGAGGCCATACAGAGCCTTTTTGAGTTTGTAAATGTGGTTTGGGAACTTAGAATCCTCAAACCCTGGAGGCTGATTGACATAGACCTCCTCGTTTATTACTCCATTAAGAAATGCACTTTTAACATCCATTTGAAACAGTTTAAAATTCATGTTGTTGGGGTTTAGTGTCCTATAGACAATTGTTGCAGGATATAAACTTATTGTAAATGAATTGTTCTTTATATCATTTGTTTTAATAAGATATATGTTTGATAACTATATAAAGGCAAACCCTTTTACAGCACTAAATAAAGTGTAATAAAAGGAAATCCGTAAGTTTGTTTAAAGTGATTATAAAGTGTTCATACAAGCATGAAGTGAGACAAGACTTTATAATAAACTAATAAACTTAAAACCACCCCAAGTCAAGTGAGATGTTTAGGATTGACATATCACTGTTGAGACTTGTATGTAACAATGTCTTCTGTCCGACAGAAAGCTGATCTCACAAGCTTCATATATATAGATATCTGGACAGTTACATATATCAGATGAAACGTCATTCATCAGGATTGGGGATCCGATTTGAGATAACAGGATGGGTAGATTCGTCCTTGTCACCTGTTCATCTCATTGGTATTAATAGGTATAAATAATCCTCAGACTCAAAGGAATGTTAATTGGTCATCCTGAATTACTGAATGTGAGACTTTGATCGCGTGGTCCCACGATCCTTAACAGAGATGACTCTGGGGTGTGAACTGCAAAGGTTGGGTGTCACAGGAGGTAATGTCAGGGTAGTTATACATTGGATTGAGCATTTATCACTCCCGACGAATGGGAGATACGTCCAAGGATCGCTTGTGGAAGACTCGACTCTAAATCCTTGTAAGGTGATAGCTTAAGAGTAGAAATACAGATTTCACTTAACCTATCTATTTGGGTTGACTCGGCCTGTACAAGTAAAACGAACGTCTCGCTATATATGACTTGACATCATGCATAGTCATAAGATTCAGTTCAAGGATGTAGTTGATAAAGGATCGAATTATACTGTAACTAATACGGAAGGGTTAACGGCAGAATCAACCTGTCTTCTTAACGGACTCTGGGGGAATGATTACGGACATGCCGATAACATGCTCTGTTCATCATTCCGTTATGCAAGGATTAATTATAATTCTTGGAGAAATTAATTTAATAGTTGCATACGGCCAGAAGTAGTAAGGACCTAATGGATCACACATAAGACTTGGAAACAAAAGAGAGATGGATCTGATTAATAGATGGAAGCCCAGTTGAGCCCAGTAAGGCCCATGGATAAGGGGGGGTCGAAATTATATGTATTAAAGGAAGGAATTAATTTATTCCACTCTTCCTAATTTGATTAGGATTGTGAAATTAAATTAATTAAGAGATAATCAAGTTAGGAGTTTTAATTAGATTAATATACTCCTATTATTATCTAACTAGGATATTTATTATTATCCTAATTATATTGGATATATAGTAAGATAATAATTAGAAATCCTATTCCGAATTGGATTCCTATTAAGTAACCTATTCCTATCTAACTAGGGTTTAGAGACAAACTAATATATATACCCCCTTCCCTTTGGAATTTCGACATACACAAACCCTCCACCTACATGTGATTTTCGAAATTGCTTCTAGGGAGAGAAAGTGAATTCCATCCCCAAGTTCGTGGACAAGAAATCATACGGCTTCCGTCAATCGATTAATCTCTTCCATCTCTTTTCTCTTTGATCTTGTGTTGATTTGTTAGAGACAATCTATTTTGGTTGCATCTCATAAGGGTTGATTCTAACTTAATCTCACCGTGTTCACGAAAGAAGGAAAAACAAACAAAAGGGATAATTCGTTTTTCTTCGCCTACATCAGGTCAGTTCACTATTTCGAGGATTCCTGGAGATTGAACCGTCGGATCGTCGCGATTTTTGGACAGTAGCTTCTAGACACATTCTTCCATGTTTCCACTGAAGGAATCGTCGTTCGGAGGTCTGGAAGGTCTATTTCGAATAGGGGCAGATTGGTAAACAGTTTACATCTCCTTTGAAGTTGTGGGCACTTCGTTTGCAACGGTAGATTGATCATCGAAAGGTATATCTTCTTATCCCTCTTTATCTGAAATAACGATTAACGGATCCTATAGTTAAAAGGAAGTATGCTAAAATTTTTATATTTCCGCTGCTATACCTTAGCCCTATTTTCCTACAGTGGTATCAGAGCCATCGTTAAATCCGTTATTTCATATATGAAATTTAGAAGCTTTCAATAGGATTGAATGAATATTTATGGTTAGGATTAATTAACAAATTGTTTGGTTAATTAATTCTAAAGATAAATAAGTGAAATAGATTATGCGTATGTTCCTAATTATTTCGGTTGATAATCATTATAACAAAATCTATTAGTTTTATGGTTAGATTAATAAAATTAGTTTTATTGATTCTAAAGATAAAATGGAAAGCTATTGTAGTTTTTCCTATTTCTGAAAATCGCTTTTCAACCGTATTGAAAATCTGATATATATATGAAATTTAAAATTAGTTTTGAATATAAAATATATATATACATGTTTCGGAAATTAATAGTTTTCTGTTTTGATTATCGAATGAAAATTCGTTTAAAAGTTTGTTTTTACCAAGTTGTAAATCAAAGCGTTAAATGAATTGAAATCAAAATAATTGGGATATGCATAATTGAAGTTTTGTATGGTTATATTAATCTAAGAATTAATATAAAGATGCAAAACGGTTAGAAGTAAAATTAGATGGGAATTAATTTGATGAGTTAATTTGATTAACATAAATATTACATAAATAAGTTATGTAATCAACCAATTAAATTTATTTAATTGAGTCTTTGCATGTTTGGAGTTATGGACATATTTGGACCCTCTTTTATTCTTTTGGTATTTTTGAAATAGGGCCTGCGCGTCCTGCCTTTCTACTGTCTATTGTAATTTATCTTCTCATCTATTCCCTTCAATTTCGATTGAAGTTTTCTTTAGTAGTATAGAAAATTAATATGTAATTTTCAAGGCGCCATGGAGAAGACGGAGGACCTAAAGAGAAATATGTAATAGTTAGTATTTCCTTAGGTTTGGCCTTTTATTCCGTCTCTGGCTCGACGGAATAATTTAGATAATATGTCCATAACGCCAATGTATGTGTGAATGTATGTCTGATGTATGCTAAAACAAATCAAGACTAAGTTAGATTATGAGACTTAAATAAAAATCCCTCATTAAAAAGTTAAGTAAATAAATAAGTTATTAAAATCGGTTGCCCCTCCCTAATATTATAATTCAGCCGACAGTACTGGGGGCCTTTGGGTTGTTGGCAAAAGTCAAGCTCGGGGTCTTATGGTAACACCTGGATTATCGAAAATAGTTATTTCATGAATATGGGGTAATACTTAAATTAGAGTATGACAATTGGTTGGCAAAAGTCATGTTGTTCATACACTAATGGGCAAAATGGTTGGGATTAATATGAATGACATATTAGTTACTAATGTGGTTAGTAACCCAATAACCTAGGAGTCACATTCGAGATGTGATTGATTGAATGAATCTACCTAATGAATGAGACTAGTTTGTTGGCTAAAGTTAAGGCGAAATCTCAGGAGTTAGGATCCTAGCTCACTAAAGGATTTGTGAAATTCTTCGAATTAATATGGAGGGTTATTAATTTGGCAAAATAGTGGGAGCAATCTGAAATAAATTAAAAGGCCTATAATTTTAGATTGTTACACTTTAAAACAAATGAATAACATACGTTTACTCTTTCTCACTCTCAGGTTTTGTTTAAACACTCACTCTTGAAAATCATGACTAAAACCAATCTGCAAAACATTCTTACCGATAACAAGTTGAATGGTTCAAACTTCACCGACTGGTTTCGTAACCTCAAAATTGTTTTGAAGTTTGAGAAAATTGGGTATGTACTTGATACACCGATACCCCCTATCCCGGAAGATGATGCTCCCATCGAGGAAATTGATGCTTACCAGAAGCACAAGGCTGATGATGATCATGCCGGTTGCATCATACTTGCATCGATGACGTCGGAATTACAAAGGCAACATGAGGAGATGGATGCATATTCCGTCATCATGCACCTAAAGGAACTGTTTGGGAAACAGACCAGGTGCGAACGCTACGAGATATCCAAATTGCTATATCGTTGCCGGATGCAAGAGGGCACATCAGTCATGACACATTGTGTCAAGATGATTGGCTACATTACCAAACTTTCTAGTATTGGATTTGTGATGGACAACGAATTAAGTATAGACTTGATTCTTCAATCCCTCCGAGAGAGTTATTCACAGTTCATTATGAACTATCAGATGAATAACTTGCAAACTTCTCTTGAAGAGCTTGCAAACATGCTCAAGTCAGTTGAGCCTAATATGAAGAAAGACAAGGCCATACCGGCTCTTGTAATTGAGGGATCAAAGAAGAGGAAAGGGAATTTTCCCAATCCTAAACATCCCAAGAAAGGTAAGAAAGCTGTGTCCAAGGGAAAGGAAGTGAAGAGGCCCAAAGGAGAGTGCCACTTCTGTGGTAAAGATGGGCATTGGAAGAGAAACTGCAAGGAGTATCTAGCCACCCTCAAGAAGGGAAAGGGCGATGCTTCTACATCTGGTATGTTCTATATTGAAATAAATACAGTTTCATTGTCTGAATCTTGGGTACTTGATACCGGATGTGGATCTCATATTTGTACAAATATGCAGGAGCTAAAACAGACTAGGGAACTTAAGAAAGGAAGCATAAACTTGCGAGTGGGAAATGGAGCAAGAGTTGCCGCCATCGCAATTGGAGATTATGTTTTACTTTTGCCCTCTGGGCTTGTAATAGAATTAAGGAATTGTTTATACGTTCCTGAGATGTCTCGTAACATTATTTCTATTAGCCGTCTTGTTGACGACGGTTTTCATATTTCAATAAAGAACAATAGTTGCAATTTTTATAAAGATTCGATCTTTTATTTTTCAGGAATATCACAAAATGGGATTTATGTGTTAGATGATAAAACTCCTGTTTTTGCAATGGATACCAAAAGACATAAACTAGATAATTCAACTTACTTGTGGCATTGTCGTTTAGGCCATATAAACAAGAGACGCATGCTAAAGCTTCATTCAGATGGGCTTATAGATTCAATTGATTCGGAATCATTGGAAACATGCGAATCATGTTTAAAAGGTAAAATGACAAAGACACCCTTTAGCAATAAAGGTGAGCGTGTATCAGACACTCTAGGACTCATTCATTCAGATGTATGCGGTCCTATGTCAATCCAAGCAAGATGAGGATTCAGATACTTCATTAGCTTCATAGATGACCATACTCGATATGGTTATGTCTACTTGATGAAGCACAAGTCAGAAGCTTTTGACAAGTTCAAATGCTTCAAGAATGAAGTGGAAAATCAATTAGGAAAGAAAATAAAGACACTTCGATCCGATCGAGGCGGTGAATATCTTTCTGATGATTTTCTGAATTATCTAACTGAATGTGGGATATGCTCGCAATGGACACCTCCCTATACACCACAACACAATGGTGTATCCGAGAGGAGAAACAGTACCCTATTAGATATGGTACGGTCTATGATGAGCATGGCCTTACTTCCAAAGATGTTCTGGGGCTATGCCTTAGAAACCGCCCTCTTCACCCTAAATCGAGTACCAACTAAATCCGCCAGTTCCACACCATATGAATTGTTCGTTGGTAGGAAACCTGTGTTCTCATTTATGAGAGTATGGGGTTGTTCGGCATATGTCAAACGCATTGCGTCCAACAAATTAGATTCTAAATCTGATAAATGTTTCTTCATTGGATATCCCAAAGAGACCGTAGGGTATTACTTCTATCATCCAGATGATCAGAAAGTAATAGTATCCAGATACGCAACCTTCTTAGAGAAAGAGTTTCTCGAAGAAACACAAAAGGGAAGCGTGATTGAACTCGACGACGTTCAAGAGGAAGAGACACCGGCTGAAACAACAGAAGCGGTTGAAGTACCCGAAGAAGTCCCATTAGATGAGACTCCAGTGGCACCTATTCGTAGATCACGAAGAGTTCGTGAACTCCCAGTTAGATATGGTTTTCTAGTGGGAGATGATGACGAGGTTCCCGTGTTAGACGACGAACCCGAAAAACTACGAAGAGGCTCTTACTAGTCCAGATTCTAAAGCATGGCTTGAGGCCATGGATTCTGAAATGGATTCCATGTATACTAACCAAGTGTGGACTTTGGTTGATCCACCCGAAGGAATAAAACCCATCGGGTGCAGGTGGATCTTCAAAAGGAAGACTGACATGGATGGAAAGGTTAGCACCTACAAAGCTAGGTTGGTAGCGAAAGGATATCGTCAAAAACAAGGCGTTGATTATGACGAAACCTTCTCTCCCGTTGCTATGTCCAAATCAATCAGAATCATGCTTGCAATTGCCGCTCATTTTGATTATGAGATTTGGCAAATGGATGTGAAAACAGCTTTCCTAAACGGAAACCTGCTTGAGGATGTATACATGATGCAACCTGAAGGTTTCATATCAAAGGATGCAAATAAAGTTTGCAAACTTCAGAGATCCATTTATGGACTCAAGCAAGCATCTAGAAGCTGGAATAAGCGTTTTGACGAAACCATAAAACAATTTGGTTTCGAACAAAATTGCGAGGAAGCTTGCATTTATAAGAAAGCAAGTGGGAGCTCTATAGCATTTCTCATACTATATGTGGACGATATACTGTTAATGGGAAATGACATTGCTCTATTACAATCGGTGAAAGTTTGGTTATCCGGTAACTTCTCAATGAAAGACCTTGGTGAAGCAGCCTATATACTTGGTATAAAGATCTATAGAGATAGATCGCGTAGACTGCTTGGTCTTTCACAGGCTACATACATTGAAAAGGTGCTAAATCGGTTTAGCATGCTTGAATCGAAACGAGGTAACTTACCCATGGTACATGGAGTGAAGTTAAACAATCTTCAATGTCTTAAAACTGATGATGACAAACGACGCATGGCTGTAGTCCCGTATGCCAGCGCGATCGGTTCGATTATGTATGCTATGCTATGCACTAGACCTGACGTAGCGTTCGCGTTATCAGTAACGAGTCGTTACCAAGGGAATCCGGGAGACGAGCATTGGATTGCCGTCAAGAACATTCTTAAATACTTGAGAAGGACTAAAGATATGTTCCTAGTGTACGGAGAAGGAGATCTGAAAATTGAAGGATTTTCAGACGCTAGTCATCTCACAGATGAGAATGATTTTAAATCCCAATCAGGATACCTGTTTATCTTGAATGGGGGCGCGGTCAGTTGGAAGAGTTCCAAGCAGGGAAGCGTGGCTTTCTCTACGACCGAGTCAGAGTACATCGCTGCTGCGGAAGCGGCAAAGGAAGCGGTTTGGATTAGAAAGTTCATTACAGAACTAGGAGTGGTGCCTGACATTGTCAATCCCATTACTCTGTACTGTGATAACAATGGAGCCATTGCGCAAGCAAAGGAACCACGGTCTCATAGTGCATCCAAACACTACCTAAAGCGATACCACATCATCAGAGAGATTGTGGCTAGAGGAGATGTGAGAATAGAAAGAGTACCTACCGAGGACAACGTTGCAGATCCGTTGACAAAGCCATTGGCCCAGAAAGTACATGATTGTCATTTAACTTCTACTGGGATAAGTTTTAGAAACAATTGGCTTTAGTCCAAGTGGGAGTATGTTGGGGTTTAGTGTCCTATAGACAATTGTTGCAGGATACAAACTTATTGTAAATGAATTGTTCTTTATATCATTTGTTTTAATAAGATATATGTTTGATAACTATATAAAGGCAAACCCTTTTACAGCACTAAATAAAGTCTAATAAAAGGAAATCCGTAAGTTTGTTTAAAGTGATTATAAAGTGTTCATACAAGCATGAAGTGAGACAAGACTTTATAATAAACTAATAAACTTAAAACCACCCCAAGTCAAGTGAGATGTTTAGGATTGACATATCACTGTTGAGACTTGTATGTAACAATGTCTTCTGTCCAACAGAAAGCTGATCTCACAAGCTTCATATATATAGATATCTGGACAGTTACATAGATCCGATGAAACGTCGTTCATCAGGATTGGGGATCTGATTTGAGATAACAGGATGGGTAGATTCGTCTTTGTCACATGTTCATCTCATTGGTATTAATAGGTATAAATAATCCTCAGACTCAAAGGAATGTTAATTGGTCATCCTGAATTACTGAATGTGAGACTTTGATCGCGTGGTCCCACGATCCTTAACAGAGATGACTCTGGGGTGTGAACTACAAAGGTTGGGTGTCACAGGAGGTAATGTCAGGGTAGTTATACATTGGATTGAGCATTTATCACTCCCGACGAATGGGAGATACGTCCAAGGATCGCTTGTGGAAGACTCGACTCTAAATCCTTGTAAGGTGATAGCTTAAGAGTAGAAATACAGATTTCACTTAACCTATCTATTTGAGTTGACTCGGTCTGTACAAGTAAAATGAACGTCTCGCTATATATGACTTGACATCATCCATAGTCATAAGATTCAGTTCAAGGATGTAGTTGATAAAGGATCGAATTATACTGTAACTAATACGGAAGGGTTAACGGCAGAATCAACCTGTCTTCTTAACGGACTCTGGGGGAATGATTACGGACATGCCGATAACATGCTCTATTCATCATTCCGTTATGCAAGGATTAATTATAATTCTTGGAGAAATTAATTTAATAGTTGCATACAGCCAGAAGTAGTAAGGACCTAATGGATCACACATAAGACTTGGAAACAAAAGAGAGATGGATCTGATTAATAGATGGAAGCCCAGTTGAGCCCAGTAAGGCCCATGGATAAGGGGGGGTCGAAATTATATGTATTAAAGGAAGGAATTAATTTATTCCACTCTTCCTAATTTGATTAGGATTGTGAAATTAAATTAATTAAGAGATAATCAAGTTAGGAGTTTTAATTAGATTAATATACTTCTATTATTATCTAACTAGGTTATTTATTATTATCCTAATTATATTGGATATATAGTAAGATAATAATTAGAAATCCTATTCCGAATTGGATTCCTATTAAGTAACCTATTCCTATCTAACTAGGGTTTAGAGACAAACTAATATATATACCCCCTTCCCTTTGGAATTTCGACATACACAAACCTCCCCCTACATGTGATTTTCGAAATTGCTTCTAGGGAGAGAAAGTGAATTCCATCTCCAAGTTCGTGGACAAGAATTCATACGGCTTCCGTCAATCGATTAATCTCTTCCATCTCTTTTCTCTTTGATCTTGTGTTGATTTGTTAGAGACAATCTATTTTGGTTGCATCTCATAAGGGTTGATTCTAACTTAATCTCACCGTGTTCACGAAAGAAGGAAAAACAAACAAAAGGGAGAATTCGTTTTTCTTCGCCTACATCAGGTCAGTTCACTATTTCGAGGATTCCTGGAGATTTAACCGTCGGATCGTCGCGAGTTTTGGACAGTAGCTTCTAGACACATTCTTCCACGTTTCCACCGAAGGGATCGTCGTTCGGAGGTCTGGAAGGTCTATTTCGAATAGGGGCAGATTGGTAAACAGTTTACATCTCCTTTGAAGTTGTGGGCACTTCGTTTGCAACGGTAGATTGATCATCGAAAGGTATATCTTCTTATCCCTCTTTATATGAAATAACGATTAACGGACCCTATGGTTAAAAGGAAGTAGGCTAAAATTTTTATATTTCCGCCGCTATACCTTAGCCCTATTTCCTACACATGTAAGATGCATATGCACATAAAATCCTAATTGCTTCTAGCCTTGCCACTGGGGCAAAGGTCTCACCATAGTCAATACCTTCTTGCTGACTGTAGCCCTGAGATACAAGTCTTGCCTTGTTTCTGACTACGTTTCCTTGTTCATCCAGCTTGTTTCTGAAGACCCATCTCGTTCCAATGGTCTTTTGGCTCCTTGGATGTGGCACTAGTTCCCATACATTATTCCTCCTGAATTGGTCGAGTTCCTCTTGCATGGCATTCATCCAGTATTCGTCATGCTCAGCTTCGGCAAAGTTCTTCGGCTCCTGAACTGAGACGAAAGCTACATTGCCAAGATACTTCCTTAGTTGATTCCTAGTCATCAGCGTATTTCCAGCTGAGTCAAGAATTGCATTTTCTGAATGCCCTCTTGGGACTCTTATCTCCTTGGTAGACTCGTGTCTTGTTCTATTTGTGTTTCAACATTCTCTGCAGAAGTAGATTGGTCAGTGAAAGTAATTTTAGGTTCACTCTTACTCTTGGTCAGCCGTTTTGTGAAGGACTCAGTAGCTGGTTCTTGATCAGCAGGTGCTGAGTTTGGTTCATCTTCTATCAGCGGCTGGTATCTTCCTGCAGGGTCAGTTTCATCGAATTGCACATGTATAGATTCTTCTAATACTTGAGTTCTCTTATTAAAAACTCTGTATGCTTTGCTATTTGTTGAGTAGCCTAGAAAGATAGCCTCATCAGTTTTTGAATCAAATTTGGCTAAGCTATCTTTGGTATTTAAAATAAAACATCTACAGTCAAATGCACGAAAGTATCCAATGTTGGGCTTTCGTCCTTTCCAAAGTTCATAAGGGGTTTTCTTAAGTATAGGTCTAACTAGAGCCCTATTCAGAATATAGCATGATGTGTTAACAGCTTCTCCCCAAAAATACTTTGGAAGCCTATGCTCATCCAGCATTGTCCTGGCAATCTCAACCAGAGTTCTGTTCTTCCTTTCAACAACCCCATTTTGCTGAGGCGTTCTAGGAGCAGAGAAGTTGTGGTCAATGCTGCTGGCTTCACAGAATTCAACAAACTTTTGGTTTTTGAATTCTCCACCGTTATCACTACGGATATGAGCTAACTTTAGGTCTTTCTCATTTTCAATTTTTCTAACCAAATTTGAAAAAGTCTCAAAGGTCTCATCTTTGCTGGTCAGCAAGATAACCCACGTATACCGAGAGAAGTCATCTACAATGGCCAAGGAAAATCTTCTTCCACCCAGACTCAGCGGCTGGACTGGACCAAAGAGATCCAAGTGTAGTAACTCTAACGGTCGTTTAGTTGAGACAATGTTTTTACTATGAAAAGATTGTTTGGTTTGTTTTCCAGCTTGGCAAGCGTGGCATAGTTGATCTTTTTGAAATTTAAGTTCAGGCAGTCCCTCAACCAATTGCTTTCTTGCTAATTTGGCCAGGAGGTCCATGCTTACATGACCAAGTCTCCTGTGGCATAGCCAGGAATTTTCTTCCTTTGTGACTAAGCATACAGTTTTTGAAAACTTCTTTTCTAGGTTCAGCATGAAGACATTGTCTATCCGAGGGGCAGTTAAGATTAACTCATTTGTTTTTCCCTCATATATTTTACATCCAGTATCATCAAATATAACTTTTCTTCCATTATCACATAGCTGAGCTACGCTGAGTAAGTTATATTTGAGTCCGCTGACTAGGGAGACAGATTCAATAGTGGGATTACCTCCAACGGTGCCTGATCCTACTATCTTACCCTTTCTGTTGTCTCCAAAACTTACGCTTCCTCCTCGTTTACGTTCAAACGTGATGAATTGAGTTTCATCACCCGTCATATGCCTTGAGCATGCGCTGTCAATAAACCACATTTTTTACTTCTCGGCACATCTCAGGCTTACCTGCATTGTAATCAGTTTCCTTTAGGTACCCAATTCTTTTTGGGTCCTGACTTGTTAGGTTCAACAGGTAAAGCATCATATTTTATTTTGTGGCGACATATATTGATAGTATGGCCACTTTTTCCACAGAAGTCACAACTGACTTTCTGTTTAGGATTCTTTACTGACTTGTCAGCACCCCAGTGCTGAGCGTGCCAGCACACCTTAGTGGTGTGTCCTAACTTCCCACAAAAGTCACACTGGACTCTTCGCTGGGGATCACGTCTCTGCTGAGTACCTTGATACTGAGTTCTCAGAGGAAAATCGTTTTTGTGTGGAACCTTTAATTGGTTCTGAATGGTTGTGACATCCTTCCTCAGTTTCTTTGAAACTGACTGGACTTCAGAGACAGACTCATGAATGGTTTTCATATTTTCATGCAAAACTGAGTTGTCCTGAAGAAGGTATCTGAGGTCACTCAGTTTGACCTCTTCCACCTCATCACAGCGCCTGCTGAGTGCTTTAATCTTCTTGTTACACTTTTTGACAAGTGTATAAAGATCACTAAGGGCATTACCCGTTTCATTTCTGAGTTGAGAGAGTGAGATTACCTCATTAGATTGCTCTTCATTTTCTGACTCATCAGATTGGTCAGCATGCTCAGAAATGCATGGTTCAGCAAGTTCGTCAGCCATGAAACATATCTTTGCTGACTCTGTGGCCTCAGCTTCAGTAGATGAAGAATCATCACTGTCACTCCATGTTGCCACCATTGCCTTCTTCCCATTCTTTTTGTCATTCCTCAGAGTTGGGCAGCTTGACTTGATGTGTCCGGTTTGATGGCACTCAAAGCATGTAATGGGCTTTGAGTTGTCCTTCTTGAATTTGCTGTCACTTGAGTCAGCCTTATACTTGTCAAATTTTCTATAAGGCTTTTTGGAGTATTTGTCATTCCTTTTGAACAGCCTTTTCATTTTCCTCGTGAACATAGCCATCTCCTCATCGTCAGTTGAGCCCTCATCAGTTGAGTCAGCTTTCATGACAAGTGATTTTTGCTTCTTGTCTTTGGATTTTTCTTTCACCTCGAAATTCTTCATGGATATCTCATGGGTCAGCAGTGAGCCGATGAGTTCATCATATTTATAGGTGGTTAAATCCTGAGCTTCTTCAACGGCTGTCTTCTTGGCTTGCCAATCCTTAGGAAGACTTCTAAGAATCTTCTTGACTTGTTCTTCTTCAGTGAAGATTTTTCCAAGTCTTTTGAGCTCATTTATGATGTTGGTGAATCTTGCATTCATCTCAGAAATCCCCTCATCATTGTTCATTTCGAACAGCTCATACAATCTCATTTGCTGGTTGACCTTGGACTCCTTCACCTTGTTGGTTCCTTCGTAGGTCACTTCCAGCTTCTTCCAGATCTCCTGTGCTGATTCACAACTTGATATTTTGTTGTATTCTGCAGCATCCAGCGCACAGTGAAGCATATTTATAGCCGAAGCATGATTTTGTAACTTCTTGAGATCATCCTCTGTCCATTCAACCTCAGCTTTAACAATTACTGGCCAGCGACAACTTTCACAGGTACAAACGGGCCTTGGACTATAGATAGCCAGGCACTTATGTTTGTAGCTTGAATGAAGTTCTTCATCCTATTCTTCCAAAAGGTATAGTTTGACCGAAGAATAGGGGAGGCCTAGTAATGGACAGCCCCTCAGGTAATATCTGAGTTGTCTGGTTTCCAGGGAGAAACCGAGTGCTGTTTTCACCCATGGTATGGATCAACTCAAGGTTGTTAGACCTTTAGTAATGAGCTTTTAGGCTCTGATACCACTTGTTGGTCCCTTGTAAGGTTGCAAGTATAGTTCCAAGGGGGGGGGGTTAGGAACTATTCTACCTTTTTAAATTGATTAGGGCAGATTTCTTTTCTTTGAGAAAAGATTATATAACAGCGGCGCTTAGCAATCAGCAAGACACTGGCTTAGTCAACTAGTGACTAGGTCAGCTTCGTTGCTTAGGTCAGGAAATAGCATTTAGAGTCTATTCCTGAACTAACTCGTTGGTAGCGCACAACTCAGCTTGACTTCTTTTTAGTTAGTCAGCTTTAGTTTGTTTTAAGCAAGCAATATATTAAGGAGTTAAGGGTTAGAAATACTTCACTCAACGGAGTTATCCAGGTTCGGCTTCTTCTAAGCCTACGTCCTGTCCCCAGAACACGTTCCGAGATTTCCAATTCACTACTGAGCTCTTTAAAGGTAGAGACTCGAAAACCCTTTACAAATCAGAAGCTGAGTATAACAAGAGTACCTTCCTCTATACCTCTACTCACTTCTATTCAAATTCACTAAGTACTTAAAACCGAGTACTCAGCTTCTCCTTTCTAATTCCTAGAAATGATTAAGATTTGTCCTAAACAACAATTGCTAGAACACCTTAGATGATTGAGAATTAATCACTCTAGACTTTTACACAAATGTATAAGCTTGTAGTGTAAGAATTTGCTTTGCTTTTGATGGAGAACTTTTGTATACTTTTGGTCAGCGTAACGGCTTTGCACAAAGTTCTCTATATAATGTGGATTCTGAATGCTCTATTTATAGAGAGCTGTGAGAGCTTCTGGTTATTTCGAATTTTGAAATAACCGTTGGAGGCAAACGGCTATAGGTCGTTTTCACTCAGTCTGTCAGCAGTTCTCTTGGCCAATCAGATTCCAGCATCTTCTGTTCTTCGGTCAGTGTGACAGTATGTTCCTCCATTTTAGGTAACGTCAACCAGACAGCTTGCTGCGTCTCCTGATCTTTACTAAAAGAGGAAATACTTTTTCTGGAAGCTGCTTTGTGGTCAGCTGCTGTCTTGTATGTTTTGTCGGGACAGCTCAGCAGCTTCATGCCGAAGTTGTCTACGTGGATCTTCTGGATCCTTCTTTGTTCAGCATGCGTTTCATCACTTCAACGGCAGCGTTTTGAAATACGCGGGCTGAGTGATCTTGGGCTTGTTTGACTTGGGCCTTGACTTGGGCCTTGACTTCCATATGGGGCTTGAGCCTTATGATCTTTATGTCTTATAATAAATTATAAACTTAACATTGAACAAACACATTAGTAACAATAAATCAAAGCATTTAAACTTAGTGTGTTGTAGAATATTTAATTTCACTTAATTTATTTTGTCAAATCAAAATCCTGTGGAAAGGTGTTTCAACAGAAATAATTTACAATTTCCGACGCATTTCCGTCGCATTATCTGTCGGTAATGTATTTAAATAAATATTCTGAAAAATAGTTCACCGACACACATAGGTCGGTGATGTTCTCGGAATCTCCGACACATGTCACCTACTAAAAGTAGTCGGCATTTCCGACACATAACGCCTACTAAAGAATGTGTCGGTGATGTTTTTGTGTTGGTAAAAATTTCTCGCAACTGCTTACCTACGAGGTCAACGCCGACACAAGTGAATCTGTCGGAATTCCGTCGGTGATGACGATCACCGACACAAATAGGTCCATCACCGACGGATTGTCATCGTCGGTGATACCGATTTTTCTTATAGTGAATGTCATATTTTCTATGGAACTACATTTTCGATTTTAGAAAATCATCTTTTTTGGAACTTTCTTTCTCTAAACATTAACTTTCTCTCTCTTTACCAAACATCATCTAAATAATCTCGAAATAAAAAAGTTGAAGAATTAAAGTTGCTTAGAATATTAGTAGTTCTTAAAATATGTCATTTTTGAAGTTGTTAATGGTGATTTTAATAGTATCAATCGAAAAATTCCTTATTTTGCTAAAGTTGAAAACCTCAGTCCTTGTTTTGACAAAAAGTAAACTACAGTCCTTTATCTGAAAATTAGTGAAACCACATGGGTTTTATTTGAACTTTACCCTATAAATTATGTTTATAATATCCCAGGAGAAAAATAGAAGAAAAAAGTGGTTATGCGAAAAAAATAAATAAAGGCTTAATGTTCCTCAAACCCTCTTAATTTGTCTAAATTGGTCATTTTACCTTTTCAACTCATCGAATATCTTATTTACCTTCTTAATTCCATAAAACTGGTATTTCTTACCCTCTTAACTTGTCCAAATTGGTCATTTTACCCCTTCACAACTCATCGAATGTCCTATTTACCCTCTTAACTCAATAAAAGTAGTATTTCTTGTTGAAACACCTTTCCACATGATTTTGATTGGGTGTTGTTAAACCCAGCCCCAATTTCCTGTTGGAAATTAGGCTAAGGTATAGCAGCGGAAATATAAATTTTTTAACCTATTTCCATTTAACCATAGGATCCGTTAATCGTTATTTCATATAAAGAGGGATAATAAGAATTACCACTTGATGATCAATCTACCGTTGTTAATGAAGTGCCCACAACTCTTCCCCGAGTTCCCAAACACGAAATAAAACACGGGAAGATTAATTTAGAATCAACCGTTGAATAGCAACCAAAGTAGATTGCCTCTAACTAATCAACACAAGATCAAGGATAAGAGAAATAGATGAAATCAATTGATCGGAAAGAAGCCGTAGAAAATCTCGTCCTCGAACTAGGGGTGTCGAAATTTTCTCTCTCTTGCACTATATGGATTTCGAAAATCTCTAGGGCTTGCTCTCTTGGGATTTCGAAAATCACTAGGGGAGGGGTATTTATAATCTCTTGTATCTAATCCCTAGTTAGATAGAATTAGGTTACTGAATAGGAATTCAATTCGGAATAGAATTCCTAATTATTATCTCATTATATATCTAATATATTAAGGATAATAATAATAACCTTATTGGATAATAATAGGAGTATTATAATCTAATTAAAACTCCTAACTTATTTATCTCTTAATTAATTTAATTCATAATCCTAATCTAATTAGGATTTAACGAAATCAAATTAATTATTCATGTGTCTAGCTACATCAATTTCTACCCCCCCCCCTTGGTCCATGGGCCTTATTGGGCTCAATTAGGCTTCCATCAATTAATTAACATTTATCTCTCTTTTAGGTTCCAAGTCTTATGTGTGACCCATTAGGTTCTTATTGCATCTAGCCGTATGCAACGTTATTAAATTAATTTTCAAAGAATTATATTTAATCTTTTCATAATGGAATGATGTACAGAGTATGTGATTAGCAAGTCCGTAATCATTCCCCCAGAGCTATAAGAAGACATGTTGATTCTGTCGTTAACCTTTCCGTATTAGTTACAGTATAATTCGATCCTTTATCAACTACATCCTTGAACTAAATCTTATGACTATGGATGATGTCAAGTCACATATAGCGAGACGTTCATTTTACTTGTATAGGCCGAGTCAACTCAAATAGATAGGTTAAGTGAAATCTATATTTCAAGTCTTAAGCTATCACCTTGCAAGGATTTAGAGTCGAGTCTTCCACAAGCGATCCATGGATGTATCTCCCATTCATCGGGAGTGATAAATGCTCAATCCAATATATAACGATCCCGCAATCACTTCTTGTGATACCCAATGTCTACTGTTCACACCCCAGAGTCATCTCTGTTAAGGATCGTGTCACACCAGAGTCAAAGCGTCACATTCCGTAATCCAGAATACCAATTAATATTCCTTTGAGTCTGAGGATTAGTTATACCTATTAATACCAATGAGATAAACATGTGACAAGGACGAATCTACCCATCCTGTTATCTCAAATCGGATCCCCAATCCTAATGAACAACTTTTCATCGGATCTATGTAACTGTCCAGATATCTGTATATATGAAGCTTGTGAGATCAGCTTTCTGTCGGACAGAAGACATTGTTACATACAAGTCTCAATAGTGACATATCAATCCTAAACATATCACTTGACTTGGGGTGGTTTTAAGTTTATTAGTTTATTATAAAGTTTTGTCTCACTTCATGCTTGTATGAACACTTTATAATCACTTTAAACAAACTTACGGATTTCCTTTTATTAGACTTTATTTAGTGCTTAAAAGGGATTGCCTTTATATAGTTATAAAACATATATCTCATTAAACAAATGATATAAAGAACAATTCATTTACATTAAGTTTGTATCCTAGAACAATTGTCTATAGGACACTAAACCCCAACATACTCCCACTTGGACTAAAGCCAATTGTTTCTAAAACTTATCCCAGTAGAAGTTAAATGACGATCATGTATTCTCTGGGTTAAAGGCTTTGTCAACGGATCTGCAACGTTGTCCTCTGTAGGTACTCTTTCTATTCTCACATCTCCTCTAGCCATAATATCTCTAATGATGTGGTATCGCTTAAGGTAATGCTTGGACGCATTATGAGACCGTGGTTCCTTTGCTTGCGCAATGGCTCTATTGTTATCACAGTACAATGTAATGGGATTGACAATGTCAGGCACCACACCTAGTTCTGTAATGAACTTTCTAATCCAAACCGCTTCCTTTGCTGCTTCCGCAGCTGCGATATACTCTAACTCGGTCGCAGAGAAAGCTACGCTTCCCTGCTTGGAACTCTTCCAGCTGACCGCGCCCCCATTCAAGATAAACAGGTATCCTGATTGGGATTTAAAATCATTCTCATCTGTGAGATGACTTGAATCTGAAAATCCTTCTATTTTCAGATCACCTTCTCCGTACACTAGAAACATATCTTTAGTTCTTCTCAAGTACTTAAGAATGTTCTTGACGGCAATCCAATGCTCGTCTCCCGGATTTCCTTGGTAACGACTCGTTACAGATAACACGAACGCTACGTCAGGTCTAGTGCATAGCATAGCATACATAATCGAACCGATTGCGCTGGCGTACGGGACTACAGCCATGCGTCTTTTGTCATCATCAGTTTTAGGACATTGATGATTGTTTAACTTTACTCCATATAGCATGGGTAAGTTACCTCATTTCGATTCAAGCATGCTAAACCGATTTAGCACCTTTTTAATGTATGTAGCCTGTGAAAGACCAAGCAGTCTTCTCGATCTATCTCTGTAGATCTTTATACCAAGTATATAAGCTGCTTCACCAAGGTCTTTCATTGAGAAGTTACCAGATAACCATACTTTTACCGACTGTAGTAGAGCAATGTCATTTCCCATTAATAATATATCGTCCACATATAGTATGAGAAATGCTATAGAGCTCCCCCTTGCTTTCTTGTAAATGCAAGCTTCTTCGCAATTTTGTTCGAAACCAAATTGTTTTATGGTTTCGTCAAAACGTTTATTCCAGCTTCTTGATGCTTGCTTGAGTCCATAAATGGATCTCTGAAGTTTGCAAACTTTATTTGCATCCTTCGAAATGAAACCTTCAGGCTGCATCATATATACATCGTCAAGTAGGTTTCCGTTTAGGAAAGCTGTTTTCACATCCATTTGCCAAATCTCATAATCGAAATGAGCGGCAATTGCAAGCATGATTCTGATTGATTTGGACATAGCCACAGGAGAGAAAGTTTCGTCATAATCAATTCCTTGCTTCTGACGATATCCTTTCGCTACTAACCTAGCTTTGTAGGTGCTAACCTTTCCATCCATGTCTGTCTTCTTTTTTGAAGATCCATCTGCACCCAATGGGTATTATCCCTTCGGGTGGATCAACCAAAGTCCACACTTGGTTAGTATACATGGAATCCATTTCAGAATCCATGGCCTCAAGCCATGCTTTAGAATCTGGACTAGTAAGAGCCTCTTCGTAGTTTTCGGGTTCGTCGTCTAACACGGGAACCTCATTATCATCTCCCACTAGAAAACCATATCTAACTGGGAGTTCACGAACTCGTGGCACTGGAGTCTCATCTAATGGGACTCCTTTGGGTACCTCAACCGCCTCTGTTGTTTCAGTCGGTGTTTCTTCTTTTTGAACTTCGTCAAGTTCAATCATGCTTCCCTTTTGTGTTTCTTCGAGAAACTCTTTCTCTAAGAAGGTTGCATGTTTGGATACTATCACTTTCTGATCATCTGGATGATAGAAGTAATATCCCACAGTTTCCTTAGGGTATCCAATGAAGAAACATTTATCAGATTTCGAATCTAGTTTGTCGGACGCAATGCGTTTGACAAATGCTAAACAACCCCATACTCTCATAAATGAAAACACGGGTTTCCTACCAACGAACAATTCATATGGTGTGGAACTAGCGGATTTAGTTGGTACTCGATTTAGGGTGAAGAGAGCAGTTTCTAAGGCATAGCCCCAGAACGTCTTTGGAAGTAAGGCCATGCTCATCATGGATCGTACCATATCTAGTAGGGTACGGTTTCTCCTATCGGATACACCATTGTGTTGTGGTGTATAGGGAGGTGTCCATTGTGAGCATATCCCACATTCAGTTAGATAATTTAGAAAATCATCTGAAAGATATTCGCCACCTCGATCAGATCGAAGCGTCTTTATTTTCTTTCCTAATTGATTTTCTACTTCATTCTTGAAGCATTTGAATTTCTCAAAAGCTTCTGATTTGTGCTTCATCAAGTAGATGTAACCATATCGGGTATGGTCCTCTATGAAGCTTATGAAGAATCTGAATCCTCCTCTTGCTTGGACTGACATAGGACCGCATACATCTGAATGAATAAGTCCTAGAGTGTCTGATACACGCTCACCTTTTTATTGCTAAAGGGTGTCTTTGTCATTTTACCTTTTAAACATGATTCACATGTTTCCAATGATTCAGGATCAATTGAATTTATAAGCCCATCTTGATGTAGCTTAAGCATGCGTCTTTTGTTTATATGGCCTAAACGAAAAGGCCACAAGTAAGTTGAATTATCTAGCTTATGTCTTTTGGTATCAATTGCGAAAACAAAAATTTTGTTATCTAACACATAAATCCCATTTTGTGATATTCCTGAAAAATAGAAGATCGAAGCTCTATAAAAATTGCAACGTTTGTCTTTTATTGAAATATGAAAAAGCCGTCGTCAACAAGGCGGCTAATAGAAATAATATTTCTAGATATTCCTGGAATATCCTCAGGCTCCATCCGGTATCAAGTACCAAAAGATTCAGAATGTGAAATTTCAATATAAAACATACCAGATGTTGAAGTCCCAGCTTCTTCCCCTTTTGAGGAAGGCTAGGTACACCAACAGTTTCCTTTTCCAATGCCCCAAGTCACCACAATAGTAGCACTTTCCTTTGGACTTCTTTAATTCCTTTCCCTTCGTTTCGGTGAGCACAGCCCCCTTGCTTTTATCAAGATGGTTTGGATTGAGAGAGACCCCTTTCCTTTTTTTTCTAGATCCTTCAATAGCAAGGGCCAGTATCTCCTCGTTTTCTTTTATAATGGGCTGGACTGACTCGAGCATATGTGCAAGCTCTACAAGAGAGGTTTGCAAGCCACTCATTTGGTAGTTCATGATGAACTGTGAGTAACTCTCGGGGAGGGACTAAAGAAGTAAGTTTTCACTTAGTTCATGGTCCATCGCATCTCCAATACTAGAAAACTTGGTGATAAGGCTGATCATCTTGGCACAGTGTGCCATTACAGATGTGCCCACATGCATCTTGCTTTTATATAACTCATTTGTTATTTTGAAGCGTTCGCACCGAGTTTCATTCACAAATAACTCTTTTAGGTGCTTGACCATGGAATAGGCATCCATATCTGAATGTAGTTGCCCTTTTACTTCCGGTGTTAGGGATGCAAGTATGATGTCTCCCGTTTGATCATCATCAGATTTATGCTTCAAGTAAGCATAAAATTCTTGGTAGGGAGCATCATCTGTTGGGTAAGGGGGTATCAGTGTATCAAG
Organism: Euphorbia lathyris; assembly: GCF_963576675.1. Classification (NCBI taxonomy): domain Eukaryota; kingdom Viridiplantae; phylum Streptophyta; class Magnoliopsida; order Malpighiales; family Euphorbiaceae; genus Euphorbia; species Euphorbia lathyris. Next base: position 699,530 of record NC_088918.1, read on the forward strand.
TACATACCCTTTCCTCTCGAACTTCAAAACAATTTTGAGGTTGCGATACCAGTCGGTGAAGTTTGAACCATTCAATTTGTTATCGATAAGAATGTTTTGCAGATTGGTGTTAGTCATGATTTTAAGAGTGTGTTTAATTAAACCTGGGAGTGAGAAAGAGTAAACGTATGTCATTCATTTGCTTAAAGTATATCAATCTAAAATTATAGGCCTTTTAGTTTATTTTAGATTGCTCCCACTGTTTTGCCAAATTAATAGCCCTCCATATTAATTCGAAGAATTTCACAAATCCTTTAGTGAGCTAGGATCCTAACTCCTGAGATTTCACCTTGAGTTTGCTCAACAAGCTAGTCTCATTCGTTAGGTAGATTCATGTAATCAATCACATCTTTAATGTGATTCCTAGGTTATTGGGTTACTAACCACATTAGTAACTAATATGCTATTCACATTAATCCCAACCATCTTGCCCATTAGTTTATGACAACATGAGTTTGCTCATCCAATTATCATAATCTAATTTAAGTATTACCCCATATTCATGAAAAGTAATTTTCGATAATTCAGGTGTTACCGAAAGGACCCCGAGCTTGAGTTTGCTCAACAACCCAAAGGCCCTCAGCACTGCCGGCTGAATTATAATATCAGGGAGGGGCAACCGACTTTAATAACTTGTTTATTTACTTAACTTTTTAATGAGGGATTTTATTTTAGGTCTCATAATCTAACTTAGTCTTGATTTGCTTTAGCATACATCAGACACATACATTCACATACATTGGCGTTATGGACATATCATCTAAATTATTCCGTCGAGCCAGAGACGGAATAAAAGGGCAAACCTAAGGAAATAATAACTATTACATATTTCTCTTTAGGTCCTCCGTCTTCTCCATGGCGCCTTGAAATTACATATTAATTTCTATACTACTAAAGAAAACTTCAATTGAATTGAAGGGAATCAGATGAGAGGAGAAATTACAATAGATAGTAGAAAGGCAGGACTCGCAGGCCCTATTTCAAAAATACCAAAAGACTAAAAGAGGGTCCAAATATGTCCATAACTCCAAACATGCATAGACTCAATTAAAAAAATTTAATTGGTTGATTACATAACTATCTTATGTAATATTTATGCTAATCACATTAACTTATCAAATTAATTTTCATCCAATTTTACTTCTAATAGTTTCGTATCTTTTATATTAATTTTTAGATTAATATAACTATACAAAACTTTAATTATGCACGTTCCAATTATTTTGATTTTAATTCATTTAACATTTTGATTTACAAATTGGAAAAACAAACTTTTAAACAAATTTTCATTCGATAATCAAAACAGAAAACTATCAATCTCTGAAACATATATATATTTAAATATATAAAACCGATTTTAAACAATTTAAAATCAAGTGGGTCTCGAGCCGGGCCCGAGAGTGGGCTGCTACCGATTGGCAGCAGCCCTAGCGCGGCTAAACCGCCGCTGCCTTGCGGCAGCGGCGGCCAGGCGCCGCGCGACAGCGGCCAGTCGCGCCGCGAGGCGCGACTCGGGCTGCTGTCGTATTTATTTTTTTTAAATAATTTTAAATATATATATATATATCAGTTCTAAAACGGTTTTAAAACGATTTTCAGAAAATAGGAAAAACTACTATAGATTTCCGTTTTATCTTTAGAATTAATAAAACTAATTTTATCAATCTAACTATAAAACTAATAGATTTCGTTATAATGATTATCAACCAAAATAATTAGGAACATACGCATAATCTGTTTTAATTAACAATTAATTAAAACTTATTTATCTTTAGAATTAACTAATCAAAACAATTTGTTAATTAATCCTAACTATAAATATTCATTCAATCCTATTGAAAACTTCTAAATTTTCATATATGAAATAACGGATTTAACGATGGCTCTGATACCACTGTTGGAAATTAGGCTAAGGTATAGCAGCGGAAATATATAAATTTTAACCTATTTCCATTTAACCATAGGATCCGTTAATCGTTATTTCATATAAAGAGGGATAAGAAGAATTACCTCTTGATGATCAATCTACCGTTGTTAATGAAGTGCCCACAACTCTTCTCCGAGTTCCCAAACATGAAATAAAACACGGGAAGATTAATTTAGAATCAACCGTTCAATAGCAACCAAAGTAGATTGCCTCTAACTAATCAACACAAGATCAAGGATAAGAGAAATAGATGAAATCAATTGATCGGAAAGAAGCCGTAGAAAATCTCATCCTCGAACTAGGGGTGTCAAAATTTTCTCTCTCTTGCACTATATGGATTTCGAAAATCTCTAGGGCTTGCTCTCTTGGGATTTCGAAAATCACTAGGGGAGAGGTATTTATAATCTCTTGTATCTAATCCCTAGTTAGATAGAATTAGGTTACTGAATAGGAATTCAATTCGGAATAGAATTCCTAATTATTATCTCATTATATATCTAATATATTAAGGATAATAATAATAACCTTATTGGATAATAATAGGAGTATTATAATCTAATTAAAACTCCTAACTTATTTATCTCTTAATTAATTTAATTCATAATCTTAATCTAATTAGGATTTAACAAAATCAAATTAATTATTCATGTGTCTAGCTACATGAATTTCGACCCCCCCTTGGTCCATGGGCCTTATTGGTCTCAATTGGGCTTCCATCAATTAATTAACATCTATCTCTCTTTTAGGTTCCAAGTCTTATGTGTGACCCATTAGGTTCTTATTGCTTCTAGCCGTATGCAACGTTATTAAATTAATTTTCAAAGAATTATATTTAATCTTTGCATAACGGAATGATGTACATAGTATATGATTAGCAAGTCCGTAATCATTCCCCTAGAGCTATAAGAAGATAGGTTGATTCTGTCGTTAACCTTTCCGTATTAGTTACAGTATAATTCGATCATTTATCAACTACATCCTTGAAATGAATCTTATGACTATGGATGATGTCAAGTCACATATAGCGAGACATTCGTTTTACTTGTACAGGCCGACTCAACTCAAATAGATAGGTTAAGTGAAATCTATATTTCAAGTCTTAAGCTATCACCTTGCAAGGATTTAGAGTCGAGTCTTCCACAAGCGATCCATGGATGTATCTCCCATTCATCGGGGGTGATAAATGCTCAATCCAATATATAATGATCCCGCAATCACTTCCTGTGATACCCAATGTCTACTGTTCACACCCCAGAGTCATCTCTGTTAAGGATCGTGTTACACCAGAGTCAAAGCATCACATTCCGTAATCCAGAATACCAATTAATATTCCTTTGAGTCTGAGGATTAGTTATACCTATTAATACCAATGAGATGAACAGGTGACAAGGACGAATCTACCCATCCTGTTATCTCAAATCGGATCCCCAATCCTAATGAACAACTTTTCATCGGATCTATGTAACTGTCCAGATATCTGTATATATGAAGCTTGTGAGATCAGCTTTCTGTCGGACAGAAGACATTGTTACATACAAGTCTCAACAGTGACATATCAATCCTAAACATATCACTTGACTTGGGGTGGTTTTAAGTTTATTAGTTTATTATAAAGTTTTGTCTCACTTCATGCTTGTATGAACACTTTATAATCACTTTAAACAAACTTACGGATTTCCTTTTATTAGACTTTATTTAGTGCTTAAAAGGGATTGCCTTTATATAGTTGTAAAACATATATCTCATTAAAACAAATGATATAAAGAACAATTCATTTACATTAAGTTTGTATCCTAGAACAATTGTCTATAGGACACTAAACCCCAACATTTCCCACCTCTAGTCCCGTGAAAGGACGAAAATACCCTTTGAGGCTTTGAGGTGGGAAATGGGGAAAAAAACCTCTCCTGGCACACGGGCGTGAGGTAAATCACCACAGGGTGAGGCGTGAGGCTATCACGTCCGCCCCTACGGTGAGGCGTGATAGCCTCACGCCTCACCCTGTGGTGAGGCATGATTACCTCACGCCCGCATGAATAAATCCAAAAAAATTGTTGCTAATTATGGTTAACTCGAATTATTCGTTTAGAAATAAAAATTACGGCATTTTAACTCGGATTACCCTTTAACAAATAAAATTTAACAACATAAACATTAAAATAAAAATTAATAAACATAAAAGAGTACATATAATATCAAAAGTGTTAAAATATATAAAGTTCTACTAAAATAATTTAGTTCGCCCGACGCCACGCGTCCATAAACTCATCCATCTCCCTCTTAATGAGTGGAGCATCCTCATCAGATCGGTGGGTAGCCGCTAGTTGGGTGACACGCCACAACCAGCTAATACTAAATAATAATATTAAATAATAATAAACTTACAAATTCGCTGTTGGTGCGAGCATAGTGGACCGGTCCATCCTGTGGTGCATGAAGAAGACGAGGATGCAAATATCGCATATACCAGTCCATGTAAGCAGGATCACAAACAGTGGGATCGTATCCAACTGGCCGGCATCTCCTCCGATCAATGCCCCGAGCCGATGGAAATCTCCGCTAGGTATCCTCAATTATGACAGAGGAATGCGTTAGCTTGTACGATAAAGACCTCCATGGTCGTACTGCTTTATCAGGTCTAATATGCTCAGCTGGGATAGGCTGAGTATATCCGACCTGTCGCAACGCTCGATCGGGCATATACGGCTCGACGATGTCTCTACATCGTATCCAACCGGCGTAGGACACTCGAAGCCGATCATCATTGGGGACATGACCATAAGGCAACCACGTCACCTGAAAAAAATACTCAATAATAAATAATAATATACTATAAATAATACTTAAATTAATTCTAAAAAATACTTAAATTAATTCTAAAATTTTATAAAATACCTCTGCTGCCGTCATACGGTCCAGCTGCCCGTGTATGGTATCTAGTCGGGCGGTCGTCTTGCCTGGTACCCTGACCTCCCATCTTAGTGCACGGGCATGGTCAGCTGGGATCACGTGAGCTAGTCTATGCGGTCGGAACATCGGAAAATACTCGTATATCCACGCCTGTAGTAGGGTCAAACATCTGCATATACCAGAACAGTCTCCTCTGCTCGCTATCCCCAGCTGGTCGCTATCCCCAGCTGCCGGTACAACGTGGAAAGTGTAGCAGACCCTTATGAAAGTCCAGCTGTCCTCTGACACCGCCGTAAACCTCAGCAAGATGGGCCGACCTAATCCTATCTCCACTCTTGTCAACAAACAAAGTGGATCCGAGCATAAGCCACATCCACGCTGTGGCCCGAGTAGCATCATCCCTACCCTGGATGACAAGCCTGTGTACAGAATCAACAAATACACCTCCACCACTCCAGAGATGTCGGGTTGGCGACAGAAGCTGCTCCCAATCCACCCCAAACATCATCATGCACATGGCATGCAGCCGGTCAGTAGTGGGAGACTTGGACACCATCGCACCGTCGATCGGGATCTGAAGAATCTACCATACATCATGCAGTTGGATAGTCATCTCCCCGAACGGCATGTGGAAGGAGTTCGTATCGGGCTGCCACTACTCCACGAATGCAGTCAACAGCGGAGTGTCGAGGTTTATAGTTAAAAATACAAATTACAATAAATGTTGACAAACTAAATTATTCTTACCTCGGGTGACGCATGATAGGGGCATTTCGTCCCTATCTTTTAGCGTGATTTACGGTTTAATTTTAGAAGAAATAAATAAGTTTAATTGCAAAAACAGAGTGTTTTAATAAAATAACGAAATAAAAATAAATTCCGTACTTTCGGTTAATTTTCCTTATTTTTGATTAATTTAGAAAATAAAACGTCAAGCTAACTCGGCTCTCGAGAATTGTATTTTAGGTACGAGCAAGGAGCGAAAATCCACCGACACACGCGGGGCATATCACCCTTCACGCGGGGCGTGGAACACTTGGTCAGAAATAATTGTTCAATCCACAGGCAGCACGTGGGATCTACTCACCGATACGCGGGGCGTATCAACCTCCACGCAAGGCGTGTAACATATGTCAGAAATGATAAGCCTAATCCTGAAAGTCAGACTGCATGGTCTCCCAGAGTCAAGTGCTCCTGTGTATAAATAGGAGTGACTAGCACTCATTTAATACAACCTTTTGATATACAATTGTTACTATAGTTTAAGTTCTTGTTATATAGTTTGAGATTTTATTTTATTTAGCAAAATTCTATCACCTTGAGAGCTTGTTCGTTAATTCCGGCATTCCGTCGAAGCTCCGTTCCATCTCCGTTCACCAAGCTCGAAAGCTCCACCTCCATATTTATAATTTATGATTCATAATCTCTTTTTCTATATATGTGTTAATGTTTGTTACTTGTTTTGATACTCATAATTGATTATTGTGTAGGAGAACGCGATTTCCGCCGCCATTCGGGCTATCTTTAGGGATTCATATAGGTGTTGCCTTACCGGAAGTGACTCTCCGGAAACCGTAGGAATTGACAAACCACGGAACTTACGGGCCCTAATTTCTGGTCCCAAGCATTAGACACGCCTTGACTAGGAACCACGTAGTCTAAGTACTTCACGGGTCGGTCACACTACACGTACTCGTCATTGCAAGAGTAAATCATTAACCATATATATATTGGGAGTCATTGTTTGTCATAGTTATAACTTATCGCCATCCGCATCATTTCGTAGAGTTTTTGTTATATAAATTTGTCTCACCCGTAGTTAGGAGTAGTTTGTAGTTGTTCCCCGAATCAACTTAAAGTATTCACCGCTTAGATAACATATAAAACCGAGTCGTTTAATACTTGTAGTTATAAATCCCGTGGATTCGATACCCGGTCTTAACCGGATTATTATTTGATACGATGGGGTACACTTGCCCCAAAGTAGTGGCGTCTAGTAGAGATAGAGCATTTAGGAAGATCACATCCATAGTCGTAACGCACTTATCATAATATATCATCGTCGTAGAAGCTCTACCCGTACGCTGCCCATCAAGTTTTTGGCGTCGTTGCCGGGGATTTATAATTTCTTACAATATTAGACAAAAACGTTTTATTGTTAGTCCAAGCATTATTTTTGTATAAATTGTTTATATATACTTTTCACTAATGTTAAGCCCAAAATATACCTAATATATCATCAATAATTACATCAATATTGCTACGAATTTATGCTATTTATACCTATTTAGAATGCTTTTACTCTCGAATATGTTTCTTTCTTGCAAGGTACGTAAATATTTGGTAAAATCCAAATAGGAACGAAAAGAGCTTAAAAACAGAATAAAAACCCTACAAAAGGAGTTAAAAACGACGAAGATCAATTACACCAAAACGAGGACAAAGACGAGGTCAGAAACAGAAGAAATGTCAAATTCTCGGTTGAGGAAACCAATTCTCGGTAGAGAATTTTATGAAAGCCGCGACCGAGAATCCACAATTCTCGGTCGCGACACGCGTTCTTCAGCAGCTCCTTCCCTTCGTCCGAAGACCAAATAAATGCTCCCCCATTCTCGGCCGAGAATTTGCATTCTCGGTAAGTGCAGAAATTCTGCCAAGTACAATGAACACATGTTAAATTCCAAGAAACGCGTTCGTTCAGGTGGATAAAGACGTCCTTTCACAATGGACACGACACTTCAACCACGACTCTTCAACATCTATAAATAAAGAGTTGACGGAGAGTTGAAAAAGATATAGAAGAAAGAGATTAGTATAGAATTTATGCAGAAATTCCGAGTCAAGTGATTCAGAATTTAGATTTCATTTCTGTAAAAAGCAATATGATGTACACACATTGTTTATTCAATAATAACAAACACAGTAGCGTTTAGACATTGTTCATATTTAGTTTACATTTTGGTAGTAGATAGACCAGTCTCTATTCCGAAGATTCAGCGAGAAGATTGAGTAGAGAATCCGCCCCTGAGCCTGACAAACTCTAACGAAACCCAAGGAAAGGATTGACAACCCGTTCACTTGCACGTCGTCGAATGTTTTCATGCTCCTTGTTCTTTGTAAACTTGTATCAATTTATATTCATCTAATAAAGTCCGTTCTATTCGATAGATTTTTATGCAGCACTTTGGTAAAGGATCCGAAGTGGACTGCTGGTGTTTTCATTAAAACGTAGTTTAATTCAAAATCTTTACAAGGAAACTTTGTTGAACACTTAGACAAATTATTATCTCGGTAGAGTTTTAATTTGGTTAAGGTAGCGATCTAACCCGACCGTAGGAGGATTGACTACAGTTCAAAGCCTAAAAATTAGAGGTTCCGTCATTTATTTCATCGTTATAATTTATACAAAGTTTAAAGTTGTTTTCTTTGCTTAATGCAAACGAATACATTTGTTTGCTTTTCTAAAAAGTACTAAACGTTCCTGTCTTGCAAATTCACTCCTAAATCAGAAGTATTTTCTAAACATCTTCATACTCTAATCTACTTCTCGTTCTAGCAATTTCAAAACCAAATCCGATTTATCAGTTTCCCTTATTATAAATTTTAAAAGTATATTTAACCAATTCAAAATAAGTTTTTGTTAAAAAAAGTTCCCCGTGGGATCAATATCTTTTATTACTACAAGCGTATACCGTGCACTTGCGGAAATCGCTCAACAAGTTTTTGGCGCCGTTGCCGGGGAACGCCAAAATTTTTGACAAAAATTTAGATTTTGTGTATTTTATTTCGAATCTAGGTTTATTTATACTTATTCAAACTTTTATATTTTATTTATTTCAAATTACTAACATATTTATTTTTCAAATTCTGTTTTGAAGGTAGTTTCGGTTCGTGCGAAATTTCAAGTTCATGCGCAGTTCTCGAAGTTCAGGCATTCCACCAAAACCGCTAGACCCAGAAATTGAAAAGACTCTTAAAAAGAATAAGAAAAACAAAAACAAGACTCCAATAAAAACTAGAATTACTGAGCCAGAAGTTATGGCTACGCTTATGGATTACGCTAGGCCAAGAGTGGCCGGAGTAACAAATAGTATAGTTAGACCCCAAATAAATGCAAATCAATTTGAGATTAAGCCAGCATTGCTTAATATGTTACAAAATAACGTAACATTTTACGGGTTACCTAACGAAAATCCTAACACCCATTTGACAAATTTCTTAGAAATTTGTGACACTTTTAAAATATCTGATGTGACTGCGGAAGCAATCAAACTTCACCTTTTTCCTTTTACTTTGAAGGATCGAGCCAAAGAATAGTTGACTTCTATGCCAGCCGCTACATTTGAAACTTGGGAACAATTAGCCCAAGCATTTTTATCAAAAAAATTTCCTTTATCAAAAACCGCAAGAGTCATTAAAGAGTTAACATCTTTTTCTCAAAGTGATAATGAAACTCTTTATGAGGCTTGGGAACGTTTTAAAGAACTTCAACGTTTATGCCCACACCACCAATTGCCCGCTGAACTTTTAATGCAAACATTTTATAATGGACTAAATCCTACGACTAGAGGTTCATTGGACGCTATGTCTCGAGGGTTATTCATGAAGAAAACATCTGCCCAAGCAAGAGAACTTCTGGAGGAAATGGCAATCAACAGCAGTATGTGGCCCGCGGAACGTGGACACGTACCAATAGCAAAACCATCATCCTCAACTACGTCATCAGTTAAAGATATAGTGAATCTTGATCCAGTTGCGATGTTGCAAGACTAATTTTCTGCCTTATCGCACAAAATTGATAGGTTTATGGCACCGTGTGATCCTAATGGTCAGTAAATCCAAACGGATGTGGATTATGAAGGTATGAGCGAAATTGAATAGGTAAATTTTGTCCAAGGGCAAAATTAAACAAATACCCTTACTCCAATACATATAATCCTGGATGGAGAAATCATCCTAACTTTAACTGCAGAGATAACAATAACAATGTTAATGCTAATCAAAATCGTACGACTAATTATCAAAATCAATGAAGAGATACGATTAGCACTTTATCTTCTAAAATCGACAAATTTATTGATGCTATGAGCGGAAAAATAAGTAATCACGACGATGGTTTTAAACGGATCGAGAATAAATTTGACCAGCTTATTAAAAACCAATCATCTAGCATCCATAATTTGGAGGTTCAAATTGGACAACTCGCTAAATCAATTCCATCCCGCAAAGAGGGAAGTCTTCCAAGCCATACGGAAGAAAATCCGAAAGAGCATGTAAAGGCTATCACTCTTCGTTCAGGGAAAAATTACTTAGGACCGGAAATGCCCGGAAATTCAACTTTGCTAGGAACTGATTTACCAACGTCCAAAGAAGATACATTAAACCAAAAAGATGCACAGCTTGACTTTAGTACAAAAACTTTTGTACCCAAACCACCTTTTCCACACAAAGTCTGCAATAAGGACTATGACAAACAACTTTTAACATTTTTAGACAAACTTAAAAATTTGCATATTAATTTGACGTTTATGAATGCGATTACGCAAATTCCCAATTATGGTAAATTCCTAAAGGATTTAATTTCAAAGAAAATCAGTTGGGAAGGAATTTCATCCATTTCGCTAACCGAAGATTGTAGTTCAATTGTGTCAAGTAATTTGCCCACCAAACTCAAAGATCCTGGATGTTTTACCATTCCGTGTAAATTGGGAGATATTGAATTCCCAAGTTGCCTTTGTGATTTAGGAGCAAGTATTAACTTGATGCCATTATCTATTTTTAATAAGTTAGGCTTAGAAGAAGATATCAAACGTACCAATATGGTTCTGCAATTAGCGGATCAAACCACTAAAAGACCATATGGTATAATTGAGGATGTTTTAGTTAAAGTTGACAAATTTATTTTTCCTACCGATTTCGTGATATTAGATTTTGCATATGACGTTAATTGTCCGCTAATGTTTGGTAGACCATTTATGAACACGGGACGTGCTCTAGTTGATGTATCGGAAGGGAAAGTAGTTTTACGAATAGGAGACGATAAGATTGAGTTCGATATGAATCAAGCAATGAAATATCCTATGGAGGATTTCGCTTGTATGAAACTTGATTTAATTGAAGAATGTGTAAATGACATTGTTCAAAAAGAAGACATAATAGAACCTATAATGAGTGAGGAACTAGAAGATAAGGACCCAGAGCCTTTGATTCGAGAAGATGGACCAGTTCCGCCTTCAATTATAGTTCCACCTAAATTAGAACTTAAAGAATTACCAAGTCATTTGAGGTACGCTTTCTTAGGCGAAGGCGATTCTCTACCTATAATTATCTCTAACAAATTAACACAAATTCAAGAAGAGAAATTGAAAGAAGTTGTTAGAAATAGGATAGGAAGTATGGGTTGGCAAATTTCAGACTTAAAAGGTATTAATCCGAGCATTGTAATGCACAGAATTCACTTAGAAGAAGATAAGCCACCTAAAGCGGATAGACAAAGACGTCTAAATCCGAATATGAAAGAAGTAGTAAAAAATGAGATTACTAAACTTCTAGACAATGGAATCATTTATCCTATTTCGGATAGTGAATGGGTTAGTCCAATCCATTGTGTACCTAAAAAGGGAGGCATAACAGTTGTAAGGAATGACGAAGGTAAATTAATACCTACACGAACCACCACTGGTTGGAGGGTTTGTATAGACTATAGGAACCTAAATAAAGCAACTAGGAAAGACCACTTTCCTTTACCTTTCATTGATCAAATGATCGAAAGAATAGCTGGTCATGCTTTCTACTGTTTTCTAGACGGTTACTCCGGATTCTTTCAAATATATATTTACCCGGATGACCAAGATAAAACAACATTCACATGTCCTTACGGAACATTTGCATATAGGAGAATGCCCTTTGGTCTATGTAACGCACCTACAACATTTCAACGTTGTATGACTGCGATTTTTAATGATTTCATTGAAGATATCATGGAAGTTTTTATGGATGATTTTTCCGTTTATGGAGATTCTTTCGATTCATGCCTAAAAAACTTGGATAAAGTTTTGTCTAGGTGTGAAGAAACAAATTTAGTATTAAACTGGGCAAAATGTCATTTCATGGTTGACGAAGGAATTGTTTTAGGTCATAAAATATCTGAAAAAGGATTAGAAGTGGATAGAGCAAAAACTTCAGTAATAGAAAAATTACCCCCTCCAAGTACTGTTAAAGTCATTTTTAGGACATACCGGTTTTTACAGAAGATTTATTAAGAATTTCTCTGTAATTTCCAAACAACTTACTAATTTACTCATGAAAGATTCAACTTTTGATTTTAATGAAGATTGCGTTAAAGCTTTCGAAACATTGAAAACAGCTTTAGTCAGTACACCTATTATTGCTAAACTCGATTGGGATTTACCTTTTGAAATTATGTGTGATGCAAGTGACTTAGCCGTCAGATGTGTTTTAGGTCAAAGGAAGGATAAGAAACTTCATGTCATTTATTATGCAAGTCACACACTGTCCGGTGCACAATTAAACTACACCACAACAGAGAAAGAAATGTTAGCTGTAGTCTTTGCATGTGATAAGTTTAGGTCATACTTGTTAGGTTCGAAAGTTATTATTTATACTGATCATGCAGCTTTAAGGTATTTATTTGCTAAAAAAGATGCAAAACCACGTCTAATTAGATGGGTTTTATTATTACAAGAATTTGATATAGAAATTAAAGACAAAAAGGGAGTCGAAAACCTTGTCGCCGATCATCTATCAAGGCTCGAAGATGAAAACGATCCTATAGGTGAAACTAACGATATACGAGATGATTTCCCTGATGAACATCTCTATCAAATAAAAAGTGTCATGTCACCATGGTACGCGGATTTTGCAAACTATCTTGCAGCCAATATTGTTCCTGAAGGATTAACTTTCCAACAAAAGAAGAAATTCTTCTTTGACATTAAAAAGTATTTTTGGGAAGATCATTTTTTGTTTAGAACATGTGGTGACGGGATAATTAGGAGATGCGTTAGTGAAAATGAGTATGAGTCTATAATGTCTGAATGCCATTCTAGCTCATATGGAGGACATAGTGGAGTTAGTAAGACAGTAGCTAGAATATTTGAATGTGGTTTCTTTTGGCCTACGATGTTTAAAGACGTCCGTTCCTTTATTACTCGTTGTGATAAGTGCCAAAGAAAAGGAAATTTAGGAAGGAAAGATGAGATGCCCCTCACAACCATGTTAGAAGTTGAAGTCTTCGACATGTGGGGAATAGATTTCATGGGACCTTTTCCTCCTTCTAATGGTAAAACTTACATATTAGTCGTCGTAGATTATGTTTCAAAGTGGGTTGAAGCAATTTCAACCCCGACAAACGATTCTAAAGTAGTTGTTAATTTTCTTGACGATATATTTTGTAGATTTGGTTGTCCAAGAGTCATTGTTAGTGATGGCGGTACCCATTTTATAAACCAAAGTTTTGATATGCTTATGAAAAAATATGGAGTACGCCACCACGTGTCAATGCCATACCATCCTCAATCAAATGGTCAGGCGGAGATATCAAATAGAGAACTCAAATGGATTCTAGAGAAAACAGTTTCATATTCAAGAAAAGACTGGTCTTGTAAACTCAATAATGTGTTATGGGCATACCGTACTGCATTTAAAACACCAATAGGAATGGCTCCATACCGCTTAGTGTATGGGAAGGCATGTCATTTACCAGTTGAATTAGAGCATAAAGCCTATTGGGCTATCAGGGAACTTAACTTTGATTTACGTCAAGCAGGTAAGAAACGTTTGCTCGACTTAAATGAGTTAGATGAGTTACGTCATCTATCTTACGAAAATGCGAAGATATATAAAGAAAAAGTGAAAAAATGGCACGATGCCAAGATTAAAGTCAAACACTTTAATATTGGGGATAAGGTGCTGTTATTTAATTCACGACTTCGTCTATTTCTAGGAAAACTTAAGTCCAGATGGATAGGACCATATTTAGTCGTCAAAACATTCGATTATGGTTCTTTAGAACTTGAAGGACCTAACGGTGTTCGTTTCAAAGTTAATGGTAATCGATGCAAAATTTATTACGAAAATGTTTCGAGTATAGGAATTGAGTTCGTAACAAGATTATCTGAAGTATAATTTGTTTATCTTTTCTAACACAGTTTATTTTGTTTTACTTTCTTTTAAATTTTTGTTTATTTCCATTTTTTTTATTCTTAATTAATTAATTATTAAATATTTTTTATTTTCCACATGCCATTTTTATGATTAGATGACTTTATTTATGATTTGGATGTATAAAATATGTTTATTTCATGATTTTAGATTTGATTTTAGGTAATTAGTTCGAAATTGAAGTTTCAGGCGATTCTCTGCCGAGAATTTGGAATTCTCGGTCGAGAATTCTCCATTTCAAATATGTCCAAATAGGTTAGGTTTTTTTCTGAACTTACCGAGAATATTTAATTCTTGGCCGAGAATCGGAAAATGGGTTTCGACGCCTGATTTCCGCAAGGAAATCAGAGTGTCGCGACCGCGAATTTGGAATTCTCGGTCGCGACACGCGCTATTTCTGCACCATCAGACCTGAATCATCTTCAACCTATAGACAAAACCTTTCATAAACGAAAAATTAAGTTTCTTCAATTCAGAAAGGTATAATTTTATGCCTTTTCGCATCAAAACAACACCTCATTTCATCCTAAAATTCTATAAATAAGTCCTAGAGGATCAGGGTTCTGTTACATTCTTTTCATCTTTATAAGATCAATTCTCTGATTTTCTTCAAACAACCATTTTTCCCTAAGTTACAGACACCTTGTTTCTTAAGTTCTTTACCATGCCTACTAAACACAAAACTTCAAAGAAAAATGCTGCTTCAAGCAACAAACGTCCAGACTTGTCCAAATGATATGGTGCGCCATTTCCTATCTTCAATCACGATGAAGGAAGGCGCTACTGGAGGCTCCGTTATACATTCTTTGTTGGAATGTTATATATGGATGACTTCTTGAATGATCAACTTGGTATAAGCGATGACATGAGTCACTATTTGGAACGCTTAGGGTGGACAAAATTCGCCAAAATACGATTTCCAATCATTGGCGATTGGATTCTGGAATTTTTCTGTACCGTTCATTTCATTAACAAACGACAGGTCCGTCTTAGTTTTCATCGAGATGGCGAAATATTTACTTTTGGCTATCCAGAGTTGCAGGCCTGGTTTGGTTTTCCCCCGAGGGATACAATCAAACGTCATCCTGGCAAAGACATGACATCCATTGACATTTGGAGAATGCTTACTGGTTTTTGGCGTTTCAATCCTAGACTCGCCTACAATCATTCCTTTCACTCCAACTCAATGATGTATTTACACAAATTCTTGTGTCACAGTTTGTTCGGTCGCACATTTAGTAGTGTGGTCCGTGACACCGATTTATATGTTCTTGGCGATATATTCCAAGGAAATACAGTGGATTCTTCAAAAATTCTGATGGAGGGTCTTGTCGCCGCTTCTCGATCCAAGGATAAAAAGATTGGGTTCGGTAATATAATCTGTGGAATAATTCTCGGTACCAAGGGTACCATTGATGTTCCTTGGAGTGATGATGAATTCTTCCCGACAATAGATTATGAGTTTTTAGAGTTTGAAGGACTCGTAAAACATGTCTTTCGTGCAGGCCCGCATTTTCTTTCTGCACCGGAACGTCAAGCTTTCGTGCAGTTAAAAATTGACCACTATAGGGCCACAGAAATCCCGCTTGATAGGGATGATTATATAGAATAGTTTAGGTTTTTCAAATTTTATTTTATACATATTTTTCTTATTTTGTTGTAATTGAATTGTTTCTTTTTATATTTTGTACATATGTGTTCTATTAATAAATTTACTTTTCTATTCATCTTAGTTCATTTATTGTTTTGCAAATAGTTAAAAATATATTGGTTACATGATGATAATAACATGCTTAGAATAAAACTTGTACGATTTCTTAATCAACACATAATCCCATTTCAAAAACTTAATTCATTGGATACAATACATTAAGTTTTCATTCAATTGATTAACTTCATGTCTTTAATATGTATTAATATGAACTTAATATGCACTTAATATGATTCTTTTAACTTGTGTGCAAAAATATGCATTAATATTCCATTAATTCTTCATATACCATTTATTTCCCCTAATTCCAATTAATAAGGATAAACCTTTGGTTTTCCTTGCAATTAATGCTATTTATTTTAGTTCTTAAGTGCAGGTACAGTTTATATTAAGTTCAGGACACAAATTACCAACAAAATTGCACAAACTAAGTCAAATGGCACCTAAAAAGCCATTTTTGACCAATGCTCTACCGAGAATTTAAAATTCTCGGTAAGTCCAGCGAAACAAGGCCGAATTCAGAGCAATTTTTTCTCTGAAATTCGCGTGCCGCGACCGCGGATCCGCATTCTCAGTCGCGACACGCGACCTGCCGGCAACATTAATTCTGATTTTTGCCCTATTTCACGCCTATTCCTATTCCTATTCTACCTCTACATCTCCCTATTTCAACCTATATAAACCTACCCCTTACACAAACCTTGTTGGTCCCTTATAACATTGCAAGTATAGTTCCAGGGGGGGGGTTAGGAACTATTTAAACTTTTTAGATTTAGGGCAGACTTCTTTTCTTAAGAGAAAAGGTTTTAAACAGCGGCGCTGATGTTAGACGAGGTGCCGCGGCCTAATCTCCCGGGCGGACCGGGGGGTGGACACCTCATGGCGACGTAAGCGGTGATTGGCGTCGAAAGCAACCAATCGTGTAATCAAGCTGCTCGGCAGGACCGGAGCTCGGAGTATGGAAGAGTTGCCACCCACGAATGGGAAAATAAACACCGATCCCTTGCGGGAGACCGGTGAGGGTTCGGAAAACTTAGGTACGAGCCCAGAAGGCTAGCTCCTTTCCGGAGAAAGGCTACTAGGCACCCCGACATCGCCCGGTTATGAATCACCGGCCTCCTACTCAGCGTGTTAGGCGATAACGGACTAATCGCATATTTCTTTAAGTTTAAAATTCATTTGAAACCTTTTCTTTCTCGTTTTGAAAACCCTTTTGAGCATATATTATTGAAAGCCATTTTGGTAAGGAATCACCCATTTACATCGGTTCAAAATACATAGGAGAGAGAGGGGGAAGAAGAAAGAATTGATTTGTTTATAATGTGATTTATGCTTCGTATTACACACTAACTCTAAACTAAACTCACTTCCCAAAAATGAGTTTATTTACATGGTTCGTACCTTAATCCCCGTTGGAACGATTTAGGTACGTTTCAAAAACCCCGTGAATGACGTTCACTCGAATCGCCGTTGGAATGACTCGAGCGTTTTGAAAGCATTTGAGCAAACATTTTTAATCTAAAAGCGTGATTAGGCATACAAGTCAATTTATTTTGTACAAAAAAATTTAGTTAAGAAAACTATTCAAAACTCTATTATTTACAACGAAAACGATTTTAATTATAAGGTTCGCTTAATCCGTCATTGGAACGAATTAAGGTTTTAACACGTGATGTTTTAGGAAATGGTTTAAAGTGATAAGAAAACCTTTTATTTAAACCTTAAGAACATCTAGAAAAAATTTTAATTTGAACCAACAAATTAAACTCTCTTTTTGTAATTTATTTTCCCCTTTTTCACTCAATTGAACCTTACTTGAATACAATAATCAACAAATAATAAATTGAATCTCAAACTCACCCAACCCAAATATATTTAAAGAATATATACCTATAGGAAATCCAAATGGAGAATAAATATACATATTTATACATATATGTAAGAATGCTAAAATAGTAATAATATATGTAGATCAAATATATGATAAGAAAAGGACCAAAATAGTTTGAAAGTATATATTACATAAATATACATATATATATAAAGGACCAAAAGCCTAAAAGTTGAGAAGGAGGGACCAAAACAACATTTTTTATATTTCAGCAGCTTTACCGACGGAAAATCCGTCGGTAAACAGCCTTTAGTGACAGAAAACGTAAAATTACAGAAATGAACCAACAATTTCCAAATTTATTCAAATGCTTTAGATTAGATCTATTCTATCGTTTTGGACCTCCGAGCTACCCAAATTGGATCATAGCCTACAACGGAGATTCTTAAAACGACGTTTTTATTTAAAACGTTATTTTGAAATATTTTTAAAACTTATAATTACAACGTTTTTTTATACCCGAACTACATTTGAATCGGATCACGGTTCGTATTGGGATATTAAAACGAGATTTTTATTTTAAAACAAAACCGAACGTTTATTTAATACGAGACGAAAATTAAATAAATATGAAAAATTAAGTAAAACGTGATAAATAAATAAATAACTAAATAAATAAAATTATAACATAAAAATAAATAAATAAAGGAAATAAATAAAATAAAATAAAACGAGTCTAGTCCTCGGATAATACCTCAAGTTCGGTATTGACGGTTGAAGTCAGTTGATTCCACGAATCGTGCTTTTCCGGTGTTTTTTGTATTTTCGGTAAAATTTTAACTTTTAGGAAATTCGGAATTTTTAGGAAAAAAATGTTTTTTTCCCAAAAAATAAATTTCTCTCTCTAAAAAATGTCTTAGAGTGAGAAGCTCTCCAAAAAATCCTCCCTCCCCTTCTTACATGGGGATCCGTGCCTTAAATAGGCAACGGGTCCCGAAAAATTTTGGGCGACGCCCAACTAAGATTGGGCGTCGCCCAAAACAGGTTGGGCGTAGCATTCGCCCAGCGAGCGTTGGGCGTCCGTCCAACGTCGTTGGGCGTTCGCCCAATGGCTGTCGGGCGTGCACGCCCAGCGGCCGTCGGGCGTGCGCCCGCGCTATCGGGCGCATGCGCCCAACGATCGTCGAGCGCGCGCCGCCGGACGTGCGCGCCCCGCGGACGTCGAGCGCACGCCCCGCGGTGCCGGGCGTGCATCCAACTGTCATCGGACACACGTCGGGTGCCGCTAGGCGCTCGCACCACGTCACTGAGCGCTCACGAGCCGTCCACTTGACGACCACGATTTCCATTGACTTTTCCTTTCTTTCTTTTTCTTATTATATATTTTTCTTCTCTCTTTTTTTTTTAAAAAATTTTTTCGGAACCAACCGCTTCGACCGCTTTTGTTACAGGTTTTCGTCATAGGTCCTCCGACTCGGTGTCTACAGTTGCCCCTACTTTCCTATTTTGACAGTGATGTGTGTGTTTTGAAAACGTTTTTTTGTTAACGCAACACATGCAATGTAAAACATATAAAAGTAAGAGACACGTAAAGAGTAGGAGGAAGAATACCTGACTGTTGTGCTGCGCGTTCCGGCGTCGTTTTCGATTCTTTCCGTCCTTGCCTTTGAATCGGCTGGCGGCGGATGTTCTTCTTACGGACCCTAGCCTAAATGGACTGCGGGTGAAAATGGCTCAAAAGCAACTCTGGTGCACGACCGCGAGTAAGATGGCTCAAAAGCAACCCTGGTCTACGACCCTGGGTAAAAATGGCTCAAAAGCAACCCTGGTCCACGACCGTGGGTAAAACGGCTCAAAAGCAACCCTGGTCCACGACCGCGGGTAAAATGGCTCAAACGAACCCTGGTCTACGACCGTGGGTAAAATGGCTCAAAAGCAACCCTGGTCCACGACCGCGGGTAAGATGGCTCAAAAGCGACCCCGGTCTACGACCGTGGGTAAAATGGCTCAAAAGCAACCCTGATCCACGACCGCGGGTAAAACGGCTCAAAAGCAATTCTGGTCTACGACCGCGGGTTAAATGGCTCAAAAGCGAAAGGTTCTTTCTAACAGTTCTGAGTTCTAAAACATTGTCGTCTGTATTTTTACTGGAGCTACTGTCTCGGATGTTTGAGTGGTTCGATAGGAATGTCTTCTTCGTCCGGAGTGATTCAAACTAACAATTGTTTTTCTGTTGACTGTCGTCTGTATTTTGACTGGCGCCACTGTTCTGTAAAATTTGGCTATCGTCTGGAGTCCTATCTTGATATTATTGGTCACTGTCTGGCTGAAACGCAGGCTGAAACGGACTGCAAATCGGAGGTCTGTGCACCTGGTAAATAATTATTTACTTTTTACCTTTATGTCACATCGTACCTTTTTCACTATTTACGGGAATGTCATTCCTTTTCCTTATATAAGGTGGTGGGGTTTCATTTCAACCCCACACCTTCTCTCTCTTCTCTCTCTCTAACTGCTGATTTGGATTATTTTCGGGATGGATTTGGATAAACATGATGGCACGAAGGGCATGGATGCGGGTTTTGTGAACCTCACTACAGTGGCCCCTTTCCAGGATCCTACCTCACATCTGAGCCGGACCCGCTCTAACCAGGTAAGTACTGAAGGAAATTAAGGCTAAGGTATAGCCGCGGAAATATAAAAATTTTAGCCTACTTCCTTTTAACCATAGGATCCGTTAATCGTTATTTCATATAAAGAGGGATAAGAAGAAATACCTTTTGATGATCAATCTACCGTTGCAAACGAAGTGCCCACAACTTCAAAGGAGATGTAAACTGTTTACCAATCTGCCCCTATCCGAAACAGACCTTCCAGACCTCCGAACGACAATCCCTTCGGTGGAAACATGGAAGAATATGTCTAGACGCTACTGTCCAAATATCGCGACGATCCGACGGTTCAATCTCCGAGAATCCTCGAAATAGTGAACTGACCTGATGTAGGCGAAGAAAAACGAATTTCTCCCTTTTGATTGTTTTTCCTTCTTTCGTGAACACAGTGAGATTAAGTTAGAATCAACCTTTATAAGATGCAACCAAAATAGATTGCCTCTAATAAACCAACACAAGATCAAAGAGAAAGAGGGATGAATAAGATTAATCAATCGATGGAATGCCGTATGAATTCTTGTTCACGAACTTGGGAATAGAATTCTTTTCTCTCTCTCTTAAGCAATTTCGAAAATCACAAGTGGGGAGGGATATAGGCTTAGGCGAAATTCATTAAGAGAAGGGGTATATATATTAGCTTGTATCTAAACCCTAGTTAGATAGGAATAGGTTACTTAATAGGAATTCCATTCGGAATAGGATTCCTAATTATTATCTTATAATATATCAAATACATTTAGGATAATAATAAATAACCTAATTGGATAATAATAGGAGTATATTAATCTAATTAAAACTCCTAACTTAATTATCTCTTAATTAATTTAATTCATAATCCTAATCTAATTAGGATTAATGGAATAAAATTAATTCCTTACTAATACATATAAATTTCGGCCCCCTCCTAGTATTTGGGCCTTACTGGGCTTAATTGGGCTTCCATCTATTAATCATATCCATCTCTCTTTTGGTTCCAAGTCTTATGTGTGATCCATTAGGTCCTTACTACTTCTGGCCGTATGCAACCTATTAAATTAATTTCTTCAAGAATTATATTTAATCCCTTGCATAACGGAATGATGTACAGAGTATGTTATTGGCAAGTCCGTAATCATTCCCCCAGAGTCCGTTAAGAAGACAGGTTGATTCTGTCGTTAACCCTTCCGTATTAGTTACGGTATAATACGATCCTTTATCAACTACATCCTTGAACTGAATCTTATGACTATGGGTAATGTCAAGTCACATATAGCGAGACGTTCGTTTTACTTGTTATTGGCCGAGTCAACTCAAAAAGATAGGTTAAGTGAAATCCGAATTTCTACTCTTAAGCTATCACCTTGCAAGGGTTTAGAGTCGAGTCTTCCACAAGCGATCCTTGGATGTATCTCCCATTAATCGGGAGTGATAAATGCTCAATCCAATGTATAACTACCCTGAAATTACTTCCTGTGACACCCAACCTTTGCAGTTCACACCCCAGAGTCATCTCTGTTAAGGATCGTGGGACCACATGATCAAAGTCTCACATTCAGTAATTCAGGATGACCAATTAACATTCCTTTGAGTCTGAGGATTAGTTATACCTATTAATACCAATGAGATGAACAGTTGACAAGGATGAATCTACCCATCCTGTTATCTCAAGTCGGATCCCCAATCCTAATGAACAACGTTTCACTGGATCTATGTAACTGTCCAGATATCTATATATGTGAAGCTTGTGAGATCAGTTTTCTGTCGGACAGAAGACATTGTTACATACAAGTCTCAACTATGATATATCAATCCTAAATATATCACTTGACTTGGGGTGGTTTTAAGTTTATTA
This sequence comes from Euphorbia lathyris, assembly GCF_963576675.1. NCBI lineage: Eukaryota > Viridiplantae > Streptophyta > Magnoliopsida > Malpighiales > Euphorbiaceae > Euphorbia > Euphorbia lathyris. The sequence continues at coordinate 721,634 of NC_088918.1, forward strand.
GTTTATTATAAAGTTTTGTCTCACTTCATGCTTGTATGAACACTTTATAATCACTTTAAACAAACTTACGGATTTCCTTTTATTATACTTTATTTAGTACTTAAAAGGGATTGCCTTTATATAGTTATAAAACATATATCTCATTAAAACAAATGATATAAAGAACAATTCATTTACAATAAGTTTGTATCCTGCAACAATTGACTATAGGACACAAAACCCCAACAGATCTCGCATTTTCTGTAAATAAGGATCATGACATTGTGCTTCTTGGATCCTTTCTTTCAAATCTGGTTTTACCCGTAGTATAGCCATCAAACCTGTTACTTCATTTATTGCTAACTGCACATCGATGGCTCGCATCTCCACTAGTGAATTCAAACTATAACTCTTCATACTAGCCACAATATCAACACTCTTTCTACTCAAAGCATTTGCAACCACATTAGCCTTTCCTGGATGGTAATCTATTGTACAATCATAATCTTTTAATAGCTCAATCCATCTCCTTTGTCTTAGGTTCAGCTCCTTTTGTGTAAAGATGTACTTCAAACTCTTATGATCAGTGAGAATCTGAAATGTCTCCCCATATAGGTAATGTCTCCATACCTTCAATGCATGGATGACTGCTGCCAACTCTAAGTCGTGTGTGGGGTAATTCATCTCATGAGGTCTCAGTTGCCTAGAAGCATATGCAATGACTTTCCCATTTTGCATTAGAACACATCCCAAACCTTGTTTCGAGGCATCTGTATAAACAACAAAGCCACCACCTTCAGAAGGTAACACTAACGCTGGTGCAGAAGTCAATCTCTGCTTTAGTTCCTCAAAGCTTTGGTGACATTTATCATTCCATTGGAATATAACTCCTTTTCTTAGCAATTTAGTTAATGGACCTGCAATCAGAGAAAACCCCTAGCTAAATATTCTTCACACCCATTTCTAATCCATCTAATTGCTTGAATTGCAGATATTAAACAAGACGGCACAACCTTTCTCTCCCCAACAAATAACACAGTTGATTCTGAATTAAAATGTAACACAACTTCCTTTGAACAACAATCAACTTTAGCTTCATATTTACACAGCCAATCCATCCCCAAAATAATATCAAATTCTCTAAACCCCATAACTGCTAAATCTATAGGGAACTCACTTCCCCTCACCTTTATAGGACAATCTCAGAACCTGATTTACAATAACATTATTCCCAACTGGTAGGATAACTCCCACATCATATCCTAATGGTTCTACCTTCCCATTTATTTTCAATATAAACTCAGGTGTTATATATGAATGAGTGGAGCCAGGGTCAATCAAAACAAAAGCTAAGGTATCAAGGATAGAAATTGTACCAGATATAACCTCTGGTGCTGTTTGAGCTTCACCCCTCGTCATATTGAAGGCTCTATTTCATGGTAAATTTTGTGTCTGTCCACCCATAGGACCATCATGTCTACCCTAGCTGCACCACCTGCTATATTAGACTGAGGTTGAACTCTCTCTCCTCTATCAACTAATAAGGGACAATAATTACGATAGTTAGTTCTTGAGCAATTTGTATAAGTTTAGGATTTTCATCCGTGCCAAGATTGAAAGTTGACATTTCTATTGTATTGATTTCAAATGTAGGCATGTTATATGAATGAGAATGCATGGAATGATCACGATCAACATCAAGCAAGTAAGCAAAATCAGAATTCATTTCATTGATAGTGTTGGCGAGTACATCATCGGATTCAAATAAAGCAGTAATACAATTTTCATCATCAGGGTTCTCGGGTTTCTCATAAGCTTTGGAGGTACCGGGTTCATCCACCGCTCCCACAGTGGCCTCAATAGTGATGACCTGCTCCTCGGCGTTCAAATCTAACATCATGATCTCCTCGATGAAGTAGCTTGCCTTTCCTTTGCCCCAGTCGGTAACATCATTGAAGATCTCAAAACCTGGCAGAATCTTTCCTTCGGTGCTAGTCCATGACTCGGGAGTCCCCGAATAAACCTTTCCGTGCCCCTCATTCACAAAATACTTCTTTAGGCCCACCTTTCCTTCACCACTTGTGTTGGACGGACCTCCCAGCTCATATCCTAAACCCCTATGGGTTTTCTGACTCTTGAAATCCGGAAATTCTGGCAACCCTTGATGGTGTGCTCCCAAGCCCATACCGGGGATGAAACCCCCCTTCATCATCTTCACCACATCGGTGGTCATGCTAGACTCGTAGATCCCAGAAACTTGGAAACCGGAGAAAAGTTGAGGCTCAATTCCCAATGCCGCCACCGAGCTCAATTTTTCTGCTCTGATTGTTACTATCTCCTCCCCGAAGGGGAATTTGATCATTTGGTGGAGAGTGGAGGGCACGCCTCCCAATTTGTGGAACCATGGACGTCCCAACAACACGGCAAACGTCACCGGTATATCCAGCACAGTGAAAAAAACTCAGTCTCTTCCTCATGCGGCCCTACTTTCAGCTTGGCCTTAAAAACTCCTTCGATGTGCCTACGGCTATCATCATAGGCCCTGATCACAGTTTCCGAGGCCATCAAATCTCCTCTTTCTACCCCCAACTTGGACAAAAGTTTTAGTGGGCAAACATTAATGGCCGATCCATCATCGACCATCACACAGCTAGTCTTCTTCCCGTTAATTTCAGCTCGGATGTACAAAGGCTTGTTGTGAGCCTTCCCCTCTTCTGGGAGATCTTCGTCAGTGAATGTGATTTCGGTCTTCTTCCGGGCCATAATTGCCCCTACTAAAGCTGCCGGCTCAGTATCGGTAGAAATAACCAAATTCTGCAGCTCTTTCATCAGATTTTCACGGTGGTACTTGGAATGGCATAGGACTTCCCACACCGTAGACTTAGCTTGTGTTTTCTTCAACTGCTCGAGGACTTGGTCATCTGGCTTGGGAGCCGATCCTTCCCCTATCTCAGTCTCACCCACGGGTGCCTTTCCCTCGACCACTCGACCTGATCTTGTCATGACGGCAATTTCTGGCTCTTCATCAGATTCATCCCAAATATTGATAGGAATTCTTCGATCAGTATCCTCCTCATCCGAGGAACTTTCCCAAATGTCCACAATCATTAGATCCATTACGTGAGGAACGTTTGAATTCAAATAAAAGGGATCCGCTGATCCATACAAAGCCCAGCCTATCAAATCATCATAATCCCTGAGGGATACTCTACTCATCCTCCTCGCCACCAACGGAATCGCGCCTCTCTGTATGAACATGAGCTGCACCTTATCACTCATCGTTTCATGACACTGCTCATAGCGGTGCCTCCACCTCCTAACATAATCCACGAATGGTTCCTCGGGGAATTGTCTGATCCTATCCAGATCCTCCAGGGATCCCGTCCATGGAACATACATCTTATATCTCACCACAAAAGCATTCCTAAGGGGTATCCAATGACCCATTTCCTCCTCTGATAGGCCTTGGTGCCACAGCAAGGCTTCTCCTATGAGGGTTTCCGGGAAATGTTCATGTAATTTGCATTGAGGGAACCCGTCGTCATACATATGGTTGCGGAATAACCTCGCATGCTCAACAGGATCCTGGTATCCACCATACCTAGGCATTGCCAACACTGCCTCGGGTGTTTCATAAGAGGGCGAGTCCGGGGTTTGCTCCGCCAGCATCCATATCGTATACTCTTTGATAAACCTCTTCGTCATTGCCGCCCAATCGGTCTTGACATGCATCGGAAGTGACATATACCACATCAACGGCTCACCCATCAGCGAATTACAGAACAAGCTGGTGATCTCTCCTTCATTAAAACCCAAAGGCCCCATGGCCGACAAGTAGAAGTGAAGATGTTCCATCGGATCCTTGTTGCCGTTATACTTACTGACCCTCGATAACGGATGCTTGATAGGCCCAATTTGCATCGTAAAGCGCTCTGCGGCCCTGTCCTTAGCTCTCTGGTACTTTTCTAGGAATAAATCTGACAACCGTTCCCAATCATGCTTGCAAGAGTCGGGTAATGAGTGGAACCACCCCAAAGGCTCGCCTATTAGTGAATGGTGGAACCACTAAGCAATCTCGTCCACCCCGAAGGATTCAACAAACATATCGTGCATATATTCACGCAAGTGCACATCGGGATTCTCCCCACCACTAAACAGACTCAATTCTGGCACAATTGTCCGAGATGGCCCTTCCCCAGTCTCTTCGGCACTATCTTCATCATACGGTGCTCCACCGTCCAAACCTTCATCCATCGGTTCACCTTCCTGTTCCTCGCCAAGGAAGGACACATATAGACCATTTCCTATATTGCCTTTTTCATCGAAGTCCAGCAACTCCTCTTCATTTTCCTCGAAGGATTTCATCACTACACTTTCTTTCAGACCGAATCCGATCATGCTCACCCTATGATTAAGCAATGGGTTACGCCTAGTGGAAGGGTTCGCTGACGAAGGATCAGCTATCTTTTTCTCCTCAATCAAATCTTGGATCTCGTGCTTCAACCTCTCACAATTCTCAATAGTATGCCCATAACTGCTGTGGAATTCGCAGTATCCCCTAGCTTGTATCTGCTGAGTGGGCGGAGCTTTGTTATAAGGAGTAAGAGCTTTCAACAACCCCTTTTTCTGCAATCGTTCGAAAACTTTTGCGTAGGTCTGATCAAATTTGGCGAACTACCTCTTTTCGATAGCATTAAGATCAAGCACTTTCACTGCTGCAGATTCTGCACTCGCACTTGGCCCCCCGGCACTATATCCAGACTTCGTTCATTTGGTATAAGCTTTCTTTGGTTCTCCGTCCCCCTCAACTGTCAAGGCGCAACTATACATCTGACTGAAATCGGTGAAAGGCATATACCGCAACTCATTCTTGATATACGGCAATGTGTTGCCGACTACCATTCGGATCTGATCTTGCTCGAGCGGTTTTTGTTTCATAACTGCGGCCTTGGCCCACCATCTCCTCACAAAATCGGAGAAAGATTCCCCAGTCTGTTGCTTAGTGCTCTCTAACTCTTTCAAGGTAACCTCAAGCATGGTGTTGAAGCTATACTGAGCGATGAATTACTTCGCTAACTCCTTCCAATCTCTCTTCGTCACCATTGGCAACGCATGAAACCATGTGAGGGCAGCCCCCTCCAGATAAGTGTTAAACAGCCCCAGGACTTGATCCTCAGTCAGGATCGTGTGCTTCATCACGGCAACATACTGATTCATGTGAGCAGTAGGATCTCCAGTTCCATCGAACTTTTTCATGTCAGGGAGCCGGAATTTCAAAGGCAAAGCAGCTGCCGATAAACAATTCTTCAAGTTATAAAAGTCCTGACTCCCGGAACTTCCCCCACGTAGATCATGTACCTCCTGAGTGATGTGTTGCTTCCACTCCTCTTCCTTAGCTTTCTCTTTCTCAAGCTGTTTTCGGATATAATCCTGATAGTCGTCCTCATTCCCAAAGCGGGGACCATCGTTCACCTCGTTCTCAGCGTGCTTACTGCCACTCTTGTCATCCTTCATGGCCAACTTAGCTATCTGGGCCACTATCGCGGCTAACTGCTCATTAATGTTGTTTACAAAGTTTTCCAAACCGGCCACTTTTTCGTCGGTCGCAGACATACTGACGGAAGAATGAGTATACCCGGATGAAGATGAATCAGAAGCCACAATTGCCGATTCGGAACTGTCAATCTGTAACTAATCAAACTGCCTAACTAGACGACTGCTCTCACGGAACCATAACCGCTTAATGATGACGTCTGCGCGAACAGCATCCATTAGTATGTATGCATGGTTTTATATGCATGATTTGTGGTGTGTGCGTTTATTTATTTACGGATATATAAGATAAGAAGAACAAACGTCAGTCTAATTACACGTATCACAACATCTCTCTTCCACCCTTATTCCTCCACACACTCGATGGTCCAAGTCTCTTTCCTAGGATTTTGGTTTGGGGCTCACATTGCGGTCCAGGGGACGCGTGATGCCGTCGATTATTGCGGAAAAGTAAACCATCCATCAGACAATACAGTTTGTTTTAACGTATCAGCGTTCGGTGACTAAGATATCGACCAATTTGGATTGTTCTTTCGGGATAACTCGTCTTTTGTCATTTTGCGAGACGCATTAGTTCGGGTTTTGACTCCCTTTGAGCGCATCTCGGTTTTTTAAACGTGGTACGAGTTATTCTTTCAGTCCAATCGTTCGTTATTGACAATGACTCGTTCCCTCTTATTCGCGTGTGTTTGTGTCTCGATTTTTGGATTACGACGGGATCTTTTGGATCTATCGAGAGACGTAACCACATGTTTATTCAGTGATGAAAGCACTTTTTATTTTAAGGAACGGACTCATCGCGTAACGTGTTTGTTTTTAGCGTTAAGAATCCGTTTGCTCGTTTTGGCTACGTAAAAAGACGGCGAGTCTTATTTGAGCGCACGGTAATCTGTCGGCTAGCAACAACTCTTTATTCCTTCCAATCTACGGGATATATCACCTTAGCGTGGTTATAGAAAATCAACGTTTCGTTGAATCGCATGTTTATTCGAAGCAGGGATATCACCATTCTTTTTCAGTTAGGCACGAGTTAAGCAAACGCGCATATCGGGCCATATTTCTTGAAGTTTTGGTAACAGTCGAAATGATCGAGTCGTTAGTCAAACCCACAGTCTCGTCCATATGGCGCAATTAAGCGGTTTAGCTTAATTCGGTTTTGTGATTTTAAACGGCGTATATACCGGCTCGAGACACGTATTTAACGGCATTAGTTCATTTTCTTTAACTACCCTCGGGATGGATATACATCGTAGATACAGAATGACTTTGGTCGTTTGTTTATTTTTGCTTTTTCTTTTATTTTCTTAGTCACTTTTGCGGACACGTCCATTTCTCTTAAGAACGACACAAGGCATAACGTAAGAGCTCGTCTTTTATTCAGAAGGGACGGGCCACGTTTGCGAAACTCTTTACGTTACAGCGGGGTCATTCGAAATAGAAATGTTCTTTGTTTTCGTTTCGTCATAATCTCGTTTCATCCCAACCCATTTAAAGAATGTGAATAACGACTACTGTTAATATAGTCTTTTGAATCGAGATATAACTATCCTTGATATCAAAGCGACTTGAACTAATACGTGCTTACGTCACAACGTATTTCCTGAACATGTGCCTTCTTCGGGACACGGAAAGGGACCAAGCGGGTCGCACAAGTTCATTCATACGAGATGACTAAGTCGTCTTTAGTTCGAATCGTTTCGATGTTTTGGGGTAGTATGTATATCGGTTTAAGAGTATATATTAACGTATCGTTTCATTTTCTTTACATATTTTAGGATTAGACACGTATCATGGCAATTTGAAAACACGAACTGATTCATTTATCACATCAAAAATGGTAACGGGTAATCCTATGGCAACTTCTAAGGCTACTATATGCTGACACGGCTAATCGCGGGACCTCACAGGACCGCACAAATTCACCCCTAACGAATGGATGGGGACCCTTTGGCGCCTTACTGTAAGGGGGAACTTACGCTAGCCTCTTTCGAGTGACGAATGGACTCTCGCTAGAGGTTTCGTGGAAATTACCCAAAAGGTTTGCAATAATGCTTATGAATGCATACGAAAAGAAATAATACGATCTGTCCCCGTTAAGGGCTTAATATACGCCTTCCGGAATCAAATTTCTCGCTTCCCCAGCAGAGTCGCCACTTGTTAGACGAGGTGCCGCGGCCTAATCTCCCGGGCGGACCGGGGGGTGGACACCTCATGGCGACGTAAGCGGTGATTGGCGCCGAAAGCAACCAATCGTGGAATCAAGCTGCTCGGCAGGACCAGAGCTCGGAGTATGGAAGAGTCGCCACCCATGAATGGGAAAATGAACACCGATCCCTTGCGGGAGACCGGTGAGGGTTCGGGAAACATAGGTACGAGCCGAGAAGGCTAGCTCCTTTCCGGAGAAAGGCTACTAGGCACCCCGACATCGCCCGGTTATGAACCACCGGCCTCCTACTCAGCGTGTTAGGCGATAACGGACTAATCACATATTTCTTTAAGTTTAAAATTCATTTGAAACCTTTTCTTTCTCGTTTTGAAAACCGTTTTGAGCATATATGATTGAAAGCCATTTTGGTAAGGAATCACCCATTTACATCGGTTCAAAATACATAGGAGAGAGAGGGGGAAGAAGAAAGAATTGATTTGTTTACAATGTGATTTATGCTTCGTATTACACACTAACTCTAAACTAAACTCACTTCCCAAAAATGACTTTATTTACATGGTTCGTACCTTAATCGCCGTTGGAACGATTTAGGTACGTTTCAAAAACCCCGTGAATGACGTTCACTCGAATCGCCGTTGGAACGACTCGAGCGTTTTGAAAGCATTTGAGCAAACATTTTTAATCTAAAAGCGTGATTAGGCATACAAGTCAATTTATTTTGTACAAAAAAAATTTAGTTAAGAAAACTATTCAAAACTCTATTATTTACAACGAAAACGATTTTAATTATAAGGTTCGCTTAATCCGTCGTTGGAACGAATTAAGGTTTTAACACGTGATGTTTTAGGAAATGGTTTAAAGTGATAAGAAAACCTTTTATTTACACCTTAAGAACATCTAGAAAAAATTTTAATTTGAACCAACAAATTAAACTCTCTTTTTGTAATTTATTTTTCCCTTTTTCACTCAATTGAACCTTACTTGAATACAATAATCAACAAATAATAAATTGAATCTCAAACTCACCCAACCCAAATATATTTAAAGAATATATACCTATAGGAAATCCAAATGGAGAATAAATATACATATTTATACATATATGTAAGAATGCTAAAATAGTAATAATATATGTAGATCAAATATATGATAAGAAAAGTAATAATACATATATAAGTGAACATAAGGATAAGGCTAATTAAAATACACTTTGATTTTTATTTAAGAAATAATGTAAAGATAGAGAATAAAATTCATAAATAAGAAAATCAACTCTAAATCAAAATAGTTTTGTAGATAATAATATATAGAGGATAAACTCTAAATCAAATTGATGAAAAGAAATGATATATAAACACATTAAATAAATATATGTACAAAGTATTTAAAAATAGCTTGAAAGTATATATTACATAAATATACATATATATATAAAGGACCAAAAGCCTAAAAGTTGAGAAGGAGGGACCAAAACAACATTTTTTACATTTCAGCAGCTTTACCGACGGAAAATCCGTCGGTAAACAGCCTTTAGTGACAGAAAATGTAAAATTACAGAAATGAACCAACAATTTCCAGATTTATTCAAAGGCTTTAGATTTGATCTATTCTATCGTTTTGGACCTCCGCGCTACCCAAATTGGATCATAGCCTACAACGGAGATTCCTAAAACGACGTTTTTATTTAAAACGTTATTTTGAAATATTTTTAAAACTTATAATTACAACGTTTTTTAATACCCGAACTACCTTTGAATCGGATCACGGTTCGTATTGGGATATTAAAACCAGATTTTTATTTTAAAACAAAACCGAACGTTTATTTAATACGAGACGAAAATTAAATAAATATGAAAAATTAAGTAAAACGTGATAAATAAATAAATAACTAAATAAATAAAATTATAACATAAAAATAAATAAATAAAGGAAATAAATAAAATAAAATAAAACGAGTCTAGTCCTCGGATAATACCTCAAGTTCGGTATTGACGGTTGAAGTCGGTTGATTCCACGAATCGTGCTTTTCCGGTGTTTTTTGTATTTTCGGTAAAATTTTAACTTTTAGGAAATTCGGAATTTTTAGGAAAAAAATGTTTTTTCCCAAAAAATAACTTTCTCTCCCTAAAAAATGTCTTATAGTGAGAAGCTCTCCAAAAAATCCTCCCTCCCCTTCTTGCATGGGGATCCGTGCCTTAAATAGGCAACGGGTCCCGAAAAATTTTGGGCGACGCCCAACTAAGATTGGGCGTCGCCCAAAACAAGTTGGGCGAACGCCCAACTATCGTTGGGCGTACGCCCAACCTCAGTTGGGCGCGCGTGCCCAACTGATGTTGGGCGTTCGCCCAGCGAGCGTTGGGCGTCCGTCCAACGTCGTTGGGCATTCGCACAACGGTTGTCGGGCGTGCGCGCCCAGCGGCCGTCGGGCGTGCGCCCGCGCGCGCCTCACGGTCGTCGAGCGCGTGCCGCCGGACGTGCGCGTCCCGCGGACGTCGAGCGCACGCCCCGCTCTGCCGGGCGCGCATCCAACTGTCGTCGGACACACATCGGCTGCCGCTAGGCGCTCGCACCACGTCGCTGAGCGCTCGCGAGCCGTCCACTTGACGACCGCGATTTCCGTTGACTTTTCCTTTCTTTCTTTTTCTTATTATATATTTTTCTTCTCTCTTTTTTTTTTTAAATTTTTCCGGAACCAACCGCTTCGACCGCTTTTGTTACAGGTTCTCGTCACAGGTCCTCCGACTTGGTGTCTACAGTTGAGTAAACAGTAAGATACTGGCTTAATCAACTGGTGACTAGGTCAGTTTCTTGACTTGAGTCAGGAGATAGCACTTAAAGTCTATTCCTAAGCTCAGATGTTCGATGCGCACAACTCAGCTTGACCTCTTTACTTGGTCAGTTTTTGGTTATTTAAGCAAGCAATATATATAAGGAGTTTAAGGTAAGAAATACGTTACTCAGTAGATTTATCCAGGTTCGGCTTCTTCTAAGCCTATGTCCTGTCCCCGGAACACGTTCCGAGATTTCGAATCCTCTACTGAGCTCTTTAAAGGTAGAGCCTCAAACCTTTTACAATCTTAGCAACTGAGTATAACAAGAGTACCTTCCTCTATACCTCTACTCAATCCTAATCTCTCGTTGAGTACTATAACGGAGTACTCAGCCTCTCCTTTCTAATCTCTAGAAATGATAAGTGTTTGTCCTAAACAATGATTGCTAAGACACCTTAGATGATTGAATAATCACTCTAGACTTTTACACAAAGATATGAAATGTAGTGTAAGGTTTGCTTTGCTTTTTGCTTGCAGAACTTGCATAGAAATTTGGTCAGCGTAATGGCTTGATCAAGTTCTGTGTTGAATGAAGCTTCTGATGGCACTATTTATAGAGACGTCTTGAGGCATCGGTCATTTCGAATTTCGAAATAACCGTTGGAGGGAAACGGCTTCCTGTCGTTGTCATCCTGACTTGCTCAGAGCTCTCGGCCAATCAGATTTGAGTATCTTCTGTCCTCGGTCAGCTTTTGGTCAGCTCAGCAGAATGTTTCTCCTTTTATGGTAAAGTCAACTGGACAGCATACTGTGTCGTCTGATCTTTACCCAAAGTGGAAACACTTTGTGTGGAAGTTTTCCTTAGCCAGCTGCTGTCTTGTACGCTTTGTCGAATCCACTCAGCAGCTTCGTTCCGAAGTTGTTCCTTGAAGGTCTTCTAGATCCTTCTTATGCTGAGTTGCGTTTTGTCCATAACGACAACGTTTTGATAAACGCGGGCCGAGTTGAATTGAATCGTTTGACTTGGGCTTTGACTCTTGTATTGGGCTTGGGCCTTTTAATCCTTGTGTCTTATAAACAATTTAACTCAACATTGAACAAACACATTAGTAGACTAAATCAAAGCATTTAAACTTAGTGTTTTTAGAATATGTTTTTAATTATACTTAAACAATTTTGTCAAATCAAAATTATGTGGAAAGGTGTTTCAACAAACTCCCCCATTTTGATGTTGGCAAAACTATTAAGCGAGGAACTCAGTGTTGAGCTCCCTCATGATAGTTGACCTAATATAACTTAGCAAACTCCCCCGTAAGGGTTGAGCTACTGACTTAGTTTTACTCTAAACATTTAAAGGTTTAATTGAGTAAGTCTAAGGTCAGTTTTCAGATATAGGTCAGTTCATGGAACATATTCTATTTTACTCAGTGTTAAGCGGAAGGTTTTAACATTCAGAGGGCGCTGAGTAATTTATTGTTCAATGAGTTTTATAAGACTATATATGAGTCAATGTCAAACATGTTATCAGCATTTGGTTCAATCAATAAATTTTATAAGCATTTAAACAAGGCTGATGCAATTGAAGATACATAATGACATAATACACAGCATCGTATAAAAATAATTCATAACTCAGAGTTTGAACATAAGATGCAAGTATTGATATTTAATGTAGGTAGTCAGTGTTTACAAACAAAAATTTAAGACAGGCATAGAGACTAAATACTTAGCCTATACTGAGCTAGCCTATATCTATTTCTTTTTCTTCTGACTAGACTCATGCTGTGGTCTCGCTGGTGCTTTCTCCCCCATTTTGTTAGCATCGGGAGGAGGAATCCTAAAGGAGTCGGTTAAGACGGCTCTGGTCAGTTCTGTGGACAGCGCTTTAAGTCTATCGGCGCTTTCATTGACACCATCAAAAATAGCCACTCCATTATCTGAGACCTCGACGAGTATATTAAGCTCAGCAGCGCTGATCATGCTGACAGTGAAGGCTTCAGCTTTGTCTATCCATGTAAGTGCATCGGTCAGTCCAGCAATGACTTGATGGAATGTTTTGAGTAAGTAGGTGTCATAGTATTGACGCTGAACATTGCTGTGACGTATGTGATTGAAGGTTTGTCTGGTTATGGACATCATTTCATTTTGTTTCATAGCGTCAGTATCCATCTCTTGCTTGTTCAGATTCAGCAATCGAACAGCCTCACCAATTTGCTCTACTGAGCACTGAGAATAAGAAACCATTTGCTCATTGGTTTTGAGTTGCTCGGTGTGAAGCTGAGCAAAGAGCATCTTTACTTCATCAGAAGTGGCATAGCGTGTGTTCGCAGCTGACAAGGTCTGAACTTGTTGTTGTAGAGTGTTTAAGTGTTGAACAATTGTCAGCTGGATCTCAGCCAGCTTTGCAATGGAATCCTGCTTAGCTTGCTGTGCTTGAAAAGTAATGATGACGTTCAGCAAATCCTTGAATCCCTTAACTTTGTTGAGAAGCTGAGTGACTTGGGAAAGCTGAGTAGTCTCAGTAGTGGAAGACCCAGCAGCAGCAGGAGTAACTTGTTGAAGGTCTTTGATCAAAGCTTGCACGATCAGTTCATTGCACAAGTTGAGGAAGAACTAGACGGTGACAGTTCAGAAGATGACGAAGAAGAAGAGGCCAGCGGTCAGGATGACGCTGAGGAAAATGAGGAGACAACCAATGAGATTGAAGCTGAGCAAGCCAATACTGAGTTGGCTGCTGGAGAAGAACAAGAACATGTTCTCTAGTAGCCAACTCAGTATTGGCTTGCTCAGCTTCAATCTCACTGGTTGTCTCCTCATTTTCCTCAGCGTCATCCTGACCGCTGGCCTCTTCTTCTTCGTCATCTTCTGAACTGTCACCATCTAGTTCTTCCTCAACTTGTGCAATGAACTGATCGTCCAGATGCACCTCTTCTTCTTGTTCCTCAGCTACAGTTCCTAGACACTGTGTGTAGTAGGAGTCACCAGGCACAATAATGTCAGTAGGAATAGCATCAATGGGAGTCAGTGTGGAAGACTTCTGCTTCTTTTGAGGCTGTACGTCAGCATCAGTTCTATCCTCAGTTTCAGGCTTATCTTGCCTGCTTCTTTTATCAGCTGACTTAGGTCTCTCCTGACCTGGTTCAGCAACTGACTTAGGCTTCTTTGCCTTAGGCTCAACCTTCTTTGAAGTGGTCTCAACAGCTTTCCTCTTGCGGGCAGCTGGAGCCTTAGTTCTTCTCCCTTTCTTTGGGACAGCTGTTTCCTCAGCTTGTTGTTCATCAGTAGCATCAGTTTTTCCTTTCTTCAGAGGCTGATTGAACTTTAAAGCCCTCAGCGAAGCTGCTGTGATTTCAGATCCTCTAGCTTTAACTTCATCAGTTAGGTCTATCTGATGATCAATGAGGATCTTAGTGATGAGCGATCCCAGCCTTGGAGTTCCGGTACTCCTTAAGAAGCCAGCAATGAGGAATACTGGCATGTTGATCGGCTTATATGTCAGCATATGCCATATGAAGCATTGCTCGAAGTTCGTTGCTGAGGTTGTGCAATTGATCTTCGGATAAATGAAGTAGGACAGCAGATAGTGAGCCATCTTTTGATGTTGACCCATAGAGGAACTGGAGACTTCTCCTGAGTGACCTTCAGGTTTACAGAAGGTGACTACGTACCCAGTATTGTCCTGATCTCCAGATCTTCTCAGCTTTGCTCCTTCATTTTTTAACTTCAGCAAGTTTGCGAGATAGGTGGGATTGATGAAAATCGTTTTCCCCTTTACTACTGTTGCCAGACAGTCCTGGTTATCATCAGCGACTTGGAGGTTCTTGTAGAATTCCCTTACTAGGTCAGGATAGGTGTGATCTCTAATGGAGAACAGCTCGGTCCATCCATTTTGCGATATCCATTCGCAGAAGGGTTGCTCAGAAGTCACGAAGTTCTCCGAGACCCATCGTGAGAAGTCTACCTTCCATTCGGTAATATTATCAAAAACCTTGGTATAGGTTCTGACTTTGGTCGGTTTTTCTTTGGAGGAGGTAGCTTGCCCAGGTTTTCCTTTACTCGGCGTAGTGACCTTGGTAGTTTTAGGGTGACCGGCACCGGAGATGTTGACGGAAACTTGAGTCATAGTTTCAGAAAGGGTTTGGGAAGCTTTGAGAGTTTTTAGAGAGAAAGCTCTTTGCCTTAGAATTCGGTAGATGTAAAGAAAATAAAGAATGGGGATTTGCCCATTATTTATAGCAGTGAAGTGTGGATCTTATCGAATCCATGTGTCAGTTTTGCCTTGGGATTGTCAACTGACAAAAATCCTGGCTTTTATGACACATTCGGCACATACGTCATCCTAGGTGGCTATTCGCGTGCTTAAGCATTAAGTGCAACGGATCTAACACTCAGCGTTTAGAATACTAAGCGTTTTGGATTCTGAGTGGTCAGTAGTATATGAAAGGATGATTTCTCAGTTTAAGATTTACTACTCGGTGTGCATATTGACTAAGTATGGATGTGTATTTTATGTTAAGTGCTCAGCATAACAATCACTCAGCATGCATTTGTGTAAATCATTCAGCATAGTAATTCACTCAGCATAAATTTTCATTTTAGAACAGGAAATTACTGAAGAGGATTAAACATACAAATGGCTTCTCTCAGTATGCTGAACTGTTCATGAGCCAGTGGCTTTGTGAAGATATCCGCAAGCTGCTCATCCGTTGGGACGTAGGTTAGCTTTATCTCACCTTTGAGTACATGGTCTCTAATGAAGTGATGTCTTATGCTGACATGCTTCATTCTGCTGTGTTGAATTGGGTTCTTTGATAGATCAATTGCACTTTTGTTGTCGCATTTGACCTCAATTGTCTTTGTTTGAACACCATAGTCTTCAAGCTGTTGCTTAATCCATAGGACTTGAACAACACAATGACCAGCAGTAATGTACTCAGCTTCAGTGGTAGACAAGGCTACTGACGCCTGCTTCTTGCTGAACCAAGATACAAGACAGCTTCCTAAGAAATGACATCCTCTAGAGGTGCTTTTTCGTTCTAGCTTGTCTCGACCATAGTCAGCGTCAGTGTATCCAACGAGTGTAAAGCCATGTGTGTTGGGATACGATAAACCTGCGTTCACTGAGCTTTGCAAGTATCTAAGGATTCTTTTTACAGCTATGTAATGAGATTCCTTAGGGTTAGATTGATATCTAGCACAGTAGCATACTGAGAACTGAATGTCCGGTCTACTGGCTGTTAAGTAAAGTAGAGAGCCTATCATACCTCGATACAATTTGCTGTCTACTGACTTACCATTCTCATCAGCGCAGAGGATAGTGTCAGTGCCCATAGGAGTGGATATTGGCTTGCAATTTTCCAAGTCATATTTCTTTAATATCTCCTTGGCATATTTAGCTTGACTAATGAAGATGCCATTCTTTCCTTGTTTTATTTGAAGTCCGAGGAAGAAGTTGAGTTCTCCCATCATCGACATTTCAAACTCAGTCTGCATTTGTTTGCTAAATTCCTTGCACATTGATTCGTTAGTTGCACCAAATATTATATCATCAACATAAATTTGAGCCAGCAGGGTATCTTTACCCTTTCTCTTAATGAATAAGGTTGTATCAGCTTTGCCCCTGACATAATTTCTAGTCAGCAGGAAACTGGTCAGCCTCTCATACCAAGCACGTGGTGCTTGCTTGAGGCCGTACAGAGCCTTTTTGAGTTTATAAACGTGGTTTGGGAATTTTGGATCCTCAAACCCTGGAGGTTGATTAACATAAACTTCATCGTTTATAACTCCATTAAGAAATGCACTCTTAACATCCATTTGGAATAATTTGAAGTTCATGTAAGATGCATATGCACATAAGATCCTAATAGCTTCTAGCCTTGCCACTGGGGCAAAGGTCTCACCGTAGTCAATACCTTCTTGCTGACTGTAGCCCTGAGCTACAAGCCTTGCTTTGTTCCTGACTACATTTCCTTGCTCATCCATTTTGTTGCGGAAGACCCATCTTGTTCCAATGGTCTTCTGACTCCTTGGATGTGGCACTAGCTCCCATACATCGTTTCTTCTGAATTGGTCGAGCTTCTCTTGCATTGCGCTCATCTAGAATTCATCTTCCTCAGCATCAGCGAAGTTCTTAGGTTCTTGTACTGAGACGAAGGCTACATTGCTGAGGTACTTCCTGATTTGATTCCTCGTCATCAGGGTATTCCCAGCAGAATCAAGGATTGCACTCTCTGAGTGCCCTCTTGGAATCCTTATCTCTTTAGGTAGATTTATGTCTTGTGCTGTCTGTGTTTCAACAATCTCTGCAGAAGTAGATTGGTCAGTGAAAGTAATCTTAGGTTCACTCTTACTCTTGGTCAGCCTTTTAGTAAATGACTCAGTAGCTGGTTCTTGGTCAGCGGTTACTGAGTGTGGATCATCCTCGGTCAGTGGCTGGTATCTACCTGCAGGGTTAGTCTCGTCGAACTCAACATGTACTGACTCTTCTAAAATTTGAGTTCGTTTATTGAAAACTTTGTATGCTTTGCTGTTTGTTGAGTAGCCTAAAAAGATAACCTCATCAGCTTTTGAGTCAAACTTTCCTAAGCTATCTTTGGTATTCAAAATAAAACATTTACAGCCAAAGGCACGAAAGTATCCAATGTTGGGCTTTCTTCCTTTCCAAAGTTCATAGGGGGTTTTCTTTAATATAGGTCTAACTAGAGCCATATTAAGAATATAGCACGCTGTGTTAACAACCTCTCCCCAAAAATACTTTGGAAGCCTATGCTCATCCAGCATTGTCCTGGCTATTTCAACCAGAGTTCTGTTCTTCCTTTCAACAACCCCATTTTGTTGAGGTGTTCTAGGAGCAGAAAAATTGTGGTCAATGCCGCTGGCTTCACAGAATTCAACAAACTTTTGGTTTTTGAATTCTCCACCATTATCACTTTGGATGTGAGCCAATTTTAGGTCTTTATCATTTTCAATTTTTCTAACCAAATTTGAAAATGTCTCAAAGGTCTCATCCTTGCTACTCAGCAAGATGACCCAAGTGTACCGAGAGAAGTCATCTACAATGACCAAGGAAAATCTTCTTCCACCCAGACTCAGCGGCTGGACTGGACCGAAGAGATCCAAGTGTAGTAATTCTAACGGACGCTTAGTTGAGACAATATTTTTAATATGAAAAGATTGTTTGGTTTGTTTTCCAGCTTGGCAAGCGTGGCATAATTGATCTTTTTCAAATTTAAGTTCAGGCAGTCCCTCAACCAATTGCTTTCTTGCTAATTTGGCCAGGAGGTCCATGCTTACATGACCAAGTCTCCTGTGCCATAGCCAAGAATTTTCTTCCTTTGATACTAAGCATACAGTTTTTGAAAACTTTTTCTCTAAGTCTAGCATAAAGACATTATCTATGTGAGGGGCAGTTAAAATTAACTCATTTGATTCACCCTCGTATATTTTACATCCAGTAGCATCAAATATAACTTTTCTCCCATTGTCACATAGCTGAGCTACGCTGAGTAAGTTATATTTGAGTCCGCTGACTAGGGAGACAGATTCAATAGTAGGATTACCTTCAATGGTTCCTGACCCTACTATCTTACCCTTCTTGTTGTCTCCAAAACTTACGCTTCCTCCTCGTTTACGCTCAAACGTGATGAACTGAGTTTCATCACCAGTCATATGCCTCGAGCATGCGCTGTCAATATACCACATCTTTGACTTCTCAGCACATCTCAGGCTTACCTGCATTGTAACTAGTTACTTTTAGGTACCCAATTCTTTTTGGGTCCTTGCTTGTTAGGTGCAACAGATAAAGCATCATATTTTATTTTATGGCGACATATATGGACAGTATGGCCATTCTTTCCACAGAAGTCACAGCTGACCTTCTGTTTAGGTTGTCTCACTGACTGGTCAGCACTCCAGTGCTGAGCATGCCAGCACACCTTTATGGTGTGACCTTTCTTCCCACAGAAGTCACACTAGACATTCCACTGGGGATTCCATCTCTGCTGAGTACCTTGGTACTGAGTTCTCAGAGGAATGTTTCTTTTATTTGGAACCTTTAATTGGTTCTGGATAGTTGTGACGTCCTTTCTCAGTTTCTTTGAAACTGACTGGACTTCAGAGACAGACTCATGTATGATCTTCATATTATCATGCAGAGTTGAGTTGTCCTGAAGAAGGTATCTGAGGTCACTCAGCTTGACCTCTTCAACCTCATCACAGCGCCTGCTGAGTGCTCTAATTTTCTTATTACACTTTTTGACAAGTGTATAGAGATCACTCAGGGCATTACCCATTTTGTTTCTGAGCTGGGAAAGTGATATTACCTCATTTGATTGCTCCTCATCGTCAGATTCAACGGAGGGGTCAGCATGCTCAGAGACGCATGGCTCAGCAAGTTCGTCAGCCATGAAGCATATCTTTGCTGACTCGGTGGCCTCGGCTTCTGTTGATGAAGACTCATCAATGTCGCTCCATGTAGCCACCATTGCCTTTTTGACATTCTTCTTATCTTTCCTCAGCGTGGGGCAGCTTGACTTTATATGGCCAGTTTGATGACATTCAAAGCATGTAATGGGCTTTGAGTTGTCTTTCTTGTATTTGCTGCCGCTGGAGTCAGCTTTATACTTATCAAACTTTCTGTAAGGCTTCTTAGAATATTTGTCATTCTTCCTGAAAAGCCTTTTCATCTTCCTTGTGAACATAGCCATCTCCTCATCATCTGTTGAGCTCCCGTTAGTGGAGTCAGCTTTCATGACAAGAGACTTCTGCTTCTTGTCTTCAGATTTTTCCTTCACCTCGAAGTTTTTCATAGATATCTCATGGGTCAGCAGCGAGCCGATGAGTTCGTCATATTTGTAGGTGGTTAAATCCTGAGCTTCCTCAACAGCGGTCTTCTTTGCTTGCCAGTCTTTAGGAAGACTCCTGAGTATCGTTTTGACTTGTTCTTCCTCAGTGAAGATCTTCCCAAGTCTCTTTAGCTCATTTATGATGTTGTTAAACCTTGCATTCATGTCAGATATGCCCTCATCATTGTTCATCTCGAACAACTCGTACAGTCTCATCTGCTGGTTCACCTTGGACTCCTTTACTTTATTGGTTCCTTCGTAGGTGACCTCCAGCTTCTTCTAGATCTCTTACACCGACTCACAACCTGAAATTTTATTATATTTTGCAGCATCGAGCGCACAGTGAAGCATATTAATAGCCGAAGCGTGATTTTGAAGCTTCTTGAGATCATCCTCTGTCCATTTGGCCTCAGCTTTTACAACTGTTTGGCCATCCACAACTGTTGAAACACATTTCCACAAGATTTTGATTTGACAAAATTAATTAAGTGAAATTAAATATTCTACAACACACTAAGTTTAAATGCTTTGATTTAGTGTTACTAATGTGTTTGTTCAATGTTGAGTTTATAATTTATTATAAGACATAAAGATCATAAGGCTCAAGCCCTATATGGAAGTCAAGGCCCAAGTCAAACAAGCCCAAGATCACTCAGCCCGCGTATTTCAAAACGCTGCCGTTGAAGTGATGAAACGCATGCTGAACAAAGAAGGATCCAGAAGATCCACGTAGACAACTTCGGCATGAAGCTGCTGAGCTGTCTCGACAAAACGTACAAGACAGCAGCTGACCACAAAGCAGCTTCCAGACAAAGTATTTCCTCTTTTTGTAAAGATCAGGAGACGCATCAAGCTGTCTGGTTGACGTTACCTAAAATGGAGGAACATACTGTCACACTGACCAAAGAACAGAAGATGCTGGAGTCTGATTGGCCAAGAGAACTGCTGACAGACTGAGTGAAAACGACCTATAGCCGTTTCCCTCCAACGGTTATTTCAAAATTCAAAATAACCAGAAGCTCTCACAACTCTCTATAAATAGAACATTCAGAATCCACATTCAACAGAGAACTTGGTGAAAAGCCGTTACGCTGACCAAAAGTATACAAAAGTTCTCCATCAAAAGCAAAGCAAATTCTTACACTACAAGCTTATACATGTGTAAAAGTCTAGAGTGATTGATTCTCAATCATCTAAGGTGTTCTAGCAATTGTTGTTTAGGACAAATCTTAATCATTTCTAGAGATAGAAAGGAGAGGCTGAGTACTCGGTTTTAAGTACTCAGCGGAGAGATTAGGATTGAGTAGAAGTATAGAGGAAGGTACTCTTGTCATACTCAATTGCTGATATTGTAAAAGGTTTGAGGCTCTACCTTTAAAGAGCTCAGTAGAGGATTTGAAATCTCGGAAGTGTTCCGGGGACAGGACGTAGGCTTAGAAGAAGCCGAACCTGGATAAATCTGCTGAGTGAAGTATTTCTTACCTTAACTCCTTATTTATATTGCTTGCTTTAAATAATCAAAACTGACCAAGTGAAGAGGTCAAGTTGAGTTGTGCGCGTTGAACGTCTGAGCTCAGGGATAGACTCTAAGTGCTATCTCCTGACTCAAGCTAAGAAACTGACCTAGCCACCTGTTGACTAAGCCAGTATCTTGCTGTTTACTCAGCGCCGCTGTTAAAACCTTTTTCTTTAGAAAAAGAAGTCTGCCTTAATTGCGAAAAAGTTTGCATAGTTCCTAACCCCCCCCCTTGGAACTATACTTGCAACTGAACAAGGGACCAACAACAACTTCAACAGGTACAAATGGGCCTTGCACTATAGATAGTTATGTAATCAAAATGTTAAATGAATTAAAATCAAAATAATTGGGCCGTGCATAATTAAAGTTTTGTATAGTTAATTGATAAGTTAATGTGATTAACATAAATATTACATAAGATAGTTATGTAATCAACCAATTAAATTTATTTAATTGAGTATGTGCATGTTTGGAGTTATGGACATATTTGGACCCTCTTTAGTCTTTTGGTATTTATGAAATAGGGCCTGCGAGTCCTGCCTTTCTACTATCTATTGTAATTTCTCCTCTCATCTGATTCCCTTCAATTCAATTGAAGTTTTCTTTAGTAGTATAGAAATTAATATGTAATTTCAAGGCGCCATGGAGAAGATGGAGGACCTAAAGAGAAATATGTAATAGTTAGTATTTCCTTAGGTTTACCCTTTTATTCCGTCTCTAGCTCGACGGAATAATTTAGATGATATGTCCATAACGCCAATGTATGTGAATGTATGTGTCTGATGTATGCTAAAGCAAATCAAGACTAAGTTAGATTATGAGACCTAAAATAAAATCCCTTATTAAAAAGTTAAGTAAATAAACAAGTTATTAAAATCGGTTGCCCCTCCCTAATATTATAATTCAGCCGGCAGTGCTGAGGGCCTTTGGGTTGTTGAGTAAACTCAAGCTCGGGGTCCTTTCGGTAACACCTGAATTATCGAAAATCATTTTTCATGAATATGGGGTAATACTTAAATTAGATTATGATAATTAGATGAGTAAACTTATGTTGTCATAAACTAATGGGCAAGACGGTTGGATTAATATGAATAGCATATTAGTTACTAATGTGGTTAGTAACCCAATAACCTAGGAATCACATTAAAGATGTGATTGATTACATGAATCTACCTAATGAATG
The DNA here is from genome assembly GCF_963576675.1 of Euphorbia lathyris. Classification (NCBI taxonomy): domain Eukaryota; kingdom Viridiplantae; phylum Streptophyta; class Magnoliopsida; order Malpighiales; family Euphorbiaceae; genus Euphorbia; species Euphorbia lathyris. The sequence goes on from NC_088918.1 coordinate 743,649, forward strand.
AGACTAGCTTGTTGAGTAAACTCAAGGCGAAATCTCAGGAGTTAGGATCCTAGCTCACTAAAGGATTTGTGAAATTCTTCGAATTAATATGGAGGGCTATTAATTTGGCAAAATAGTGGGTGCAAAATAAAATAAACTAAAAGGCCTATAATTTTAGATTGATATACTTTAAGCAAATGAATGACATACGTTTACTCTTTCTCACTCTCAGGTTTAATTAAACCCACTCTTATAATCATGACTAAAACCAATCTGCAAAACATTCTTACCGATAACAAATTGAATGGTTCAAACTTCACCGACTGGTTTCGTAACCTCAAAATTGTTTTGAAGTTCGATAAAATAGGGTATGTACTTGATACATTGATACCCCCCTCTCCCTGCTGATGATGCTCCCATTGAGGAAATTGATGCTTACCAGAAGCATAAGGCTGATGATGATCATGCCGGATGCATCATACTTGCATCGATGACACCGGAATTACAAAGGCAACATGAGTAAATGGATGCCTATTCCATCATCATGCACCTAAAGGAATTGTTTGGGAAACAAACCAGGTGCGAACGTTACGAGATATCCAAGTTGCTATATCGTAGTAGGATGCAAGAGGGCACATCTGTCATGACACATTGTGTCAAGATGATTGGCTACATTACCAAACTTTCTAGTATTGGATTTGCGATGGATAACGAATTAAGTATAGACTTAATTCTTCAATCCCTCCCAGAAAGTTATTCACAGTTCATTATGAACTATCAGATGAATGACTTGCAAACCTCTCTTGAAGAGCTTGCAAATATGCTCAAGTCAGTTGAGCCCAATATGAAGAAAGAGAAAGCCATACCGGCTCTTGTCATTGAGGGATCAAAGAAAAGGAAAGGGAGCTATCCCAATCCTAATTATCCCAAGAAAGGTAAGAAAGCCGTGCCCTACAAAGCTAAGGGAAAGGAAGTGAAGAAGCCCAAAGGAGAGTGCCACTTCTGTGGTAAAGACGGGCATTGGAAAAGAAACTGTTGGTGTACCTAGCCTTCCTCAAAAGGGGAATAAGCTGGGACTTCAACATCTGGTATGTTTTATATTGAAATTTCACAGTCTGAATCTTTTGGTACTTGGATGCAGCCTGAGGATATTCCAGGAATATCTAGAAATATTATTTCTATTAGCCGCCTTGTTGACGACGACTTTTCATATTTCAATAAAAGACAAGAGTTGCAATTTTTATAAAGATTCGATCTTTTATTTTTCAGGAATATCACAAAATGGGATTTATGTGTTAGATGACAAAATTCCTATTTTTGCAAATTGATACCAAAAGACATAAGCTAGATAATTCAACTTACTTGTGGCATTGTCGTTTAGGCCATATAAACAAGAGACGCATGCTAAAGCTACATTCAGATGGGCTTATAGATCCAATCGATCCCGAATCATTGGAAACATGCGAATCATGTTTAAAAGGTAAAATGACAAAGACACCCTTTAGCAATAAAGGTGAGCGTGTATCAGACACTCTAGGACTCATTCATTCAGATGTATGCGGTCCTATGTCAGTCCAAGCAAGAGGAGGATTCAGATTCTTCATAAGCTTCATAGATGACCATACCCGATATGGTTACATCTACTTGATGAAGCACAAATCAGAAGCTTTTAAGAAATTCAAATGCTTCAAGAATGAAGTAGAAAATCAATTAGGAAAGAAAATAAAGACGCTTCGATCTGATCGAGGTGGCGAATATCTTTCAGATGATTTTTTGAATTATCAAACTGAATGTGGGATATGCTCACAATGGACACCTCCCTATACACCACAACATAATGGTGTGTCCGAGAGGAGAAACCGTACCTTATTAGATATGGTACGATCCATGATGAGCATGACCTTACTTCCAAAGACGTTCTGGGGCTATGCCTTAGAAACTGCCCTCTTCACCCTAAATCGAGTACCAACTAAATCCGCTAATTCCACATCATATGAATTGTTCGTTGGTAGGAAACCCGTGTTTTCATTTATGAGAATATGGGGTTGTGCAGCCTTTGTCAAAAGCATTGCGTCCGACAAACTAGATTCGAAATCTGATAAATGTTTCTTCATTGGATACCCTAAGGAAACTATGGGATATTACTTCTATCATCCAGATGATCAGAAAGTAATCATATCCAAGCACGCAACCTTCTTAGAGAAAGAGTTTCTCGAAGAAACACAAAAGGGAAGCATGATTGAACTTGACGAAGTTCAAGAAGAAGAAACACCGACTGAAACAACAGAGGCGGTTGAGGTACCCGAAGGAGTCCCATTAAATGAGACTCTAGTGCCACCTATTCGTAGATCACAAAGAGTTCGTGAACTCCCAGTTAGATATGGTTTTCTAATGGGAGATGATAATGAGGTTCCCGTGTTAGACGACGAACCCGAAAACTACGAAGAGGCTCTTACTAGTCCAGATTCTAAAGCATGGCTTGAGGCCATGGATTCTAAAATGGATTCCATGTATACTAACCAAGTGTGGACTTTGGTTGATCCACCCGAAGGGATAATACCCATTGGGTGCAGGTGGATCTTTAAAAAGAAGACAGACATGGATGGAAAGGTTAGCACCTACAAAGCTAGGTTAGTAGCGAAAGGATATCGTCAGAAGCAAGGAATTGATTATGACGAAACTTTCTCTCCTGTGGCTATGTCCAAATCAATCAGAATCATGCTTGCAATTGCCGCTCACTACGATTATGAGATTTGGCAAATGGATATGAAAACAGCTTTCCTAAACGGAAACCTGCTTGAGGATGTATATATGATGTAGCCTGAAGGTTTCATATCGAAGGATGCAAATAAAGTTTGCAAACTTCAGAGATCCATTTATGGACTCAAGCAAGCATCTAGAAGCTGGAATAAGAGTTTTGGCGAAACCATAAAACAATTTGGTTTTGAACAAAATTGCGAAGAAGCTTGCATTTACAAGAAAGTAAGTGGGAGCTCTATAGCATTTCCCATACTATATGTGGACGATATATTATTAATGGGAAATGACGTTGCTCTCTTACAGTCAGTGAAAGTATGGTTATCTGGTAACTTCTCAATGAAAGACATTGGTGAAGCAGCTTATATACTTGGTATAAAGATCTATAGAGATAGATCGAGAAGACTGCTTGGTCTTTCACAGGCTACATACATTGAAAAGGTGCTAAATCGGTTTAGCATGCTTGAATCGAAACGAGGTAACTTACCCATGTTACATGGAGTAAAGTTAAACAATCATCAATGTCCTAAAACCGATGATGATAAACGACGCATGGCTGTAGTCCCGTACGCCAGTGCAATCGGTTCGATTATGTATGCTATGTTATGCACTAGACCTGACGTAGCGTTCGCGTTATCTGTAACGAGTCGTTACCAAGGGAATCCGGGAGACGAGCATTGGATTGCCGTCAAGAACATTCTTAAGTACTTGAGAAGAACTAAAGATATGTTCCTAGTGTACGGAGAAGGTGATCTGAAAATAGAAGTATTTTCAGACGCAAGTCATCTCACAGATGAGAATGATTATAAATCCCAATCAGGATACCTGTTTATCTTGAATGGGGGCGCGGTCAGTTGGAAGAGTTCCAAGCAGGGAAGCGTAGCTTTCTCTACGACCGAGTCAGAGTATATCGCAGCTGCGGAAGCAGCAAAGGAAGCGGTTTGGATTAAAAAGTTCATTACAGAACTAGGTGTGGTGCCTGACATTGTTAATCCCATTACACTGTGCTGTGATAACAATGGAGCCATTGCGCAAGCAAAGGAACCACGGTCTCATAATGCATCCAAGCATTACCTTAAGCGATACCACATCATTAGAGAGATTGTGGCTAGAGGAGATGTCAGAATAGAAAGAGTACCTACAAAGGACAACATTGCAGATCCGTTGACAAAGCCTTTAACCCAGAGAATACATGATCGTCATTTAACTTCTACTGGGATAAGTTTTAGAAACAATTGGCTTTAGTCCAAGTGGGAGTATGTTGGGGTTTAGTGTCCTATAGACAATTGTTCTAGGATACAAACTTAATGTAAATGAATTATTCTTTATATCATTTGTTTAAAGAGATATATGTTTTATAACTATATAAAGGCAATCCCTTTTAAGCACTAAATAAAGTCTAATAAAAGGAAATCCGTAAGTTTATTTAAAGTGATTATAAAGTGTTCATACAAGCATGAAGTGAGACAAAACTTTATAGTAAACTGATAAACTTAAAACCACCCCAAGTCAAGTGATATGTTTGGGATTGACATATCACTTTTGAGACTTGTACGTAACAATGTCTTCTGTCCGACAGAAAGCTGATCTCACAAGCTTCATATATACAGATATCTGGACAGTTACATAGATCCGATGAAACGTTGTTCATTAGGATTGGGGATCCGATTTGAGATAACATGATGGGTAGATTCATCCTTGTCACCTGTTCATCTCATTGGTATTAATAGGTATAACTAATCCTCAGACTCAAAGGAATATTAATTGGTATTCTGGATTACGGAATGTGATGCTTTGACTCTGGTGTAACACGATCCTTAACAGAGATGACTCTAGGGTGTGAACAGTAGACATTGGGTATCACAGGAAGTAATTGCGGAGTCATTATATATTGGATTGAGCATTTATCACTCCCGATAAATGGGAGATACATCCATGGATTGCTTGTGGAAGACTCGACTCTAAATCCTTACAAGGTGATAGCTTAAGAGTAAGAAATACAGATTTCACTTAACCTATCTTTTTGAGTTGACTCGGCCTGTACAAGTAAAACGAATGTCTCGCTATATGTGACTTGACATCACCCATAGTCATAAGATTCAGTTCAAGGATGTAGTTGATAAAGGATCGAATTATACTGTAACTAATACGGAAAGGTTAACGACAGAATCAACCTGTCTTCTTATAGCTCTGGGGGGAATGATTACGGACTTGCTAATCACATACTCTGTACATCATTCCGTTATGCAAAGATTAAATATAATTCTTTGAAAATTAATTTAATAACGTTGCATACGGCTAGAAGCAATAAGAACCTAATGGATCACACATAAGACTTGGAACCTAAAAGAGAGATAGATGTTAATTAATTGATAGAAGCCCAATTGAGCCCAATAAGGCCCATGGACATAAGGGGGTCGAAATTCATGTAGTGATATACATGAATAATTAATTTGATTTTGTTAATCCTAATTAGATTAGGAATATGAATTAAATTAATTAAGAGATAATTAAGTTAGGAGTTTTAATTAGGTTAATATACTCCTATTATTATCCAATAAAGTTATTATTATTATCCTTAATATATTAGATATATAGTGAGATAATAATTAGGAATTCTATTCCGAATGAAATTCCTATTCAGTAACCTAATTCTATCTAACTAGGGATTAGATACAAGAGATTATAAATATCCCTTCCTTGAGATTTTCGAAATCCAAGCAAGCCATACTCTACTTGTGATTTTCGAAATTCACCTAGTCCAAGAGAGAGAAAATTCGACACCCCTAGTTCGAGGACGAGATTTCTCTACGGCTTCGTTTGATCAATTAATTTTCATCTATTTCTTTTATCCTTGATCTTGTGTTGATTAGTTAGAGGCAATCTACTTTGGTTGCTATTCAACGGTTGATTCCAAATTAATCTTCCCGTGTTTTATTTCGTGTTTGGGAACTCGAAGAAGAAAAACAAACAAAAGGGAGAAATTCGTTTTACTACTCCTACATCAGGTCAGTTCACCATTTCGCGGATTCCCGGAGATTGAACCGTCGGATCGTCGCGAGTTTTGGACAGGAGCTTCTAGACATACTCTTCCACGTTTCCACCGAAGGGATTGTCGTTCGGAGGTCTGGAAGGTCTGTTTCGGATAGGGGCAGATTGGTAGACAGTTTCTATCTCTTTTGAAGTTGTGGGCACTTCGTTTACAACGGTAGATAGAACTTCTAAAAGGTATTTCTTCTTATCCTTCTTTATATAAAATAACGGTTAACGGATCTTGTGGTTAAATGGAAATAGGTTAAAATTTTTATATTTCCGCTGCTATACCTTAGCCTAATTTCCAACATTTCCGACACACTACCTCCCTCGGAAATTAATTAAAAGTTCCGTTATTTGTCCTTAAATGAAAAAACGTTAACACAAAGGATCGGTTTGATTAAGAAATTTTAGTCTTAATTCTGAAGTTATAGAATTTATGCAAAGCCTAGGTTCGTACTAAACAAAAGCATTGAGTCCCAACCCAAAGGTCATCTCTCTAATGAAATTTAAAAAAGGCAATAAAAACGGGATAGTTGAAAATTTGACGAGAACTTGAACGTACACAATTTAACCCGAAATTTTGTGAGATATTTTTGAGCCTAAAAGAGTTCGTACGAGAACTCTATTTCTTTCACAATTTTTTGAGAGCTTTGACTTGACTCGATTCATAGAGTTCGCACCTAATGCCGGGTTAAGTACACTTATTTTGGTTAAAATGGCAATAGATGATAAAACGAACCCACTTAGTCTAATTATTTTTTTAAATTATTTTTCTCGTTTTCATTAACCTCTAGGAAACCCCCTCGAGCCTATTAACCGACTTTTTTGTTAATACCCTTTTAACATTTAACCCTTTTCCCTCTTGTGTAAATACCAACAAAATCAAATCGCACCCGGAATAAGCCAAGACCTTGATGAGTAAGTACCATAAGCGTTCGAAATCGTTTTTGTGCCGCTCTTAAAACAAAAAGAAAAAGAAAAACACAATAAAGAGAAAAAGGCATTCTCAAGCTCAACCCGAGCAATTTCGAGTTATATTTTACGAACTCGCCAAGGCCAAAATAAAAACACGGTGCGATCATCAAATTGGTGTTTAAACTCGAGTTTCCAAAAATTAACCACTAAAAAGCCACCCACATTACAACCCCCCTCCGGGTTCATTTTTAATGTTGCATAGACCATAACATAGGAGGAAAAACCCGGATGAAAATGCAAACTCAAAGTGACTTCGAGTAAGTGCAAAGAAGAGTGCAAAAACACCGACCCACCAAAATTTGAGCGTAAGAGTGAAATCCCTTGGTGAGGTGCTATCGGGTTCTCAAAAGATAATCGACCCCCATTAATATTGCCTATTGAATTTGATCATGGAGGTTTCAAACAAGTTTTGGTCACTCATTTGTTTGCGTATGTACTTGTCGGAAACTTTGCATAAAACTTTAGCTTCGGAATCACGCACTTAGTAAAACCAACCGACGGTTTGTTTCTTAATAATCTCAATCCCTTGTCTTTCGATTTCTTTTACTTGAGGACAAGTAAAACTTTAAAGTCCGAGGAGGTTTGATAGGGGCGTTTCGTCCCTATATTTTAGCGTGATTTACGGTTTAATTTTAAAAGAAATAAATAAGTTTGATGGCGCTGAGAACACCCTGATGACCAGAAATCAACTCAGGAGATATCTCATCAACGTAGCCTTCGTGTCAGTTCTTGAACCAAGAAACTTCTCAGAAGCTGAGAACGATGAGTTCTGGATAAATGCAATGCAAGAGGAGCTTGATCAATTCAAAAGAAATGAAGTATGGGATTTAGTACCCAATCCAAGAAGTCAAAAGGTCATAGGAACAAGATGGGTATTTCGAAATAAGCTAGATGAACAAGGAAATAAGCTTGATCAATTCATAAAGCTAGCATATGCACACAATATTCTTATAGCTTCTAATCTACCCAGAGGGGCAAAGGTCTCACCATAGTCAATACCTTCCTGCTAACTATAACCTTGACTATGGTGAGACCTTTGCCCCTATGGCTAGATTAGAAGCTATAAGAATATTGTGTGCATATGCTAGCTTTATGAATTTTAAATTATTTAAATGGATGTTAAAAGTGTCTTTCTTAATGGAGTTATAAATGAAGAGGTTTATGTTAGTCAGCCTCTAGGGTTTGAGGATCCCAAGTTCCCAAACCACATTTATAAACTCAAAAAGGCTTTGTATGGCCTGAAGCAAGCACCACGTGCTTGGTATGAAAGGCTGACCAGCTTCCTGCTGACCAGAAACTATGTTAGAGGAAAAGCTGACACAACCTTATTCATTAAGAGAAAGGGTAAAGATACCCTGCTGGCACAAATATATGTTGATGATATTATTTTTGGTGCTACTAATGAGTCTATGTGCAAGGAATTTAGTAAGCAGATGCAAACTGAGTTTGAGATGTCAATGATGGGAGAACTCAACTTCTTCCTTAGACTCCAAATCAAACAAGGCAAGAATGGCATCTTTATCAGCCAGACTAAGTATGCCAATAAGATATTGAAGAAATTTGAAATGGAAAATTGTAAGCCAATATCTACCCCAATGGGTACTGACACTGTACTCTGTGCTGACAAAAAAGGTAAGTCAGTAGACAGCAAGTTGTACCGAGGGTATGATTGGCTCTCTACTCTATCTAACGGCAAGTAGGCCAGACATTCAGTACTCAGTATGTTACTGTGCAAGATATCAATCTAACCCTAAGGAATCTCATTACATAGCTGTAAAAAGAATCCTTAGATATTTGCAAAGCTCAGTGAATGCAGGTTTATGGTATCCTAACACTAATGATTTCACACTCATTGGATACACTGACGCTGGCTATGGACGAGACAAGCTTGAGAAGAAAAGCACCTCAGGGGGATGTCATTTCCTTAGAAGGTGTCTAGTGTCCTGGTTTAGTAAGAAGCAGTCGTTAGTAGCCTTGTCAACAACTGAAGCTGAGTACATTGCTGCTGGAAGTTGTGTTGCCCAAGTTCTGTGGATCAAACAACAGCTATAGGACTATGGAGTTCAAACTAAAACAATTGAAGTCAAATGTGACATAAAAAGTGTCATTGACCTGTCAAAGAATCCAATCCAACACAGTAGGATGAAGCATGTCAGCATTAGACATCACTTCATCAGAGATCATGTACTCAAAGGTGAGATCAAGTTGGCCTATGTTCCAATGGATGAACAGCTTGCAGATATCTTCACGAAGCCGTTGGCTCGTGAACAGTTTAGCATATTAAGGGAAGTTATCGGTATGTTTAATCCTCTTCAATAAATTTCCAAGTACAATGAATGCTGAGTGATTATAACATGCTGAGTAATTATTGTATATGCTGAGTAAACATCTATGCTGAATTGCTAAGTAAGTTGAGTGATTATTAAATGCTAAATTACTATGCATGCTGAGTAAGTACCTCACGCTGAGTTGATATGCATACTGAGTAATTCACTATGCAAATATATAACTCTGTTTTACACTCAGAACTTCAAACGTTGCGTATCTTAGATGCTAAGTAAAACAACTTGCGCAATTAATGCTTGCACGCGTATTCGAGTAGCCAACTAGGATGACGTAAGCGTAATCATTAGGAAAACCATACGCCGAATGTGTCATTAATGTCAGAATTAAATGACTCTGAGTGGTTAAAATTCCCATCGTTATCCTGACCTATCAGATCAACACGCACCGCCTATAAATAGTGAACGATTTCTCACTATTCACCCTTACGCTTGATAATTTTGCACTTGAATCTCTCTCTCTCTCAATTCCCTAATCTTCTGCATTTCTCAAGAACTCCTCAAGAACACCATGTCAAACGATTCCCAGAATAACTCTAGCGACCAGTACAAGGATAACCGCTTGGATATTGATCCCCCCTCTCCAGCTGAGTAGGAGTATCAAGAAACTTCCTCATCCGAATACAAGAAACAAACCCATGGTCAGCATGACCAGCCAATGGGTGAGGTCAGCATCCTCGGTGAAAACCCTCGCACCGAGCACTCAACTCCTTCGAAGAGGAAGAAGCAGAAAACGAATAAAAAACCTAAGGAGAGGAAGTTCACTGCTGCGTTTGATGATGTTGAAAACCTTGATGTCATCCCATCACGCTGGTTCTCCAAGAGCTTCATTGAAGATGAGAAACCCTACTGCGGCTGGATCTCCAAAAATGGATTGACCAAACTCTTCTCCCTCAATGGCTTGACCTATCCGAGGCTAGTAACAGAATTCTACTCAAATGTGTTGACGATGTTGAAATGGTCCAAGTTGAGAGTGCTATCCGAATATTGTAAGCCGGAAGCACATGTGTTGAGATATATGAGTACGTGAGTTGAGTTTAACTCCTCCGTAGCACAGATGATTGTATTCCGAATTTAGTGAGCCGAAATACAGATTGGGCCCGAAGACCATTTTATATATATTGTCTAAGTACAGCAAGGCCTTTCTAAAATAAGTATTACTATACTAAGTGAAACGAGTGAATATCTTTCTATTGAAAATTCTAACTTGGTACTGATGATATATTTTGATTTGTGCTCTTTACATTACTTTTGTATATACATATATGCGTAATATGTTTATTGAGTAGGCAGCTCACCCCTTGCCAACAGATTTTACAGGTTAGGTGGAGTTCTTCTTGCTTAAGATCGCACCGGCAGTGTCAGTCCATTCTCATCTAGGCATTTTGGAGTCTTGTGGTGTACTTTTGTTTTGTAAATCCTCTATGTAGGATAATGACTTAAACGTGTATTGTAAATTGTAAATGCTTTCTCTTATGTATAATATGTAAAGTTTATATGAGATTGAAGTTTATATGATTGAGAATTGAAAGCATGTCTATAACTGATATTGTTTGAGATATCATGTGATCCTAGTGAGGGGGTTACATTTAGTGGTATCAGAGCGGGTCTACTTTCCTAGGGATTAGGTTGTGTATGACTTGTTTTGGATTCCTAGGTTAAGACCACATAATCATATTTTCTTATTCTAAAGCATGTTGACATGGTCATGTTTCATGTAGGGTTATGGAGTCTGATGGTGAGAATGGACAATCCAGTAATGTGTCTAGTCATGGTTCAGTTGGTCATGTTCATGTGTCTGGGGGCACAGAACATATAGGAGCTTCAGGACATGTAGGTTATCCTCAGGGTTACAACCAGTTTGAACGGATGATGGGAATCTATTTGGCTCAAGGTCAGCCTCAGCCACGTGTTCAAGCTCGTCGAGATGCGCCAGTCTTTGATAAAAAATTTGAAAGGCTTAAAAAGATGGGTGCAACTGAGTTTGAGGGTAGCACAGATCCTGATATAGCTGATAAATGGTGGGCCAAGATTGAAGATGTACTTGAAAACACAGAATGTCGACTAGACTCAATGGTCAAATATGTTTCTAATCTTTTCACTGGAGAAGCTTTAGAATGGTGGAGATCTATAAAAAGGACAAGAATTAGAACTGAAATAACATGGGATATTTTTAAGAAGATGTTCACTAATAAATACATGCCAATGATATATAAAGATAGGAAACAAACAGAGTTTTTAACCCTTATACAGAAGGATTTGTCTGTGGCTGAATACGAGCTTAGGTTTAACACTTTAGCGAAATATGCACCTGCAAATGTGGCTACAGAAGAAGTAAAATGTCGTAGGTTCGAACATGGTCTACACCCAAATGTTAGAATGGGGATTCATGCACATGAAACTAGTTTTAGATTGTTAGTAGAATCTGCACTCAGAGCTGAGGAAATTGTGAAAGATAGAAAACAACTTTTTGTAACCAAAAGGGCTAGATTTGATACAGAGGGTCAATCTAATAGGCCATCAAAGAGAGGTGGATTCTCAGTTTCTTCTAGAGGCTATTCTCAACAATTTAGAGGTAGTAGTAGTATTATCATGGTGGGACTAGATCACGGGGCGGATTTGGAGATGTTTTGAGTAGTGCTCCATCTGTTGGTAGTAACAGATTTTCAGGTGGTCGGGTTAATAGTGGGTATAGAGGAGGAGCGAGAACAACATCTTTTCCAGCTTGTCAGACATGTGGATGGGTACACAGAGGTGAGTGTTGGGGACCTTCCCTGGTTTGTGGCAGATCTGGCCGATCTCACACAGGAGAGTGTTATGGTTCATTTAAGAAGTGTCCATGTTTTGAGTGTGGAGAAACAGGCCATTATCGTAATTATTGTCCCTTATTAGTTGATAGAGGAGAGAGAGTTCAACCTTAGTCTAATATAGCAGGTGGTGCAGCTAGGGTAGACATGATGGTCCTATGGGTGGACAGACACAAAATTTACCATGAAATAGAGCCTTCAATATGACGAGGGGTGAAGCTCAAACAGCACCAGAGGTTATATCTGGTACAATTTCTATCCTTGATACCTTAGCTTTTGTTTTGATTGACCCTGGATCCACTCATTCATATATAACACCTGAGTTTATATTGAAAATAAATGGGAAGGTAGAACCATTAGGATATGATGTGGGAGTTATCCTACCAGTTGGGAATAATGTTATTGTAAATCAGGTTCTGAGAGATTGTCCTATAAAGGTGAGGGGAAGTGAGTTCCCTATAGATTTAGCAGTTATGGGGTTTAGAGAATTTGATATTATTTTGGGGATGGATTGGCTGTGTAAATATGAAGCTAAAGTTGGTTGTTGTTCAAAGGAAGTTGTGTTACATTTTAATTCAGAATCAACTGTGTTATTTGTTGGGGAGAGAAAGGTTGTGTCGTCTTGTTTAATATCTGCAATTCAAGCAATTAGATAGATTAGAAATGGGTGTGAAGAATATTTAGCTTATGTTGTGGACACTAGGGAGGATGGAGGCAAATTGGAGAATATTCCAGTGGTGAGAGATTTTGCAGATGTATTCGTAGATGAACTACCAGGATTACCACCTCATAGGGAGATTGATTTTCCTGTTGAGACCATGCCAAGAGCATCTCCTATATCAATTGCTCCATATAGAATGGCTCCAATGGAATTATAAGAATTGAAGAAACAAATAGAAGAACTACTTGAGAAGGGGTTTATACGACCCAGTACTTCATCGTGGGGTGCACCTGTATTATTTGTGAAGAAGAAAGATGGTAGTATGCGATTGTGTATCGATTACAGACAATTAAACATGATGACAGTGAAAAACAAGTATCCATTGCCTCGGATTGATGATTTGTTAGATCAACTTAGAGGATCTCGTCATTTTTCAAAGATTGATCTAAGATCGGGCTATTGGCAGTTGAGAGTTGCAGAAGCTGACATACCTAAAACTGCTTTTTGCACAAGGTATGGTCATTTTGAGTTTCTTGTGATGCCTTTTGGCTTGACTAATGCTCCTGCAGCTTTCATGGCATTAATGAACAAGACTTTTCAGCCATATCTAGATAAGTTTGTTGTGGTGTTCATTGATGATATCCTAGTGTACTCAAGGAATGTGGGTGAGCATGAACAACATTTGAGAATTGTTTTGAAAATTTTAAGAGATAATCAGATGTATGCAAAGCTGAGCAAATGTGAATTTTGGATGGATGAAGTTGTATTCCTTGGTCATGTGGTGTCAGGTGAAGGGGTTCAACCCGACCCTTCCAAAATTAAAGCTATTGATGAGTGGGAACCGTCAAAGAACGTTACAGAGCTTAGGAGTTTTCTTGGGTTAGCTAGTTATCACAGGAGATTTGTAGAGGGGTTTTCTCTGATTGCAGGTCCATTAACTAAATTGCTAAGAAAAGGAGTTATATTCCAATGGAATGATAAATGTCACCAAAGCTTTGAGGAACTAAAGCAGAGATTGACTTCTGCACCAGCGTTAGTGTTACCTTCTGAAGGTGGTGGCTTTGTTGTTTATACAGATGCCTCGAAACAAGGTTTGGGATGTGTTCTAATGCAAAATGGGAAAGTCATTGCATATGCTTCTAGGCAACTGAGACCTCATGAGATGAATTACCCCACACACGACTTAGAGTTGGCAGCAGTCATCCATGCATTGAAGGTATGGAGACATTACCTATATGGGGAGACATTTCAGATTCTCATTGATCATAAGAGTTTGAAGTACATCTTTACACAAAAGGAGCTGAACCTAAGACAAAGGAGATGGATTGAGCTATTAAAAGATTATGATTGTACAATAGATTACCATCCATGAAAGGCTAATGTGGTTGCAAATGCTTTGAGTAGAAAGAGTGTTGATATTGTGGCTAGTATGAAGAGTTATAGTTTGAATTCACTAGTGGAGATGCGAGCCATCGATGTGCAGTTAGCAGTAAATAAAGTAACAGGTTTGATGGCTATACTACGGGTAAAACCAGATTTGAAAGAAAGGATCCAAGAAGCACAATGGCATGATCCTTATTTACAGAAAATGCGAGATCGTGTACAATAAGGTAAAAGACCTGATATTTCTGTGGAAGATGATGGGACTATGATGATAGGCAGTCAATTATGTGTTCCAGATGTAGCAGATTTAAGATCAGAAATTCTACAGGAAGCACATAATTCTCCTATGTTATGCACCCAGGAATGACAAAGATGTACAAAAATTTGAGACCTTTTTACTGGTGGCCTACAATGAAGAAAGATGTATCTGATTTTGTTTCCAAATGTTTGACATGTCAACAGGTTAAAGCTGAACATCAAGCTCCCGTGGGAAAACTAAAACCTTTAACCATACCAGAGTGGAAATGGGAGAGGTGAAGGAAAATAGGCTAACGATTGGCAACGGAAATATAAAATTTTTAACCTATTTCCATTAACCCAAGATCTGTTAATCGTTATTTCATATTAAGAGGGATAGAAGGAAATACCTTTTGGAGTTCTATCTACCGTTGCAATCGTAGTGCCCACAACTCTTACTCCGAGTTCCCGAGCACAAAACAAAACACAATTCAAAATCAAGTTAGAACTCAACCGTATAAAACAACCAAAGTAGATTGTCTCTAATTAATCAACACAAGATCAAGGAATAGAGAAAGAGATTGATAATCAATTGAAACGAAAGGAAGCGGTGGATAATCTTGTCCTCAACAAGGGGTGTCGAAATTCTCTCTCCCGGGATTGTCTGTGTTGGTCGAAATTTACCAATAGGGGGGTTATAAATACTCTCTTGTATCTAAACCCTAGTTAGATAGAATTAGGTTACTGAATAAGAATTTAATTCGGAATATAATTCTTATTTATTATTTACAATTATATCTTAAATATAAAGATAATAATAATAACCTTATAGGATAATAATAGGAGCAATTTAATCTCATTAAACCTCCTAACTTATTTATCCTTTAATTAATTTAATTCACAATTATAATCTAATTAGAATTGTTAAAAATCAAATTAATTATTTATGTATTTTACTACATAAAATCGCCCCCCTCATTTATTGGGCCTTAGTGGACTCAGTTGGGCTTCCATCAATTAATTAACATCCGTTTCTCTTTTGGGCTCCAAGTCTTATGTGTGACCCATTAGGTTCTTATTGCTTCTAGCCGTATGCAACTATTAAATTAATTTTCTCAGAATTATATTTAATCTTTGCATAACGGAATGAGTACGCGAAATGTGATTAGCAAATCCGAAACATTCCCCTAGAGCTATAAGAAGACAGGTTGATTCTGTCGTTGACCTTTCCGTATTAGTTACAGTATAATTCGATCCTTTATCAACTACATCCTTGAACTGAATCTTATGACTATGGATAATGTCAAGTCACATATAGCGAGACGTTCGTTTTACTTGCACAGGCCGAGTCAACTCCAATTAGATAGGTTAAGTGAAATCTGTATTTCAAGTCTTAAGCTATCACCTTGCAAGGATTTAGAGTCAAATCTTCCACAAGCGATCCTTGGACGTATCTCCTATTTATCAGGAGTGACAAATGCTCAATCCAATGTATAACTTTCCTGCAATTACTTCATGTGATACCCAACGTCTGCCGTTCACACCCCAGAGTCATCTCTATTATGGATCGTGTTACAACAAGATCAAAGCATCACATTCCATAATCCAGAATCACCAATTAACATTCCTTTGAGTCTGAGGATTACTTATACCTATTAATACCAATGAGATGAACATGTGACAAGGATAAATCTACCCATCCTGTTATCTCAAGTCGGGTCCCCAATCCTAATTAACTCCCTTTCATTGGATCCATGCAACTGTCCAGATTATCTGTATATCTGAAGCTTGTGAGATCAGCTCTCTGTCTTGACAGAAGACATTGTTACATGCAAGTCTCAACAGTGATATGTCAATCCTTTTCTAAACATATTACTTGACTTGGGGTGGTTTTAAGTTTATTAGTTTATTATAAAGTTTCGTCTCACTTCATGCTTGTATGAACACTTTATAATCACTTTAAACAAACTTAGGGATTTCCTTTTATCAGACTTATTTAGTTCTTTAAAAGAAGTTGCCTTTATATAGTTATGAAACCATATCTTATTAAAACAAATGACATAAAGAACACTTCATTTATATTTAGTTCATATCCTAGAACAATTGTCTATAGGACACTAAACCCCAACAAGAGGATCACTGTGGATTTTATGATGGGATTGCCAAAAACAAGGCGTAGACACGATAGTTAGTATATGGGTGATAGTGGGTAGACTTACGAAATCTGCTCACTTTCTACCGGTTCAATAGACAGACTCGATGGATAAATTGGCTAGACTTTATGTGGAACAAATTGTGAGGTTGCATGGAGTATCTATATCTATTGTTTATGATAGTGATCCTAGATTTACATCTAGATTTTAGGGCAGTTTACAGTATTCACTGGGAACAAAATTGCATTTCAGTACAGCTTTTCATCCACAGACAGATGGATAATCAGAAAGAACTATTCAGACCATAGAGGATATGATGAGAGCTTGTATTCTTAATTTCCAAGGTGAATGGGATATACATTTACCTCTTATGGAGTTTGCTTATAATAATGGTTATCATTCGAGTATAGGCATGGCACCTTATGAGGCATTATATGGAAGACCGTGTAGAAGCCCTATATGTTGGGATGTTGAAGGAATGAGCCAATTAGAAGGACCTGAGTTAGTCCAGGAAACTGTTGAGAAGATCAATGTCATAAAGAAGTATTTAAAAGCTGCACAGGAATGTCAGAAAGCTTATGTGGATCAGCACCGAAGGGAGATGGAATATAAAGTTGGAGATAAAGTATTTTTAAAAATATCCCCATGGAAAGGAATAGTTCGTTTTGGTAGAAGAGGGAAGTTGAATCCAATATACATCAGGCCTTATGAGATCATTGAGAGAGTTGGACCATTGGCTTATAGATTAGATCTACCACCAGAATTGTCTTTAATACATGATGTATTTCATGTGTCAGTATTAAGAAGATATAGATCAGACCCAAGTCATATGATTCCTGAACCTGAGATTGCAATAGTGAACACAGACTTGACTATTCGTGAGCAACCTTTAGAGATTTTGGGACGAGAAATGAAACGACTCAAAAACCGTGAAATTCTAATGGTTAAGGTGAGATGGATTCATAATCAAACACTTGATGAGGCAACTTGGGAGGTAGAAGTAACTATGAGGACACAATATCCTTACCTATTTGAAGCTTCTGGTAAGTGAATTTCGGGGATGAAATTCTTTAAGGAGGAGAACTATAACATCCCTAAAACCATAACATATGAGTCTTCCCACATTCATATATGTTTTCATAATTGAATACATACATTTTAGATTCATCTCATTGTCAGTAGAAGTTTCGTATGCATAATGCGATTACCGTGCGATTAGTAGGCGATTAGTGTGTCGTTAAGATGTAACGATTGGTTAATTGAGTTAGGACTTAAATGAATGAGTGAATGAATTCATATGTCCTAAATTGATTAACTTACACTTTAGGAGGGCTGAATTTGAGGTTTGTGAGCAAGCACGAGGTGTCGCCCCAATATTAAGACAAAATACACCTCTTTGATTTAAAAAGATGTATATGCCTCAATTCTTATCATTTGCTTCCCAAACTTTGACCAAAGCTTCAGAAAAAATTCCTTGTTTATAACCTAAACCTCTCCAAAAAAAACTCTTCCATTTTCTTCCATTTTCAAACCAAACAAGTCAAGTTAGGAAGCATACTAGGAGATAGACACAACTTGAAGGTTAGTATGTTGTTTTAGCTTATTTTCTATGAGTTTGAGATTCTAAAATACCTAGATATGATGATAGGATTTGTTGTGGATGAGTTATGATTGAGTTTGTTGAGTTTTTGGGTTGTTTATAGTGGTTATAGGCTGTCCAAATGAAAGATATTTATCAAGTGCCCTAAACAGAAATAAAGGGTACTGCTTTCAGTCATCTTGGAGCATTTTTTCATCTTGATATTGTTCGAATTTGGAGATACATAAAGAATAAACTATGTTCCTATATATGTTATGAAACTCTCTGTAAAATATGGGACTTTAATTCCATATATAGAGGAAGCAAACCTAGATGGATCATGACTTCCTCAAAATTGAATGTCATGTGAGGCAGCCATGTTGATGTAGCATTTTGAGGACCTTAGAGTCCGAATTTGAGAATGTTTCTTTATACAAACGTGTTTATAACTACTTGAAGTATATGTCTGTAAAAGGATTTGGAAATCCATTGTGTTTATTGTGAGCTAGGTTGAGTGCATTATGGTAGATGAAAATCTGGGTAGTCTGTTTCGTGGCTGGAAACAGGGCAGAATCATTTTGCATGCCATATATTGTGTAGAAGTGATATTAATGTGAATTTTTATATGTTATACCCATATCTCTCTGTCAAAAACTTGATCTTCTCCCCTATCGTATTAACTCTTTCAAAATTATTACTTCTGTTTGGATCAACAAGGGAGAAGGCAGTATCCAATCTATCATTATTCAGAATCACATCATACAGGTGCCTGTACAAAACACACACAAAACATATACAGTAAACATGCCATTCAAAAAAAAAATATAATCACTAATAAAAAACATGGAATTATAGATTAAAAAAATACCTCATGTAATAAAGAATTGGGCCACACCCTATTGCAGCTAGATCAGCCAATTCACGAATATCCCTCCTCAAAATAACTGCATTCACCGCATGTCCAAAAATGTAATCTTCAAACGTGCTAAAAACTGTCCTCCCATCACATAAATAATTGTTAGCCCATCTGAACATATCTGCAAATTCATCTGGAACATTTCCAGGCAAAGACTCCAAGTCTATATCATCATCATCATCAGACATCTCTGTCTCAAATGCATCATCGATATCACTGGTGAAAATATATAACAAAAAAAATACATTGTTCCACACATATATAAGAAAGGTTCCAAACAACTGAACCATTTGTTCAACAACCTCATCGCCTTGATCTTGATTTATACAAACTAAAGCACCAGCCCCACAAACTATATCAGCAGCCCTACAAGCAAAAAAAAAACATCAATTAATCCACAAATATTAATTGACTTGTTCAAAAACAAAAAATAGGAATTATTCAAACATAATAAATTACATTTCAGATGAAACAGCTTCATCAGATAAGGACTGGCTTAACAACTCAAATTGAGGAGCAGAATTCATCTTTATTTTCAACCTCAGTCCTTCAGATGACTCTACTTTGCCTCTAACTTTCTTCACTACTCCCCTCTTCTTCTTCTTCTTCTTCTTCTCCTTCTCTGCTCCTACTCTCTCTTTTTCTAAACCTTCAGCTCTCTTTCTCTGTACCTGCTTGTTGTATTCTTCATTAACAACATTATATTCTTCCCAAAAACCAGGAAGATTAAAAAATTCATTATCCTCATCACATCCTTTAAATAATTTTCCCAAATGCTGACTTCCTGGCATTCGCTCGGAACGCTGGCTCATCCTCTCTTCCTTGCTCACTCTATACTTCGTAAAAAAATTCTCAACAAATGTATTAATTCGAGCAGGTAAGTCATTCTCCTCAAACATATTTTCAGCTTCATCCACCAACATAAACATCTCAGTTACAACAGTAGCTAATTTCTTAGCCACTGATTTAAACCTGCCCGTAAATTCCTGCATTTATAAAAACACTATTTACTAATTTATCAAAACAAAACAGAATCTTCTATATAAAAGAAAAACACAGATGCATACCATGAAGTAACTGGGACAGCCAGAAACTCCTTCTTAAGTATCTTCTGTTGAAACACCTTTCCACAAGATTTTGATTTGACAAAATTATTTAAGTTTAATCCATGATTAAGAGACAATTAAATTTAAGTGCTTTGATTTAATTGTACTAATCCGTTTGTTCAATATTGAGTATAAACATAAATGCAAAAGGAAATAAAAATTAAGACAGGACAAAGTCAGTATGAGAACACAACACAAGCTGAGTGAAGAGCAACTCAGCACAAGAGAAGATAAGTCATCTTCAAAACAACAGCTTAAGAATGAAGCTGATCAAAGAAGCTGAGTGGAACGGAACTCAGCATAAAAGAAGTCTATTTCAGAACTAGATCTTGCAGAACGAAGCTGACCATGGAAGTTGAGTGAAAAAGAACTCAGTATGAGATTTGGTGACAATCAAAGACAATGACTATCGAAGTAAAGCTGAGTGATTTTTAGGACAGCATGAATGATCCGTTAGCTAAAAGACAAATCCGACAACTGTCTGCACCAACAATTGAAGCCTTGGAATTACGCAAAAGCCAAATTCCGAGATGCATGGGTCAACTGTTCGTTGCTATAAGACAAACTGCCGTAAGAAGACAAAGCCTGTAGTAAGAAGACAAGCCTGATATCTGAAGAAATCAGAAAACAAGATTGGCCTGCACATCTGAAGCTGACCAGAAGTTTGTCCCCCAAAAGAGCCGTTTTGGATTCAATGGACAAATCAAATTCAAATCATTTGATCCTCAAAATACAAATATAAAAGGACAAGCAATCCTCTTGGATCATTGCCGATTGATTCAGAAAATACAAGTGAGAAAGATACAAATTCAAAGCACTCAAAAACAAGAAAGAGATCTTACACCAACTTTCTATTCCTTGTGTAAATGCTAGATTGATTGTTTGTAATCATCTAAAGTGTTCTTTATCTGAAAAAGAACAATTTTGTTTTCAATTGTAATATTGAGAGTGTTGTGCTGAGTACTCGGTATTAAGTACTCAGTGGTAGAGAAATCTAGGTGCTGGGTTGTAGCACTTAGTAGGAGTTGAGTAGACGAATAGAGGAAGGTACTCTTGCATATTCAACTGCCTTGTAACCGATTTGTGCTCTACCTTTAAAGAGCTCAGTATTGGATTCTAAAAGTCCGGAGGAGTCTGGGGACTGGACGTAGGCGGAGAGGCCGAACCAGGATAAGTCATACTGAGTAATTTCTAACTCTCTTAATATATATATATATATATGTGCATGTGTTGTTTGTTATACTTACTCTACATATAAACTGTTTAAAGCTGACACTGAGTAAAATTAGAGTGCTGAATTGGAAGCTGACCACAAAAGTGTCAATTCCCAACTCACAAGTGAAACAAACTTAGGCAACATCTGACTAAAGCTGTCTCACACTAAGATCGGCCAAGCTGACCAAAACTGAGTTAATAAACTCACTAAAATTATCAAGTCAGCAAGATTAATTAGCGAAAAAGTTACATTAGTTCCTAACCCCCCCTTGGAACTAATCACACGGGACCAACAAGTGGTATCAGAGCCTAAGCTCACTACTCAAAGATATAACTATCTTGAGCTGATCCCGATAAATGGCTGAGAACAGCACTCGTTTCCTTCCCGGGAACGAAACAACACAGATACTCCCTGAGGGACTATCAATTAGTCGGCCTCCCCTATTCTTTGGTTCAAATTATACATTCTGGAAGAATAGGATGAAAAACTTTATTCAAGCCACAAACATGAGTGCTTGGCTTGTAATTGTACAAGGCCCTTACGTGCCATATAAAACTGTTGACAATGAGAAAGTTGTCAAGAGTGAAACTGAGTGGTCAGAAGATGACCTTAGAAAATTACAAAATAATGCTTCGGCTATTAATATGCTTCACTGTGCTCTAGATGCTGCAGAGTACAATAAAATATCAGGTTGTGAGTCAGCACAAGAGATCTGGAAAAAGCTTGAAGTAACCTACGAAGGAACAAGCAAGGTCAAGGAATCAAAGGTGAATCAACACATGAGACTGTACGAGCTGTTCAAGATGAATGACAATGAGGACATCTCCAGAATGAACGCTAGATTCACCAACATCATAAACGAGCTAAAGAGACTCGGCAAGAACTTCACTGAAGAAGAACAAGTGAAAAAAATCTTGAGAAGCTTACCAAAAAGCTGGCAAGCTAAGAAAACGTCTGTGGAAGAAGCTCAAGACTTGACCACATATAAGTATGACGAGCTGATCGGATCTATGTTGACTCATGAGATCTCAATGAAAAACTTTGAAGCAAAAGAGAAAGAAAAGTCAGAAGACAAGAAACAAAAATCACTTGTCATGAAAGCTGACTCAACCGAAGCTGACTCATCAGATGATGAGGAAATGGCCATGTTCACAAGGAAAATGAAGAAGCTGTTTAGAAAGAATGAAAAGAACAGCAAGAGGCAATTCAGAAGAAATGACAGGTACAAAGCTGAGTCCAGCGAAAAATACAAAAAGGACAGCTCCAAATCTGTCACGTGCTTTGAGTGCCATCAAACTGGGCACATTAAGTCAAGCTGCCCAAATCTAAAGAAAGAGAAGAAGGGAAGCAAGAAGTCAATAATGGCCACATGGAGTGATAGTGATGAGTCAACCTCATCTGAAGCTGATGCAAATGAAACGGCAAATATATGCTTCATGGCCGATGATGCTGACCGCACTTATTCTGAGCAAGCTGACCTCTCTGATGAAACTGACCAGGAGGAACACAATAATGAGGTAACATCCTTACTTTTGCTTAGAGCTGAGATGATAAATGCCCTGAGTGATTTATATGCGCTAACTAAAAAGTGCAATAAGAAAGTAAAGACACTCAGCAGGTGGTGTGATGAGATTGAATAGGTCAAGCCGAGTGACCTCCGATATCTTCTCCAAGACAACTCAACTTTGCATAGTAACATAGAACTTATGCATAAGTTTATCTCGGAGGTCCAATCAGATTCAAAGAAACTGGAAAAGGATGTCACTACCCTATAGAGCCAAATAAAAGGTTCAATCAAGAATAAATCCCATGCTGAGTACTCAGGTACTGGTCAGCATAAACAGTTTACTCAATGTGAATGTTGCGGGAAAAGAGGACACACAAGAGATGTGTGTTGGTATAACAAGCGGATTGTCCAATGTGACTTCTGCGGAAAGAAAGGACATACCACTAAGGTATGTTGGCATGCTCAGCATAATAATGCTGATCACACTCAGCATCACCCTCAAAGGGTAATTCATTGTGACTTCTGTGGTAAAAGTGGCCACACTATAAAAGTATGCCGTCACAAATTAAAACATGATATAGCACCTGTTTACACTAACAAACGAGGACCCAAAAAGAATTGGGTACCTAAAAATGAATTATTCACAATGCAGGTAAGCCTGAGGTGCGTGGAGAAGTCAAAGCTTTGGTATATTGAGAGCGCATGCTCGAGGCACATGACTGGTGATGAAACTCAGTTCATCACACTAGAGCTTAAACGATGTGGTAATGTAAGCTTTGGATACAATAAGAAGGGTAAGATAGTAGGGTCAGGTACTATTGGAGGAAACCCCACTATTGAGTCAGTCTCCTTAGTTAAAGGTATCAAATATAACCTATTGAGCGTAGCTCAGCTCTGTGACAACGGTAGACAGGTTGTATTTGACTCCACTCAGTGTCGGATACTCGAGGGTAAAACAAATAATTTGATTTTAACTGCCCCTCGTGTTGACATGGTGTACATGTTGAGTTTGGAAAAACAATTTTCAAAAAGTATATGCTTAGTGTCAAAGGAGGATAACTCCTGGCTATGGCATAGGAGACTTGGTCATGTAAGCATGGACCTCCTAGCCAAGTTAGCAAGAAAGCAATTAGTTGAGGGATTGCCCAAGTTAAAACTTGAAAAAGATCAATTGTGTAATTCTTGTCAGCAAGGTAAACAAACTAGAAAGTCATTTCAAAGTAAAAATATTGTCTCAACCAAGAGACCACTGGAATTACTACACTTGGATCTTTTCGGACCTGTCCAGCCACTCAGCTTGGGCGGTAAGAAATTCTCCTTAGTTATTGTAGATGATTTCTCTCGGTACACTTGGATCATCTTGCTAAGTAGCAAGGATGAAACATTTGAGATGTTCACCACATTGATTAAAAATCTTGAAAATGACAAAGACCTAAGAGTAGCTCATATTAGAAGTGACAATGGTGGAGAATTCAAAAACCAACAGTTTGATGAATTCTGTGAAGCCAGTGGTATTGACCACAATTTCTCTGCTCCTAGAACACCTCAACAAAATGGGGTTGTTGAAAGGAAGAACAGAACAATTGTCGAAATAGCTAGGACAATGCTGAGTGAAAATAGGCTTCCAAAGTATTTCTGGGGTGAAGCTGTCCACACAGCATGCTACATTCTCAATAGGGCTTTAGTTAGACCTATTCTTAAGAAAACCCCATATGAACTTTGGAAAGGATGAAATCCCAACATTGGCTACTTTCGTGCCTTTGGGTGTAAATGTTTTATACTCAATACAAAGGATAACCTTGACAAATTTGATGCTAAAGCTGACGAAGCGGTCTTTTTAGGGTACTCAACTAACAGTAAAGCATATAGAGTGTATAATAAACGAACTCAAGTTGTAGAAGAGTCTGTCCATATTGAGTTCGATGAAGCTGACCGTGCAGGAAAGTCAACTCAGCCCGATGAAGATGAACCAAGCTCAGCTTCCGCTTATCAAAATGGAGCCTCTGAGTCATCAATACAAAGGCTGACCAAAGGTAAGCAAGAAATTGAAATAACATTTGCTGACAAATCTATTCCTGCAAAGATTGTAGAAACACTTGTTCCAAACAAGTCAACATTGCCCAAAGAAATAAAAATCCCAAGAGGACATTCGGAGAAGTCCATTCTTGATGCTGCTGACAACAAGCTGATGACAAGAGATCAGCTTAGGAAGTATCTCAGCAATGTTGCCTTCGTCTCAATGCATGAGCCAAAGAATTTCGCTGATGCTGAGCACGATGAATATTGGATCAACGCTATGCAAGAAGAGCTTGATCAATTCACAAGAAATAAGGTATGGGATTTAGTACCTAAACCTAGGAATCAAAAGACCATAGGAACTAAGTGGGTCTTTAGAAATAAATTAGATGAGCAAGGCAACGTAGTCAGAAATAAAGCCCGACTTGTAGCCCAAGGCTATAGTCAGCAAGAGGGCATTGACTACGGTGAAACCTTTGCACCCGTTGCTAGGTTAGAAGCTATACATATACTGTGTGCCTATGCTAGTTTTATGAACTTTAAATTATATCAAATGGATGTTAAGAGTGCATTTCTTAATGGCTTTATAAACGAAGAGGTATATGTTAGTCAGCCTCTAGGGTTTGAAGATCCAAAATTTCCAAACCGCGTTTATAAACTCAAAAAGGCCCTATATGGCCTAAAGCAAGCTCCAAGAGCTTGGTATGAGAGGTTGACCAACTTCCTGCTGACCAGGAATTATGTCAGAGGCAAAGCTGACACAACCTTGTTCATTAAGAAAAAGGGTAAAAATACCCTACTTGCACAAATTTACATAGATGACATAATTTTTGGTGCTACTGACGATTCTATGTGCAAAGAGTTTAGTAAACAGATGCAAACTGAGTTCGAAATGTCTATGATGGGCGAACTCAACTTCTTCCTTGGACTTCAAATCAAGCAAGGTAAGAATGGCATCTTCATTAGTCAGTCTAAGTACGCCAAAGAAATGCTAAAGAAGTTTGATATGGAAGAATGTAAACCCATATCAACCCCAATAGGTACTGACAATGTCCTTTGTGCTGACGAGAAAGGTAAGTCAGTAGACAGCAAGTTATATCGACGTATGATAGGCTCTCTACTTTATCTTACTGCCAGTAGACCTGACATTCAGTACTCAATATGTTATTGCGCAAGATACAAAGCTGACCACATGGAATCTCACTTAATAGCTGTAAGAAGAATTTTCAGATATTTGCAGAGCTCAGTTAATGCAGGTTTGTGGTATCCAAATATAAGTGACTTCACACTGATTGGATATACTGATGCTGACTATGGACGAGATAAGCTAGAACGAAAAAGCACTTCAGGAGGATGTCATTTCCTAGGAAGCTGTCTGGTTTCGTGGTTTAGTAAGAAGCAGTCATCAGTGGCCTTGTCCACAACTGAAGCTGAGTACATTGCTGCTGGAAGCTGTGTGGCCCAAGTCCTATGGATTAAGCAACAACTTAAGGATTATGGTGTCAAAACCGAAACAATAGAGGTCAAATGTGACAACAAGAGTGCCATTGACTTATCTAAGAATCCAATCCAACACAGCAGGATGAAGCATGTCAGCATAAGGCATCACTTCATCAGAGATCATGTACTCAAGGGTGAGATCAAGCTGACCTACGTATCAACAAATGAACAGCTTGCGGATATCTTTACGAAGCCCTTGGCTCGTGAGAAATTTAACATATTAAGGGAAGCTATCGGTATGTCTAATCCTCTTCAATAATTCTATGTGCTTAATTGAATGTTGAGTGATTACCATGCTGAGTGATTTGTGATAAATTAGTAACTGTTGCATGCTGAGTTAAAAATGACATAAAATCACCCCATGCTGAGTAGACATACATGCTGAGTGATTATCCTAAGCTAAGTAACCAAGCCCACAAACAACTATCCTACGTAAAACTGACTACTCAGAATCTCAAACGTCTGACATGTTGGGGTTTAGTGTCCTATAGACAATTGTTCTAGGATACAAACTTAATGTAAATGAATTGTTCTTTATATCATTTGTTTTAATGAGATATATGTTTTATAACTATATAAAGGCAATCCCTTTTAAGCACTAAATAAAGTCTAATAAAAGGAAATCCGTAAGTTTGTTTAAAGTGATTATAAAGTGTTCATACAAGCATGAAGTGAGACAAAACTTTATAATAAACTAATAAACTTAAAACCACCCCAAGTCAAGTGATATGTTTAGGATTGATATGTCACAGTTGAGACTTGTATGTAACAATGTCTTCTGTCCGACAGAAAGCTGATCTCACAAGCTTCATATATACAGATATCTGAACAGTTACATAGATCCGATGAAAAGTTGTTCATCAGGATTGGGGATCCGATTTGAGATAACAGGATGGGTAGATTCATCCTTGTCACCTGTTCATCTCATTGGTATTAATAGGTATAACTAATCCTCAGACTCAAAGGAATATTAATTGGTATTCTGGATTACGGAATGTGACGCTTTGACTCTGGTGTAACACGATCCTTAACAGAGATGACTCTGGGATGTGAACAGTAGATGTTGGGTATCACAAGAAGTGATTGCGGGATCGTTATATATTGGATTGAGCATTTATCACTCCCGATGAATGGGAGATACATCCAAGGATCGCTTGTGGAAGACTCGACTCTAAATCCTTGCAAGGTGATAGCTTAAGACTTGAAATATAGATTTCACTTAACCTATCTATTTGAGTTGACTCAGCCTGTACAAGTAAAACGAACGTCTCGCTATATGTGACTTGACATCATCCATAGTCATAAGATTCAGTTCAAGGATGTAGTTGATAAAGGATCGAATTATACTGTAACTAATATGGAAAGGTTAACGACAGAATCAACCTGTCTTCTTATAGCTCCGGGGGAATGATTACGGACTTGCTAATCACATACTCTGTACATCATTCCGTTATGCAAAGATTAAATATAATTCTTTGAAAATTAATTTAATAACGTTGCATACGGCTAGAAGCAATAAGAACCTAATGGGTCACACATAAGACTTGGAACCTAAAAGTGAGATAGATGTTAATTAATTGATGGAAGCCCAATTGAGCCCAATAAGGCCCATGGACCAAGGGGGGGTCGAAATTCATGTAGCTAGACACATGAATAATTAATTTGATTTTGTTAAATTCTAATTAGATTAGGATTATGAATTAAATTAATTAAGAGGTAAATAAGTTAGGAGTTTTAATTAGATTATAATACTCTTATTATTATCCAATAAGGTTATTATTATTATCCTTAATATATTAGATATATAATGAGATAATAATTAGGAATTCTGTTCCGAATTGAATTCCTATTCAGTAACCTAATTCTATCTAACTAGGGATTAGATACAAGAGATTATAAATACCCCTCCCCTAGTGATTTTTGAAATCCCAAGAGAGCTAATCCCCTATTGAGATTTTCGAAATCCATATAGTTTAAGAGAAAGAAAATTCGACACCCCTAGTTCGAGGACGAGATTTCTCTACGGCTTCCTTTGATCAATTGATTTCATCTATTTCTCTTATCCTTGATCTTGTGTTGATTAGTTAGAGGCAATCTACTTTGGTTGCTATTCAATGGTTGATTCTAAATTAATCTTCCCGTGTTTTATTTCGTGTTTGGGAACTCGGAGAAGAGTTGTGGGTACTTCATTAACAACGGTAGATTGATCATCAAAAGGTAATTCTTCTTATCCCTCTTTATATGAAATAACGATTAACGAATCCTATGGTTAAATGGAAATAGGTTAAATTTTTATATTTCCGCTGCTATACCTTAGCCTAATTTCCAACATGACATTCTTAATACTGAGTGAAACTCAATTAAACATTAAATGCTAGCACACGTATTAAATAGCCACCTAGGATAACGTAAGCAATAATTAGAAAACCCATGCGCCGAACGTGTCATAAATGCCAGAATCTCTATCCGTTGATCATCTCGAGGTAAAACGGCTAGTTCAAAAAATAAGATCAATCCGAACCTCTATAAATAGTGGAAGAATTCCCACTTGGAACTCCTTACACTCAAAATTCTTGGCATTCAAATTTCTCTCTCTCAAAAACCCAAAATCCTCTCAAAGAATTCGTAATCATGACGGATTCCCAAAATCCCTCCGGTGGTGGTTACAACGACGACCACACCGACGAAAACCCTAAGTCTCCTCCTCAGCAGGAGTATAGCGAGACTCCCACTAAAGAACAGGGTCAGCATGACCAAACCCTAAATAAGAACCCTAAAACTGACCAATGAAAAAGAAGAAGAAGAAAAAGAAGGACAAGCAGCCCAATGAAAAATTCTTTGTTAAAGTGTACCCGAGCGTAAAGAATCATGAGGTTCTTCGATGTCGATGGTTCTCTCCGAGCTTCATAACAGATGAGCAACTATTCTGTGAATGGATTAAGAAAAATGAATGGGCTGGACTCTTTTCACTTCCTGGTAGAACCTACCCTAGGTTAGTACGGGAATTTTACTCCAACCTCTATGCTGATGGAAAGGATGCTGACCATCTGGTAACCCACGTTAAAGGTAAGAAGATAATGATTACCCCATCCTATCTCGCAACCTTACTAAATCTGCCAAACACCGGAACGAAATTCAGGACTACTAAGGAAAAGCTTGACCACATTGCAACGTTCTGTAAACCAGCGAATCACAAAGGAGAAATACCCAGTACATGCATGGGTCAAAATCAAAAGATGGCTCACTAGCTCCTGACTAACTTCATCTTCCCAAAAATCAACTCGGCATAATCAGCTTCAAACTTCGAGCAGTGCTTCATTTGGCACATGTTGACCCACAACCCTCTCAATATGCCCGTATTTCTGGTAGGAGCACTTCAACGGAGTACTATCAAGCTCAGGCTGGGTTCTTTTATTACCAGAATCCTCGAAGATCATCAAATCGACTTAATTAATGAAACAGAAACCTGGGGAACTGAAATCACGGCTGCCTTGTTGTTTGGGTTAGTATATGACCAACCCATCAAGCCCAAGAAGGGAAAAGGGGTCATCGAGGAAATCGAGGAGGAAGTTGATGATGAGCAACCTCAGGAAGAGAACATCGCCATAGCTGAACCTGCTGATCAAACCAAGCGAGAGAAGAAACGAAAAGCAATCCAAACCAGCTCAAAAGATGTTGATGTTGTTCCAAAGAAAATCCAAATTGTCTCAAAGGGGAAGAAAGTTGATGCTGAGCAGGGTAAGTCAGCAGAGAAAAGAAAGAGGCAAGATGAGCCTGATGAACTGGAAAGTAAGGAAACCCCTCTGAAGAAGAAAAAGAAAATTTCTGATCCAAGTCCAATTGATGCTGTCCCTCTTGACTTTGAGGTCCCTAATGATTCTCACTTCGTGAGAAGCCAAGAGATTGACCTTGAGCAAATCCCTGCTGATCAAGAAGCAGAAGAACTAAGAAACAATGCAGGTCAGCATGATAATGATGAGGATGTTGAGCAACATCAAGAAGCTCATGCTGAGCAAGAACAAACAGGGAATATTGAGCAAGTTGAAAATCCAGCTGTACAGAGTAAGACAGTTGATGCTGAGCTCACAGAGCAAGAAATAGTCATGGAAGGCCTCAACACTGATCTCGGGGTAGAGTCATCTCTTGATTCCATTCCTGCTGACCCTTCCCCTCCAAAGACCAAAAAGTTGAAAAGGCTTAAGAAGAATGCCTACAAATCTCCATTCATTGACCTCCTGGATGATTCGCCTCCCAGGGATCAAATCACTGACCTCACGGATCTACAATTTAAGTTCTTCTTAAAGAATACTGAGTCCTCTACACAGGAAAAACAAGCCTCTGTTACTCATGCTGAGCAACACGCCAAGACTCCAGAAAATCCAAACCAAGCCGAGCAAGAGCTCGAAGTCCTAGCTGCTCAAGGAGACAAGCAAGCTGGGGAAATCCTGCTCAACCTGATGTGCCTCTTCCTGCACCAACTCAAGTCCATGTTGAGCAGGTAAATATCTCTGCAGATCCACCTCCTTCCCATCACATTTCGCAGAATATTGAGCAGTCAGTTTCTGCTGCTAATCAAAATCAAAGTCCAGATGCTGACCATACTGGCACTTCCACTCAAGGACATCACCAAACACCTCCTCCATCTGGTGCTACTAGAATCCCGGCCACTGAGCTAAATCCTGAGGCACAATATGCCTATCTTCATGCAACTGAGTCTGGACGTCGCATCATTGACTCCGCTCAAACTCTTCTCCAGGACTTACACTCTTCTCATGCCAACCATGCTGGGCCTGCAAATGTTGAATCACAAGAATTCTCGTCTGTCACTCAGCTTCTTAATGAGATCAAAAATCTCAAAGATTTAGTAAGTGTCATGACCACGGTCCAAGCCCAGCAACCCAGGCAAGAATCTATTGTCAAGCTGGCCGAACTGCAATTGATGATGGTGAATCATATGAATTCACTTCAGGGACAAATCAATGCTCTACCTGCAGTCAACATGGGCTATGCTACATCTGCTGAGTTAAGTCACTATTTTACCAAGCTGACTTCTGAGCTGACTGGCACTCGTGAACTTCTTTCCTCAACTTCCCAATGTTCGATGGATGAAATTAGCGAAGCTGTCCGTCTTCTAAACCCGAGTAAAGAGGAAATGGAAACTGACTTGGTGAAAACCAATACTATCCTACAAACTACTCAAAGCTTATTTAGACATGTGCGTCACACAAACGCTCAGCGTGAAATTTACGACAAGGCTGTGCTTAGAATGTACCATCAATCTTATGCCTAGCTAACTGACACAATATCATGGCTAAGTAAATCACAGGAGTACATACTCAGCATGATCAACGCATCTGTTCGAATCCCCGGTCTAGTTCTAGATGATGGAGTCCTAATGTTTGATGGGTTAAATGAAAGCACGAAACGTCTCAAGGCGACATCTCAGGCTTACCTGCATTGTAACTAGTTACTTTTATGTACCCAATTCTTTTTGGGTCCTTGCTTGTTAGGTGCAACAGATAAAGCATCATATTTTATTTTATGGCGACATACATGGACAGTATGGCCATTCTTTCCACAGAAGTCACAGCTGACCTTCTGTTTAGGTTGTCTCACTGACTGGTCAGCACTCCAGTGCTGAGCATGCCAGCACACCTTTGTGGTGTGACCTTTCTTCCCACAGAAGTCACACTGGACATTCCACTGGGGATTCCATCTCTGCTGAGTACCTTGGTACTGAGTTCTCAGAGGAATGTTTCTTTTATTTGGAACCTTTAATTGGTTCTGGATAGTTGTGACGTCCTTTCTCAGTTTCTTTGAAACTGACTGGACTTCAGAGACAGACTCATGTATGATCTTCATATTATCATGCAGAGTTGAGTTGTCCTGAAGAAGGTATATGAGGTCACTCAGCTTGACCTCTTCAACCTCATCACAGCGCCTGCTGAGTGCTCTAATTTTCTTATTACACTTTTTGACAAGTGTATAGAGATCACTCAGGGCATTACCCATTTTGTTTCTGAGCTGGGAAAGTGATATTACCTCATTTGATTGCTCCTCATCGTCAGATTCAACGGAGGGGTCAGCATGCTCAGAGACGCATGGCTCAGCAAGTTCGTCAGCCATGAAGCATATCTTTGCTGACTCGGTGGCCTCGGCTTCTGTTGATGAAGACTCATCACTGTCGCTCCATGTAGCCACCATTGCCTTTTTGCCATTCTTCTTATCTTTCCTCAGCGTGGGGCAGCTTGACTTTATATGGCCAGTTTGATGACATTCAAAGCATGTAATGGGCTTTGAGTTGTCTTTCTTGTATTTGCTGTCGCTGGAGTCAGCTTTATACTTATCAAACTTTCTCTGAGGCTTCTTAGAATATTTGTCATTCTTCCTGAAGAGCCTTTCATCTTCCTTGTGAACATAGCCATCTCCTCATCATCTGTTGAGCTCCCGTTAGTGGAGTCAGCTTTCATGACAAGAGACTTCTGCTTCTTGTCTTCAGATTTTTCCTTCACCTCGAAGTTTTTCATAGATATCTCATGGGTCAGCAGCGAGCCGATGAGTTCGTCATATTTGTAGGTGGTTAAATCCTGAGCTTCCTCAACAGCGGTCTTCTTTGCTTGCTGATAGGGGTCAAAAACCCCTATCTTTGGGTACGGTTTTAGGACGGGTTTTAGAATTATTTAGTTAATAAGTGAGCAATTCTCGCATTTAAATGCTTTTGTGTGAGTTAGTTAGGAATTGGAAACGTTCTATTTACTTTTCGTCGTTTAGGCTCGTTTTGTGATCAATTTAGGCAAATACGGCCGAAATGGCATGCATATTAGAATTCCGTTATCTTTTGAAGCTAATTGGTCCGTCAAAAGTCGCACTAAACGAAGCGTTTGCTCAAAATAAGCGATTGACGGATCAATTTGGCTTTTGGACTAATGTTTTCCGGAGTTTTTATGCGTGTGCAGGTGTAAGTTCGGACGAAAAAGGAGCATAGAAGTCACTCGGCATGATTCGAGCACGCTTCGTGCGAAAACGCTCGGCGAGCAGGGCCCCACGGGCCATTTCTGCTCGCCGAGCAGGCCCCTGGTGGCCTGCTCGCCGAGCAGGCTATGCCTGCTCGCCGAGCAGGGCGCCAGGCGCCTGCTCGCCGAGCAGGGGGCTGCTCGGCGCGAGCAGCCCTGCTCGCCGAGCAGCCTTTCCTGCTCGGCGAGCAGCCTTGCGGGAATTGGTCAAAAAGACCAATTCCGCCCCCACGAAGCCACGTTCGGTCCCACGTCTTCCTACACCAACAAGGACACGAAAATAGGTCAAAACGAGGCCCAAGACGCGTCTATAAATAGGATTTTTCCATTGTAATTCAATATCTTTTGCTTTTGTAATTTTCTTAGCTTTCACCTTGAGAAATCCTCTCCACCTCCTCCATATCCTTCAAACCTCCATTGAAGACACCTCCGAAGCTCCGTTCACCGAGGATTGCTCAAGCTCCATCCTTAAATCCTAGAAAGACGCCTGCATTGGTAGACAGGTTCCCTGAAAGGGATTTTTCTTCTTTTATATTCTTTCTAGCCTCTGATACATGCTATGAATTCTAGGTTTATTGTAACTTCGTGACAATATTTCCACCTTTGATATATAATATAGTTTTTGTTTATTCAATTGTTTTGATGTTTTAATCTTTGTCTTACGCTTTGTCTGATTGGTTTAACTCATTCGATAATCCCAAAATTAGGTTGGCACATATTGCGAGCTGAATCTGACCTAGTCAGTGCCTATAGGATTGACGACCCTATAGAAGATTAAGCCCAAATTACTGAGTCTTAGAGCTAGTTTCGGCCTTACAAGGGAATCACGAACTAGGGACTTTAGGAGGATAGGTCGGGTTAATCGCCTTAGACACAAGTGACTTAGTTTCAATTCAATTGCTTAAACATTCTATCATTGTTATCATCGTATCCCTTCATGTTCATTGAGTTAATTGCATTGGTAAAAGATCAATTAGGGGTAGAGTAACTTAGTTAGGCGTAGAATAACTTAGCTAGGATTAGATAACTTAGTTAGAATCAGATAATTTAGCTAGGAGTAGTATAATTCAACCTAGGAGTAGATTAATTTAACAAAACAAACTCAAAACCCCCTAAGCCTAGATAACATCCGAGACCGAGTAGCTTGATACTTGCAGAAATAAATCCTGTGGACGATAACCTGGACTTAAACCAGAAATTTATTACTTGATAACGACGGGGTACACTTATCCCTTAGTGAGGTTTCGCAGAAACCACATCACTTGCCAGTCTTTAGGAAGACTCCTGAGTATCTTTTTGACTTGTTCTTCCTCAGTGAAGATCTTCCCAAGTCTCTTGAGCTCATTTACGATGTTGGTAAACCTTGCATTCATGTCAGATATGCCCTCATCATTGTTCATCTCGAACAGCTCGTACAGTCTCATCTGCTGGTTCACCTTGGACTCCTTTACTTTATTGGTTCCTTCGTAGGTGACCTCCAGCTTCTTCCAGATCTCTTACGTCGACTCACAACCTGAAATTTTATTATATTCTGCAGCATCGAGCGCACAGTGAAGCATATTAATAGCCGAAGCGTGATTTTGAAGCTTCTTGAGATCATCCTCTGTCCATTTGGCCTCAGCTTTTACAACTGTTTGGCCAGCCACAACTTCGACAGGTACAAATGGGCCTTGCACTATAGATAGCCAGGCACTCATATTTGTAGCCTGAATGAAATTTTTCATCCTATTCTTCCAGAAGGCATAGTTAGACCCGAAGAATAGGGGAGGCCGAGTGATGGACAGCCCCTTAGGCAATATCTGAGTTGTTTGGTTTCTTGGGAGAAACCGAGTACTGTTTTCGCCCATAGTAGGGATCAGCTCAAGGTTGTTAAACCTTTTATAGTGAGCTTTTAAGCTCTGATACCACTTGTTGGTCCCTTATAACGTTGCAAGTATAGTTCCAAAGGGGGGGTTAGAACTATTTAAACTTTTTAGATTTAGGGCAGACTTCTTTTCTTAAGAGAAAAGGTTTTAAACAACGGCGCTGAGTAAACAGCAAGATACTGGCTTAATCAAGTGGTGACTAGGTCAGTTTCTTGACTTGAGTCAGGAGATAGCACTTAAAGTCTATTCCTGAGCTCAGATGTTCGATGCGCACAACTCAGCTTGACCTCTTTACTTGGTCAGTTTTTGGTTATTTAAGCAAGCAATATATAAGGAGTTTAAGGTAAGAAATACGTTACTCAGCAGATTTATCCAGGTTCGGCTTCTTCTAAGCCTACGTCCTGTCCCCGGAACACGTTCCAAGATTTCGAATCCTCTACTGAGCTCTTTAAAGGTAGAGCCTCAAACCTTTTACAATCTTAGCAACTGAGTATAACAAGAGTACCTTCCTCTATACCTCTACTCAATCCTAATCTCTCGCTGAGTACTATAACGGAGTACTCAGCCTCTCCTTTCTAATCTCTAGAAATGATAAGTGTTTGTCCTAAACAATGATTGCTAAGACACCTTAGATGATTGAATAATCACTCTAGACTTTTACACAAAGATATGAAATGTAGTGTAAGGTTTGCTTTGCTTTTTGCTTGCAGAACTTGCGTAGAAATTTGGTCAACGTAATGGCTTGATCAAGTTCTGTGTTGAATGAAGCTTCTGATGGAACTATTTATAGAGACGTCTTGAGGCATCGGTCATTTCGAATTTCGAAATAACCGTTGGAGGGAAACGGCTTCCTGTCGTTGTCATCCTGACTTGCTCAGAGCTCTCGGCCAATCAGATTTGAGTATCTTCTGTCCTCGGTCAGCTCAGCAGAATGTTTCTCCTTTTATGGTAAAGTCAACTGGACAGCATACTGTGTCGTCTGAACTTTACCCAAAGTGGAAACACTTTGTCTGGAAGTTTTCCTTAGCCAGCTGCTGTCTTGTACGCTTTGTCGAATCAACTCAGCAGCTTCGTTCTGAAGTTGTTCCTTGAAGGTCTTCTAGATCCTTCTTACGCTTAGTTGCGTTTTGTCCATAACGACAACGTTTTGATAAACGCGGGCCGAGTTGAATTGAACCGTTTGACTTGGGCTTTGACTCTTGTATTGGGCTTGGGCCTTTTAATCCTTGTGTCTTATAAACAATTTAACTCAACATTGAACAAACACATTAGTAGACTAAATCAAAGCATTTAAACTTAGTGTTTTTAGAATATGTTTTTAATTATACTTAAACGATTTTGTCAAATCAAAATTATGTGGAAAGGTGTTTCAACAAACCTCACATCACCTCATAATTCACCCAATCACCTATCATAACCTCTTCCCCATAAATCACTTTTACTCTTC
The DNA here is from genome assembly GCF_963576675.1 of Euphorbia lathyris. Lineage (NCBI taxonomy): Eukaryota > Viridiplantae > Streptophyta > Magnoliopsida > Malpighiales > Euphorbiaceae > Euphorbia > Euphorbia lathyris. Next base: position 780,144 of record NC_088918.1, read on the forward strand.
CCAATTTATTCTTTACCCTCTCTTATCACTTCTCAATCCATTTCATCATTTTACAACTTCCAATTCATCTTCATCCTTTGCTTTTCTCTTTTTTTTACTTCTTCTTCTTCTTTACACAACCCTAGCCACCACCATCACCATGCCTAGACAAAAGCGTGTTGGTCAAAAACCTCCGGTTACGGAAGCTAATCGCCTTCGTGTTCGTTGCGGAGCCTATTTCGATATCGAAACGGAGGAGGAAGCCGCTCGATTTCTTCACTTTTCCAATTCCAAACGAGAGTTTGTGGATATGCACTTCCTTGACTTTGATTCGGTAAGAGCATTGAACTTCTCTACTAGAATTGATGCTTTTATTGAGGCTTTGGGTTGGCAAGAGTTCGTTTCTATGCGTTTTCCCCGTATTCATGAATACGTGGTGGAGTTTTTGGTCACTTTGACCATGAACAAGAAGAAGACATCATAGATTATGAAGCAATGGGCAACATGTTTGGTTTCCCTACTACTGATTTTTATGATAAGCCTAAAGATTTTGATAATGATTCTGTTTGGCAAACTCTTTCGGACCAAGACTATTTTAACTCCAAAAACACTTCAAGCAAGTTGATTAAGGACAATTGTGTGTTCTTCTTTCACAAATATTTGAGTTTTTCCTTGTTTCGGCGTGTTGAGAGTTCGAAGATTCAAGTTCGAGATTTGTTTGTTTTGGATAGTTTGTTTAAAGGTTTGAGGGTTGATAGCATTGGTATGTTGTTTGATAATTTGTTCCGTGCTTCGAGGGCTCATACCATTCAAGTCACTCTCGGTAATTTTATAACGGCTATTGTTTTAGGAGCACGGGGTGAATTGACCGATTATGATATGTCCAACTACCAAGGGTATGTTCCAATTTTGGACATCTCGGCACTTGAGCGGGCTCACTTGTTGCTTACTTCAGTTCCTCCCGTTTTTATTTCATATGCTTCCCGTATTGCCCATCTTCGTGGCACTATGGGTGGAGGAGCTTCAAGTTCTCAATTTGTAGGTACCGACGAAGGAGGCGAGGCGGAAGGTGCGGAGGATGCACCACAAGCTCAACCATAACCCCAAGCACCTCAAGAGGATGATCCGATGGATTTACGGAGGATTTTGAACCACATCAATTCCAATTATCGTCAAATGAATTTAAGAATTGATGATTTGGTGGAAAACAATATGGTGATGAATGACAACCTCAATACTTTGAGGCGCGAGCATAGGTCTACTCGGCATCGGATGCTTTCTTTCTTCCGTCGTCGAAATGTGGAGACTTCACCAACACCTCCGGATTCCCCGCCTGATGCTTAGGTTGTTTTCTTTATTTTTATTTTTTATCTTGTTAAGTTTGATACAATATTTCTTTTTCCTATGTTTGGTACAATTTTTAATTTTATGATGAATGCTTTTTATTTGCTAATATTCTATCTTTATTTCGTATGCTTTATTTCGTGCTTCTTTTTCATGATATCTCAATTTTTGCACCAATGAGGACATGGTCCAATTTAAGTGTGGGAGGAGATATACATATATCATTTTAGTTTTTAGCACAAATACTAAATGCAACGAATAATTTTTATGCAAATGCAACATATTTTGCAACACATTTTCCTAAACACTATTTTTATTAACTTAACATTTTTCATATGTTTATAAATTAATCATAAGTTAATATGATTATTATTTTTAGGTTATCATTATCAATAGAAGTGATATTTCTATACGGGTAATATTTTTAAAAATTTTCACAAATCTCCGATACGATTTTAAGTATAAAAATTGTCTCGAGCGAATGTATTAAAATAAAAAATACTTTATTCTATCTCTATTTTATATCATGAAATTCATGATTCAATAAATCTTATTTTAAATTTTCAATTAGGTTTCTAGGCATTAAATTGAACTAACAAATTTTAGCTTGGTTTGATTTCGTCTTACATTAACACCAATTGAAGTTTTTAAGGAAACTTTAGCCATAATACATGTTGAATTTTAAGTCAATATAGGATGAATGTGCTATCTTTCTTTTTCCCAAGTAACAATTTCAATTTTATATTTCATATTAATTAATCAATTAGTTGAATTCTTAACTTTTGGCCACGGTTGCGACCAACCTTATCACAATCGAGGTATGAAACGGAAGAAAATTAAGTACCATTTACTTTTGGCCACGATTGCGACCACCCTTATCACAATCAAGGTATGGAAGGAACGTTTAAAAACAAAAAAAGATTAAGCGTGTTTAAGTTTAAAGTAACGATTGCGTCCACCCATGGCATGGTCGGTACCTCTTAAGCGAACACAAAGCAATAAAATACGTATAAGGTTACGATCAAGACCACCCTTATCTCGGGCGTAACCAAGTAAATAAATTAATCCTAAGTACTTATTTAAATTTAATATATCTTATATATTAGTTTAGGTTTGGGAAAGGAAATTTTGTGCTTTGAAATACCTTGAGACGAAAGACTCAATAACATGCGTGCTTATATCGTCCCGAATGCTTCAATTTAAAAAAATTGAAAATACAAGACGAATGATATATCGCCTTTATACTAAGTTAGTTTGATATTTTGCGTATCAATTTGCCATGCGAAGCTAGTCTTTTCGGCTTAACTAATTCAAAAGGTAATACAAAGATATATGTTTTATTTTCATAACGAGATTAGTTAAAGAATAAATTCAGTGAAATTTTGCTCGGGACTAGCAAAAGATTAAGTGTGGAGATTTGTTAAGCCCAAAATATACCTAATATATCATCAATAATTACATCAATATTGCTACGAATTTATGCTATTTATACCTATTTAGAATGCTTTTACTCTCGAATATGTTTCTTTCTTGCAAGGTACGTAAATATTTGGTGAAATCCAAATAGGAACGAAAAGAGTTTAAAAACAGAATAAAAACCCTACAAAAGGAGTTAAAAACAACGAAGATCAATTACACCAAAACGAGGACAAAGACGAGGTCAGAAACAGAAGAAATGTCAAATTCTCGGTTGAGGAAACCAATTCTCGGTAGAGAATTTTATGAAAGTCGCGACCGAGAATCCACAATTCTCGGTCGCGACACGCGTTCTTCAGCAGCTCCTTCCCTTCGTCCGAAGACCAAATAAATGCTCCCCCATTCTCGGCCGAGAATGTGCATTCTTGGTAAGTGTAGAAATTCTGCCAAGTACAATGAACACATGTTAAATTCCAAGAAACGCGTTCATTCGGGTGGATAAAGACGTCCTTTCACAACGGACACGACACTTCAACCACGACTCTTCAACATCTATAAATAAAGAGTTGATGGAGAGTTGAAAAAGATATAGAAGAAAGAGATTAGTATAGAATTTATGCAGAAATTCCGAGTCAAGTGATTCAGAATTTAGATTTCATTTCTGTAAAAAGCAATATGATGTACACACATTGTTTATTCAATAATAACAAACACAGTAGCGTTTAGACATTTTTCATATTTAGTTTACATTTTGGTAGTAGATAGACCAGTCTCTATTCCGAAGATTCAGCGAGAAGATTGAGTAGAGAATCCGCCCATGAGCCTAACAAACTCTAACGAAACCCAAGGAAAGGATTGACAACCCGTTCACTTGCACGCCGTCGAATGTTTTCATGCTCCTTGTTCTCTGTAAACTTGTATGAATTTATATTTCATCTAATAAAGTCCGTTCAATTCGATAGATTTTTATGCAGCACTTTGGTAAAGGATCCGAAGTGGACTGCTGGTGTTTTCATTAAAACGTAGTTTAATTCAAAATCTTTACAAGGAAACTTTGTTGAACACTTAGACAAATTATTATCTTGGTAGAGTTTTAATTTGGTTAAGGTAGCGATCTAACCCGACCGTAGGAGGATTGACTACAGTTCAAAGCCTAAAATTTAGAGGTTCCGTCATTTATTTCATCGTTATAATTTATACAAAGTTTAAAGTTGTTTTCTTTGCTTAATGCAAACGAATACATTTGTTTACTTTTCTAAAAAGTACTAAACGTTCCTGTCTTGCAAATTCACTCCTAAATCAGAAGTATTTTCTAAACATCTTCATACTCTAATCTAATTCTCGTTCTAGCAATTTCAAAACCAAATCCGATTTAACAATTTTCCTTATTATAAATTTTAAAAGTATATTTAACCAATTCAAAATAAGTTTTTGTTAAAAAACGTTCCATGTGGGATCGATATCTTTTATTACTACAAGCGTATACCGTGCACTTGCGGAAATCGCTCAACACCTAACAACATTCTTTCTTGTTTATAATTTATTTCATTTATTTATTTTATGCACACCCGATCCCGGAGTGATACTCTCGTTCCTATTGATCTTGAAATTGAACGTACTCTTTGTAGGATTCGGAGAGAGAAAATGGCAAACCTCAACAATGAAGCTAACCAACCCGAGGTCAACCAAAGGCCGCCGGTGCAACCCGTGAATAACAACCGCAATGGTGGAGGCAATGACATGCGCTCGATGATGGAGATTCTTGCTCCGCATCGTCCTCAAAACCGCAACGGAATCGTTGCCCCCACTATCCCGGCCAACACATATGAAATCAAGACTAGCATGATCCAACTCATCCAACAACTTGGCCAGTTCGGAGGAGAACCTCATGAAAACCCTAAAGAACATTTAGATAAATTTCTTATGTGTGCCGAAACTTCTCGGCAAAATGGTGTACCGGTTGAGGCCCTCCGACTAAAGTTGTTTCCTTTCTCTTTGACAGGACAAGCGTTGGAGTGGTTGCACTCGTTGGAGGCGGGTTCGATTACATCATGGGTGGAACTTGAGAAGGATTTCCTTTCTTACTACTTCCCGCCCTCCAAAACGGTTAAGTTGAGGAACGACATCACTACCTTTCGGCAGCTCGAACACGAAGCCCTTCATGCGGCTTGGGCAAGATTCTGGAAGTTGCTTCGAAGCTGTCCGCACCACGATATCCCCAAGTACGATTTGGTAAGCACTTTTTATCACGGATTAACACCTACTAATCGTGCCACCGTGGATTTCGCAGCAGGTGGGGACCTGTTTAGGAAGTCGGCCAGTGAAGTGTATGAGCTCATCCACGAGCTCGCAAGGAAAAGCGTACAGTGGCAAGAAGATCGGCTTGTCGGACCTTCGCGACATCAAACGTTCGCCGTGAAGAAAGAGGCTCCGAAAAGTTCCACGGCGGAAATGAATAAAAAACTTGACGCTTTGATAGCCCAGTTGAGCCTTAACAAAGTTGCACAGGTCCTGATGTGCAATCATTGTGGTGGAGACCATGACGAACTTAATTGCCAAGTCGGTAGCCCTTTCGCCGGCGACACCGAAAATATAAGTTACATAGGAGGCAATCAAAGGTACAATCCTAACCCGAACTCCTACTCACACCACCACAATAATAATAACAACGGATGGAGGCCTCGGTACCAACACCCTAACTTGTCGTATGGCAATAATAATAATGTATTGAGGCCCCCATCCGACCTTGATCAAGAATATCGGGAAAATGGGCTAGGGCAATCACAAGCCATGCCCGGTAATCGGAACGCTCCACCTCCCGATAATGTGCATGGCCAGTCCGTAACGTCCTTGTTAAAGGATATCTTAACCCGTCTTGCCGATAGTGAGGTGTTTTGCAGGGACCTTAGCCGCCAAGTAGCCCACTTGAATCGTCAGCAACAGGAGAGGCCATTAGGAACCCTCCCGACAAACACCGAGCAGAACCCGCGGGGCAAAAATAGAGAGTCCGGACAGGCGATAACGCTCCTAAATAGTAGAAGTTCGGACCCGTCGAGTTCCAACTCGGACAGCCTGCAGTAAGACGCCGCACGAGAAAGTCGAGCTGCTTCGACTCTAAACGTAGCCCCGGTTTGGATTTCTCAAACCCTTTGTATATATGTATCATATCTGTTTGTTCTTTTCTTCGTAGGCACTATCTTCTTAAATTAAAATCAACGAAAAAAACAAATCCCATACAAATCCAAATTTCTTACGCGGGGCGTACACACCATCACGCCCCACGTAGCCGAGTCTCTGGCACTGTTTTGCCATTTCACGCGAAGCGTACGTACCAGTGCGCCCCTCGTAGCCAAGTTTCTGATCTTTTACTAAGTTCAACTGAATGGCCATGCGGGGCGCCCCTCTAAGCACGCCCCGCGTATTTGAGTCTCTGGCCAAAATTGGTTTAAAACGCACCTCCTACGCGAGGCGCCCCCTGGGCACGCCACGCGTAGGACCTGACCTTCAAGGGTCCTTTTATTCCATCTTTATTTTTGTTTTTGTTTTTCTTCTTTTGCGACGTCCTTGGAATAGACGTTATTTTAATAACGTGGAGGGTTGTGCAACCCCGCACTCACCGTTTGTCTTGCACTAACAAAAACAAAAATAAAAATCAAATAAACAACAAAATAATTAAACTAATTTATTGATTCTTAAATTTTTTCCTGTTGGGGTTTAGTGTCCTATAGACAATTGTTCTAGGATACAAACTTAATGTAAATGAATTGTTCTTTATATCATTTGTTTAAAGAGATATATGTTTTATAACTATATAAAGGCAATCCCTTTTAAGCACTAAATAAAGTCTAATAAAAGGAAATCCGTAAGTTTATTTAAAGTGATTATAAAGTGTTCATACAAGCATGAAGTGAGACAAAACTTTATAGTAAACTGATAAACTTAAAACCACCCCAAGTCAAGTGATATGTTTGGGATTGACATATCACTGTTGAGACTTGTATGTAACAATGTCTTCTGTCCGACAGAAAGCTGATCTCACAAGCTTCATATATACAGATATCTGGACAGTTACATAGATCCGATGAAACGTTGTTCATTATGATTGGGGATCCGATTTGAGATAACAGGATGGGTAGATTCATCCTTGTCACCTGTTCATCTCATTGGTATTAATAGGTATAACTAATCCTCAGACTCAAAGGAATATTAATTGGTATTCTGGATTACGGAATGTGATGCTTTGACTCTGGTGTAACACGATCCTTAACAGAGATGACTCTGGGGTGTGAACAGTAGACGTTGGGTATCACATGAAGTAATTGCGGAGTCGTTATATATTGGATTGAGCATTTATCACTCCCGATAAATGGGAGATACATCCATGGATCGCTTGTGGAAGACTCGACTCTAAATCCTTACAAGGTGATAGCTTAAGAGTAAGAAATACAGATTTCACTTAACCTATCTTTTTGAGTTGACTCGGCCTGTACAAGTAAAACGAACGTCTCGCTATATGTGACTTGACATCACCCATAGTCATAAGATTCAGTTCAAGGATGTAGTTGATAAAGGATCGAATTATACTGTAACTAATACGGAAAGGTTAACGACAGAATCAACCTGTCTTCTTATAGCTCTGGGGGAATGATTACGGACTTGCTAATCACATACTCTGTACATCATTCCGTTATGCAAAGATTAAATATAATTCTTTGAAAATTAATTTAATAACGTTGCATACAGCTAGAAGCAATAAGAACCTAATGGATCACACATAAGACTTGGAACCTAAAAGAGAGATAGATGTTAATTAATTGATAGAAGCCCAATTGAGCCCAATAAGGCCCATGGACATAAGGGGGTTGAAATTCATGTAGTGATATACATGAATAATTAATTTGATTTTGTTAATCCTAATTAGATTAGGAATATGAATTAAATTAATTAAGCGATAATTAAGTTAGGAGTTTTAATTAGATTAATATACTCCTATTATTATCCAATAAGGTTATTATTATTATCCTTAATATATTAGATATATAGTGAGATAATAATTAGGAATTCTATTCCGAATGGAATTCCTATTCAGTAACCTAATTCTATCTAACTAGGGATTAGATACAAGAGATTATAAATACCCCTTCCTTGAGATTTTCGAAATCCAAGCAAGCCATACCCTACTTGTGATTTTCGAAATTCACCTAGTCCAAGAGAGAGAAAATTCGACACCCCTAGTTCGAGGATGAGATTTCTCTACGGCTTCGTTTGATCAATTAATTTTCATCTATTTCTTTTATCCTTGATCTTGTGTTGATTAGTTAGAGGCAATCTACTTTGGTTGCTATTCAACGGTTGATTCCAAATTAATCTTCCCGTGTTTTATTTAGTGTTTGGGAACTCGAAGAAGAAAAACAAACAAAAGGGAGAAATTCGTTTTACTACTCCTACATCAGGTCAGTTCACGATTTCGCGGATTCTCGGAGATTAAACCGTCGGATCGTCGCGAGTTTTGGACAGGAGCTTCTAGACATATTCTTCCACGTTTTCACCGAAGGGATTGTCGTTCGGAGTTCTGGAAGGTCTGTTTCGGATAGGGGAAGATTGGTAGACAGTTTCTATCTCTTTTGAAGTTGTGGGCACTTCGTTTGCAACGGTAGATAGAACTTCTAAAAGGTATTTCTTCTTATCATTCTTTATATAAAATAACGGTTAACGGATCTTGTGGTTAAATGGAAATAGGTTAAAAATTTTATATTTCCGCTGCTATACCTTAGCCTAATTTCCAACAGTGGTATCAGAGCCATCGTTAAATCCGTTATTTCATATATGAAAATTTAGAAGTTTTCAATAGGATTGAATAAATATTTATAGTTAGGATTAATTAACAAATTGTTTTCATTAATTAATTCTAAAGATAAATAAATTTTAATTAATTGTTAATTAAAATAGATTATGCGTATGTTCCTAATTTGTTTAAAAGTTTGTTTTACCAATTTGTAAATCAAAATGTTAAATGAATTAAAATCAAAATAATTGGGACGTGCATAATTAAAGTTTTGTATAGTTAATTGATAAGTTAATGTGATTAACATAAATATTACATAAGATAGTTATGTAATCAACCAATTAAATTTATTTAATTGAGTCTGTGCATGTTTGGAGTTATGGACATATTTGGACCCTCTTTAGTCTTTTGGTATTTTTGAAATAGGGCCTGCGAGTCCTGTCTTTCTACTATCTATTGTAATTTCTCCTCTCATCTGATTCCCTTCAATTCAATTGAAGTTTTCTTTAGTAGTATAGAAATTAATATGTAATTTCAAGGCGCCATGGAGAAGACGGAGGACCTAAAGAGAAATATGTCATAGTTAGTATTTCCTTAGGTTTGCCCTTTTATTCCGTCTCTGGCTCGACGGAATAATTTAGATGATATGTCCATAACGCCAATGTATGTGAATGTATGTGTCTGATGTATGCTAAAGCAAATCAAGACTAAGTTAGATTATGAGACCTAAAATAAAATCCCTTATTAAAAAGTTAAGTAAATAAACAAGTTATTAAAATCGGTTGCCCCTCCCTAATATTATAATTCAGCCGGCAGTGCTGAGGGCCTTTGGGTTGTTGAGTAAACTCAAGCTCGGGGTCCTTTCGGTAACACCTGAATTATCAAAAATCATTTTTCATGAATATGGGGTAATACTTAAATTAGATTATGATAATTGGATGAGTACACTCATGTTGTCATAAACTAATGGGCAAGACGGTTGGGATTAATATGAATAGCATATTAGTTACTAATGTGGTTAGTAACCCAATAACCTAGGAATCACATTAAAGATGTGATTGATTACATGAATCTACCTAATGAATGAGACTAGCTTGTTGAGTAAACTCAAGGCGAAATCTCAGGAGTTAGGATCCTAGCTCACTAAAGGATTTGTGAAATTCTTCGAATTAATATGGAGGGCTATTAATTTGGCAAAATAGTGGGAGCAATCTAAAATAAACTAAAAGGCCTATAATTTTAGATTGATATACTTTAAGCAAATGAATGACATACGTTTACTCTTTCTCACTCTCAGGTTTAATTAAACCCACTCTTATAATCATGACTAAAACCAATCTGCAAAACATTCTTACCGATAACAAATTGAATGGTTCAAACTTCACTGACTGGTTTCGTAACCTCAAAATTGTTTTGAAGTTCGATAAAATAGGGTATGTACTTGATACATTGATACCCCCCTCTCCCTGCTGATGATGCTCCCATTGAGGAAATTGATGCTTACCAGAAGCATAAGGCTGATGATGATCATGCCGGATGCATCATACTTGCATCGATGACATCGGAATTACAAAGGCAACATGAGTAAATGGATGCCTATTCCATCATCATGCACCTAAAGGAATTGTTTGGGAAACAAACCAGGTGCGAACGCTACGAGATATCCAAGTTGCTATATCGTAGTAGGATGCAAGAGGGCACATCTGTCATGACACATTGTGTCAAGATGATTGGCTACATTACCAAACTTTCTAGTATTGGATTTGCGATGGATAACGAATTAAGTATAGACTTAATTCTTCAATCCCTCCCAGAAAGTTATTCACAGTTCATTATGAACTATCAGATGAATGACTTGCAACCCTCTCTTGAAGAGCTTGCAAATATGCTCAAGTCAGTTGAGCCCAATATGAAGAAAGACAAAGCCATACCGGCTCTTGTCATTGAGGGATCAAAGAAAAGGAAAGGGAGCTATCCCAATCCTAATTATCCCAAGAAAGGTAAGAAAGCCGTGCCCTACAAAGCTAAGGGAAAGGAAGTGAAGAAGCCCAAAGGAGAGTGCCACTTCTGTGGTAAAGACGGGCATTGGAAAAGAAACTGTTGGTGTACCTAGCCTTCCTCAAAAGGGGAAGAAGCTGGGACTTCAACATCTGGTATGTTTTATATTGAAATTTCACAGTCTGAATCTTTTGGTACTTGATACCGGATGCAGCCTGAGGATATTCTAGGAATATCTAGAAATATTATTTCTATTAGTCGCCTTGTTGATGACGACTTTTCATATTTCAATAAAAGACAAGAGTTACAATTTTTATAAAGATTCGATCTTTTATTTTTCAGGAATATCACAAAATGGGATTTATGTGTTAGATGACAAAATTCCTGTTTTTGCAAATTGATACCAAAAGACATAAGCTAGATAATTCAACTTACTTGTGGCATTGTCGTTTAGGCCATATAAACAAGAGACGCATGCTAAAGCTACATTCAGATGGGCTTATAGATCCAATCGATCCCGAATCATTGGAAACATGCGAATCATGTTTAAAAGGTAAAATGACAAAGACACCCTTTAGCAATAAAGGTGAGCGTGTATCAGACACTCTAGGACTCATTCATTCAGATGTATGCGGTCCTATGTCAGTCCAAGCAAGAGGAGGATTCAGATTCTTCATAAGCTTCATAGATGACCATACCCGATATGGTTACATCTACTTGATGAAGCACAAATCAGAAGCTTTTGAGAAATTCAAATGCTTCAAGAATGAAGTAGAAAATCAATTAGGAAAGAAAATAAAGACGCTTCGATCTGATCGAGGTGGCGAATATCTTTCAGATGATTTTCTGAATTATCTAACTGAATGTGGGATATGCTCACAATGGACACCTCCCTATACACCACAACATAATGGTGTGTCCGAGAGGAGAAACCGTACCCTATTAGATATGGTACGATCCATGATGAGCATGACCTTACTTCCAAAGACGTTCTGGGGCTATGCCTTAGAAACTGCCATCTTCACCCTAAACCGAGTACCAACTAAATCCGCTAATTCCACACCATATGAATTGTTCATTAGTAGGAAACCCGTGTTTTCATTTATGAGAATATGGGGTTGTGCAGCCTTTGTCAAACGCATTGCGTCCGACAAACTAGATTCGAAATCTGATAAATGTTTCTTCATTGGATACCTTAAGGAAACTATGGGTATTACTTCTATCATCCAGATGATCAGAAAGTAATCGTATCCAAGCACGCAACCTTCTTAGAGAAAGAGTTTCTCGAAGAAACACAAAAGGGAAGCATGATTGAACTTGACGAAGTTCAAGAAGAAGAAACACCGACTGAAACAACAGAGGCGGTTGAGGTACCCGAAGGAGTCCCATTAGATGAGACTCTAGTGCCACCTATTCGTAGATCACAAAGAGTTCGTGAACTCCCAGTTAGATATGGTTTTCTAGTGGGAGATGATAATGAGGTTCCCGTGTTAGACGACGAACCCGAAAACTACGAAGAGGCTCTTACTAGTCCAGATTCTAAAGCATGGCTTGAGGCCATGGATTCTAAAATGGATTCCATGTATACTAACCAAGTGTGGACTTTGGTTGATCCACCCGAAGGGATAATACCCATTGGGTGCAGGTGGATCTTCAAAAAGAAGACAGACATGGATGGAAAGGTTAGCACCTACAAAGCTAGGTTAGTAGCGAAAGGATATCGTCAGAAGCAAGGAATTGATTATGACGAAACTTTCTCTCCTGTGGCTATGTCCAAATCAATCAGAATCATGCTTGCAATTGCCGCTCACTACGATTATGAGATTTGGCAAATGGATGTGAAAACAGCTTTCCTAAACGGAAACCTGCTTGAGGATGTATATATGATGCAGCCTGAAGGTTTCATATCGAAGGATGCAAATAAAGTTTGCAAACTTCACAGATCCATTTATGGACTCAAGCAAGCATCTAGAAGCTGGAATAAGCGTTTTGGCGAAACCATAAAACAATTTGGTTTTGAACAAAATTGTGAAGAAGCATGCATTTACAAGAAAGTAAGTGGGAGCTCTATAGCATTTCTCATACTATATGAGGACGATATATTTCACGGATTCCCGGAGATTGAACCGTTGGATCGTCGCGATTTTTGGACAGGAGCTTCTAGACATCTCTTCCACGTTTCCACCGAAGGGATTGTCGTTCGGAGGTCTAGAAGGTCTGTTTCGGATAGGGGCAGATTGGTAGACAGTTTCTATCTCTTTTGAAGTTGTGGGCACTTCGTTTACAACGGTAGATAGAACTTCTAAAAGGTATTTCTTCTTATCCTTCTTTATATAAAATAATGGTTAACGGATCTTGTGGTTAAATGGAAATAGGTTAAAAATTTTATATTTCCGCTGCTATACCTTAGCCTAATTTCCAACATTTCCGACACACTACCTCCCTCGGAAATTAATTAAAAGTTCCGTTATTTGTCCTTAAATGAAAAAATGTTAACACAAAGGATCGGTTTGATTAAGAAATTTTAGTCTTAATTCTGATGTTATAGAATTTATGCAAAGCCTAGGTTCGTACTAAACAAAAGCATTGAGTCCCAACCCAAAGGTCATCTCTATAATGAAATTTAAAAAAGGCAATAAAAACGGGATAGTTGAAAATTTGACGAGAACTTGAACGTACACAATTTAACCCGAAATTTTGTGAGATATTTTTGAGCCTAAAAGCGTTCGAAATCGTTTTTGTGCCGCTCTTAAAACAAAAAGAAAAAGAAAAACACAATAAAGAGAAAAAGGCATTCTCAAGCTCAACCCGAGCAATTTCGAGTTATATTTTACGAACTCGCCAAGGCTAAAATAAAAACACGGTGCGATCATCAAATTGGTGTTTGAACTCGAGTTTCCAAAAATTAACCACTAAAAAGCCACCCACATTACAACCCCCCTCCAGGTTCATTTTTAATGTTGCCTAAACCATAACATAGGAGGAAAAACCCGGATGAAAATGCAAACTCAAAGTGACTTCGAGTAAGTGCAAAGAAGAGTGCAAAAACACCGACCCACCAAAATTTGAGCGTAAGAGTGAAATCCCTTGGTGAGGTGCTATCGGGTTCTCAAAAGATAATCGACCCCCATTAATATTGCCTATTGAATTTGATCATGGAGGTTTCAAACAAGTTTTGGTCACTCATTTGTTTGCGTAGGTACTTGCCGGAAACTTTGCATAAAACTTTAGCTTCGGAATCACGCACTTGGTAAAACCAACCGACGGTTTGTTTCTTAATAATCTCAATCCCTTGTCTTTCGATTTCTTTTACTTGAGGACAAGTAAAACTTTAAAGTCCGAGGAGGTTTGATAGGGGCGTTTCGTCCCTATCTTTTAGCGTGATTTACGGTTTAATTTTAGAAGAAATAAATAAGTTTGATGGCGCTGAGAACACCCTGATGACCAGAAATCAACTCAGGAGATATCTCATCAACGTAGCCTTCGTGTCAGTTCTTGAACCAAGAAACTTCTCAGAAGCTGAGAACGATGAGTTCTGGATAAATGAAATGCAAGAGGAGCTTGATCAATTCAAAAGAAATGAAGTATGGGATTTAGTACCCAATCCAAGAAGTCAGAAGGTCATAGGATAAAGATGGGTATTTCGAAATAAGCTAGATGAACAAGAAAATAAGCTTGATCAATTCATAAAGCTAGCATATGCACACAATATTCTTATAGCTTCTAATCTACCCACAGGGGCAAAGGTCTCACCATAGTCAATACCTTCCTGCTGACTATAACCTTGACTATGGTGAGACCTTTGCCCCTATGGCTAGATTAGAAGCTATAAGAATATTGTGTGCATATGCTAGCTTTATGAATTTTAAATTATTTAAATGGATGTTAAAAGTGTCTTTCTTAATGGAGTTATAAATGAAGAGGTTTATGTTAGTCAGCCTCTAGGGTTTGAGGATCCCAAGTTCCCAAACCACATTTATAAACTCAAAAAGGCTTTGTATGGCCTGAAGCAAGCACCACGTGCTTGGTATGAAAGGCTGACCAGCTTCCTGCTGACCAGAAACTATGTTAGAGGAAAAGCTGACACAACCTTATTCATTAAGAGAAATGGTAAAGATACCCTGCTGGCACAAATATATGTTGATGATATTATTTTTGGTGCTACTAATGAGTCTATCAAGGAATTTAGTAAGCAGATGCAAACTGAGTTTGAGATGTCAATGATGGGAGAACTCAACTTCTTCCTTAGACTCCAAATCAAACAAGGCAAGAATGGCATCTTTATCAGCCAGACTAAGTATGCCAATAAGATATTGAAGAAATTTGAAATGGAAAATTGTAAGCCAATATCTACCCCAATGGGTACTGACACTGTACTCTGTGCTGACGAAAAAGGTAAGTCAGTAGACAGCAAGTTGTACCGAGGGTATGATTGGCTCTCTACTCTATCTAACGGCAAGTAGGCCAGACATTCAGTACTCAGTATGTTACTGTGCAAGATATCAATCTAACCCTAAGGAATCTCATTACATAGCTGTAAAAAGAATCCTTAGATATTTGCAAAGCTCAGTGAATGCAGGTTTATGGTATCCTAACACTAATGATTTCACACTCATTGGATACACTGACGCTGGCTATGGACGAGACAAGCTTGAGAAGAAAAGCACCTCAGGGGGATGTCATTTCCTTGGAAGGTGTCTAGTGTCCTTGTTTAGTAAGAAGCAGTCGTTAGTAGCCTTGTCAACAACTGAAGCTGAGTACATTGCTGCTGGAAGTTGTGTTGCCCAAGTTCTGTGGATCAAACAACAGCTATAGGACTATGGAGTTCAAACTAAAACAATTGAAGTCAAATGTGACATAAAAAGTGTCATTGACCTGTCAAAGAATCCAATCCAGCACAGTAGGATGAAGCATGTCAGCATCAGACATCACTTCATCAGAGATCATGTACTCAAAGGTGAGATCAAGTTGGCCTATGTTCCAATGGATGAACAGCTTGCAGATATCTTCACGAAGCCGTTGGCTCGTGAACAGTTTAGCATATTAAGGGAAGTTATCGGTATGTTTAATCCTCTTCAATAAATTTCCAAGTACAATGAATGCTGAGTGATTATAACATGCTGAGTAATTATTGTATATGCTGAGTAAACATCTATGCTGAATTGCTAAGTAAGTTGAGTGATTATTAAATGCTAAATTACTATGCATGCTGAGTAAGTACCTCACGCTGAGTTGATATGCATACTGAGTAATTCACTATGCAAATATATAACTCTGTTTTACACTCAGAACTTCAAACGTTGCGTATCTTAGATGCTAAGTAAAACAACTTGCGCAATTAATGCTTGCACGCGTATTCGAGTAGCCAACTAGGATGACGTAAGCGTAATCATTAGGAAAACCATACACCGAATGTGTCATTAATGTCAGAATTAAATGACTCTGAGTGGTTCAAATACCCATCGTTATCCTGACCTATCAGATCAACACGCACCGCCTATAAATAGTGAACGATTTCTCACTATTCACCCTTACGCTTGATAATTTTGCACTTGAATCTCTCTCTCTCTCAATTCCCTAATCTTCTGCATTTCTCAAGAACTCCTCAAGAACACCATGTCAAACGATTCCCAGAATAACTCTAGCGACCAGTACAAGGATAACCGCTTGGATACAGGAGTATCAAGAAACTTCCTCATCCGAATACAAGAAACAAACCCATGGTCAGCATGACCAGCCAATGGGTGAGGTCAGCATCCTCGGTGAAAACCCTCGCACCGAGCACTCAACTCCTTCGAACAGGAAGAAGTAGAAAACGAATAAAAAACCTAAGGAGAGGAAGTTCACTGCTGCGTTTGATGATGTTGAAAACCTTGATGTCATCCCATCACGCTGGTTCTCCAAGAGCTTCATTGAAGCTGAAAAACCCTACTGCGACTGGATCTCCAAAAATGGATTGACCAAACTCTTCTCCCTCAATGGCTTGACCTATCCGAGGCTAGTAACAGAATTCTACTCAAATGTGTTGACGATGTTGAAATGGTCCAAGTTGAGAGTGCTATCCGAATATTGTAAGTCGGAAGCACATGTGTTGAGATATATGAGTACGTGAGTTGAGTTTAACTCCTCCGTAGCACAGATGATTGTATTCCGAATTTAGTGAGCCGAAATACAGATTGGGCCCGAAGACCATTTTATATATATTGTCTAAGTACAGCAAGGCCTTTCTAAAATAAGTATTACTATTCTAAGTGAAACAAGTGAATATCTTTCTATTGAAAATTCTAACTTGGTACTGATGATATATTTTGATTTGTGCTCTTTACATTACTTTTGTATATACATATATGCGTAATATGTTTATTGAGTAGGCAGCTCACCCCTTGCCAACAGATTTTACAGGTTAGGTGGAGTTCTTCTTGCTTAAGATCGCACCGGCATTGTCAGTCCATTCTCATCTAGGCATTTTGGAGTCTTGTGGTGTACTTTTGTTTTGTAAATCCTCTATGTAGGATAATGACTTAAACGTGTATTGTAAATTGTAAATGCTTTCTCTTATGTATAATATGTAAAGTTTATATGAGATTGAAGTTTATATGATTGAGAATTGAAAGCATGTCTATAATAGATATTGTGTGAGATATCATGTGATCCTAGTGAGGGGGTTACATTTAGTGGTATCAGAGCGGGTCTACTTTCCTAGGGATTAGGTTGTGTATGACTTGTTTTGGATTCCTAGGTTAAGACCACATAATCATATTTTCTTATTCTAAAGCATGTTGACATGGTCATGTTTCATGTAGGGTTATGGAGTCTGATGGTGAGAATGGACAATCCAGTAATGTGTCTAGTCATGGTTCAGTTGGTCATGTTCATGTGTCTGGGGGCACAGAACATATAAGAGCTTCAGGACATGCAGGTTATCCTCAGGGTTACAACCAGTTTGAACGGATGATGGGAATCTATTTGGCTCAAGGTCAGCCTCAGCCACGTGTTCAAGCTCGTCGAGATGCGCCAGTCTTTGATAAAAAATTTGAAAGGCTTAAAAAGATGGGTGCAACTGAGTTTGAGGGTAGCACAGATCCTGATATAGCTGATAAATGGTGGGCCAAGATTGAAGATGTACTTGAAAACACAGAATGTCGACTAGACTCAATGGTCAAATATGTTTCTAATCTTTTCACTGGAGAAGCTTTAGAATGGTGGAGATCTATAAAAAGGACAAGAATTAGAACTGAAATAACATGGGATATTTTTAAGAAGATGTTCACTAATAAATACATGCCAATGATATATAAAGATAGGAAACAAACAGAGTTTTTAACCCTTATACAGGAGGATTTGTCTGTGGCTGAATACGAGCTTAGGTTTAACACTTTAGCCAAATATGCACCTACAAATGTGGCTACAGAAGAAGTAAAATGTCGTAGGTTCGAACATGGTCTACACCCAAATGTTAGAATGGGGATTCATGCACATGAAACTAGTTTTAGATTGTTAGTAGAATCTGCACTCAGAGCTGAGGAAATTGTGAAAGATAGAAAACAACTTTTTGTAACCAAAAGGGCTAGATTTGATACAGAGGGTCAGTCTAATAGGCCATCAAAGAGAGGTGGATTCTCAGTTTCTTCTAGAGGCTATTCTCAACAATTTAGAGGTAGTAGTAGTATTATCATGGTGGGACTAGATCACGGGGCGGATTTGGAGATGTTTTGAGTAGTGCTCCATCTGTTGGTAGTAACAGATTTTCAGGTGGTCGGGTTAATAGTGGGTATAGAGGAGGAGCGAGAACAACATCTTTTCCAGCTTGTCAGACATGTGGACGGGTACACAGAGGTGAGTGTTGGGGACCTTCCCTGGTTTGTGGCAGATGTGGCCGATCTCACACAGGAGAGTGTTATGGTTCATTTAAGAAGTGTACATGTTTTGAGTGTGGAGAAACAGGCCATTATCGTAATTATTGTCCCTTATTAGTTGATAGAGGAGAGAGAGTTCAACTTTAGTCTAATATAGCAGGTGGTGCAGCTAGGGTAGACATGATGGTCCTATGGGTGGACAGACACAAAATTTACCATGAAATAGAGCCTTCAATATGACGAGGGGTGAAGCTCAAACAGCACCAGAGGTTATATCTGGTACAATTTCTATCCTTGATACCTTAGCTTTTGTTTTGATTGACCCTGGCTCCACTCATTCATATATAACACCTGAGTTTATATTGAAAATAAATGGGAAGGTAGAACCATTAGGATATGATGTGAGAGTTATCCTACCAGTTGGGAATAATGTTATTGTAAATCAGGTTCTGAGAGATTGTCCTATAAAGGTGAGGGGAAGTGAGTTCCCTATAGATTTAGCAGTTATGGGGTTTAGAGAATTTGATATTATTTTGGGGATGGATTGGCTGTGTAAATATGAAGCTAAAGTTGATTGTTGTTCAAAGGAAGTTGTGTTACATTTTAATTCAGAATCAACTGTGTTATTTGTTGGGGAGAGAAAGTTTGTGCCGTCTTGTTTACAATTCAAGCAATTAGATGGATTAGAAATGGGTGTGAAGAATATTTAGCTTATGTTGTGGACACTAGGGAGGATGGAGGCAAATTGGAGAATATTCCAGTGGTGAGAGATTTTGCAGATGTATTCGTAGATGAACTACCAGGATTACCACCTCATAGGGAGATTGATTTTCCTGTTGAGACCATGCCAGGAGCATCTCCTATATCAATTGCTCCATATAGAATGGCTCCAATGGAATTACAAGAATTGAAGAAACAAATAGAAAAACTACTTGAGAAGGGGTTTATACGACCCAGTACTTCACCGTGGGGTGCACCTGTATTATTTGTGAAGAAGAAAGATGGTAGTATGCGACTGTGTATCGATTACAGACAATTAAACATGATGACAGTGAAAAACAAGTATCTATTGCCTCAGATTGATGATTTGTTAGATCAACTTAGAGGATCTCGTCATTTTTCAAAGATTGATCTAAGATCGGGCTATTGGCAGTTGAGAGTTGCAGAAGCTGACATACCTAAAACTGCTTTTCGCACAAGGTATGGTCATTTTGAGTTTCTTGTGATGCCTTTTGGCTTGACTAATGCTCCTGCAGCTTTCATGGCATTAATGAACAAGACTTTTCAGCCATATCTAGATAAGTTTGTTGTGGTGTTCATTGATGATATCCTAGTGTACTCAAGGAATGTGGATGAGCATGAACAACATTTGAGAATTGTTTTGAAAATTTTAAGAGATAATCAGATGTATGCAAAGCTGAGCAAATGTGAATTTTGGATGGATGAAGTTGTATTCCTTGGTCATGTGGTGTCAGGTGAAGGGGTTCAACCCGACCCTTCCAAAATTAAAGCTATTGATGAGTGGGAACCGTCAAAGAACGTTACAGAGCTTAGGAGTTTTCTTGGGTTAGCTGGTTATCACAGGAGATTTGTAGAGGGGTTTTCTCTGATTGCAGGTCCATTAACTAAATTGCTAAGAAAAGGAGTTATATTCCAATGGAATGATAAATGTCACCAAAGCTTTGAGGAACTAAAGCAGAGATTGACTTCTGCACCAGCGTTAGTGTTACCTTCTGAAGGTGGTGGCTTTGTTGTTTATACAGATGCCTCGAAACAAGGTTTGGGATGTGTTCTAATGCAAAATGGGAAAGTCATTGCATATGCTTCTAGGCAACTGAGACCTCAAGAGATGAATTACCCCACACACGACTTAGAGTTGGCAGCAGTCATCCATGCATTGAAGGTATGGAGACATTACCTATATGGGGAGACATTTCAGATTCTCACTGATCATAAGAGTTTGAAGTACATCTTTACACAAAAGGAGCTGAACCTAAGACAAAGGAGATGGATTGAGCTATTAAAAGATTATGATTGTACAATAGATTACCATCCAGGAAAGGCTAATGTGGTTGCAAATGCTTTGAGTAGAAAGAGTGTTGATATTGTGGCTAGTATGAAGAGTTATAGTTTGAATTCACTAGTGGAGATGCGAGCCATCGATGTGCAGTTAGTAGTAAATGAAGTAACAGGTTTGATGGCTATACTACGGGTAAAACCAGATTTGAAAGAAAGGATCCAAGAAGCACAATGGCATGATCCTTATTTACAGAAAATGCGAGATCTGTTGGGGTTTTGTGTCCTATAGTCAATTGTTGCAGGATACAAACTTATTGTAAATGAATTGTTCTTTATATCATTTGTTTTAATGAGATATATGTTTTATAACTATATAAATGCAATCCCTTTTAAGCACTAAATAAAGTCTAATAAAAGGAAATCCGTAAGTTTGTTTAAAGTGATTATAAAGTGTTCATACAAGCATGAAGTGAGACAAAACTTTATAATAAACTAATAAACTTAAAACCACCCCAAGTCAAGTGATATATTTAGGATTGATATATCACAGTTGAGACTTGTATGTAACAATGTCTTCTGTCTGACAGAAAGCTGATCTCACAAGCTTCACATATATAGATATCTGGATAGTTACATAGATCCAGTGAAACGTTGTTCATTAGGATTGGGGATCCGACTTGAGATAACAGGATGGGTAGATTCATCCTTGTCAACTGTTCATCGCATTGGTATTAATAGGTATAACTAATCCTCAGACTCAAAGGAATGTTAATTGGTCATCCTGAATTACTGAATGTGAGACTTTGATCATGTGGTCCCACGATCCTTAACAGAGATGACTCTGGGGTGTGAACTGCAAAGGTTGGGTGTCACAGGAAGTAATTTCAGGGTAGTTATACATTGGATTGAGCATTTATCACTCCCGATTAATGGGAGATACATCCAAGGATCGCTTGTGGAAGACTCGACTCTAAACCCTTGCAAGGTGATAGCTTAAGAGTAAGAAATACAGATTTCACTTAACCTATCTTTTTGAGTTGACTCGGCCTGTACAAGTAAAATGAATGTCTCGCTATATGTGACTTGACATCACCCATAGTCATAAGATTCAGTTCAAGGATGTAGTTGATAAAGGATCGTATTATACCGTAACTAATACGGAAGGGTTAACGACAGAATCAACCTGTCTTCTTAACGGACTCTGGGGGAATGATTACGGACTTGCTAATAACATACTCTGTACATCATTCCGTTATGCAAGGGATTAAATATAATTCTTGAAGAAATTATTTTAATAGGTTGCATACGGCCAGAAGTAGTAAGGACCTAATGGATCACACATAAGACTTGGAACCTAAAGAGAGGTGGATATGATTAATAGATGGAAGCCCAATTAAGCCCAGTAAGGCCCAAATACTAGGAGGGGGCCGAAATTTATATATGTTAGTAAGGAATTAATTTTATTCCATTAATCCTAATTAGATTAGGATTATGAATTAAATTAATTAAGAGATAATTTAATTAGGAGTTTTAATTAGATTAATATTCTCCTATTATTATCCAATTAGGTTATTTATTATTATCCTAAATATATTAGATATATAGTGAGATAATAATTAGGAATCCTTTTCCGAATTGGATTCTTATTAAGTAACCTATTCCTATCTAACTAGGGTTTAGATACAAGCTAATATATATACCCCCTCCCCTAATGAATTTCGACTAATGCACATATCCCTCCCCACTTGTGATTTTCGAAATTGCTTAAGAGAGAGAGAAAAGAATTATATTCCCAAGTTCGTGAACAAGAATTCATACGGCATTCCATCGATTGATTAATCTTATTCATCCCTCTTTCTCTTTGATCTTGTGTTGGTTTATTAGAGGCAATCTATTTTGGTTGCATCTCATAAGGGTTGATTCTAACTTAATCTCACCGTGTTCACGAAAGAAGGAAAAACAATCAAAAGGGAGAAATTCGTTTTTCTTCGCCTACATAAGGTCAGTTCACTATTTCGAGGATTCCCGGAGATTGAACCGTCGGATCGTCGCGATGTTTGGACAGTAGCTTCTAGACATATTCTTCCACGTTTCCACCGAAGGGATTGTCGTTCGGAGGTCTGGAAGGTCTGTTTCGGATAGGAGCAGATTGGTAAACAGTTTACATCTCTTTTGAAGTTGTGGGCACTTCGTTTGCAACGGTAGATTGATCATCGAAAGGTATTTCTTCTTATCCCTCTTTATATGAAATAACGATTAACGGATCCTATGGTTAAAAGGAAGTAGGCTAAAATTTTTATATTTCCGCTGCTATACCTTAGCCTTAATTTCCTTCAGTGGTATCAGAGCCATCGTTAAATCCGTTATTTCATATATGAAAATATAGAAGTTTTCAATAGGATTGAATAAATATTTATGGTTAGGATTAATTGACAAATAGTATTGATTGATTAATTCTAAAGATAAATAAAGTTTTGATTAATTGTTAATTAAAACTGATTATGCTTATGTTCCTAATTATTTCGGTTGATAATCATTATAACAAAATCTATTAGTTTTATAGTTAGGTTGATAAAATTAGTTTTATTAATTCTAAATGATAAAACGGAAATCTATTGTAGATTATCCTATTTCTGAAAACCGTTTTAAAATTGTTTTAGAATGTTTTCAGAAATTAATAGTTTTCTGTTTTGATTATCGAATGAATAATTCGTTTAAATGTTTGTTTTTACCAATATGTAAATCAAAGTGTTAAATGAATTAAAATCAAAATAAATGGGACGAGCATAATCAACGTTTTATATGGTTATATTAATCTAAGGATTAATATAAAGATACAAAACGATTAGAAGTAAAATTGGATGAAAGTTAATTTGACGAGTTAATGTGATTAACCTAAATATTACATAAGCCGGTTATGTAATCAACCAATTAAATTTATTTAATTGAGTCTATGCATGTTTGGAGTTATGGACATATTTGGACCCTCTTTTAGTCTTTTGGTATTTTTGAAATAGGGCATGCGCGTCCTGCCTTTCTACTATCTATTGTAATTTCTCCTCTCATCTGATTCCCTTCAATTCAATTGAAGTTTTCTTATAGTAGTATAGAAATTAAAATGTAATTTCAAGGCGCCAAGGAGAAGACGGAGGACCTAAAGAGAAATATGTAATAGTTAGTATTTCCTTAGGTTTGGCCTTTTATTCCGTCTCTGGCTCGACGGAATAATTTAGATGATATGTCCATAACGCCAATGTATGTGAATGTATGTATGTCTGATGTATGCTAAAGTAAATCAAGACTAAGTTAGATTATGAGACTTAAATAAAATCCCTCACTAAATTATATCTACTTGACGAGGCACAAATCAGAAGCTTTTGACAAGTTCAAATGCTTCAAGAATGAAGTGGAAAATCAATTAGGAAAGAAAATAAAGACACTTCGATCTGATCGAGGTGGCGAATATCTTTCTGATGATTTTCTGAATTATCTAACTGAATGTGGGATATGCTCACAATGGACACCTCCCTATACACCACAACACAATGGTGTATCCGAGAGGAGAAACCGTACCCTATTAGATATGGTACGATCCATGATGAGCATGACCTTACTTCCAAAGACGTTCTGGGGCTATGCCTTAGAAACTGCCCTCTTCACCCTGAATCGAGTACCAACTAAATCCGCTAGTTCCACGCCATATGAATTGTTTGTTGGTAGGAAACCCTTGTTCTCTTTCATGAGAGTATGGGGTTGTTCAGCATATGTCAAACGCGTTGCGTCCGACAAATTAGATTCTAAATCTGATAAATGTTTCTTCATTGGATATCCCAGGGAAACCATAGGGTATTACTTCTATTATCCAGATGATCAGAAAGTAATAGTATCCAAACACGCAACCTTCTTAGAGAAAGAGTTTCTCGAAGAAACACAAAAGGGAAGCGTGATTGAACTCGACGAAGTTCAAGAGGAAGAAACACCGACTGAAACAACGGAGGCGGTCGAGGTACCCGAAGAAGTCCCATTAGATGAGACTCCAGTGGCACCTATTCGTAGATCACGAAGAGTTCGTGAACTCCCAGTTAGATATGGTTTTCTAGTGGGAGATGATGACGAGGTTCCCGTGTTAGACGACGAACCCGAAAACTACGAAGAGGCTCTTACTAGTCCAGATTCTAAAGCATGGCTTGAGGCCATGGATTCTGAAATGGATTCCATGTATACTAACCAAGTTTGGACTTTGGTTGATCCACCCGAAGGGATAAAACCCATTGGGTGCAGATGGATCTTCAAAAAGAAGACTGACATGGATGGAAAGGTTAGCACCTACAAGGCTAGGTTGGTAGCGAAAGGATATCATCAAAAATAAGGTGTTGATTATGACGAAACCTTCTCTCCCGTTGCTATGTCCAAATCAATCAGAATCATGCTTGCAATTGCCGCTCACTTTGATTATGAGATTTGGCAAATGGATGTGAAAACAGCTTTCCTAAATGGAAACCTGCTTGAGGATGTATACATGATGCAACCTGAAGGTTTCATATCAAAGGATGCAAATAAAGTTTGCAAACTTCAGAGATCCATTTATGGACTCAAGCAAGCATCTAGAAGCTGGAACAAGCGTTTTGACGAAAACATAAAACAATTTGGTTTCGAACAAAATTGCGAAGAAGCTTGCATTTACAAGAAAGCAAGTGGGAGCTCTATAGCATTTCTCATACTATATGTGGACGATATACTGTTAATGGGAAATGACATTGCTCTTTTACAGTCAGTGAAAATATGGTTATCCGGTAACTTCTCAATGAAAGACCTCGGTGAAGCAGCCTATATACTTGGTATAAAGATCTACAGGGATAGATCACGTAGACTGCTTGGTTTTTCACAGGCTACATACATTGAAAAGGTGCTAAATCGGTTTAGCATGCTTGAATCAAAACGAGGTAACTTACCCATGGTACATGGAGTAAAGTTAAACAATCATCAATGTCCTAAAACTGATGATGACAAACGACGCATGGCTGTAGTCCCGTACGCCAGCGCGATCGGTTCGATTATGTATGCTATGCTATGCACTACACCCGACGTAGCGTTCACGTTATCTGTAACGAGTCGTTACCAAGGGAATCCGGGAGACGAGCACTGGATTGCCGTCAAGAACATTCTTAAGTACTTAAGAAGAACTAAAGATATGTTTCTAGTGTATGGAGAAGGAGATCTGAAAATACAAGGATTTTCAGACGCTAGTCATCTCACAGATGAGAATGATTTTAAATCCCAATCAGGATACCTGTTTATCCTAAATGGGGGCGCGGTCAGTTGGAAAAGTTCCAAGCAGGGAAGCGTAGCTTTCTCTACGACCGAGTCAGAGTACATCGCTGCTGCGGAAGCAGCAAAGGAAGCAGTTTGGATTAGAAAGTTCATTACAGAACTAGGTGTGGTGCCTGACATTGTCAATCCCATTACTCTGTACTGTGATAACAATGGAGCCATTGCACAAGCAAAGGAACCATGGTCTCATAATGCATCCAAGCACTACCTAAAGCGATACCACATCATTAGAGAGATTGTGGCTAGAGGAGATGTGAGAATAGAAAGAGTACCTACAGAGGACAACGTTGCAGATCCGTTAACAAAGCCTTTAACCCAGAAAGTACATGATCGTCATTTAACTTCTACTGGGATAAGTTTTAGAAACAATTGGCTTTAGTCCAAGTGGGAGTATGTTGGGGTTTTGTGTCCTATAGTCAATTGTTGCAGGATACAAACTTATTGTAAATGAATTGTTCTTTATATCATTTGTTTTAATGAGATATATGTTTTATAACTATATAAAGGCAATCGCTTTTAAGCACTAAATAAAGTCTAATAAAAAGAAATCCGTAAGTTTGTTTAAAGTGATTATAAAGTGTTCATACAAGCATGAAGTGAGACAAAACTTTATAATAAACTAATAAACTTAAAACCACCCCAAGTCAAGTGATATATTTAGGATTGATATATCACAGTTGAGACTTGTATGTAACAATGTCTTCTATCCGACAGAAAGCTGATCTCACAAGCTTCACATATATAGATATCTGGACAGTTACATAGATCCGGTGAAACGTTGTTCATTAGGATTGGGGATCCGACTTGAGATAACAGGATGGGTAGATTCATCCTTGTCAACTGTTCATCTCATTGGTATTAATAGGTATAACTAATCCTCAGACTCAAAGGAATGTTAATTGGTCATCTTGAATTACTGAATGTGAGACTTTGATCCTGTGGTCCCACGATCCTTAACAGAGATGACTCTGGGGTGTGAACTGCAAAGGTTGGGTGTCACAGGAAGTAATTTCAGGGTAGTTATACATTGGATTGAGCATTTATCACTCCCGATTAATGGGAGATACATCCAAGGATCGCTTGTGGAAGACTCGACTCTAAACCCTTGCAAGGTGATAGCTTAAGAGTAGAAATTCAGATTTCACTTAACCTATCTTTTTGAGTTGACTCGGCCAATAACAAGTAAAACGAACGTCTCGCTATATGTGACTTGACATTACCCATAGTCATAAGATTCAGTTCAAGGATGTAGTTGATAAAGGATCGTATTATACCGTAACTAATACGGAAGGGTTAACGACAGAATCAACCTGTCTTCTTAACGGACTCTGGGGGAATGATTACGGACTTGCCAATAACATACTCTGTACATCATTCCGTTATGCAAGGGATTAAATATAATTCTTGAAGAAATTATTTTAATAGGTTGCATACGGCCAGAAGTAGTAAGGACCTAATGGATCACACATAAGACTTGGAACCAAAAGAGAGGTGGATATGATTAATAGATGGAAGCCCAATTAAGCCCAGTAAGGCCCAAATACTAGGAGGGGGCCGAAATTTATATATGTTAGTAAGGAATTAATTTTATTCCATTAATCCTAATTAGATTAGGATTATGAATTAAATTAATTAAGAGATAATTTAATTAGGAGTTTTAATTAGATTAATATTCTCCTATTATTATCCAATTAGGTTATTTATTATTATCCTAAATATATTAGATATATAGTGAGATAATAATTAGGAATCCTTTTCCGAATTGGATTCTTATTAAGTAACCTATTCCTATCTAACTAGGGTTTAGATACAAGCTAATATATATACCCCCTCCCCTAATGAATTTTGACTAATGCACATATCCCTCCCCACTTGTGATTTTCGAAATTGCTTAAGAGAGAGAGAAAAGAATTCTATTCCCAAGTTCGTGAACAAGAATTCATACGGCATTCCATCGATTGATTAATCTTATTCATCCCTCTTTCTCTTTGATCTTGTGTTGGTTTATTAGAGGCAATCTATTTTGGTTGCATCTCATAAGGGTTGATTCTAACTTAATCTCACCGTGTTCACGAAAGAAGGAAAAACAATCAAAAGGGAGAAATTCGTTTTTCTTCGCCTACATCAGGTCAGTTCACTATTTCGAGGATTTCCGGAGATTGAACCGTCGGATCGTCGCGTTTTTTGGACAGTAGCTTCTAGACATATTCTTCCACGTTTCCACCGAAGGGATTGTCGTTCGGAGGTCTGGAAGGTCTGTTTTGGATAGGGCAGATTGGTAAACAGTTTACATCTCCTTTGAAGTTGTGGGCACTTCATTTGCAACGGTAGATTGATCATCGAAAGGTATTTCTTCTTATCCCTCTTTATATGAAATAACGATTAACGGATCCTATGGTTAAAAGGAAGTAGGCTAAAATTTTTATATTTCCGCTGCTATACCTTAGCCTTAATTTCCTTCAAGATCGTGTACAACAAGGTAAAAGACCTGATATTTCTGTGGAAGATGATGGGACTATGATGATAGGCAGTCAATTATGTGTTCCAGATGTAGCAGATTTAAGATCAGAAATTCTACAGGAAGCACATAATTCTCCTATGCTATGCACCCAGGAATGACAAAGATGTACAAAAATTTGAGACCTTTTTACTGGTGGCCTACAATGAAGAAAGATGTATCTGATTTTGTTTCCAAATGTTTGACATGTCAACAGGTTAAAGCTGAACATCAAGCTCCCGTGGGAAAACTAAAACCTTTAACCATACCAGAGTGAAAATGGGAGAGGTGAAGGAAAATAGGCTAACGATTGGCAACGGAAATATAAAAATTTTAACCTATTTCCATTAACCTAAGATCTGTTAATCGTTATTTCATATAAAAAGGGATAGAAGGAAATACCTTTTGGAGTTCTATCTACCGTTGCAATCGTAGTGCCCACAACTCTTACTCCGAGTTCCCGAGCACAAAACAAAACACAATTCAAAATCAAGTTAGAACTCAACCGTATAAAACAACCAAAGTAGATTGTCTCTAATTAATCAACACAAGATCAAGGAATAGAGAAAGAGATTGATAATCAATTGAAACGAAAGGAATCGGTGGATAATCTTGTCCTCAACAAGGGGTGTCGAAATTCTCTCTCCCGGGATTTCTGTGTTGGTTGAAATTTACCAATAGGGGGGTTATAAATACTCTCTTGTATCTAAACCCTAGTTAGATAGAATTAGGTTACTGAATAAGAATTTAATTCGGAATATAATTCTTATTTATTATTTACAATTATATCTTAAATATAAAGATAATAATAATAACCTTATAGGATAATAATAGGAGCAATTTAATCTCATTAAACCTCCTAACTTATTTATCCTTTAATTAATTTAATTCACAATTATAATCTAATTAGAATTGTTAAAAATCAAATTAATTATTTATGTATTTTACTACATAAAATCGCCCCCCTCATTTATTGGGCCTTAGTGGACTCAGTTGGGCTTCCATCAATTAATTAACATCCGTTTCTCTTTTGGGCTCCAAGTCTTATGTGTGACCCATTAGGTTCTTATTGCTTCTAGCCGTATGCAACTATTAAATTAATTTTCTCAGAATTATATTTAATCTTTGCATAACGGAATGAGTACGCGAAATGTGATTAGCAAATCCGAAACATTCCCCTAGAGCTATAAGAAGACAGGTTGATTCTGTCGTTGACCTTTCCGTATTAGTTACAGTATAATTCGATCCTTTATCAACTACATCCTTGAACTGAATCTTATGACTATGGATAATGTCAAGTCACATATAGCGAGATGTTCGTTTTACTTGCACAGGCCGAGTCAACTCCAATTAGATAGGTTAAGTGAAATCTGTATTTCAAGTCTTAAGCTATCACCTTGCAAGGATTTAGAGTCAAGTCTTCCACAAGCGATCCTTGGACGTATCTCCTATTTATCGGGAGTGACAAATGCTCAATCCAATGTATAACTTTCCTACAATTACTTCATGTGATACCCAACGTCTGCCGTTCACACCCCAGAGTCATCTCTATTATGGATCGTGTTACAACAGGATCAAAGCATCACATTCCATAATCCAGAATCACCAATTAACATTCCTTTGAGTCTGAGGATTACTTATACCTATTAATACCAATGAGATGAACATGTGACAAGGATAAATCTACCCATCCTGTTATCTCAAGTCGGGTCCCCAATCCTAATTAACTCCCTTTCATTGGATCCATGCAACTGTCCAGATTATCTGTATATCTGAAGCTTGTGAGATCAGCTCTCTGTCTTGACAGAAGACATTGTTACATGCAAGTCTCAACAGTGATATGTCAATCCTTTTCTAAACATATTACTTGACTTGGGGTGGTTTTAAGTTTATTAGTTTATTATAAAGTTTCGTCTCATCTTCATGCTTGTATGAACACTTTATAATCACTTTAAACAAACTTAGGGATTTCCTTTTATCAGACTTATTTAGTTCTTTAAAAGAAGTTGCCTTTATATAGTTATGAAACCATATCTTATTAAAACAAATGACATAAAGAACACTTCATTTATATTTAGTTCATATCCTAGAACAATTGTCTATAGGACACTAAACCCCAATAAGAGGATCACTGTGGATTTTGTGATGGGATTGCCAAAAACAAGGCGTAGACACGATAGTTAGTATATGGGTGATAGTGGATAGACTTACGAAATCTGCTCACTTTCTACCGGTTCAATAGACAGACTCGATGGATAAATTGGCTAGACTTTATGTGGAACAAATTGTGAGGTTTCATGGAGTATCTATATCTATTGTTTATGATAGTGATCCTAGATTTACATCTAGATTTTAGGGCAGTTTACAGTATTCACTGGGAACAAAATTGCATTTCAGTACAGCTTTTCATCCATAAACAGATGGATAATCAGAAAGAACTATTCAGACCATAGAGGATATGATGAGAGCTTGTGTTCTTAATTTCCAAGGTGAATGGGATATACATTTACCTCTTATGGAGTTTGCTTATAATAATGGTTATCATTCGAGTATAGGCATGGCACCTTATGAGGCATTATATGGAAGACCGTGTAGAAGCCCTATATGTTGGGATGTTGAAGGAATGAGGCAATTAGAAGGACCTAAGTTAGTCCAGGAAACTGTTGAGAAGATCAATGTCATAAAGAAGTATTTAAAAGCTGCACAGGAATGTCAGAAAGCTTATGTGGATCAGCACCGAAGGGAGATGGAATATAAAGTTGGAGATAAAGTATTTTTAAAAATATCCCCATGGAAAGGAATAGTTCGTTTTGGTAGAAGAGGGAAGTTGAATCCAAGATACATCAGGCCTTATGAGATCATTGAGAGAGTTGGACCATTGGCTTATAGATTAGATCTACCACCAGAATTGTCTTTAATACATGATGTATTTCATGTGTCAGTATTAAGAAGATATAGATCAGACCCAAGTCATATGATTCCTGAACCTGAGATTGCAATAGTGAACACAGACTTGACTATTCGTGAGCAACCTTTAGAGATTTTGGGACGAGAAATGAAACAACTCAAAAACCGTGAAATTCTAATGGTTAAGGTGAGATGGAGTCATAATCAAACACTTGATGAGGCAACTTGGGAGGTAGAAGAAACTATGAGGACACAATATCCTTACCTATTTGAAGCTTCTGGTAAGTGAATTTCGGGGATGAAATTCTTTAAGGGGGAGAACTATAACATCCCTAAAACCCTAACATATGAGTCTTCCCACATTCATATATGTTTTCATAATTGAATACATACATTTTAGATTCATCTCATTATCAGTAGAAGTTTCGTATTCATAATGCGATTACCGTGCGATTAGTAGGCGATTAGTGTGTCGTTAAGATGTAACGATTGGTTAATTGAGTTAGGACTTAAATGAATGAGTGAATGAATTCATATGTCCTAAATTGATTAACTTACACTTTAGGAGGGCTGAATTTGAGGTTTGTGAGCAAGCACGAGGTGTCGCCCCAATATTAAGACAAAATACACCTCTTTGATTTAAAAAGATGTATATGTCTCAATTCTTATCATTTGCTTCCCAAATTTTGACCAAAGCTTCAGAAAAAATTCCTTGTTTATAACCTAAACCTCTCCAAAAAAAAACTCTTCCATTTTCTTCCATTTTCAAACCAAACAAGTCAAGTTAGGAAGCATACTAGGTGATAGACACAACTTGAAGGTTAGTATGTTGTTTTAGCTTATTTTCTATGAGTTTGAGATTCTAAAATACCTAGATATGATGATAGGATTTGTTGTGGATGAGTTATGATTGAGTTTGTTGAGTTTTTGTGTTGTTTATAGTGGTTATAGGCTGTCCAAATGAAAGATATTTATCAAGTGCCCTAAACAGAAATAAAGGGTACTGCTTTCAGTCATCTTGGAGCATTTTTTCATCTTGATATTGTTCGAATTTGGAGATACATAAAGAATAAACTATGTTCCTATATATGTTATGAAACCCTCTGTAAAATATGGGACTTTAATTCCATATATAGAGGAAGCAAACCTAGATGGATCATGACTGCCTCGAAATTGAATGTCATGTGAGGCAGCCATGTTGATGTAGCATTTTGAGGACCTTAGATTCCGAATTTGAGAATGTTTCTTTATACAAACGTGTTTATAACTACTTGAAGTATATGTCTGTAAAAGGATTTGGAAATCCATTGTGTTTATTGTGAGCTAGGTTGAGTGCATTATGGTAGATAAAAATCTGGGTAGTCTGTTTCGTGGCTGGAAACAGGGCAGAATCATTTTGCATGCCATATATTGTGTAGAAGTGATATTAATGTGAATTTTTATATGTTATACCCATATCTCTCTGTCAAAAACTTGATCTTCTCCCCTATCGTATTAACTCTTTCAAAATTATTACTTCTGTTTGGATCAACAAGGGAGAAGGCAGTATCCAATCTATCATTATTCAGAATCACATCATACAGGTGCCTGTACAAAACACACACAAAACATATACAGTAAACATGTCATTCAAAAAAAAATATAATCACTAATAAAAAACATGGAATTATAGATTAAAAAAATACCTCATGTAATAAAGAATTGGGCCACACCCTATTGCAGCTAGATCAGCCAATTCACGAATATCCCTCCTCAAAATAACTGCATTCATCGCATGTCCAAAAATGTAATCTTCAAACGTGCTAAAAACTGTCCTCCCATCACATAAATAATTGTTAGCCCATCTGCACATATCTGCAAATTCATCTGGAACATTTCCAGGCAAAGACTCCAAGTCTATATCATCATCATCATCAGACATCTCTGTTTCAATTGCATCATCGATATCACTGGTGAAAATATATAACAAAAAAAATACATTGTTCCACACATATATAAGAAAGGTTCCAAACAACTGAACCATTTGTTCAACAACCTCATCGCCTTGATCGTGATTTATACAAACTAAAGAACCAGCCCCACAAACTATATCAGCAGCCCTACAAGCAAAAAAAAAACATCAATTAATCCACAAATATTAATTGACTTGTTCAAAAACAAAAAACAGGAATTATTCAAACATAATAAATTACATTTCAGATGAAACAACTTCATCAGACAAGGACTGGCTTAACAACTCAAATTGAGGAGCAGAATTCATCTTTATTTTCAACCTCAGTCCTTCAGATGACTCTACTTTGCCTCTAACTTTCTTCATTACTCCCCTCTTCTTCTTCTTCTTCTTCTTCTTCTTCTCCTTCTCTGCTCCTACTCTCTCTTTTTCTAAACCTTCAGCTCTCTTTCTCTGTACCTGCTTGTTGTATTCTTCATTAACAGCATTATATTCTTCCCAAAAACCAGGAAGATTAAAAAATTCATTATCCTCATCACATCCTTTAAATAATTTTCCCAAATGCTGACTTCCTGGCATTCGCTCGGAATGCTGGCTCATCCTCTCTTCCTTGCTCACTCTATACTTCGTAAAAATTTTCTCAACAAATGTATTAATTCGAACAGGTAAGTCATTCTCCTCAAACATATTTTCAGCTTCATCCACCAACATAAAACATCTCAGTTACAACAGTAGCTAATTTCTTAGCCACTGATTTAAACCTGCCCGTAAATTCCTGCATTTATAAAAACACTATTTACTAATTTATCAAAACAAAACAGAATCTTCTATATAAAAGAAAAACACAGATGCATACCATGAAGTAACTGGGACAGCCAGAAACTCCTTCTTAAGTATCTTCTGTTGAAACACCTTTCCACAAGATTTTGATTTGACAAAATTATTTAAGTTTAATCCATGATTAAGAGACTGATTTAATTGTACTAATCCGTTTGTTCAATATTGAGTATAAACATAAATGCAAAAGGAAATAAAAATTAAGACAGGACAAAGTCAGTATGAGAACACAACACAAGCTGAGTGAAGAGCAACTCAGCATAAGAGAAGATAAGTCATCTTCAAAACAACAGCTTAAGAATGAAGCTGATCAAAGAAGCTGAGTGGAACGGAACTCAGCATAAAAGAAGTTTGTTTCAGAACTAGATCTTGCAGAACGAAGCTGACCATGGAAGTTGAGTGAAAAAGAACTCAATATGAGATTTGGTGACAATCAAAGACAATGACTATCGAAGTAAAGCTGAGTGATTTTCAGGACAGCATGAATGATCCGTTAGCTAAAAGACAAATCCAACAACTGTCTGCACCAACAATTGAAGCCTTGGAATTACGCAAAAGCGAAATTCCGAGATGCATGGGTCAACTGTTCGTTGCTATAAGACAAACTGCCGTAAGAAGACAAAGCCTGTAGTAAGAAGACAAGCCTGATATCTGAAGAAATAAGAAAACAAGATTGGCCTGCACATCTGAAGCTGACCAGAAGTTTGTCCCCCAAAAGAGCCGTTTAGGATTCAATGGACAAATCAAATTCAAATCATTTGATCCTCAAAATACAAATATCACTATACCATAAAAAACCCCTAATGCAACCAAATTTGAATTTGTTGCTTGAAAATTGATGCATTAAATGAGTTTATTTTGTTGTATTTCAATAGTGTTGCATTTTTGTTGCAATAATCTTCAAATTAGCAAAATGATAAAAAATTATGCAACAAAAATACTAATTGTTGCTTATCTTGTTGCTTTTAAGTAAGCTAATCCAACAATTTGTTTAAATTGTTACAAAAAATAAGGTTAAACCAAAAAAGCAACAAAATTATAATTGTTGTACTGACATTTAAGTGATCCAATGCAATAAAAATAAAGAAAAACTAACAAATATATAATGTTGCAATTAAAATAATTTATTATTTATTAATATATATATAAATATTAATTTTTGAGAACAATTATTTAATATTAATTTTTGGAAACAATTATACAATATTAATTATTAAATTTTTTTATTAATATATAAACTTGTAAAAGAAATTTTATAATTTTTATACGATTTTTTTTTTACTTTTCTATAATGTTTTTCACAAATTAATTTGAATTTATTTACGAAAATTAATTTTTCTAAAAACAAATAAATACTTTCTAATTCTATTTAGATTAAACATATCAATGATGCAATTTTAATTTAGAAAAAAATATTTCAAAAGAATATTAAGCTAGGTTGGGTATAAAAAACAATAATAATAGCTGGGTTGGGTTCTTTTTAACCATTGGATGGAAAATATCAATCATATAGGACCATATTTCACAAAGCATAGATAATAAAAAAAATGTTTTAAAGGTTAAATTGAAGTTTCAATGATCTAAAGTGGTAATGGTAATGTATAGGGGTTTAATCGAACTATATTCAAACAATTGGGTCTAAATTGATATATGGAAGAGCATGATTGAAGGGATTAAAGAAATTTGGGGTCTAATTTAAGGATTGATAAAACAGGAGGGAGGTAATCTGTAATTTGTAGGGGTAAATTCGGAATAATATTCAATGGGTTACTCATGACCTATTTCGCAGCCGTCAACTCCTCTCCATTCTTCCTTCTGTCCAGAAAACACGACAGCTCCCATGGCTTGCTCCCTCTTCTCGACCTCTCCTTAAAAATCACAGTTGCTGTGGTGCTCCTTTTCGTGTTGGTGTCGGCTGCTACGGTGCTCCATAGACGACCTCTCTTCCATTTTTAATTACTTTCACCAGGTAAGTACCTACTTTCCTCTGCCTCTTTCACTTTCTTGTTTGTAGAGTATTATATTCGTACAAATCTCTGTGTTTTTCTTCTTCAAATCTCAGATTTTAGAGTAGAAAGAGATGGTTGTAGAGGAGTGAGTGGAGAGGTGTTGACTAAATACAGCCATGAGAACCATTGCAAGTCTCAAGCCCATACACAGATGGGATTTATTTACTGGATGGAACCTTTTTATGTCCATGCTATATGATCAAAACTGCTTCTATTAAACATATAATTCAATTTGAAAAATCTATCTTCACATTCTTCTCAGTTCGAAAAGAGATAAGTAGGCTAAATTACACCCATAACACCCAAATTAGGGGAATTTAGTAAGATGTGTCTCTGTTGTACACGCTTGTTAAAACTTAAGTTTTTAGTTCAATTGGTTACTAGGCTGTGTTTTCTCCTTGACAATGGGTTTTCTGAACTGTTTTTTACAAGTGATAGAAAGGGGAAAGAAAAAGAGTAGGCAAAGACAGAGCATGAATTAGCCACATCTGATGGTCTTGTTCATAGAAGAATTAAAGCTTGTTCCGCATCTACTTGGATCTAATTGATTGAACCACTTTTGTGTTTATTTTTATTATCTTTTCAACTGTTCGATTAATTCATGTAAGGTCCTAATGTCCTAACAATTACACATACTGCACTGGTCTGGCAGTAATCACAAACAAAACAAGCTGTTTTCAAATTCGTATTCTATCCAAGATTGATTTTCCTTGTAACTTGTTGCTTTGCTGACTTTCCAAGAATTGCACAAATTTCATACCTCTGTATGCAGCAGCTTCATAGTTTCTATTGTCTTCTAGTAATTCAGGTGCTGGACAAACCACTGAATCTAGTGATGGTCCATGCGCCATTGCTATGGATAATCTTGTTTCTCTATTGTTCACCACTGCTTGATGCACAATACTCTTGTACTTCCCATTTTAAAATTAAAATTTGGTTAAAAAATGTAAAACATGGTAAAGTTTAAGTAGTATGATGTAATTAATGAATAACGAGTAAGGGTAATTTAGTATTTAAAATGGAAAGAGAGGTTAAATTGTTGTTTAAGAACTTATAATGTATTATGTAAAAAAGTGAATCACAGAGAAATTATTTAGGGTAAAGAATGTTAATAAGAAGTTGAGCGTGAAATATGAAAAGCAGAGGAGGAAGGAAGCACAAAACAAAACAATGATTGAAAGGCTTTGCTAATATATAGCAAAATTGGTTTATTTATTCTCCTGCATAATCAAATTGTTTATTGATTTTGGTGAAAAATTCTATAGTGGGCTATATAATATATAAGTATGTTGAGAGCTAGCTAGCTACTTGTTTTTTTTTTTTTTTTAATCATAGTTGTTACTTTGAGGGCGAGTCTTGGTGGAATGGTAAACGTTGTTGTCGTATGACCGAGAGATCACA
Organism: Euphorbia lathyris; assembly: GCF_963576675.1. NCBI lineage: Eukaryota > Viridiplantae > Streptophyta > Magnoliopsida > Malpighiales > Euphorbiaceae > Euphorbia > Euphorbia lathyris. The sequence goes on from NC_088918.1 coordinate 817,474, forward strand.
GGTTTGAGCCTTAGGAGCGGACTCTTGCCAAAAAAAATTGGCAGAGAAAGACTTGCCCCCAGTACACTCTTGTGGTCGGATCCCTTCCCGGACCCTCGCTTACCGGGGTCCAGTGTACTCGGATCCCTTCCCGGACCCTCGCTTACCGGGGACGCGTAGTACACTGGACCGTCCTTTTTTTTATAGGTGTTGTTTCTTTGTTAATTAAAGGAATTGATAGGGTAATATTAATATGGGAATTTATTTAACCATGCATGTCGCGGTCTAAGGTCCCCTTGTCCGTTTTTTGTATTTGTTTTATCCACAGGATTCTTGCTAATGTCCTGTTACTGTATTTATTTATTTAGGAGAGTCAAGTAATATAATAGAGATAGAAAGTGTCTGTATGTTGTTGTGTTGATAGATTGATTGCATCGATCAGAATTGCGAATTGTTTCATCGACGTTAACTATGCTTTTCTTATTTGTCTTTTTCGTTATTTCCCATTAACAAGAACCTTCTCCTCCTAGCCTACAACCCATGTCCCCTTCCTTCATTAAACACATGTCTGCACACTAACTTCTATTTCTACTCATTTCCTTCAAACTCATCCTCACGCTACTATTCACAATATTGATGGGGGATGTTTGAACTGGTTTTTTTTTGGTGATCTATACATACTTTGGTCCGTTTGGTATACCGTATTACGATATAATATAATCAAAATTGTAATATAATCAAATTTGTAATGTAATAGCGATTCTATTACTATGTTTAGTTAATACTTTTTGATATAATGATAACTTTTCATCTGTCTCTGTCTCTGGTCGATTCTTATGCTTATATAGTTAATACTTTTTAAGGCATTTGAGTTTTTTTTCTTTCTAAATAACTAGTTTTCCCTCTTAACCAAACAAAACCATTTTCGGAATTAGTGTTTATGTTTATTATTATTGTTTGTTGTTAGGGTATAGCAAATAAGAAGGAAAGGAAGGGGCAAGTGATGGAGCGTGGTGAAAGCTTTTAAACCTTGAGGTAACAATCTTTCAAATCATTGTCTTTTTTTATTGTACAATTAATATGTTTGTAATCATAAGTTGATTCAGTTTGTGTGATTGAGTTATAGGGTTGTGATTGAAGGTTGTTACTGTGATATTTTTGGTGAAATTGGTCTAATTGGTTACATTTTAATATTGTTTAATCTTGTTTGATTTCCATGCATTTTTAAACTGAAAATGTAAAACAACATAGGATGAGTGCAACTTGAGGTTTATCATTTTCTGATTAAATGTATGTTTTTTTGTAGTTTAATCAGCTATTTAATAATGGAGTATGACGATAATAAATGGTTGATTCACTTAGCTTAAGAAATTATACATGGGATCAACTGACGTGGGTTTTGTGCCTTTTGGCTGTTCTTTCAATTTGATGATAAATTGTATGTCAGAAAAGGGTTGATAAATTGCCAAATAACGTATATTAGATGTTGTGGAGGAATAGGAATGCTTGCATTCATATTTCTTTCTGGTTCCTTTCTTCAATTCATATATTTGTTTTTTTAGGCAAAGATGGAACAAATGCAGTCATCGGGAGGCGAAAGTAGTTTCATGGTTGATCAAGTGCTATCTGACAATTCATCTCATTCATGGCTTCTTGGTAGGGGTGCCAAATATGTGTAGAAGAAGGACCAAGAACTGAAAGCTCCACCTGAATTGGTGAATGAATTAAAAACAAGCCTAAGGGAGGAAGTGAGACAAGAAGTGGAAGAAAATTTGAAGAAAAATATGGAGGCAGATATGCACAAAAAGATTGAGGGAGAAATGAACAAAAAGTTGGACACAAAAATGGCTTTGATGATGAAACAATTGGCACGATAAAACCCAAGCTTAAATATTGATGTTGACTTGATCACAGCTTTGTTAGCTAATTTTGCATCTCCTTCAAATAACGTATCGAATGAGCCAAGCAATGAGGTAAATATATAATATAACTTATACATTATTATAATATAATTTCATAATGAGAATTTGCAATTGACATGAGTTATACGTTAATTCTTGTACAGAATGATGATGGGGAAGATAACGAGTGATATCAATGAAAGATTGTCGTTTCTTAGAATTTGAAAACTATGTATTGTACATATATTATGATACTCTATCTTATTTTGTAAAAGATTGTGTATGTATGTTTTGTATCATTGTTTAGAAGTATATTATATTTCAGATTACACTTTCCGAAATTAGTCAAAATTTGCATTTATTACAGGTTTAAATTATTCAAAAGAAATGCAACAGAAAAGATGCAGATTCCAATTGTTGCAAAATTCAATTATAAATGTTGCAAAAATCTATCAAATATGTTGCAGAAGTCAATTAAAATTGTTGCAATTTCAACCAATTATGTTGCAAATTCGAACTAAAATTGTTGCAAATTCATAAAATTTGTTGCATTCGAAACAATATTCATGTTGCAAAAATTAAATAAATTAGTTGCATTTGATTTAGTGCAACAATAATAGCATGTTGCATTTTTTTGTAAATTTGTTGCTTCTATAAAAAATTTGTTGCTTCTATAAAAAATTTGTTGCAACTAATTAAAAATATCCAACAATTGTAATTGTTGCTATTCTTTACAAATTGTTGCATTAGCAAATAATGCTACAGGAGCATCCGTAACAATTGGAATTTTGTTGCGTTTGGCCTATTTTTGGCCTACTGCAACTCAAAAAGGGGTCTAAGCCAACAATTTCACTTGGTTGCATTAGAGGTTTTATGGTGTAGTGTATAAAAGGACAAGCAATCCTCTTGGATCATTGCCGATTGATTCAGAAAATACAAGTGAGAAAGATACAAATTCAAAGCACTCAAAAACAAGAAAGAGATCTTACACCAACTTTCTATTCCTTGTGTAAATGCTAGATTGATTGTTTGTAATTATCTAAAGTGTTCTTTATCTGAAAAAGAATAATTTTGTTTTCAATTGTAATATTGAGAGTGTTGTGTTGAGTACTCGGTATTAAGTACTCAGTGGTAGAGAAATCTAGGTGCTGAGTTGTAGCACTTAGTAGGAGTTGAGTAGACGAATAGAGGAAGGTACTCTTGCATATTCAACTGCCTTGTAACCGATTTGTGCTCTACCTTCAAAGAGCTCAGTATTGGATTCTAAAAGTCCGGAGGAGTCTGGGGACTGGACGTAGGCGGAGAGGCCGAACCAGGATAAGTCATACTGAGTAATTTCTAACTCTCTTAATATATATATATATATATATATATATGTGCATATGTTGTTTGTTATACTTACTCTACATATAAACTGTTTAAAGCTGACACTGAGTAAAATTAGAGTGCTGAATTGGAAGCTGACCACAAAAGTGTCAATTCCCAACTCACAAGTGAAACAAACTTAGGCAACATCTGACTAAAGCTGTCTCACACTAAGATCGGCCAAGCTGACCAAAACTGAGTTAATAAACTCACTAAAATTATCAAGTCAGCAAGATTAATTAGCGAAAAAGTTACATTAGTTCCTAACCCCCCCTTGGAACTAATCACACGGGACCAACAAGTGGTATCAGAGCCTAAGCTCACTACTCAAAGATATAACTATCTTGAGCTGATCCCGATAAATGGCTGAGAACAGCACTCGTTTCCTTCCCGGGAACCAAACAACACAGATACTCTCTGAGGGACTATCAATTAGTCGGCCTCCCCTATTCTTTGGTTCAAATTATACATTCTGGAAGAATAGGATGAAAAACTTTATTCAAGCCACAAACATGAGTGCTTGGCTTGCAATTGTACAAGGCCCTTACGTGCCATATAAAACTGTTGACAATGAGAAAGTTGTCAAGAGTGAAACTGAGTGGTCAGAAGATGACCTTAGAAAATTACAAAATAATGCTTCGGCTATCAATATGCTTCACTGTGCTCTAGATGCTGCAGAGTACAATAAAATATCAGGTTGTGAGTCAGCACAAGAGATCTGGAAAAAGCTTGAAGTAACCTACGAAGGAACAAGCAAGGTCAAGGAATCAAAGGTGAATCAACACATGAGACTGTACGAGCTGTTCAAGATGAATGACAATGAGGACATCTCTAGAATGAACGCTAGATTCACCAACATCATAAACGAGCTAAAGAGACTCGGCAAGAACTTCACTGAAGAAGAACAAGTGAAGAAAATCTTGAGAAGCTTACCAAAAAGCTGGCAAGCTAAGAAAACGGCTGTGGAAGAAGCTCAAGACTTGACCACATATAAGTATGACGAGCTGATCGGATCTATGCTGACTCATGAGATCTCAATGAAAAACTTTGAAGCAAAAGAGAAAGAAAAGTCAGAAGACAAGAAACAAAAATCACTTGTCATGAAAGCTGACTCAACCGAAGCTGACTCATCAGATGATGAGGAAATGGCCATGTTCAGAAGGAAAATGAAGAAGCTGTTCAGAAAGAATGAAAAGAACAGCAAGAGGACATTCAGAAGAAATGACAGGTACAAAGCTGAGTCCAGCGAAAAATACAAAAAGGACAGCTCCAAATCTGTCACGTGCTTTGAGTGCCATCAAACTGGGCACATTAAGTCAAGCTGCCCAAATCTAAAGAAAGAGAAGAAGGGAAGCAAGAAGGCAATGATGGCCACATGGAGTGATAGTGATGAGTCAACCTCATCTGAAGCTGATGCAAATGAAACGGCAAATATATGCTTCATGGCCGATGATGCTGACCGCACTTATTCTGAGCAAGCTGACCTCTCTGATGAAACTGACCAGGAGGAACACAATAATGAGGTAACATCCTTACTTTTGCTTAGAGCTGAGATGATAAACGCCCTGAGTGATTTATATGCGCTAACTAAAAAGTGCAATAAGAAAGTAAAGACACTCAGCAGGTGGTGTGATGAGATTGAAGAGGTCAAGCTGAGTGACCTCCGATATCTTCTCCAAGACAACTCAACTTTGCATAGTAACATAGAACTTATGCATAAGTTTGTCTCGGAGGTCCAATCAGATTCAAAGAAACTGGAAAAGGATGTCACTACCCTACAGAGCCAAATAAAAGGTTCAATCAAGAATAAATCCCATGCTGAGTACTCAGGTACTGGTCAGTATAAACAGTTTACTCAATGTGAATGTTGCGGGAAAAGAGGACACACAAGAGATGTGTGTTGGTATAACAAGCGGATTGTCCAATGTGACTTCTGCGGAAAGAAAGGGCATACCACTAAGGTATGTTGGCATGCTCAGCATAATAATGCTGATCACACTCAGCATCACCCTCAAAGGGTAATTCATTGTGACTTCTGTGGTAAAAGTGGCCACACTATAAAAGTATGCCGTCACAAATTAAAACATGATATAGCACCTGTTTACACTAACAAACGAGGACCCAAAAATAATTGGGTACCTAAAAATGAATGATTCACAATGCAGGTAAGCCTGAGGTGCGTGGAGAAGTCAAAGCTTTGGTATATTGAGAGCGCATGCTCGAGGCACATGACTGGTGATGAAACTCAGTTCATCACACTAGAGCTTAAACGATGTGGTAATGTAAGCTTTGGATACAATAAGAAGGGTAAGATAGTAGGGTCAAGTACTATTGGAGGAAACCCCACTATTGAGTCAGTCTCCTTAGTTAAAGGTCTCAAATATAACCTATTGAGCGTAGCTCAGTGATAGGGGTCAAAAACCCCTATCTTTGGGTACGGTTTTAGGACGGGTTTTAGCGTTATTTAGTTAATAAGCGAGCAATTCTCGCATTTAAATGCTTTTGTGTGAGTTAGTTAGAAATTGGAAACGTTTTATTTACTTTTCGTTGTTTAGGCTCGTTTTATGATCAATTTAGGCAAATACGGCCAAAATGGCATGCATATTATAATTCCGTTATCTTTTGAAGCTAATTGATCCGTCAAAAGTCGCACCAAATGAAGCGTTTGCTCAAATAAGCGATTGGCGGGTCAATTTAGCCCTTGGACTAATGTTGTTTGGAGTTTATGTGCGTGTGCAGGTTAAAACATGATCAATTTCAGGCAAAAATCGAGTCTCGGGGACCCCCGGTAGTCGCTCGACGAATTGAGCATCGGCGCGCAGCCCGGGCGCTGCTCGACGAGCAGCCCAGGCACTGCCCAGGCATTGTGCCTGCTCGCCGAGCAGGCTGTGCCTGCTCGTTGAGCAGGCCACCAGAGGCCTGCTCGGCGAGTAGGCCGCCAGAGGCCTGCTCGCCGAGCAGGGCGCTGCTCATCGTGAGTATCCCTGCTCGCCGAGCAGCTCGCCCTGCTCGACGAGCAGACCTGCGGGAATTGGTCAAAAAGACCAATTCCGCCCCCACGAAGCCACGATGGACCCCACGACTTCCTACATCAATGGGGACACGAAAATAGGTCAAAAAGAGGGCCGAGCCGCGTCTATAAATAGGGTTTTTCCAATGTAAATTAGATATCTTTCGTTTTTGTAAATTATTTTAGCTTTCCCCTTGTAATTCCTCTTCGTCTTCTCCATCTTCCTCAACCTCCATTGAAGCTCCTTCAAAGCTTTCTACCGAGGAATTACCAAGGTCCGTCCTTAAGATCAAGTCGCCGGCTGCAGAGTAAACAGGTTCCCTGAAAGGGATTTTTGTATCTCCTTTTATCTTTCCATGTTTGTACTCTTTGATACAGTTGCCGAACTTGACTTATTGTATCTTGTGACAATTATCTTCGCCTTTAATAATAATTTAGCTCTTGTTTTGTTCTATGATTATTTGTCTAATCTCTGTCTTACGCTTTATTCAATTGGTTTAACTCATTCAAAAGCCCCAAAATCTAGTAGGCACATATTGCGAGCTGAATCTGACCTAGTCAGAGCCTAGGAGATTGACAACCTCTTAGTTGATTAAGCGCCAATTTACTGAGCCTTAGACCTAGTTTCGGCCTTAGGGAATCACGCGCTAGGAACCTCAGGAGGGTAAGTAGGGTTAATCGCCTTGAATACAAGTGACTCAGATTAGGTTTTTATTCATTAGACTTGATAATCTATCTTTATTATTATCGTTCATACTATGTTCCTTCGAATAGTTTCATTAATGAAAGATCAATTAGGGGTAGAGTAACTCAGTTAGGCTTAGAATAACTTAGCTAGAATTAGATAATTTAGTTAGAATTAGATAACTTAGCTAGGATTAGCATAATTCAACCTAAGAGTAGATTAATTAAACAAACCAAACTCAAAACCCCCTAAGCCTAGATAACATCCGAGACCGAGTAGCTTGATACTTGCAGAAATAAATCCTGTGGACGATAACCTGGACTTAAACCAGAAATTTATTACTTGATAACGACGGGGTACACTTATCCCTTAGTGAGGTTTCGCAGAAACCGCATCACTCAGCTCTGTGACAGCGGTAGACAGGTTGTATTTGACTCCACTCAGCGTCGGATACTCGAGGGTAAAACAAATAATTTGATTTTAAATGCCCCTCGTGTTGACAATGTGTACATGTTGAGTTTGGAAAAACAATTTTCAAAAAATATATGCTTAGTGTCAAAGGAGGATAACTCCTGGCTATGGCATAGGAGACTTGGTCATGTAAGCATGGACCTCCTAGCCAAGTTAGCAAGAAAGCAATTAGTTGAGGGATTGCCCAAGTTAAAACTTGAAAAAGATCAATTGTGTAATTCTTGTCAGCAAGGTAAACAAACTAGAAAGTCATTTCAAAGTAAAAATATTGTCTCAACCAAGAGACCACTGGAATTACTACACTTGGATCTTTTCGGACCTGTCCAGCCACTCAGCTTGGGCGGTAAGAAATTCTCCTTAGTTATTGTAGATGATTTCTCTCGGTACACTTGGATCATCTTGCTAAGTAGCAAGGATGAAACATTTGAGATGTTCACCACATTGATTAAAAATCTTGAAAATGACAAAGACCTAAGAGTAGCTCATATTAGAAGTGACAATGGTGGAGAATTCAAAAACCAACAGTTTGATGAATTCTGTGATGCCAGTGGTATTGACCACAATTTCTCTGCTCTTAGAACACCTCAACAAAATGGGGTTGTTGAAAGGAAGAACAGAACAATTGTCGAAATAGCTAGGACAATGCTGAGTGAAAATAGGCTTCCAAAGTATTTCTGGGGTGAAGCTGTCCACACAGCATGCTACATTCTCAATAGGGCTTTAGTTAGACCTATTCTTAAGAAAACCCCATATGAACTTTGGAAAGGACGAAATCCCAACATTAGCTACTTTCGTGCCTTTGGGTGTAAATGTTTTATACTCAATACAAAGGATAACCTTGCCAAATTTGATGCTAAAGCTGACGAAGCGGTCTTTTTAGGGTACTCAACTAACAGTAAAGCATATAGAGTGTATAATAAACGAACTCAAGTTGTAGAAGAGTCTGTCCATATTGAGTTCGATGAAGCTGACCGTGCAGGAAAGTCAACTCAGCCCGATGAAGATGAACCAAGCTCAGCTTCCGCTTATCAAAATGGAGCCTCTGAGTCATCAATACAAAGGCTGACCAAAGGTAAGCAAGAAATTGAAATAACCTTTGCTGACAAATCTATTCCTGCAAAGATTGTAGAAACACTTGTTCCAAACAAGTCAACATTGCCCAAAGAAATAAAAATCCCAAGAGGACATTCGGAGAAGTCCATTCTTGATGCTGCTGACAACAAGCTGATGACAAGAGATCAGCTTAGGAAGTATCTCAGTAATGTTGCCTTCGTCTCAATGCATGAGCCAAAGAATTCCGCTGATGCTGAGCACGATGAATATTGGATCAACGCTATGCAAGAAGAGCTTGATCAATTCACAAGAAATGAGGTATGGGATTTAGTACCTAAACCTAGGAATCAAAAGACCATAGGAACTAAGTGGGTCTTTAGAAATAAATTAGATGAGCAAGGCAACGTAGTCAGAAATAAAGCCCGACTTGTAGCCCAAGGCTATAGTCAGCAAGAGGGCATTGACTACGGTGAAACCTTTGCACCCGTTGCTAGGTTAGAAGCTATACGTATACTGTGTGCCTATGCTAGTTTTATGAACTTTAAATTATATCAAATGGATGTTAAGAGTGCATTTCTTAATGGCTTTATAAACGAAGAGGTATATGTTAGTCAGCCTCTAGGGTTTGAAGATCCAAAATTTCCAAACCGCGTTTATAAACTCAAAAAGGCCCTATATGGCCTAAAGCAAGCTCCAAGAGCTTGGTATGAGAGGTTGACCAACTTCCTGCTGACCAGGAATTATGTCAGAGGCAAAGCTGACACAACCTTGTTCATTAAGAAAAAGGGTAAAAATACCCTACTTGCACAAATTTACATAGATGACATAATTTTTGGTGCTACTGACGATTCTATGTGCAAAGAGTTTAGTAAACAGATGCAAACTGAGTTCGAAATGTCTATGATGGGCGAACTCAACTTCTTCCTTGGACTTCAAATCAAGCAAGGTAAGAATGGCATCTTCATTAGTCAGTCTAAGTACGCCAAAGAAATGCTAAAGAAGTTTGATATGGAAGAATGTAAACCCATATCAACCCCAATGGGTACTGACACTATCCTTTGTGCTGACGAGAAAGGTAAGTCAGTAGACAGCAAGTTATATCGAGGTATGATAGGCTCTCTACTTTATCTTACTGCCAGTAGACCTGACATTCAGTACTCAATATGTTATTGCGCAAGATACTAAGCTGACCCCATGGAATCTCACTTAATAGCTGTAAGAAGAATTTTCAGATATTTGCAGAGCTCAGTTAATGCAGGTTTGTGGTATCCAAATATAAGTGACTTCACACTGATTGGATACACTGATGCTGACTATGGACGAGATAAGCTAGAACGAAAAAGCACTTTAGGAGGATGTCATTTCCTAGGAAGCTGTCTGGTTTCATGGTTTAGTAAGAAGCAGTCATCAGTGGCCTTGTCCACAACTGAAGCTGAGTACATTGCTGCTGGAAGCTGTGTGGCCCAAGTCCTATGGATTAAGCAACAGCTTAAGGATTATGGTGTCAAAACCGAAACAATAGAGGTCAAATGTGACAACAAGAGTGCCATTGACTTATCTAAGAATCCAATCCAACACAGCAGGATGAAGCATGTCAGCATAAGGCATCACTTCATCAGAGATCATGTACTCAAGGGTGAGATCAAGCTGACCTACGTACCAACAAATGAACAGCTTGCGGATATCTTTACGAAGCCCTTGGCTCGTGAGAAATTTAACATATTAAGGGAAGCTATCGGTATGTCTAATCCTCTTCAATAATTCTATGTGCTTAATTGAATGTTGAGTGATTACCATGCTGAGTGATTTGTGATAAATTAGAAACTGTTGCATGCTGAGTTAAAAATGACATAAAATCACCCCATGCTGAGTAGACATACATGCTGAGTGATTATCCTAAGCTAAGTAACCAAGCCCACAAACAACTATCCTACGTAAAACTGACTACTCAGAATCTCAAACGTCTGACATGTTGGGGTTTAGTGTCCTATAGACAATTGTTCTAGGATACAAACTTAATGTAAATGAATTGTTCTTTATATCATTTGTTTTAATGAGATATATGTTTCATAACTATATAAAGGCAATCCCTTTTAAGCACTAAATAAAGTCTAATAAAAGGAAATCCGTAAGTTTGTTTAAAGTGATTATAAAGTGTTCATACAAGCATGAAGTGAGACAAAACTTTATAATAAACTAATAAACTTAAAACCACCCCAAGTCAAGTGATATGTTTAGGATTGATATGTCACTGTTGAGACTTGTATGTAACAATGTCTTCTGTCCGACAGAAAGCTGATCTCACAAGCTTCATATATACCGATATCTGGACAGTTACATAGATCCGATGAAAAGTTGTTCATCAGGATTGGGGATCCGATTGAGATAACAGGATGGGTAGATTCATCCTTGTCACCTGTTCATCTCATTGGTATTAATAGGTATAACTAATCCTCAGACTCAAAGGAATATTAATTGGTATTCTAGATTACGGAATGTGACGCTTTGACTCTGGTGTAACACGATCCTTAACAGAGATGACTCTGGGATGTGAACAGTAGACGTTGGGTATCACAGGAAGTGATTGCGGGATCGTTATATATTGGATTGAGCATTTATCACTCCCGACGAATGGGAGATACATCCAAGGATCGCTTGTGGAAGACTCGACTCTAAATCCTTGCAAGGTGATAGCTTAAGACTTGAAATATAGATTTCACTTAACCTATCTATTTGAGTTGACTCAGCCTGTACAAGTAAAACGAACGTCTCGCTATATGTGACTTGACATCATCCATAGTCATAAGATTCAGTTCAAGGATGTAGTTGAGAAAGGATCGAATTATACTGTAACTAATACGGAAAGGTTAACGACAGAATCAACCTGTCTTCTTATAGCTCTGGGGGAATGATTACGGACTTGCTAATCACATACTCTGTACATCATTCCGTTATGCAAAGATTAAATATAATTCTTTGAAAATTAATTTAATAACGTTGCATACGGCTAGAAGCAATAAGAACCTAATGGGTCACACATAAGACTTGGAACCTAAAAGAGAGATAGATGTTAATTAATTGATGGAAGCCCAATTGAGCCCAATAAGGCCCATGGACCAAGGGGGGGTCGAAATTCATGTAGCTAGACACATGAATAATTAATTTGATTTTGTTAAATCCTAATTAGATTAGGATTATGAATTAAATTAATTAAGAGATAAATAAGTTAGGAGTTTTAATTAGATTATAATACTCCTATTATTATCCAATAAGGTTATTATTATTATCCTTAATATATTAGATATATAATGAGATAATAATTAGGAATTCTATTCCGAATTGAATTCCTATTCAGTAACCTAATTCTATCTAACTAGGGATTAGATACAAGAGATTATAAATACCCCTCCCCTAGTGATTTTCGAAATCCCAAGAGAGCTAATCCCCTATTGAGATTTTCGAAATCCATATAGTTTAAGAGAAAGAAAATTCGACACCCCTAGTTCGAGGATGAGATTTCTCTACGGCTTCCTTTGATCAATTGATTTCATCTATTTCTCTTATCCTTGATCTTGTGTTGATTAGTTAGAGGCAATCTACTTTGGTTGCTATTCAACGGTTGATTCTAAATTAATCTTCCCGTGTTTTATTTCGTGTTTGGGAACTCGGAGAAGAGTTGTGGGCACTTCATTAACAACGGTAGATTGATCATCAAAAGGTAATTCTTCTTATCCCTCTTTATATGAAATAACGATTAACGGATCCTATGGTTAAATGGAAATAGGTTAAATTTTTATATTTCCGCTGCTATACCTTAGCCTAATTTCCAACATGACATTCTTAATACTGAGTGAAACTCAATTAAACATTAAATGCTAGCACACGTATTAAATAGCCACCTAGGATAACGTAAGCAATAATTAGAAAACCCATGCGCCGAACGTGTCATAAATGCCAGAATCTCTATCGGTTGATCATCTCGAGGTAAAACGGCTAGTTCAACAAATAAGATCAATCCGAACCTCTATAAATAGTGGAAGAATTCCCACTTGGAACTCCTTACACTCAAAATTCTTGGCATTCAAATTTCTCTCTCTCAAAAACCCAAAATCCTCTCAAAGAATTCGTAATCATGACAGATTCCCAAAATCCCTCCGGTGGTGGTTACAACGATGACCACACCGACGAAAACCCTAAGTCTCCTCCTCAGCAGGAGTATAGCGAGACTCCCACTGAAGAACAGGGTCAGCATGACCAAACCCCAAATAAGAACCCTAAAACTGACCTCGCAACCTCTTCAAAGAAGAAGAAGAAAAAGAAGGACAAGCAGCCCAATGAGAAATTCTTTGTTAAAGTGTACCCGAGCGTAAAGAATCATGAGGTTCTTCGATGTCGATGGTTCTCTCCGAGCTTCATAACGGATGAGCAACTGTTCTATGAATGGATTGAGAAAAATGAATGGGCTGGACTCTTTTCACTTCCTGGTAGAACCTACCCTAGGTGTATTTGGGAATTTTACTCCAACCTCTGTGCTGATGGAAAGGATGGTGACCATCTGGTAACCCACGTTAAAGGTAAGAAGATAACGATTACCCCATCCTATCTCGCAACCTTACTAAATCTGCCAAACACCGGAACGGAATTCAGGACTACTAAGGAAAAGCTTGACCACATTGCAACGTTCTGTAAACCAGCGAATCACAAAGGAGAAATACCCAGTACATGCATGGGTCAAAATCAAAAGATGGCTCACTAGCTCCTGACTAACTTCATCTTCCCAAAAATCAACTCGGCATAATCAGCTTCAAACTTCGAGCAGTGCTTCATTTGGCACATGTTGACCTACAACCCTCTCAATATGCCCGTATTTCTGGTAGGAGCACTATCAAGCTCAGGCTGGGTTCTCTTATTACCAGAATCCTCGAAGATCATCAAATCGACTTAATTAATGAAACAGAAACCTGGGGAACTGAAATCACGACTGCCTTGTTGTTTGGGTTAGTATATGACCAACCCATCAAGCCCAAGAAGGGAAAAGGGGTCATCGAGGAAATCGAGGAGGAAGTTGATGATGAGCAACCTCAGGAAGAGAACATCGCCATAGCTGAACCTGCTGATCAAACCAAGCGAGAGAAGAAATGAAAAGCAATCCAAACCAGCTCAAAAGATGTTGATGCTGTTCCAAAGAAAATCCAAATTGTCTCAAAGGGGAAGAAAGTTGATGCTGAGCAGGGTAAGTCAGCGGAGAAAAGAAAGAGGCAAGATGAGCCTGATGAACTGGAAAGTAAGGAAACCCCTCTAAAGAAGAAAAAGAAAATTTCTGATCCAAGTCCAATTGATGCTGTCCCTCTTAACTTTGAGGTCCCTAATGATTCTCACTTCGTGAGAAGCCAAGAGATTGACCTTGAGCAAATCCCTACTAATCAAGAAGCAGAAGAACTAAGAAACAATGCAGGTCAGCATGATAATGATGAGGATGTTGAGCAACATCAAGAAGCTCATGCTGAGCAAGAACAAACAGGGAATATTGAGCAAGTTGAAAATCCAGCTGTACAGAGTAAGACAGTTGATGCTGAGCTCACAGAGCAAGAAATATTCATGGAAGGCCTCAACACTGATCTCGGGGTAGAGTCATCTCTTGATTCCATTCCTGCTGACCCTTCCCCTCCAAAGACCAAAAAGTTGAAAAGGCTTAAGAAGAATGCCTACAAATCTCCAGTCATTGACCTCCTGGATGATTCGCCTCCTAGGGATCAAATCACTGACCTCACGGATCTACAATTTAAGTTCTTCTTAAAGAATACTGAGTCCTCTACACAGGAAAAACAAGCCTCTGTTACTCATGCTGAGCAACACGCCAAGACTCCATAAAATCCAAACCAAGCCGAGCAAAAGCTTGAAGTCCTAGCTGCTCAAGGAGACAAGCAAGCTGGGGAAATCCTGCTCAACCTGATGTGCCTCTTCCTGCACCAACTCAAGTCCATGTTGAGCAGGTAAATATCTCTGCAGATCCACCTCCTTCCCATCACATTTCGCAGAATATTGAGCAGTCAGTTTCTGCTGCTAATCAAAATCAAAGTCCAGATGCTGACCATACTGGCACTTCCACTCAAGGACAGCACCAAACACCTCCTCCATCTGGTGCTACTAGAATCCCGGCCACTGAGCTAAATCCTGAGGCACAATATGCCTATCTTCATGCAACTGAGTCTGGACGTCGCATCATTGACTCCGCTCAAACTCTTCTCCATGACTTACACTCTTCTCATGCCAACCATGCTGGGCCTGCAAATGCTGAATCATAAGAATTCTCGTTTGTCACTCAGCTTCTTAATGAGATCAAAAATCTCAAAGATTTAGTAAGTGTCATGACCACGGTCCAAGCCCAGCAACCCAGGCAAGAATCTATTGTCAAGCTGGCCGAACTGCAATTGATGATGGTGAATCATATGAATTCACTTCAGGGACAAATCAATGCTCTACCTGCAGTCAACATGGGCTATGCTACATCTACTGAGTTAAGTCACTATTTTACCAAGCTGACTTCTGAGCTGACTGGCACTCGTGAACTTCTCTCCTCAACTTCCCAATGTTCGATGGATGAAATTAGCGAAGCTGTCCGTCTTCTAAACCTGAGTAAAGAGGAAATGGAAACTGACTTGGTGAAAACCAATACTATCCTACAAACTACTCAAAGCTTATTTAGACATGTGCGTCACACAAACGCTCAGCGTGAAATTTACGACAAGGCTGTGCTTAGAATGTACCATCAATCTTATGCCCAGCTAACTGACGCAATATCATGGCTAAGTAAATCACAGGAGTACATACTCAGCATGATCAACGCATCTGTTCGAATCCCCGGTCTAGTTCTAGATGATGGAGTCCTAGTGTTTGATGGGTTAAATGAAATCACGAAACGTCTCAAGGCGACATCTCAGGCTTACCTGCATTGTAACTAGTTACTTTTAGGTACCCAATTCTTTTTGGGTCCTTGCTTGTTAGGTGCAACAGATAAAGCATCATATTTTATTTTATGGCGACATACATGGACAGTATGGCCATTCTTTCCACAGAAGTCACAGCTGACCTTCTGTTTAGGTTGTCTCACTGACTGGTCAGCACTCCAGTGCTGAGCATGCCAGCACACCTTTGTGGTGTGACCTTTCTTCCCACAAAAGTCACACTGGACATTCCACTGGGGATTCCATCTCTGCTGAGTACCTTGGTACTGAGTTCTCAGAGGAATGTTTCTTTTATTTGGAACCTTTAATTGGTTCTGGATAGTTGTGACGTCCTTTCTCAGTTTCTTTGAAACTGACTGGACTTCAGAGACAGACTCATGTATGATCTTCATATTATCATGCAGAGTTGAGTTGTCCTGAAGAAGGTATCTTAGGTCACTCAGCTTGACCTCTTCAACCTCATCACAGCGCCTGTTGAGTGCTCTAATTTTCTTATTACACTTTTTGACAAGTGTATAGAGATCACTCAGGGCATTACCCATTTTGTTTCTGAGCTGGGAAAGTGATATTACCTCATTTGATTGCTCCTCATCGTCAGATTCAACGGAGGGGTCAGCATGCTCAGAGACGCATGTCTCAGCAAGTTCGTCAGCCATGAAGCATATCTTTGCTGACTCGGTGGCCTCGGCTTCTGTTGATGAAGACTCATCACTGTCGCTCCATGTAGCCACCATTGCCTTTTTGCCGCTCTTCTTATCTTTCCTCAGCGTGGGGCAGCTTGACTTTATATGGCCAGTTTGATGACATTCAAAGCATGTAATGGGCTTTGAGTTGTCTTTCTTGTATTTGCTGTCGCTAGAGTCAGCTTTATACTTATCAAACTTTCTCTAAGGCTTCTTAGAATATTTGTCATTCTTCCTGAAGAGCCTTTTCATCTTCCTTGTGAACATAGCCATCTCCTCATCATCTGTTGAGCTCCCGTTAGTGGAGTCAGCTTTCATGACAAGAGACTTCTGCTTCTTGTCTTCAGATTTTTCCTTCACCTCGAAGTTTTTCATAGATATCTCATGGGTCAGCAGCGAGCCGATGAGTTCGTCATATTTGTAGGTGGTTAAATCCTGAGCTTCCTCAACAGCGGTCTTCTTTGCTTGCCAGTCTTTAGGAAGACTCCTGAGTATCTTTTTGACTTGTTCTTCCTCAGTGAAGATCTTCCCAAGTCTCTTGAGCTCATTTATGATGTTGGTAAACCTTGCGTTCATGTCAGATATGCCCTCATCATTGTTCATCTCGAACAGTTCGTACAGTCTCATCTGCTGGTTCACCTTGGACTCCTTTACTTTATTGGTTCCTTCGTAGGTGACCTCCAGCTTCTTCCAGATCTCTTACGCCGACTCACAACCTGAAATTTTATTATATTCTGCAGCATCGAGCGCACAATGAAGCATATTAATAGCCGAAGCGTGACTTTGAAGCTTCTTAAGATCATCCTCTGTCCATTTGGCCTCAGCTTTTACAACTGTTTGGCCAGCCACAACTTCGATAGGTACAAATGGGCCTTGCACTATAGATAGCCAGGCACTCATATTTGTAGCCTGAATGAAATTTTTCATCCTATTCTTCCAGAAGGTATAGTTAGACCCGAAGAATAGGGGAGGCCGAGTGATGGACAGCCCCTTAGGCAATATCTGAGTTGTTTGGTTTCCTGGGAGAAACCGAGTACTGTTTTCGCCCATAGTAGGGATCAGCTCAAGGTTGTTAAACCTTTTATAGTGAGCTTTTAAGCTCTGATACCACTTGTTGGTCCCTTATAACGTTGCAAGTATAGTTCCAAAGGGGGGGTTAGGAACTATTTAAACTTTTTAGATTTAGGGCAGACTTCTTTTCTTAAGAGAAAAGGTTTTAAACAACGGCGCTGAGTAAACAGCAAGATACTGGCTTAATCAAGTGGTGACTAGGTCAGTTTCTTGACTTGAGTCAGGAGATAGCACTTAAAGTCTATTCCTGAGCTCAGATGTTCGATGCGCACAACTCAGCTTGATCTCTTTACTTGGTCAGTTTTTGGTTATTTAAGCAAGCAATATATATAAGGAGTTTAAGGTAAGAAATACGTTACTCAGCAGATTTATCCAGGTTCGGCTTCTTCTAAGCCTACGTCCTGTCCCTGGAACACGTTCCGAGATTTCGAATCCTCTACTGAGCTCTTTAAAGGTAGAGCCTCAAACCTTTTACAATCTTAGCAACTGAGTATAACAAGAGTACCTTCCTCTATACCTCTACTCAGTCCTAATCTCTCGCTGAGTACTATAACGGAGTACTCAGCCTCTCCTTTCTAATCTCTAGAAATGATAAGTGTTTGTCCTAAACAATGATTGCTAAGACACCTTAGATGATTGAATAATCACTCTAGACTTTTACACAAAGATATGAAATGTAGTGTAAGGTTTGCTTTGCTTTTTGCTTGCAGAACTTGTGTAGAAATTTGGTCAGCGTAATGGCTTGATCAAGTTCTGTGTTGAATGAAGCTTCTGATGGCACTATTTATAGAGACATCTTGAGGCATCAGTCATTTCGAATTTCGAAATAACCGTTGGAGGGAAACGGCTTCCTGTCGTTGTCATCCTGACTTGCTCAGAGCTCTCGGCCAATCAGATTTGAGTATCTTCTGTCCTCGGTCAGCTTTTGGTCAGCTCAGCAGAATGTTTCTCCTTTTATGGTAAAGTCAACTGGACAGCATACTGTGTCGTCTGAACTTTACCCAAAGTGGAAACACTTTGTGTGGAAGTTTTCCTTAGCCAGCTGTTGTCTTGTACGCATTGTCGAATCAACTCAGCAGCTTCGTTCTGAAGTTGTTCCTTGAAGGTCTTCTAGATCCTTCTTACGCTTAGTTGCGTTTTGTCCATAACGACAACGTTTTGATAAACGCGGGCCGAGTTGAATTGAACCGTTTGACTTGGGCTTTGACTCTTGTATTGGGCTTGGGCCTTTTAATCCTTGTGTCTTATAAACAATTTAACTCAACATTGAACAAACACATTAGTAGACTAAATCAAAGCATTTAAACTTAGTGTTTTTAGAATATGTTTTTAATTATACTTAAACAATTTTGTCAAATCAAAATTATGTGGAAAGGTGTTTCAACAAACCTCACATCACCTCACAATTCACCCAATCACCTATCATAACCTCTTCCCCATAAATCACTTTTACTCTTCCCAATTTATTCTTTACCCTCTCTTATCACTTCTCAATCCATTTCATCATTTTACAACTTCCAATTCATCTTCATCCTTTGCTTTTCTCTTTTTTTTACTTCTTCTTCTTCTTTACACAACCCTAGCCACCACCATCACCATGCCTAGACAAAAGCATGTTGGTCAAAAACCTCCGGTTACGGAAGCTAATCGCCTTCGTATTCGTTGCGGAGCCTATTTCGATATCGAAACGGAGGAGGAAGCCGCTCGATTTCTTCACTTTTCCAATTCCAAACGAGAGTTTGTGGATATGCACTTCCTTGACTTTGATTCGGTAAGAGCATTGAACTTCTCTACTAGAATTGATGCTTTTATTGAGGCTTTGGGTTGGCAAGAGTTCGTTTCTATGCGTTTTCCCCGTATTCATGAATACGTGGTGGAGTTTTTGGTCACTTTGACCATGAACATGAAGAAGACATCATAGATTATGAAGCAATGGGCAACATGTTTGGTTTCCCTACTACTGATTTTTATGATAAGCCTAAAGATTTTGATAATGATTCTGTTTGGCAAACTCTTTCGGACCAAGACTATTTTAACTCCAAAAACACTTCAAGCAAGTTGATTAAGGACAATTGTGTGTTCTTCTTTCACAAATATTTGAGTTTTTCCTTGTTTCGGCGTGTTGAGAGTTCGAAGATTCAAGTTCGAGATTTGTTTGTTTTGGATAGTTTGTTTAAAGGTTTGAGGGTTGATAGCATTGGTATGTTGTTTGATAATTTGTTCCGTGCTTCGAGGGCTCATACCATTCAAGTCACTCTCGGTAATTTTATAACGGCTATTGTTTTAGGAGCACGGGGTGAATTGACCGATTATGATATGTCCAACTACCAAGGGTATGTTCCAATTTTGGACATCTCGGCACTTGTTGCTTACTTCGGTTCCTCCCGTTTTTATTTCATATGCTTCCCATATTGCCCATCTTCGTGGCACTATGGGTGGAGGAGCTTCAAGTTCTCAATTTGTAGGTACCGACGAAGGAGGCGAGGCGGAAGGTGCGGAGGATGCACCACAAGCTCAACCATAACCCCAAGCACCTCAAGAGGATGATCCGGTGGATTTGCGGAGGATTTTGAACCACATCAATTCCAATTATCGTCAAATGAATTTAAGAATTGATGAGTTGGTGGAAAACAATATGGTGATGAATGACAACCTCAATACTTTGAGGCGCGAGCATAGGTCTACTCGGCATCGGATGCTTTCTTTCTTCCGTCGCCGAAATGTGGAGACTTCACCGACACCTCCGGATTCCCCGCCTTATGCTTAGGTTGTTTTCTTTATTTTTATTTTTTATCTTGTTAAGTTTGATACAATATTTCTTTTTCCTATGTTTGGTACAATTTTTAATTTTATGATGAATGCTTTTTATTTGCTAATATTCTATCTTTATTTCGTATGCTTTATTTCGTGCTTCTTTTTCATGATATCTCAATTTTTGCACCAATGAGGACATGGTCCAATTTAAGTGTGGGAGGAGATATACATATATCATTTTTGTTTTTAGCACAAATACTAAATGCAACGAATAATTTTTATGCAAATGCAACATATTTTGCAACACATTTTCCTAAACACTATTTTTATTAACTTAACATTTTTCATATGTTTATAAATTAATCATAAGTTAATATGATTATTATTTTTAGGTTATCATTATCAATAGAAGTGATATTTCTATACGGGTAATATTTTTAAAATTTTTCACAAATCTCCGATACGATTTTAAGTATAAAAATTGTCTCGAGCGAATGTATTAAAATAAAAAATACTTTATTCTATCTCTATTTTATATCATGAAATTCATGATTCAATAAATCTTATTTTAAATTTTCAATTAGGTTTCTAGGCATTAAATTGAACTAACAAATTTTAGCTTAGTTTGATTTCGTCTTACATTAACACCAATTGAAGTTTTTAAGGAAACTTTAGCCATAATACATGTTGAATTTTAAGTCAATATAGGATAAATGTGCTATCTTTCTTTTTCACAATTAATAATTTCAATTTTATATTTCATATTAATTAATCAATTAGTTGAATTCTTAACTTTTGGCCACGGTTTCGACCAACCTTATCACAATCGAGGTATGAAAGGGAAGAAAATTAAGTACCATTTACTTTTGGCCACGATTGCGACCACCCTTATCACAATCGAGGTATGGAAGGAACTTTTAAAAACAAAAAAAGATTAAGCGTGTTTAAGTTTAAAGTAACGATTGCGTCCACCCATGGCATGGTCGGTACCTCTTAAGCGAACACAAAGCAATAAAATACGTATAAGGTTACGATCAAGACCACCCTTATCTCGGGCGTAACCAAGTAAATAAATTAATCCTAAGTACTTATTTAAATTTAATATATCTTATATATTAGTTTAGGTTTGGGAAAGGAAATTTTGTGCTTTGAAATACCTTGAGACGAAAGACTCAATAACATGCATGCTTATATCGTCCCGAATGCTTCAATTCAAAAAAATTGAAAATACAAGACGAATGATATATCGCCTTTATACTAAGTTAGTTTGATATTTTGCGTATAAATTTGCCATGCGAAGCTAGTCTTTTCGGCTTAACTAATTCAAAAGGTAATACAAAGATATATGTTTTATTTTCATAACGAGATTAGTTAAAGAATAAATTCAGTGAAATTTTGCTCGGGACTAGCAAAAGATTAAGTGTGGAGATTTGTTAAGCCCAAAATATACCTAATATATCATCAATAATTACATCAATATTGCTACGAATTTATGCTATTTATACCTATTTAGAATGCTTTTACTCTCGAATATGTTTCTTTCTTGCAAGGTACGTAAATATTTGGTGAAATCCAAATAGGAACGAAAAGAGCTTAAAAACAGAATAAAAACCCTACAAAAGGAGTTAAAAACAACGAAGATCAATTACACCAAAACGAGGACAAAGACGAGGTCAGAAACAGAAGAAATGTCAAATTCTCGGTTGAGGAAACCAATTCTCGGTAGAGAATTTTATGAAAGTCGCGACCGAGAATCCACAATTCTCGGTCGCGACACGCGTTCTTCAGCAGCTCCTTCCCTTCGCCCGAAGACCAAATAAATGCTCCCCCATTCTCGGCCGAGAATGTGCATTCTTGGTAAGTGTAGAAATTCTGCCAAGTACAATGAACACATGTTAAATTCCAAGAAACGCGTTCATTCAGGTGGATAAAGACGTCCTTTCACAACGGACACGACACTTCAACCACGACTCTTCAACATCTATAAATAAAGAGTTGATGGAGAGTTGAAAAAGATATAGAAGAAAGAGATTAGTATAGAATTTATGCAGAAATTCCGAGTCAAGTGATTCAGAATATAGATTTCATTTCTGTAAAAAGCAATATGATGTACACACATTGTTTATTCAATAATAACAAACACAGTAGTGTTTAGACATTTTTCATATTTAGTTTACATTTTGGTAGTAGATAGACCAGTCTCTATTCCGAAGATTCAGCGAGAAGATTGAGTAGAGAATCCGCCCCTGAGCCTGACAAACTCTAACGAAACCCAAGGAAAGGATTGACAACCCGTTCACTTGCACGCCGTCGAATGTTTTCATGCTCCTTGTTCTCTGTAAACTTGTATGAATTTATATTTCATCTAATAAAGTCCGTTCGATTCGATAGATTTTTATGCAGCACTTTGGTAAAGGATCCGAAGTGGACTGCTGGTGTTTTCATTAAAACGTAGTTTAATTCAAAATCTTTACAAGGAAACTTTGTTGAACACTTAGACAAATTATTATCTCGGTAGAGTTTTAATTTGGTTAAGGTAGTGATCTAACCCGACCGTAGGAGGATTGACTACAGTTCAAAGCCTAAAATTTAGAGGTTCCGTCATTTATTTCATCGTTATAATTTATACAAAGTTTAAAGTTGTTTTCTTTGCTTAATGCAAACGAATACATTTGTTTACTTTTCTAAAAAGTACTAAACGTTCCTGTCTTGCAAATTCACTCCTAAATCAGAAGTATTTTCTAAACATCTTCATACTCTAATCTAATTCTCGTTCTAGCAATTTCAAAACCAAATCCGATTTAACAATTTTCCTTATTATAAATTTTAAAAGTATATTTAACCAATTCAAAATAAGTTTTTGTTAAAAAACGTTCCATGTGGGATCGATATCTTTTATTACTACAAGCGTATACCGTGCACTTGCGGAAATCGCTCAACACCTAACAACATTCTTTCTTGTTTATAATTTATTTCATTTATTTATTTTATGCACACCCGATCCCGGAGTGATACTCTCGTTCCTATTGATCTTGAAATTGAACGTACTCTTTGTAGGATTCGGAGAGAGAAAATGGCAAACCTCAACAATGAAGCTAACCAACCCGAGGTCAACCAAAGGCCGCCGGTGCAACCCGTGAATAACAACCGCAATGGTGGAGGCAATGACATGCGCTCGATGATGGAGATTCTTGCTCCGCATCGTCCTCAAAACCGCAACGGAATCGTTGCCCCCACCATCCCGGCCAACACATATGAAATCAAGACTAGCATGATCCAACTCATCCAATAACTTGGCCAGTTCGGAGGAGAACCTCATGAAAACCCTAAAGAACATTTAGATAAATTTCTTATGTGTGCCGAAACTTCTCGGCAAAATGGTGTACCGGTTGAGGCCCTCCGACTAAAGTTGTTTCCTTTCTCTTTGACAGGACAAGCGTTGGAGTGGTTGCACTCGTTGGAGGCGGGTTCGATTACATCATGGGTGGAACTTGAGAAGGATTTCCTTTCTTACTACTTCCCGCCCTCCAAAACGGTTAAGTTGAGGAACGACATCACTACCTTTCGGCAGCTCGAACACGAAGCCCTTCATGCGGCTTGGGCAAGATTCTGGAAGTTGCTTCGAAGCTGTCCGCACCACGATATCCCCAAGTACGATTTGGTAAGCACTTTTTATCACGGATTAACACCTACTAATCGTGCCACCGTGGATTTCGCAACAGGTGGGGACCTGTTTAGGAAGTCGGCCAGTGAAGCGTATGAGCTCATCCACGAGCTCGCAAGGAAAAGCGTACAGTGGAAAGAAGATCGGCTTGTCGGACCTTCGCGACATCAAACGTTCGCCGTGGAGAAAGAGGCTCCGAAAAGTTCCATGGCGGAAATGAATAAAAAACTTGACGCTTTGATAGCCCAGTTGAGCCTTAACAAAGTTGCACAGGTCCTGATGTGCAATCATTGTGGTGGAGACCATGACGAACTTAATTGCCAAGTCGGTAGCCCTTTCGCCGGCGACACCGAAAATGTAAGTTACATAGGAGGCAATCAAAGGTACAATCCTAACCCCAACTCCTACTCACACCACCACAATAATAATAACAACGGATGGAGGCCTCGGTACCAACACCCTAACTTGTCGTATGGCAATAATAATAATGTATTGAGGCCCCCATCCGACCTTGATCAAGAATATCGGGAAAATGGGCTAGGGCAATCACAAGCCATGCCCGGTAATCGGAACGCTCCACCTCCCGATAATGTGCATGGCCAGTCCGTAACGTCCTTGTTAAAGGATATCTTAACCCGTCTTGCCGATAGTGAGGTGTTTTGCAGGGACCTTAGTCGCCAAGTAGCCCACTTGAATCGTCAGCAACAGGAGAGGCCATTAGGAACCCTCCCGGCAAACATCGAGCAGAACCCGCGGGGCAAAAATAGAGAGTCCGGACAGGCGATAACGCTCCTAAATAGTAGAAGTTCGGACCCGTCGAGTTCCAACTCGGACAGCCTGCAGTAAGACGCCGCACGAGAAAGTCGAGCTGCTTCGACTCTAAACGTAGCCCCGGTTTGGATTTCTCAAACCCTTTGTATATATGTATCATATCCGTTTGTTCTTTTCTTCGTAGGCACTATCTTCTTAAATTGAAATCAACGAAAAAAACAAATCCCATACTAATCCAAATTTCTTACGCGGGGCGTACACACCATCACGCCCCACGTAGCCGAGTCTCTGGCACTGTTTTGCCATTTCACGCGAAGCGTACGTACCAGTGCGCCCCTCGTAGCTAAGTTTCTAATCTTTTACTAAGTTCAACTGAATGGCCATGCGGGTCGCCCCTCTAAGCACGCCCCGCGTATTTGAGTCTCTGGCCAAAATTGGTTTAAAACGCACCTGCTACGCGAGGCGCCCCCTGGGCACGCCACGCGTAGGACCTGACCTTCAAGGGTCCTTTTATTCCATCTTTATTTTTGTTTTTGTTTTTCTTCTTTTGCGACGTCCTTGGAATAGACGTCATTTTAATAACGCGGAGGGTTGTGCAACCCCGCACTCACCGTTTGTCTTGCACTAACAAAAACAAAAATAAAAATCAAATAAACAACAAAATAATTAAACTAATTTATTGATTCTTAAATTTTTTCCTGTTGGGGTTTAGTGTCCTATAGACAATTGTTCTAGGATACAAACTTAATGTAAATGAATTGTTCTTTATATCATTTGTTTAAAGAGATATATGTTTTATAACTATATAAAGACAATCCCTTTTAAGCACTAAATAAAGTCTAATAAAAGGAAATCCGTAAGTTTATTTAAAGTGATTATAAAGTGTTCATACAAGCATGAAGTGAGACAAAACTTTATAGTAAACTGATAAACTTAAAACCACCCCAAGTCAAGTGATATGTTTGGGATTGACATATCACTGTTGAGACTTGTATGTAACAATGTCTTCTGTCCAACAGAAAGCTGATCTCACAAGCTTCATATATACAGATATCTGGACAGTTACATAGATCCGATGAAACGTTGTTCATTAGGATTGGGGATCCGATTTGAGATAACAAGATGGGTAGATTCATCCTTGTCACCTGTTCATCTCATTGGTATTAATAGGTATAAATAATCCTTAGACTCAAAGGAATATTAATTGGTATTCTGGATTACGGAATGTGATGCTTTGACTTTGGTGTAACACGATCCTTAACAGAAATGACTCTGGGGTGTGAACAGTAGACGTTGGGTATCACAGGAAGTAATTGCGGAGTCGTTATATATTGGATTGAGCATTTATCACTCCCGATAAATGGGAGATACATCCATGGATCGCTTGTGGAAGACTCGACTCTAAATCCTTACAAGGTGATAGCTTAAGAGTAAGAAATACAGATTTCACTTAACCTAGCTTTTTGAGTTGACTCGGCCTGTACAAGTAAAACGAACGTCTCGCTATATGTGACTTGACATCACCCATAGTCATAAGATTCAGTTCAAGGATGTAGTTGATAAAGGATCGAATTATACTGTAACTAATACGGAAAGGTTAACGACAGAATCAACCTGTCTTCTTATAGCTCTGGGGGAATGATTACGGACTTGCTAATCACATACTCTGTACATCATTCCGTTATGCAAAGATTAAATATAATTCTTTGAAAATTAATTTAATAACGTTGCATACGGCTAGAAGCAATAAGAACCTAATGGATCACACATAAGACTTGGAACCTAAAAGAGAGATAGATGTTAATTAATTGATAGAAGCCCAATTGAGCCCAATAAGGCCCATGGACATAAGGGGGTTGAAATTCATGTAGTGATATACATGAATAATTAATTTGATTTTGTTAATCCTAATTAGATTAGGAATATGAATTAAATTAATTAAGCGATAATTAAGTTAGGAGTTTTAATTAGATTAATATACTCCTATTATTATCCAATAAGGTTATTATTATTATCCTTAATATATTAGATATATAGTGAGATAATAATTAGGAATTCTATTCCGAATGGAATTCCTATTCAGTAACCTAATTCTATCTAACTAGGGATTAGATACAAGAGATTATAAATACCCCTCCCCTAGTGATTTTCGAAATCCCAAGAGAGCTAATCCCCTATTGAGATTTTCGAAATCCATATAGTTTAAGAGAAAGAAAATTCGACACCCCTAGTTCGAGGACGAGATTTCTCTACGGCTTCCTTTGATCAATTGATTTCATCTATTTCTCTTATCCTTGATCTTGTGTTGATTAGTTAGAGGCAATCTACTTTGGTTGCTATTCAACGGTTGATTCCAAATTAATCTTCCCGTGTTTTATTTCGTGTTTGGGAACTCGAAGAAGAAAAACAAACAAAAGGAAGAAATTCGTTTTACTACTCCTACATCAGGTCAGTTCACGATTTCGCGGATTCCCGGAGATTGAACCGTCGGATCATCGCGATGTTTGGACAGGAGCTTCTAGACATATTCTTCCACGTTTCCACCGAAGGGATTGTCGTTCGGAGGTCTGTAAGGTCTGTTTCGGATAGGGGCAGATTGGTAGACAGTTTCTATCTCTTTTGAAGTTGTGGGCACTTCGTTTGCAACGGTAGATAGAACTTCTAAAAGGTATTTCTTATTATCCTTCTTTATATAAAATAACGGTTAACGGATCTTGTGGTTAAATGGAAATAGGTTAAAATTTTTATATTTCCGCTGCTATACCTTAGCCTAATTTCCAACAGTAGTATCAGAGAAATCGTTAAATCCGTTATTTCATATATGAAAATTTAGAAGTTTTCAATAGGATTGAATAAATATTTATAGTTAGGATTAATTAACAAATTGTTTTCATTAATTAATTCTAAAGATAAATAAATTTTAATTAATTGTTAATTAAAACAGATTATGCGTATGTTCCTAATTTGTTTAAAAGTTTGTTTTACCAATTTGTAAATCAAAATGTTAAATGAATTAAAATCAAAATAATTAGGACGTGCATAATTAAAGTTTTGTATAGTTAATTGATAAGTTAATGTGATTAACATAAATATTACATAAGATAGTTATGTAATCAACCAATTAAATTTATTTAATTGAGTCTGTGCATGTTTGGAGTTATGGACATATTTGGACCCTCTTTAGTCTTTTGGTATTTTTGAAATAGGGCCTGCGAGTCCTGCCTTTCTACTATCTATTGTAATTTCTCCTCTCATCTGATTCCCTTCAATTCAATTGAAGTTTTCTTTAGTAGTATAGAAATTAATATGTAATTTCAAGGCGCCATGGAGAAGACGGAGGACCTAAAGAGAAATATGTAATAGTTAGTATTTCCTTAGGTTTGCCCTTTTATTCCGTCTCTGGCTCGACGGAATAATTTAGATGATATGTCCATAACGCCAATGTATGTGAATGTATGTGTCTGATGTATGCTAAAGCAAATCAAGACTAAGTTAGATTATGAGACCTAAAATAAAATCCCTTATTAAAAAGTTAAGTAAATAAACAAGTTATTAAAATCGGTTGCCCCTCCCTAATATTATAATTCAGCCGGCAGTGCTGAGGGCCTTTGGGTTGTTGAGTAAACTCAAGCTCGGGGTCCTTTCGGTAACACCTGAATTAGCGAAAATCATTTTTCATGAATATGGGGTAATACTTAAATTAGATTATGATAATTGGATGAGTAAACTCATGTTGTCATAAACTAATGGGCAAGACGGTTGGGATTAATATGAATAGCATATTAGTTACTAATGTGGTTAGTAACCCAATAACCTAGGAATCACATTAAAGATGTGATTGATTACATGAATCTACCTAATGAATGAGACTAGCTTGTTGAGTAAACTCAAGGTGAAATCTCAAAAGTTAGGATCCTAGCTCACTAAAGGATTTGTGAAATTCTTCGAATTAATATGGAGGGCTATTAATTTGGCAAAATAGTGGGAGCAATCTAAAATAAACTAAAAGGCCTATAATTTTAGATTGATATACTTTAAGCAAATGAATGACATACGTTTACTCTTTCTCACTCCCAGATTTAATTAAACCCACTCTTATAATCATGACTAAAACCAATCTGCAAAACATTCTTACCGATAAGAAATTGAATGGTTCAAACTTCACCGACTGGTTTCGTAACCTCAAAATTGTTTTGAAGTTCGATAAAATAGGGTATGTACTTGATACATTGATACCCCCCTCTCCCTGTTGATGATGCTCCCATTGAGGAAATTGATGCTTACCAGAAGCATAAGGCTGATGATGATCATGCCGGATGCATCATACTTGCATCGATGACACCGGAATTACAAAGGCAACATGAGTAAATGGATGCCTATTCCATCATCATGCACCTAAAGGAATTGTTTGGGAAACAAACCAGGTGCGAATGCTACGAGATATCCAAGTTGCCATATCGTAGTAGGATGCAAGAGGGCACATCTGTCATGACACATTGTGTCAAGATGATTGGCTACATTACCAAACTTTCTAGTATTGGATTTGCGATGGATAACGAATTAAGTATAGACTTAATTCTTCAATCCCTCCCAGAAAGTTATTCACAATTCATTATGAACTATCAGATGAATGACTTGCAAACCTCTCTTGAAGAGCTTGCAAATATGCTCAAGTCAGTTGAGCCCAATATGAAGAAAGACAAAGCCATACCGGCTCTTGTCATTGAGGGATCAAAGAAAAGGAAAGGGAGCTATCCCAATCCTAATTATCCCAAGAAAGGTAAGAAAGACGTGCCCTACAAAGCTAAGGGAAAGGAAGTGAAGAAGCCCAAAGGAGAGTGCCACTTCTGTGGTAAAGACGGGCATTGGAAAAGAAACTGTTGGTGTACCTAGCCTTCCTCAAAAGGGGAAGAAGCTGGGACTTCAACATCTGTTATGTTTTATATTGAAATTTCACAGTCTGAATCTTTTGGTACTTGATACCGGATGCAGCCTGAGGATATTCCAGGAATATCTAGAAATATTATTTCTATTAGCCGCCTTGTTGACGACGACTTTTCATATTTCAATAAAAGACAAGAGTTGCAATTTTTATAAAGATTCGATCTTTTATTTTTCAGGAATATCACAAAATGGGATTTATGTGTTAGATGACAAAATTCCTGTTTTTGCAAATTGATACCAAAAGACATAAGCTAGATAATTCAACTTACTTGTGGCATTGTCGTTTAGGCCATATAAACAAGAGACGCATGCTAAAGCTACATTCAGATGGGCTTATAGATCCAATCGATCCCGAATCATTGGAAACATGCGAATCATGTTTAAAAGGTAAAATGACAAAGACACCTTTTAGCAATAAAGGTGAGCATGTATCAGACACTCTAGGACTCATTCATTCAGATGTATGCAGTCCTATGTCAGTCCAAGCAAGAGGAGGATTCAAATTCTTCATAAGCTTCATAGATGACCATACCCGATATGGTTACATCTACTTGATGAAGCACAAATCAGAAGCTTTTAAGAAATTCAAATGCTTCAAGAATGAAGTAGAAAATCAATTAGGAAAGAAAATAAAGACGCTTCGATCTGATCGAGGTGGCGAATATCTTTCAGATGATTTTCTGAATTATCTAACTGAATGTGGGATATGCTCACAATGGACACCTCCCTATACACCACAACATAATGGTGTGTCCGAGAGGATAAACCGTACCCTATTAGATATGGTACGATCCATGATGAGCATGACCTTACTTCCAAAGACGTTCTGGGGCTATGCCTTAGAAACTGCCCTCTTCACCCTAAATCAAGTACCAACTAAATCCGCTAATTCCACACCATATGAATTGTTCATTAGTAGGAAACCCATGTTTTCATTTATGAGAATATGGGGTTGTGCAGCCTTTGTCAAACGCATTGCGTCCGACAAACTAGATTCGAAATCTGATAAATGTTTCTTCATTGGATACCCTAAGGAAACTATGGGTATTACTTCTATCATCCAGATGATCAGAAAGTAATCGTATCCAAGCACGCAACCTTCTTAGAGAAAGAGTTTCTCGAAGAAACATAAAAGGGAAGCATGATTGAACTTGACGAAGTTCAAGAAGAAGAAACACCGACTGAAACAACAGAGGCGGTTGAGGTACCCGAAGGAGTCCCATTAGATGAGACTCTAGTGCCACCTATTCGTAGATCACAAAGAGTTCGTGAACTCCCAGTTAGATATGGTTTTCTAGTGGGAGATGATAATGAGGTTCCCGTGTTAGACGACGAACCCGAAAACTACGAAGAGGCTCTTACTAGTCCAGATTCTAAAGCATGGCTTGAGGCCATGGATTCTAAATAAGCGATAATTAAGCGATAATTAAGTTAGGAGTTTTAATTAGATTAATATACTCCTATTATTATCCAATAAGGTTATTATTATTATCCTTAATATATTAGATATATAGTGAGATAATAATTAGGAATTCTATTCCGAATGGAATTCCTATTCAGTAACCTAATTCTATCTAACTAGGGATTAGATACAAGAGATTATAAATACCCCTTCCTTGAGATTTTCGAAATCCAAGCAAGCCATACCCTACTTGTGATTTTTGAAATTCACCTAGTCCAAGAGAGAGAAAATTCGACACCCCTAGTTCGAGGATGAGATTTCTCTACGGCTTCGTTTGATCAATTAATTTTCATCTATTTCTTTTATCCTTGATCTTGTGTTGATTAGTTAGAGGCAATCTACTTTGGTTTCTATTCAACGGTTGATTCCAAATTAATCTTCCCGTGTTTTATTACGTGTTTGGGAACTCGAAGAAGAAAAACAAACAAAAGGGAGAAATTCGTTTTACTACTCCTACATCAGGTCAGTTCACGATTTCGCGGATTTCCGGAGATTGAACCGTCGGATCGTCGCGATTTTTGGACAGGAGCTTCTAGACATATTCTTCCATGTTTCCACCGAAGGGATTGTCGTTCGGAGGTCTGTAAGGTCTGTTTCGGATAGGGGCAGATTGGTAGACAGTTTCTATCTCTTTTGAAGTTGTGGGCACCTCGTTTGCAACGGTAGATAGAACTTCTAAAATGTATTTCTTCTTATCCTTCTTTATATAAAATAACGGTTAACGGATCTTGTGGTTAAATGGAAATAGGTTAAAAAATTTATATTTCCGCTGCTATACCTTAGCCTAATTTCCAACATTTCCGACACACTACCTCCCTCGAAAATTAATTAAAAGTTCCGTTATTTGTCCTTAAATGAAAAAACGTTAACACAAAGGATCGGTTTGATTAAGAAATTTTAGTCTTAATTCTGAAGTTATAGAATTTATGCAAAGCCTAGGTTCGTACTAAACAAAAGCATTGAGTCCCAACCCAAAGGTCATCTCTATAATGAAATTTAAAAAAGGCAATAAAAACGGGATAGTTGAAAATTTGACGAGAACTTGAACGTACACAATTTAACCCGAAATTTTGTGAGATATTTTTGAGCCTAAAAGAGTTCGTACGAGAACTCTATTTCTTTCACAATTTTTCGAGAGCTTTGACTTCACTCGATTCATAGAGTTCGCACCTAATGCCGGGTTAAGTACACTTATTTTGGTTAAAATGGCAATAGATGATAAAACGAACCCACTTAGTCTAATTATTTTCTTAAATTATTTTTCTCGTTTTCATTAACCTCTAGGAAACCCCCTCGAGCCTATTAACCGACTTTTTTGTTAATACCCTTTTAACATTTAACCATTTTTCCTCTTGTGTAAATACCAACAAAATCAAATCGCACCCGGAATAAGCCAAGGCCTTGATGAGTAAGTACCATAAGCGTTCAAAATCGTTTTTGTGCCGCTCTTAAAACAAAAAGAAAAAGAAAAACACAATAAAGAGAAAAAGGCATTCTCAAGCTCAACCCGAGCAATTTCGAGTTATATTTTACGAACTCGCCAAGGCCAAAATAAAAACACGGTGCGATCATCAAATTGGTGTTTGAACTCGAGTTTCCAAAAATTAACCACTAAAAAGCCACCCACATTACAACCCCCCTCCGGGTTCATTTTTAATGTTGCCTAGACCATAACATAGGAGGAAAAATCCGGATGAAAATGCAAACTCAAATTGACTTCGAGTAAGTGCAAAGAACAGTGCAAAAACACCGACCCACCAAAATTTGAGCGTAAGAGTGAAATCCCTTGGTGAGGTGCTATCGGGTTCTCAAAAGATAATCGACCCCTATTAATATTGCCTATTGAATTTGATCATGGAGGTTTCAAACAAGTTTTGGTCACTCATTTGTTTGCGTAGGTACTTGCCGGAAACTTTGCATAAAACTTTAGCTTCGGAATCACGCACTTGGTAAAACCAACCGACGGTTTGTTTCTTAATAATCTCAATCCCTTGTCTTTCGATTTCTTTTACTTGAGGACAAGTAAAACTTTAAAGTCCGAGGAGGTTTGATAGGGGCGTTTCGTCCCTATCTTTTAGCGTGATTTACGGTTTAATTTTAGAAGAAATAAATAAGTTTGATGGCGCTGAGAACACCCTGATGACCAGAAATCAACTCAGGAGATATCTCATCAATGTAGCCTTCGTGTCAGTTCTTGAACCAAGAAACTTCTCAGAAGCTGAGAACGATGAGTTCTGGATAAATGCAATGCAAGAGGAGCTTGATCAATTCAAAAGAAATGAAGTATGGGATTTAGTACCCAATCCAAGAAGTCAGAAGGTCATAGGAACAAGATGGGTATTTCGAAATAAGCTAGATGAACAAGGAAATAAGCTTGATCAATTCATAAAGCTAGCATATGCACACAATATTCTTATAGCTTCTAATCTACCCACAGGGGCAAAGGTCTCACCATAGTCAATACCTTCCTGCTGACTATAACCTTGACTATGGTGAGACCTTTGCCCCTGTGGCTAGATTAGAAGCTATAAGAATATTGTGTGCATATGCTAGCTTTATGAATTTTAAATTATTTAAATGGATGTTAAAAGTGCCTTTCTTAATGGAGTTATAAATGAAGAGGTTTATGTTAGTCAGCCTCTAGGGTTTGAGGATCCCAAGTTCCCAAACCACATTTATAAACTCAAAAAGGCTTTGTATGGCCTGAAGCAAGCACCACGTGCTTGGTATGAAAGGCTGACCAGCTTCCTGCTGACCAGAAACTATGTTAGAGGAAAAGCTGACACAACCTTATTCATTAAGAGAAAGGGTAAAGATACCCTGCTGGCACAAATATATGTTGATGATATTATTTTTGGTGCTACTAATGAGTCTATGTGCAAGGAATTTAGTAAGCAGATGCAAACTGAGTTTGAGATGTCAATGATGGGAGAACTCAACTTCTTCCTTAGACTCCAAATCAAACAAGGCAAGAATGACATCTTTATCAGCCAGACTAAGTATGCCAATAAGATATTGAAGAAATTTGAAATGGAAAATTGTAAGCCAATATCTACCCCAATGGGTACTGACACTGTACTCTGTGCTGACAAAAAAGGTAAGTCAGTAGACAGCAAGTTGTACCGAGGGTATGATTGGC
The DNA here is from genome assembly GCF_963576675.1 of Euphorbia lathyris. Classification (NCBI taxonomy): domain Eukaryota; kingdom Viridiplantae; phylum Streptophyta; class Magnoliopsida; order Malpighiales; family Euphorbiaceae; genus Euphorbia; species Euphorbia lathyris. The sequence goes on from NC_088918.1 coordinate 851,391, forward strand.
TCTCTACTCTATCTAACGGCAAGTAGGCCAGACATTCAGTACTCAGTATGTTACTGTGCAAGATATCAATCTAACCCTAAGGAATCTCATTACATAGCTGTAAAAAGAATCCTTAGATATTTGCAAAGCTCAGTGAATGCAGGTTTATGGTATCCTAACACTAATGATTTCACACTCATTGGATACACTGACGCTGGCTATGGACGAGACAAGCTTGAGAAGAAAAGCACCTCAGGGGGATGTCATTTCCTTGGAAGGTGTCTAGTGTCCTGGTTTAGTAAGAAGCAGTCGTTAGTAGCCTTGTCAACAACTGAAGCTGAGTACATTGCTGCTGGAAGTTGTGTTGCCCAAGTTCTGTGGATCAAACAACAGCTATAGGACTATGGAGTTCAAACTAAAACAATTGAAGTCAAATGTGACATAAAAAGTGTCATTGACCTGTCAAAGAATCCAATCCAGCACAGTAGGATGAAGCATGTCAGCATCAGACATCACTTCATCAGAGATCATGTACTCAAAGGTGAGATCAAGTTGGCCTATGTTCCAATGGATGAACAGCTTGCAGATATCTTCACGAAGCCATTGGCTCGTGAACAGTTTAGCATATTAAGGGAAGTTATCGGTATGTTTAATCCTCTTTAATAAATTTCCAAGTACAATGAATGCTGAGTGATTATAACATGCTGAGTAATTATTGTATATGCTGAGTAAACATCTATGCTGAATTGCTAAGTAAGTTGAGTGATTATTAAATGCTAAATTACTATGCATGCTGAGTAAGTACCTCACGCTGAGTTGATATGCATACTGAGTAATTCACTATGCAAATATATAACTCTGTTTTACACTCAGAACTTCAAACGTTGCGTATCTTAGATGCTAAGTAAAACAACTTGCGCAATTAATGCTTGCACGCGTATTCGAGTAGCCAACTAGGATGACGTAAGCGTAATCATTAGGAAAACCATACGCCGAATGTGTCATTAATGTCAGAATTAAATGACTCTGAGTGGTTCAAATTCCCATCGTTATCCTGACCTATCAGATCAACACGCACCGCCTATAAATAGTGAACGATTTCTCACTATTCACCCTTACGCTTGATAATTTTGCACTTGAATCTCTCTCTCTCTCAATTGCCTAATCTTCTGCATTTCTCAAGAACTCCTCAAGAACACCATGTCAAACGATTCCCAGAATAACTCTAGCGACCAGTACAAGGATAACCGCTTGGATATTGATCCCCCCTCTCCAGCTGAGCAGGAGTATTAAGAAACTTCCTCATCCGAATATAAGAAACAAACCCATGGTCAGCATGACTAGCCAATGGGTGAGGTCAGCATCCTCGGTGAAAACCCTCGCACCGAGCACTCAACTCCTTCGAAGAGGAAGAAGCAGAAAATGAATAAAAAACCTAAGGAGAGGAAGTTCACTGCTGCGTTTGATGATGTTGAAAACCTTGATGTCATCCCATCACGCTGGTTCTCCAAGAGCTTCATTGAAGCTGAGAAACCCTACTGCGATTGGATCTCCAAAAATGGATTGACCAAACTCTTCTCCCTCAATGGCTTGACCTATCCGAGGCTAGTAACAGAATTCTACTCAAATGTGTTGACGATGTTGAAATGGTCCAAGTTGAGAGTGCTATCCGAATATTGTAAGCCGAAAGCACATGTGTTGAGTTTAACTCCTCCGTAGCACAGATGATTGTATTCCGAATTTAGTGAGCCGAAATACAGATTGGGCCCGAAGACCATTTTATATATATTGTCTAAGTACAGCAAGGCCTTTCTAAAATAAGTATTACTATACTAAGTGAAACAAGTGAATATCTTTCTATTGAAAATTCTAACTTGGTACTGATGATATATTTTGATTTGTGCTCTTTACATTACTTTTGTATATACATATATGCGTAATATGTTTATTGAGTAGGCAGCTCACCCCTTGCTAACAGATTTTACAGGTTAGGTGGAGTTCTTCTTGCTTAAGATCGCACTGGCAGTGTCAGTGCATTCTCATCTAGGCATTTTGGAGTCTTGTGGTGTACTTTTGTTTTGTAAATCCTCTATGTAGGATAATGACTTAAACGTGTATTGTAAATTGTAAATGCTTTCTCTTATGTATAATATGTAAAGTTTATATGAGATTGAAGTTTATATGATTGAGAATTGAAAGCATGTCTATAACTGATATTGTGTGAGATATCATGTGATCCTAGTGAGGGGGTTACATTTAGTGGTATCAGAGCGGGTCTAATTTCCTAGGGATTAGGTTGTGTATGACTTGTTTTGGATTCCTAGGTTAAGACCACATAATCATATTTTCTTATTCTAAAGCATGTTGACATGGTCATGTTTCATGTAGGGTTATGGAGTCTGATGGTGAGAATGGACAATCCAGTAATGTGTCTAGTCATGGTTCAGTTGGTCATGTTCATGTGTCTGGGGGCACAGAACATATAGGAGCTTCAGGACATGTAGGTTATCCTCAGGGTTACAACCAGTTTGAACGGATGATGGGAATCTATTTGGCTCAAGGTCAGCCTCAGCCACATGTTCAAGCTTGTCGAGATGCGCCGGTCTTTGATAAAAAATTTGAAAGGCTTAAAAAGATGGGTGCAACTGAGTTTGAGGGTAGCACAGATCCTGATATAGCTGATAAATGGTGGGCCAAGATTGAAGATGTACTTGAAAACACAGAATGTCGACTAGACTCAATGGTCAAATATGTTTCTAATCTTTTCACTGGAGAAGCTTTAGAATGGTGGAGATCTATAAAAAGGACAAGAATTAGAACTGAAATAACATGGGATATTTTTAAGAAGATGTTCACTAATAAATACATGCCAATGATATATAAAGATAGGAAACAAACAGAGTTTTTAACCCTTATACAGGAGGATTTGTCTGTGGCTGAATACGAGCTTAGGTTTAACACTTTAGCCAAATATGCACCTACAAATGTGGCTACAGAAGAAGTAAAATGTCGTAGGTTCGAACATGGTCTACACCCAAATGTTAGAATGGGGATTCATGCACATGAAACTAGTTTTAGATTGTTAGTAGAATCTGCACTCAGAGCTGAGGAAATTGTGAAAGATAGAAAACAACTTTTTGTAACCAAAAGGGCTAGATTTGATACAGAGGGTCGGTCTAATAGGCCATCAAAGAGAGGTGGATTCTCAGTTTCTTCTAGAGGCTATTCTCAACAATTTAGAGGTAGTAGTAGTATTATCATGGTGGGACTAGATCACGGGGCGGATTTGGAGATGTTTTGAGTAGTGCTCCATCTGTTGGTAGTAACAGATTTTTAGGTGGTCGGGTTAATAGTGGGTATAGAGGAGGAGCGAGAACAACATCTTTTCCAGCTTGTCAGACATGTGGACGGGTACACAGAGGTGAGTGTTGGGGACCTTCCCTGGTTTGTGGCAGATGTGGCCGATCTCACACAGGAGAGTGTTATGGTTCATTTAAGAAGTGTACATGTTTTGAGTGTGGAGAAACAGGCCATTATCGTAATTATTGTCCCTTATTAGTTGATAGAGGAGAGAGAGTTCAACCTCAGTCTAATATAGCAGGTGGTGCAGCTAGGGTAGACATGATGGTCCTATGGGTGGACAGACACAAAATTTACCATGAAATAGAGCCTTCAATATGACGAGGGGTGAAGCTCAAACAGCACCAGAGGTTATATCTAGTACAATTTCTATCCTTGATACCTTAGCTTTTGTTTTGATTGACCCTGGATCCACTCATTCATATATAACACCTGAGTTTATATTGAAAATAAATGGGAAGGTAGAACCATTAGGATATGATGTGGGAGTTATCCTACCAGTTGGGAATAATGTTATTGTAAATCAGGTTCTGAGAGATTGTCCTATAAAGGTGAGGGGAAGTGAGTTCCCTATAGATTTAGCAGTTATGGGGTTTAGAGAATTTGATATTATTTTGGGGATGGATTGGCTGTGTAAATATGAAGCTAAAGTTGATTGTTGTTCAAAGGAAGTTGTGTTACATTTTAATTCAGAATCAACTGTGTTATTTGTTGGGGAGAGAAAGGTTGTGCCGTCTTGTTTAATATCTGCAATTCAAGCAATTAGATGGATTAGAAATGGGTGTGAAGAATATTTAGCTTATGTTGTGGACACTAGGGAGGATGGAGGCAAATTGGAGAATATTCCAGTGGTGAGAGATTTTGCAGATGTATTCGTAGATGAACTACCAGGATTACCACCTCATAGGGAGATTGATTTTCCTGTTGAGACCATGCCAGGAGCATCTCCTATATCAATTGCTCCATATAGAATGGCTCCAATGGAATTACAAGAATTGAAGAAACAAATAGAAGAACTACTTGAGAAGGGGTTTATACGACCCAGTACTTCACCGTGGGGTGCACCTGTATTATTTGTGAAGAAGAAAGATGGTAGTATGCGACTGTGTATCGATTACAGACAATTAAACATGATGACAGTGAAAAACAAGTATCCATTGCCTCAGATTGATGATTTGTTAGATCAACTTAGAGGATCTCGTCATTTTTCAAAGATTGATCTAAGATCGGGCTATTGGCAGTTGAGAGTTGCAGAAGCTGACATACCTAAAACTGCTTTTCGCACAAGGTATGGTCATTTTGAGTTTCTTGTGATGCCTTTTGGCTTGACTAATGCTCCTGCAGCTTTCATGGCATTAATGAACAAGACTTTTCAGCCATATCTAGATAAGTTTGTTGTGGTGTTCATTGATGATATCCTAGTGTACTCAAGGAATGTGGGTGAGCATGAACAACATTTGAGAATTGTTTTGAAAATTTTAAGAGATAATCAGATGTATGCAAAGCTGAGCAAATGTGAATTTTGGATGGATGAAGTTGTATTCCTTGGTCATGTGGTGTCAGGTGAAGGGGTTCAACCCGACCCTTCCAAAATTAAAGCTATTGATGAGTGGGAACCGTCAAAGAACGTTACAGAGCTTAGGAGTTTTCTTGGGTTAGCTGGTTATCACAGGAGATTTGTAGAGGGGTTTTCTCTGATTGCAGGTCCATTAACTAAATTGCTAAGAAAAGGAGTTATATTCCAATGGAATGATAAATGTCACCAAAGCTTTGAGGAACTAAAGCAGAGATTGACTTCTGCACCAGCGTTAGTGTTACCTTCTGAAGGTGGTGGCTTTGTTGTTTATACAGATGCCTCGAAACAAGGTTTGGGATGTGTTCTAATGCAAAATGGGAAAGTCATTGCATATGCTTCTAGGCAACTGAGACCTCATGAGATGAATTACCCCACACACGACTTAGAGTTGGCAGCAGTCATCCATGTATTGAAGGTATGGAGACATTACCTATATGGGGAGACATTTCAGATTCTCACTGATCATAAGAGTTTGAAGTACATCTTTACACAAAAGGAGCTGAACCTAAGACAAAGGAGATGGATTGAGCTATTAAAAGATTATGATTGTACAATAGATTACCATCCAGGAAAGGCTAATGTAGTTGCAAATGCTTTGAGTAGAAAGAGTGTTGATATTGTGGCTAGTATGAAGAGTTATAGTTTGAATTCACTAGTGGAGATGCGAGCCATCGATGTGCAGTTAGCAGTAAATGAAGTAACAGGTTTGATGGCTATACTACGGGTAAAACCAGATTTGAAAGAAAGGATCCAAGAAGCACAATGGCATGATCCTTATTTACAGAAAATGCGAGATCGTGTACAACAAGGTAAAAGACCTGATATTTCTGTGGAAGATGATGGGACTATGATGATAGGCAGTCAATTATGTGTTCCAGATGTAGCAGATTTAAGATCAGAAATTCTACAGGAAGCACATAATTCTCATATGCTATGCACCCAGGAATGACAAAGATGTACAAAAATTTGAGACCTTTTTACTGGTGGCCTACAATGAAGAAAGATGTATCTGATTTTGTTTCCAAATGTTTGACATGTCAACAGGTTAAAGCTGAACATCAAGCTCCCGTGGGAAAACTAAAACCTTTAACCATACCAGAGTGGAAATGGGAGAGGTGAAGGAAAATAGGCTAACGATTGGCAACGGAAATATAAAAATTTTAACCTATTTCCATTAACCCAAGATCTGTTAATCGTTATTTCATATAAAGAGGGATAGAAGGAAATACCTTTTGGAGTTCTATCTACCGTTGCAATCGTAGTGCCCACAACTCTTACTCCGAGTTCCCGAGCACAAAACAAAACACAATTCAAAATCAAGTTAGAACTCAACCGTATAAAACAACCAAAGTAGATTGTCTCTAATTAATCAACACAAGATCAAGGAATATAGAAAGAGATTGATAATCAATTGAAACAAAAGGAAGCGGTGGATAATCTTGTCCTCAACAAGGGGTGTCGAAATTCTCTCTCTCGGGATTGTCTGTGTTGGTCGAAATTTACCAATAGGGGGGTTATAAATACTCTCTTGTATCTAAACCCTAGTTAGATAGAATTAGGTTACTGAATAAGAATTTAATTCAGAATATAATTCTTATTTATTATTTACAATTATATCTTAAATATAAAGATAATAATAATAACCTTATAGGATAATAATATGAGCAATTTAATCTCATTAAACCTCCTAACTTATTTATCCTTTAATTAATTTAATTCACAATTATAATCTAATTAGAATTGTTAAAAATCAAATTAATTATTTATGTATTTTACTACATAAAATCGCCCCCCTCATTTACTGGGCCTTAGTGGACTCAGTTGGGCTTCCATCAATTAATTAACATCCGTTTCTCTTTTGGGCTCCAAGTCTTATGTGTGACCTATTAGGTTCTTATTGCTCCTAGCCGTATGCAACTATTAAATTAATTTTCTCAGAATTATATTTAATCTTTTCATAACGGAATGAGTACGCGAAATCTGATTAACAAATCCGAAACATTCCCATAGAGCTATAAGAAGATAGGTTGATTCTGTCGTTGACCTTTCCGTATTAGTTACAGTATAATTCGATCCTTTATCAACTACATCCTTGAACTGAATCTTATGACTATGGATAATGTCAAGTCACATATAGCGAGACGTTCGTTTTACTTGCACAGGCCGAGTCAACTCCAATTAGATAGGTTAAGTGAAATCTGTATTTCAAGTCTTAAGCTATCACCTTGCAAGGATTTAGAGTCAAGTCTTCCACAAGCGATCCTTGGACGTATCTCCCATTTATCGGGAGTGACAAATGCTCAATCCAATGTATAACTTTCCTGCAATTACTTCATATGATACCCAACGTCTGCCGTTCACACCCCAGAGTCATCTCTGTTATGGATCGTGTTACAACAGGATCAAAGCATCACATTCCATAATCTAGAATCACCAATTAACATTCCTTTGAGTCTGAGGATTACTTATACCTATTAATACCAATGAGATGAACATGTGACAAGGATAAATCTACCCATCCTGTTATCTCAAGTCGGGTCCCCAATCCTAATTAACTCCCTTTCATTGGATCCATGCAACTGTCCAGATTATCTGTATATCTGAAGCTTGTGAGATCAGCTCTCTGTCTTGACAGAAGACATTGTTACATGCAAGTCTCAACAGTGATATGTCAAACCTTTTCTAAACATATTACTTGACTTGGGGTGGTTTTAAGTTTATTAGTTTATTATAAAGTTTCGTCTCACTTCATGCTTGTATGAACACTTTATAATCACTTTAAACAAACTTAGGGATTTCCTTTTATCAGACTTATTTAGTTCTTTAAAAGAAGTTGCCTTTATATAGTTATGAAACCATATCTTATTAAAACAAATGACATAAAGAACACTTTATTTATATTTAGTTCATATCCTAGAACAATTGTCTATAGGACACTAAACCCCAACAAGAGGATCACTGTGGATTTTGTGATGGGATTGCCAAAAACAAGGCGTAGACACGATAGTTAGTATATGTGTGATAGTGGATAGACTTACGAAATCTGCTCACTTTCTACAGGTTCAATAGACAGACTCGATGGATAAATTGGCTAGACTTTATGTGGAACAAATTGTGAGGTTGCATGGAGTATCTATATCTATTGTTTATGATAGTGATCCTAGATTTACATCTAGATTTTAGGGAAGTTTACAGTATTCACTGGGAACAAAATTGCATTTCAGTACAGCTTTTCATCCACAGACAGATGGATAATCAGAAAGAACTATTCAGACCATAGAGGATATGATGAGAGCTTGTGTTCTTAATTTCCAAGGTGAATGGGATATACATTTACCTCTTATGGAGTTTTCTTATAATAATGGTTATCATTCGAGTATAGGCATGGCACCTTATGAGGCATTATATGGAAGACCGTGTAGAAGCCCTATATGTTGGGATGTTGAAAATGAGGCAATTAGAAGGACCTGAGTTAGTCCAGGAAACTGTTGAGAAGATCAATATCATAAAGAAGTATTTAAAAGCTGCACAGGAATGTCAGAAAGCTTATGTGGATCAGCACCGAAGGGAGATGGAATATAAAGTTGGAGATAAAGTATTTTTAAAAATATCCCCATGGAAAGGAATAGTTCGTTTTGGTAGAAGAGGGAAGTTGAATCCAAGATACATCAGGCCTTATGAGATCATTGAGAGAGTTGGACCATTGGCTTATAGATTAGATCTACCACCAGAATTGTCTTTAATACATGATGTATTTCATGTGTCAGTATTAAGAAGATATAGATCAGACCCAAGTCATATGATTCCTGAACCTGAGATTGCAATAGTGAACACAGACTTGACTATTCGTGAGCAACCTTTAGAGATTTTGGGACGAGAAATGAAACGACTCAAAAACCGTGAAATTCTAATGGTTAAGGTGAGATGGAGTCATAATCAAACACTTGATGAGGCAACTTGGGAGGTAGAAGAAACTATGAGGACACAATATCCTTACCTATTTGAAGCTTCTGGTAAGTGAATTTCGGGGATGAAATTCTTTAAGGGGGAGAACTATAACATCCCTAAAACCCTAACATATGAGTCTTCCCACATTCATATATGTTTTCATAATTGAATACATACATTTTAGATTCATCTCATTGTCAGTAGAAGTTTCGTATGCATAATGCGATTACCGTGCGATTAGTAGGCGATTAGTGGGTCGTTAAGATGTAACGATTGGTTAATTGAGTTAGGACTTAAATGAATGAGTGAATGAATTCATATGTCCTAAATTGATTAACTTACACTTTTGGAGGGCTGAATTTGAGGTTTGTGAGCAAGCACGAGGTGTCGCCCCAATATTAAGACAAAATACACCTCTTTGATTTAAAAAGATGTATATGTCTCAATTCTTATCATTTGCTTCCCAAATTTTGACCAAAGCTTCAGAAAAAATTTCTTGTTTATAACCTAAACCTCTCCAAAAAAAACTCTTCCATTTTCAAACCAAACAAGTCAAGTTAGGAAGCATACTAGGTGATAGACACAACTTGAAGGTTAGTATGTTGTTTTAGCTTATTTTCTATGAGTTTGAGATTCTAAAATACCTAGATATGATGATAGGATTTGTTGTGGATGAGTTATGATTGAGTTTGTTGAGTTTTAGGGTTGTTTATAGTGGTTATAGGCTGTCCAAATGAAAGATATTTATCAAGTGCCCTAAACAGAAATAAAGGGTACTGCTTTCAGTCATCTTGGAGCATTTTTTCATCTTGATATTGTTCGAATTTGGAGATACATAAAGAATAAACTATGTTCCTATATATGTTATGAAACCCTCTGTAAAATATGGGACTTTAATTCCATATATAGAGGAAGCAAACCTAGATGGATCATGACTGCCTCGAAATTGAATGTCATGTGAGGCAGCCATGTTGATGTAGCATTTTGAGGACCTTAGAGTCCGAATTTGAGAATGTTTCTTTATACAAACGTGTTTATAACTACTTGAAGTATATGTCTGTAAAAGGATTTGGAAATCCATTGTGTTTATTGTGAGCTAGGTTGAGTGCATTATGGTAGATGAAAATTTGGGTAGTCTGTTTCGTGGCTGGAAACAGGGCAGAATCATTTTGCATGCCATATATTGTGTAGAAGTGATATTAATGTGAATTTTTATATGTTATACCCATATCTCTCTGTCAAAAACTTGATCTTCTCCCCTATTGTATTAACTCTTTCAAAATTATTACTTCTGTTTGGATCAACAAGGGAGAAGGCAGTATCCAATCTATCATTATTCAGAATCACATCATACAGGTGCCTGTACAAAACACACACAAAACATATACAGTAAACATGCCATTAAAAAAAAATATAATCACTAATAAAAAAACATGGAATTATAGATTAAAAAAATACCTCATGTAATAAAGAATTGGGCCACACCCTATTGCAGCTAGATCAGCCAATTCACGAATATCCCTCCTCAAAATAACTGCATTCACCGCATGTCCAAAAATGTAATCTTCAAACGTGCTAAAAACTGTCCTCCCATCACATAAATAATTGTTAGCCCATCTGCACATATCTGCAAATTCATCTGGAACATTTCCAGGCAAAGACTCCAAGTCTATATCATCATCATCATCAGACATCTCTATCTCAATTGCATCATCGATATCACTGGTGAAAATATATAACAAAAAAATACATTGTTCCACACATATATAAGAAAGGTTCCAAACAACTGAACCATTTGTTCAACAACCTCATCGCCTTGATCTTGATTTATACAAACTAAAGCACCAGCCCCACAAACTATATCAGTAGCCCTACAAGCAAAAAAAAAACATCAATTAATCCACAAATATTAATTGACTTGTTCAAAAACAAAAAACAGGAATTATTCAAACATAATAAATTACATTTCAGATGAAACAGCTTCATCAGATAAGGACTGGCTTAACAACTCAAATTGAGGAGCAGAATTCATCTTTATTTTCAACCTCAGTCCTTCAGATGACTCTACTTTGCCTCTAACTTTCTTCACTACTCCCCTCTTCTTCTTCTTCTTCTTCTTCTTCTTCTTCTTCTTCTTCTCTGCTCCTACTCTCTCTTTTTCTAAACCTTCAGCTCTCTTTCTCTGTACCTGCTTGTTGTATTCTTCATTAACAGCATTATATTCTTCCCAAAAACCAGGAAGATTAAAAAATTCATTATCCTCATCACATCCTTTAAATAATTTTCCCAAATGCTGACTTCCTGGCATTCGCTCGGAATGCTGGCTCATCCTCTCTTCCTTGCTCACTCTATACTTCGTAAAAAATTTCTCAACAAATGTATTAATTCGAACAGGTAAGTCATTCTCCTCAAACATATTTTCAGCTTCATCCACCAACATAAACATCTCAGTTACAACAGTAGCTAATTTCTTAGCCACTGATTTAAACCTGCCCGTAAATTCCTGCATTTATAAAAACACTATTTACTAATTTATCAAAACAAAACAGAATCTTCTATATAAAAGAAAAACACAGATGCATACCATGAAGTAACTGGGACAGCCAGAAACTCCTTCTTGAGTATCTTCTGTTGAAACACCTTTCCACAAGATTTTGATTTGACAAAATTATTTAAGTTTAATCCATGATTAAGAGACAATTAAATTTAAGTGCTTTGATTTAATTGTACTAATCCGTTTGTTCAATATTGAGTATAAACATAAATGCAAAAGGATAAAAAAAATTAAGACAGGACAAAGTCAGTATGAGAACACAACACAAGCTGAGTGAAGAGCAACTCGGCACAAGAGAAGATAAGTCATCTTCAAAACAACAGCTTAAGAATGAAGCTGATCAAAGAAGCTGAGTGGAACGGAACTCAGCATAAAAGAAGTCTGTTTCAGAACTAGATCTTGCAGAACGAAGCTGACCATGGAAGTTGAGTGAAAAAGAACTCAGTATGAGATTTGGTGACAATCAAAGACAATGACTATCGAAGTAAAGCTGAGTGATTTTCAGGACAGCATGAATGATCCGTTAGCTAAAAGAAAAATCCGACAACTGTCTACACCAACAATTGAAGCCTTGGAATTACGCAAAAGCCAAATTCCGAGATGCATGGGTCAACTGTTCGTTGCTATAAGACAAACTGCCGTAAGAAGACAAAGCCTGTAGTAAGAAGACAAGCCTGATATCTGAAGAAATCAGAAAATAAGATTGGCCTGCACATCTGAAGCTGACCAGAAGTTTGTCCCCCAAAAGAGTCGTTTTGGATTCAATGGACAAATCAAATTCAAATCATTTGATCCTCAAAATACAAATATAAAAGGACAAGCATTCCTCTTGGATCATTGCCGATTGATTCAGAAAATACAAGTGAGAAAGATACAAATTCAAAGCACTCAAAAACAAGAAAGAGATCTTACACCAACTTTCTATTCCTTGTGTAAATGCTAGATTGATTGTTTGTAATCATCTAAAGTGTTCTTTATCTGAAAAAGAACAATTTTGTTTTCAATTGTAATATTGAGAGTGTTGTGTTGAGTACTCGGTATTAAGTACTCAGTGGTAGAGAAATCTAGGTGCTGGGTTGTAGCACTTAGTAGGAGTTGAGTAGACGAATAGAGGAAGGTACTCTTGCATATTCAACTGCCTTGTAACCGATTTGTGCTCTACCTTTAAAGAGCTCAGTATTGGATTCTAAAAGTCCGGAGGAGTCTGGGGACTGGACGTAGGCGGAGAGGCTGAACCAGGATAAGTCATACTGAGTAATTTCTAACTCTCTTAATATATATATATATATATATATATATATATATATATATGCATGTGTTGTTTGTTATACTTACTCTACATATAAACTGTTTAAAGCTGACACTGAGTAAAATTAGAGTGCTGAATTGGAAGCTGACCACAAAAGTGTCAATTCCCAACTCACAAGTGAAACAAACTTAGTCAACATCTGACTAAAGCTGTCTCACACTAAGATCGGCCAAGCTGACCAAAACTGAGTTAATAAACTCACTAAAATTATCAAGTCAGCAAGATTAATTAGCGAAAAAGTTACATTAGTTCCTAACCCCCCCTTGGAACTAATCACACGGGACCAACAAGTGGTATAAGAGCCTAACCTCACTGCTCAAAGATATAACTATCTTGAGCTGATCCCGATAAATGGCTGAGAACAGCACTCGTTTCCTTCCCGGGAACCAAACAACACAGATACTCCCTGAGGGACTATCAATTAGTCGGCCTCCCCTATTCTTTGGTTCAAATTATACATTCTGGAAGAATAGGATGAAAAACTTTATTCAAGCCACAAACATGAGTGCTTGGCTTGCAATTGTACAAGGCCCTTACGTGCCATATAAAACTGTTGACAATGAGAAAGTTGTCAAGAGTGAAACTGAGTGGTCAGAAGATGACCTTAGAAAATTACAAAATAATGCTTCGGCTATCAATATGCTTCACTATGCTCTAGATGCTGCAGAGTACAATAAAATATCAGGTTGTGAGTCAGCACAAGAGATCTGGAAAAAGCTTGAATTAACCTACGAAGGAACAAGCAAGGTCAAGGAATCAAAGGTGAATCAACACATGAGACTGTACGAGCTGTTCAAGATGAATGACAATGAGGACATCTCCAGAATGAACGCTAGATTCACCAACATCATAAACGAGCTAAAGAGACTCGGCAAGAACTTCACTGAAGAAGAACAAGTGAAGAAAATCTTGAGAAGCTTACCAAAAAGCTGGCAAGCTAAGAAAACGGCTGTGGAAGAAGCTCAAGACTTGACCACATATAAGTATGACGAGCTGATCGGATCTATGCTGACTCATGAGATCTCAATGAAAAACTTTGAAGCAAAAGAGAAAGAAAAGTCAGAAGACAAGAAACAAAAATCACTTGTCATGAAAGCTGACTCAACCGAAGCTGACTCATCAGATGATGAGGAAATGGCCATGTTCACAAGGAAAATGAAGAAGCTGTTCAGAAAGAATGAAAAGAACAGCAAGAGGCCATTCAGAAGAAATGACAGGTACAAAGCTGAGTCCAGCGAAAAATACAAAAAGGACAGCTCCAAATCTGTCACGTGCTTTGAGTGCCATCAAACTGGGCACATTAAGTCAAGCTGCCCAAATCTAAGGAAAGAGAAGAAGGGAACCAAGAAGGAAATGATGGCCACATGGAGTGATGGTGATGAGTCAACTTCATCTGAAGCTGATGCAAATGAAACGGCAAATATATGCTTCATGGCCGATGATGCTGACCGCACTTATTCTGAGCAAGCTGACCTCTCTGATGAAACTGACCAGGAGGAACACAATAATGAGGTAACATCCTTACTTTTGCTTAGAGCTGAGATGATAAACGCCCTGAGTGATTTATATGCACTAACTAAAAAGTGCAATAAGAAAGTAAAGACACTCAGCAGGTGGTGTGATTAGATTGAAGAGGTCAAGCTGAGTGACCTCCGATATCTTCTCCAAGACAACTCAACTTTGCATAGTAACATAGAACTTATGCATAAGTTTGTCTCGGAGGTCCAATCAGATTCAAAGAAACTGGAAAAGGATGTCACTACCCTACAGAGCCAAATAAAAGGTTCAATCAAGAATAAATCCCATGCTGAGTACTCAGGTACTGGTCAGCATAAACAGTTTACTCAATGTGAATGTTGCGGGAAAAGAGGACACACAAGAGATGTGTGTTGGTATAACAAGCGGATTGTCCAATGTGACTTCTGCGGAAAAAAAGGGCATACCACTAAGGTATGTTGGCATGCTCAGCATAATAATGCTGATCACACTCAGCATCACCCTCAAAGGGTAATTCATTGTGACTTCTGTGGTAAAAGTGGCCACACTATAAAAGTATGCCGTCACAAATTAAAACATGATATAGCACCTGTTTACACTAACAAATGAGGACCCAAAAAGAATTGGGTACCTAAAAATGAATGATTCACAATGCAGGTAAGCCTGAGGTGCGTGGAGAAGTCAAAGCTTTGGTATATTGAGAGCGCATGCTCGAGGCACATGACTGGTGATGAAACTCAGTTCATCACACTAGAGCTTAAACGATGTGGTAATGTAAGCTTTGGATACAATAAGAAGGGTAAGATAGTAGGGTCAGGTACTATTGGAGGAAACCCCACTATTGAGTCAGTCTCCTTAGTTAAAGATCTCAAATATAACCTATTGAGCGTAGCTCAGCTCTGTGACAGCGGTAGACAGGTTGTATTTGACTCCACTCAGTGTCGGATACTCGAGGGTAAAACAAATAATTTGATTTTAACTGCCCCTCGTGTTGACAATGTGTACATGTTGAGTTTGGAAAAACAATTTTCAAAAAATATATGCTTAGTGTCAAAGGAGGATAACTCCTGGCTATGGCATAGGAGACTTGGTCATGTAAGCATGGACCTCCTAGCCAAGTTAGCAAGAAAGCAATTAGTTGAGGGATTGCCCAAGTTAAAATTTGAAAAAGATCAATTGTGTAATTCTTGTCAGCAAGGTAAACAAACTAGAAAGTCATTTCAAAGTAAAAATATTGTCTCAACCAAGAGACCACTGGAATTACTACACTTGGATCTTTTCGGACCTGTCCAGCCACTCAGCTTGGGCGGTAAGAAATTCTCCTTAGTTATTGTAGATGATTTCTCTCGGCACACTTGGATCATCTTGCTAAGTAGCAAGGATGAAACATTTGAGATGTTCACCACATTGATTAAAAATCTTAAAAATGACAAAGACCTAAGAGTAGCTCATATTAGAAGTGACAATGGTGGAGAATTCAAAAATCAACAGTTTGATGAATTCTGTGAAGCCAGTGGTATTGACCACAATTTCTCTGCTCCTAGAACACCTCAACAAAATGGGGTTGTTGAAAGGAAGAACAGAACAATTGTCGAAATAGCTAGGACAATGCTGAGTGAAAATAGGCTTCCAAAGTATTTCTGGGGTGAAGCTGTCCACACAGCATGCTACATTCTCAATAGGGCTTTAGTTAGACCTATTCTTAAGAAAACCCCATATGAACTTTGGAAAGGACAAAATCCCAACATTGGCTACTTTCGTGCCTTTGGGTGTAAATGTTTTATACTCAATACAAAGGATAACCTTGCCAAATTTGATGCTAAAGCTGACGAAGCGGTCTTTTTAGGGTACTCAACTAACAGTAAAGCATATAGAGTGTATAATAAACAAACTCAAGTTGTAGAAGAGTCTGTCCATATTGAGTTCGATGAAGCTGACCGTGCAGGAAAGTCAACTCAGCCCGATGAAGATGAACCAAGCTCAGCTTCCGCTTATCAAAATGGAGCCTCTGAGTCATCAATACAAAGGCTGACCAAAGGTAAGCAAGAAATTGATATAACCTTTGTTGACAAATCTATTCCTGCAAAGATTGTAGAAACACTTGTTCCAAACAAGTCAACATTGCCCAAAGAAATAAAAATCCCAAGAGGACATTCGGAGAAGTCCATTCTTGATGATGCTGACAACAAGCTAATGACAAGAGATCAGCTTAGGAAGTATCTTAGCAATGTTGCCTTCGTCTCAATGCACGAGCCAAAGAATTTCGCTGATGCTGAGCATGATGAATATTGGATCAACGCTATGCAAGAAGAGCTTGATCAATTCACAAGAAATGAGGTATGGGATTTAGTACCTAAACCTAGGAATCAAAAGACCATAGGAACTAAGTGGGTCTTTAGAAATAAATTAGATGAGCAAGGCAACGTAGTCAAATAAAGCCCGACTTGTAGCCCAAGGCTATAGTCAGCAAGAGGGCATTGACTACGGTGAAACCTTTGCACCCGTTGCTAGGTTAGAAGCTATACGTATACTGTGTTCCTATGCTAGTTTTATGAACTTTAAATTATATCAAATGGATGTTAAGAGTGCATTTCTTAATGGCTTTATAAACGAAGAGGTATATGTTAGTCAGCCTCTAGGGTTTGAAGATCCAAAATTTCCAAACCGCGTTTATAAACTCAAAAAGGCCCTATATGGCCTAAAGCAAGCTCCAAGAGCTTGGTATGAGAGGTTGACCAACTTCCTGCTGACCAGGAATTATGTCAGAGGCAAAGCTGACACAACCTTGTTCATTAAGAAAAAGGGTAAAAATACCCTACTTGCACAAATTTACATAGATGACATAATTTTTGGTGCTACTGACGATTCTATGTGCAAAGAGTTTAGTAAACAGATGCAAACTGAGTTCGAAATGTCTATGATGGGCGAACTCAACTTCTTCCTTGGACTTCAAATCAAGCAAGGTAAGAATGGCATCTTTATTAGTCAGTCTAAGTACGCCAAAGAAATGCTAAAGAAGTTTGATATGGAAGAATGTAAACCCATATCAACCCTAATGGGTACTGACACTGTCCTTTGTGCTGACGAGAAAGGTAAGTCAGTAGACAGCAAGTTATATCGAGGTATGATAGGCTCTCTACTTTATCTTACTGCCAGTAGACCTGACATTCAGTACTCAATATGTTATTGCGCAAGATACCAAGCTGACCCCATGGAATCTCACTTAATAGCTGTAAAAAGAATTTTCAGATATTTGCAGAGCTCAGTTAATGCAGGTTTGTGGTATCCAAATATAAGTGACTTCACACTAATTGTATACACTGATGCTGACTATGGACAAGATAAGCTAGAACGAAAAAGCACTTCAGGAGGATGTCATTTCCTAGGAAGCTGTCTGGTTTCGTGGTTTAGTAAGAAGCAGTCATCAGTGGCCTTGTCCACAACTGAAGCTGAGTACATTGCTGCTGGAAGCTGTGTGGCCCAAGTCCTATGGATTAAGCAACAGCTTAAGGATTATGGTGTCAAAACCGAAACAATAGAGGTCAAATGTGACAACAAGAGTGCCATTGACTTATCTAAGAATCCAATCCAACACAGCAGGATGAAGCATGTCAGCATAAGGCATCACTTCATCAGAGATCATGTACTCAAGGGTGAGATCAAGCTGACCTACGTATCAACAAATGAACAGCTTGCGGATATCTTTACGAAGCCCTTGGCTCGTGAGAAATTTAACATATTAAGGGAAGCTATCGGTATGTCTAATCCTCTTCAATAATTCTATGTGCTTAATTGAATGTTGAGTGATTACCATGCTGAGTGATTTGTGATAAATTAGTAACTGTTGCATGCTGAGTTAAAAATGACATAAAATCACCCCATGCTGAGTAGACATACATGCTGAGTGATTATCCTAAGCTAAGTAACCAAGCCCATAAACAACTATCCTACGTAAAACTGACTACTCAGAATCTCAAACGTCTGACATGTTGGGGTTTAGTGTCCTATAGACAATTGTTCTAGGATACAAACTTAATGTAAATGAATTGTTCTTTATATCATTTGTTTTAATGAGATATATGTTTTATAACTATATAAAGGCAATCCCTTTTAAGCACTAAATAAAGTCTAATAAAAGGAAATCTGTAAGTTTGTTTAAAGTGATTATAAAGTGTTCATACAAGCATAAAGTGAGACAAAACTTTATAATAAACTAATAAACTTAAAACCACCCCAAGTCAAGTGATATGTTTAGGATTGATATGTCACTGTTGAGACTTGTATGTAACAATGTCTTCTGTCCGACAGAAAGCTGATCTCACAAGCTTCATATATACAGATATCTGGACAGTTACATAGATCCGATGAAAAGTTGTTCATCAGGATTGGGGATCCGATTTGAGATAACAGGATGGGTAGATTCATCCTTGTCACCTGTTCATCTCATTGGTATTAATAGGTATAACTAATCCTCAGACTCAAAGGAATATTAATTGGTATTCTGGATTACGGAATGTGACGCTTTGACTCTGGTGTAACACGATCCTTAACAGAGATGACTCTGGGATGTGAACAGTAGATGTTGGGTATCACAGGAAGTTGATGATGAGCAACCTCAGGAAGAGAACATCGCCATAGCTGAACCTGCTGATCAAACCAAGCGAGAGAAGAAACGAAAAGCAATGCAAACCAGCTCAAAAGATGTTGATTCTGTTCCAAAGAAAATCCAAATTGTCTCAAAGGGGAAGAAAGTTGATGCTGAGCAGGGTAAGTCAGCAGAGAAAAGAAAGAGGCAAGATGAGCCTGATGAACTGGAAAGTAAGGAAACCCCTCTGAAGAAGAAAAAGAAAATTTCTGATCCAAGTCCAATTGATGTTGTCCCTCTT
The DNA here is from genome assembly GCF_963576675.1 of Euphorbia lathyris. Classification (NCBI taxonomy): domain Eukaryota; kingdom Viridiplantae; phylum Streptophyta; class Magnoliopsida; order Malpighiales; family Euphorbiaceae; genus Euphorbia; species Euphorbia lathyris. The sequence goes on from NC_088918.1 coordinate 870,500, forward strand.
GACTTTGAGGTCCCTAATGATTCTCACTTCGTGAGAAGCCAAAAGATTGACCTTGAGCAAATCCCTGCTGATCAAGAAGCAGAAGAACTAAGAAACAATGCAGGTCAGCATGATAATGATGAGGATGTTGAGCAACATCAATAAGCTCATGCTGAGCAAGAACAAACAAGGAATATCGAGCAAGTTGAAAATCCAGCTGTATAGAGTAAGACAGTTGATGCTGAGCTCACAGAGCAAGAAATAGTCATAGAAGGCCTCAACACTGATCTCGGGGTAGAGTCATCTCTTGATTCCATTCCTGCTGACCCTTCCCCTCCAAAGACCAAAAAGTTGAAAAGGCTTAAGAAGAATGCCTACAAATCTCCAGTCATTGACCTCCTGGATGATTCGCCTCCCAGGGATCAAATCACTGACCTCACGGATCTACAATTTAAGTTATTCTTAAAGAATACTGAGTCCTCTACACAGGAAAAACAAGCCTCTGTTACTAATGCCGAGCAACACGCCAAGACTCCAGAAAATCCAAACCAAGCCGAGCAAGAGCTCGAAGTCCTAGCTTCTCAAGGAGACAAGCAAGCTGGGGAAATCCTGCTCAACCTGATGTGCCTCTTCCTGCACCAACTCAAGTCCATGTTGAGCAGGTAAATATCTCTGCAGATCCACCTCCTTCCCATCACATTTCGCAGAATATTGAGCAGTCAGTTTCTGCTGCTAATCAAAATCAAAGTCCAGATGCTGACCATACTGGCACTTCCACTCAAGGACAGCACCAAACACCTCCTCCATCTGGTGCTACTAGAATCCCGGCCACTGAGCTAAATCCTGAGGCACAATATGCCTATCTTCATGCAACTGAGTCTGGACATCGCATCATTGACTCCGCTCAAACTCTTCTCCAGGACTTACACTCTTCTCATGCCAACCATGCTGGGCCTGCAAATGCTGAATCACAAGAATTCTCGTCTGTCACTCAGCTTCTTAATGAGATAAAAAATCTCAAAGATTTAGTAAGTGTCATGACCACGGTCCAAGCCCAGCAACCCAGGCAAGAATCTATTGTCAAGCTGGCCGAACTGCAATTGATGATGGTGAATCATATGAATTCACTTCAGGGACAAATCAATGCTCTACCTGCAGTCAACATGGGCTATGCTACATCTGCTGAGTTAAGTCACTATTTTACCAAGCTGACTTCTGAGCTGACTGGCACTCGTGAACTTCTCTCCTCAACTTCCCAATGTTCGATGGATGAAATTAGCGAAGCTGTCCGTCTTCTAAACATGAGTAAAGAGGAAATGGAAACTGACTTGGTGAAAACCAATACTATCCTACAAACTACTCAAAGCTTATTTAGACATGTGCGTCACACAAACGCTCAGCGTGAAATTTACGACAAGGCTGTGCTTAGAATGTACCATCAATCTTATGCCCAGCTAACTGACGCAATATCATGGCTAAGTAAATCACAGGAGTACATACTCAGCATGATCAACGCATCTGTTCGAATCCCCGGTCTAGTTTTAGATGATGGAGTCCTAGTGTTTGATGGGTTAAATGAAAGCACGAAACGTCTCAAGGCGTATTTGGTCAAGCTAACTCGTGCTGCTCTCAATGAAACCTTCATCCCTCCTCCGCCTGATGGTGGAAAAACGGGGGAGAAAGAACAAGCTGATGGAACTCAGCCAAAGGCAGGAGAAACTTCAGGTCGTAAGCAACAGAGGAAAGACAAAGGCAAAAGGATAGCTCAAGTCAATAGAAAATAGATTCGCTTTAAGAAATTGACTTGTGTATTTTGTATGCTCACCATTTATATCATCTTAAGCATCTTTTCATTCACATTGTTTTATTCATAAGTGATGCTTACTATTATACTATATGCTGATCTGTCTAAAATTGAACAAACAAAGAAATTCAAATATACTCAGTACACATAAACTCTGATACCAAAACTATTCATGTATCAAACTGAGTAAATATTGAACTCTTCTGAAAAGTTGACCTAGGCTCATCTGAATTAGATATTAGAAAGTCTAGAATTGAACTAAGTCAGTATAAACATGTCTTCCCTTACTACTCAATTAAATCTTAGAAGGTTTAGAGTTAAGTTAAGACAATATATGCAACCCTAACAGGGGAGTAATTTCAGAAGAATAAAAAGTAATTCAATCATGGGGAATTTCAATACTGAGTTCCATAAATTAAATATTTTGCCAATATCAAAATGGGGGAGTTTGTTGAAACACTTTTCCACAAGATTTTGATTTGACAAAATTATTTAAGTTTAATCCATGATTAAGAGACAATTAAATTTAAGTGCTTTGATTTAATTGTACTAATCCGTTTGTTCAATATTGAGTATAAACATAAATGCAAAAGGAAATAAAAATTAAGACAGGAGAAAGTCAGCATGAGAACACAACACAAGCTGAGTGAAGAGCAACTCAGCACAAGAGAAGATAAGTCATCTTCAAAACAACAGCTTAAGAATGAAGCTGATCAAAGAAGCTGAGTGGAACGGAACTCAGCATAAAAGAAGTCTGCTTCAGAACTAGATCTTGCAGAACGAAGCTGGCCATGGAAGCTGAGTGAAAAAGAACTCAGTATGAGATTTGGTGACAATCAAAGACAATGACTATCGAAGTAAAGCTGAGTGATTTCCAGGACAACATGAATGATCCCTTAGCTAAAAGACAAATCCGACAACTGTCTGAACCAATAATTGAAGCCTTGGAATTACGCAAAAGCCAAATTCCGAGATGCATGGGTCAACTGTTCGTTGCTATAAGACAAACTGCTGCAAAAAGACAAAGCCTGTAGTAAGAAGACAAGCCTGACATCTGAAGAAATCAGAAAACAAGATTGGCCTGCACATTTGAAGCTGACCAGAGGTTTGTCCCCCAAAAGAGCCATTTTGGATTCAATGGACAAATCAAATTCAAATCATTTGATCCTCAAAATACAACTATAAAAGGACAAGCAATCCTCTTGGATCATTGCCGATTGATACAGAAAATACAAGTGAGAAAGATACAAATTCAAAGCACTCAAAAACAAGAAAGAGATCTTACACCAACTTTCTACTCCTTGTGTAAATGCTAGATTGATTGTTTGTAATCATCTAAAGTGTTCTTTATCTGAAAAAGAACAATTTTGTTTTCAATTGTAATATTGAGAGTGTTGTGCTGAGTACTCGGTATTAAGTACTCAGTGGTAGAGAAATCTAGGTGCTGGGTTGTAGCACTTAGTATGAGTTGAGTAGACGAATAGAGGAAGGTACTCTTGCATATTCAACTGCCTTGTAACCGGTTTGTGCTCTACCTTTAAAGAGCTCAGTATTGGATTCTAAAAGCCCAGAGGAGTCTGGGGACTGGACGTAGGCGGAGAGGCCGAACCAGGATAAGTCATACTGAGTAATTTCTAACTCTCTTAATATATATATATATATATATATATATATATATATATATGTGCATGTGTTGTTTGTTATACTTACTCTGCATATAAACTGGTTAAAGATGACACTGAGTAAAATTAGAGTGCTGAATTGGAAGCTGACCACAAAAGTGTCAATTCCCAACTCACAAGTGAAACAATCTTAGTCAACATCTGACTAAAGCTGTCTCACACTAAGATCGGCCAAGCTGACCAAAACTGAGTTAATAAACTCACTAAAATTATCAAGTCAGCAAGATTAATTAGCGAAAAAGTTACATTAGTTCCTAACCCCCCCTTGGAACTAATCACACGGGACCAACATCTTCTTCTTCATTTTCTTCTACATGCTTCTTCTTCTCTTCTTCTCTCTTCTTCTTCTTCTTCTTCTTACCTTCGACCTTAGGGCCTTCACATTCTACCTCTGCCTCAAATTTCACTAATCTCTTCAATACAATTCCCTTACCAAAACCACTGGCTTTTTCCAACTTAATTCTTTCAGAGATTAGAACATTGTTCCACATAGAGGTTAGTGGAAATGAACGTGGCCTCAAATCAACACCACGTTGCAAACTATCAAAATAACATATCTATAATAAAACAAAAGAGAAAAACAAATCATAAACAAATACATAAATTGTTCAAAATAAAAACATAAATTATTCCAATAACTGTTCCAACATATTAAAACAATTACCATTATAAATGGAAGAGGGCCTGTGCAAAAATATGGCTTAGAATCGTTTTGGTAAGAACGAACAGAATCTATAAGATGCTTAAAACTAAAATGGCACCAATCCAACTTTGAAATTTCAGTCACATTCATGCAACTGAATAAAAACTTATTGTACAACGCCTTGTTCTTTGTTGATCGAATGCAAGAATTAACAACAATAACAATAAAGTTCCAAATGAACTCATCACAAACATCCACCATCAACAGATTTGACAGCCTATTAAGCACATCTTTATCCTTAGGACTGCCACTCTTTAGACCAAAGGAATTCCTCCATGTCTCTGAAAAATTACACCAACTATCCCCACTGTTATTATCCGTTTCCTGAATTTCCTTCCCTCCATAAGGCAGGCCATAAACACAATGGAAATCTTCTTCCGTCAAATCAACACGGTGATTTCTGTTGAAACACCTTTCCACATGATTTTGATTTGACAAAATTATTTAAGTAGTTAATAAAAAATATTCTAAACACATTAAATTTAAATGCTTTGATTTATTTATACTAATGTGTTTGTTCAATGTTGAGTTTAATTATTTATAAGATATTAAGATTAAAAAGCCCAAAGGCCCATAAGTGGAAGTCAAGCTCAAGTCAACACATCAAGACCATTTGGCCAAAGTGTTTGAAACGTAGCTGTTTCAAGCAAAACGACGACTCAGCATGAAGAAGGATCGAGAAGCCTTCTCTCAAATGCTTCAAGACGAAGCTGCTGAGTTGGACGAAAATACAGTCTGGATAGCGGCAGACAAGAACCAACTTCCAGACAAAGTAATTCTATTTTGGGTAAAGTTCAGAAGGCGCATGAAGCTGTCTCGTGGACTTTGGCTTAAATGTCGAAACATTCTGTTTCAAGGACGAAAAGCTGCAGTGGACAGAAGATGCGTGAATCCTATTGGCCAACGACGCTGAGCACGCTCAAAGTGACAATGACAGGAAGCCGTTTCCCTCCAACGGTTATTTCGAAATTCGAAATTACCAGGTGCCTCAAGTGTCACTATATAAAGGCCATCCATTTGCTTCAATCGATGCAGATCTTCAACTAGTCAAAACGCTGACCAAATTTCTACAAGAAGTTCTGTGAGAAAAGCAAAGCAAATACCTTACACCAATTTCCATATTATTGTGTAAAAGTCTAGAGTGATTTTCAATCATCTAAAGTGTCTTAGCAATTGTTGTTTAGGACAAACAATTTATCATTTCTAAAAGAATAGAAAGGAGAGGCTGAGTACTCGGTTATAGTACTCAGCGGTAAATATAGGAGTGAGTAGAGGTATAGAGGAAGGTACTCTTGTATACTCAGCTTCTATTGTAAAAGGTTTCATGCTCTACCTTTAAAGAGCTCAGTAGAGAATTCGAAAAGCTCGGAACGAGTTCCGGGGACTGGACGTAGGCGGAGAGGCCAAACCAGGATAAGTCTGCTGAGTAATATCCTTTTAACCCTCAAACTCCTTTACATATTGCTTGCTATAAAACTGACTAAGTAACGAGCTCACGTTGAGTTAAGTATACTGAGAAGCTGAGTTCAGGAATAGACTCTAAGTGCTATTTCCTGACTCAAGGAAAGAAACAGACTTAGTCACAAGTTGACTAAGCTTGTGTCTTCAAACTGCTTACTCACGCTGTGTAAACCTTTTCATAAGAAAAGAAGCCAGCCTTAACGGACAAATTTTTTAAATAGTTCATATCCCCCCCTTTGGAACTAACTTGTCACGTTATAAGGGACCAACAAGTGGTATCAGAGCTTAAAAGCTCACTGTGCAAGGTTTAACTACCTTGAGCTGATCCCCACTATGGCTGAGAACAGCACTCGGTTCCTCCCAGGAAATCAGACAACTCGGATTTTACCTGAGGGGCTGTCCATTACTCGGCCTCCTCTATTCTTCGGGTCTAACTATACCTTTTGGAAGAATAGAATGAAAAATTTCATTCAGGCAACAAATATGAGTGCATGGCTATCTATAGTCCAAGGCCCATTTATTCCTGTTGAAACTATTGACGGCCAAACGGTTGTTAAAGCTGAGACTAGATGAACAGAAGATGACCTAAAGAAGCTACAAAATCATGCTTCGGCTATAAACATGCTTCACTGTGCGTTAGATGCTGCAGAATACAACAAGATTTCAGGTTGTGAGTCAGCGCAGGAGATTTGGAAGAAGCTGGAGGTCACCTATGAAGGAACCAACAAGGTGACTTGGAAAGAGCTTCACTGAGGAAGAGCAAGTAAAGAAGATTCTTAGGAGTCTTCCTAAAAGCTGGCAAGCAAAGAAAACTGTTGTTGAGGAAGCTCAAGACTTAACCACCTATAAGTATGATGAACTCATTGGCTCGCTGCTAACCCACGAGATATCAATGAAGAACTTCGAGGTGAAGGAAAAGTCTGAAGACAAGAAGCAAAAGTCTCTTGTCATAAAAGCTGACTCCACTGATGGGAGCTCAACAAACGATGAAGAAGTGGCTATGTTCACTAGAAAGATGTAAAGGCTGTTCAGAAAGAATGACAAATATTCTAAGAAGCCTTACAAGAAGTTTGATAAGTACAAAGCTGAGTCCAGCGACAGCAAGTACAAGAAGGACAGCTCAAAGCCCATTACATGCTTTGAATGTCATCAAACTGGCCATATCAAGTCAAGCTGTCCCACGCTGAGGAAAGAAAGAAAGAACAACAAGAAGGCAATGGTGGCAACTTGGAGCGACAGTGATGAGACTTCATCATCAGAAGCTGATGCCACTGAGTCAGCAAATATTTGTTTCATGGCTGACGAACTTGCTGAGCCATGTGTTTCTGAGCATGCTGACCCCTCCATTGCATCTGACGATGAGGAACACTCAACTGAGGTAATATCACTACCCTTGCTCAGAAATGAAATGGTTAATGCCCTGAGTGACCTCTACACACTTGTCAAAAAGTGTAATAAAAAGGTTAGAGCACTCAGCAGGCGATGTGACGAGGTTGAGGAGGTCAAACTGAGTGACCTTCGATATCTTCTCCAGGACAACTCAACTTTGCATAGTAATGTAGAAATTATGCAAAAGTTTGTCTCTGAGGTCCAATCAGATTCTAAGAAACTGAGAAAGGATGTCACATCTATTCAGAACCAACTTAAGGTTCCGAATAAAAGAAATATTCCTTTGAACACTGAGTACCGAAGTACTAGTCAGAAGAGATGGAATCCTTAGCGGAATGTCCAGTGTGACTTCTGTGGGAAGAAAGGACACACCACAAAGGTGTGCTGGCATGCTCAGCACTGGGGTGCTGACCAGTCAGCGAGACATCCTAAACGGAAGGTCAGCTGTGACTTCTGTGGAAAGAATGCACATACTGTCCAAGTATGTCGTCATAAAATGAAATATGATGCTTTACCTGTTGAACCTAACAAACAAGGACCCAAAAAGAATTGGGTACCTAAAAGCAACTAGCTATATTACAGGTAAGCCTGAGGTGTGCTGAGAAGTCAAAATGTGGTACATTGACAGCGCATGCTCGAGGCATATGACTGATGATGAAACTGAGTTCATCACATTTGTGCGTAAACGAGGAGGAAGTGTAAGTTTTGGAGACAACAAAAAAGGTAAGATAGTAGGGTCAGGAACCATTGGTGGTAATCCTACTATTGAGTCAGTCTCCCTAGTCAGCGGACTCAAATATAACTTACTCAGCGTAGCTCAGCTATATGACAATGGGAGAAAAGTTATATTTGATAACACTGGATGTAAAATATTCGAGGGTAAAACAAATGAGTTAATTTTAACTGCCCCTCGTATTGATAATGTCTTTATGCTGAACTTAGAAAAGAAGTTTTCAAAAACTGTATGCTTAGTGTCAAAGGAAGAAAATTCCAGGCTATGGCACATGAGACTTAGTCATGTAAGCTTGGACCTCCTGGCCAAATTAGCAAGAAAGCAATTGGTTGAGGGACTGCCAAAACTTAAGTTTGAAAAAGATCAATTATGCCACGCTTGTCAAGCTGGAAAACAAACCAAACAATCTTTTCATAGTAAAAACATTGTCTCAACTAAGCATCCATTAGAGTTACTACACTTGGATCTCTTCGGTCCAGTCCAGCCGCTGAGCTTGGGTGGAAGAAGATTTTCCTTGGTCATTGTAGATGACTTTTCTCGGTACACTTGGATCATCTTGCTGAGTAGCAAGGATGAAACCTTTGAGACGTTTTCAAATTTAGTAAGAAAACTTGAAAATGATAAAGACCTTAAATTAGCTCACATCCGTAGTGATAATGGTGGAGAATTCAAGAACCAACAGTTTGTTGAATTCTGTGAAGCCAACGGCATTGACCACAATTTTTCTGCTCCTAGAACGCCTCAACAAAATGGGGTTGTTGAAAGGAAGAACAGAACCTTGGTTGAAATAGCCAGGACAATGCTGAGTGAGCATAGGCTTCCAAAGTACTTTTGGGGAGAAGCTGTTAACACAGCGTGCTACATTCTTAATAGGACTCTAGTTAGACCTATATTAAAGAAGACCCCCTACGAACTTTGGAAAGGACGAAAGCCCAACATTGGATACTTTCGTGCCTTTGGTTGTAAATGTTTTATCTTAAATACCAAAGACAGACTAGCTAAGTTTGACTCAAAAGCTGATGAAGCTATCTTTTTAGGCTACTCAACAAACAGTAAAGCATACAGAGTTTTCAATAAACGAACTCAGGTCTTAGAAGAATCAGTACACGTTGAGTTCGATGAAACTAACCCTGTAGGAAGAAACATGCAGGTGACTGAGGATGATCCCCACTTAGCTCCCGCTGACCAAGAAACAGCCGCTGAGTCATTGCCTCAAGGGCTGACCAAAGGTAAAAGCGAAACTCAAATTGTTTTCACTGACAAATCTACACATGCAGAGATTGTTGAAACACAACCAACACTGTTGGGGTTTAGTGTCCTATAGACAATTGTTCTAGGATACAAACTTAATGTAAATGAATTGTTCTTTATATCATTTGTTTAATGAGATATATGTTTTATAACTATATAAAGGCAATCCCTTTTAAGCACTAAATAAAGTCTAATAAAAGGAAATCCGTAAGTTTATTTAAAGTGATTATAAAGTGTTCATACAACCATGAAGTGAGACAAAACTTTATAGTAAACTGATAAACTTAAAACCACCCCAAGTCAAGTGATATGTTTGGGATTGACATATCACTGTTGAGACTTGTATGTAACAATGTCTTCTGTCCGACAGAAAGCTGATCTCACAAGCTTCATATATACAGATATCTGGATAGTTACATAGATCCGATGAAACGTTGTTCATTAGGATTGGGGATCCGATTTGAGATAACAGGATGGGTAGATTCATCCTTGTCACCTGTTCATCACATTGGTATTAATAGGTATAACTAATCCTCAGACTCAAAGCAACATTAATTGGTATTCTGCATTACGGAATGTGATGCTTTGACTCTGGTGTAACACGATCCTTAACAGAGATGACTCTGGGGTGTGAATAGTAGACGTTGGGTATCACATGAAGTAATTGCGGAGTCGTTATATATTGGATTGAGCATTTATCACTCCCGATAAATGGGAGATACATCCATGGATCGCTTGTGGAAGACTCGACTCTAAATCCTTGCAAGGTGATAGCTTAAGAGTAAGAAATACAGATTTCACTTAACCTATCTTTTTGAGTTGACTCGGCCTGTACAAGTAAAACGAACGTCTCGCTATATGTGACTTGACATCACCTATAGTCATAAGATTCAGTTCAAGGATGTAGTTAATAAAGGATCGAATTATACTGTAACTAATACGGAAAGGTTAACGACAGAATCAACCTGTCTTCTTATAGCTCTGGGGGAATGATTACAGACTTGCTAATCACATACTCTGTACATCATTCCGTTATGCAAAGATTAAATATAATTCTTTGAAAATTAATTTAATAACGTTGCATACGGCTAGAAGAATAAGAACCTAATGGATCACACATAAGACTTGGAACCTAAAAGAGAGATAGATGTTAATTAATTGATAGAAGCCCAATTGAGCCCAATAAGGCCCATGGACATAAGGGGGTCGAAATTCATGTAGTGATATACATGAATAATTAATTTGATTTTGTTAATCCTAATTAGATTAGGAATATGAATTAAATTAATTAAGAGATAATTAAGTTAGGAGTTTTAATTAGATTAATATACTCCTATTATTATCCAATAAGGTAATTATTATTATCCTTAATATATTAGATATATAGTGAGATAATAATTAGGAATTCTATTCCGAATGGAATTCCTATTCAGTAACCTAATTCTATCTAACTAGGGATTAGATACAAGAGATTATAAATACCCCTTCCCTTGAGATTTTCGAAATCCAAGCAAGCCATACCCTACTTGTGATTTTCAAAATTCACCTAGTCCAAGAGAGAGAAAATTCGACACCCCTAGTTCGAGGACGAGATTTCTCTACGGCTTCGTTTGATCAATTGATTTTCATCTATTTCTTTTATCCTTGATCTTGTGTTGATTAGTTAGAGGCAATCTACTTTGGTTGCTATTCAACGGTTGATACTAAATTAATCTTCTCGTGTTTTATTTTGTGTTTGGGAACTCGAAGAAGAAAAACAAACAAAAGGGAGAAATTTGTTTTACTGCTCCTACATCAAGTCAGTTCACGATTTCACGGATTCCCGGAGATTGAACCGTCGGATCGTCGCGATTTTTGGACATGAGCTTCTAGACATATTCTTCCACGTTTCCACCGAAGGGATTGTCGTTCGGAGGTCTGGAAGGTCTGTTTCGGATAGGGGCAGATTGGTATATAGTTTCTATCTCTTTTGAAGTTGTGGGCACTTCGTTTGCAACGGTAGATAGAACTTCTAAAAGGTATTTCTTCTTATCCTTCTTTATATGAAATAACGGTTAACAGATCTTGTGGTTAAATGGAAATAGGTTAAAAAATTTATATTTCCGCTGCTATACCTTAGCCTAATTTCTAACAGTGGTATCAGAGCCATCGTTAAATCCGTTATTTCATATATGAAAATTTAGAAGTTTTCAATAGGATTGAATAAATATTTATAGTTAGGATTAATTAACAAATTGTTTTGATTAATTAATTCTAAAGATAAATAAGTTTTAATTAATTGTTAATTAAAACAGATTATGCGTATGTTCCTAATTATTTTGGTTGATAATCATTATAACAAAATCTATCAGTTTTATAGTTAGATTGATAAAATCAGTTTTATTAATTCTAAAGATAAAACGGAAATCTATAGTAGTTTTTCCTATTTTCTGAAAATCGTTTTAAAACCGTTTTAGAACTGATATATATATATATATATTTAAAATCGTTTTTATATTTAAATATATATGTTTCAGAAATTGATAGTTTTCTGTTTTGATTATCGAATGAAAATTTGTTTAAAAGTTTGTTTTACCAATTTGTAAATCAAAATGTTAAATGAATTAAAATCAAAATAATTGGGACGTGCATAATTAAAGTTTTGTATAGTTATATTAATCTAAAAATTAATATAAAAGATACGAAACTATTAGAAGTAAAATTGGATGAAAGTTAATTTGATATGTTAATGTGATTAACATAAATATTACATAAGATAGTTATGTAATCAACCAATTAAATTTATTTAATTGAGTCTGTGCATGTTTGGAGTTATGGACATATTTGGACCCTCTTTAGTCTTTTGGTATTTTTGAAATAGGGCCTGCGAGTCCTGCCTTTCTACTATCTATTGTAATTTCTCCTCTCATCTGATTCCCTTCAATTCAATTGAAGTTTTCTTTAGTAGTATAGAAATTAATATGTAATTTCAAGGCGCCATGGAGAAGACGGAGGACCTAAAGAGAAATATGTAATAGTTAGTATTTCCTTAGGTTTGCCCTTTTATTCCGTCTCTGGCTCGACGGAATAATTTAGATGATATGTCCATAACGCCAATGTATGTGAATGTATGTGTCTGATGTATGCTAAAGCAAATCAAGACTAAGTTAGATTATGAGACCTAAAATAAAATCCCTTATTAAAAAGTTAAGTAAATAAACAAGTTATTAAAATCGGTTGCCCCTCCCTAATATTATAATTCAGCCGGCAGTGCTGAGGGCCTTTGGGTTGTTGAGTAAACTCAAGCTCGGGGTCCTTTCGGTAACACCTGAATTATCGAAAATCATTTTTCATGAATATGGGGTAATACTTAAATTAGATTATGATAATTGGATGAGTAAATTCATATTGTCATAAACTAATGGGCAAGACGGTTGGGATTAATATGAATAGCATATTAGTTACTAATGTGGTTAGTGTTGAAACACCTTTCCACAGGATTTTGATTTGACAAAATAAATTAAGTGAAATTAAATATTCTACAACACACTAAGTTTAAATGCTTTGATTTATTGTTACTAATGTGTTTGTTCAATGTTAAGTTTATAATTTATTATAAGACATAAAGATCATAAGGCTCAAGCCCTATATGGAAGTCAAGGCCCAAGTCAAACAAGCCCAAGATCACTCAGCCCGCGTATTTCAAAACGCTGCCGTTGAAGTGATGAAACGCATGCTGAACAAAGAAGGATCCAGAAGATCCACGTAGACAACTTCGGCATGAAGCTGCTGAGCTGTCCCGACAAAACGTACAAGACAGCAGCTGACCACAAAGCAGCTTCTAGACAAAGTATTTCCTCTTTTAGTAATGATCAGGAGACGCAACAAGCTGTCTGGTTGACGTTACCTAAAATGGAGGAACATACTGTCACACTGACCGAAGAACAGAAGATGCTGGAATCTGATTGGCCAAGAGAACTGCTGACAGACTGAGTGAAAACGACCTATAGCCGTTTGCCTCCAACGGTTATTTCAAAATTCGAAATAACCAGAAGCTCTCACAGCTCTCTATAAATAGAGCATTCAGAATCCACATTCAATAGAGAACTTTGTGCAAAGCCGTTACGCTGACCAAAAGTATACAAAAGTTCTCCATCAAAAGCAAAGCAAATTCTTACACTACAAGCTTATACATTTGTGTAAAAGTCTAGAGTGATTGATTCTCAATCATCTAAGGTGTTCTAGCAATTGTTGTTTAGGACAAATCTTAATCATTTCTAGGAATTAGAAAGGAGAAGCTGAGTACTCGGTTTTAAGTACTTAGTGAATTAGAATAGAAGTGAGTAGAGGTATAGAGGAAGGTACTCTTGTTATACTCAGCTTCTGATTGAATAGAAGTGAGTAGAGGTATAGAGGAAGGTACTCTTGTTATACTCAACTTCTGATTTGTAAAGGGTTTTCGAGTCTCTACCTTTAAAGAGCTCAGTAGTGAATTGGAAATCTCGGAACGTGTTCCGGGGACAGGACGTAGGCTTAGAAGAAGCCGAACCTGGATAACTCCGCTGAGTGAAGTATTTCTAACCCTTAACTCCTTAATATATTGCTTGCTTAAAACAAACTAAAGCTGACCAAGTAAAAAGAAGTCAAGCTGAGTTGTGCGCTACCAACGAGTTAGTTCAGGAATAGACTCTAAATGCTATTTCCTGACCTAAGCAACGAAGCTGACCTAGTCACTAGTTGACTAAGCCAGTGTCTTGCTGATTGCTAAGCGCCGCTGTTATATAATCTTTTCTCAAAGAAAAGAAATCTGCCCTAATCATTTTAAAAAGGTAGAAAAGTTCCTAACCCCCCCTTGGAACTATACTTGCAACCTTACAAGGGACCAATAAGTGGTATCAGAGCCTAAAAGCTCTTTACTAAAGGTCTAACAACAACCTTGAGTTGATCCATACCATGGGTGAAAACAGCACTCGGTTTCTCCCTGGAAACCAGACAACTCAGATATTACCTGAGGGGCTGTCCATTACTAGGCCTCCCCTATTCTTCGGGTCAAACTATACCTTTTGGAAGAATAGGATGAAGAACTTCATTCAAGCTACAAACATGAGTGCCTGGCTATCTATAGTCCAAGGCCCGTTTGTACGTGTGAAAGTTGTTGCTGGCCAGTCAGTTGTTAAAGCCGAGGTTGAATGGACAGAGGATGATCTCAAGAAGTTACAAAATCATGCTTCGGCTATAAATATGCTTCACTGTGCGCTGGATGCTGCAGAATACAACAAAATATCAGGTTGTGAATCAGCACAGGAGATCTGGAAGAAGTTGGAAGTGACCTACGAAGGAACCAACAAGGTGAAGGAGTCCAAGGTCAACCAGCAAATGAGATTGTATGAGCTGTTCGAAATGAACAATGATGAGGGGATTTCTGAGATGAATGCAAGATTCACCAACATCATAAATGAGCTCAAAAGACTTGGAAAAATCTTCACTGAAGAAGAACAAGTCAAGAAGATTCTCAGAAGTCTTCCTAAGGATTGGCAAGCCAAGAAGACCGCCGTTGAAGAAGCTCAGGATTTAACCACCTATAAATATGATGAACTCATCGGCTCACTGCTGACCCATGAGATATCCATGAAGAATTTCGAGGTGAAGGAAAAATCCGAAGACAAGAAGCAAAAATCACTTGTCATGAAAGCTGACTCAACTGATGAGGGCTCAACTGACGATGAGGAGATGGCTATGTTCACGAGGAAAATGAAAAGGCTGTTCAAAAGGAATGACAAATACTCCAAAAAGCCTTATAGAAAATTTGACAAGTATAAGGCTGACTCAAGTGACAGCAAATTCAAGAAGGACAACTCAAAGCCCATTACATGCTTTGAGTGCCATCAAACCGGACACATCAAGTCAAGCTGCCCAACTCTGAGGAATGACAAAAAGAATGGGAAGAAGGCAATGGTGGCAACATGGAGTGACAGTGATGATTCTTCATCTGCTGAAGTTGAGGCCACAGAGTCAGCAAAGATATGTTTCATGGCTGACGAACTTGCTGAACCATGCATTTCTGAGCATGCTGACCAATCTGATGAGTCAGAAAATGAAGAGCAATCTAATGAGGTAATCTCACTCTCTCAACTCAGAAATGAAATGGGTAATGCCCTTAGTGATCTTTATACACTTGTCAAAAAGTGTAACAAGAAGATTAAAGCACTCAGCAGGCGCTGTGATGAGGTGGAAGAGGTCAAACTGAGTGACCTCAGATACCTTCTTCAGGACAACTCAGTTTTGCACGAAAATATGAAAACCATTCATGAGTCTGTCTCTGAAGTCCAGTCAGTTTCAAAGAAACTGAGGAAGGATGTCACAACCATTCAAAACCATTTAAAGGTTCCACACAAAAACAATTTTCCTCTGAGAACTCAGTATCAAGGTACTCAGTACCAAGGTACTCAGCAGAGACGTGATCCCCAGCGAAGAGTCCAGTGTGACTTTTGTGGGAAGTTAGGACACACCACTAAGGTGTGCTGGCACGCTCAGCACTGGGGTGCTGACAAGTCAGTAAAGAATCCTAAACAGAAAGTCAGTTGTGACTTCTGTGGAAAAAGTGGCCATACTATCAATATATGTCGCCACAAAATAAAATATGATGCTTTACCTGTTAAACCTAACAAGTCAGGACCCAAAAAGAATTGGGTACCTAAAGGAAATTGATTACAATGCAGGTAAGCCTGAGATGTGCCGAGAAGTAAAAAATGTGGTATATTAACAGCGCATGCTCAAGGCATATGACGGGTGATGAAACTCAATTCATCACGTTTGAACGTAAACGAGGAGGAAGCGTAAGTTTTGGAGACAACAGAAAGGGTAAGATAGTAGGATCAGGCACCGTTGGAGGTAATCCCACTATTGAATCTGTCTCCCTAGTCAGCGGACTCAAATATAACTTACTCAGCGTAGCTCAGCTATGTGATAATGGGAGAAAAGTTATATTTGATGATACTGGATGTAAAATATATGAGGGAAAAACAAATGAGTTAATCTTAACTGCCCCTCGGATAGACAATGTCTTCATGCTGAACCTAGAAAAGAAGTTTTCAAAAACTGTATGCTTAGTCACAAAGGAAGAAAATTCCTGGCTATGGCACAGGAGACTTGGTCATGTAAGCATGGACTTCCTGGCCAAATTAGCAAGAAAGCAATTGGTTGAGGGACTGCCTGAACTTAAATTTCAAAAAGATCAACTATGCCACGCTTGCCAAGCTGGAAAACAAACCAAACAATCTTTTCACAGTAAAAACATTGTCTCAACTAAACGACCGTTAGAGTTACTACACTTGGATCTCTTTGGTCCAGTCCAGCCGCTGAGTCTGGGTGGAAGAAGATTTTCCTTGGTCATTGTAGATGACTTCTCTCGGTATACGTGGGTTATCTTGCTGACCAGCAAGGATGAGACCTTTGAGACTTTTTCAAATTTGGTTAGAAAAATTGAAAATGAGAAAGACCTAAAATTAGCTCATATCCGTAGTGATAACGGTGGAGAATTCAAAAACCAAAAGTTTGTTGAATTCTGTGAAGCCAGCGGCATTGACCACAACTTCTCTGCTCCTAGAACGCCTCAGCAAAATGGGGTTGTTGAAAGGAAGAACAGAACTCTGGTTGAGATTGCCAGGACAATACTGGATGAGCATAGGCTTCCAAAGTATTTTTGGGGAGAAGCTGTTAACACAGCATGCTATATTCTGAATAGGGCTCTAGTTAGACCTATACTTAAGAAAACCCCTTATGAACTTTGGAAAGGACGAAAGCCCAACATTGGATACTTTCGTGCATTTGGCTGTAGATGTTTTATTTTAAATACCAAAGATAGCTTAGCCAAATTTGATTCAAAAGCTGATGAGGCTATCTTTCTAGGCTACTCAACAAACAGCAAAGCATACAGAGTTTTTAATAAGAGAACTCAAGTATTAGAAGAATCTATACATGTGCAATTCGATGAAACTGACCCTGCAGGAAGATACCAGCCGCTGATAGAAGATGAACCAAACTCAGCACCTGCTGATCAAGAACCAGCTACTGAGTCCTTCACAAAACGGCTGACCAAGAGTAAGAGTGAACCTAAAATTACTTTCACTGACCAATCTACTTCTGCAGAGAATGTTGAAACACAAATAGAACAAGACACGAGTCTACCCAAGGAGATAAGAGTCCCAAGAGGGCATTCAGAAAATGCAATTCTTGACTCAGCTGGAAATACGCTGATGACTAGGAATCAACTAAGGAAGTATCTCGGCAATGTAGCTTTCGTCTCAGTTCAGGAGCCGAAGAACTTTGCCGAAGCTGAGCATGACGAATACTGGATGAATGCCATACAAGAGGAACTCGACCAATTCAGGAGGAATAATGTATGGGAACTAGTGCCACATCCAAGGAGCCAAAAGACCATTGGAACGAGATGGGTCTTCAGGAACAAGCTGGATGAACAAGGAAACGTAGTTAGAAACAAGGCAAGACTTGTAGCTCAGGGCTACAGTCAGCAAGAAGGTATTGACTATGGTGAGACCTTTGCCCCAGTGGCAAGGCTAGAAGCAATTAGGATTTTATGTGCATATGCATCTTACATGAATTTTAAACTGTTTCAAATGGATGTTAAAAGTGCATTTCTTAATGGAGTAATAAACGAGGAGGTCTATGTCAATCAGCCTCCAGGGTTTGAGGATCCTAAGTTCCCAAACCACGTTTACAAACTCAAAAAGGCTCTGTATGGCCTCAAGCAAGCACCACGTGCTTGGTATGAGAGGCTGACCAACTTCTTACTGACTAGAAATTATGTCAGGGGTCAAGCTGATACAACCTTATTCATTAAGAGAAAGGGTAAAGATACCCTGCTGGCACAAATATATGTAGATGACATCATATTTGGTGCTACTAATGAATCTATGTGCAAGGAATTTAGCAAGCAAATGCAGACTGAATTCGAAATGTCAATGATGGGAGAACTCAACTTCTTCCTCGGCCTTCAAATTAAACAAGGAAAGAATGGCATATTCATCAGTCAAGCTAAATATGCCAAGGAGATATTGAAGAAATATGAACTAGAACATTGTAAGCCAATATCCACTCCTATGGGCACTGACACTGTCCTCTGTGCTGATGAAAATGGTAAGTCAGTAGACAGCAAGTTGTACCGAGGTATGATTGGCTCTTTACTTTACTTAACAGCAAGTAGGCCGGACATTCAGTTCTCAGTATGTTATTGTGCTAGATATCAAGCTAACCCTAAGGAATCCCATTACATAGCTGTAAAAAGGATCCTTAGATATTTACAAAGCTCAGTAAATGCAGGTTTGTGGTATCCAAATACTCATGACTTTACACTCATTGGATACACTGACGCTGACTATAGACGAGACAAGCTGGAAAGAAAAAGCACCTCTGGAGGATGCCATTTCCTAGGAAGCTGTCTTGTATCTTGGTTCAGCAAGAAGCAGGCGTCAGTAGCCCTGTCCCCAACTGAAGCTGAGTACATTGCTGCTGGAAGCTGTGTTGCTCAAGTCCTATGGATTAAGCAACAACTTGAAGATTATGGTGTTCAAACAAAGACAATTGAAGTTAAATGCGACAATAAAAGTGCAATTGACCTCTCAAAGAACCCGATCCAGCACAGCAGGATGAAGCATGTCAGCATAAGACATCACTTCATCAGAGATCATGTACTCAAGGAAGAAATCAAGCTGACTTATGTACCAACAGATGAGCAGCTCGCTGATATCTTTACAAAGCCTCTAGCACGAGAGCAATTCAGCATACTGAGAGAAGCCATTGGTATGTTTAATCCACTGTCTTAAATTCCTAAGTAAAAATGTGATATGATGCATGCTGAGTGAGTGATACCATGCTGAGTGTTTAAAGATTATCTGTCAAAATCACATGCCTAGTAACTAATGCACATTGAGTAAGTTATCTCAGACCGAGTAACTAATTACTCTCACTATCCGTTGCACAAATCTGACTACTCAGAATATGGAACGTTTGTAACAACAAATGCTGAGTAAAAGTAATCATTAGTATTCAATGCAAACGCACGCGTAATGACACCTGTACAACGCATGCACCGTATATGTCATAAAGTGTCATGAATGTCAGGAATTCTGCCGATTGGACAACCCAATGGCAAAACCGACCTAAATTCAAACGGAAACCCTAATTGAAAAGTCTATAAATAGTGGGTATTTCCCCACTACTTGCTCTTTACGCGTACTGAATTTTCAATAGCTTCAGAATTCCTTAAGAACTTAAGTCCTAAAATTCACACACTTCTCTCCCAAAATGACTAAAGCCTCCTTCAACATCTCCGGTGCCGGTCGTTCCAAGACCACCACCGATGAACAAACAACGAACAATTCCTCCACTCAGCTTTCACCCTCTAAAGCTGATGGACATGGCAAAGAAAAAGCCATTCAAGCTCAGGGGAAACCAGCTAAACCTAGACAATACATTCGAGTATTCGAGAATGTACGAGAATGGAAAGTGGAACCTTCTCGCTGGGTATCCCAGACCTTCATCGACTTAGAACAACCGTTCTACGATTGGATCAAGAACAACGGCTGGACTGAGTTATTCTCCCTACGGTTCCCAACCTATCCTGACTTGGTTATGGAATTCTACCATAACCTCAAAGCTGATGTAAAAGACCGTGACCATCTAGTCACTGAAGTAAGGGGAAAGACCATTTTCATCAACCCAACTTATCTGGGATCCCTACTCAGCCTCAAGCCTGAGGGTGCTGAGCTGAGAAGGAATGGTGACCAGGAGGACATCTACTATGATGAAACCTTCTGTAAGCCTGCTGGGTACATTGGAGAAGTATCCAGCTCGTCTATGGGTCAGCATCAGAAGATGGCCCACTTCCTGCTGGTTCAACTGATCTACCAAAAGGTCAACTGCACCAGCTCAGCGTCCCACTTCGAGATGTGCTTTATCTGGCACATGCTGACCTACAAGCCGATCAACATGCCCGTGTTTCTAGTAGCTGGATTCCTGCGCAGCACAAATAATCTTAGGCTAGGCTCACTGATCACTAAGATCTTAGTTGATCATAAGGTTGACCTACAAGGAGAAACTTGTGTAAAGGGATCTGAGATCACAGCAGCATCACTGCGTGCTCTCAAGTTCAATCAGCCTTTAAAGAAGGAAATTCATTGAGCAGTCAGAAGAGCAAGCTGAAGAAGAGCTACCTGCTGAGGTAATTGTTCCAGCCAAAGGAAAAAGGACAAAAGCTCCAGCTATCAGAAAAAGGAAACCTACTGGTACCCCATCCAAGGAAGCTGAGCCTAAGTCCAAGAAATCCAAATCAGCTACTGAGTCAAACCAAGACAACGCTCAGTCAGCTGAAAAGCGAAGCAGGCAAGATGAGCCTGCAACTGAGGACACAACTGATCCTCCTCAAAAGAAGCAGAAGACTTCTACCCTTTCACCCATCAATGTCCTTCCACTTGACTTTGTTGTCACCATGGACTCGCATTATGCTCAGCATCATGATGAAGAAACTGCGCAACGAGAAGATGCAGTGGAACTGAACGAACAGTTCATCTCTCAGCTCGAGGAAGAACTTGAGAATGATAATTCTGAGGATGAAGTAGCCGAAGGAGAACAAGAGGAAGGAGCTGACTCCGAGAAAACAGTTAGTGAAGATGATCAAGCTGATCAACCTCACTCTGAGTCAGCTGATGAAGGTGAACAACACGAAGTGCAAACTGACCAGCACACTGCTGATCAGAATGCAGTTGTCTCTCCATCTCCAGGTAAGAACACTCAAGCTGATCCTACTCTTGTACAGAAGAGACGAAGACGACTGGTAAAGGCAAGCATCCTAGACCAACCAGTCAGTGCTCCAGTGCATGATCCTTCAAAGGTCAAAATGACTTTCTTCCGTAAGCCAAATCCTTCTGCACCATCTACTCAGCCTTCACCAGCAGCAGAAAAACAAGCCTCTATTTCTATTCAGGAACAAGCCGAACAACCTATCTCTACAAACCCACCAATCCAAACCGAGCAAAATCTCGAAGAAAACATAATACCAGTCAGTTATGAACCCATCCAACCTGACTGCACCACTGAAACTGCACCTGCTGACCTACCAACTACACAATCAACACATGTGCAGAACCCAATAACAACTCCAGTCACTGACCCCGCAACCTCTTCTCTATCTGGTCAAACTGCTATCCATCCAATCTCTCAGGCCACCATAAATGTCACTGAGTCCAGTTAACGAATCATTGACTCAGTACAGGCTCTGATTAGAGATATTCAGCACTCCACTCCTCCTGCTGCTACCATTTCACACATAGAAACTACTCAGCCTTCTCAAGTAACTCAACTTCTCAATGAAGTTAAGGAACTCAAGGATCTGCTGAGTATTTTACTTTCTTCACAAGCACAGCAAGCTAGGCAGGATTCAATTGCTAAGCTGGCTGAGATCCAGCTGACAACGGTACAGTGCCTTACTTCTCTATCTTCCCAAATCCAGAACTTGTCAACTGCGAACCCAAATCTCGCCACTTCCTCTGAGTTAAAGATGCTGTTTGCTCAGCTTCATACTGAACAGAACAAGACCAATGCACAGCTCGCAAACACATCTCAATGCTCAATGGAGCAACTCAATGAGGCAGTTCGTCTACTCAATCTCCATAAAGAAGAAATGGACACCGACCAGCTCAAACAGGATCAAATACTGACCACTTCCCAGAAGATATTTGACCATGTTAGACACAACAATCTTCAGCGCGAGCACTATGATACTTCACTTCTCAAAACTTTCCACAACTCCTTTGCTGCGCTGACAGACACAATCACATGGCTGGGAAAAGGACAAGCTTATGTGCTCAGTATGCTTAGCGCTGCTGCCATTGGTATTCATCCTGATGTTCTCAGCAACGGTGCTCCTATCTTTGATGGGTTAGATGAAAGTGCTGATCGCTTGAAGACCTTCTCAGCTGAGCTCACCAGAGCTGTTCTTTTGGATTCCTTTAAACTGCCTCCACCCGGTGCTGGCAAAACGGGGGAGAAGAAAGATCAGCGAAGAACTCAAGCTGAAGGCAGTCAGCAAAAGAAGAAGAAGTAGATAGCTCATTCACTGAATTTAATCTGTACTTAGTTTATTTCCTTCTTCTTGTAACATATACTATGTATGCTGACTATCCAT
Source organism: Euphorbia lathyris (assembly GCF_963576675.1). NCBI lineage: Eukaryota > Viridiplantae > Streptophyta > Magnoliopsida > Malpighiales > Euphorbiaceae > Euphorbia > Euphorbia lathyris. Next base: position 892,682 of record NC_088918.1, read on the forward strand.
GCTGTCTAATACAATACTTGCATAGTTAACTCAACTTGTGTTATTCATCCCTCAAATGCTAAGCATTATCTGAATGCATGCTGCGTAAAAATTAATGTTTGAACTTGTCTGATATAAACCATTGAACAAATAAATTACTCAGCGCCCTGTCACTATACATTACTTCCGCTGCATACTGAGTAAAATAGAATATGTCCCATAAGCTGACCTATACCTGAAAACTGATCTTAGACTTATTCAATTAAACCTTAGAATGTTTAGAATAAAACTAAGTCAGTAGCTCAGTCCTGACGGGGGAGTTCACTTAATCAAAAAGGTCAACTATCATGGGGGAGCTCAACGCTGAGTTCCTTGCTGATTAGTTTTGCCAACATCAAAATGGGGGAGTTTGTTGAAACACCTTTCCACAGGATTTTGATTTGACAAAATAAATTAAGTGAAATTAAATATTCTACAACACACTAAGTTTAAATGCTTTGATTTATTGTTACTAATGTGTTTGTTCAATGTTAAGTTTATAATTTATTATAAGACATAAAGATCATAAGGCTCAAGCCCTATATGGAAGTCAAGGCCCAAGTCAAACAAGCCCAAGATCACTCAGCTCGCGTATTTCAAAACGCTGCCGTTGAAGTGATGAAACGCATGCTGAACAAAGAAGGATCCAGAAGATCCACGTAGACAACTTCGGCATGAAGCTGCTGAGCTGTCCCGACAAAACGTACAAGACAGCAGCTGACCACAAAGCAGCTTCCAGACAAAGTATTTCCTCTTTTAGTAATGATCAGGAGACGCAGCAAGATGTCTGGTTGACGTTACCTAAAATGGAGGAACATACTGTCACACTGACCGAAGAACAAAAGATGCTGGAATCTGATTGGCCAAGAGAACTGCTGACAGACTGAGTGAAAATGACCTATAGCCATTTGCCTCCAACGGTTATTTCAAAATTCAAAATAACCAGAAGCTCTCACAGCTCTCTATAAATAGAGCATTCAGAATCCACATTCAATAGAGAACTTTGTGCAAAGCCGTTACGCTGACCAAAAGTATACAAAAGTTCTCCATCAAAAGCAAAGCAAATTCTTACACTACAAGCTTATACATTTGTGTAAAAGGCTAGAGTGATTGATTCTCAATCATCTAAGGTGTTCTAGCAATTGTTGTTTAGGACAAATCTTAATCATTTCTAGGAATTAGAAAGGAGAAGCTGAGTACTCGGTTTTAAGTACTTAGTGAATTAGAATAGAAGTGAGTAGAGGTATAGAGGAAGGTACTCTTGTTATACTCAGCTTCTGATTGAATAGAAGTGAGTAGAGGTATAGAGGAAGGTACTCTTGTTATACTCAACTTCTGATTTGTAAAGGGTTTTCGAGTCTCTACCTTTAAAGAGCTCAGTAGTGAATTGGAAATCTCGGAACGTGTTTCGAGGACAGGACGTAGGCTTAGAAGAAGCCGAACCTGGATAACTCCGCTGAGTGAAGTATTTCTAACCCTTAACTCCTTAATATATTGTTTGCTTAAAACAAACTAAAGCTGACCAAGTAAAAAGAAGTCAAGCTGAGTTGTGCGCTACCAACGAGTTAGTTCAGGAATAGACTCTAAATGCTATTTCCTGACCTAAGCAACGAAGCTGACCTAGTCACTAGTTGACTAAGCCAGTGTCTTGCTGATTGCTAAGCGCCGCTGTTATATCATCTTTTCTCAAAGAAAAGAAATCTGCCCTAATCATTTTAAAAAGGTAGAATAGTTCCTAACCCCCCCTTGGAACTATACTTGCAACCTTACAAGGGACCAACAGTTAGTAACCCAATAACCTAGGAATCACATTAAAGATGTGATTGATTACATGAATCTACCTAATGAATGAGACTAGCTTGTTGAGTAAACTCAAGGAGAAATCTCAGGAGTTAGGATCCTAGCTCACTAAAGGATTTGTGAAATTCTTCGAATTAATATGGAGGGCTATTAATTTGGCAAAATAGTGGGAGCAATCTAAAATAAACTAAAAGGCCTATAATTTTAGATTGATATACTTTAAGCAAATGAATGACATACGTTTACTCTTTCTCACTCTCAGGTTTAATTAAACCCACTCTTATGATCATGACTAAAACCAATCTGCAAAACATTCTTACCGATAACAAATTGAATGGTTCAAACTTCACCGACTGGTTTCGTAACCTCAAAATTGTTTTGAAGTTCGATAAAATAGGGTATGTACTTGATACATCGATACCCCCTCTCCCTGCTGATGATGCTCCCATTGAGGAAATTGATGCTTACCAGAAGCATAAGGCTGATGATGATCATGCCGAATGCATCATACTTGCATCGATGACACCGAAATTACAAAGGCAACATGAGGAAATGGATGCCTATTCCATCATCATGCACCTAAAGGAATTGTTTGGGAAACAAACCAGGTGCGAACGCTACGAGATATCCAAGTTGCTATATCGTAGTAGGATGCAAGAGGGCACATTTGTCATGACACATTGTGTCAAGATGATTGGCTACATTAACAAACTTTCTAGTATTGGATTTGCGATGGATAACGAATTAAGTATAGACTTAATTCTTCAATCCCTCCCAGAAAGTTATTCACAGTTCATTATGAACTATTAGACGAATGACTTGCAAACCTCTCTTGAAGAGCTTGCAAATATGCTCAAGTCAGTTGAGCCCAATATGAAGAAAGACAAAGCCATACCGGCTCTTGTCATTGAGGGATCGAAGAAAAGGAAAGGGAGCTATCCCAATCCTAATTATCCCAAGAAAGGTAAGAAAGCCGTGCCCTACAAAGCTAAGGGAAAGGAAGTGAAGAAGCCCAAAGGAGAGTGCCACTTCTGTGGTAAAGACGGGCATTGGAAAAGAAACTGTTGGTGTACCTAGCCTTCCTCAAAAGGGGAAGAAGCTGGGACTTCAACATCTGGTATGTTTTATATTGAAATTTCACAGTCTGAATCTTTTGGTACTTGATACCGAATGCAGCCTGAGGATATTCCAGGAATATCTAGAAATATTATTTCTATTAGCCGCCTTGTTGACGACGGCTTTTCATATTTCAATAAAAGACAAGAGTTGCAATTTTTTATAAAGATTCGATCTTTTATTTCTTAGGAATATCACAAAATGGGATTTATGTGTTAGATGTCAAAATTCCTGTTTTTGCAATTGATACCAAAAGACATAAGCTAGATAATTCAACTTACTTGTGGCATTGTCGTTTAGGCCATATAAACAAGAGACGCATGCTAAAGCTACATTTAGATGGGCTTATAGATCCAATCGATCCCGAATCATTGGAAACATGCGAATCATGTTTAAAAGGTAAAATGACAAAGACACCCTTTAACAATAAAGGTGAGCGTGTATCAGACACTCTATGACTCATTCATTGAGATGTATGTGGTCCTATGTCAGTCCAAGCAAGAGGAGGATTCAGATTCTTCATAAGCTTCATAGATGACCATACCCGATATGGTTACATCTACTTGATGAAGCACAAGTCAGAAGCTTTTGAGAAATTCAAATGCTTCAAGAATGAAGTAGAAAATCAATTAGGAAAGAAAATAAAGACGCTTCGATCTGATCGAGGTGGCGAATATCTTTCAGATGATTTTCTGAATTATCTAACTGAATGTGGGATATGCTCACAATGGACACCTCCCTATACACCACAACACAATGGTGTGTCCGAGAGGAGAAACCATACCCTATTAGATATGGTACGATCCATGATGAGCATGGCCTTACTTCCAAAGACGTTCTGGGGCTATGCCTTAGAAACTGCCCTCTTCACCCTAAATCGAGTACCAACTAAATCCGCTAGTTCCACACCATATGAATTGTTCGTTGGTAGGAAACCCGTGTTTTCATTTATGAGAATATGGGGTTGTTCAGCCTTTGTCAAACGCATTGTGTCCGACAAACTAGATTCGAAATCTGATAAATGTTTCTTCATTGGATACCCTAAGGAAACTATTGGATATTACTTCTATCATCCATATGATCAGAAAGTAATCGTATCCAAGCACGCAACCTTCTTAGAGAAAGAGTTTCTCGAAGAAACACAAAAGGGAAGCATGATTGAACTTGACGAAGTTCAAGAAGAAGAAACACCGACTGAAACAATAGAGGCGGTTGAGGTACCCGAAGGAGTCCCGTTAGATGAGACTCCAGTGCCACCTATTCGTAGATCACAAAGAGTTCGTGAACTCCCAGTTAGATATGGTTTTCTAGTGGGAGATGATAATGAGGTTCCCGTGTTAGACGACGAACCCGAAAACTACGAAGAGGCTCTTACTAGTCCAGATTCTAAAGCATGGCTTGAGGCCATGGATTCTGAAATGGATTCCATGTATACTAACCAAGTGTGGACTTTGGTTGATCCACCCGAAGGGATAATACCCATTGGGTGCAGATGGATCTTCAAAAAGAAGACAGACATGGATGGAAAGGTTAGCACCTACAAAGCTAGGTTAGTAGCGAAAGGATATCGTCAGAAGCAAGGAATTGATTATGACGAAACTTTCTCTCCTGTGGCTATGTCCAAATCAATCAGAATCATGCTTGCAATTGCCGCTCACTACGATTATGAGATTTGGCAAATGGATGTGAAAACAGCTTTCCTAAACGGAAACCTGCTTGAGGATGTATATATGATGCAGCCTGAAGGTTTCATATCGAAGGATGCAAATAAAGTTTGCAAACTTCAGAGATCCATTTATGGACTCAAGCAAGCATCTAGAAGCTGGAATAAGCGTTTTGACGAAACCATAAAACAATTTGGTTTTGCACAAAATTGCGAAGAAGCTTGCATTTACAAGAAAGCAAGTGGGAGCTCTATAGCATTTCTCATACTATATGTGGACGATATATTATTAATGGGAAATGACGTTGCTCTCTTACAGTCAGTGAAAGTATGGTTATCTGGTAACTTCTCAATGAAAGACCTTGGTGAAGCAGCTTATATACTTGGTATAAAGATCTATAGAGATAGATCGAGAAGACTGCTTGGTCTTTCACAGGCTACATACATTGAAAAGGTGCTAAATCGGTTTAGCATGCTTGAATCGAAACGAGGTAACTTACCCATGTTACATGGAGTAAAGTTAAACAATCATCAATGTCCTAAAACCGATGATGATAAACGACGCATGGCTGTAGTCCCGTACGCCAGCGTAATCGGTTCGATTATGTATGCTATGCTATGCACTAGACCTGACGTAGCGTTCGCGTTATCTGTAACGAGTCGTTACCAAGGGAATCCGAGAGACGAGCATTAGATTGCCGTCAAGAACATTCTTAAGTACTTGAGAAGAACTAAAGATATGTTCCTAGTGTACGGAGAAGGTGATCTAAAAATAGAAGGATTTTCAGACGCAAGTCATCTCACAGATGAGAATGATTATAAATCCCAATCAGGATACCTGTTTATCTTGAATGGGGGCGCGGTCAGTTGGAAGAGTTCCAAGCAGGGAAGCGTAGCTTTCTCTGCGACCGAGTTAGAGTATATCGCAGCTGCGGAAGCAGTAAAGGAAGCGGTTTGGATTAGAAAGTTCATTACAGAACTAGGTGTGGTGCCTGACATTGTCAATCCCATTACACTGTACTGTGATAACAATGGAGCCATTCCGCAAGCAAAGGAACCACAGTCTCATAATGCATCCAAGCATTACCTTAAGCGATACCACATCATTAGAGAGATTGTGGCTAGAGGAGATGTGAGAATAGAAAGAGTACCTATAGAGGACAACGTTGCAGATCCGTTGACAAAGCCTTTAACCCAGAGAATACATGATCGTCATTTAACTTCTACTGGGATAAGTTTTAGAAACAATTGGCTTTAGTCCAAGTGGGAGTATGTTGGGGTTTAGTGTCCTATAGACAATTGTTCTAGGATACAAACTTAATGTAAATGAATTATTCTTTATATCATTTGTTTAATGAGATATATGTTTTATAACTATATAAAGGCAATCCCTTTTAAGCACTAAATAAAGTCTAACAAAAGGAAATCCGTAAGTTTATTTAAAGTGATTATAAAGTGTTCATACAAGCATGAAGTGAGACAAAACTTTATAGTAAACTGATAAACTTAAAACCACCCCAAGTCAAGTGATATGTTTGGGATTGACATATCACTATTGAGACTTGTATGTAATAATGTCTTCTGTCCGACAGAAAGCTGATCTCACAAGCTTCATATATACAGATATCTGGACAGTTACATAGATCCGATGAAACGTTGTTCATTAGGATTGGGGATCCGATTTGAGATAACAGGATGGGTAGATTCATCCTTGTCACCTGTTCATCACATTGGTATTAATAGGTATAACTAATCCTCAGACTCAAAGGAATATTAATTGGTATTCTGGATTACGGAATGTGATGCTTTGACTCTGGTGTAACACGATCCTTAACAGAGATGACTCTGGGGTGTGAACAGTAGACGTTGGGTATCACAGGAAGTAATTGCGGAGTCGTTATATATTGGATTGAGCATTTATCACTCCCGATAAATGGGAGATACATCCATGGATCGCTTGTGGAAGACTCGACTCTAAATCCTTGCAAGGTGATAGCTTAAGAGTAAGAAATACAGATTTCACTTAACCTATCTTTTTGAGTTGACTCGGCCTGTACAAGTAAAACGAACGTATCGCTATATGTGACTTGACATCACCTATAGTCATAAGATTCAGTTCAAGGATGTAGTTGATAAAGGATCGAATTATACTGTAACTAATACGGAAAGGTTAACGACAGAATCAACCTGTCTTCTTATAGCTCTGGGGGAATGATTACGGACTTGCTAATCACATACTCTGTACATCATTCCGTTATGCAAAAATTAAATATAATTCTTTGAAAATTAATTTAATAACGTTGCATACGGCTAGAAGCAATAAGAACCTAATGGATCACACATAAGACTTGGAACCTAAAAGAGAGATAGATGTTAATTAATTGATAGAAGCCCAATTGAGCCCAATAAGGCCCATGGATATAAGGGGGTCGAAATTCATGTAGTGATATACATGAATAATTAATTTGATTTTGTTAATCCTAATTAGATTAGGAATATGAATTAAATTAATTAAGAGATAATTAAGTTAGGAGTTTTAATTAGATTAATATACTCCTATTATTATCCAATAAGGTTATTATTATTATCCTTAACATATTAGATATATAGTGAGATAATAATTAGGAATTCTATTCCGAATGGAATTCCTATTCAGTAACCTAATTCTATCTAACTAGGGATTAGATACAAGAGATTATAAATACCCATTCCCTTGAGATTTTTGAAATCCAAGCAAGCCATACCCTACTTGTGATTTTCGAAATTCACCTAGTCCAAGAGAGAGAAAATTCGACACCCCTAGTTCGAGGACGAGATTTCTCTACGGCTTCGTTTGATCAATTGATTTTCATCTATTTCTTTTATCCTTGATCTTGTGTTGATTAGTTAGAGGCAATCTACTTTGGTTGCTATTCAACGGTTGATACTAAATTAATATTCTCTTGTTTTATTTCGTGTTTGGGAACTCGAAGAAGAAAAACAAACAAAAGGGAGAAATTCGTTTTACTACTCCTACATCAGGTCAGTTCACGATTTCACGGATTCCCGGAGATTGAACCGTCGAATCGTCGCGATTTTTGGACAGGAGCTTCTAGACATATTCTTCCACGTTTCCACCGAAGGGATTGTCGTTCGGAGGTCTGGAAGGTCTGTTTCGGATAGGGGCAGATTGGTAGATAGTTTCTATCTCTTTTGAAGTTGTGGGCACTTCATTTGCAACGGTAGATAGAACTTCTTAAAGGCATTTCTTCTTATCCTTCTTTATATGAAATAACGGTTAACGGACCGTTAAAATTTTTATATTTTCGCTGCTATACCTTAGCCTAATTTCCAACAAAGACATCAATCTACCAAAGGAGATTAGAATACCAAGAGGTCACTCAGAGAGTGCCATTCTTGATGCCGCTGAGAACACCCTGATGACGAGGAATCAACTCAGGAGATACCTCAGCAACGTAGCATTCGTCTTAATCTAGGAACCAAAGAATTTCGCTGAAGCTGAGTATGATGAATTCTGGATGAATGCAATGCAAAAAGAACTTGATCAGTTCAGAAGAAATGAAGTATGGGACTTAGTGCCAAAACCAAAAATCCAGAAGACCAATGGAACAAGATGGGTCTTTCACAACAAGATGGATGAATAAGGGAACGTGGTCAGAAATAAAGCAAAACTTGTAGCTCAGGGCTACAGTCAGCAAGAAGGTATTGACTACGGTGAGACCTTTGCCCCAGTGGCAAGGCTAGAGGCTATTAGAATTTTATGTGCATATGCAAGCTATATGAACTTTAAATTGTTTCAAATGGATGTTAAGAGTGCATTCCTTAATGGAGTTATAAACGAGGAAGTTTATGTTAATCAGCCTCTAGGGTTTGAGGATCCTAAATTCCCAAACCACGTTTATAAGCTCAAAAAGGCTCTGTATGGTCTCAAGCAAGTACCACGTGCTTGGTATGAGAGGCTGACTAGTTTCCTGCTGACTAGAAATTATGTCAGAGGTAAAGCTGATACAACCTTATTCATTAAGAGGAAGGGTAAAGATACCCTGCTGGCTCAAATATATGTTGATGACATTATTTTTGGTGCCACTAACGAGTCAATGTGTAAGGAATTTAGTAAGCAGATGCAGACTGAGTTTGAAATGTCAATAATGGGAGAACTCAATTTCTTCCTTGGACTTCAAATCAAATAAGGGAAAAATGGCATCTTCATCAGTCAAACTAAGTATGCTAAGGAGATATTGAAGAAGTATGAACTTGAGAATTGTAAGTCAATATCTACCCCAATGGGCACTGACACTGTCCTCTGCGCTGATGAGAATGGTAAGTCAGTAGCCAGCAGATTGTACCGAGGTATGATTGGTTCTCTACTTTACTTAACTGCTAGTAGGCCGGACATTCAGTTCTCGGTATGTTATTGTGCTAGATATCAATCTAACCCTAAGGAATCTCATTACATAGCTGTAAAAAGAATCCTTAGATATTTGTAAGGCTCAGTGAATGCAGGTTTGTGGTATCCCAATACTCATGATTTCACACTCATTGGATACACTGACGCTGACTACGGACAAGACAAGCTTGAACGAAAAAGCACCTCAGGAGGATGCCACTTCCTTGGGAGCTGTCTTGTGTCCTGGTTCAGCAAGAAGCAGGCGTCAGTAGCTCTGTCAACCACTGAAGCTGAGTACGTTGCTGCTGGAAGTTGTGTTGCTCAAGTCCTATGGATTAAGCAACAACTTGAAGATTATGGCGTTCGGACTAAAACTATTGAAGTCAAATGTGACAACAAGAGTGCCATTGACTTATCAAAGAACTCAATCCAGCACAGCAGGATGAAGCATGTCAGCATAAGACATCACTTCATTAGAGATCACATACTCAAGGGAGAGATCAAGCTGACCTATGTCCCAACGGATGAGCAGCTTGCTGATATCTTCACAAAGCCACTGGCTCGTGAGCAATTCAACATACTTAGAGAAGCCATTGGTATGTTTAATCCTCTTCAATAAATTCCAAGTAGAGTATGCATGCTGAGTGAATTACCATGCTGAATGATTTATGCTAAATCAATTACTATCACATGCTGAGTAGATTTACATGCTGAGTGTTTATCTTAAGCTGAGCAACTAAGCATAAAAATTATTCCTTTGCGTAACAATTGACTACTCCGAATTTCAAACGTTTGAAATCCTTAACACTGAGTAAAGATCCGTTGCAAAACTTAAATGCAAAGCACGCGAATTGAATAGCCACTTAGGATGACGTAAGCGCAATAATTAGAAAACACACGCGCCGAATGTGTCATAAATGCCAGAATATTTGTCGATTGAGTATCTCGAGGTCAAACGGCCACCTCAACGCGTAGGATCAATTCGACACCTCTATAAATAGTGGATGATTTCCCACTTTCATCTCTTTACGCTTAGAAATTTTTGGTATTCTCATATTCTCTCTAAAATCTCCCAAACTTCTCAAACCTCTCTAAGAATCATGACGAAAGATTCTCAGAATGTCTCCGGTGCCGTTAATCGGTCCGATGAAAATCCTTCATCTACTGCCCAGCGTGATCACTCTAAGGTCACCACGCCGAGCAAGCAAACCAAAGCTGACCTAGTTGGCTCCTCAAAGGGAAAACAGCAAAAGGACAAAGGCAAGAAGATCGTGGAACACACCTACTCTCATGTTTACGAGAGCGTGAGGGGGTATAAGGTTGACCACTCGCGTTGGTTTTCAAGAGGTTTTGTGGAGGCTGAGCAACCCTTTTGTGACTGGATCAAGAACAACGGTTGGATTGAGCTGTTCTTAGTTCATGAGGCTACTTACCCAGAGATGGTTAAGGAATTTTACGCTAACCTAAAGGTCGCGGATGATAACCGGGACTATATGGTCACCAAGGTCTCAGGGAAGGATATCCTCATCAACCCCGCTTACCTTGCCTCACTACTCAAGTTGAAAAACGAAGGAGCAATTCTTCATAAATCGGGTGATCAAGACAAAACCAACTACGTCCATGAGTTCTGTAAACCTCCGGGTCATGTAGGTGAGATTTCAAGTACCTCCATGGGTCAGAATCAGAAGATGGCCCATTATATACTGACAAATTTCCTCTTCCCCAAAATCAACTGCACCAACTCAGCGACAAACTTCGAGCAGTGTTTCATATGACCAACCGATTGTGCCCAAGAAAGGGAAAGGGGCTGCTGACCAGGAAACTGAGGGGACGGTGACTCGAAAGGGAAGAACGCAAAGAAAGAGGAAAGCTGTGCAAAGCACCTCTAAAGGAGCTGCCTCTACACCAAAGAAGCTCAAATTTGTATGCGGAGGAACCAAGCCTCAAATTCAGCAAGGTCAGGGTGGACCGAGGTCAGCTGAGAAAAGACCAAGGCAAGTTGAGCCTGAGGTAGAAGAAAGAGTGGACGCTGATGAGCAGCCACTAAGGAAGAAAAAGAAACTCTCCTCTGAGTTAAGACCCATCGATGCCCTTCCAACTGACATTGTCGTTCCTCCTAACTCACATTATGTACAAAGTCAAGACATTGACGTTGAACAACAGTTAGATGACCATGAAGAACAAGACCAATTGGGTGGTCAGTTTGTAGAGGAAGAAGAGCTGGATGATAAGTCTGATGAAGAAGAAAGTGGTCAGCATGACACTGAGGAAACAGCTGATGATGAGCACTACGAACCGATCAACACTGAGTTGGTTGATGAAGAAGACGATGAGCCAACGGAAAATCATCCCGCTGTTCAAAGGGAAGCTTCACCTACTGACTCTATAGAGACCATTCCTGCTGACCCTACTCCTCAAAAGCTGAAGAGACTGAGAAAGAAGAAGGCATTTCGAGCACCCGTCATTGACCTCATGGGTGACTCACCGCTGAGGGATGAGATCTCTGACCTTACCAATGTACATCTTAAGTTCTTCTATCTCTGACCTTACCGATGTACATCTTAAGTTCTTCTCTAACCCTCTTGAGTCTCAACCAGAGCAACAAGAAAATCAAGCCCCTGTTTCTCAGCCGAAGGAACATGCCGACCTAACTGCTACTCCCAGCCAAAATGATGCCGAGCAAGTGCTCGAAGATTCCGCTCCTCAACACGTTGAGCAAGCTAAGGAATTACCTGCTCAGGTGAACACTGAACTTCCTCAACTTCCAACACCTAGTCAGCTTCAGCCTGACCCTGAGCAAGTAACACATTCTGCTGATCCTCCTCTTCCACAACTCCAAGTGCAGAATCCAATCCAATCAGTTTCTACTGGAAATCCAAATTTAAAATCAGCCGCTGATAATGCTGAAACTTCAAATGTTGAGCAGAACCAAACACCGCTTTCATTCGGTTCTACTCCTCCTCCGGCATCTGAGCCAACAAATGATGGATCCTTTAGCTATCTGATAGGCGTGGCGCCTAGTGTAGTGCTTTTTTTACGACGATTTAAATATGTATTGCGATGAATGTGCTATGTCTATGGATGTGGTCTTTATAAATTGCTCTTAACTCTACTAGATGCTACGACTACTTAGGGGCAAGTGTACCCCGTCGTATCAAGTAATAATCCGGTTAAGACCGGGTATCGAATCCACGGGATTTATAATTACAAGTATTAGATGACTCGATTTCGTATGTTATTTAAGCGGTAATTACTTTGGGGTTAAGTAAGACACAACTACACACTATTCCTCACTATTGGCGACACAGATTTATGTAGCTAAAACTCTATGAAGTGGGGTGAATGTGATAAGTTATAACAATGATAAATAATGACCCTAAATGTATACGGATAATAGTTTACTCTTGCAAAGACGACCAAGTGTAGTAGAACCAACCCGTGAAGCACTTAGACTACGTGATTCCTAGTCAAGGCGTGTCTAATGCGGGGGAATTAGAAACTAGGGCCCGTAAGTTCCGTGGCTTGTCAATTCCTACGGTTTCCGGTTTGTCACTTCCGGTAAGGCAACACTTATATAACTCCCTAAAGATAGCCCGAATGGCGGCGGTAATCGCGTTCTCCTACACAATAATCAATTATCAATATCAAAACAAGCAATAAACATTAATACGTAAAGGGAAATAGAGATTATAAATCATAAATTATAAATATGGAAAGTGATTAGATGAAATACAACCAAGCCTAGTACATAGGAAGAGTACAAGCTAATTAGCAAGTAAAAAGGGAGAATCCGCCCTTGGAACTAGCTAACCGGACTCAAAGCCGTCTCCTAGGTCGTGGAGGTGGAACTCTCGAGCTTGGTGACGAATGGTGGAACGGAACGTAAATGGAAGGCCGGAACAACGAACAAGCTCTCGAGGGGGAGAGTTTAACTTACAAAATCTGAATCTAAATTACAAGGAAAGAAAAGAGTATAGTGTAGCTCTCTAGTATGTAATTGGTATCAAATGAAGTTCAAGAGCTTCTTATTTATAGACATCAAGCAAGGGTAGGTTTGTAATTTCACAAAGCACAAGTATGGAGCAACATTATTTGGTGCAGAAATCCCATGATACGCCCCGCGTAAATTGGTCTACGCCCCGCGTAATTGCCTATTCCGTCAGAAATCTTCTGCATGTGTACCAATTCGTTGTCTTGTTGACTCAAGTACGCCCTGCGTAGAGGATTATACGCCTCGCGTGTTTGAGTCTCTGGAGTTTTATTGCTTGAATTGGTGCCTTTACGCCGTGCGTAGCTGAAGTACGCCCCGCGTAAAAGAGTCTCTGATCTTTTTATGTTGAAGAACTGCCTTTTACGCCCCGCGTATATAGTGGTACACCCCGCGTAGGTATAGTTGACTCTGGGAGACAATGCAGTCTGACTTTCAGGATTAGGCCAATTATTACCGACATGTGTCATACGCCCCGTGTAGTGTGTCATACGCCCTGCGTATGCTGAGTCAGTTCCACATGGTGCCTGCGGATAAGGCAATTATTTCTGGCACAATGTTTTACGCCCCGCATACAGGATAATACGCCCCGCGTATTGAGTGGATTTTTGCTCCTTTCTCGTACCTGAAATACAAAACTTGAGAGCCGAGTTAGCTTGACGTTTTTATTTCCTAAACTATTCGAAAACGAGGAAAATAAACTGAAAGTACGAGATTTATTTTTATTTCTTTATTTATCAAAAACACTTTATTTTTGTAATTAAACTTATTTATTTTACCCGAAATCATCCCGTAAATCACGCTAAAAGATAGGAGTAAAATACCCCTATCAAACCTCCTCGGACTTTAAAGTTTTACTTGTCCTCAAGTAAAAGAAATCGAAAGACAAGGGATTGAGAAAATTAAGAAACAAACCACAGGTTGGGTTTGCCAAGTGCGTGATTTCAAAGTCATGGTTTTGTGCAAAGGTTTCGGTAAGTACCTACGCAAACAATTGAGTACGAAACTTGTTTGAAACCTCCATGATCAAGATTTAATAGGCAATATTAACGGGGGTTGATTATCTTTTGAGAACCCGATAGTACCTCACCAAGGGATTTCGCTCTTACGCTCAATTTTAGGTGGGTCGGTGTTTTATCACTCTTCTTTGCACTTACTCGAGATCATGTTGAATTTGCATTTTCATCCGGGTTTTTCCTCCTAAAATATGGTTAGGCAATATTAAAAATGAACCCGGAGGGGGGTTGTAATGTGGGTGGCTTCTTTAGTGGTTAGTGTAAAGGAACTCGAGTTCAAAAATACCGTTTGTGATTGCACCGTAGCCTTGGCAAATTTTACAAAATATACTTCAAAATTGCTCGGGTGGAGCTTGAGAATGCCTTTCTATTTTTATTGTATCCTTTGTTTTTATAGAGGCACAAAAACAATATTTTGAGAGTTTATGGTGTTCATTTGCTAAGGCCGTGACTTATTTTGGTTAATTCAGGTGCACTTGGTTATGTCGGTATTTGAACAAGAGGAAAAAGGGTTAAATGTTAAAAGGGTATTAAAAAAAAGTGGGTTAATAGGCTCGAAGGGGTTTCCTAATGTTTAATGAAAACGAGAAAAATAAATTAAGAAAAATTAGCCTAAGTGGGTTCGGTTTATCATCTATTGCCTTTTTACCAAAAATAAGTGTACTTAACCCGGTATTGGATGCAAATTCTATGAGTCGAGTGAAGTCAAAGCTCTCGAAAAATTGTGAAAGAATTAGAGTTTCGTACGAACTCTTTTAGGCTCAAATATACCTCACAAAGATTCGGGTTCAAATTGTGTACTATCAAGTTTTCGCTAAATTCTCAACTATCCCGTTTTTATTGCCTTTTCAAAGTTCATTATGGAGATAACATTTGGGTTAATATTCAATGCCTTAGTTTAGTACTAACCTAAGCTTTGCACAAATTCCATAATTTCAAAACCAAGACTAAAATTTCTTTATCGAATCATTCCTTTATGTTCCGACACTTTTATTTTTGATGACAAATAACAGAACTTTAATTAATTTCCGAAGGAGGGATAGCATGTCGGGAAAATTTAAAAGAGTCAATAAATTAGTTTAATTATTTTGTTTATTTTATTTTTATTTTTGTTTTTGTTAGTGCAAACCAAACTTAAAAGTGCGGGGTTGCACGTCCCTACGCGTTATTTAAAATGACGCCTATTCCAAGGGCGTCGCAAAAGGAAACTAAAACAAAAACAAAAACAAAGCTAAGGAAGTAAAAGAGGACCCTTTAGTGGTCAGGGGTTACGCGAGGCGTGCCCAGAGGCGCGTCCCGCGTAACCAGTACTTTTTGTGGTGTTACTAGACAGAGACTCAAATACGCGGGGCGCAGGAACTGGGCGCCCCGCGTGTTTGAGCTTCTGAACTGTAGGAACCACGGAAAGGAACTTATACGCGGGACGTAAGAAGAGTTACGCCCTGCGTAAACGGTGTCCCTTATAGAATTTTGGATCAGAGGCACAAAGACGCGGGGCGTGCATAGGGAAACGCCACGCGTATTATGTCGAATTGGGATTTGGCTTTCCGTGGCTGTGAAGCGAAACGAAGAAAACAAGTAAAAATTGAACAAATATATACAGGGAGTTTGAGAGAGTCAAACCAATGCTACGTTTAGAGTCGGAGTTGCTCGACTTTCTTTTGCGACGTGCAGGCTTAAGTTGGTGCAAGGAGTGTGGTTTCGCCTTGTTGTGGAAAAACGCCACCGCGGTATATCTTTAGACGGTGGCCATTGACCCGTAGGATTGCATTGTCAGGACCTTGGATTTCAATTGCTCCGGAGGGGTGCACATTGATGACGGTGTATTGTCCCGACCACCGACTTTTCAATTTTCCGGGGAATAACCGGAGGCGAGAATTGTAGAGGAGAACTTGATCCCCCTTGTTGAACTCCCGAATTTGGACGTGCTTGTCGTGCCACCGCTTGGTACGTTCTTTGTAGAGTTTGGCATTTTCATATGACCCCAAGCGGAGTATTAAGTTGGAGGACTTTATCAAGATTGCTCAAACAAATGTCAAAGGACGACCCAAAAACAGAAAAATCGTCCATGAAGACTTCAATGAAGTCCTCAATCATTTCGGAGAATATAGCCGTCATGCACCGCTGAAAGGTGGCGGGGGCGTTATAAAGCCCGAACGGCATCCGCCTATATGCAAATGTCCCATATGGACAAGTGAATGTCGTCTTCTCTTGATCCGAAGGATCAACGGGAATTTGCATATAACCGGATAAGCCATCGAGGGTGCAAAAGAATTTATGACCCGCCATTCTTTCCAACATTTGGTCGATGAACGGCAAGGGGAAATGATCTTTTCGGGTGGCCTCGTTAAGTTTTCTGTAATCAATGCATACTCGCCACCCGGTTACTTTTCGTGTGGGGATTAACTCCCCTTGATCATTTTCCGTCACCGTTGTGCCCCCCTTTTTGGGAACACATTGGACCGGGCTAACCCATGGACTATCGGAGATAGGAAAGATTATACCTGCATCGAGGAGTTTGATTACCTCGACCTTTACTACCTCTTTCATATTGGGGTTAAGCCGTCGTTGCGGCTGCACGGAGGGCTTGACTTTATCCTCCATAAAGATGCGGTGTGTGCAAATGGTGGGGCTGATCCCTTTTATGTCGTGAATGGTCCACCCAAATGCGCCTTTATGTTTTTGTAACACTGCGATTAACGCTTCCTCCATTTCCGCTGTCAAAAGCGAAGAAATAACAACCGGTAAGAAATTAGGAGGTTGCAAAAATACGTATTTTAAATTAGGAGGCAAGGGTTTAAGTTCCAAAGTCGGAGGCTCCTCGAGAGAAGACTTCGGCTTTGCTTTGCTATCTCGGTCCAAACCCTCGAACCGGCTCCTTGCCAACAGACATCGTTCTATTTCGGAGGAGTATTCAAATGGCTTGTTTAATGGCTCCTCATCCAAATGCTCATTATCACCTATTCCCGAAGAGGTTTCCGCAAAAGACCTACCACAAAATTCTCCAACAAAAAGATCAATGGAGTCTACGGAATTTAAAAAGTTACAATCTGCCAAGGCATTAGACGAAAATTTCATGGAATTGTATACATTAAATTCTACCTCTTCGTCTTGCAACCGTAGGATGAGCTTACCTTCATGGACATCAATGAGAGTCCTACCGGTCGCAAGAAATGGTCGTCATAGGAGGATTGGTACCGAGTCGTCTTCCGCCATATCGAGCACTACGAAATCGGCGGGGAAAATAAACTTGTCCACTTTCACTAAGACATCCTCCACAACTCCTTTTGGCAGGGCAATGGATCTATCGGCCAACTGGAGCGTCATATTGGTAGGCTTTGGTTCTCCCAAACCGAGCTTCCTGAATACAGATAAAGGCATTAGATTGATGCTAGCACCTAAATCACATAAAGCTCTGCTAAACTCAACATTTCCAATCGTGCAAGGGATAGAAAAACTACCTAAATCCTTGAGTTTAGGTGGGAGTTTGTTTGTTATAATCGCGGAGCATTCCGCGCTACCGTTTCATTATAATCCAACTTCCTCTTTTTGGCGAGGATTTCTTTAAGAAACTTCGCATATGTGGGCATTGGCTCCAATGCTTCCGCAAGTGGAATGTTAATGTGAAGTTTCTTAAAGATTTCCAAAAACTTACCGTATTGGTGGTCCAATTTTTCCTTTTTAAGTCGTTGTGGAAAAGGGAGCTTTGGTACGTAAGCTCCAATTGGGTCACACACGTTTTTATTCTTATCCAAGGAAGTTGAGTGTTTTGGATCCGAACCGGGGTTGCTTACCACTTCCGGTTCATTACTTACCTGTGGAGCTTGTGGGGTCGCCTTTGGAACCGGTGGTTCCAAACCCTTACCACTACTGATAACTTGGGGGAAAAATCCTTGATCGGAGCCCTTCCCTGTGAGGCGCCGTTGGGATCGGTCGGGGACACTCCGATGCCAAAGTCAGTATAGAGGAACAAGAGAGCAAACTGAATTGACTAAGGTTGTGAGAATGTGTACCTTGATAGCCTAGGGATGTAGGCTATATATAGCTAGGAAGTCGTAACCTTCAGCAACTAGAAGGTCTCCATTAATGCTCCATTAATGGCGGTTACTGGTTACCTTTAAGCTGGCGGTTACTGGTTACCTTTAACCTGGCGGTTAGCTAATTGATAGCTCATTAATGGTCTTTATGGCCGAGTCGGCGGTTAGCCGTTACTGTGATGAATCAGGTGAAAGAGGAGATTCGCCTCATAGGTTCGCCAGCGGATCTCACTGAGCTGAACCGTGGAGATCCGCCATCCGATTCTTCTTGCGGCGTTCTCAAGGTGAATATCCCTTTTCGTATTCTTTGATCCGTCAAGGCGTATGTACGCTCTCCTTGAGAGCTATGGCGGGTCTCCGCTACTCGCTCTCATCGGGCGTATCTCGTTATAGCGTATCTCGCCATGGTCCACGTGACGTGGCATAATGCTAGAGACTCCTTCCTTTTCCTCATTATTTGCATATTCTCCCCTGCATTAATTATCATTAATTCCACATTAATCATGTATAAATATCTCTTTTAGAAGGAATAATGGTTTGCCATTATTTCTATTAATTTTCCCTTATTCCTTATTCAAGAATAATTTGGGTTGTTATCAGAAGCCCCCCCTAAAGGTATAAAAAGCTCTTTAGGGCTGTCTAAATGGTGTTTTATTTTTCTATCTTGGAGGAAAGTGGACCCGCCCTAGATGGGGGATCATATATGGAAATGATGCGCCTTTTGGTGCTTCCTTATGCGGGATCTTATGGACAAGATCCGCCCTATGTGGGATCATATATGGATATGATACGCTTTTAGGGGATTTTGCTTCTTCGTGGATAGGTGGCCAACCGTATCCATTGTTAGCCTCTAGGGGCTTCTTGAGAGTTATATTTCCTTTAGAAAGGAATAACCTGCCCTTTATGGGACCATTTGTTCCTACTGCATAGGATTATGATTCGCCTTTAGGGACTTATTTTCTTCAGTTCTGCCATATTGAGGAGAATGACCCGCCCTTAGGGATCAGTAAGAATGATCAGCCATTTAGAGACTTTTGTGCATTTTGTGGAGGCGAGACTTTGTTATTTCTATGATGAAGATGATGATTCATTACTTTGATGAAAACGAGACTTCATTAATTGGATGAAGACGAGGCTTCATTGATTGGATGAAGATGAGGCTTCATTGATTGGATGAAGACGAGGCTTCATTGATTGGAGATGAAGACGAGGCTTCATTGATTGGATGAAGACGAGGCTTCATTGTTTGGAGATGAAGACGAGGCTTCATTGATTGGATGAAGACGAGGCTTCATTTTTTGGAGATGAAGACGAGGCTTCATTATTTGGAGATGAAGACGAGGCTTCATTACTTGGAGATGAAGACGAGGCTTCATTATTTGGAGATGAAGACGAGGCTTCATTACTTGGAGATGAAGATGAGGCTTCATTACTTGGATGAACCCTTTGCTTTCCAGAACTATTTTTACTAATGCATTATATCTTTTAGCAAGTAATTTTCTAGAATCTGGTTTAGGATTTCTCCGATTGTTTAGGGTAGGTGGCCAGCCATACCCCAATGTGTGAACCTTTGTGAAGGTTTGAAGCTGTTCTATTCCTTCTAGAGAAAGTAAAGCTGCCTAGGGGATCAACTTGCTACCTATCTTTGAGGTGAAGCGATCCGCCCGTAGGACTTGTGAACCCTTCTTTGGGAAGGGAGTGAGAGAGTGTAAAGTCCTTGCGTCCAAGGAATGTTTTAACTCTTTCTCGAATGGTGATCATCTAAAGATGGATCCGCCCATGAGAGTGTTCTCCTATCTTTGAGGAGAAAGTTGAGGGTGTAATGATCTCATGTTTGAGACGATTTTAACCCGCTTTTGATGGTGGTCAATCCTTTTCCTGTCTTTGAGGAGAGAGTTGAGCTCATTTGAAAGCTCCTGAGGGTCTGTGCTTCTTATTTTTATGGAAAGGGGGATCCACCCGTGATGGGATCAATTGTCCTATCTTTGAGGTAATCGATCCACCTGTGGAACTTATGATTCGCCAGCCACTGGGCATATATCAGCACTAAAAGCTAGGCAAATGAATATAAGAAGTATGGCGAGAAAGAATAAATTATAAAATGTAGGATACTATAACAGTTTAATGCACATATAAGAATATGTAAAAATACTGATTTTTAGGCCCATGGTTCCGTCTTTTCTGAGCAACTAGAACCGCATCCTCAATGATGTTTAACTTATGAGTAATCACATCTGGGCTTACTCCTGTGGGGATCTCATTCTCCTATGTAAATATGCTTTCAGATTCAATGAGAACTTTTTTAACATCCTCTTTGATCTCAAGTTTTAATCTTTTGGCGATCCGCACCCGCTTTCCATCAGCAATAAGGAGCGTTTTTGTGTCGCCCAAAGCTGTAGTGACAAGTTAATATTTCTCACCTTCGTCCTCTTTGGATTGTGGGCGGATTGATAGTGACGCCGAGTATAAGTCTCTTTAGCCACCTTTTGGTTCCCGCTAATCATTACTCCTCCTTTGCTGGTGGGAATGTACATTGACAGACGACGGATGGAAATTAGGGCTGCAACCTCTGGCCCTTGGTCTGGATAGTGTGACCCGTCACTCTAATGATGTCAACAATGGTTGTTTCTATTTGGATCGGATCAACCTTTAGTTTGGCGAATGCACCTTTGGTGATGACATTGCGAGAACTGCCCGTGTCTTTACTCGCTTTATTTTATCTCCCATCCTTGAATCTCCATTGTTACTACCAATGCATCTGCATGTGGAGAGATTACTGGACCTGTTTCTGCAAAAGGAGCAATGGAGGGATGTTTTATCCAGAGTGGATATTTTTGCTTTTTCCACGGGTGGCTGATACACTGGTCCATCTGCTATGACATTAATGACACTTTTGAATTTATTTTTGGGATCTGTCTTCTGCTTGTCATCTTGTTATTTGTTATTCTGGACAAAGCTATCTAGTTTGCCAGCTCCTAGCAAGCTTCAGTGTGGTGGCCAACCAGTGTGGTGGCCAACCTGTAGTACGCTTTGGCGTTTCTTCCAACGGTTACATGCTCCCCTCCTTTGGGTTCGGGATATGTAATGTCCCGCTTATATTGAATCTTTTCTTTTATATTGTGGCAAGTTGGAAGCTTTAAACATTCTGTCCGCTTCGTACCCTAGGATCCATGCTGTGAATGGCGAATTCATATTAACTTGATGGCGTACCTTTCTGCATTGTTCTCTTGTCTATATAGAGCGGTATGCCCTCGTCTTTCAATCTCATCATCCGTGTGTTCAATGTTGAATCGTGATGGTAAATCCGGCTCTTGATCTTGATATCGATCATGTTGAGGTCATGCTTGGAGCTATGGTTTAACGCGGATGGATGTTGTCACAACCGTGGGAGCCATTTTATCTAGCTTCGAATATCTTGTCTCCGCATCCTTCAACATTTTGCTAACATAATAGACGGAGAACTGCTGACCTTCTTTTTCTTGAATAACCACGGTGCATATAGCTTTATCCATGACAGATTGATACAAATGCAGGTCTCCCCTTCAGATTGGTCTGCTCATCAAGGGTGGTTCTGCTAGGAATTGTTTTATACCTTGATATGCTTGTTGATAATCTTTCTAGTATGATGATCCGCCCGTTCAACCTCTGGATCTTTCTCACCTATAGTGGGGCTTTCATTTAGGCGCTCTTTTCACCTTTTTCCTCGCATGGCTTTTATTTTATCTAGATTTGCTCTAACTCCTTTTTGGCTGATGACATAGTCAAGGAATTTTTCTGAAGTGACTCTGCATATACACTTCTTTGGATTGAGCTTTATTTTTCATATCAGTGTTTGCACTGGTTGTAGTATTAGCAACTCCCTTGTACCTGTGGGTTAGCACTGATAGAACTCCAGAAGTGGGGCATACTCTGTCCATTATTAAAAGATTGTGGTAAGGCATAAAAGCTATGTTCACTTACCTTGGGGATCAATGGCTTGATCCATGGAACATACTTCATAGCAAAAGAATGTTTGCATTGGCCTTGTTGGCAAATATCATGTATGATGCAATTCTCTTTATGGAATTTTTAGTTCATCTTGGAATCAACTTAATAATTCCTTCTCGTCGGTCCTTGACTCTAGAATGAACTTAGTCAAAGGATAAAACCAAGTAAATATTATATGTCAAACAAATTCATAATAGAATTTTAATCGTGCTTGTTTTAATAATAATATCACGTATAACGGTCATAACCATAAAGATTGCTACTGCACATGAATATCATAATGAATTCTTAATAAATAACCATAATGAGAATGGTTTAAGAATAATGTCTTTTTGTATTTCAATGCACATTAATATCCAAGATAGCATATTTATTTTAAACATCATAAAAGTTATGACATTCTATATTGGGAAAGATATCTTACATAGTTGCTATTTACTTGCAATTAATATTGTGCATCCATACATTAATGGCATTCAGAGGTCATTAAAGCCTTATTTGAATGAGGTATAATTAAAGAAATATAGTTATATATGAAATTACTCTTATATCATTTCATTTGTATAAATAAAATAAATATAAAGGGTAATTTTGGAAGAAAAATACATGTACCATGATTCTCCTCCAATTTGGAGTGTAAGGAAAATTACTCAAAATTCACTATTACCTACCTTTACATACAATCCTCCAATCTTTAAGGAATTCTCATGTATATCCTAAGAATTTTGCATAAATTAATGTTCTGGTCCGAAACCGACACTTGCACTATTTTGTAGTTAGCTCAGGACATGAAAGTTTTGTTTATCCAATTTGGTAATTCATCAACCCATAATGGCCTTAATAGTTAGGGACAATTACAGGATAATTACAAATAGACTCAATATTTTCAAGTCTCTTGTGTTGGTAACAGAAATTCTAACAATGTCAAATAAACAGTTTTTATATGAATAGACACATCCTTGTAAAAAATGGAATGAAATAACTGTTTGACAAAACAATATTCAAAAATATGAATTTTTGATATTAAAAGTACTATATAGGAGAAAAGCCATATATAGATGGTGAATTGTACAAGGAAAAACCAAATATGATTTTTTTGTAATTTCTTCTAATAGTTATATGCATGTTCATCCAAAAGACCGACCAGATCTAAATCAATTGTAATTACATGGGCCCTTTTATGATATTTTAATATCAAATGACAAAATCACATTGAATGGATGATTTTTTTTTTGTAAATCCCAAGATTACGGGTCTTATACATGCATCTTGTACTAATTCAATGATAATGGCATGTTACACTTGTCATGCATAAAAATATAAGGCATATTGAGCATGCAAGATTTAATGAAAGATTTGTGTCTATGACTTTATCTTTCTCAGTTTGTTAGATTTATCATAATAACATGTAATGATATTTATAGCACTTTATAAGAGTGAGAGATCTCAATTCTCTTTAATTAAAAATGGAATAAGAAAGGGGAGGAAACTTATCTTTATCATCATAAAATTTCAGATTTAATGTAGAAAACTCTTTCCCACCAATATATGGAGAACTGTATCTTTGGATAGATTTGTTGTACTGATTGAGCCAAAGTTTGAGATTGTGATTTCTATTCTGTTGACTCCACTGTTTTGTTCTTTGTGAAACTCTATACAATCAAGATTTTGTGATCTTCTGTTTGTTAGAGATCCACGTTCACCACACCAATTGATAACTTGGGGGAAAAATCCTTGATCGGAGCCCTTCCCTGTGAGGCGCCGTTGGGATCGGCCGGGGACACTCCGATGCCAAAGTCAGTATAGAGGAACAAGAGAGCAAACTGAATTGACTAAGGTTGTGAGAATGTGTACCTTGATAGCCTAGGGATGTAGGCTATATATAGCTAGGAAGTCGTAACCTTCAGCAACTAGAAGGTCTCCATTAATGCTCCATTAATGGCGGTTACTGTTAAGCTGGCGGTTACTGGTTACCTTTTTGGGAACACATTGGACCGGGCTAACCCATGGACTATCGGAGATAGGAAAGATTATACCTGCGTCGAGGAGTTTGATTACCTCGACCTTTACTACCTCTTTCATATTGGGGTTAAGCCGTCGTTGCGGCTGCACGGAGGGCTTGACTTTATCCTCCATAAAGATGCGGTGTGTGCAAATGGTGGGGCTGATCCCTTTTATGTCGTGAATGGTCCACCAAAATGCGCCTTTATGTTTTTGTAACACCGTGATTAACGCTTCCTCCATTTCCGCTGTTAAAAGCGAAGAAATAACAACCGGTAAGAAATTAGGAGGTTGCAAAAATACGTATTTTAAATTAGGAGGCAAGGGTTTAAGTTCCAAAGTCGGAGGCTCCTCGAGAGAAGACTTCGGCTTTGCTTTGCTATCTCGGTCCAAACCCTCGAACCGGCTCCTTGCCAACAGACATCGTTCTAATTCCGAGGAGTATTCAAATGGCTTGTTTAATGGCTCCTCATCCAAATGCTCATTATCACCTATTCCCGAAGAGGTTTCCGCAAAAGACCTACCACAAAATTCTCCAACAAAAAGATCAATGGAGTCTACGGAATTTAAAAAGTTACAATCCGCCAAGGCATTAGACAGAAATTTCATGGAATTGTATACATTAAATTCTACCTCTTCGTCTTGCAACCGTAGGATGAGCTTACCTTCATGGACATCAATGAGAGTCCTATCGGTCGCAAGAAATGGTCGTCCTAGGAGGATTGGTACCGAGTCATCTTCCGCCATATCGAGCACTACGAAATCGGCGGGGAAAATGAACTTGTCCACTTTCACTAAGACATCCTCCACAACTCCTTTTGGCCGGACAATGGATCTATCGGCCAACTGGAGCGTCATATTGGTAGGCTTTAGTTCTCACTCAGCTTCTTACTGAGATCAAAGGTCTGAAGGATCTACTAAGTGTCATGACTTCACTATAATCTCAACAGCCTAGGCAGGACTCTATAACGAAGCTGGCCGAACTCCAGCTGACCATGGTAAACCACATAAACTCTCTACAGGGTGAAATTCATCAATTGTCAGCTGCGAACTCAATGTATGCAACTTCTGCCGAAGTTCATCATCTATTCAACCAGCTTCATACTGAGCAAGAGAAAACCAATCACCAACTCTCTTCCTCCTCCCAATGCTCCATTGAGCAAATTAGCGAGGTTGTACACCTGCTAAACTTAAGCAAGGAAGAGATGGAAACTGACCAGCTCAAAACAAACGAGATCCTGAAGTACTCTCGCGTTACTTTCAACCACGTGCGACACACCAACGCTCAGCGTGAGTATTTTGATTCGTCTTTGCTAAAGATGTTTCATCAAGCTTTTGCAATGCTCACTGACAGCATACACTGGGTTGGAAAGTCTCAAGCATATGTTCTGAGTATGCTGAGTGCTGCTGATGTCAGGATTCCACAGGATATTTTGGATGATGGTGTTCCCATTTTCGATGGCATAAATACCAGCACACGAAAGTTAAAGGCATTCTCAAAACGCCTAATTCAAGCTGCCATTGAAGACACTTTCATTCCTCCTCCTGTTGATGGTGGCAAAAAGGGGGAGAAAATACAAGCTCAAAGAACCCAGCATTCAGAAGAAGAAGCTTCAGGTAGTCAGCAAAGACAAAAGGGAAAGGGTAAAGCTAAAGAGCATGAAGCCCAACTCAACTACAAAAAGAAATAGCTTTAGCTTTACTAGGATTGACTAGATTAGACTTTGTTAAAACTTATAGTCTTTCCCTTGTGTACTTTTTTTTGTGCTGACCCTGAATACAAAACTTTGATGCATCTATCCTTTTAAATTAACCAAATCTTATGTGATGCTTACTTATGTTTTGTATTGAATAATTAAACGCATCAACTATGCTACTTGTCCACATTGCTTTATGATTGCATGCTGTGTTGATCAATATTGTGACCGCTTTTATATGTCTTCTTAAATACATTGAACAAAGAAATACTCAACGCTCTCTGATATTTAAATCTTCCGCATAAATTGAGTTAAATAGAATATGTTCCATGAGCTGACCTAATTCTGAAAACTGACCTTAGACTTACTTGATTAAACCTTGAAATGTTTAAAGTAAATGTAAGTCAGCCGCTCAACCCTTACGGGGGAGTATACTGAGTAAGATAAGGTCAACAATCATGGGGGAGCTCAACACTGAGTTCTTGACTGAATATTTTTGCCAACATCAAAATGGGGGAGTTTGTTGAAACACCTTTCCACATGATTTTGATTTGACAAAATTATTTAAGTAGTTAATAAAAAATATTCTAAACACATTAAATTTAAATGCTTTGATTTATTTATACTAATGTGTTTGTTCAATGTTGAGTTTAATTATTTATAAGACATTAAGATTAAAAAGCCCAAAGGCCCATAAGTGGAAGTCAAGCTCAAGTCAACACATCAAGACCATTTGGCCAAAGTGTTCGAAACATAGCCGTTTCAAGCAAAACGACGACTCAGCATGAAGAAGGATCGAGAAGCCTTCTCTCAAATGCTTCAAGACGAAGCTGCTGAGTTGGACGACAATACAGTCTGGACAGCGGCAGACAAGAACCAACTTCCAGACAAAGTAATTCTATTTTGGGTAAAGTTCAGAAGGCTCATGAAGCTGTCTCGTGGACTTTGGCTTAAATGTCGAAACATTCTGTTTCAAGGACGAAAAGCTGCAGTGGACAGAAGATGCGTGAATCCTATTGGCCAACGACGCTGAGCACGCTCAAAGTGACAATGACAGGAAGCCGTTTCCCTCCAACGGTTATTTCGAAATTCGAAATTACCAGGTGCCTCAAGTGTCACTATATAAAGGCCATCCATTTGCTTCAATCGATGCAGATCTTCAACTAGTCAAAACGCTAACCAAATTTCTACAAGAAGTTCTGTGAGAAAAGCAAAGCAAATACCTTACACCAATTTCCATATTATTGTGTAAAAGTCTAGAGTGATTTTCAATCATCTAAAGTGTCTTAGCAATTGTTGTTTAGGACAAACACTTTATCATTTCTAGAAGAATAGAAATGAGAGGCTTAGTACTCGGTTATAGTACTCAGTGTTGGGGTTTAGTGTCCTATAGTCAATTGTTGCGGGATGCAAACTTATTGTAAATGAATTGTTCTTTATATCATTTGTTTTAATGAGATATATGTTTTATAACTATATAAAGACAATCCCTTTTAAGCACTAAATAAAGTCTAATAAAAGGAAATCCGTAAGTTTGTTTAAAGTGATTATAAAGTGTTCATACAAGCATGAAGTGAGACAAAACTTTATAATAAACTAATAAACTTAAAACCACCCCAAGTCAAGTGATATATTTAGGATTGATATATCACGGTTGAGACTTGTATGTAACAATGTCTTCTGTCCGACAGAAAGCTGATCTCACAAGCTTCATATATATAGATATCTGGACAGTTACATAGATCCGATGAAACGTTGTTCATTAAGATTGGGGATCCGATTTGAGATAACAGGATGGGTAGATTCATCCTTGTCAACTGTTCATCTCATTGGTATTAATAGGTATAACTAATCCTCAAACTCAAAGGAATGTTAATTGGTCATCCTGAATTACTGAATGTGAGACTTTGATCATGTGGTCCCACGATCCTTAACAGAGATGACTCTAGGGTGTGAACTGCAAAGGTTGGGTGTCACAGGAAGTAATTTCAGGGTAGTTATACATTGGATTGAGCATTTATCACTCTCGATTAATGGGAGATACATCCAAGGATCACTTGTGGAAGTCTTGACTCTAAACCCTTGCAAGGTGATAGCTTAAGAGTAGAAATACTGATTTCACTTAACCTATCTTTTTGAGTTGACTCGGCCAATAACAAGTAAAATGAACGTCTCGCTATATGTGACTTGACATTACCCATAGTCATAAGATTCAGTTCAAGGATGTAGTTGATAAAGGATCGTATTATACCGTAACTAATACAGAAGGGTTAACGACAGAATCAACCTGTCTTCTTAACGGACTCTGGGGGAATGATTACAGACTTGCCTATAACATACTCAGTACATCATTCCGTTATGCAAGGATTAAATATAATTCTTGAAGAAATTAATTTAATAGTTGCATACGGCCAGAAG
The DNA here is from genome assembly GCF_963576675.1 of Euphorbia lathyris. Classification (NCBI taxonomy): domain Eukaryota; kingdom Viridiplantae; phylum Streptophyta; class Magnoliopsida; order Malpighiales; family Euphorbiaceae; genus Euphorbia; species Euphorbia lathyris. The sequence goes on from NC_088918.1 coordinate 920,810, forward strand.
TAGTAAGAACCTAATGGATCACACATAAGACTTGGAACCAAAAGAGAGATGGATATGATTAATAGATGGAAGCCCAATTGAGCCGAGTAAGGCCCATTTATATAGAGGGGGCCGAAATTTATATATAGTAAATAAGGAATTATTTTAATTCCATTAATCCTAATTTGATTAGGTTTGTGAATTAAATTAATTAAGAGATAATTAAGTTAGGAGTTTTAATTAGATTAATATACTCCTATTATTATCCAATTAGGTTATTTATTATTATCCTAAATGTATTTGATATATTATAAGATAATAATTAGGAATCCTATTCCGAATGGAATTCCTATTAAGTAACCTATTCCTATCTAACTAGGGTTTAGATACAAGCGACTATATATACCCCCTCCCTATGAGAATTTCGACTAAGCTAAGCCTATATCCCTCCCCACTTGTGATTTTCGAAATTGCTTAAGAGAGAGAGAAAAGAATTCTATTCACAAGTTCGTGAACAAGAATTCATACGGCATTCCATCGATTGATTAATCTTATTCATCCCTCTTTCTCTTTGATCTTGTGTTGGTTTATTAGAGGCAATCTATTTTGGTTGCATCTCATAAGGGTTGATTCTAACTTAATCTCACCGTGTTCACGAAAGAAGGAAAAACAATCAAAAGGGAGAAATTCGTTTTTCTTCACCTACATCAGGTCAGTTCACTATTTCGAGGATTCCCGGAGATTGAACCGTCGGATCATCGCGATTTTTGGACAGTAGCTTCTAGACATATTCTTCCACGTTTTCACCGAAGGGATTGTCGTTCGGAGGTCTGGAAGGTCTGTTTCGGATAGGGGCAGATTGGTAAACAGTTTACATCTCCTTTGAAGTTGTGGGCACTTCGTTTGCAACGGTAGATGGATCATCGAAAGGTATTTCTTCTTATCCCTCTTTATATGAAATAACGATTAACGGATTCTATGGTTAAAAGGAAGTAGGCTAAATTTTTTATATTTCCGCTGCTATACCTTAGCCTTAATTTCCTTCAGTGGTATCAGAGCCATCGTTAAATCCGTTATTTCATATATGAAAATATAGAAGTTTTCAATAGGATTGAATAAATATTTATGGTTAGGATTAATTGACAAATAGTATTGATTGATTAATTCTAAAGATAAATAAAGTTTTGATTAATTGTTAATTAAAACTGATTATGCTTATGTTCCTAATTATTTCGGTTGATAATCATTATAACAAAATCTATTAGTTTTATAGTTAGGTTGATAAAATTAGTTTTATTAATTCTAAATGATAAAACGGAAATCTATTGTAGATTATCTTATTTCTGAAAACCGTTTTAAAATTGTTTTAGAATGTTTTCAGAAATTAATAGTTTTCTGTTTTGATTATCGAATGAATAATTCGCTTAAATGTTTGTTTTTACCAATATGTAAATCAAAGTGTTAAATGAATTAAAATCAAAATGAATGGGACGAGCATAATCAACGTTTTATATGGTTATATTAATCTAAGGATTAATATAAAGATACAAAACGATTAGAAGTAAAATTGGATGAACGTTAATTTGACGAGTTAATGTGATTAACCTAAATATTAAATAAGCCGGTTATGTAATCAACCAATTAAATTTATTTAATTGAGTCTATGCATGTTTGGAGTTATGGACATATTTGGACCCTCTTTTAGTCTTTTGGTATTTTTGAAATAGGGCCTGCGCGTCCTGCCTTTCTACTATCTATTGTAATTTCTCATCTCATCTGATTCCCTTCAATTCAATTGAAGTTTTCTTATAGTAGTATAGGAATTAATATGTAATTTCAAGGCGCCATGGAGAAGACGGAGGACCTAAAGAGAAATATGTAATAGTTAGTATTTCCTTAGGTTTGGCCTTTTATTCCGTCTCTGGCTCGACGGAATAATTTAGATGATATGTCCATAACGCCAATGTATGTATGTATGTGTGTCTGATGTATGCTAAAGCAAATCAAGACTAAGTTAGATTATGAGACTTAAATAAAAATCCCTCATTAAAAAGTTAAGTAAATAAGCAAGTTATTAAAATCGGTTCCCCCTCCCTAATATTATAATTCAGCCGGCAGTACTGGGGGCCTTTGGGTTGTTGGCTAAAGTCAAGCTCGGGGTCTTATGGTAACACTTGGATTATCGAAAATCGTTCTTTCATGAATATGGGGTGGTACTTAAATTAGATTATGATAATTGGATGAGCAAACTAATGTTGTCATAAACTAATGGGCAAAATGGTTGGGATTAATATGAATGACATATTAGTTACTAATGTGGTTAGTAACCCAATAACCTAGGAATCACATTCGAGATGTGATTGATTGCATGAATCTACCTAACAAATGGGACTAGCTTGTTGAGCAAACTCAATGCGAAATCTCAGGAGTTAGGATCCTAGCTCACTAAAGGATTTGTGAAATTCTTCGAATTAATATGGAGGGTTATTAATTTGGCAAAATAGTGGGAGCAATCTGAAATAAATTAAAAGGCCTATAATTTTAGATTATTATACTTTAAAGCAAATGAATGACATACGTTTACTCTTTCTCACTCACAGGTTTTGTTTAAACACACACTCTTAAAATCATGACTAAAACCAATCTGCAAAACATTCTTACCGATAACAAACTGAATGGTTCAAACTTCACCGACTGGTTTCGCAACCTCAAAATTGTTTTGAAGTTCGAGAAAATTGGGTATGTACTTGATACATCGATACCCCCTGTCCCTGAAGATGATGCTCCCATCGAGGAAATTGATGCTTATCAGAAGCACAAGGCTGATGACGATCATGCCGGATGCATCATACTTGCATCGATGACATCGGAATTACAAAGGCAACATGAGGAAATGAATGCCTATTCCATCATCATGCACCTAAAGGAATTGTTTGGGAAACAAACCAGGTGCGAACGCTACGAGATATCCAAGCTGTTATATCGTTGCAGGATGCAAGAGGGCACATCAGTCATGACACATTGTGTCAAGATGATTGGCTACATTACCAAACTTTCTAGTATTGGATTTGCGATGGATAACGAATTAAGTGTTGACTTAATTCTTCAATCCCTCCCAGAAAGTTATTCACAGTTCATTATGAACTATCAGATGAATGACTTGCAAACCTCTCTTGAAGAGCTTGCAAACATGCTCAAGTCAGTTGAGCCCAATATGAAGAAAGACAAGACCATACTGGCTCTTGTAATTGAGGGATCGAAGAAAAGGAAAGGGAATTTTCCCAATCCTAAACATCCCAAGAAAGGTAAGAAAGCTGTGTCCAAGGGAAAGGAAGTGAAGAAGCCCAAAGGAGAATGCCACTTCTGTGGTAAAGACGGGCATTGGAAGAGAAACTGCAAGGAGTATCTAGCCACCCTTAAGAAGGGAAAAGGCGGTGCTTCTACATCTGGTATGTTTTATATTGAAATAAATACAGTTTCACTGTCTGAATCTTGGGTACTTGATACCGGATGTGGATCTCATATTTGTACAAATATGCAGGAGCTAAAACAGACTAAGGAACTTAAAAAGGGAAGCATAAACTTGCGAGTGGGAAATAGAGCAAGAGTTGCCGCTCTCGCAATTGGAGATTATGCTTTACCTTTGCCCTCTGGGCTTGTAATAGAATTAAGGAATTGTTTATACGTTCCTGAGATGTCTCGTAACATTATTTCTATTAGCCGTCTTGTTGACGACGGTTTTCATATTTCAATAAAGAACAATAGTTGCAATTTTTATAAAGATTCAATCTTTTATTTTTCAGGAATATCACAAAATGGGATTTATGTGTTAGATGATAAAACTCCTGTTTTTGCAATTGATACCAAAAGACATAAGATAGATAATTCAACTTACTTGTGGCATTGTCGTTTAGGCCATATAAACAAGAGACGCATGCTAAAGCTACATTCAGATGGGCTTATAGATCCAATCGATTCCGAATCATTGGAAACATGCGAATCATGTTTAAAAGGTAAAATGACAAAGACTCCCTTTAGCAATAAAGGTGAGCGTCTATCAGACACTCTAGGACTCATTCATTCAGATGTATGCGGTCCTATATCAGTCCAAGCAAGAGGAGGATTCAGATACTTCATAAGCTTCATAGATGACCATACTCGATATGGTTACATCTACTTGATGAGGCATAAATCAGAAGCTTTTGACAAGTTCAAATGCTTCAAGAATGAAGTGGAAAATCAATTAGGAAAGAAAATAAAGACGCTTCGATCCGATCGAGGTGGCGAATATCTTTCAGATGATTTTCTGAATTATCTAACTGAATATGGGATATGCTCACAATGGACACCTCCCTATACACCACAACACAATGGTGTATCCGAGAGGAGAAACCGTACCCTATTAGATATGGTACGATCCATGATGAGCATGGCCTTACTTCCAAAGTCGTTCTGGGGCTATGCCTTAGAAACTGCCCTCTTCACCCTGAATCGAGTACCAACTAAATCCGCTAGTTCCACGCTATATGAATTGTTCGTTGGTAGGAAACCTGTGTTCTCATTTATGAGAGTATGGGGTTGTTCAGCATATGTCAAACGCATAGCGTCCGACAAATTAGATTCTAAATCTGATAAATGTTTCTTCATTGGATATCCCAAAGAAACCATGTGGTATTACTTCTATCATCCAGATGATCAGAAAGTAATAGTATCCAGACACGCAACCTTCTTAGAGAAAGAGTTTCTCGAAGAAACACAAAAGGGAAGCGTGATTGAACTCGACGAAGTTCAAGAGGAAGAAACGCCGACTGAAACAACAGAAGCGGTTGAGGTACCCGAAGAAGTCCCATTAGATGAGACTCCAGTGGCACCTATTCGTAGATCACGAAGAGTTCGTGAACTCCCAGTTAGATATGGTTTTCTAGTGGGAGATGATAACGAGGTTCCCGTGTTAGACGACGAACCTGAAAACTACGAAGAGGCTCTTACTAGTCCAGATTCTAAAGCATGGCTTGAAGCCATAGATTCTGAAATGGATTCCATGTATACTAACCAAGTGTGGACTTTGGTTGATCCACCCGAAGGGATAATTCCCATTGGGTGCAGGTGGATCTTCAAAAGGAAGACTGACATGGATGGAAAGGTTAGCACCTATAAGGCTAGGTTGGTAGCGAAAGGATATCGTCAGAAACAAGGTGTTGATTATGACGAAACCTTCTCTCCTGTTGCTATGTCCAAATCAATCAGAATCATGCTTGCAATTGCCGCTCATTTTGATTATGAGATTTGGCAAATGGATGTGAAAACAGCTTTCCTAAATGGAAATCTGCTTGAGGATGTATACATGATGCAGCCTGAAGGTTTCATATCAAAGGATGCAAATAAAGTTTGCAAACTTCAGAGATCCATTTATGGACTCAAGCAAGCATCTAGAAGCTGGAATAAGCGTTTTGACGAAACCATAAAACAATTTGGTTTCGAACAAAATTGCGAAGAAGCTTGCATTTACAAGAAAGCAAGTGGGAGCTCTATAGCATTTCTCATACTATATGTGGACGATATACTGTTAATGGGAAATGACATTGCTCTATTACAATCGGTGAAAGTATGGTTATCCGGTAACTTCTCAATGAAAGACCTTGGTGAAGCAGCCTATATACTTGGTATAAAGATCTACAGGGATAGATCGCGTAGACTGTTTGGTCTTTCACAGGCTACATACATTGAAAAGGTGCTAAATCGGTTTAGCATGCTTGAATCGAAACGAGGTAACTTACCCATGGTACATGGAGTAAAGTTAAACAATCATCAATGTCCTAAAACTGATGATGACAAACGACGCATGGCTGTAGTCCCGTACGCCAGCGCGATCGGTTCGATTATGTATGCTATGCTATGCACTAGACCCGACGTAGCGTTTGCGTTATCTGTAACGAGTGTTACCAAGGGAATCCGGGAGACGAGCATTGGATTGCCGTCAAGAACATTCTTAAGTACTTGAGAAGAACTAAAGATATGTTTCTAGTGTACGGAGAAGGAGATCTGAAAATTGAAGGATTTTCAGACACTATTCATCTCACAGATGAGAATGATTTTAAATCCCAATCAGGATACCTGTTTATCTTGAATGGGGGCGCGGTCAGTTGGAAAAGTTCCAAGCAGGGAAGCGTAGCTTTCTCTACGACCGAGTCAGAGTACATCGCTGCTGCGGAAGCAGCAAAGGAAGCAGTTTGGATTAGAAAGTTCATTACAGAACTAGGTGTGGTGCCTGACATTGTCAATCCCACTACTCTGTACTGTGATAACAATGGAGCCATTGCGCAAGCAAAGGAACCATGGTCTCATAATGCATCCAAGCACTACCTAAAGCGATACCACATCATTAGAGAGATTGTGGCTAGAGGAGATGTGAGAATAGAAAGAGTACCTACAGAGGACAACGTTGCAGATCCGTTGACAAAGCCTTTAACCCAGAAAGTACATGATCGTCATTTAACTTCTACTGGGATAAGTTTTAGAAACAATTGGCTTTAGTCCAAGTGGGAGTATGTTGGGGTTTAGTGTCCTATAGTCAATTGTTGCGGGATGCAAACTTATTGTAAATGAATTGTTCTTTATATCATTTGTTTTAATGAGATATATGTTTTATAACTATATAAAGGCAATCCCTTTTAAGCACTAAATAAAGTCTAATAAAAGGAAATCCGTAAGTTTGTTTAAAGTGATTATAAAGTGTTCATACAAGCATGAAGTGAGACAAAACTTTATAATAAACTAATAAACTTAAAACCACCCCAAGTCAAGTGATATATTTAGGATTGATATATCACAGTTGAGACTTGTATGTAACAATGTCTTCTGTCCGACAGAAAGCTGATCTCACAAGCTTCATATATATAGATATCTGGATAGTTACATAGATCCCGTGAAACGTTGTTCATTAGGATTGGGGATCCGATTTGAGATAACAGGATGGGTAGATTCATCCTTGTCAACTGTTCATCTCATTGGTATTAATAGGTATAACTAATCCTCAGGCTCAATGGAATGTTAATTGGTCATCCTGAATTACTGAATGTGAGACTTTGATCCTGTGGTCCCACGATCCTTAACAGAGATGACTCTGGGGTGTGAACTGCAAAGGTTGGGTGTCACAAGAAGTAATTTCAGGGTAGTTATACATTGGATTGAGCATTTATCACTCCCGATTAATGGGAGATACATCCAAGGATCGCTTGTGGAAGTCTTGACTCTAAACCCTTGCAAGGTGATAGCTTAAGAGTAGAAATACTGATTTCACTTAACCTATCTTTTTGAGTTGACTCGGCCAATAACAAGTAAAATGAACGTCTCGCTATATGTGACTTGACATTACCCATAGTCATAAGATTCAGTTCAAGGATGTAGTTGATAAAGGATCGTATTATACCGTAACTAATACAGAAGGGTTAACGACAGAATCAACATGTCTTCTTAATGGACTCTGGGGGAATGATTACAGACTTGCCTATAACATACTCAGTACATCATTCCGTTATGCAAGGATTAAATATAATTCTTGAAGAAATTAATTTAATAGTTGCATACGGCCAGAAGTAGTAAGAACCTAATGGATCACACATAAGACTTGGAACCAAAAGAGAGATGGATATGATTAATAGATGGAAGCCCAATTGAGCCCAGTAAGGCCCATTTATATAGAGGGGGCCGAAATTTATATATAGTAAATAAGGAATTATTTTAATTCCATTAATCCTAATTTGATTAGGTTTGTGAATTAAATTAATTAAGAGATAATTAAGTTAGGAGTTTTAATTAGATTAATATACTCCTATTATTATCCAATTAGGTTATTTATTATTATCCTAAATGTATTTGATATATTATAAGATAATAATTAGCCGAATGGAATTCCTATTAAGTAACTTATTCCTATCTAACTAGGGTTTAGATACAAGAGACTATATATACCCCCTCCCTATGAGAATTTCGACTAAGCTAAGCCTATATCCCTCCCCACTTGTGATTTTCGAAATTGCTTAAGAGAGAGAGAAAAGAATTCTATTTCCAAGTTCGTGAACAAGAATTCATACGGCATTCCATCGATTGATTAATCTTATTCATCCCTCTTTCTCTTTGATCTTGTGTTGGTTTATTAGAGGCAATCTATTTTGGTTGCATCTCATAAGGGTTGATTCTAACTTAATCTCACCGTGTTCACGAAAGAAGGAAAAACAATCAAAAGGGAGAAATTCGTTTTTCTTCGCCTACATCAGGTCAGTTCACTATTTCGAGGATTCCCGGAGATTGAACTGTCGGATCGTCGCGATTTTTGGACAGTAGCTTCTAGACATATTCTTCCACGTTTCCACCGAAGGGATTGTCGTTCGGAGGTCTGGAAGGTCTGTTTCGGATAGGGGCAGATTGGTAAACAGTTTACATCTCCTTTGAAGTTGTGGGCACTTCGTTTGCAACGGTAGATTGATCATCGAAAGGTATTTCTTCTTATCCCTCTTTATATGAAATAACGATTAACGGATCCTATGGTTGAAAGGAAGTAGGCTAAAATTTTTATATTTCCGCTGCTATACCTTAGCCTTAATTTCCTTCACTCAACGGTAGATATAGGAGTGAGTAGAGGTATAGAGGAAGGTACTCTTTTATACTCAGCTTCTATTATAAAAGGTTTCATGCTCTACCTTTAAAGAGCTTAGTAGAAAATTCGAAAAGCTCGGAACGAGTTCCGGGGACTAGACATAGGCGGAGAGGCCGAACCAGGATAAGTCTGCTGAGTAATATCCTTCTAACCCTCAAACTCCTTTACATATTGCTTGCTATAAAACTGACTAAGTAACGAGCTCACGCTGAGTTAAGTATACTGAGAAGCTGAGTTCAGGAATAGACTCTAAGTGCTATTTCCTGACTCAATGAAAGAAACAGACTTAGTCACAAGTTGACTAAGCTTGTGTCTTCAAACTGCTTAGTCACGCTGTGTAAACCTTTTCATAAGAAAAGAAGTCAGCCTTAACGGACAAAATTTTTAAATAGTTCATATCCCCCCCCTTTGGAACTAACTTGTCACGTTATAAGGGACCAACAATTTCCAGGAAGAATAAAACAGCATCTGTCAGGATCTACAGAAGCCACAACCTTCTCACAAAACAATGCATTGAGCTTCCCAATATCTAGACACAAAAAACCACCAAAGCCTATATTCCTAATAGCAGCTTTGTGTGTCTCTGGCATAGTTTTAACAAACTTAATAAAAGCTGTTGGACGAACCCTCTGATTCAATCCTACACCAGAAACATCTTCCTCCATAACAGAATAACAACTATCCTTCTTCACCATCCTTCTTTCACAATTACGGTTCACAGCATTAGAACTAGATCTAGAACAACCAACTCCTTTCAGAACCTCAACCTTATTCCTCTTCAATCTAGAACCATCAGATACTTTCACAACCTCAACCTTCTTCCTCTTCAACCTAGAAGAACCATCTCCCTTCAAATTAACTCCAACATTTCTTTTCTTTCCAACACTACCAGAAACAACATATTCATCTTCTGCTTGTTCTTCAGATGGTGTACTCGCACTGATAACAAAATCAGGATCATTCATATTATCACAAGCATCAGAAGAACTTTCATCAGAATCAGAACAACTTTCTACGTCCTTCAAAGCATCAGAAGAACTTTGATCAACATGAACATCAATATTTGATGACTTTTTCTTCAAAGCATGAGATTTCTTCACAAATCTCTTCTTACTTCCTTCATCACTATTCTTTTCAAAGACCCTTGAAACATAACAAATAACAAAATTAACAACAATACTAAAATCAACAAAATACATATATGGTTCCAAACGAATTTATATATTGTTCCATACGAATACAAATATTGTTCCAAACGAATAAATATATTGTTCCAAACGAATACATATATTGTTTCAAACGAATACATATATTGTTCAAAACAAAAACACATATTGTTCTATAAAAAAATAAGTAAAAAAATAGTACATGTCGTCATCATCTCCTATATAATCAGAATTTATAGAATCAAGCAAGAAAGGATCAATAACATTCTTACGCAAACAATCTTTCCTACTAGAAGTAGCTTTAGACATTCTGATATATACTGAAAAACAAAAAAAAAACACATATACAAGTCAGAAAACTAAAAAATGATAGACGGAAACAAAATTAAAGAATGAAAAAAAAATGAAATGTCGTTGAAACCCTAAAAAATAAGAAACAAAACAAAAACAAAATACAAAACTTAAACAGAACATATAAACAAAAAAACTAAGAACATGCATAATGTTATGAATAAATTAATGGATGTCCATAAGTATAACCATCGTAACTCCGCATTCCTTAAATGTTGTAACTCTTCATTCATTAAGGTTGTAACCATGTATTCCTTAATGTTTGTAACTACATAACTTATGTTCTTATGTAACCTATATTCATAAGCCTATAAATATAGGTTTCCTTCATGTAATATATACACAAGCAAAAGGACATGTGAAATACAAGAATACACTTACTCTCTCTATTGTTCTTATTCTATTGTATATTATCTCCCTTGTTTTATAACACGTTATCAACACGAAACCCTAACCGTCTAAGCAAGATAGATTCCCGAAATTAACAAGGTTTTGCGATTCAAGATTCAGAGATTCAGATTTGTTCATCCATTTAATCCTAGATAAGTTCTAGATCAATCTCAATTTGTTTCATATTATAATCTTATTTCTAATACACATATTTGTATTATACTTTAGTCATATCAAATCTTCCATATGTGAATATCTAAATTGTTAAAAATTCATCTGTGTTTTAGAAATTTTTGAAAGAAAGATATGACCACTAGAAGTTGGTTTTTATTATTCAAAGCTCGTTATGACATGAATAAATTAAGATTGTAAAATTTTAAATCAGTAACAGCATATAATTCAGCTCATTTTAAGATTACATATCAATTACAATTATGTGGAGATGATGTTACCCATTAAATTATGTTAGAGAAAACTTTCTCTATCTTTCATGCATTTAATATGCTCCTGTAGCAGCAATCCAAAGAGAAAGGCTTCAAAAGTATTCTAAATTAATTTCTTTCCTGCTTGTAGAAAAATAAAACAATGAGTTTTTAATGAAAACTGACGAGTCTCGTCTTACTAGATCGATTGTGTTCCCAGAAGTGAATGCAACGCCATACGATAATAAAAATAATATCCGTGGATGTGGTCGATGTCATGGATATAATCTTCGTAATGATTATACCTATTATGGTTATAAGAATAAAATACAGATGCCCACTAGTAGTGGAAAAATCAAATTGATAAATTTGATAGAAATAATAATAAAAGTTAGAGTTCAAATGGAAATTGGTCACGTACCTGTCATACGTCAAAACATCTGGTTTTACTATACCAAACATCTAGTTTTACTATACTATGCTCCTGAAGAGATTCTCATATATAATGTACTATCTTGTAACACAAATTTAGTTGAAGGCTCCGACAGAGCCAATATAGTCTTACCAAGAGAAACGAAGTTTATTATGAATAATTCATTATTTTCCCCAAAGTCTCATAGAAATTTGTTGAGTTTTAAAAATATTCGCAGAAATGGATATCATATTGAGGCTGTAACTTTATATTACAAATATAATTATAGGAAAGATATATGGACTAGAAAAATTTTAATACTTTATAATATAGTTTGTGTTACACATTTATTAACGTAATTGGAGCAAATCTTACTGTAAACCAGAAGTTTACCGATTCACATACTTATAAGATTTGACATGATAGACTAGGTCATCCTGGTTCTGTCATGATGAGAAAAATTATAGAAAATGCACATGGACATCCATTGAAGAACCAGAAGATTCTTCAAAGCAATGAATAATTTTGTGTTGCTTGTTCGCAAGGAAATAATTATAAGGCCCTCGAAGGGTAAGATTGGAATTGAATCACCAACATTTTACAAATGCCTTGAAGGCGATATATATGGAACATTTAGGTATTTTATGGTTTTAATTGATGCTTCTAGGTATTTTATGGTTTTAATTGATGCTTCTACTCGATGGTCATATGTATGTTAATTACCATCACACAATTCTTCTTGATAATGCCAGTGAATTCATATTCCAAACATTTAACGGTTATTGTATGTCAATTAGGGTAAGTGTTGAACATCCTGTAGCATATATTCATACACAAAATAGTCTAGTAGAATCTTTACTAAATGTATGCAATTAATCGCTAGACCATTACTTATGCGAACTAATCTTTCTACATCTGTATGGGGATGTGAAATTTTACATGCAACATCACTTATATGTATTAGACCAACAAACTATCATGAGTATTCCCCATTACAATTAGCTTTTGGTCATGAGCCCAATATTTCTCAGCTAAGGGTTTTTGGATTAGGAATATATGTTGGATATAAACCTCCCAAAATGAGTAACAAAAACCAGCTGTTAATGCACCAATTCATATTCCAATTCATATTGAAATTCCTGAAGAAAAACATGATGATCGTTCTTAAACACGCCTGAAGCGTGGATGACCTATTGGTTCAAAGGATAAAAAAATCCTAGAAAAAGAAATTCGATAAAGGATAAGAATGAATCTATTAAAGATGTAGATACTAATATAAACACACTTCTTGAATAAGTGCAAACACCTGAAGTTGTTACAAATGAAGAAATTTTAATGAAATAATTTTTCCAACATTAGGGGGAGAGAATGAGAAGTTGAAAAAAAATATTACATGGAATGCATTAACATTATCTCATTTAGATCATCGAACAAAACAATGTTAACTTGAAGTTCAAAAGATAATACATTTGCAAAATATTGCAAATCAACTGCCAACAATTCTCCCCATCACAATTGGTTCTTGGTCAAGAACCAAATATTTCTCATTTGAAAGTTTTTGGATGTGCGGTATATGTTCCAATTGCTCCACCACAACGCACTAAGATGGGTCCTCAAAAGAAGATGGGAATATATGTTGGATTTGAATCCCCATCAATTATTAAGTATCTTGAGCCAGCTACTGGAAATTTATTTAAGGCTCGATTTGCTGACTGTCATTTTAATGAGTCAATTTTTCCAACATTAAGGGGAGAAAAGAAACAGCTGGAAAAGGAAATTAGTTTGAAATATGAATTATCTCTGTCTCATTTTGATCCTCGTACTAAAGAATGTGAACTTGAAGTTCAAAAGATAATTCATTTATAAAACTTAGCAAATCAATTGCCAGACGCATTTTCTAACCCAAAGAGAGTGACCAAGTCACATATTCCAGCTGTAAATGCTCCAAATATAATTGATGTCTCTGAAGGACAACATCAGACTGCTAATGAGTCTCACAGACGAATGAAGCGTGGTAGACCAATCGGTTCCAAAGATAAGAATCCTCAGAAAAGAAAAGGAGCAGAATTTGGCAATGGTTTTTCCGAGGAACCAAATAGAAATGAAGGATCTCCTGAAGAGACCATACACATGACAAAGAATGAAATTCAGGTACCTGAGAATGAAGAGATCTCAATCAATAATGCATGTCTGGAATAAAATGGAACCGAAATAAAATCGACGTCGATGAAATTTTTGCATGCAATGTAGCAGTTGATGTTATGGATAAAGATGAGGATCATGAACCAAAATCCATTGAAGAGTGTACATAAAGTAATAATTGGCCAAAATGGAAAGAAGCAATTGAGACAGAATTGAAATCTCTTGCAAAAAGAGAAGTATTTGGACCTGTAGTCCGTACACCTAAAGGTGTAAAACCAGTGGGACATAAATAAGTCTTTATGAGAAAATGAATTTGAAAATGGTGAAATTGTGAGATATAAAGCATGTTTAGTAAGGATTCTCACAAAGACCTGAAATTGATTATAAAGAAACATACTTCCTTGTGGTGGATGCAACTACTTTTAGGTTTCTCGTAAGTCTAGCAACAAGAGAAGGGCTTGGTTTACACAGCCTACTTATATGGGCCACTGGATAATGATATTTATATGAAAGTGCCTGAAGGATTTAAACTGCCAGAAGCAGTTAGTTCTCGAGAACATTACTGCATAAAGTTAAATAAATCTCTTTATGACTGAAATAATATGCGCGCGTGTGATATAATCCTATTTGAGAATATTATTGGAACTCCTGAAGAGATTCCAAAAGTATTGGATTATTTGAAAAAGGAATTTAAGATGAAAGATCTTGGAAAGACAAAATTTTGTCTTGACTTACAAATTGATCATAGTTAATTATGTATATAGTTCTTTGTTTGCTTGTTTACATGTTCATTGCAATTGAATTTTATGCTTGTAATGAACGTAAGTGGTTAGTTATATGCATGGTTTTATTGTTTATATGCTCACTCTTATCTGATTGCTAAACTTGTAATTGTCATGTTTGGTTGGTTGATGTGTCAAGCTTGTGGTAATAAATGACTAAGTGCTATTAGTATTTATTGTTATTAATGATAATTGAGATTGAAATATGATTGATGGTTGGTATGTAATTATTTGGTTATTAATTCTATTTAAGTGAATTAATTATTTATAATGGTTGTTCGGTCACTTGATAAAGATCCTTTTCGACCTCGAACAGATAAGGAAGAGATTCTTGGTCCTGAAGTACCATATCTCAGTGCAATAGGTGCACTAATGTATCTTACTAACAATACGAGGCCAGATATTGCTTTTTCTGTCAATTTGTTATCCAGATATACCTTTGCATCTACACGAAGGCATTGGAATGGAATTAAGCATATATTATGTTATCTTCAAGGAACTATTGATTCGGGATATTTATTCACATATGGAAGTACAGCTATATCTTGGCGCTCTACGAAGCAAACTATTAAAGTTACTTCCTCAAATCATGCTGAGTTAATTGCTATTCATGAAGCAAGCCGAGAATGTGTTTGGCTAAAGATCATTAACCAAGCATATACGAGAATCATGTGGTAGATCATCAGATGAAGGATCACTGACTACAATATATGAAGATAATGCAGCTTGCATTGCTCAACTGAAGGAAGGCTACATTAAAGGAGCCAGAATAAAGCATATTTCACCAAAAAATTTCTTTACCCATGATCTATAAAAGAATGGTGATGTGCATGTTCAACAGATTCGTTCAAGTGACAATTTGGCAGATTTATTTACCAAGGCGCTTCCAACTGCTACTTTCAAGAAGTTAGTTTATCGCATTGGACTGCGTCGTTGTAAAGATTTTTAGTTATGTATTCATGAGGGTGAGTAAATGCGTGTTGCACTCTTTTTCCCTTGACCATGGTTTTTCCCACTGGGTTTTCCTGGTAAGGTTTTTAATGAGGCAACATCCCCAAGTGCATTTACTTATTCGCATGAATGGACATCCAAGGGGGAGTGTTATGAATAAATTAATGGATGTCCATAAGTATAACCATCGTAACTCCGCATTCCTTAAATGTTGTAACTCTTCATTCATTAAGGTTGTAACCATGTATTCCTTAATGTTTGTAACTACATATCTTATGTTCTTATGTAACCTATATTCATAAGCCTATAAATATAGGTTTCCTTCATGTAATATATACACAAGCAAAAGGACATGTGAAATACAAGAATACACTTACTCTCTCTATTGTTCTTATTCTATTGTATATTATCTCCCTTGTTTTATAACACATAATACAATATATAAAATGAACAAAGAAAACACAGAGGAACTCACCGATATCTTCACAAATACACAAAAGGAGAGCCGAACTTAACGATAAAGTAAAAAATACAGGAAATCAGAGCCATAAGTGGAACAACATATTCAACAAAAAAAGAATATAAATACGATGAAAACAAACACGAAAACATACAAGAACTCACCGATATCTTCCAAAAAACACAAAATAAGAGCCAGAACAAAGAAATCGAACGAAAAAATCAACAAAAAAACGATTGGAAATGAAACGGCGCTATCGGAAAAAGGAGAGAAATATCAGAGAATCACCGGAGAAGAAAGAAACAGAAAAATATAGGAGATTACAAATATACCCCTAACTTAACAACTATTTATACTAAGCGTGTAAAATTACAAATATACCCCTCCGTTTTTACACAATTACTAAAAAGCCATTGTTGTCACACAATAAGCCTTGTCACACCATAAGGAATGTGTCACACCTGATCTCTCTCTCTCTATATATATATATATATATATATATATATATATATATTGGTAGAATAGGAAGGCGCACAGGGAATAATATATACTCTAAATATATCTACGATAGACACTAATCTCTTTTTTTATCATTTATTTCTATTACTACCAAGGTAAAATGTATCTCCAGGTCCATAATTTTTTATTTTATAGTGCATTAAGTCTATAATCTTTTATTTGCACACATTGAGCTTCTAATTTTTTGTTTTATTTTTATCACATTAAGCTTTAACTTGTCAAATTGATTAGTTGTGAATATATAATACAATTAAAATAACGTTATTAGTTTCATCTGTATTTTTTTTAATAAAAAAGCAATGAATTAATGAGCCAAAACTTGGCAAAATTGTAACAAAGATTCAGAAACAAAATTCGGTAAAGAATTAAAAATTGAAGGGCAAGTGGATAAACGAGAAGACTGTGCTAACACATGTGTCATCCCATTTGCTTGCCGCTGTATCCATTTGACTGAGTAAGAGTCATTTGATGTTAGAATTGAACGTATTTGAATGATTCTATCCCCAAATTCAGAATCATCAAATATAAAAAAAAATTGACCTGTTAAAAATAAAAATTTATAACACAATTAAAATGAATAACAAATTTTTAATCAAGTTTTATAGTGAAAACTAATTTTTATGGTCATTAGGGGTTTAATGTGATAAAAAAATAAAAGATCAAAGTTTTAATGTGCACAGATAAAAGATCAATGACTTAATGTACCAAAAAAAATAAAGATCCTCATTATGCTCTTGAACTTTTATTTTTTTGGTACATTAAGCCCTAATCTTTTATTTGGACATATTGAGCCCTTAATCTTTTACTCTTTTGTTTTTTTGTCATTAAGCTCTTGTTTGTCAAATTGATCAGTTGTGAATATCTAATACAGTTAAAAAAATTGTTCTTAATTGCATCTATATTTGGAATCATATTTTTACATCTCCAAATTAGGTTTTTATAGTTTTTCTATAGCCATATTACACATATTAAAAACTGTGTCCAACTGTTAAAAATAAAAATTTCTAACGCAAGTGAAATAAATAGCACTCTTAATCGAGTTTTATATTCAAAACTAATTTTTATGGTCATTAGGTGCAAATTTCCCCTAACGTTTTTACGGAAGTGCAAATCTACCCTAACGTTTGAAATTATGTAATTTTACCACTAACGTTGTCAATCAAACTCAATTTTACCCCTACATAACATAAAATTTGATCTGACTGTTATATTGATATTTAACCCGTCAAAATACATATAACTGCTTTATTTTATCGACAACTAGTCTGGAAGATTTGATATAACAGTTGAATAATTGTAAAATCGAACTTGCTTGATAATGTTAGAAATACAATTGCATTATTTCAAATTATGGTTGAGCGTGGATCTCAGAGATTCTTTAACCGAACCAAATACCCGAAAAAAAAGATCCAGAATTGGATTGAACGGTTAACTTTTACTATAGCTAGGATCGAACGAAATTGTACTGTTGACTTAATTAGGTACAATTCTGGAGATTTTTAAATTCCTAATATTACTGAGTGAATATATTGGAGATTCTAGAACCAGACCGAATATAAAAAAACGATCCAGAACCGGATTGAACCGTTGACTTTTTCTGTAGAACCGAACCGAATTGTACCGTTGAGTTAATTAGGTACAATTTTGGAGATTTTCAAATTCCTAATATTCCTAAGTGAATATATTGGAGATTCTAGAATCGGACCGAATATCCGAAAAAAAATTAAAACCGGATTGAACTGTTGACTTTTTCTGAAAGACCAAACCCAATTGCACCGTTGACTTCATTAGATACAATTCTAGAAATTTTCAAATCTCCGAACTATACGGAACTTCACTCACTCCTATTTCAAACGTTCTATTTTTAAATGCAAAATTTCCTTCCTTATTCAACCCAATTAATGAAATTAATAACAGTAAAAACTTTCATTTTCATGTCTCGGAAGATCAGTTCAAGCCTAAGCCTTTGTTTGAGAGTTTAGAGGTTAATGGAGGTGAGAGTTAAAGGAGGCAATAGAAAAGGAAGGGAAGTGATGGAAAGGAAAGTTAAAAATTAACCTTGTTTGAGAGTTTATAGAATTTAAATGCGGTTAAATGTTTAACTTCGTTTGAGAGTTTAAATATGGAGAGGAATGAAGGGTAAATTTACTCTGCAGAGAAAAAAAATTTAAAAACTTTACGTTACTCCTATTAACCCCCAATTTGGAGGCTAGAGTTTGGAGGTTAGAATAAGTAAACATTTAAGGGCTAATTACAAATCTAGCCCAATTAAGAGGGGCCTTTTACATATCTAACTCACTTTGCTTCCATCTTACCAAATTAGACACTTTCAATAATTTTGGACAAAATTACCCTTAGTTCTATTCAATCATCGATCTACTTCTTCTTCTTCTTCCGCTTCTTCTTCTGGTTCTCTTTTGGTTTTTCTTCTTCTTCTTCTTCTTTTTATTCTTCTTCTTCGGTTCATCTTCTTCACTTTCTGATACCAATCATTAGCGAATTTTGAGATTATTGACGTATTATGTTCAATTTTCCGTAGAAATGGTATGTTTTTAGCTTATACGCTTGCTTTTCTCGTTGGTATTGCCTCTTTCTTCATCTGTAATGGTCTCGTTTCAATTTCGTCTATTTTCTCAATTTTCCTCCATTGCTATTGCATTCGTGATGAAATTTGTCGCATTTCGTCACAAATGCGACAAGAGTTGTCACATTTCGTCACAAATGCGACAAGAGTTGTCACATTTCGTCACAAATGCGACAAGAGTTGTCGCATTCGTCGCAAATGTGACAACTCTTGTCGTATTTGTGACGAAATGCGACAACTCTTGTCGCATTTGTCCATTTCATCAAAATGCGACAAGAGTTGTCGCATTTGTGACAAAATGCGACAACTCTTGTCGCATTTGTGACGAAATACGACAAATTTCGTCACAAATGCGACAGCAATGGAGGAAAATTGAGAAAAATTATGGAAAATAGAGGAAATTGAAACGATACCATTACAGATGAAGAAAGAGGCAAAACCAACGAGAAAAGTAAGCGTATAAGCTAAAAACATACAATTTCTACAGGAAATTGAACATAATACGTCAATAATCTCAAAAATCGCTAATGATTGGTATTAGAAATTGAAGAAGATGAACCGAAGAAGAAGAAGATGAACCAGAAGAAGAAGATGAACAAGAAGAAGAAGAAGAAGAATCATAAGTAGTTCGATGATTGAATAGAAGTAAGGGTAATTTTGTCTAAAATGGTTGAAAGTGTCTAATTTGGTAAGATGGAAGCAAAGTGGGTTAGATATGTAAAAGACCCCTCTTAATTGGGCTAGATTTGTAATTAGCCCAACATTTAACCCATTAACCTTCATTTACTCTAAAAAAAAAACAACTCCCAAACAAGATTAACTTAATATTTAACCTTCCATTACTTCCATTAACCCTTTCTCAAACAAGGGCTAAGATTTTCAATTTTCGCACCAACTTCACTTTCCCCTTTCTTTTCTCACTATTTATACATATTTGCCATTCTATTTCACTACACATCCAAGGGCATATACGCGACTCAGAAAAACAGATCACCACTTCTATTCACTATATAAATAAAGCAGAGCAACTTCTTTGGCTTTCCCTTACATTCATCCAATTTCAACTCAACTTCTTCTTCTTCCCCAAATTCCGATATGAATAAAAGAGATATGAATAAAAGAGCCGGCGAATCTGATTATGAAGAAGCCATAGATACGACGTCAAATTGCTTTATGTTATTATCCGAAGTCGGAGAATCTGAGAACTCCTCCACCATTAATGGCGTTTCTTTTGTATGCAAGATATGTAATCGGAAATTCAGTTCGGTTCAAGCATTAGGCGGCCACAGTAAAAGCCATAAAAAGCTGAAACTCATCCAATCTCCAAAAAAATCCCAATTGTTTCGAACTTTCTCTTTTTTTTTAATGGAATATTGTCGGAAATGATGTGCCGAATTTTCGGCCGAAGCCATGAATGCTCAATTTGTGGGATTGAGTTTCCCATGGGGCAAGCTCATCGTGGTCAGATGAGGAAGCATAGAGATAGAGGAAATATCAACAAATCCAACAGTAGTAGTAAGAGAGTTTTGTTCTTGGATTTGAATTCGAGGTTGAGTTTATAAAACGTATGGAAACTGTTTAAATCTTTTATTTATTTAGGCTTTATGGACATAATTAATCTTGTTTAATTCAATTAGTTTTTGTTTAATTCAGATTTATTCTATTGATTTTATTCCAAGTTTTATTTAATTTTTTTTTATTCTCTTGCGTATTCATTTTAGGATAAAGACCAAATTTAACTATCACATTCTAAGAGAAGTGAAAATTTAACCCTAACGTATGAAATTGTACAAATTTAACCTTAGCGTTTTTAAACATGATTAATTTTAGTATACGTTATCGAAAATTAGAAAAAACATGTCGATTGTTATTTAATAGTCACTTCAGACCTTCGAAGCATTAATTATATTTAAAATATTTAGTGTATTACTCACAAAATTACAAAAATTCTGTTAAAATGCTAACAACTAAATCTACTACCATAAGTTAATCATAATTTTTTTTATCAAATTGTTTAAAATATTTGCAGTGTTATTACGATAGTTACAAATAACAAACAAAAAAATATACGAAACTGTTTTAATTTGTCGGCAAACTTGTTTGGAATGTTCGATGTGACAGTTAAATAACTGTCAAACCAATATTTTCAAATTTTGCTTGAAAATGTTAAGATTAAATTTACATCATTTCATACGTTAGGACTAGATCTGCACTTCACTTGAAACGTTTGAGTTAAATTTATCCATTCTCCATTGTTTTTTAGTGAAATTTTATTACAGGGAAAGGAGAAATTTTATAGTACGCCGGGAGTAGTACTCCCGACTAATAAAAAATCATTTTGAATCCCATTCATGATTGATGGAAAAAAAACTATATATGTAGGTGTTGTTAATTAATTGGTCGGAAGTATTACTCCAGAAGTAACCTAAAATTTCCCAGGGAAAGTGTTAAAATGTTCTATTTAGGGTTATAGACATAATTTTGTTTAATTTGGATGTTTTAATTCAGATAGGTTTTATTTAAAGTTTTTTTATTCTTTCCTATATTGTTTTTGAGAGAAATTCTATTATTTTATGCATGTTGTTTGTTATTGTTAACTTAGCGTGTTTAGTAAAATTACAATTAATTGTTATTGCTGTTAGGAAGTGTTTGGTTGCTCTTTTTCATGCTCATGTTTGTCCTTTCACTTCAAAATGTAGAATTTTAGATGTTTAGTTAGTGACATCTTGTTTTCCTTTTATACCTAAAAAGTAGTATTTTACGAATGTAGGAAATCTCTTTTGGAAAAAACAGTTTTTTCCAATAGCAAATAGCAACAACAAATATTAAATAAAACAAACATGACCTTAATATGTAAAATTATTATTATGCTTATATTTTAAATCAATCAATGCATTTAATCATGGATACAGATATAAGCTAGCATGAAACATAATTTTGACTGCGAAAGATAATAAAAATTAGGCAAAAAAAAAAAAAAAAAAAAACATAATTAAACCTTTCAACTTTACTTGTTGTAAGGTTCAAATTCCTGATTAATTATTTTTTCACATTGAGCCATTGATCATTGATTTTGTTATGAATTTGACCCTTATTTAATTTTTTCATCGAGTTTGGGTGGCAAACATTGTTAGGACGATTCGGCTTATTGACGTGGACAAATAAATATAAGAATTTATTGACTGGGATAGATAGAGAGTAAAAAGTAAAAAGAATTTACAGAAATTAATTTCTATTATGTTCTTCCAAACTCGATTTTCTTCTCTCCCATTTTGTGATTTTCAGCATTAAAATTGTCAGATCAATCTTCTCCTCTCCCAAAATCGACGGAAAAGTTAAATAAATGCCAAAAATTCGTAACAAAACCAATGATCAAGGGCTCAATATTAAAAAATAATTGATCATGGGTTTATCCTTAAAACAGGTAAATTTCAGAGGCTTATGTTTTTTTTTTTTTCCCTAAAAATTACTCATATTGCCTCTATTTTAGAAAGATATCCGAAACCCTTGAAAGATTTCATAGACGACCACAACAGTATTTCAATGAATAACTCCTGAGAGAGCTGCGACATTGCTCCCGCTCACACTAATTTGAGTGGAAGGAAGTGTGATTATCTTCAGGGTTAAAGTTTTAAAGAGGAATAGAAAAGTGATATTCGATTGAAGATTTCCATTTCTCCAATTCCATCGATTAATTTACTATCATCTGGGCCGTCCCTGGCATGGGTAAGAGAGGCGCCTACCCAGTTTCCAAGAAATGTAAGGGTCCAAAAATAATATTTTTTTAAAAAACCATAATAATATAGAAATTAAATCTTAAAAGACGCAACAGTTAGAGAAATAATATTAGGTCTAAAGAAATCGCATAACACATCTAGACACAAATGGGGGAGAGAGGCCGAAAAATAAAATTTTTATTCAAAAAATATAGAATTGTTGCAAATGATTTTGCCAAAATTATTGATGTCAGTATTAAAAATTCTTGAGTTTATCAAAACACCAGATTGTGAAAACTTTACATAATGGATTTTTTTACCTCATTTACTACTTCGCTCTTAGGCTTCTAGAATTTGAGGATCGACCCTGACTATCATTTTGGAAAGCTTGTACATATTTAGAAAACGAATTTAGAAAGGGAAAAAAGGGAAGTTCATACGAAATATGATATTTAGAGGAAAAATTGAATTGACTACCTTCCATCATTATAGAAATATATTTATTTTTTAAAATTCTATTTCATAAAGAATAAGGATAATTAACATGGGTGATCACAAAAGTTTGGATAATGTCCTCTAAAATTCGTAAAAATGTAATTTGTCTCAATAAAATCCTAAACCTTATCTAATCATGTAGTATTTAGTACAGGAGAGAGATGTGAGAGAAAGAGTAGATGGTAGGGTGTCCGTTAGAGATTGAGTAAAGTTTAAGATTTTAAAAATATCATAAAAGTAGAAACAGTCCCAATCCTAAGGCAAAAGACGAACAAAAGACCTGGGAGAGAGTGTATTATTTACAACATTATGAAAATTGGACTGGACCGGCCAGTTCGACTGCGAACCGATCAGGTCTCCGGTCCGGTTGATGTTGGTTCTTTAATTGTTCTCCGACCCAAGGTCGATCTAACGGTGAATGACCACAATTCATTTGGTCACCAGGGTCAATGTGAACACTACTGTGGCAGCAAATAGGGGCACATCATATGTGTATGTATGCGGAGTTCCAGCTGCAGCAGCCATACATATTGGAATTTTGGCATACAACTTGGTGCCACTTTGCACATAATTCTACTCATTTCAGTACCATGTTCTACCAACTGGGATTATCAGCTTCATTTTACCTTAACATCACAATCACATTTCCCATTTTCAAATTCAAACAGCATAAATGCAAATCAATCACTTCAATTACTAATTCAATATAAAAAATGTTGTCCAAAAAGAGAAAAGGATGCATAAATTGGAGAACATGATTCATTCTCAGGTGTGTAAATATCAAGCATTAGAGACCTCCAACATGATTCCTTCTGTCTAAATCAGCATTTGACAAAAGTGCAATCGACTTTCACCTCAGCAGCATCCATGGATTCAAATTCACTCATATTTTGATCCAGCAGTAGCATAATCATGTGAATAGGATGTACTTGTCCTAGCACGCTTTCCCTTACCTTTGTATAGCAATCCATCCCGGTACTGGCGTTGAGTATTGAAAGAAGCAGGGGTAGGCAAGGAGGCAGCTCTGCTGCATAATGCTTTTCGATTTTCGAGCTCAGTAATGCCACCAAAAGACCTCTGCCTATCATATCTGGAACTCAAAAGCACTACTAAATCTAGCTGCATCTATGTCTTGCTTTCTTTCAATTAGCCTCTCTATAATCTCTGCATAATACAAGAAAATCAGCGAAACCGACTATCCAAGAGAAAAGATGCAGCAGACAAATTAAACCAAATTATAAATTATAACTAACCAAGAGATGCATATTACAACTATAATACCAGAGCTACTAGATGAGAAATCCATAGTTAGAAAATAATACCGGGAATCTTATCTGTGAAATCTAGGAGCCGACATATATTAGGAGCATTTCTCTGAGAAGCAACAACCAGAACAAGTTTTAAGATCTCCTCCCCTCCAAAATGATGCACCAGTTTATATGCATCCAAAAATAGTAGAAAAGTCCAAATTTCCGTTAATTTCTCAGTTCCCGAGCTTAGATTTGCTTTCCAGAAAACGACGAGCTTTGCATCTTCGGATTTCACTGCAGGACTTATTGTTGGTGAGACTTCAATCAGCCTCTCCATTAATAAAATCTTAGTCTTAACACTTGTATCTTGTCCCGCACCAGCACCACGATGGGAATATGAATCTTGCATCACACACAAAACAAACATTGCTGGGTCTGCAGATGACTTAAGAGCAACTAAAACTTCATTGGGCAACGAATCATTGACACACATATCATCTGTTAGTATCGCCAGAGAAGTCTTTTCATCAATGCTAGTGCTAGACTGAGAATTTGCAGTGCAAGAATTATCCGGTTGATGCGCTTGCAGGTGAAAATCAACTGTCACATGGAGAAAGAATACACTGATCAGGATTCAGGAATTAGATTAAATCCATAATAATTTTCAAGTATGTCAAAATTGCAGAGTGACAATTCGGCCTTCATGTCAAAATTGCGGTATGTTATATATATATATATATATATATATATATATATATATATATATATATATATATGGAAGAGTTCTTAATGGTGAGTCTCCATCCATGGAGACCATTATATTCTAAATAAATGACCTGCTATAGCAGGTTACCAATAAGTTATCAGGTTACCTAAATGTATATTTCTCTCTCTATAATCAATGATTTTCCACATTTTCCAAAAATACTTACTTTTTCTATAATAAATTCATAAAACATTAAAAAAAATCAATAAAAAAATCAATAAAAAAAAATCGTTGGACAACTTTGGTGAATGGTTTTATTTGGATAAATTACACCCATAGCCATTGAACTTTACCAATTTTCACATTATGACCACTGAACTTCAATTCTTTCCGGTATGGTGACTGAACTTTACACTTTTTAACACCGGTGACCTCTCAATTATTAATTGAGCTTACAATTCTAAGGATTTCTAAATTGAGCTTATATTTATTACGTTACTTTACTTACGTTGCGTTGGATTACGATGTGTTAAGGATTGTAAGCTCAATGATTGTTTATAAATAAAAGTTGGGATAAGGTACCAAAATAGGCCTAAGGTTTTTGGGGAAGTATCAATTTAGGCTCAACGTTCAAAATAACACCAATATAAACTTAACGTTTACAACATAATATCAATTTAGGGTTAAATGTTTACAATATAGCATCAATTTAGGCCTCACGTATAAAATAACACCAATATAGGCTTAACGTTTACAAATAATACGAATTTAAGCTTAACGTGTTACAAAATATATACAATTTAAGCTAAACATCATAATTAAATTAATCATATTATATTCTTTCCCTATTAACTTTATATGTTATCTTTTATTTAGTTCTATATTTTTATTTATTATAATACAATTAATTAGTATTCTTGTCCATTAAAATCTTATATTTGTTTTTCATAAATGATTCCATGACTAGTAAATTTCATTGCTCATGTAATATATGCAAACTAAAAGTAATTGAATATCCACAATATCCACAATATTGATACATGTCGTGTCAAGTTACGTTACGTTACGTTACGTTACGTTACGTTACGTTACGTTACATACGTTACGTTACATTACGTTACGTTACGTTACGTTACGTTACGCTACGTTACAGATTGACAGCTCAATGACTATTTATAGATGAATTGAGCTTACAATTCTAAGGATTTACAAATTGAGCTTACAATTCTAAGGATTTATAAATTGAGCTTATATTTATTACGTTACGTTATGGATTGTAAGCTCAATGATTGTTTATAAATAAATGAAAGCTTAAAGAAATAAAAAAACTAAGGATTTACAAATTGAGCTCCTAATCCTAAGGATTTATAAATTGAGCTTACAATCCTAATGATTTATAGGTATATTAAACTGAAATATTACTGAACTGAAACATCACTGAACTAAAATATTACTAAACTAGCACATCACTAAACTGAAACATCACTGAACTGAAATATTACAAATATGAAACATTACAAAACTGAAACATCACTGAAATCAAACATCACTAAACTGAAATATTACAAAATTGAAACATTACTAAACTAAAACATTACAAAACTGAAACATCACTCAACTGAAACATCATTGAAGTGAAACATCAATGAAGTGAAACATTACTAAACTGAAACATTATTAAAATGAAACATTACTGAACTGAAACATTATTAAACTGTAACATCGTGGAATTGAAATATTACTGAACTGAAATATCACTGAACTGAAACATTACTGAATTGAAACATCATTAAACCGAAAAATTACTAAACTGAAACATTACTAAACTGAAACATCAATAAATTGAAACATTACTGAACTTAAACATTACTAAACTGAAACATCACTGAACTCAAACATCATTGAACTCAAATATCACTAAACTCAAACATCACTGAACTCAAACATTACTAAATTGAAACATTACTAAATTGAAACATTACTGAACTGAAACATCACTGAACAGAAATATTACTAAAGTAAAACATTACTAAATTGAAACATTACTGAACTGGCACATCATTAAACTAAAACATCACTAAACCGAAACATTAATAAATTGAAACATAGCTGAACTGAAATATTACTAAACTGAAACATCATTGAACTGAAACATCACCGAACTGAAACATCATTAAACTGAAACATCACTAAACCGAAACATTACTAAACTGAAACATCATTAAACTGAAATAATACTCAACTGAAACATTACTAAACAGAAACATCACTAAACTGAAATATCGCTGAACTGAAACATTACTATACTGAAATATTAATGAACTGAAACATTACTGAATTGAAATATTACTAAACTGAAACATTACTGAACTCAAACATCACTAAACTTAAATATTACTAAATTGAAACATTACTAAACTGAAACATCACTGAACTGAAATATTACTAAACTAAAACATTACTGAACTAAAATATCACTGAATTGAAACATTACTGAACTGACACATCATTGAATTGAAACATCACTAAACCCAAACATTACTAAACTGAAACATAGCTAAATTGAAACATCACTATACTAAAATATTAATAAACTGAAACATCATTGAACTGAAACACCACTGAACTGAAATATCACTAAATTGAAACATCACTGAGATGAAACATCACCGAACTGAAACATCATTGAACTGAAACATCATTGAGCCAAAATATTACTAAA
Source organism: Euphorbia lathyris (assembly GCF_963576675.1). Lineage (NCBI taxonomy): Eukaryota > Viridiplantae > Streptophyta > Magnoliopsida > Malpighiales > Euphorbiaceae > Euphorbia > Euphorbia lathyris. The sequence continues at coordinate 948,513 of NC_088918.1, forward strand.
CTAAAACATCACTAAACCGAAATATTACTAAACTGAAACATCACCGAACTGAAATATTACTACATTAAAACATCACTGGATTGAAACATTACTGAACTGAAACATTACTAAACTCAAACATTACTAAACTGAAACATTATTGCACTAAAATATCATTGAACTGAAATATTACTAAACTTAAACATTACTCAACTGACACATCACTAAACTGAAATATTACTGGACTAAAATATCACTGAACTGAAGCATAATTGAACCGCACGATGACTAAACTGAAACATTACTGAACTGAAAAATCATTAAACTGAAACGTTACTAAAGTGAAACATCAGTGAATAGAAACATGACTAAACTGAAATATTACTGAACTGAAACATTACTAAACCGAAAATTACTAAGCTAAAACATCATTGAACTGAAAAATCACTAGAACTAAATATTACTAAACTGAAATATCACTGAACTGAAACATCACTAAACTCAAACATTACTAAACTCAAACATTACTAAACTCAAACATTACTAAGGCGAAACATTATGGAACTAAAACATCACTAAACCGTAACATTATTAAACTGAAACATCACTAAAATAAATATTACTGAACATAAAATCACTAAACCAAAATATTGATAAACTAAAACATTACTGAATTGAAACATTACTAAACTGAAACATGAATGAACTGAAATATTACTAAACTGAAACATTACTAAATTAAAATATTACTAAACTGAAATATTAGTGACCTGAAATATTACTAAACTAAAACATCACTTAATTGAAATATTTCTAAACTGAAATATTACTAAATTGAAACACTACTAAATCATCATTAAACTGAAACTTTACTAAACTGAAACATCACTGAACTGAAACATTGCTAAACTGAAACATTACTGAAATGAAATATTACTGAACTGAAACATTACTGAACTGAAGCATTACTGAACTGAAGCATTACTAAACTGAAATATCACTCAACTAAAATATTACTGAACTGAAACATCACTGAACTAAAACATTACTGACTTGAAACATCACTGAACTTAAATATTACTAAACTAAAACATCACTGGATTGAAACATGACTGAACTAAAACATCATTGAATTACTAAACTGAAACATCACTGAGCTGAAACAATACTAAACTAAAATATTGCTAAAGTGAAACATTGCTAAACTGAAACATTACTAAACTGAAAGGGCATACCCAGATATTTACCAAGATTGGTAGTTCTCCTAAAGCCTAATTCCGAACAAAAGTGATTTTGAAGCTTGTTAGAAGTATTAGTAGAAAAGGAAACACGAGATTTAGATAAACTGACCTTTTGCCCCGAACTATTAAAAAAATGATACAAAACATGCTTCAAAACATGCGCCTAAGTTAAAGACACTTCATACATAAGGATACTATCATCCACAAAGAAAATATGGGACAACCTTGTCCCATTTCTAGAAACTTTGATAGGCTTCTAAAAATATCACTAAACTGAAACATTATTGAACTGAAACATCACTGAACTGAAACATCACTAAACTGAAATATTACTGAATTGAAATATTTCAGTTTAGTAATGTTTCAATGATGTTTCAGTTCAGTAATATTTCAGTTTAGTAATGTTTCAGGTTAGTAATATTTCAGTTCAGTAATGTTTCAGTGGAGTGATGTTTGAGTTCAGTTCTGTTTGAAGTAAGTAATATTTCAGTTCAGTAATATTTGAGTTTAGTAATATTTCAGTTCAGTGATATTTTAGTTGATTAATGTTTCAGTTTAGTAATATTTCAGTTTATTGATGTTTTAGTTCAGTAAAGTTTCAGTTCAGTGATGTTTCGGTTCAGTGATGTTTTAGTTTAGTAATGTTTCAGGTTAGTAATATTTCAGTTCAGTAATGCTTCAGTTGAGTGATGTTTGAGTTCAGTTATGTTTGAAGTCAGTAATATTTCACTTCAGTAATATTTGAGTTTAGTAATGTTTGAGTTTAGTAATCTTTGAGTTCAGTAATATTTCAGTTCAGTGATGTTTCAATTCAGTAATATTTTAGTTCAGTGAAGTTTGAGTTAGTGATGTTTTAGTTCAGTAATATTTCAGTTCAGTGATATTTTAGTTCAGTAATATTTTCAGTTCAGTAATGTTTCAGTTCAGTGATGTTTCAGTTCAGTAATGTTTCAGTTTAGTAATGTTTTAGTTCAGTAATGTTTCAATTTAGTGATGTTTCAGTTCAGTAATATTTCAGTTCAGTGATGTTTCACTTCAATGATGTTTCAATTTAGTGATGTTTCAATTCAGTAATATTTGAGTTCAGTAATATTTCAGTTCAGTAATATTTCAGTTTAGTAATGTTTCAATTCGGTAATGTTTCAGTTCAATAATGTTTCAGTTCAGTAATATTTCAGTTGAGTAAGGTTTCAGTTTAGTAATATTTCGGTTAAGTGATGTTTAAGTTTAGTGATATTTTAGTTCAGTGATGTTTCGGTTCAGTGATGTTTTGGTTTGGTGATATTCAGTTTAGTAATATTTCAGTTCACTGGTGTTTCAGTTCAGTAATGTTTCAGTTCAATGATATTTTAGTTCAATAATATTTCAGTTCAGAAATGTTTCAATTCGACAATGTTTTAGTTTAGTGAGGTTTCAGTTCAGTAATGTTTCAGTTGAGTAATGTTTCAGTTTAGTAGTATTTCAGTTCAGTGATGTTTTAGTTTAGTAATGTTTCAGTTCAGTAATATTTCAGTTCAGTAATGTTTCAGTTGAGTGATGTTTCGGTTCAGTGATATTCAATTAATTAATATTTCATTTTCGTGACATTTCAGTTCAGTAATGTTTCAGTTTAGTAATATTTCAGTTCAGTGGTGTTTCAGTTTAGTGGTATTTCAGTTCAGTAATGTTTCAGTTCAGTAATATTTCATTTAAGTGATGTTTTAGTTTAGTAATCTTTCAGTTTAGTAATATTTCAGTTCAGTAATGTTTCAGTTGAGTAATATTTCAATTCAGTAATGTTTCAGTTGAGTGAAATTTCGTTTCAATAATGTTTTAGTTTAGTAACGTTTCAGTCCCGTAATGTTTGAGTTCAGTAATGTTTCAGCTCAGTGATATTTCAATTTCGTGATGTTTCAGTTCAGTAATATTTGAGTTCAGTAATATTTCAGTTTATTGATATTTCAGTTCAGTAATGTTTCAGTTCAGTGATGTTTTAGTTCAGTAATATTTCAGTTCAGTAATATTTCAGTTCAATGATGTTTCAGTTGAGTGATGTTTCAGTTGAGTGATGTTTCAATTCAAAATATTTCAGTTCAGTGATGTTTCAGCTCAGTAATATTTCAGTTCGGTAATGTTTCAGTTCAGTGATGTTTCAATTCAAAATATTTCAGTTCAGTGATATTTCGGTTCAGTAATATTTCAGTTCAGTAAAGTTTTAGTTCAGTGATTTTTCAGTTCAGTAATATTTCAGTTCAGTAATATTTCAGTTCAGTAATGTTTCATATCAGTGATGTTTCAGTTCAGTAATATTTCAGTTGAGTGAAGTTTCATTTCAATAATGTTTTAGTTTAGTAACGTTTCAGTCCAGTAATGTTTCGGCTCAGTGATATTTCAGTTTCGTGATGTTTCAGTTCAGTAATATTTGAGTTTAGTAATATTTCAGTTTAGTGATTTTTCAGTTCAGTAATGTTTCAGTTTAGTGATGTTTTAGTTCAGTAATATTTCAGTTCAGTGATGTTTCAGTTCAGTAATGTTTCAGTTCAGTGATGTTTCAGTTGAGTGATGTTTCAGTTGAGTGATGTTTCAATTCAAAATGTTTCAGTTGAGTGATGTTTCAATTCAAAATATTTCAGTTCAGTGATGTTTCAGTTCAGTAATATTTAAGTTCAGTAATATTTCAGTTCAGTAATGTTTCAGTTCAGTGATGTTTGAGTTCCGTAAAATTTTATGTTCCGTGATATTTACGTTACGTTACATTACGTTTGTGTGAGGATAGAAATCAATTGCATGAAGGGAGTAGTATTTAATACGACATCTAAATGGATAACATTAGACATTTATTATTGTCATTAGTGTGGCATTAGAATATATGAACTATAGAGATTGTAAGTTTAATGATTGTTTATAAATAAATGAATGCTTAGAGAAGTAAAATTTTTTTTTAAGGATTTACAAATTGATCTTGGAATCCTAAGGATTTACAAATTGAGTTTATAATCCTAGAAATTTATAAATTGAGCTTACAATTCTAAGGTAATAAATAGGGGGACAACACCATTAATTAGAACATCATTAATGTTGTATTTGGTTATCATAAATAATGTTGTACATTCTCAATGTCAAGCTTTTCGTGTTCCCAATGAATAATCATTTATTAAGATTTAATGCATATAACATTGATTAGACGGATACAAAATTACTTAAAAGAAGACGTCTTCTTATGTAAAATAAAAACATCCGGGAAAAAAAATTATTTCTTGGAAGTTGGTTATATCTTGAGGAAAGAGAAAACGTTTTTCAAAGCACAATATTCTAAGTTACAACTAACATGTCATCAGGTAAAACCCATTTTAATATTAAATCACAACTTAAATTATGGACCATTAGATCTTGATCCAATGGATATTAAATACTCACCACCCATGGAGATAATTTAGTGCTCACCATTGAAACCAACCCCATATATATATATATATATATATATATGTTCACCATGGTTATATATGATGTAAATGCTAGAAAAATGGAAATCTTGTTATCATGTTAGAAATTGTCACCCTTATGAGTTCTACCATTTCTACCAAAAGCATAAATATGTTGAAGATGTCCTGCAAATACAAATTTTAGAAATGGACCTAAGCGTACGTGCATAACTAAATATACGACAATCACTAAAAATATCCTGCCTAGATAAGGGCCTTCTGTATGAATTTAGGGAATATTAGGGAAAAACAACTTCCAAGGTTCAAGTGCATGAGTTTTCTGTTCCTTAAGTTCAAACTTCTTGAGACAAGCTTCAAACTGTTTCTCTTTCAGTAACTTTTCCTTCAATGCGAGTTCTTCATTTCGCTCTCTAATGGATTCTCGAATAGCATTGAATTCCCTCTCTTTCAATTCAAGATCTTTACAATATGTTCTCATTGTTGCTTTAAGTGAATTGAAATCTTCTTCTTTTGATCTATGTTTTTCAGTAAGCCATTTTATGGGCTTTTCGACAGAAACCAAAATCGTCTTTTCGGATCCAACTTTTGATGAGAGCTCACTAATAGACTTGTCAAGAAACTCCACCTCTGTTTGTTTCTTTTTGAGCTCTGCAGATTGAAAGTTGGCCAATCCCTGCAGTGTTTCCAACTACTTCTGCTTCAACTCAAGCTCACAATTGGAATCACTTATCAAACTCTTTACCATAGCCAAACCCTTCTGTTTCAGCTCGAGCTCTTCGTTGCAATTTGCAACATAAGTTTTCACCTTTTGGACTCCCTTCTGCGCTGATTCTAACTGCTCCGTTTTTACAGAAAGATCTCGGCTACACTTCTCATGTTTTCCTTTCACCCAAAGCAATTTCATATCTTCTGATTTGAGCTGCCCAATACGTTCTTCTATCAACTTTTCAACTGTACTCAATTCGTTCATGGTGAGCTCCTTCTGTTTCAGCTCAATTTCAAAATTACAACTGTCCAGTTCTTCCCTTTTCAAATTAAGCACTCCATCAATTTCTTTTAAAGCCACATTCAATTGTCTTTCTTTTGATTTAAGGTCCAAAGAGAAGTCTTGAAACCACTTTCCAAGAACAGAAATATGTTTATTTTTCGATTGCGAACCATCAAGTCGTGCTTCTACCTCATTCAACTCAAGTTCAACTCCTTTATCCTGTTGTTCGAGCACTCGGGTGGTTTCTTAGTCATGCTTCTGTATGCTTTCTTGCTTTAACTCAACCGGTTTTATATGGTCAGCAAATTTCTCCATTAGAACAAAAAACTATGAAACAACAAGCAATTCTTATCATGAGTTTCAAGCATAGAAATCCTCTAGAGGAACCCAGTATAATAAAAACAAGTGCAAAATCGTACTAAAATTGCAAAATCAATATCTTAAAAACACCAAACTTTAGGAATCCCAAAAACTCCTACCTATTAAAAAAAGGGGTTGAAAAGAGTTGAAGATGGTAGATTCCATGTTTAGACACTTAATTCTCCAAGAAATAACACCAAGACCATTGTGGCATAATGCTCTCTCTAAAGGAAACAATAAGGACCATGAATTTAAAACCTGGTATTTGAAAAAATGGGTACTTGAAAAGAAAAGGGGGAAAATCAAACCAAATAGGAACAATGGGTACTTGAAAAGCATGTACCTTTATTAGGAATCCAAGAAAGAAAAAGTGTTGCCTTTGCTTCAAAGTCTCCTTGACTCAGAATGGTAATGGAGTTTGGTTACAGAAGAATTTGTGCAAACCCTAGCAGAAGAAGAAGAAGAGCAGAAGAATGACAACTTAAGAGTGTGTTTTTATGAAGAAGGAAACCGAAATAATGCATTGTCAATAACAAAATTAATGGATTTTTTTTCCATTTTACTACATTAACACTCCAACAATAAGAATGTTCTAACAAATGTTTTCATTGCTAAACGGTCAAAGAGGCGGATTAAATAGAGTATATGAAATTTTGGTGTAGGAACTTAAAGAGAATGTTCAATAATGTTTTTAAGAACAATTCAGTCCAACAATAAGAATGTTCTAACAAATGTTTTCATTGCTAAACGGTCAAAGAGGCGGATTAAATAGAGTATATGAAATTTCGGTGTAGGAACTCAAAGAGAATGTTCAAGAATGTTTTTAAGAACAATCATCTCTTCAAGTGAAGTATGATCCTGAATATTGGGAGAATTGAGCAGAGAACCACAAGAAATGGTAGACAATGGTTTCACCTCCAAATTATCCGTTACAGTATACGTTACAATCTCTTTCACAAATCCACCTGAACTACTCCCTTTCACAAATTGCATTACATAACTCATTTTGTTATTGCAAATGGGACAATCAAGCAGTTGTGGGTTTTGAAGGTGAACTGGTAAACTGTGACTGTGTCCTTCGAGACAGGTGTATGGAATGCTTTTTTCTTCAGTGAATCATTGTTATTGGTTAAACGAGAAGGTTTTGGATTCAGGATGCGATCTAAATCTTCTGATGATTGAAGGTAAGATTTGTTGAGTGATTTAATGCTATTGTAGATATCAGCTATGCTGCCTATCATGCCTTTGTCATTCAAGAGTTTAACTACTATTTCTAATGGTAAGGACATGAGGCTCACAAAAAAATCTACAAATTCCTTGCTTGCTTCTGCATATAAAAATATAGTTAAATTTTAATAATTTTATGTTGTTAATTAAGTTTGGGTGTTGAAAGTACATTTATATATGTTTTTTGTTTCTACAAGCTTGGAGACGCATTCTCGGTGAGAAAAGCAGATGCCATATATATATATATATATATATGAGGGGACAGGATGATGATCAGAGGTATGTCTTTGTCTCAATAGACCAACAAAATAACATTTATATATTAGATAACTTATTATTTATTTATTTTTATCTTTTTCCATTCCATAGCAGAAACATTTGCTGGTTATATGTTCTAAATTTCTACAGCTTTGTTGTGTTTCTAACTATCTACATTTTTCTTGTGTTTCATTTCATTTCAAGCCACATAACTATTAATATTAAACTTGTTAATTAAAGACACCAGTTAATTTAGTATCGATTTCTATCCACCTACCCTAATTCTGTATTTCCGACAGTTTTACATTTAACCAAACATTTATTTTCCCATAAACTATGTTTTCTGAACCCAACCAAGTTGTAACTTAAGTTTGGTTTGGTTAGTAACCGAACTGAACCAAACCAAGCTATAACGGAAGTCCTAGTGTTCTAAAAATCGGCCAAGGCGGCCGTTTAGGCGGCGCCTAGGCGGGGATTTTTAGAACACCGTCCCGATTTTCACTAATCGAGCGGTATAAATCGGTTCACCGATTTTTGGCCGTCTAGGCAGTCCTAGGCGGGTCTAGGCGGCTCCTAGGCGGTCCCAAGCGGTCCTAGGCGGCTCCTAGGCGGCCTTTTTAAAAAAATTGGTCCTTAAATTTTATGTCAACTTTTTTAATTTAAAAAAAGTATTAAATAACAAAAAAACTTAAAAAAAAACCTTAAACTATTAAATTTATTTTTAAATATTAATTTTATTTTATTTTGACATATTTTGTTATAAATATTATTTTATTGTTCTATTTGTTATTTTTTTAAGTATATTAATATAAATAATATTAAAATATATATGTTTTTCTATCCTAAATATTTTATATTATTATTTTTACATAGTATAATTCATATATTAATGGTATTTATATAATACTTTATTTAATAAAAATAAATAAATATAAAAAATACAAATCCGATTAATCCCGATTAATCGCAGATTAATCACCGATTAATCAGTAAGGGCCCTCTCCGCCCGACTAGCGCTTATCGTCTTTTACAACCTTGTGAAGTCCAGACCAGTTAAATGACCTGAGGAGTGGTGGTCAGCGAGAGTCTTTTGTGAGAAGAAGACGAGTCATATATTTATTTGGGGTAAAACCCTGATCGTAATACAAATTTCTAACACCAATTAGGGTGTAACAAAACATTTCTAAGGCCAAGTGGTGATTATTAAAACAAATTTCAACTCAAATAGTAAATCTTGAATTGATAATGGATCAGAAGTTACGTTTCCAGAATGTACACAATACAAGATTTCACTATCTTGTAGTAAATACACAAATTTCAGCACCAAATTTCGAGATCAACAAGTATAAATATAGTAAATACTTGACTAAAGCAAAAATCAAGCAAAACACATAGAAACAAAAGAAACCCACACTTCACATACAAACATACTCTACGTACAATAGAATTACATACTCTACCCACACTTCCATGACTATCTAGTCATAATTAAGAAATTTAAGATGTCTAGATAATATTTTACGAATAGATTCTCCTTCCATCCAGTAAAAATTAGCATATTGACCATTATCAACCATGAAGAACAATATATAAAATGCTATTCTTATATTTTTAAAAGTTTAAGGTGAGACTCAACCCCTCAAATAGACAGGGTACATGAGCCATATTTTGCATTTTTCTCTTACATTTTTCACTGCAGTTTTCACAGATTTAGACATGCTCTGATAAATTTTCTCAACTATACTACAGCTTGAATCCCCATCATGATAAAACTGTAGCTTAAATACTAACTTCAATAAGTTATAGAAGCTAAACAATTGGTCGATTAAACACTTGTCAATAGCAGTCTAAATGTGAAAACAAGCAGCATGTTGAAAATCAATAACCTTCAAAAATTGAACAGATCAGAAGGGCAGCAAATGTTAAAAGTACAATGAAAAAAAGTAATGAAGCACCACATGGTTGGAATTATTTTTAAAGGTTTCATCAAGTGAATTCATTACCCACCACCATAAATTTTGGCTCAGGGCATTCTAACTTTCTCAGCGTAGCATCTAACCCCTCCCCTCGCTTTGTATCTCACACTCATCTCAGATAGTAATTTCATAATATCATCCTTTGGCAATCTGATCATTTCTTTGGAAACATCGAACTGAAACTTCATTCCATGAACCACCATTGTTTCCCAAACTACTCCAACACTGAACAGAGAGAGAATGCAGTTCACCACTGATTTGTGGACCGTATCTATATTCCGAAATCCGATGATATCGGTTCTCTTCAAATTCACATTAGAGCAGTTTTCCACATGTCCAAAATCATCCAACATGCAGGATCGCGGTATTGGAGACAAAAAAAATTAACTAAAATGTGAGAAAAATTATGAAACTATAAAACTACAATAATCACGAATTGCCTAAGCATGAGGGCATTAGCAGAAAGCATGACAAAGTAATTACTAATTTGTTTAGAAAGGGCGCATGACGAAGCACATATAAGAATCCATTGTACTCGCTATTACAACGAGGAATACGCAGAGTCAACATTTTGCTATTTAAAACAAAATGAAACTTATCTCCCAAATCCAAAGCCAAATGTGACACAGCTTACAATCACAATCCGTAACAACCACAATTTTGGAAATAGAAATTCAAAATAATACATTTTTCCATGTGAATGTTTAATAGTTACCATCATAATGGAAGTTCCCATTTCTAGCTCCTTGAGATCCCGCAGTTAGAGGATGAGGTCTTTAACCACATTTCTATAGTTTTCAATAGCTGAACTCCCAGAAGTTGCCGAACCATAAAGATCAACTGCAGCAGACACTAAATGGGGTGAATTCAGTAATTTCAAATTGGCACTATTATGTGTCAACCTACCATAAAGCTTAACATGGTCGAGTTGGGGTGTCCCATAAGTTCAAAGACAAGTTTTTTAATGAATCAGAGGAGATAGAAATGGGGACTTCCCTTATGATGGTAACTACTAAACATTCCATGGAAAAAATGTATTATTTTGAATTTCTATTTCCAAAATTGTGGTTGTTACTGATTGTGATTGTAGGCTGTATCACATTTGGATTTGGGAGATAAGTTTCATTTTGTCTTAAACAGCAAAATGTTGACTCTGCGTATTCCTCATTGCAATAGCGAGTACAATGGATTCTTATCTGTGCTTCGTCATACGCCATTTCTAAATAAATTAGTAATTTCTCTGTCATGCTTTCCGGTATTGCCCTCATGCTTTGACAATTCGTGATTATTGTGGTTTTAGAGTTTCATAATTTTTCTCACTTTTTAGTTAATTTTTTTGTCTCCAGTACCGCGATCCTGACATGTTGAATGATTTTGGACATGTGGAAAACTGCTCTTATGTGAATTTGAAGATACGGTCCGCAAATCAGTGGTGAACTGCATTCTCTCTCTGTTCAGTGTTGGAGTAATTTGGGAAACAACGGTGGTTCATGGAATGAAGGTTCGGTTCCACGTTTCTAAAGAAATGATGAGATTGCCAAAGGATGATATTTTCAAATTGCTATCTGAGATGGAGTGTGAGATACAAAGCGAGGGAAGGGGTTAGATGCTACGGTGAGAAAGTTAGAATGCCCTGAGCCAAAATTTGTGGTGGTGGCAGGCCGGTAGCATAAGGGTGTGCAAAGTGTTCTGATGCACAGGCCCCAAATTTGAAGGGGCCCAATTTTATTTTTTACAATATATATCTCAATTAATTAATTTTAATTATATTTATTATAAAAAAAAGTCTGAGTAATTGTTCTCCGCTTAAAGGAAGGTAACGTGAGAAAGGAATGATTCTACAAATCCTGCAGCTACGATTTTTTAGAGAAACACAAGAAAGAATTGTAATTATTTTTGAGAGAGAAATACCAAAATTCATCTCTATTTTCTGCTCAATCAACCAAATCGATTTCTATTTTCTGCTCAATTAACCATTGATTCTCGCATCTCACCATTCTTCACTTCTTCTGTCCCGGCTGTCATCGTCGCAGCAGGTTTCTGTTTTACCAGAAGTGTAAGTATCTGTTCGTTCATTATATTGTTTTCTTTGTGGGATGTTATTAATATAGCACTTCGGCTATATGATGTTGTTGTGTGGGGGCAAAGGAAAGATTATTAATTTTGGAATAAGCAGTGATGAAAAGTGATTTAACAATTAATTAATTCTAATTATTTATCTTCTTTTCTCTTTTAGTTTAATTGTGCTGGAACTCATTTAGACATCTTCATTTTTTTACTTTTTTTTATACATTTCCAAAAGGATTACATTCCAAATGTTTGTTAACTTTATATTTACAGATTACAATTAATTATTTGCTTAAAGTTTTACCTCTTCATTAATTAATTAGTTATTTTTTTAGATTAATTTTGCTTGACATGGCAATGACATTTCATTGATGAACTTTGAAGCTTCGGCCTTTCTAGGTTGTTTCGATCCACTTTGCATGTTCTACTAAGAGATGGAAAATTTTAAAAGACAATGTAAAAGGATTAACTCTAAAGTCATTGTCATCTACTCATTGGGAGAGTCGTGTTGATAGTGTTAAAGCTATAAGATTTCAAATGTTAGCAATACTAGAAGCTTTACTTCAAGTAGCAGATAATGACAATGATTCTAAAGTAAAAAGTGAAGCAAAATCTTTAGCAACTAATGAGCTTGGTGATTTTGAGTTTTTAATTGCAATAATCATTTGGTATAAAATATTATGTGCAATTAATTTGGTTAGCCAGGCTTTACAATCAAAGGATATGCTTATTGATGTGGCTATTGAAAACATAAAAGGATTGATTTCGTTTTTTGAGGGGTATAGAGAAACTGGTTTTTATGATGCCTTAGATAGTGCCAAAGAACTTGCCATTGAAATGAACGTTGAACCTATATTTCCTCAAAGGCGTGAAATTCGAAGAAAAAACATTTGATGAGAATCCATCTACTTCATCAGTTACTCTCCTCTCTGCAGAGGAATCATTTAGAGTGAAATACTTTCTTTACATTGTTGATCAAGCCATCAGTTCTCTTAATAGGAGGTTTGTACAATATGTAGAATATGAAAGTATCTTTGGTTTTTTATTTACTTCTCATAAGTTGGAATCATCAAATGATATGAGTTTGAAGTCTTCTTGTATGCAATTGGAAAATGCACTTAAATTTAATAAGCAGTCTAATATTGATGGAAATGAATTATTTGTGGAGTTAAAGTTACTTAGAGAAGTCAATAGAACTAGAGGTGTCAAAATGGGTCATAACCCATTTATTGACCCTTTTACCCAATCATTTAATAGGTAAGGGTTGACCCTTTTATGAATTGGGTTATAAATGGGTTGATCCATTTAACCCATATAATAAAAAGGTTAGATAGGTTTTTTAGAGGGTCAACCCATTAACCCATTAATTCAGTATTCATTTTTAAAACACGCGAATACGCAGCCCTGCGCTCCCAAAAACCATGGCCGATTCCTGCTTGATTCTGCCGATTCATTCCACGTTCTCTGCTTCCGCCGCTTGATTTGCTTGATTCCACGTTCTCCGCTGCTTCCGCCGCTTCCTGCTTATTCCGCCGATTCTCTTTCTCTTGTCTAGGTATTCCGCCGCTGCATCAGAGTCGCTGCTTCACTGGAGATTATCGAATTCGCTGTTCCGGCTTACTAGAGAAGAATATCGGATTAGCTTCAAGGAGGCCAGAACGGAGCCCACTGGTCAGATACTCTGAATCTCTCTTCTTTTTCTGGGAATTAAAATTTCTGAAAAATGTTCTGTTATCCAATCACATTTGTCTTAGAATTGACATAGTGCCGTTAGGTTTATATTTATGCTGCGTCTTGTTTAAATTAATGGCATTGTATTTTATCCCTAATTATATTTATGATTTCCCCTTTTTATGTGAATTATGTATAAGGGAATTTGAGATTTTATTAGTATCCATGAAGGCTTCTTTAAGGGTCTGCTATGTATCTGAAATTGATATTATATAGGTGTAATACATTAGGATCTCTGTACTTGTTGAGATAAGTTGAAACATATATTATTTTAAACAAGTTGAAACATATAAATTGATATTTTAAACATACATTATGCTCATCACATAGAAATCTGTCAAGCCTTGACATATTCTACTTTTGGTTTAGTGGTTTATGAATTTTTGAGTGATTATAATGCTTTGGGTATCAACTATTTCACATTAAAGTTTGATGCCTTACGTTTTGGTTAAGTTAAATTCCAATTATGCTAAATTTGAGTAACTCTATGTTGGATTACTTTGAAGAATAGGTTTTTGGTCTTTTTGCAATCAATTATGCCGTTATTTAGCACTTGTAGTCTTTTGCATTTTCTGAAGGAAAGCACAGATCTGTGGTGGTATTTTGTCACTCCCACATTAGTAACAACTATTGAACATGCAGTATTCTGTTGAGTTTGTGTTGCATTTACTTGAATTGAACCACATTAGTAGTAACTATTAAATCCACAAAATTCAGTTACCTTTGTATTGCATTTTACTTTGCAATGCCTCTTATGCATTAGAAAGAGCTTTTTCCAGTTAGCTTTCTGGAAATTGTGAATATCTTGATATCTCATGGGAATGTGAAATTACCCTAACAGCAGCATGCAAGAGAAAAGCCTCTTCTCTATTTGGACAACATCACATTCCTAAATACTTGTTCTAATTTTGGCCCATTCCCTCAAGCATCCTTAATTTATTTATGTTCTAATTTGCAATGCAGATGGCTGATGATAATACTGAACATTTTCTAAGGGTTGAGAGCACTAACATTGATATTGAAGATGATGATATCATGGGGTTGGATGAAGAAGAAACTTCAACCAAAAAAAAGAAGGAAAAGAGGACCAGAAGATTGTCTTCGGTTGTGTGGCAATACTTTGAACGTAAGGAAGGAAAAGATAAGAGTCTAACCGTACAATGCAAAGCTTGTGGAAAAACATACAAGGGTGGTCACATCGGAACAGGTAACATGAAACGTCACTTGCTAGTGTGTGCTAGAAAAGACATTAATGAAAACGTCAACTATGCAAGAACAGTTTGACTATAATGAGTTTAGAGAGTTGGTTGCTGTGGCTGTGATTGAGCATAATTTGCCTTTCCATTTTGTTACGTGGCATAGAATTAAGGATTTGCTTAGGTATTGTAAACCTGATTTGAATATCATTTCAAGGAATACTTGTAAGGCAAATTGCATGAGGATATATGATAGAGAAAAAAATAAGGTGAAATCTTTATTGGAGTCAACTTCTAGTAGGATATCCTTAACTTCTGATTGTTGGTCTTCAATTACAACTGATGGGCATATTTGTTTGACTGGACATTTTCTCGATAAAGATTGGAATATTCAGAAGAGAATTTTTAACTTTTGTTATTTGTCTCCTCCACATAACGGTGTAGCTTTATGTGAAAAAATTCATAACTTCTTATGTGGTTGGAAAATTGAGAATAGAATTTTTTCACTCACTTTGGATAATGCAAGTGTCAATGATACATGTGTTGAATTGTTGAGAAATATGTTGGTTAGCAAGGGTGGTCTTTTGAATCGGGGAGATTTTTTTTATATGAGATGTTCTGCTCACATTTTAAATTTGATAGTTCAATATGGTTTGAAAGAAATTGATGATTCAGTTGGAAAGGTTAGAGACATCAAGTATTTAAAAGGATCTCAAGCTAGAAAAGTCAAATTTCTAGAATGTGTTCGTCTTTGCAACTTAGATTCCAAAAAAGGTCTTAGGCAAGATGTTCCCACTAGATGGAATCTTCCTGAAGTGAATGTGGGTCTCGATCCTGCTTTTCGAGAATATAAAAGCTACCTTCAATTTAAATCGAGATTTTTTAGAGTGGACCTTTAGATTCGCCAAAATGTTTTAAAATAGGAATAGCTACTAAAATAAATATAATATAATATTTATTTATTAATAATAAAAAAATTTCATTTTTATAATTCGTTTATTCGTTTGTTTTAATTATTTTATCTGTTTTATTGTAAATCATTGCTTTTTAG
Organism: Euphorbia lathyris; assembly: GCF_963576675.1. Classification (NCBI taxonomy): domain Eukaryota; kingdom Viridiplantae; phylum Streptophyta; class Magnoliopsida; order Malpighiales; family Euphorbiaceae; genus Euphorbia; species Euphorbia lathyris. The sequence continues at coordinate 964,009 of NC_088918.1, forward strand.
AAATGTGTTATATTTTGATTATAAATTCCTTGAAAAACTTCTCGATTAAAGTTAACGTTTTAATTTTAGTATTTAACATTCACAAATCACGAACCAAAATATCAGCATTCCATAATTTAAAATAAATAGTAATAAGATGAGATTTATTAATTCATTGAAAATAACTCCAAATTAATTAATAAACAATAATTAAATCCACCAATAAACGATAATTCCACATGAACTCGACTTTATTTTTTAAAATGAAACACACTCTTCGAGCAAAAATTCTATTAAGTCGAATTCACGCATTTGAATCTTAATCATTTATGTTTCGAATATAACTTTAACGTTTTATAGGGATTCATAAATTATTTTAGAAAAACACGTGCTTTCATTTACTAAGCCGTTTTGAGTTTAAAATGAAACATTTACAACTCGTTCGGATATCGAATAAAAATGAAAAAATATTAGAAACTTCCGGAAGAAAATGGATATCTACATTCTTTATGGTCACGAACATCGACTGGTTTTGTACGTTATTCTCCACTCACATTAAATACACACAATAAAATATTTTATCCCTATATTTTTTGTAAAAGTCAAATGAAATGAAATTTTATTCATTTTAGGGACTAAATCCAACAAAAGCCTAGAATTCTCAATTTGACTGTGCAGAAACTATATTTTTATTTTTGTACAATTAAGTTAATACTTTATAACTAATTAAGGCAAACTATAAACTAATTTATATAATAAGATTAAGGTAAATTTTAAAATTCGTTTAGTGATTAAAATAATTAATCCAATTCATAGTTAGATTATAAATGATTACCGCATATAATTATTCATTATTCTACACATAGAATAACATTTTATTGAATGTTTAGGAGCTTGAGAATTTATTTATAAATTATATTCCATGTGTTATATATGATTGGGTTAATTTTAAATAAATGTCATATGATTTCATATTTTTTTTTTCAGATCGGTGTAAGTGGTTGGTAAAATTTTTATTTTTCTAAATTTAGCTATAACGACCTCAAAATGACAATTTTTAAGAATTAAAGTTGTTTAGTATTATATTTACTATGAAACTATATTTTTAATTTTTCAAAATCATTATTTTTAGAGTCCTCTCTCTATAAACATTAACTTTCTCCCTCAAACATCTAAATGACCTCAAACCTAAAAAGTTGAAAAATTAAAGTTGCTTAAAATATCATTTAATTCTTGAAAATTTTCATTTTGAAGTGGTTATTAGTCAAATTTTAAAAAAATGAAACTTTTACCAACCACATGTACCGATTTAAGAAAAATGTGAAATCATATGATTTTATTTGAAATTACCCTGTATAGTTTAAAAAAAACAGTTCTAGAGAAAAAGTATCAATTTAACATCAGCAAATTATATATTTCTTTAAGAGATAAAAGTTTTAAAAATATATTTGTCAAGATTAATCCAAAATATATTTGGCTTAATATATACATCTATTCTTTTTTGTATTTGGTCCAAAACTTTAACTGGTTTTGGAATTTTCAAAAGTTCTTAAAAAAATTCTATTCTTATTTAATTGCATTTTATAACCCTTATTTTTTTTCTAATTGCACTCAATAATCCCTTGTGGTTATCCAATTGTATTCAATAACCCTAAAACTGGAACATGAATTTTAAAAAGTTCCTAATTGTTGATCTACTTTTTGATATTGTTTTGGATACGTAACAAGTATTTTAACATGTGACAGAAAAAGTGTTTCCTATTTTCAGCATCAAACAATTTCTATTAAGAAGTAGAAGATAATTAAATACAATTGTATAAGAATACAAACTCATTTATAATTTTTAGAAGTTTAGGAAGTAGAAAGTTTTGGCACAAATACATAGACACAAAAGATCTATTAGGCCAGAGGAAATTCACAATATTTGTAAAGCTTCACAAATACATAGACATAAAATGATCCTTTACCACCATATTTGTAAAGCTTCACAAGCAAAATTAACTCTCATATAATCGGAATCCAGAGGAAATTCACAAACAAAACATCAAATTCCAAAGGAATATAATTCAGAATATATAAGTTGAAGATTCAGAGTTATTAGTAACTGCAAAAACTAACTTAAATCAAACAGTGAAACAATAATACATCAAATTAAACATTAATTTATCAATTAATATTTTCAATATAAACCCTAATGGTGGAATTTAAGAACAAATTATAAACTTGAAGACATTAAAAACTCATTATAGAGAAGTTCAGTTCAATTATGATAGCAGCAAACTAAAACTAATTGAACCATAACACATTCAAATGAAAAGAAAACTAAAACTAAAACTAGAAATAAGTTCAATTATGATTTGATTATAAGATACTAGCACCAAACTAAATTAAGATTAATTAATAACTAGAATAATATCCTATTATTAAGATTAAATATTCTAGAACCTACCTCCATTGTCGGATGAACTGAAGAAATAGGATCTCCATCCATCCATAATACACTCGTTTATCATCCTGGATGCATCACTCACAGAATTAGGAATTGAAATTTCTTGAATCCGATTCAAAACATTCTTCTTCAATTCTTCAAGCGATTTCTTAAAACCTTCAAGTTCTTCCTTCTCCATTGCTTCAATATCTGCTTCCCACCAAAATCCCTCTCCATTATTCTTCATCAGATTCCGATTACTTTCCGCTATTTTCAGTTCTTTTTTAAGCTCTTCCTTCATTGCCACAGCTTTCCAATACTCCTGTTCTTGCACTGTTTTAGTAGTCTGTGATTTATTACTTCCCAACGATGATCCGTTGTTTCCAATCCCTAAATATCGGTCTAAGAGCTTATCCACGTCGCCGTAAGAGAACACCTTATTTTTTTGAGAAAAGATGATGACGGCGATTTCTGCGCCGCACAAGGAGGAAATCTCGGTGGCTTTTCTGAAAATCCCGCTCTTCCGATGGGAAAAGCAGACAGATCGGTTGCTGTCTTTCTCAACTTTCTTTATCTCAATCTTTTGCCGGCCTCTGGGTTTCTTCCCCTGACGCTGGTGATCGGAATTGAGTTTTCCTTCCATGGTCGACCGATTATGAATTTTGCAAGAAAATAGGAAAACTGTCAACTAGTTTAAATAGTGGTTTGTTTGGTAGCTGTAATTTTTTGGGAGAACTTTTCACTACAAACAATTTAGGAAAACTTTCAATAAATAATATTTTATTCTTATTGTTGTATTAATTTTTATATAATATTTTATTAATTAAACAAAATATCCTAATTATGATTCAAATAAATAATTTTTTATTTTATTATTTTTTTTAGTTATTTTGTAAATGTTTAATACATCAGTTGCTTCATTAACTTGTCCCAAAAGGTTGATTGACCCCTGAATTTTCAAAATGTCTCGATAGCGTCCCCAACTTGCATAAAATATTCAGTTGAACTTGTGTAAAATGTAATCATTTGATCACTCGGTTACAAAAAAAAATGCGTTAAATTAAATGCGGAAGAATTATTGCATGTGTCTTAAAAAAAGTAAAACGATCAAAATCAGGGTATGCAGTTCTAATATTAAAGAAGACAAGTTTTATAATTAAGCAAGTAATAACTTTATTTTTAATCTATTTTTTAGTTATGTAATAACATTCTAAGATGCGTGGAATACATTTTCCGCATTTAATTTATTTATTTTTCTGTAACCGAGTGATCAATTGATTATATTTTATGCAAGTTTATGGGGCTAAATGAACATCTTATGAAAATTAAAAGGGTTATCGGGACACTTTGGAAGTTCAGAATACCAATAATTTTTTTTTTTACACACAAGTTGAGGAGTATTAAGCCTTTTGTAAATCCATGTACTCTTTTTTTTTTTTAGTAAAGAATCAATGTACTCCTTTTAATATTTAGGCCTAATACATAAATAACCCCCTGAACTTGTCCAAATCTTGCAACTTCCCTCCTCAACCTTCAATTGTAACAATTTACCCCTTAAACTTGTCCAATTATAAAACATAATCCAAAATTGAGAATTTTTTTACCCCGTATTTGAAACAACAGTAAAAAAGTTTTTCCGGATTCGTATCACGCCAAAGATCTGATTATCATACTCTACGAGCGTTGCAGATTTTGTATTTCATGTGTTTCTTCAATTGCAGTCCATGTCAGCAATTTGGGATTGTGTTTTACAATTGGACAAGTTTAAGGGGTAAGTTGTTACAATTGGACAAGTTTGAGGGGTAAGTTGTTACAATTGAAAGTTGGAGGGGGCAGTTGCAACATTTTGACAAGTTCGGAGGGTTATTTGTGTATTAGGCCTAATATTTATCATTCTGGTTTATTTATATTATATTATCTTTTTAAATAAACTGAATACAAAATAATTTAATTTATATAATTAAAATTTAATGTTTAAATATAATTTTTTAAACATATGTATTATTGTCATTTTAATAAGAAAAATAATTAAGAATATTACATCGTAAGTTGGGATACAAAGTCGCCATGGAAGGTAGAAGTGGGGAAGTGGAGTCGGAGGGATGGAGGAAATTGTGGAAATTACCAATATCTCCTAAGATGAAAAATTTCGCTGATGCTTGCCAACGCGTAACCGACTCGGAAGAAGGAGGGTCAATATTACTGACGATTGTCCATTTTGCAGGTCTGAACCAGAAACGGAGGAGCACCTATTCTTTCAATGTAATACAACGAACGAAACGTGGAGAGAGATGGGAAGCAATACCCTGCAACTGCATAATGCGGATGCAGCGGATTGGCTACTCGCACAGCTAGCGAACTTGACCGTCGACAATGTGGTGCATGTTATTACCAGCTTACAAGTTATATGGAAGAGGCGGAACCAACATATATGGACGGGCAACGTATAGACAATACAACAGTGCTGCAAATTTATGCGGGAAAGCATCAATGACTGGAGAGCTTTCCGGACGAGCTATCCGAACGCCCTCGTCAGCGACGTTAGAAATAGGAGCAGCAACGGCACTCCCTAACAGCGACCACAACAAGGTTTCATCAAATGTAACATGGACGGAGCGATATTCAAAGACGAAGGAATAAGCGGAATGGGTGCGGTGGTGCGAGATGATCAAGGCAATTTTATATGTTGCAGTAGCAGCATTATAGCAGGTGTAAAAGAACCAAAAATCATTGAGGCCCTCGCAATCAGAACAAGTATACTATGGATGGCGGGAATGGGATACACACAGGTTCAGATTGAATCGGATGCCAAAATCGTGGTCGATTACATCAATTCATCCAGGTTTGATCTATCCGAATTTGCGGTTTTAATACAAGACGGTGTTGCTATTCTCTGTTGTTATCCGGGTTTTAAAATTTCTTTTAGTCATCGTATAGCGAATGGTGCTGCTTATGCTACGGCTAGGCAAGCGCGTTCCAATGCTAGCGATCTTTGTTCTTCATCCGTGCCACATTGGTTAAGGACGGTATTATGCCGGTTTCATAAATAAAGTTCATCTTTTTTGTTAAAAAAAAATTAAGAATATTCATATAAAAAATAAAATTAATCCAAATATACACATCAACAAAAAAAAAACATTATATATCCATTAAAAAAATAAAAATAAAAATAATATAATACACTCTGCACTAACTTTATTTTCGTTTGGTCTTTGTTTTGTCTTTTTTTTCCTGTTTCTACCAAAAAAAATACACTCTGCACTAACTTCAAAGATTCGTGAAAATATACACATCAACAAAAAAAAATAGAAAAACATTATGGTGAAATAAATTGTATTATGGAATTTATTATACTTTTATGAGAAATTTCCCTATTTAATAGCATTTAACTATATAAAATATTTATATTAAATAAATTTTTTAAGCTTTCCTTTTTATGATTTAAAATTCCTATAATCTAGGGATTCTTATTTTTAATATCTTTCTAAAAGTTAGGTTCACCCAATTGAATTCTTATATGGTGAAATAAATTGTATTATGGAATCATAAATTTCCATATTTAATAGCATTTAACTATATGAAATATTTATATTAAATAAGTTTTTTAAGCTTTCCTTTTTATGATTTAAAATTCCTATAATTTAAGGATTCTTATTTTTAATGTCTTTCTAAAAATTAGGTTCACCCAATTGAATTCTTATATGGTGAAATAAATTGTATTATGGAATTCATTATACTTTTATGGGAAATTTCTCTATTTAATAGCATTTAACTATATGAAATATTTATATTAAATAAGTTTTTTAAGCTTTCCTTTTTATGATTTAAAATTCCTATAATTTAGGTATTCTTATTTTTAATATCTTTCTAAAAATTAGGTTCACCCAATCGAATTCTTATATATAAACAAAACATATATTGATATTATTTCATTTAAATAAATACAAACTTATAGAATTTTATAAAAAACCAAACTAGAGCTGGAACAAAAACCACGAAACAGGAGAAAACAATTCATAGAGAGAAAAAAAAAACATTTTAATTATGAATTTATTTTTTTACTTTATTATAATTTATTTTTGAGTTATTTCAATGATATTGTCTTTTTTCAATCAAAAAATCAATGAATGAATTAATGAACGTGAATTGGGCAATAATGTAACATATTTGGTAAAACACAACTCGGTAAAGAATTAAAGAATAATGTACACGAATTTAATCGTGCCGCCTTAGCCAAAGCATGGGCCACTCCATTAGCTTGTCGCCGAATCCATCTGACCGAGTAAGAGATTCAATGATATTGTTATTGAAATGTTGATGTTTGTACATTTTTAAATGTCTGTTATAAATATACATTTTTGGCATTTGATGTGGAAAAAAAAATATTCTCGTTATTGCTTCAACCTTTTTATCCAACTAAACGTGTTTTAAATTTTAGGAACCATTTTTACCTGTAATTTGATTTTAAGTTCTAATGTCACAAACTATTCTTAAATATAAATATGAAAGGCCTTAAAATCCTAATTAGTAGCCCTTTTATATAGTCGGTTCAAAATCCTAATTAGCTATATTCTTTCTTTAGAAACTAATGTTTCCTTACCATAATAGGAAACTACAAAAGAAGAATATCGCATCGCAGGGTTGTCTTAAAGATTTTGGGGATTGTGTGAAACATAAAAACACAATTCTAAACTCTCAAGTTGATTTGATTGAATTATAGTAGTGACCGCATGGATCGTTCTGAATAATACACAAGAATACAATCATATGATATCATAGAGTAGAAAAGGGTATACCTTGAATAGGAAATTGGCATAATAAGTCCAAAAAGAATAAGCACTAATTGTAGGAATGAAAGTTTAAACCTAGAGAGGCTTAAAAGTTCTGCCAGTTTAAGCATAGAGTTCACATGGTTTTGAGCTGGGAAAAGGAAGATTATTAATAGGATCATACCAAGTAGGATCATTGTCTATTTTAATCTTCCCAAAACTCTTCTTTTTAAGATCTTTTTTTCTTGTCTTAGCAGAGGTAGCTACTTATATTTATCCTATGTACTTTGTGGCGAATTAAAGGAGGTTTTGTCTTTTCAGACCAACATTTTTTTTGGTGATGTGGCTACTAATTTAGAGCAGAGTTTGCCTGTTAAAGAAAAATGTGGATGACTCACTGTTGATTAATGAGATTTAACAAATTTTATATAGTAATTGACGGTTAGTTATTGACTAGTTTGTTCATGTTTTCCATATCCAAGTTAACTGATTCATAATTGTAGAATTACTTGGATCTTAAACATTGATGAATTATATATTTCCTACTTAGGTGTTGAATTTATACTTCTCAATTTTCAGTTTTTAGTTTGACAATAGAATGTTTCTGGACGTAATGAATTTTTACATGTACAATTAGTTAATTAACTTCATAGATTTCTCAGGAATCTTTATGTCATAATTGTAGAATCACATGTTCTTCTTTGTTCAGTACTGTAGAGCTTAACCAACTAGTTAAAAATGTTATCAGTGAAATACCATTTTACTAAGCTTAACCCGCTAGATAAAAATGCTATCAGTCATAAACACTGTACTGAACACCATTACAAATTCCTCTCATTGCTATCTCAAAACTCGTATGTAATTTTTTTGTACAATATTCATGTTGTTGTGAAAGCAAAGCTCAATTTTAACATACTGATCCCGTTCTCTATTAAGAGGTTTTACTTCAAGCAGCTATTTGTTTGTAAGGATCATTGATTACGACTTTGTTGTTATTCGTGTTTTATTTAGTTTATAAGCAATTTTTCACACTGTCATTAATGTCATTTACTGGGGCAGAAAACCCTATTATGTGAAAAGAATGACATGCATGTTAGTAGTAATAGCAATAAATGAGCAAAAGAGGTTAGTGTTTGTGGATCACAAATATATTTAGAGTAGATATTAGTAATAATGTCTTTGCAATTAAAGTATGAAGGATTTTATAGAAATGTAAAATTTTAATGTTTCTTTTTTTCTTTTTTGGTGTGAAAAAGATGACATTGAACGTTGTTGTCTTGTGACTGACAGGTTCAAGTTTTAGGAGCGGCCTCTTGTCAAAAAAATTGGCAGGGAAGGCTTGCTCCAAGTACACCTTGTGGTGGGACTCCTCTCCGGACTCTCGCTTAAGCGGGGACGCGTAGTGCACCGGGCCGCCCCATTTATGAAAAAGATGACATTGAATTTCCACTCTTCCAACAAGGATTCATCGTCATATTACTGACAAGTTTGTTCATGTTTTTCATCACCAAAGATCAAGTGATTCATAGTTTGTTCTGTTCAGACTTGATGGGGCATAGGATCTAGGTAGAGTTTTCTAATGACTAAATGTGTATTGCGGTGAATGTGCTATGAATATGGATGTGATCTTTTAAATGTTCTAACTCTACTAGACACTACGACTACTTAGGGGCAAGTGTACCCCGTCGTATCAAGTAATAATCCGGTTAAGACCGGGTATCGAATCCACGAGATTTATAATTACAAGTATTAGACGACTCGGTTTCGTATGTTATTTAAGCGGTGATTACTTTGGGGTGAAGTAAGACGCAACTACACACTATCCCTAACTATTGGCGACACATATTTATGTAGCTAAAACCCTATGAAGTATGATGAATAACGATAAGTTATAACCACGATAAATAACGACTCTAAATGTATACGGATAATAATTTACTCTTGTAAAGACGACTAAGTGTAGTAGGACCGACCCGTGAAGCACTTAGACTACGTGATTCCTAGTCAAGACGTGTCTAATGCGGGGGAATTAGAAACTAGGGCACGTAAGTTCCGTGGCTTGTCAATTCCTACGGTTTCCGGTTTGTCACTTTCGGTAAGGCAACACCTATATAACTCCCTAAGGATAGCCCGAATGGCGACGGAAATCGCGTTCTCCTACACAATAATCAATTACGAATATCAAAACAAGTAATACACATTAACACGTAAAGGGAAATAGAGATTATGAATCATAAATTATAAATATGGAAAGTGAATAGATGAAATACAACCAAGCCTAGTACATAGGAAGAGTACAAGCTAATTAGCGGGTAAAAAGGGAGAATCCGCCCTTGGAACTAGCTAACCGGACGCAAAGCCGTATCCTAGGTCGTGGAGGTGGAACTCTCGAGCTTGGTGACGAGTGGTGGAACGGAACTTTGATGGAACGCCGGAACAACTGAACAAGCTCTCGAGGGGGAGAGTTTAACTACAAAATCTGAATCTAAATTACAATAATCAAAAGAGTATAGTTTTGCTTTCTAGTGTGTAATTGGTATCAAATGGAGTTCAAGAGCTTCCTATTTATAAACATCAAGAAAGGGCAATGTTGTAACTTCACAAAGCACAAGTATGGAGCAACATTATTTGGTGCAGAAATCCCATGATACGCCCTGCGTAAGGTGGTCTAAGCCCCGCGTAAGTGCCCATTCCGTCAGAAATGTCCTGCATGTGGACCAATTCCATGTCTTGTTGTCTCAAGCACGCCCTGCGTAGCTGAAGTACGCCCCGCGTGTTTGAGTCTCTGAAGTTTTATTGCTTGAATTGGAGCTTTTACGCCGTGCGTAGCTGAAGCACGCCCCGCGTAAATGAGTCTCTGAGTTTTTATCATTGAGGAATTGTCTGGTACGCCTCGCGTGTATGGTGATACGCCTCGCGTACGAAGAGTTGACTCAAGGAGACAGTGCAGTCTGACTTTCAGGATTAGGCCAATTATTTCCGACATGTGTCATATGCCCCGCGTAGGGTGGCGTACGCCCCGCGTATGCTGAGTCAATTCCACATGGCGTCTGCGGATAAGGCAATTATTGCTGACACCATGTTTCATGCCCCGCGTAAAGGATGATACGCCCCGCGTATTTGAGTAGATTTTTGCTCCTTGCTCGTACCTGAAATACAAATCTTGCGAGCCGAGTTAGCTTGACGTTTTTATTTCCTAAACTAATCAAAAACACGGAAAATTAACTGAAAGTACGAAATTTATTTTTATTTCTTTATTTTATCAAAACGCTTTATTTTTGTAATTAAACTTATTTATTTTATCCAAAATCAACCCGTAAATCACGCTAAAAGATAGGGGTAAAATACCCCTATCAAGACTCACTGGAAGAAGGTAATTGCTTGCCTTTCTCATTAAATCAATAATCAATAAATACAAATGAGTGGAGTGATTTTAGGCATAAAATCCTATCCAATCCTATACAAATAACCATTTGGTGACTAATTCAAATATATTCAAATTTACAACAAACATATTATATTAATATAGTATATTGACTAATTAATATAATATAGTCTAACACACCTCCTCAGTCACAACGGGAGAAGGACGAACATTGAGACTGTTGCGGAAGTCTTCAAAAAGAACCAAGGGCAAGCTCTTCATGAAGATGTCTGCTATTTGATACCTAGAGGGGATATGTAATACTCGAACCATCCCACATGCAAATTTTTCACGAACAAAATGGATATCCATCTCGATGTGCTTGGTTCGTTGATGTTGGACTGGATTTCCGGAGAGATAAATGGTGCTTACATTATCACAATAAACCAAGGTTGCTTTCTGAATTGGACAATGAAGTTCAAGTAATAAATTGCGGAGCCAGCAAGATTCGGCTACAACATTAGCAACACCACGATACTCCACCTCGGCACTAGAGCGAGATAACGTAGGTTGTCGCTTTGCCGACCAAGAAATCAAGTTCTCCCCGAGATATACACAATAGCCCGAAGTAGAGCGTCTTCTACCGGGACATCCACCCCAATCGGCATCCGTGTAGGCAAGAAGACTCTTTGTAAATGTTTTGTACAAGTGTAACCCATAACCCAGAGTGCCTTGGATATACCTCACAATTTGTTTTAAAGCTTGCATGTGTTCTTCTTTCGGATCATGCATAAACAAGCCAACTTGTTGAACCGCATAAGAGATGTCTGGTCTCGTAAAGGTGAGGTACTGAAGAGCTCCTGCAAGGCTCCTATAGTGGGTCATCAGAGATTGATGGACTATTGTTAGCACTTATTTTGAGCTTTGTGTCAACTGGTGTAGCTGCTGGCTTGCAAGATGACATTCTGGCCCGTTCAACTATCTCCATGGCATATGTCTTTTGAGATAAAACTAGGCCATGTGGATGTTGTTGAACAGAGATGCCCAAGAAATAACTCAAAGATCCCAAATCCTTCATTGCAAATTCTGAACTAAGAAGGGAAATAATGTGCTTTCGCAAAGAGTCAGAAGAAGCAGTGAGTACAGTATCGTCAACATAAAGGAGAAGATAAGCAATATTGTTGCCGTTCTTGTAAATGAACAGTGAGTGATCACAAGTGCTATGAGTAAAACCAATGGTGGATACAAAATCTTCAAACCATTTGTACCAGGCTCGTGGTGCCTGTTTCAAGCCATAAAGTGACTTTTTGAGTAAACACACATGATTGGGCCGTGTTCTATCTCTGAAGCCCATGGGCTGATACATATAAACTGTTTCATTAAGTTCACTATGCAAAAAAGCATTTTTCACGTCCAATTGATGAATGGGCCATGAGTTGGAAAGAGCCAAGCTTAGAACAGTTCGGATTGTAGCCGGTTTTACCACTGGACTGAAAGTGTCACCACAATCAATGCCTACCCGTTGGGTCTTCCCATCACCTACAAGACGGGCTTTATACCTCTCAAAAGAACCATCAGAATGTAATTTATGAGTAAAAATCCACATTGAACGAATAATATTCACATGACTAGGACGAGGTACTAGCTCCCAAGTCTTATTTTTAATTAAAGCATTGTATTCGTCTTCCATAGCCATTTTCCAATTTGGATCATTGAGGGCTGACACAAGATTACATGGCAAGTTTGATTTAGAATATTGGGTATGTAGAGAAAATTGAGTTTTCGGTTTGAAAATTCCTCGTTGGGCCCTAGTGACGGGCTATGTTGGTGGAGGAGGGGGAGGTGGCGGGGTTGGACTTGGGGAATGGCTTTGTAATGTTGGACTGTGTGGAATTGGAGAGGAGGGAGGAGAGTAGCGAGATGGGCTTATAATTGCAGAGAGGCTGGTTTGGCGTAAGGAATTAAGTGGAGGAGAAGTGGGCCTTGTTGTTTGTGGGCTTGGTGGATGTCCAGAAGGTGATGAGGGAATAGATGCTTTCTGTTCTGTTTGAAATACAATATCAGATGCTTTCTTTTTCCTTCCAATGCTTTGGAGGTTATGTTCCTAAACTTTCCGTGCAGGAACTGATCTGATTGCAGGATTATGCCAGTTGTGCAATCTGAGAGATTACAACACAGGTTTGGTTAGTCTGATCTTGGTAGCCTTTGAGTTGATGGTATGGCTTTTTTTTATTGTGGGGAATATTTGGAGCTCTTTCGGTGGAATATTCGGTGCTAACTTGAGGCTTTTCTAGATCAGTTGATGAAGGTTCATTGGTGTCTCCTTCAAACAAAACAGGATTATCAAATCCATACATATTTACCTGAAATTAATTCTGTCTGGGTACATATGAACTTCTTTTATGTTGATCCACTGCCTTGATAAGCTAATGAATGTATCTCATCACTTTTATGAACACATAATATTTTTTTTATGTATCAGTGCAAGACTACATCATTTAAATTGGTCAAGGTTTTGGATTCATGGACCCCGTGCCCCGGAGCTCAATGAAACAGAGGAATATACTGCAAATCATTGCTTGAATTTGGAAGGGAGAAATGAAGGAAATTAGGCTAAGGTATAGCAGCGGAAATATAAAATTTTTAGCCTACTTCCTTTTAACCATAGGATCCGTTAATCGTTATTTCATATAAAGAGGGATAAGAATAAATACCTTTTGAAGAACAATCTACCGTTGTTAATGAAGCGCCCACAACTCTTATCCGAGTTCCCAAGCACGAAGTAAAACACGGTGAGGTTAAGTTAGAATCAACCGTATGAGATGCAACCAAAATAGATTGCCTCTAATTAACCAACACAAGATCAAAGAAAAAGGAGATAGATGAAATTAATCGATCGATGGAAGCCGTGTGAATTCTTGTCCACGAACTAGGGGAGTCGAATTCTCTTTCTCTCTCTAACTTGCAAATTTCGAAAATCACAAAGGGGAGTTATGTTGGCTTAGTCGAAATTCATGTAGTAAGGGGGTATATATAATCACTTGTATCTAAACCCTAGTTAGATAAGAATAGGTTACTTAATAGGAATTCAATTCGGAATAGAATTCCCAATTATTATCTCACTATATATATCTAATATATCTAGGATAATAATAAATAACCTAATTGGATAATAATAGGAGTATATTAATCTAATTAAAACTCCTAACTTAATTATCTCTTAATTAATTTAATTCATATTCCTAATCAAATTAGGATTAATAGAATTAAAATAATTCCTTATTCATTATATATAAATTTCGGCCCCCCTCTAATTAAATGGGCCTTACTGGGCTCAATTGGGCTTCCATCAATTAATAACATCCATCTCTCTTTTGGTTCCAAGTCTTATGTGTGATCCATTAGGTTCTTACTACTTCTGGCCGTATGCAACTATTAAATTAATTTCTTCAAGAATTATATTTAATCTTTGCATAACGGAATGATGTACTGAGTATGTTATTGGCAAGTCTGTAATCATTCCCCCAGAGTCCGTTAAGAAGACATGTTGATTCTGTCGTTAACCTTTCCGTATTAGTTACAGTATAATTCGATCCTTTATCAACTACATCCTTGAACTAAATCTTATGATTATGGGTGATGTCAAGTCACATATAGCGAGACGTTCGTTTTACTTGTACAGGCCGAGTCAACTCAAATAGATAGGTTAAGTGAAATCTGTATTTCTTACTCTTAAGCTATCACCTTGCAAGGATTTAGAGTCGAGTCTTCCATAAGCGATCCTTGGATGTATCTCCCATTAATCGGGAGTGATAAATGCTCAATCCAATGTATAACTACCCTGACATTACCTCGTGTGACACCCAACCTTTGCCGTTCACACCCCAGAGTCATCTCTGTTAAGGATCGTGGGACAGCAGGATCAAAGCCTCACATTCAGTAATTCAGGATGACCAATTAACATTCCTTTGAGTCTGAGGATTAGTTATACCTATTAATACCAATGAGATGAACAGGTGACAAGGATGAATCTACCCATCCTGTTATCTCAAATCGGATCCCCAATCCTAATGAATAACGTTTCATCTGATCTATGTAACTGTCCAGATATCTGTATATATGAAGCTTGTGAGATCAGCTTTCTGTCGGACAGAAGACATTGTTACATACAAGTCTCAACAGTGATATATCAATCCTAAACATATCACTTGACTTGGGGTGGTTTTAAGTTTATTAGTTTATTATAAAGTTTTGTCTCACTTCATGCTTGTATGAACACTTTATAATCACTTTAAACAAACTTACGGATTTCCTTTTATTAGACTTTATTTAGTGCTTAAAAGGGATTGTCTTTATATAGTTATAAAACATATATCTCATTAAAACAAATGATATAAAGAACAATTCATTTATATTAAGTTTGTATCCTAGAACAATTGTCTATAGGACACCAAAACCCCAACAAGAAACAAATCAGGTATTACTAGTGGGGTTGCTAAAATATTTCAGAACATAACAAACATTCACTGTAGAATTAGTTATGCAACTTGATATATTTATAGATAATTTAACTTTATGTGTATTTGTGGAATTACTTGGATCAAAGTCTTCATCTGCTTAATTTAAGGATTGATTACATTTATTCTTCGTTATTTGTTTTTTGAATTCTTCAAAAATACCTTATATTTAATGAATGAAGAAAATACAAAATATAGTGCTAACCTTACAAGCCTTTCTAAAAAGCCATTGAAAGTAACCCAAAAATGTCAGGATGTTGGAGATTTGATTACATTCAAATACTGTTGTTTTCAGTGGCCAACATGAACAAGTATTAGCATGATAATATAATAGTCAAGGAATTTAAAATGCTCGTTGGTGATTTTTCAACTTGAGTTAATTTTCAACATGAACAAGTACTACCATGTTTAATTGTTTCCATTGTTTCCATGTTCAAATGTGTTTTATTTGTTGGCCTAGGCACGCCTAATGCATCACCAGCTTCCTGGACTTGTCCAAAAGAGTAAAGCTCAAAACAAGTTTTCAGGTCTTAACAAGATATTTGTAAAGTTCAAAACAAGTTCAGGTCTTAACAAGATATTTGTGAAGTTCAAGGCTCAATCGGATTATTTAGCTATCAATCGTATCACTCTTAAACAAATTCAGCTGCCAATAAGATATTTCTAAAGTTTAGATTCAATCAGATTTTTTGGCCATTAATCATGTCACTTTTTAGCGGACATTTCTAAAGTTCAGAAAGTTTCAGAGGCTGATGACTCGTAGAGAATTTCTGATGAACTTCCATCTCTGTGGGGGCGTCGTTGGTTTCGACGGGGGGAAGCTCCGATGCCAAAGTCAGTAAGGAAGAACAAGAGAGCAAACTGAATTGACAAAGGGTAAGTGAATGTGTACCTTGATAGCCTGAGACATAGGCTATATATAGTAATGAAGTTGTAACTTTCAGTAACTAGAAAGTCTCCATTAATGTCCCATTAATGGCGGTTACTGGTTACCTTTAAGTTGGTGGTTAGCTAATTGATAGCTCATTAATGGTCTTTATTGCCGGATCGGCTCTGCCGTTCTAATGGCGGATTGAGTGCTTATGGAGATTCGCCTCACAGGTTCGCCCGCGAATCTCTTTTGGTGAGTCCCTGGTGATCCGCCCGTCGGATCTCTTTGTTACAATACGCCGCGGTATTCCCGAATCGGGTGATCAACACGTGGCGCTTAAAGGCGAATATCTCTTTTGATCCTTGGGATAATATCACAATGTTATCAGAAGCCCCTCCAAAGTTCCCTTAAAGTCCTTTAGGGCTTTTGAGCTTCCTTGCGCGCCGTCATGACTACCTGCATTAATGTTCACTCTGTTCGATGCCAATCGTGGGGTGACACGTGTGGCAGGCGCACCGCCTGAGGAGAGAGAAGACGCCTTCTTCATTTTTCCTTTTCTCTTTCTTCCTCATTCGTCCTTCCTCTCCGTTTTCCTTTGCGCCTTCTTTGTAGAGCTTCTTCGGAGTTTCAGAATCCCTTAAGCTTTTATTTTTCATGTAAGTCCATCTTTTCATTCTATATATTGTTTTTTTGAATGTTTAGGAGCTCTTCTTCATCCTCTAGGTCAACCTCTGAACTTTTTAATTTGACCTCTCCCTCTGAAATTGTAGTTAGTTGGACCACTTCTTCGTCGGAAAATTCTCTTTCCTCCGAAGGTACGGTTAGCTCCAATTTAGCTGAGTTGCTCGACTCGACGTGTAATCGCGGTCGGACTCGTTTAGGTAGAAGTCAAAACCTTTCTGTTCCTATCACCGGTATTGCTCCGGTCGTATATTCTAGGCGATTTTCCAGGATGGCAACCTCTTCTTCTGCTCCGCCCAGGAAAAAAGCACCTCGTGCAGACATCCTGTCCGCCAAGTGGATTCTTGTCTGTGTACTGTAGTCACATAGAAAGAGGATTCCGACTGCCTCTTCCAAAGATGATGGCGGACATCCTTGCTTACTTTGACATTACTGTTAGCCAATTACATCCGAATGGCTGGTTAGATATTGCTTTAGATTGTTACCTTGCCTCGAACTTAGGGGTAGTATACACTCCTCGTATCTTTCGAGCTTTTCATAAACCGTCGAAGCGAAAGTCTGAGTCTTTCCTCACCTTTGCAAAGTTTGGAGTGTATTCGCCGTTTAGCGGAAAAATGTCCAACGTCCATTGTTGGGACGAAAAATTCTTCTACGTAAAGATAAACGAGGGCGAATCTCGAGGCTTTCCAACATTCTGGAATCCCAAACCTTTGCACATGGCGGGAGATATGCGTATATTGACGGATAGTGATGAGGTTGTGGCGGAGCTCATGAAGAGTGTCAAGGCGCAGGCTTGGACATACGCTGACGCCTTAGACTTCATGATGAATGATATTCCCCTGATACCCCGAGAAGGGGACAAGTTTATTTACTCGAAGATTGCCTAATTTGATCAAGGTAACTTTGTGTTTTCTTTGAGCCTTGATTTCTTTATTGTTCTCTTTGGCAGGGGTTTATCTAAGGCCAATCACGCTCTTGCAGAGAAGAGCAGGAAGTTGAAGGAAGATGAGGCTCGCAAGAAAGGGCAGGCGGTGGATCCCCAAAAGGGTGCAGGGAAACGCCTGGCGGATGCAACGGCCAATCCGCCTCTGAAAAAGAGGAAGCCTGTAGCTTCTGGCGGTCAAAAGTTTATGGCGGATGCCATGAAATCCGCCGCGTCTTTGGTGGAGGGGGAATAGGCAAGTTGTTTTTACTTTAATCTTTTTGTCATACTTTGGATCTAAGTTTTGATCCTCTCATCTTCATGCAGACGACGAAGCCTGACTTAGGCGGTTATTGGTTCGCCAAGTTTGGTACCAGGGGATCCTTGAGAAATGAATCTGTTATCAATGACCTGGATGAGGCTCTAGGTCAGTTGGGCGAGGTACAGAAGAACCAAAATCAGATCCCAGGATCAGCCCATGTTCAAATGGGAAAGATTGAGCTTCTAACGGTTAGTTCCTTCTGTCCTTTGGCTATAAGTGATCCCCTTTTGGCAACTTTTGAATGAACCGTTTCGTCTTAACAGATGTATATTCGCTTACGCGCCATGGAAGCGGAGCTCCTTCAAGGTGTAGTGGATAAGGCTACTATAGAAAATTTGGAGAAAGAAGTTGCTGACGCCAACGCGAAAGCCGCATCCACCATTGCCCTCAAGGATGCCGAGATCCAAAAGCTAAAGGAGAAGTGTTAAGCCCAAAATATACCTAAAATATCATCAATAATTACATCAATATTGTTATGAATTTGTGTTGTTTATATCTGTTTAGAATACTTTTACTCTCGAATATGTTTCTTTCATTCAAGGTACATAAATATTTGGTAACATCCAAATAGGAGTGAAAAAGGATCAAAAATAGAAGAAAAACCCTACAAAAGGAGTCGAAGACGACGAAAATTAATAACGCCAAATCGAGGACGAGAACGAAAGCCAAAGACGCGGAAAAGTTCCGTGCCGCGACCGCGGCCCCCCAATTCTCGGTCGCGACACGCTCTCTTCAGCTCTTCCTTCCCTTCGTTCGAAGACCAAAATAATGCTCCCCCATTCTCGGCCGAGAACTAAATATTCTCGGTAAGAGAAGAAATCTGTAGAAGCCAAATTGCACACTTTCGTTTTCGACGAAACGCGTTCGTTCGGGTGGATAAAGACGTCCTTTCACAACGGATACGATCCTTCACAACGGACGCGACGCTTCAATCAAGACTCTTCAACATCTATAAATAAAGAGTTGATGAAGAGTTGAAGAGATGTAGAAGAAAGAGATTAGTATAGAATTTATGCAGAAATTCCGAGTCAAGTGATTCAGAATTTAGATTTCATTTTCTGTTCAAAACAATATGATGTACACACATTGTTTATTCAATAATAACAAATTCAGTAGTGTTTAGACATTGTTCCAATTTAGTTTACATTTTGGTAGTAGACAGACCCCGTCTCTATTACGAAGATTCAACGAGAAGATTGAGTAGAGGATCCGCCCCTGAGCCTGACAAACTCTAACGAAACCCAAGGAAAGGATTGACAACCCGTTCACTTGCAAGTCGCCGAATGTTTCCATGCTCCGTGTTCTCTGTAAACTTGTATCAATTTATATTTCATCTAATAAATTCCGTTCTATTCGATAGATTTTTATGCAGAACTTTGGTAAAGGATCCGAAGTGGATTGATGCTGGTGTTTTCATTAAAACGTAGTTTAATTCAAAATCTTTACAAGGAAACTTTGTTGAACACTTAGACAAATTATTATCTCGGTAGAGTTTTAATTTGGTTAAGGAAGCAATCTAAACCAGTTAGGAGGATTGTTGCGTTCAAAGCCTAAAAATTAGAGGTTCCGTCATTTATTTCATCTTTATAATTCATACAAAGTTTAAAGTTGTTTTTTTTGCTTAATGCAAACAAATACATTTGTTTACTTTTCTAAAAAAGTACTAAGCGTTCCTGTCTTGCAAATTCATTCTTAAATCAGAATATTTTCTAACATTTTCATACTCTAATCTAATTCTCATTCTAGCAATTTCAAAACCAAAACCGATTTAACGATTTTCCTTACTATTAATCTTATAAGTAAATTTAACCGATTCAAAATAAGTTTTTGTTAAAAAAATGTTCCCTGTGGGATCGATATCTTTTATTACTACAAGCGTATACCGTGCACTTGCGGAAATCGCTCAACAAGTTTTTGGCGCCATTGCCGCGGAACGCCAAAATTTTTGACAAAAATTTAGATTTTTCATATTTTATTTCGAATCTAGGTTTATTCATACTTATTCAAACTTTTATATTTTATTTATTTTTAGTTACTAACATATTTATTTTTCAAATTCTGTTTTGTAGGTAGTTTCGGTTCGTGCGAAATTTCAGGTTCATGCGCAGTTCTCGAAGTTCAGGCACGTCACCAGATCCTATTGACCCAGAAATTGAAAGAACTCTTAAAAAGAACAAGAAAGAAAAAAAAAAGAAAAACAAAACTCCAATAAAAACTAGAATTACCGAGCCAGAAGTTATGGCCACACTTATGGATTACGCTAGGCTAGGAGTGGCCGGTGTAACGAACAGTATAGTTAGACCCCAAATTAATGCAAATCAATTTGAAATTAAGCCAGCATTGCTTAATATGTTACAAAATAACGTAACATTTTACGGGTTACCTAACGAAAATCCTAACACCCATTTGACAAATTTCTTAGAAATTTGTGACACTTTTAAAATACCAAATGTGACTGCAGAAGCAATCAATCTTCGCCTTTTTCCTTTTACTTTGAAGGATCGAGCCAAAGAATGGTTGACTTCTATGCCAGCCGCAACATTTGAGACTTGGGAGCAATTAGCCCAAGCATTTTTATCAAAAAAATTTCCTTTAGCAAAAACCGCAAGAGTCATTAAAGAGTTAACATCTTTTTCTCAAAATGATAATGAAACTCTTTATGAGGCTTGGGAACGTTTTAAAGAACTTCAACGTTTATGCCCGCACCACCAATTGCCCACTGAACTTTTAATGCAAACATTTTATAATGGACTAAATCCTACAACTAGAGGTTCATTGGACGCTATGTCTGGCGGGTTATTCATGAAGAAAACATCTGCCCAAGCAAGAGAACTTTTGGAGGAAATGGCGATTAACAGCAGTGTGTGGCCCGCGGAACGTGGACACGTACCAATAGCGAAACCATCATCCTCAACTACGTCATCAGTTAAAGGTATAGTGAATCTTGATCCAGTTGCGATGTTGCAAGCCCAGTTTTCTGCCTTATCGCACAAAATTGATAGGTTTATGGCACCGTGTGATCCTAATGGTAAGCCAATCCAAACGGATGTGGATTATGAAGGTATGAGCGAAATTGAACAGGTAAACTTTGTCCAAGGGCAAAACCAACCTAATAACCCTTACTCCAATACATATAATCCTGGATGGAGAAATCATCCTAACTTTAACTGGAGAGATAATAATAATAATGCTAATGCTAATCAAAATCGCACCACTAATTATCAAAATCAATCAAGAGATACGATTAGCACTTTATCTTCTAAAATCGACAAATTTATTGATGCTATGAGCGGAAAAATAAGTAATCATGACGATGGTTTTAAACGGATCGAGAATAAATTCGATCAGCTTATTAAAAACCAATCATCTAGCATCCATAATTTGGAGGTTCAAATTGGACAACTCGCTAAATCAATTCCATCCCGTAAAGAGGGAAGTCTTCCAAGCCATACGGAAGAAAATCCGAAACAGCATGTTAAGGCTATCACTCTTCGTTCAGGGAAAAATTACTTAGGTCCGGAAATGCCCGGAAATTCGACTTTACCTGGAACTGATTTACCAAAATCCAAAGAAGATATATTAAATCAAAAAGATGCACCAATTGACTCTAGTACAAAAACTTTTGTACCCAAACCACCTTTTCCACACAAAGTCTGCAATAAGGACTATGACAAACAACTTTTGACATTTTTAGACAAACTTAAAAATTTACATATTAATTTGACGTTTATGGATGCGATTACGCAAATTCCCAATTATGGTAAATTCCTAAAAGATTTAATTTCAAAGAAAATCAGTTGGGAAGGAATTTCATCCATTTCACTAACTGAAGATTGCAGTTCAATTGTGTCCAGTAATTTGCCCACAAAACTCAAAGATCCCGGATGTTTTACCATTCCGTGTAAATTGGGAGATATTGAATTTCCCAGTTGTCTCTGTGATTTAGGAGCAATCATTAACTTGATGCCATTATCTATTTTTAATAAGTTAGGCTTAGAAGAAGATATCAAACGTACCAATATGGTTTTGCAATTAGCGAATCAAACCACTAAAAAGACCATACGGTATAATTGAGGATGTTTTAGTTAAAGTTGACAAATTTATTTTTCCTACCGATTTCGTTATTTTAGATTTTGCTTATGACGTTAATTGTCCGCTAATCTTCGGTAGACCTTTCATTAACACGGGACGTGCTCTAGTTGATGTGTCGGAAGGGAAAGTAGTTTTACGAATAGGAGATGATAAGATTGAGTTTGATATGAACCAAGTAATGAAATATCCTATGAAAGATTTCGCTTGTATGAAACTTGATTTGATTGAAGAATGTGTCAATGACATTGTTCAAAAAGAAGAAATAATAGAACCTATAATGAGTGAGGAACTAGAAGATAAGGACCCAGAACCTTTGATTCGAGAAGATGGACCGGTTCCGCCTTCGATTATAGTTCCTCCTAAATTAGAACTTAAAGAATTACCAAGTCATTTGAGGTACGCTTTCTTGGGCGAAGGCGATTCTTTACCTATAATTATCTCTAACAAGTTAACACATGTTCAAGAAGAGAAATTGAAAGAAGTTGTTAGAAATAGGATAGGAAGTATGGGTTGGCAAATTTCAGACTTAAAAGGTATTAATCCGAGTATTGTAATGCATAGAATTCACTTAGAAGAAGATAAGCCACCTAAAGCGGATAGGCAAAGACGCCTAAATCCGAATATGAAGGAAGTAGTAAAAAATGAGATTACTAAACTTTTGGACAATGGAATCATCTACCCTATTTCGGATAGTGAATGGGTTAGTCCAATCCATTGTGTACCTAAAAAGGGAGGCATAACAGTTGTAAGGAATGAAGAAGGCGAATTAATACCTACACGAACCACCACTGGTTGGAGCGTTTGTATAGACTATAGGAACCTAAATAAAGCAACTAGGAAAGATCATTTTCCTCTACCTTTCATTGATCAAATGATCGAAAGGATAGCTGGTCATGCTTTCTATTGTTTTCTAGACGGTTACTCCGGATTCTTTCAAATATATATTTACCCGGATGACCAAGATAAAACGACCTTCACATGTCCTTACGGAACGTTTGCATATAGGAGAATGCCCTTTGGTCTATGTAACGCACCTACAACATTTCAACGTTGTATGACTGCGATTTTTAATGATTTCATTGAAGATATCATGGAAGTTTTTATGGATGATTTTTCAGTTTATGGAGATTCTTTTGATTCGTGCCTAAAAAACTTGGATAAAGTTTTGTCTAGGTGTGAAGAAACAAATTTGGTATTAAACTGGGAAAAATGTCATTTCATGGTTGACGAAGGAATTATTTTAGGTCACAAACTATCTGAAAAAGGATTAGAAGTGGACATGCCGGATGAGCAAAAACCCCAGTAATAGAAAAATTACCCCCTCCAACTACTGTTAAGGGAGTAAGATCATTTTAGGACATGCCGGTTTTTACAGAAGATTTATCAAGAATTTTTCTGTAATTTCCAAACCACTCACTAATCTACTCATGAAAGATTCAACCTTTGATTTTAATGAAGATTGCGTTAAAGCTTTCGAAACATTGAAAACAGCTTTAGTCAGTGCACCTATTATTGCTAAACCCGATTGGGATTTACCCTTTGAAATTATGTGTGATGCAAGTGATTTAGCTGTCGGATGTGTTTTAGGTCAAAGGAAGGATAAGAAACTTCATGTCATTTATTATGCAAGTCACACACTGTCCGGTGCACAATTAAACTACACCACAACAGAGAAAGAAATGTTAGCCGTAGTTTTTGCATGTGATAAGTTTATATCATACTTGTTAGGTTCGAAAGTTATTATTTATACTGATCATGCAACATTAAGATATTTATTTGCTAAAAAGGATGCAAAACCACGTCTAATTAGATGGGTTTTATTGTTACAAGAATTTGATATAGAAATTAAAGACAAAAAGGGAGTAGAAAACCTTGTCACCGATCATCTATCGAGACTTGAAGATGAAAATGGTCCTATAGGTGAAACTATCGGTATACGAGATGATTTCACTGATGAACATCTCTACCAAATAAAAGATGTCATGTCACCATGGTATGCGGATATTGCAAATTATCTTGCAGCCAACATTGTTCCGGAAGGATTAACTTTCCAACAAAAGAAGAAATTTTTCTTTGACATTAAACAGTATTTTTGGGAAGATCCTTTTTTGTTTAAGACTTGTGGTGACGGGATAATTAGGAGATGCGTTGGTGAAAATGAATATAAATCCATAATGTCGGAATGCCATTCTAGCTCTTATGGAGGACATAATGGAGTTAGCAAGACAGTAGCTAGAATATTTGAATGTGGTTTCTTTGGCCTACGATGTTTAAAGACGTCCGTTCATTTATTACTCGTTGTGATAAGTGCCAAAGAACAGGAAATCTAGGAAGGAAAGATGAGATGCCCCTCACAACTATATTAGAAGTTGAAGTCTTTGATATGTGGGGAATAGATTTTATGGGACCTTTTCCCCCTTCTTTTGGTAAAATTTAGATATTAGTTGCCGTTGATTATGTTTCAAAGTGGGTTGAAGCAATTGCAACCCCGACGAACGATTCTAAAGTAGTCATTAGTTTTCTTGACAATATATTTTGTAGATTTGGTTGTCATAGAGTCATCGTTAGTGATGGCGGTACCCATTTTATAAACCGAAGAACGCTTATGAAAAAATATGGAGTATGCCACCGCGTGTCTACGCCATACCATCCTCAGTCAAATGGTCAGGCGAAGATATCAAATAGAGAACTCAAATGGATTCTAGAGAAAACAGTTTCATCTTCAAGAAAAGATTGGTCTTGTAAACTCAATAATGCGTTATGGGCATACCGTACTGCATTTAAAACACCAATAGGAATGACTCCATACCGCTTAGTGTATGGGAAGGCATGTCATCTGCCAGTCGAATTAGAACATAAAGCCTATTGGGCTATTAGGGAACTTAACTTTGATTTACGACAAGCAGGTAAAAAACGTTTGCTCGATTTAAATGAGTTAGATGAGTTACGCCATCTATCTTACGAAAATGCAAAGATTTATAAAGAAAAAGTTAAAAAATGGCACGATGCCAAAATTAAAGTCAAACACTTTAATGTTGGGGATAAAGTGCTGTTATTTAATTCACGACTTCGTTTATTTCCAGGAAAACTTAAGTCCAGATGGATAGGACCGTATTTAGTCGTCAAAACATTCGATTATGGTTCTTTAGAACTGGAAGGTCCTAACGGGGTTCATTTCAAAGTTAATGGTAATCGATGTAAAATCTATTACGAAAATATTTCACAAATAGGAATTGAGTTCGTAACAAGATTATCTGACGTATAAATCATTTAGTTTATTTAGTTTTTGTTCATTTTTATTTTATTTTTTTTTTTTTCAAAATGCCATTTTTATGATTAGATAACTTAATGTTATGATTTACATGCATAAAATGTGTTTACTTCATGATTTTAGATTTTATTTTAGGAAATTAGACCGAAATTAAAGTTTTAGGCAATTCTCTGCCGAGAATTTGGAATTCTCAGCCGAGAATCCTCTTTTTCAGAGTTGTCCAAATAGGTTAGGTTTTTTTTCTGAACTTACCGAGAATAATTAATTCTCTACCGTGAATCAGAAAATGGGTTACGACGCCTGATTTCCGCAAGGAAATCAGCTTGTCGCGACCGAGAATTTGGAATTCTCGGTTGCGACACGCGTTATTCCTGCACTATCAGGCCTGATTCATCTTCAACCTGCAGACAAACCCTTTTATAAATGAAAACTTAAGTTTCTTCAATTCCGAAGGGTGTAATTTTATGCCTTTTCGCATCAAAACAACACCTCATTTCGTCCTAAGATCTTATAAATTCATCCATAAGAATCTTGGTTCTGTTACAGATCTTTTTCATCTTTGTCAGATCAAATTTCTGATTTTCTTCAAACACCATTTTTCACTAAGTAACAGAAACCTTGTTTCTTTAGTTCTACACCATGCCTACTAAACACAAAACCTCAAAGCACAATGCTGCTTCAAGCCACAAACGCCCACACTTATCCAAACGATATGGGGCGCCTTTTCCTATCTTTAATCACGACGAAGGTAGGCGTTACTGGAGGCTCTGTTACAAATTCTTCACTGGAATGTTGTATATGGATGACTTCTTGAACACTCAACTTGGCATTAGCGATGACATGAGTCGCTATTTGGAACGTTTAGGGTGGACAAAATTTGCCAAAATGCGATTTCCAATCATTAGCGATTGGATTCTAGAATTCTTTTGTACCGTTCGTTTTGTCAATAAACGACGGGTACGTCTCAGTTTTCGTCGAGATGGCGAAATCTTCACTTTCGGCTATCCCGAGTTGCATGCTTGGTTTGGTTTTCCCCTGAAGGATACCATCAAACGTCATCCTGGAAAAAACATGACGTCCACAGATATTTGGAGAATGCTTACCGGTTTTTGGCGTTTCAATCCTAGACTCGCTTATAATCATTCCTTTCACTCCAGTTCCATGCTGTATTTGCACAAATTCTTATGTCACAGTTTATTCGGTCGCACATTTAGTAGTGTGGTCCGTGACACAGATCTTTATGTTCTTGGAGATATATTCCAGGGAAATGCAGTGGATTCTTCAAAGATTCTGATGGAGGGTCTTGTCGCTGCTTCTCGATCCAAGGATAAAAAGATTGGGTTCGGCAATATAATCTGTGGAATAATTCTCGGTACCAAGGGTACCATTGATGTTCCTTGGAGTGATGATGAATTCTTCCCGACGATAGACTATGAGTTTTTAGAGTTCGAAGGACTCGTAAAACGTGTCTTTCGTGCAGGCCCGCATTTTCTTTCTGCATCGGAACGTCAAGCTTTCGTGCAGTTAAAAATCGACCATTATAGGGCCACCGAAATCCCGCTTGATAGGGATGAATATGTAGAGTATTTTAGGTTTTTCATTTTAATTTGTATATATTTTTCTTATTTTTGTTGTTGTAATTTAATTGTTTATTTTTAATTTTGTACATATATATTCAATCAATAAATTAACTTTTCTATTTCATCTTTGTTCATTTTTTTTAATAGTTGCAAATATTGGTTAAATGACAATAATTAAATGTTTAGATTAGTTTAAATAAGATTTCTTATTTAAAACGCATAATCCAATTTCACAAACTTAATTCATTAAGTTTAATACATTGGGTTTTTCCAATTCATTCAATTGATTACATTCATGCATTTAATATATATTCATATGAACTTAATATGCACTTAATATGATTCTGTTAACTTGTATGCATAAATGAGCATTTAAGTTTCATTAAATTCTTCATATACCATTTATTTCCCTTTTAATTCAATTTATTAAGGTTAAACCTTTGGTTTTCCTTGCAATTAATGACATTTATTTTTAGTTTTTGAGTACAGGGACAGTTTTTATTAAGTTCAGGACCCAATTCATCAACAAAATTGCACAAACCAAGTCAATTGGCACCATAATAGCCATTTTTGACCAATTTTCTACCAATAATTAATAATTCTCGGTATGAGCAGCAAAAACGGACGGAATTCAGAGCGAAAAATTCTCTGAAATTCGCGTGCCGCGACCGCGGCTATACCATTCGCGGTCACGACACGCGATTTACAGGCCCTTTTGATTCCGATTTTTGACACAATTTTTGCCTATTCCTATTCCTATTTTACCTCTACATCTACCTATTACTCCCTATATAAACCTACCTCTTACACAAACCTCACATCACCTATATAAACCTACCCCTTACTCCAAACTCTTCCCCATAAAACAACTTTCACTCTTCCCAATTTATTCATTACCATTTCTATACTCTTTTCAAATCAAACACCTACCATTACATCCCCCACACTCATCTTCAAGCTTTGATCTTTCTCTCAATTCATATTTTTTCTTCTTCTTCTTCTCAAACCCTAAACACCATTAACATGCCTCGAACTAAGCGTGTTGGTCACAAGCCCACTATAACGGAAGCTAATCGCCTTCGAGTTCGATGCGGGGCTTATTTCGATATCGAAACGGAGGAGGAAGCCGCTCGTTTCAAACATTTTTCATAAGCCGATCGCCAATTTGTGAACATGCACTTCCTAGACTTCCATTCGGTAAGAGCATTGAATTTCTCCACTAGAATTGATGCTTTTATTGAGGCTTTGGGTTGGCAAGAATTCGTTAATATGCGTTTTCCCCGTATTAATGAATATGTAGTGGAATTTTTGGTCACTTTGACCATGAACAAGAAGAAAACTTCAATCTCTTTTAGGAATGAGGCTACCACTTACACCATTGATTATGAAGCAATGGGAAACATGTTTGGTTTCCCTACTTCTGATTTTTATGATAAGCCTAAGGATTTTGATAATGATGCTATTTGGCAAACTCTTTCGGACCAAGACTATTTTAATTCGAAAAACACCTCAAGCAAGTTGATTAAGGACAATTGTGTGTTCTTCTTTCATAAATTTTTGAGTTTCTCCTTGTTTGGTCGTGTTGAGAGTTTTAAGATTCAGGTTCGGGATTTGTTTGTTTTGGATAGTTTGTTTAAAGGCTTGAGGATTGATAGCATTGGTATTCTGTTTGATAATTTGTTCTGTGCCTCGAGGGCTACTACCATTCAAATCCCTCTCTGTAATTTTATCACCGCTATTGTGTTGGGAGCACGGGGTGAATTGGCAGATTTTGACATGTCCACCTACCGTGGGTATGTTCCACTCTTGGACATCTCGGCTCTTGAGCGGGCTCATTTATTGCTTCCGCAAGGTCCCCCCGTCTTTATTTCATATGCTTCCTGTATTGCCCATCTTCGTGGCACTATGGGTGGTGGCGCTTCAAGTTCTCAATTTGTAGGTACCGAAGGCGGCGGAGAGGCGGAAGGCGAGGAGGATGAACCACAAGCTCAACCACAACCCCAAGCACCTCAAGAGGATGATCTGGTGGATTTGCGAAGGATTTTGAACCAAATCAATTCCAACAATCGTCAAATGAACTTAAGAATTGATGATTTGGTAGAAAACAACATGGTGATGAATGACAACCTCAACCTTTTGAGGCGTGAGCATAGGTCTACTCGGTCTCGGATGCTTTCATTTTTCCGACGCCGAAATGTGGAGACTTCACCTACACCTCCGGATTCCCCGCCTCATGCATAGGTTGTTTTCTTTATTTTTATTTTTATCTTGTTAAAGTTTGGTACAATATTTCTTTTTAATATGTTTGGTACAATTTTTAATTTTATGTTGAATGATTTTAATTTGCTAATATTCTATCTTTATTTCGTATGCTTTATTTCGTTCTTATTTTTTATGATATCTCGATTTTTGCACCAATGAGGACATGATCCAATTTAAGTGTGGGAGGAGATATACATATATCATTTTTTTTCGCACAAATAACAAATGCAACGAATAATTTTTATGCAAATGCAACATATATTGCAACACATTTTATTTTTCACACTATTTTTCATAAACTTGACATTTTTCATATATTTATAAATTA
Organism: Euphorbia lathyris; assembly: GCF_963576675.1. Taxonomy (NCBI): domain Eukaryota; kingdom Viridiplantae; phylum Streptophyta; class Magnoliopsida; order Malpighiales; family Euphorbiaceae; genus Euphorbia; species Euphorbia lathyris. Next base: position 993,395 of record NC_088918.1, read on the forward strand.
ATCATAAGATAGTATGATTATTTGTTTAGGTTATCATTATCGTTAGAAAAAATATTTCTATACGAGTAATATTTTTCAAATTTTTCACAAATCTCCGATACGATTTTAAAAGTAAAATTGTCTCGAGTGAATGTATTTTAGTTAAATAAATTCTTTATTTTTAATCCCTATTTTTATCATGCAATTCATGATACAATAAATCTTATTTTAAATTTTCAATTAGGTTTATAGGCATTAAATTGAACTAACAATTTTAGCTCGGTTTGATTTTGTCTTACATTAACACCAATTGAAGTTTTTAAGGAAACTTTAGTCATAATACATGTTGAATTTTAAGTCAATATAGGATGAATGTGCTATCTTTCTTTTTCCCAAGTTACAATTTCAATTTTATATTTCATATTAATTAATCAATTAGTTGAATTCTTAACTTTTGGCCACGATTGAGACCAACCTTATCACAATCGAGGTATGAAAGGAAAGAAAATTAAGTACCGTTTACTTTTGGCCACGGTTGCGACCAACCTTATCACAATCGAGGTATGGAAGGAACGTTAAAAAACAAAAATAATAATAATAATAATAATAAGCGTGTTTAAGTTTAAAGTAACGATTGCGTCCACCTATAGCATAGTCGGTACCTCTTAAGCAAACACTAAGCAATAACATACGTATATAAGTTACGATCAAGACCACCCTTATCTCGGGCGTAACTAAGCAAATAAATTAATTCTAAGTACTTATTTAAATATATAATATATCTCATATATTAGTTTAGGTTTGGGAAAGGAAATTTTGTGCTTTGAAATGCCTTGAGACGAAAGACTCAATAACATGCGTGCTTATATCGTCCCGAATACTTCAGTTTTAAAACAAAGATACAAGACGAATGATATATCGTATATTATATAAAGTTAGTTTGATGTTTTGCGTATAAATTTGCCATGCGAAGTAAGTCTTTTCGGCTTAACTAATTCAAAAGGTAATACAGAGATATATGTTTTATTTTCATAAACGAGATTAGTTAAAGAATAAATTCAGTGAAATTTTGCTCGGGACTAGCAAAAGATTAAGTGTGGAGATTTGTTAAGCCCAAAATATACCTAAAATATCATCAATAATTACATCAATATTGCTATGAATTTGTGCTGTTTATATCTGTTTAGAATACTTTTACTCTCGAATATGTTTCTTTCATTCAAGGTACATAAATATTTGGTAACATCCAAATAGGAGTGAAAAGGGATCAAAAATAGAAGAAAAACCCTACAAAAGGAGTCAAAGATGACGAAAATTAATAACGCCAAATCGAGGACGAGAACGAAAGCCAAAGACGCGGAAAAGTTCCATGCCGCGACCGCGGCCCCCCCAATTCTCGGTCGCGACACGCTCCCTTCAGCTCCTCCTTCCCTTCGTTCGAAGACCAAAATAATGCTCCCCCATTCTCGGTCGAGAATTAAATATTCTCGGTAAGAGCAGAAATCTGTAGAAGCCAAATTGCACACTTTTGTTTTCGACGAAACGCGTTCGTTCGGGTGGATAAAGACGTCCTTTCACAACGGATACGATCCTTCACAACGCGACGCTTCAATCAAGACTCTTCAACATCTATAAATAAAGTTGATGAAGAGTTAAAGAGATGTAGAAGAAAGAGATTAGTATAGAATTTATGCAGAAATTCCGAGTGAAGTGATTTAGAATTTAGATTTCATTTTCTGTTCAAAACAATATGATGTACACACATTGTTTATTCAATAATAACAAATTCAGTAGCGTTTAGACATTGTTCCAATTTAGTTTACATTTTGGTAGTAGACAGACCACGTCTCTATTACGATGATTCAACGAGAAGATTGAGTAGAGGATCCGCCCCTGAGCCTGACAAACTCTAACGAAACCCAAGGAAAGGATTGACAACTCGTTCACTTGCAAGTCGTCGAATGTTTCCATGCTCCGTGTTCTCTGTAAACTTGTATCAATTTATATTTCATCTAATAAAGTCCGTCCTATTCGATAGATTTTTATGCAGCACTTTGGTAAAGGATCCGAAGTGGATTGATGCTGGTGTTTTCATTAAAACGTAGTTTAATTCAAAATCTTTACAAGGAAACTTTGTTGAACACTTAGACAAATTATTATCTCGGTAGAGTTTTAATTTGGTTAAGGAATCAATCTAAACCAGTTAGGAGGATTGTTGCGTTCAAAGCCTAAAAATTAGAGGTTCCGTCATTTATTTCATCTTTATAGTTCATACAAAGTTTAAAGTTGTTTTCTTTGCTTAATGCAAACAAATACATTTGTTTACTTTTCTAAAAAAGTACTAAGCGTTCCTGTCTTGCAAATTCATTCTTAAATCAGAATATTTTCTAACATTTTCATACTCTAATCTAATTCTCATTCTAGCAATTTCAAAACCAAAACCGATTTAACGATTTTCCTTACTATTAATCTTATAAGTAAATTTAACCGATTCAAAATAAGTTTTTGTTAAAAAACGTTCCCTGTGGGATCGATATCTTTTATTACTACAAGCGTATACCGTGCACTTGCGGAAATCGCTTGATAATAACCCAAATTATTCTTGAATAAGGAATAAGAGAAAATTAATAGAAATAATGGCAAACCATTATTCCTTCTAAAAGAGATATTTAATGACAATTATTGCAGGATTAATGCAGGGGTGAATATGTAAATAATGGAGAAAAGAAAGGAGTTTCTAGCATTATGCCATACCACGTGGACCATGGCGAGATACACCATAACGAGATACGCCCGATGAGAATGAGTAGCGGAGACCCGCCATAGCTCTCAAGGAGAGCGTACATACGCCTTGACGGATCTATGAATACCAAAAGGCGCCTTTATTACCATCCATGAATGGGAATAAATACAATTAAATGGCAATTAATATCCATTAAAGGGGAATAAAGACTTGACTGTTCGAATACCTCAACTCTGAGGGTTTCAATGCTAAATGTTGGGATTAATGGAGAATTGATATCAATTAAAGATGAGTAATGACATGACTTTTCACCTGCTTCCCCATTAATGCTGAAGGTTACAAAAACCTATATAAATACCCCAGCTTCCTAGGATCAAAGGTACACTTACTGATTCTCTACTTTTGTGCTTACAGTTTATTCTCAGAAATATTACTGACTTTGGCATCGGAGTGTCCCCGGCCGATCCCAACGGCGCCTCACAGGGAAGTGCTCCGATCAAGGATTTTTCCACAAGTTATCAATTGGTGCGGTGAAGGTGGATCTCTAACAAACAGAAGATCACAAAATCTTGATTGTATAGAGTTTTACAAAGAACAAAACAATGGAGTCAACAAAATAGAAATCACAATCTCAAACTTTGGCTCAATCAGTACAACAAATCTATCCAAAGATACAGTTCTCCATATATTGGTGGGAAAGAGTTTTCTACATTAAATCTGGAATTTTATGATGAAAAAGATAAGTTTCCTCCCTTTTCTTATTCCATTTTTAATTAAAGAAAATTGAGATCCCTCACTCTTATAAAGTGCTATGAATATCATTACATGTTATTATGATAAATCTAATAAACTGTGAAAGATAAATCTTTCATTAAATCTTGCATGCTTACTATGCCCTCATATTTTTATGCATGACAAGTATAATATGATATTATCATTAAATTAGTACAAACGCATGTATAAGACCCGTAATCTTGGGATTTAAAAAAAAATCATCCATTCAATGTGATTTTATCATTTGATATTAAAATATCATAAAAGGGCCCATGTAATTACAAATGATTTAGATCTGGTCGGTCTTTTGGATGAACATGCATATAACTATTAGAAGAAATTACAAAAAATCATATTTGGTTTTTCCTTGTACAATTCACCATCTATATATGGCTTTTCTCCTATATAGTACTTTTAAAATCAGAAATTCATATTTTTGAATATTGTTTTGTCAAACAGTTATTTCATTCCTTTTTTTACAAGGATGTGTCTATTCATATAAAAACTGTTTATCTGACATTGTTAGAATTTCTGTTACCAACACAAGAGACTTGAAAATATTGAGTCTATTTGTAATTATCCTGCAATTGTCCCTAACTATTAAGGCCATTATGGGTTGATGAATTACCAAATGGGATAAACAAAACTTTCATGTCCTGAGCTAACTACAAAATAGTGCAAGTGTCGGTTTCGGATCAGAACATTAATTTATGCAAAATTCTTAGGATATACATGAGAATTCCTTAAAGATTGGAGGATTGTATGTGAAGGTAGGATTTTGAGTAATTTTCCTTACACTCCAAATTGGAGGAGAATCATGGTACATGTATTTTTCTTCCAAAATTACTCTTTCTCTTTTATTTTATTCGTACAAATGAAATGATATAAGAGTAATTTTATATATAACTATATTATTAAATCATCACTTACCTTTCTTTAATTACACCTCATTCAAATGAGGCTTTAATGATCTCTGAATGCCATTAATGTATGGATGCACAATATTAATTGCAAGTAAATAGCAGCTATGTAAGATATCTTACCCAATATAGAATGTCATAACTTTTATGACGTTTAAAATAAATATGCTATCTTGGATATTAATGTGCATTGAAATACAAAAGGACATTATTCTTAAACCATTCTCATTATGGTTATTTATTAAGAATTCACTATGATATTCATGTGCAGTAGCAATCTTTATGGTTATGACCGTTATACGCGATATTATTATTAAAACAAGCACGATTAAAATTCTATTGTTAGACAAGGTGCCGCGGCCTAATCTCCCGGGCGGACCGGGGGTTGGACACCTCATGGCGACGTAAGCGGTGATTGGCGCCGAAAGCAACCAATCGTGGAATCAAGCTGCTCGGTAGGACCGGAGCTCGGAGTATGGAAGAGTCACCACCCACTAATGGGAAAATGAACACCGATCCCTTACGGGAGATCGGTGAGGGTTAGGAAAACTTAGGTACGAGCCGAGAAGGCTAGCTCCTTTCCGGAGAAAGGCTACTAGGCACCCCGACATCGCCCGGTTATGAACCACCGGCCTCCTACTCAGCGTGTTAGGCGATAACGGACTAATCGCATATTTCTTTAAGTTTAAAATTCATTTGAAACCTTTTCTTTCTCGTTTTGAAAACCGTTTTGAGCATATATTATTGAAAGCCATTTTGGTAAAGAATCACCCATTTACATCAGTTCAAAATACATAGGAGAGAGAGGGGGGAGAAGAAAGAATTGATTTGTTTACAATGTGATTTTATGCTTTAGACTATACACTAACTCTAAGCTAATCTCATTCCCCAAAAACGAGTTTATTTACATGTTTCGTCCCTTTAATCGCCGTTGGAACGATTTAGGGACGTTTCAAAACCCCATTAATGATGTTCATTCGAATCGCCGTTGGAACGACTCGAGCGTTTGAAAACGTTGAGCAAACGTTTTTAATCTAAAAGCGTGATTAAACATACAAGTCAATTTATTTTGTACAAAAACCATTTAATTAGGAAAACAATTCAAAACTTCACTATTCACAAAAGCAATTTTAATTACGAGGTTCGCTTAATCCGTCGTTGGAACGAATTAAGGTTTTAAAACATGATATTTTGGAAACGGTTTAAAAATGTCAAGAAAACATTATTTACACTTTAGGAATATCTAGAAAAGCTTTAATTTAAACAAACAAATTAAACTCTCTTTTTTGTGGTTTATTTTCCCCTTTTTTCACTCAATTATCTTTATGTAAATAAAATGACAATAAGTAAGGAATTAAATCCAAATTCACCCAACCAAAACACTTTTCAAATCATATATATACATATAGGAAATTTAAAAGGAGAAGAAGAGAAATATACATATATGTTTTGATAGAAATGATAACTATACATATATATATTTAAAAGGTAAACAATAAAGACTTTGATTAATAGATAAAAATGATAATAATATTCACAAATAATAAGAAATTAATTTTTAACCCCAAAACTATTATCATAAATATATATAGGAAATAACCCCCAATAACCCCAAAATGTCAACCATGTCTAGTTTAAATGAATTTAAGGAGAAAAACCTATATATATACATATAATTTTATTAAATCAAATTAATGAAAAATAATATCCAAACACATTAAATAAATATATACAAAATATTTAAAAAATAGCTTGAATGCATATATTACATAATTATACATATGTATATAAAGGACCAAAAGTCTAAAAGTTGAGAAAGAGGGATCAAAACAGCATTTTTTACATTTTAGCAGATTTACCGATGGAAAATCCGTCGGTAAACAGCCTTTACTGACAGAAAATATAGAATTACAGAAACAGTCCACCACTTTCCAGATTTACTCAAAAGCTTTAGATTAGATTTATTCTATCATTTCGGATCTCCGAACTACCAAAATTGGATCATAGTCTATAACGGAGAATCCTAAAACGATGTTTTATTTTAAAACATTATTTAGAAATATTTTCAAAACTTATAATTACAACGTTTTTTAATCCCGAACTACCTTTGAATCGGATCACCGTTCGTATTGGGATATTAAAAGACGAGGTTTTTATTTCAAAACAAAACCGAACGCTTATTTAATACGAGACAAAAATTAAATAAATACGGAAGATTAAACAAAACGTGATAAATAAATAAAATTATAACATAAAAATAAATAAATAAAGAAAATAAATTAAATAAAATAAAACGAGTCTAGTCATCGGATAATACCTCAAGATCGGTATCTGACAGTCGAAGTCGGTTGATTCCACGAGTTATGATTTTCCGGTGTTTTTGTGTTTTTTGGTAAAATATTTAACTTTGGAAAAGTTGGATTTTTTTGGGAAAAAAAATATTTTCTCCAAAAAATTGACTTTCTCTCTCTAAAAATGTCTAGAGTGAGAAAGCTCCAAAAATTCCCCCTCCCCCTCAAATGCATGGGGATCCGTGCCTTAAATAGGCGTTCGCCCAACAGGCGTTGGGAGTCCGCCCAACGCAGGTTGGGCGTTCGCCCAACGGCCGCTGGGCGCTTGCCCCGCCGACGTCGGGCGCTCGCCCCGCGTCGCTGGGCGCTCACTCGACGGCCGTCGAGCGCGCGCGACCAGCGCTCATCGGGCGTGCGTCCTGCGCTGTCAGGCGCACATCCAACTGTCGTCGGGCGCGCGCCGACTGCCGCTAGGCGCCCGCACCACTTCGCTGAACACTTGCGAGCCGTCCACTCGACGACCGCGACTCCTACTGACCTCACGTTTTTTTTATTATTATTTTTTTGCCTTAAACTCGCGGAACCGACCGCTTCGACCGTCTTGCTATAGGTTTTCGTCACAGGTCCTCCGACTCGGTGTCTACAGTTGCCCCTACTTTCCTATTTTGACAGTGATGTGTGTGTTTTGAAAACGTTTTTTGCTAACGCAACACATGCAATGTAAAACATATTAAAGTAAAAGACATGTAAAGAGTAGGAGGAAGAATACCTGATCTCTGCGCTGCGCGCTCCAGCTTCGTCTTCGATCCTCTTCATCCTTGCCTTCGAATCGGCTGCTGGCGGATGTTCTTCTTAAGGACCCTAGCCTAAATTGACTGCGGGTAGAAAGCTTTTTCTAGCGACCCTAGTCTCTAAATCGATTATGGGTAAAAATGGCTCAAAAGCAACCCTGGTCCACGACCTCGGGTAAAATGGCTCAAAAGCAACCCTGGTCCACGACCGCAGGTAAAATGGCTAGAAAGCAACCCTGGTCCACGACCGCGGGTAAAATGGCTAAAAAGCAACCCTGGTCAACGACCGCGGGTAAAATGGCTCAAAAGCAACTCTGGTCCACGACCGCGGGTAAAATGGCTCAAAAGCAACCCTGGTCCACGACCGTGGGTAAAATGGCTCAAAAGCAACCCTGGTCCACGACAGCGAGTAAGATGGCTCAAAAGCAACCCTGGTCCACGACCTCGGGTAAGATGGCTCAAAAGCAACCCTGGTCCACGACCGCGGGTAAAATGGCTCAATAGCGAAGGGTTCTTTCTAACAATTCTGAATTCTAAAACACTGACGTCTGTGTTGTTACTGGAGCTACTGTCTCGGATGTTTGAGTGGTTCGATCGGAACGTCTTTTTCGTCCGGAGTGATTCAAACTGACAATTATTTTTCTGTTGACTGTCGTCTATATTTTGACTGGCGCCGCTGTTCTGTAAAATTTGGCTGTCGTCTGGAGTCCCATCTTGATATTATTGGTCACTATCTGGCAGAAACGCAGGCTGAAACTGACTGCAAATCGGAGGTCTGTGTACCTGGTAAATAATTATTTACTTTTTACCTTTATGTCACGTCGTACCTTTTTCACTATTTACAGGAATACCATTCCCTTTCCTTATATAAGGTGGTGGGGTTTCATTCCAACCTCACACCTTCTCTCTCTTCTCTCTCTCTCTAACTGCTGATTTGGATTATTCTCGGGATGGACTTGGATAAACATGATGGCACGAAGGGCATGGATGCGGGTTTTGTGAACCTCACTACAGTGGCCCCTTTCCAGGATCCTACCTCACATCTGAGCCGGACCCGCTCTAACCAGGTAAGTACTTTCTTACTTCCTCGTCTTTTGACTAGATTTCTAGGCTTTAGTAACCCTACTTTGAACATGATTTGCATGCTAACCTCTAGGTTGCTTTAGAAGACTTTAGCTAGAAAACACGAATTTCTTTGCCCGCAAGTAACACTTTATTTATCTTTTGAAAGAATTGTGAATTATATGCATGTGAATAGTAAACATACGAACAATACATGTCAATAGTAAAAATGTGAATAGCACGTGAATAGTGAAAACGTGAATAGTGCATGTGAATAGTAAAAACGTGGATAGTGCACGTGAATAGTAAAACATGAATAGTGCACGTGAATAGTAAAAATATGAATAGTGCACGTGAATAGTAAAAACGTGAATATTGCACGTGAATAGTAAAAACGTGAATATAGCACGTGAATAGTAAAAACATGAATAGTGCACGTGAATAGTAAAAATGTGAATAACGCGCGAATTAAATGTTAAAATTGTATCGATCTCTTCGCCAATGCGGGCGAGAATAGATCAAAGAATAATGAATTAATCAAATCATATACAAACAACCCTAAGAACGAGATTCCACAAAATGACGGTCCTAATTGACGAAGTGTCTCTAGGTTGGATTTAACCCCAAGAATATCTAGATTAACGAGCTTTTATTAGACGCAAGCCTAGGAATAACACTTAAACTTACTTGTTCCGTCCTTTCCAGATTATCGGCATTTCTGGGACCACAGAGGACATTCATGTGTGGTATTCCATGCTTAGCGCGGCGGCGAAGGCCCGTGTGCGAGAGTTGGGCTTCGAGCCCTTCATTTTAGCGTTGCCCCACGCCAACGGGGTGTGTGACCGCTTCGGCTTACGCGCCCTATGCGGGAGATGGGTTGACTCGACCCACACCTTCCACCTCTCGTTCGGGGAGATGACGATCTCACCTCGTGACTTCTCCTTGCTGACCGGATTGCGGGGGAGTGGTACTCCGGTTTCTTTCTCCTTCGATATGGTGCGTCCACGTGTTGACCGTGCCAGGTTGGCTGCTCTGATCGGACCAGGAGTCTATACGGGTGTCAAGTCCACCCCGGCGAAGTTCATCACCACCTCTGGGCTTTTGAGTCGTAGGGACTTTTGTGGGACAGACGACACTGATCTGGCCGTCCGCAGCTTGCTTTTATACGCTTTAGGCGAGACGATCTTCCACACCAAGAACGGGACGATACACGCGGGTCTTATTCAGGCCTTCAGCGATTTGGACGCCGTGTCGTCTTACGATTGGGCAGGAGCGGGCTTGGCTTACTTGTACAAATTTTTGGATCTGACTTGCCGGAAGCGCAAGGACTTCGGCGGTTACACCTTTGCTCTCCTGGTACGTGGTTCATCCTTAACTTGCTTTCTTTTTATCCTCTTCGCGATTTCTGTCCGTAACCCCTGTTTCTACAAGCAGGTTTGGGCCTATGAGAGGCGGATTCTTCCATGCGAGCGTCGGCGCAGATCGCGGGTAGTTAGGCCCCCACTCATGGCTCGGTGGAGCGAGTTTAGTCTAGGAGCTGAGGAGAGGCGGACGGTGGCGCAATTCCTAGCCTGGATCGATTCACGGACTTTGGGAGAGGTGAACATCTTCAAACTACGCTAGATTTTCGTTTGATCAGCCTTGACTTTTTCTTTTTGTTTTCAGATTCGATTCGGGTGGGATGACCTCGACTTTGGTCCTGATTACGCATACGTCACCCGCATCTAGGGGCAGTAGTGCGTTCTTACCGGCCCCCGCATGCGGGCGTGGTACTTGGGCGATCGGGGTATCACCGGGATTAGTGCTTCGCACTGGACACCTGGCGAGATCCCCGCCTCCATGTTTGCTGTGCGGACTATGCCTTTATCGGACATTCGTCGTGATTTGACCTGCCGCTTTGCCCCTAGAGACGTATGGGACCATGCCGGGGGCCGCGCTCTCTATTTATCGACACTATTGACCCCGACGGACACCCTTGAGGTTGCGATGGAGGTGGACCCTGTGGCGGACGTGTTTTCGGCGGAGGCCGTCGCTGCAGTCTTTGGTCATGAGGAGGTTCCGGTGAGTAGTTCGACCTATTTATTTTTATTTACGGGATAGTTAGTGGTATTTATTGCGCCTTTGCTTGCGGGAGGGTTCCTGGAGGAGTGCCCATATGTCAGATTTTTTTGATGGTGCCCGAGCTCAGACGTCTGCGAGCGAGCCATCACATTGTGTCGGCGAGTCCTCTGGCACTGCTCGACCAGAATGGCCCTCTTTAGGCGTACCTATCCCCGACTTTGGGAGGGATTTCTCGACCGTTTGCTATGACGAGTCCGAAGTGGCCTATGCCGGTGTCGAGATGGCTCCTCTTTCTTTCACGTCGAGGATACCGTTTGACCCCTCAAACGCCCTCCAGACTTCGAGGGAGACATGCACCGACTATGTGGGGCTATCTAGTTACTTCAGAGATCGACTCAGCTTGCGTTGCGCCAGCCACCTGGTATATATCTTTATTTCATTTTAGTGCAGTGGAATGTATGCACATATGTATGTATGACTTATATTCGTGTCTGTATTTCTTTTTTTTATATCTGTTTTTTTCTTTTTTTATTTTTTTATTTTTTTACAGAGCGATCTCTGTGCACATGAGCTGAGACAGAGCGAAGCGCTGCGGGAGGCCGATGCCAGGGTTGGCCAGGTCTATAGGGAGAGGAACGATTATTGGTCTATGGTGATACGAGCTGAGACCGAGGGGCGTCTTGCTATCGAGGAGAGGATGCGGGAGGAGACCACGGGACGTCTTGCTGCCGAGGAGAGAGTGCGAGAGGAGACCGTGGGGCGCCTTACCGTCGAGGAGAGACTTCGAGTCGCCGAGGAGACCCTATCTGCGGAGCGGGCGTCACATCTGAGGGACTTTGAGGCTCACTGGAATTTTCCTCCTTATTAGGCTTATTATGTACAGCCTCGTAGCTTTTTATTAGAATTACCCCAATGTATAGCTTGTGTATAGGGAGAGGGGGGGATAGTATGTAGGTTTTTTATTGTGAAAAGAAAGGTAAGAAATGTATAACTCATGATTCGTATTACCATACATTCAGTAGATTATAACGATTCCAATCATTCTCTTCAAATATATTCATGCCTTTATTTATTTACAAACAACAGAAATACTTAGCCGCTTATACATTATTTTGGTAATTGCTCAAGATATAACTACCGTTACCAGGACCTGCCTCTTTTCGGTTTTCAGATCCCAGCGATTTTTCATCTCTCCTTTTACTATCCCGGAATTTTCAAATGAGTGCCCTTTCGGGTTTTCACCCATTGGGATGTCCCTTATTGTTGCATAGGCCGCCCTTTGCGGGTTTTCGACCTATCGGGAATTTTTCTTTCTCTCTTTTTTTCTTTTACGAAAAGTATTTCTTAAGCTGATAACATCGAGATATTATCCCAAGGACCAAAAGGGATATTCACCTCAAAGTACGCCACGTAGTGATCCCCAAAGGGAAGCTGGCTGGCGGATCTCCATGGATCAGCTCTAAGAGATCCGCTGGCGGACCGATGAGGTGAACCTCTCCATTCACCTGATTCGCCTTTATAATGGCTGGCCGCCGACTCAGCCATAAAAAATCATTAATGAGTTATTAATTAGCTAAACCGCCAGGTTAAAGATAACTCGTAACCGCCATTAATGAAGCATTAATGGAGACTTTCTAGTTACCTAGAGGTTACAACTTCCCAGCTATATATAGCCCGATCTCCTAGGCTATCAAGGTACACACACACATTCTCATGGTCTTTGTCAATTCAGTTTGTTTTCCTTGAATCGCTTTACTGACTTACACATCGGAGCTTCCCCCCGTCGAACCCAACGACGCCCCCCATAGGGACGAACGTTGATCGGATTTTCCTCACCTGTTAACATTGGTGCGGTGAAGGTGGACCCTTAATCAAACAAAGGGTTTTTCGTTCACAATAAGAAACTATGACGACTGGAGATCTGAATCCTTCTTCAGGGATCGAAACACCATTAGTTACACCATCTAATGCTGGTCGCACAGACACAACTGCTCCTGCAACACACGTTGAAAGTGGTATGAACCCTGATGCCTTCATCAGCATGTGTGCGCAAGCCATTGGCGAGCAGTTTGGAGCCGAGACAGGGGATCGCCCGCGGTCGTTCATGACTATGCCTCCACACTGGAGCATGGCGTCCACATCGACTGTATCATCTCGGCCCTTGTTAAACTTTGGACCGGGCGCCCTGAATTCTTCATTCCTCCAAGCTCACATCACGAATTCTATGATAACCTCCACAACGTCTGCTGGTGAATGGCACATCAATCGTGAGTTATTTCCTGATGGCGCTGAAGGAAGTCAAAGAAATGACACGACCCTTCCTGGCGGATCTGGGGGTCCACGGTTGAAGAGAGAAAGGTAGACGAACAAGGTCACCTTCGCCCCGGCAAGCGAGATCCTCCCGTCGTGGTAGATCGCCCCCATCTACTGGCCGTAGATGAAGTAAAAGGCCAGAAAAAACATCCCATGTAGGTGGACCACCACCGCTGCCACCTTCAGGAACGGTTGGGCATACCCCGTCAGAAGACCAGGGGGGAGGAAACGGTCCGACTCCCCCAGGTGGAGGAAACGGAGGAGGGGGTGGTGGTGGAGGAGGAGGCGGAGGAGGAAGTGCACGCGGTAATGGAAGAAGACGTTCGCCATCAGATCCATCGTCTGATTCAAGTACTTCTTCTTCTTCTTCTTCTCCAAGTAGATCGCCACGAAGAGGCCGCCCTAGGGCGGATCCGGAAAATTTTGATGATAGAGTAAGGGCCCTGGTGCTCCGTATGAATGAAGAAAATGCCAGGCACAACCCGTTCGCCAATAGAGATTCGCCTTTCGCAGTTTGGATTGAGGCGGAGGAGACGGAAAGAGCTTTTAAGATTCCCAATCTCGCAATATACACAGGCAGGGATAATCCAGAAGCTTACGTTCGAAAGTATCGGATACTGGCTAGGCTCAACCGAGCTACTGAGCCCGTGCTCTGCAAAATGTTTGTCACCACGCTAGGGGGCCCAGCCTATTTGTGGTTTCAATCTCTACCTCCAGGCTCGATTAACAGCTTTGATCAGTTGAGTAGGGAATTTTGCGCTAAATTCGCCGGTTGTATTCCCGCAGTGGTGAAATCTGGGAATTTTTTTGAGTTAAAGCAAAAGACGAATGAGTCCCTTCGGGAGTGTGTGGACACTTTCAACCAGTTGTGCATACAAATAGTTGATGTGGATATCTCTGTAGCTGTGGAATGTTTTGTAAGAAACACCACCTGTAAGAGTTTGCAGGAAGATCTCATTCGAAAGAATCCCACCAGCATGGCAGAGTTGATGGAACGTTGTAAAGATTTCATAGAGGTGGATGACATTCGCCGAGGTTCACCATCATCGCCGAAAAAGGACAAAGGCGAATCTCGTCCTCGAGATAGAGACAGGGACAAACGTCAGGACTCTTCCTCTAGAAACAGGCGAAGAGATTCTAAGGGCAAATCAACGTTTGTCACCTCTTTCACACCTCTCAATGCTTCTAAAAGTGAAGTTCTTATGTGGATTGAGAACAGTCAACACAAACAGAGCATTTCATACCCCGAACCAAAGGGAGGAGAGTACACCAATAATGGTAAAAATCCTAAAAACTATTGTAAATATCATAGGAAAAATGGCCATGACACTGACGCATGCTGGGAGTTAGCTCGAGAAATAGAGCGCCTCATAGAGAGGGGCAAATTGGATCGGTTCATCCAAACTGAGGACAAGAAAGGAGATGGTGATAGATCCAAGGAGGACCCAAAGAGGAAAGGAAAGGGTGCCATCAATGTCATAGCGGGCGGACCTGGGTACCAGCCAACGTTGAAAAAGGCAAAGACTACCGCCCTTGACAGGACGTCGTTAAATCGCCCCTTTTCCGATATAGGTCCTGAAATACCACCCCATGCAGATGCACTAGTCGTCACTATGACGATGGAAGGCTGGGAGATGAAAAGGGTAATGATTGATACTGGGAGTTCATGCAATGTCATCACCAGAGGTGCTTTCGCCAAACTCATGATTGATCCTGTTCAAGTAGAGCCAACTGTGGTCGATATCTTGGGAGTGACGGGACATACTATTCAAACAAAAGGCCAAGTCACTCTAGATTGTGAGCTTACAGATGATGATCAAATCTGGAAGGGAGATCTAGAATTTTCTGTCTTGGATGGTCAGTTAGCTTACAATATCATCCTCGGACGGCCCTTTATCTCCGAAGTTGCAGCTCTTATCTCCATTCGCCACTTAACACTTTACATTCCCACGACCAAGGGAGGTGTAATGATCAGAGGTAGCCAAAAGGTGGCTCAGGAGACATATTCGGCATCACTAATGATTCGCCCGCAATCTAAGGAGGAAGACGAAGAGGAACACGTCACAATGGCCTTAGGCGACTGAAATGTACCTTATGACGGATGAAAAGCAGGTGCGAATGGCTAAAGGGCTCAAAGGTGAAACCAAAGATGCAATCACTAAAGTGCTTTGTGAGGCAGAGGATGTCTTCGCATGGAAGGATGAAATTCTCCCTGGAATCAGTCCAGACGTGATCACTCACAAGCTCAACATTGATAAAGATGCAGTTCCCGTGGCTCAGAAACGGAGAAATCATGGCCCGGAAAGACAGAAGGTGATAGAGGAAGAGATCGCCAAGCTCCAGAAGGCGGATGCCATTGAGGAAGTACTTTACACTCAGTGGTTGGTGAACGTCGTTTTGGTGAAAAAGGCTGGCGGATCTTACTGCATGTGCATTGACTTTACAGATCTCAATAAAGCTTGCCCCAAAGACAACTATCCTTTGCCATGTATTGATATGCTTGTAGATGGAACTGCCGGTCATGCAATGTACTCCTTTACTGATGTAAAGTCTAGTTATCATCAGATCCTTATGGAGCCCTCTGACAGAATCAAGACCTCGTTCGTAACACACCAAGCCACTTATTGTTTCAAAGTCATGCCCTTTGGGCTTAAGAACGCAGGTGCAACTTATCAGAGGATGATGAACAAGATATTTGCAGATAATAAAGGGGATAACTATTCTGTATATGTAGATGACATGATCATCAAAAGTACGACCATAGAAAAGCATGTGGATGATATAAAGGAGGTACTGGACGTACTCCGACGCCACAACATTAAGTTGAACCCAGAGAAGTGCACTTTCGGGGCAACGTATGGAAAATTCCTAGGTTTCATGATCAGCGAAAAGGGAGTTAGCCCAAATTCGGACAAAGTTAAGGCAGTTCTGGAAATGCAGGCACCACGGAATATCAGAGAAGTACAACGCCTTAACGGGCGGATCATAGCCTTGGGCAGGTTTATCTCTTGTTCAGCCCGCAGATGTCAGCCCTTTTACGATGTCATTAGGAAGCAAAAGGCATTCGAGTGGAATGAGGATTGTGAAAGAGCCTTCGAAGGAATCAAGCGGTTCCTCACGGAACCACCCATGATGAGTCGACCTTTGAAGGGAGAGGACCTCTACATGTATGTATCGGTTACGGACAAAGCCGTATGCACAGTCGTAATACGAGAAGAGGATGGCCAGCAGTTTCCAATCTATTACGTGAGCAAAGTTCTGAAAGACGCCGAAACCAGGTATTCAAAGCTTGATAAAATGGCACTGGCTGTTGTAACCACGGCAATCCGCCTTAGGCCATATTTTCAGGCGCATACTGTAGTGGTTCGAACAAATATACCAATGAGAAAGGTGTTGCAGAAACCAGACACTTCGGGAAGGCTGATGGAATGGGCAATCCGCCTGGGCGAATTCGACGTGAGGTATGAAAGCAAGTCAGCTTTAAAAAGTCAAGTCTTGGCGGACTTCGTGAATGAATTCACTGATGAAGGGATAGATCATCCCAGGCCTCCGATTGAGGAATGGTCGATGTACACCGATGGTGCCTCCTCGGCGGATGGAGCTGGCGTAGGCGTGGTGATCAAGGGTCCCCAATACATAAAATTACGGTACGCAGCAAAATTAAATTTCCATGCAACTAATAATGCTGCTGAATATGAAGCTCTGATATTGGGATTACGCCTACTCAAAGAAATCACTCCAGAGCGGATTGTGATCTATAGCGACTCTAAACTAATTGTCAACCAAGTAATCAAGAATTACGAGGTAAAAGACGAGGTTCTGGCCAAATACGTAGCGGAAGTCAAAAAGTTGCTGGATCACCTTGAAACTAAGGAAACTAAATGGGAACTGATTCACGTACCGAGGGAGTCCAACACAGAGGCAGATCATTTGGCCAAAATGGCCTCTTGTGAGGAGAGCTGGGCGGATCCGGATTGTCCCTTCGAAGTTAAAATTGCTCCAGCGTTCGCCTCAGAGGAAGTCTCCCCACTCACAACAGTGGAAGATGATTGGAGATCGGTCATCCGCCAATATCTGCTGAATGGAACCTTACCTGAGGACAAAGAAGAGGCACGTCAGATAGTTAGGAGAGCGGCTTATTTCTCCGTGATCAACGACTGCCTTTACAGAAAGTCCTTTAGTCATCCTTGGTTGAAGTGTATTCTACCGGAAGAAGGACAACAAATCCTCAAGGAGCTACATGAGGGATCATGTGGGGCACATGAAGCATCCGCCGCCATCTTGAAAAAGTCCAGGTTAGCAGGTTTCTACTGGCCCACGGCTGAATTAGATGCCCAAAAATTGGTAGAATCTTGTCACAGTTGCCAAATTCATGCGAATGAATCACATACTGCCAAACATATCCAGAGGCCAATCATAGAAGGACGCCCATTCGCCCTCTGGGGAATTGACATTGTTGGCCCATTTCCTCCGACTCGCCGACAAATGAGGTACGTGGTAGTGGCAGTAGATCATTTCACCAAATGGGCAGAAGCCGAAGCTGTTTCTTCCATTACTGCAGAACGAATGGTGGAATTCGTCAAAGACAACATTGTAGGAAGATACGGTGTTCCACATACCATCATCACCGATAACGGAACACAGTTCAACTGTGGCGAGTTCAAAGCTTTCTGCGAAGGGTTGAGCATCCTGAACAGATTCGCCTCCGTTTATTATCCCCAGTCCAACGGGATGACTGAAGTTACCAATCGAACAATCATAAAGGGGATAAAGAAGAGATTGGGAGAGCATGATAAGAAATGGGCGGACCATCTGACAAGTGTTCTATGGGCTTATCGCACCACCCCAAGGACGGCCACAGGGGAAACACCATTCGCCCTTTCTCATGGTGTGGAAGCCGTGATCCCAGTTGAAATACAAGTCCCCAGTGATCGAGTGGCCTTTTATTGTGAAGAAGACAACGACAAACGGCTAAGGGAGCACCTAGATCAGATAGAAGATCGCAGGGACCAATCTTATGTGCGCATGGCGGCGTATAAACAGCGGATTGCAGCTTATCATGATAAAAATGCCAAGCTTGTGGATCTAAATGTGGGTGATCTTATGCTCCGAAAGGCAGACAAAGTCCAGTCTCGAGAAGGCAAGGGCAAGTTAGGGCTTAACTGGACAGGTCCATATCAGATAGTGGACAAGATTGGATCCACCACATTTAAAATCCAAGACATGGAGGGTAATACATTGCCACGCACATGGAACCTTCAAAATCTCCGCAAATATTTTGTCAGAAAATAAAGTGCACATATGGTCTTGAGTACTCTTTTTCCTTTAATAAGTTTTTTCCCATGTGGTTTTTATTATTAAAGGTTTTAACGAGGCTCACCTATAAGACCTACTTGCTGTAATAAGGCATTTTTCCCATTAATAAACATCATTTGTTCTATTATCTATGCTCTTTTTTTTCAGCAATATCAATATTCCAGTCTTAAAAAGAGGGGGGGCACCCAACGCTCTCCACATTTACAACGGATCGCTATCTTATAGCTACGTTCTTTTCGCCTTGCGGACATAAGAAGGTCAATCTTATGGGTGGATTCGTCTCTAGGCGGATCCCAATCTCCAATAGAGTTAAAACGATCCTTGGACGCAAGGTCTTTACACTCTTTTATCCTTTCCAGAGAAGGATTTGCAAGTCCTACGGGTGGATCATTTCGCCTCAAAGATAGGTAGCAAATTGATCCCCTAGGCAACTTTACTTCCTCTAGAAGGAATAGAACAGCTTCTAAACCTTCACAAAGGTTCATAAAATGAAGTATGGCTGGCCACCTACTTCAAATCCTAGATGCCTATATATTTCCTTGCGCAAACGTAAAGGTAAAAATAACATAGCTTCCATAAAAGGATCAAAACAAATTATACTTAAAAATGTTTTTACAATGTCACAAATAAAAGCAAGCTAAACAACAATAGGAGCATCCTCCTTTGCGCTTTCTTCGCCTACAGAGCTTGCCTGGGGATTCTCCTTCTCCACGTCCGCTGACTCACCGTTAGGTGATACCTCCTTATCCCCCGAAGGTGTGGGACCAAGGGGAAGAGCCTGATCAGGGATTGGTTCTGCATCCGCCTTGAGGGACACGTCACCAGGCTCATCCGCCAAGACCGTAGTAGAGGGTTTGGTTTCTTCCACAGGCCCCTTCATCCATCTCCGAACGTAATCATGGATGTACTCCTTAGCGTCTGGCATTTCATTAAACTTCGCCACCTCTTCTGGTTCGGGGATGGTGAACTGCGGGTCCGTGAAGTTAGTCTCAGGATGCGCCAAGGAGAAGTAGGCCATAAGCATCTCGCCATAATAAAAAGCTTGTACACCCGCCGTGTATTCAGCTTCTCCAAGGGCGTCTTCATGGCTCCTGGCATCAGACGCAATCTTTGCCTTTAAACTCTTGATTTCCTCATCCCTGAGAACTAAGGCGGCTGTGGCAGAAGCAAGGTTTGCATTCGCAGAGGCAAGACCTGCATTGATAGAAGCCATAGTGGAATTGGCTTCCACTATCTCTTTCTCTAATCTCTCGATAGTTGCCCTATCCGCCACATTCTGAATGAGCTCAGTTTCCATGGCACGTAGGCGAGCATACAACTGTCAAAAACAAATGATTCGATAAAAAAGCAAAAAGGATTAAGGAACTAGTATTGACTATATCCTTTCTAAAGAAACTCACCGAAAGGAGCTCCGTCTTCCCCTTTTGGGCATGAATTGAACCAGGAATCTGGTTATAGTTCCTCTGCACTTCGCCCACCTGACCCAAGGCCTCATCCAAATCATTTAGGATGGATTCGTTCTCGAAAGAACCTTGGGCTCCCAATTTGGCGGACCAGTATCCACCAATATCGGGCTTCGCCGTCTACACAAACATGAAAGAGTCAGAACTCCAATCCAGAGCTTGATGAACAATGGAAATCAAAGATAACCTACCTGTGCAATCTCCCCAGCGGGTCTGGCGGACCTCATGGCATCCGCCATAAGCTTAGGAATTCCAGTGGTGTTAGGTTTCCTCTTCTTCAACGGCGGATCAACCCCCGTTTCCGCAGGACGTTTGCCAGTAACAGTCTGAGGATTCGCCGCTTGATCTTTCTTGCGTGCTTCGGCCTCCAAAAACTTCCTACGTGTCTCTACAAGAGCGTGATTGGCCTTAGATAAACCCCTGCCAAAGGAAACATTAAAATAATCAAGGTTCGTGAAGAAATGAAAGGTACCTTGGTCAAATTGTGTAATCTTTGAGTAAATGAATTGATCCCCTTCACATCGAATCAGTGGGATATCACTCATCATGAAGGCTAAGGCATCCGCATATGTCCATGCATCCGCCTTGATTTGCTTCATGAGCTCCGCCACCTTCTCATCACTATCCGTTAGGATACGCATGTCACCCGCCATATGTAGCGGCCTGGGATTCCAGACTGAAGGAAAACCCAGTGGCTCGTCCCAGCAATGGACATTAGACATTTTGTCACTAAAGGGCGAATATACTCCGAATTTGGCGAACGTGAGATAGGATTCAGACTTCCTTTTTGAAGGTTTGTGAAAAGCTCTAAAGATACGGCCTGTATATGCAACGCCTAAATTCGAGGCAAGGTAGCAGTCTAAAGCTATGTCCAACCAGCAGTTAGGATGTAGCTGGCTGACTGTGATGTCAAAGTAAGAGAGGATGTCCGCCATCATCTTTGGAAGAGGAAGTCGGAACCCTCTCTCCACATGACTACAATGTACTGTGAGGAAGCCGCTAGGCGGACATGAAGGACGTTGATGAGACGCGGCGAGCTGAGTCTCATAGTTTTTAATCCAAGGAAAGCGATTCGCCAGATCCACTAAATCCGCGGCGCTCATACGAGACGGAGTGGACTTCGCTCTGGGATTCTTTTTCCTAGGGGGAATCGAAAAAGATGCCATTGATCCCGGAAACTGCCTATGGGCACCGACCGGAGCGGCGCCAGAGATAGAAGTAAAAAGGGATGGATTTCTAGTGGAACGAGTCTGATAATGATTACGCGCCGAGTTATCAAACTCAGCTAAATCGGAATTAATCGTGTCCTCTGAAGAATGGGAATTCTCCGATGACGAGGAGGTCCAACTAAAATTGACTTCTATTTCAGAATGGGAGGTTAAATTAAAAAGTTCTGAAGTTGATCTAGAAGATGAAGATGAACTTCTAAACATCCAGAAAAAAGTTAAACGAAAGAAAACGAACTTACATGAGAAATCGGAAGCTTGATGCGAAACTTTGAGGAAATCCCAAAAAAAGCTTCGAACGCAGGAGGAAAATGAAGAAATGAAGAAGAAAGAGAAAGCGTAAGAAGAAGAAAGGAGTCTTCTCCTTCCTGGGACAGTGTGTCCACTACACGTGTCGATCATCCACTGGCATTGAACAGCGTGCTCATTAATGCAAAGGTTTATGACGGCACGTGGAAGTTCAAAAGCCCTAAAGGACTTTAAGAGCATTTTGGGGGGGCTTCTGATAACATCGAGATATTATCCCAAGGACCAAAAGGGATATTCACCTCAAAGTACGCCACTTAGTGATCCCCAAAGGGAAGTTGGCTGGCGGATCTCCATGGATCAGCTCTAAGAGATCCGCTGGCGGACCGATGAGGCGAACCTCTCCATTCACCTGATTCGCCTTTATAACGGCTGGCCGCCGACTCAGCCATAAAAGATCATTAATGAGTTATTAATTAGCTAAACCGCCAGGTTAAAGATAACTCGTAACCGCCATTAATGAAGCATTAATGGAGACTTTCTAGTTACCTAGAGGTTACAACTTCCCAGCTATATATAGCCCGATCTCCTAGGCTATCAAGGTACACACACACATTCTCATGGTCTTTGTCAATTCAGTTTGTTTTCCTTGAATCGCTTTACTGACTTTGGCATCGGAGCTTCCCCCCGTCGAATCCAACAACGCCCCCCACAGGGACGGACGTTGATCGGATTTTCCTCACCTGTTAACATAAGCCTATCCAGATTGGTAGGTTCGGAGAACTCCATGCCGTCCATAGTAGTTAACTTCACCGCTCCTTTGCTTAGTATCTTCTTCACGAAGAACGGCCCTTCCCAGTTTGGCCTAAACTTGCCCCTCGGGTCGGTGTGCGTCACACGGATCTGTTTTAGCACCATATCCCCTTCTTTGATAGGGCTGGCCTTGACCTTTTTGTTGAAGGCTCGGGCCATCCTTCGCTGATATAACTGCACATGGTAAAGGGCCTCCATCCTTTTCTCGTTCACCAATGCTAACTGTTCATACCGCTTCTTCACCCATTCCGTCTCGGGAATTTCTGCTTCTACTGCGATTCTCAACAATCGTTTTTCAATCTCAATTGGCAGGACTGCTTCTGCCCCATACACTAAGGAGTACGGTGTTTCCCCAGTTGATGTTCTAACCATCGTGCGATAAGCCCATAACGTGAGTGGAAGCTGCTCGTGCCAATTCCGGTGCGATTCTACTGTTTTTACGAGAATCCTTTTAAGGTTCTTATTAGCCACTTCTACTGCGCCATTAGCCTGTGGACGATACGGAGAAGACCTGTGATGTTCAATACCATACTCTTGGAAGAGACTTCTCACTTCCCCTTGAAACTGGACCCCATTATCTGTGATTATGTGATGAGGCACTCCGAATCTGGTGATTAAGTGTTTTTCAATGAACTTCCTCATCTGCTTAGATCCTAACTTGCTAAATGATTCTGCCTCTACCCACTTGGTGAAGTAATCAATGGCGACTGCAATGAATTTGTGCCCGTTCGAAGCATTAGGCCTCACCTCTCTGATGATATCAATGCCCCAAGCCGCAAACGGCCAAATGGGTGCTAACACGTGCAGTTCCATGGCTGGTAAATGATTATAATCTCCGTGGATTTGACAATCATGGCATTTCTTCGCATATTCGTTACAATCTCTTTCCATGGTGAGCCAATAGAAGCCTTGCCTTATGATTTTCTTTGCCAATACCGCCCCTCCCATATGGGCTCCGCAAATTCCTGAGTGTACTGACTCCATTGCCTCGCGGGCTTCTCCCGCATCCAAGCACCTCAGTTGTAAACCATCAGTGTGCCTTTTGTAAAGCAAGTCATCGTGGATGACGAACTGCTGAGCTAACCTTCTAATCACAGCTTGATCCCTAAGTTCTGATTCTATCGGGTATGTTCCACTCTTCATGAAGTTTACGATATCGAAATACCACGGCTTTTCATCTACCCCTAACAACATTACATCTTCGTAGCATGGTTTGTGAGATCTCTTCAATACCAAAGGCTTCGAGGCAAGGTTCCGAGGGTTGTCCCAAACTGACACCAAAGTGGCCAAAGCATCCGCTGCTTGGTTCTGTGCTCGAGGAATATGATAAAAGCGACATTCATTGAATCTTTGTGCCAACCCTTCTAGCTGGTCTAGGTATGGACGTAACCTTTCCTCCCTCACTTCCCAGTTTCCCTGCGCTTGTTCGATAATCAATTTTGAGCCGCCCCAGATTTCAACATATGATGCTCCCAGTGCTGCTAATGACTCCAACCCATAGATGCACGCTTCATATTCGGCCATATTATTGGTGAGAGGGAAGGATAGCTTCTTTGCCATTGGAATCCTTTCTTCCTCTGGTGAGATAAGTAGCACTCCTACTCCAGCCCCATTCGAATTAACTGCTCCATCGAAGAACATTTTCCATGGTGTGACTTCTATTGCGTTCAAGTGCTCATCGGGGAAATCATAGCTTATCTCTTCCTCTTCTGCGTTCAGAGGTTGGTTGGCCAGAAATTCTGCTACGGCCCTCCCCTTGATAACCTTCTTCGTTACATATTCAATATCAAACTCGGACAAAAGCAACAACCATTGGGCTAGCTTCCCTGTTAAAGACGGAGTTCGGTACAGATACTTCACAGGATCCATCCGGGAAATAATGATCACTTTATAAGATTGGAAGTAGTGCCGTAGTTTCTTGGTTAGCCATACTACTGCCACGCACGTCTTTTCGATCATGTTATACTTAAGCTCGTATTCCAGGAACTTCTTACTCAGATAATACACCGCGTGCTCCACACCGGTGTCCCCTTCCTGGGCCAGCATTGCCCCAATGGATCGCTCCTCGATTGCTACATAGAGGAGAAGCGGTTTTCCAAGTTTAGGCGGTCTTAAAACCGGTGGAGTAGACAAATAGTTCCGGACACTCTCTAATGCTTGCTGACATTTATCGTTCCAAACCGCGGGTTGATCTTTCCGTAACAACTTAAAGATCGGCTCGCAGATCTCAGTGAGTCGTGCTATGAACCGACTGATATACTGAACCTGCCCTAGGAATCCTCTCACTTCTTTCTCATTCTTGGGTGCCGGCATTTCTTGTATGGCCTTTACTTTGTCGGGATCCACCTCAATTCCCTTGTTACTGATCACATAGACTAAGATCTTCCCCGATGAAATGCCAAAGAAGCACTTCTTCGGGTTCAACCTTAGCTTGAATTCTGCGATTCGGGCCAAAAACTTCTCAAGTGCAGCGAAATGCCCCTCTCTCATCTCCGACTTGACCATCATGTCGTCCACATAGACTTCCACCTCTTTGTGTATCATATCATGGAACAGTACCGTAGCCATTCATTGATAAGTTGCCCCGGCGTTTTTCAAACCAAACGGCATTACCCTATAGCAGTACGTTCCCCACTCAGTCGTGAACGAGGTCTTTGCCTTATGCTTCTCGGCCATCTGAACTTGCATGTAGCCCATGAAACCATCCACATTCGTGTGTAAGACACTGGATGCTGCACTGTCAATCAATACATCGATATGAGGCAACACAAACTCATCTTTGGGGCACGCTTTGTTAAGATCTCTGTAATCAACGCACATTCTCACTTTTCCGTCTTTCTTTGCGATTGGCACTACATTTGCGACCCACGGAGGATAGTCAATTACTTCGATGAAACCTGCCTCTAACTGTTTCTTCACCTTTTCTCTGATCTTATCTGCCCATTCCGGCCTCATGCGACGGAGCTTCTGTTTCACGGGCTTAGTATCGGGGTACGTTGGGATACGGTGAGTTACGATTGATTGATCAATTCCTGGCATGTCTTCGTATGTTCAAGCAAACACTATTTCGTATTTTTTAATTATTCTCTCAAATTTTTTCCTCTCTTCAGTGGTTAATTCTTGAGCAATTTGTATAAGTTTAGGATTTTCATCCGTGCCAAGATTGAAAGTTGACATTTCTATTGCATTGATTTCAAATGTAGGCATTGTTGAAACACCTTTCCACATAATTTTGATTTGACAAAATTGTTTAAGTATAATTGAAATACATATTCTAAACACACTAAGTTTAAATGCTTTGATTTATTCTACTAATGTGTTTGTTCAATGTTGAGTTAAAATTGTTTATAAGACACA
This sequence comes from Euphorbia lathyris, assembly GCF_963576675.1. Classification (NCBI taxonomy): domain Eukaryota; kingdom Viridiplantae; phylum Streptophyta; class Magnoliopsida; order Malpighiales; family Euphorbiaceae; genus Euphorbia; species Euphorbia lathyris. Next base: position 1,018,750 of record NC_088918.1, read on the forward strand.
AGAATTAAAAGGCCCAAGCCCAATACGGAAGTCAAGGCCCAAGTCAAACAACTCAGTACAACTCGGCCCGCGTTTGTTAAAACGCTGTCGCTTTGGACAAAACGCAACTCAGCAAAGAGAAGGATCTAGAAGACCTTCGGGAACAACTTCAAGATGAAGCTGTTGAGTAGTCTCGACAAAGCGTACAAGACAGCAGCTGGCAATTGAAAACTTCCAGACAAAGTATTTCTACTTTGGGTAAAGTTCAGACGACACAGTATGCTGTCTAGTTGACTTTACCATAAAAGAAGAGACAGTCTGCTGAGCTGACCGAGGACAGAAGATACACAAATCTGATTGGCCGAGAGCTCTGAGCAAGTCAGGATGACAACGACATGTAGCCGTTTCCCTCCAACGGTTATTTCGAAATTCGAAATGACCGATGCCCAGACGTCTCTATAAATAGTGCGATCAGAAGCTTCACTCCACATAGAACTTGATCAAGCCATTACGCTGACCAAATTTCTACACAAGTTCTGCAAGCAAGAAGCAAAGCAAATCTTACACTACAATTCATACATCTGTGTAAAAGTCTAGAGTGATTGTTTCAATCGTGTAAAGTGTCTTAGCAAATCTTTGTATAGGACAAAACACTTATCATTTCTAGAGATAGAAAGGAGAGGCTGAGTACTCGGTTATAGTACTCAGCGTGAGATTAGGATTGAGTAGAGGTATAGAGGAAGGTACTCTTGTCATACTCAGTTGCTAAGATTGTAAAAGGTTTGAGGCTCTACCTTTAAAGAGCTCAGTAGAGGATTCGAAATCTCGGAACGTGTTCCGGGGACAGGACGTAGGCTTAGAAGAAGCCGAACCTGGATAAATCTGCTGAGTGAAGTATTTCTTACCTTTAACTCCTTATATATATTGCTTGCTTAAAATAACCAAAAACTGACCAAGTAAAGAGGTCAAGTAGAGTTGTGCGCGTTAAACATCTGAGCTCAGGAATAGACTTTAAGTGCTATCTCCTGACTCAAGCTAAGAAACTGACCTAGTCACCAGTTGACTAAGCCAGTATCTTGTTGTTTACTCAGCACCGCTGTTAAAACCTTTTTCCTTAGAAAAAGAAGTCTGCTCTAATTGCGAAAAAAGTTTAAATAGTTCCTAACCCCCCCTTGGAACTATACTTGCAACCTTACAAGGGACCAACAAGTGGTATCAGAGCATCAAAAGCTCACTGTAAAAGGTCTAACAACCTTGAGCTGATCCCTACCATGGGCGAAAACAGCACTTGGTTTCTCCCTGGAAACCAAACAACTCAGATACTGCCTGAGAGGCTGTCCATTACTAGACCTCCCCTATTCTTCGGGTCAAACTATACCTTTTGGAAGAATAGGATGAAAAATTTCATTCAGGCTACAAACATGAGTGCCTGGCTATCTATAGTCCAAGGCCCATTTGTACCTGTCGAAGTTGTGGAGGGCCAAACAGTTGTAAAAGCTGAGGCCAAATGGACAGAGGATGATCTTAAGAAGCTTCAAATTCATGCTTCGGCTATCAATATGCTTCACTGTGCGCTCGATGCTGCAGAATATAATAAAATCTCAGGTTGTGAGTCGGCGCAAGAGATCTGGAATAAGCTGGAAGTCACCTACGAGGGAACCAATAAAGTAAAGGAGTCCAAGGTGAATCAGCAGATGAGACTGTACGAGCTGTTCGAGATGAACAATGATGAGGGCATTTCAGACATGAATGCAAGGTTTACCAACATCATTAATGAGCTCAAGAGACTTGGGAAAATCTTCACTGAGGAAGAACAAGTCAAAAAGATACTCAGGAGTCTTCCTAAAGACTGGCAAGCAAAGAAGACAGCGGTTGAGGAAGCTCAGGATTTGACCACCTACAAATATGACGAACTCATCGGCTCGTTGCTGACCCATGAAATATCCATGAAAAACTTTGAGGTGAAGGAAAAAGCTGAAGACAAGAAGTAGAAATCCCTTGTCATGAAAGCTGACTCCACTGACGGGAGCTCAACTGATGATGAGGAGATGGCCATGTTCACAAGGAAGATGAAAAGGCTATTCAGGAAAAATGATGAATACTCCAAGAAGCCTTACAGAAAGTTTGATAAGTATAAAGCTAACTCAAGCGACAGCAAATACAAAAAGGACAGCTCAAAGCCCATTACATGCTTTGAGTGCCATCAAACCGGCCATATTAAGTCAAGCTGCCCCACACTGAGGAAAGATAAGAAGAGTGGCAAAAAGGCAATGGTGGCTACATGGAGCGACAGTGATGAGTCTTCATCAACAGAAGCTGAGGCCACCGAGTCAGCGAAGATATGCTTCATGGCTGACGAACTTGCTGAGCCATGCGTCTCTGATCATGCTGACCCCTCCGTTGAAACTGACGATGAGGAGCAATCAAATGAGGTAATATCACTTTCTCTGCTCAGAAACGAAATGGGTAATGCCCTGAGTGATCTCTATACACTTATCAAAAAGTGTAATAAGAAAATTAGAGCACTCAGCAGGCGCTGTGATGAGGTTGAAGAGGTCAAACTGAGTGACCTCAGATACCTTCTTCAGGACAACTCAATGTTGCATGATAACATGAAAATCATACATGAGTCTGTCTCTGAAGTCCAATCAGTTTCAAAGAAACTGAGAAAGGAAGTCACAACTATCCAGAACCAATTAAAGGTTCCAATTAAAAGAAACATTCCTCTGAGAACTCAGTACCAAGGTACTCAGCAGAGATGGAATCCCCAGCGAAAAGTCCAGTGTGACTTTTGTGGGAAGAAAGGACACACCACTAAGGTGTGCTGGCACGCTCAGCACTGGGGTGCTGACAAGTCAGTGAAACATCCTAAACAAAAGGTCAGCTGTGACTTTTGTGGAAAGAATGGCCATACTGTCCATGTATGTCGCCATAAAATAAAATATGATGCTTTACCTGTTGCACCTAACAAGCAAGGACCCAAAAAGAATTAGGTACCTAAGAGTAACTAGTTACAATACAGGTAAGCCTGAGGTGTGCTGAGAAGTCAAAGATGTGGTATATTGACAGCGCATGCTCAAGGCATATGACGGGTGATGAAACTCAGTTCATCATGTTTAAGCGTAAACAAGGAGGGAGCGTAAGTTTTGGAGACAAAAAGAAGGGTAAGATAGTAGGGTCAGGAACCATTGGAGGTAATCCTACTATTGAATCTGTCTCCCTAGTCAGCGGACTCAAATATAACTTACTCAGCGTAGCTCAGCTATGTGACAATGGGAGAAAAGTTATATTTGATGCTACTGGATGTAAAATATACGAGGGTAAAACAAATGAGTTAATATTAACTGCCCCTCGAATAGATAATGTCTTTATGCTAGACTTAGAGAAAAAGTTTTCAAAAACTGTGTGCTTAGTATCAAAGGAAGAGAATTCCTGGCTATGGCACAGGAGACTTGGTCATGTAAGCATGGACCTCCTGGACAAATTAGCAAGAAAGCAATTGGTTGAGGGACTGCCCGAACTTAAATTTGAAAAAGATCAGTTATGCCACGCTTGCCAAGCTGGAAAACAAACCAAACAATCCTTTCATAGCAAAAACATTGTCTCAACTAAGCGTCCGTTAGAGTTACTACACTTGGATCTCTTCGGTCCAGTCCAGCCGCTGAGTCTGGGTGGAAGAAGATTTTCCTTGGTCATTGTAGATGACTTCTCTCGGTACACGTGGGTCATCTTGCTGACCAGCAAGGATGAAACCTTTGAGACATTTTCAAATTTGGTTAGAAAAATTGAAAATGAAAAAGACCTAAAATTAGCTCACATCCGTAGTGATAATGGTGGAGAATTCAAAAACCAAAAGTTTGTTGAATTCTGTGAAGCCAGCGGCATTGACCACAATTTTTCTGCTCCTAGAACACCTCAGTAAAATGGGGTTGTAGAAAGGAAGAACAGAACTCTGGTTGAAATAGCCAGGACAATGCTGGATGAGCATAGGCTTCCAAAGTACTTTTGGGGAGAGGCTGTCAACACAGCATGCTATATTCTTAATAGGGCTCTAGTTAGACCTATATTAAAGAAAACCCCCTATGAACTTTGGAAAGGATGAAAGCCCAATATTGGATACTTTCGTGCCTTTGGCTGTAGATGTTTTATTTTAAATACCAAAGATAGCTTAGCAAAGTTTGATTCAAAAGCTGATGAGGCTATCTTTTTGGGCTACTCAACAAACAGCAAAGCATACAGAGTTTTTAATAAGCGAACTCGAGTTTTAGAAGAGTCAGTACATGTAGAGTTCGACGAAACTAACCCTGCAGGTAGATACCAGCCGCTGACCGAAGATGATCCACACTCAATAACCACCGCTGACCAAGAACCAGCTACTGAGTTATTCACTAAAGGGCTGACCAAGAGTAAGAGTGAACCTAAGATTACTTTTACTGACCTATCTACTTCTGCAGAGATTGTTGAAACAGAAACAGCACAAGACATAAATCTACCTAAAGAGATAAGGATCCCAAGAGGGCACTCAGAAAGTGCAATCCTTGATTCTGCTGGGAATACCCTGATGACGAGGAATCAACTCAAGAAGTACCTCAGCAATGTTGCTTTCGTCTCAGTTCAAGAACCGAAGAATTTCGCTGAAGCTGAGTACGATGAATTCTGGATGAACGCAATGCAAGAGGAGCTTGATCAATTCAGAAGAAACGATGTATGGGAGCTAGTGCCTCATCCAAAGAGTCAAAAGACCATTGGAACAAGATGGGTCTTCAGAAACAAGATGGATGAACAAGGGAATGTAGTCAGGAACAAAGCAAGGCTTGTAGCTCAGGGCTACAGTCAGCAAGAAGGTATTGACTACGGTGAGACCTTTGCCCCAGTGGCAAGGCTAGAGGCAATTAGAATTCTATGTGCATATGCATCTTACACGAACTTTAAATTATTCCAAATGGATGTCAAAAGTGCATTTCTTAATGGAGTTATAAATGAGGAGGTTTATGTTAATCAACCTCCAGGTTTTGAGGATCATAAATTCCCTAACCACGTTTATAAACTCAAAAAGGCTCTGTACGGCCTCAAGCAAGCACCACGTGATTGGTATGAGAGGCTGACCAGTTTCCTGCTGACTAGAAATTACGTCAGGGGTAGAGCTGATACAACCTTATTCATTAAGAGAAAGGGTAAAGATACCCTGCTGGCCCAAATTTATGTTGATGATATAATATTTGGTGCAACTAACGAATCAATGTGCAAGGAGTTTAGCAAACAAATGCAGACTGAGTTTGAAATGTCCATGATGGGAGAACTCAACTTCTTCTTCGGTCTTCAAATTAAACAAGGAAAGAATGGCATCTTCATCAATCAAGCCAAATATGCCAAGGAGATATTAAAGAAATATGACTTGGAAAATTGCAAGCCAATATCCACTCCTATGGGCACTGACACTGTCCTCTGCGCTGACGAGAATGGTAAGTCAGTAGACAGCAAATTATATCGAGGTATGATAGGCTCTCTACTTTACTTAACAGCCAGTAGACCGGACATTCAGTTTTCAGTATGCTACTGTGCTAGATATCAATCTAACCCTAAGGAATCTCATTACATTGCTGTAAAAAGAATCCTTAGATATTTGCAAAGCTCAGTGAACGCAGGTCTATGGTATCCAAATACTCATGATTTTACACTCATCGGATACACTGACGCTGACTATGGACGAGATAAGCTGGAACGTAAAAGCACCTCTAGAGGATGTCACTTCTTAGGAAGCTGTCCTGTATCCTGGTTCAGTAAAAAGCAGGCGTCAGTAGCCTTGTCTACCACTGAAGCTGAGTTTGCTGCTGGTCATTGTGTTGCTCAAGTCCTATGGATTAAGCAACAGCTTGAAGACTATGGTGTTCAAATGAAGACAATTGAAGTCAAGTGTGACAATAAAAGTGCAATTGATCTTTCTAAGAACCCAATTCAACACAGCAGAATGAAGCATGTCAGCATCAGACAACACTTCATTAAAGACCATATACTCAAGGGTGAGATCAAGCTGACCTTTGTCCCAACGGACGAACAGCTTGCGGATATCTTCACGAAGCCACTGGCTCGTGAGCAGTTCAGCATGCTGAGAGAAGCTATTGATATGTTCAATCCTCTTCAGTAAATTCCTGAACTAAATGAATATGCATGCTGAGTGAATTACTATGCTGAATGATTGTTTGCTGAGTAACTCATCGAAACTGACTGAACATCAAATACTGAGTAAACTTGCACACTGAGTAAATTAGTTTAAACTTGAACTTAGAAATCATCCCTTTATGCAATACTGACCACTCAGAATATCAAACGCTTAGTATTCTAAATGCTGAGTGTTATATCCATTAGAATAAATGCAAAAGCACGTGTATAGCCCTAGGATGACGTATACGCCGTATGTGTCATAAATGCCAGGATCTTTGTCAGTTCAAAATCCCAAGGCAAAACTGACACATGGATTCGATTAAATCCACACCACACATCACCTCTATAAATCATGGGTATTTCCCCATTTTTTATTCTTTACGCTTATCGAATTCTAAGGCAAAGAAATCCCTTCTCTCTAAAAAATCCTTCTTAGCTTTCCCATCCTAAAACTATGACTAAGGTTTCCTACAATATCTCCGATGCCGGCCACCAAAAGTCCAGCTCCGATGAACCTACAAGGAATCCTCCAACACCCAGCAAAGGAAAAGCTGGTCAGGAAAAACCCGTAAAAATCAGAACCTACTCCAAGGTTTTTGAGAACGTCCGCGAATGGAAAGTTGAACCCTCGAGATGGGTATCAGAAAACTTCGTACAAAACGAACAACCTTTCTGCGAGTGGATCTCAAAAAACGGCTGGACGGAGCTGTTTTCGGTTAGGGATTATACTTACCCTGACCTTGTGAGGGAATTCTACCACAATCTCAAAGTTGCAAATGACAACACTGACTACCTGTGCACTGTGGTTAAAGAGAAAACCATCTTCATCAACCCTCTCTACATAGGAAATCTGCTCAAGTTGAAAACTGAGGGAGCAAGGCTGAGAAGATCTGGAGATCAGGATGGCATTGAGTATGACCACCACTTCTGCAAACCTGAGGGCTACTCAGGAGAAGTCTCAGCTTCATCAATGGGTCAGCACTAGAAGATGGCTCATTACTTGCTGACCTACTTCATATACCCCAAGATCAACTGCACTACATCAGCAACCAATTTCGAGCAATGCTTTATATGGCATATGCTGACGTACACTCCCATCAACCTTCCAGTTTTTCTTATCGCTGGCTTCCTACACAGCACTGGTACGCTGAGGCTAGGGCCAATCATTACCAGAATCCTCATCGACCATAAAGTTGACCTCAAAGGTGAGGAGACGACTCGAGGATCTGAGATAACAGCTGCCTCGCTGAGGGCATTGAAATTTGGACAGCCTTTGAAGAAAGGTAAAGTTGCTGCTGCTGCTGGCCAAGCTGAGGGAACTGCTGAGCCAAAGAAAGGAAGAAGGACTAAGGCCCCAGCTTCCCGAAAAAGAAAAACTGCTGAGACTCCTTCCACAAATGTTGAGTCTCCAGCAAAGAGGCAGAAGTCAGCTGGTAAGTCAGCTGAGAAAAGAAGCAGGCAAGGTGAGCCTGGAACTAAGGAAGCTTCTGAGCAACCTCAGAAGAAGCAGAAGCCTTCAACATTGACTCCCCTCGACGCCATACCAACAGATTTTGTTGTACCGGGTGATTCTCACTTCACTCAGTGTCAAGGTACAATAGCTGAGTCCGAAGAACACGAGGTACAACTGGATGACCACTTCATCTCTCAAGTTGAGGAAGAACTTGATGGTGATAGTACTGAGTCAGAAGAAGAAGAAGAAGAAGCCAGGGGTCAGGATGACGCTGAGGACTCTAAGGAGACAGCTAGTGAGCATGAAACTGAGCATGCCAATACTGGGTTGGATGCTGAAGAAGAGCAAGCACTTGACCAACACAATGTTGATCAAGTCCAAGTGCAAACTGACCAACCTGCTGATGAGCAACATGAATCCTCTCCTTCTCACTCAGGAGATCCCACTCAAACTGTCACTCCACCTCGTAGGAGAAGAAAGTTGGTTAAGGCCAGTGAGAAGTTTGTCAGTGAAGATTTTGTGCCACCACCAACTCTTCCTGACTTTACCATTTCAAAGACAACTAAGGATCCCTCCTCAGTAAAGTTGAAATTTTTCAAACGCCAAGCAACCTCCACTACATCGGCGCCCTTAGAAAAGCAAGCCTCTGTTTCTTCTCAACAGGAACATGCCGAACCAAATGCTTCTGCAACCTCAACCAGTCAGGTTGAGCCGCTTACTGTTCATGCTACTTCTTCAAGCATGGTGCTGACTCCACACACTTCTGCCGTCAGCACAGACAGTATTCGAATCACTACTTCTCCAACTCAACTCTCTGCCGATCGTTCAACTCTACCTCCAACTCAAGTGCAGATTGAGAATGCTATTCTAGTCACTGACCAGGTTACTCCTTTCACTCCACTTCCCTCCGGTCACACTGATGTCCCTGAAGGCTCTCAAAGCTATGTGAATGCCACTGAGTCAGGCAAAAAAGCTCATTGACTCAGTTCAAGCGTTGATCCGAGACCTTCAACATTCCACTCCTCCTGCTGCTGGGTCTTCATCTATTGAGACCACTCAGCTCTCCCAGGTCACTCAGCTTCTCAACGAAGTTAAGGGACTCAAGGACTTGCTGAACGTCATCATATCCTTTCAAGCACAGCAAGCTAAGCAGGATTCAATAGCCAAGATGGCTGAGATACAGCTGACCACCGTGCAACACTTGAACTCTTTACAACAACAAGTTCAGAGATTGTCAGCTGTGAACACCGACTATGCCACCTCATCTGAAGTAAAGATGTTTTTTGCTCAGCTTCACACCGAGCAACTTAAGACAAATGAGCAAATGGTCTCTTACAATCAGTGCTCAATCGAGCAAATAGGTGAGGCTATTCGCTTGCTTAATTTGAATAAGCAAGAGATGGATACTGACGCGCTGAAACAACATGAGATGTAGACGATCATCCAACAAACTTTCAACCACATTCGTCATAACAATATTCAACGTCAGTATTACGACACAACCCTTTTGAAGACGTTTCACCAAATCTTTGCTGGTCTTACTAACGCTCTCATCTGGCAAGGCAAAGCTCAAGCGTTTAGCGTCAATATGCTCAGTGCAGCTGACCTCAACATACCCGCAGAGGTATCAACTGATGGAGTTGCAATTTTTGACGGCGTCAATGAAAGCGCTGAGAAACTTAAGGAGCTGTCCCAAGAACTGACTCGAGCTGCCTTAACTGATGCCTTCAGACTTCCTCCTCCTGATGCTGACAAAACGGGGAGAAAGAACAAGCAGCTAGAGCTCAGCATGAGCGAAGTCAGTCGCAACACAAGAAAAAGAAATAGATAGGCTAGCTCAGTATAGACCAAGTCAGATGAAATCTATATGCCTTATCTATAAGTTTTATTGTGTAAACACTGACCTCCATCAATATATCATATCTGCATCTTTTATTCTTATTCCTGAGTTATGATATATGTTAATACATGTTACTGTGTACTGAGTCATTACGTATCTTCAATTAAATCAGCTATGTTTTATACTTATAGATCTTATTGACTGAATCAAATGATGATTACATGTTTGACATTGTCCTATGTGCTTATAAAACATTGCTTGTTAAGAATCCATTGAACAACAAATTACTCAGCGCACTCTATATGATTAAACCTTCCGCTTTATACTGAGTAAATAGAATATGTTTAATAAGCTGACCTATATCTAAAAACTGACCTTAGACTTACTCAATTAAACCTTTAAATGTTTAGAGTAAAACTAAGTCAGTAGCTCAACCCTTACGGGGGAGTTTGCTAAATTATACTAGGTCAACTATCATGGGGGAGCTCATACTGAGTTCCTCGCTGAATAGTTTTGCCAACATCAAAATGGGGGAGTTTGTTGAAACACCTTTCCACATAATTTTGATTTGACAAAATTGTTTAAGTATAATTGAAATACATATTCTAAACACACTAAGTTCAAATGCTTTGATTTATTCTACTAATGTGTTTGTTCAATGTTGAGTTAAAATTGTTTATAAGACACAAGAATTAAAAGGCCCAAGCCCAATACGGAAGTCAAGGCCCAAGTCAAACAACTCAGTACAACTCGGCCCGCGTTTGTTAAAACGCTGTCGCTTTGGACAAAATGCAACTCAGCAAAGAGAAGGATCTAGAAGACCTTCGGGAACAACTTCAAGATGAAGCTGCTGAGTAGTCTCGACAAAGCGTACAAGACAGCAGCTGGCAATTGAAAACTTCCAGACAAAGTCTTTCTACTTTGGGTAAAGTTCAGACGACAGAGTATGCCGTCTAGTTGACTTTACCATAAAAGAAGAGACAGTCTGCTGAGCTGACCGAGGACAGAAGATACACAAATCTGATTGGCCGAGAGCTCTGAGCAAGTCAGAATGACAACGACATGTAGCCGTTTCCCTCCAACGGTTATTTCGAAATTCGAAATGACCGATGCCCAAACGTCTCTATAAATAGTGCCATCAGAAGCTTCACTCCACACAGAACTTGATCAAGCCATTACGCTGACCAAATTTCTACACAAGTTCTGCAAGCAAGAAGCAAAGCAAATCTTACACTACAATTCATACATCTGTGTAAAAGTCTAGAGTGATTGTTTCAATCGTCTAAAGTGTCTTAGCAAATCTTTGTATAGGACAAAACACTTATCATTTCTAGAGATAGAAATGAGAGGCTGAGTACTCGGTTATAGTACTCAGTGTGAGATTAGGATTGAGTAGAGGTATAGAGGAAGGTACTCTTATCATACTCAGTTGCTAAGATTGTAAAAGGTTTGAGGCTCTACCTTTAAAGAGCTCAGTAGAGGATTCGAAATCTCGGAACGTGTTCCGGGGACAGGACGTAGGCTTAGAAGAAGCCGAACCTGGATAAATCTGCTGAGTGAAGTATTTCTTACCTTTAACTCCTTATATATATTGCTTGCTTAAAATAACCAAAAACTGACCAAGTAAAGAGGTCAAGTAGAGTTGTGCGCGTTGAACATCTGAGCTCAGCAATAGACTCTAAGTGCTATCTCCTGACTCAAGCTAAGAAACTGACCTAGTCACCAGTTGACTAAGGTAGTATCTTGCTGTTTACTTAGCGCCGCTGTTAAAACCTTTTTCCTTAGAAAAAGAAGTCTGCCCTAATTGCGAAAAAAGTTTAAATAGTTCCTAACCCCCCCTTGGAACTATACTTGCAACCTTACAAGGGACCAACAGGCATGTTATATGAATGAGAATGCATGGAATGATCAGAATCAACATCAAGCAAGTAAGCGAAATCAGAATTCATTTCATTGATAGTATTGGCGAGTACATCGTCAGATTCAAATAAAGCAGTAATACAATTTTCATCATCGGGGTTCTCAGGTTTCTCATAAGCCTTGGAGGTACTGGGCTCGTCCACCGCTCCCACAGTTGCTTCAATAGTGATGACCTGCTCCTCCGCATTCAGATCTAACATCATGATCTCCTCGACGAAACAGCTTGCCTTTCCTTTGCTCCAATCGGTAACATCATTGAAGATCTCGAAACCCGACAGTATCTTTCCTTCGGTGCTAGTCCATGACTCAGGAGCCCCCGAATAAACTTTCCTGTGACCCTCGTTCACAAAATACTTCTTTAGGCCCACTTTTCCTTCACCGCTTGTGTTGGACGGACCTCCCTGCTCATACCCCAAACCCCTCCGGGTTTTCTGACTTTGAAATCCGGAAATTCTGGCAACCCTTGATGGTGGACTCCCAAGCCCATACCGGGGATGAAACCCCCTTTCATCATCTTCACCACATCGGTGGTCATGCTAGACTCGTAGATCCCAAAAACTTGGAATCCGGAGAAAAGCTGAGGCTCAATTCCCAATGCCGCCACTGAACTCAATTTCTCAGCTCTGATCGTCACTATTTCCTCCCCAAAGGGAAATTTGATCATCTGGTGGAGCGTGGAGGGCACGCCTCCCAACTTGTGGAACCATGGACGTCCCAACAACACGGCAAACGTCACCGGTATATCCAGCACAGTGAATTCAGTCTCCTCTTCATGCGGCCCTACTTTCAGCTTAGCCTTAAAAACTCCTTCAATGTGCCTACGGCTATCATCATAGGCCCTGATCACGGTTTTCGAGGTAGTCAAATCTCCTCTTTCTACCCCCAACTTGGACAAAAGTTTTAGTGGGCAAACATTAATGGCCGATCCATCATCGACCATCACACAGCTAGTCTTTTTCTCGTTAATTTCAGCTCGGATGTACAAAGGCTTGTTGTGAGCCTTCCCCTCTTCTGGGAGATCTTCGTCAGTGAACGTGATTTCGGTCTTCTTCCGGGCCATAATTGCCCCTACTAATGCTGCCGGTTCAGTATCGGTAGAAATAACCAAATTCTGCAGCTCTTTCATCAGATTTTCACAGTGGTACTTGGAATGGCATAGGACTTCCCACACCGTAGACTTAGCTTGTGTTTTCTTCAACTGCTCGAGGACCTGGTCATCTGGCTTGGGAGGCGATCCTTCCCCTACCTCAGTCTCACCCACGGGTGCCTTTCCCTCGGCCACTCGACCTGATCTTGTCATGACAGCAATTTCCGGCTCTTCATCAGATTCATCCCAAATATTGATAGGAATTCTCCGATCAGTATCCTCCTCATCCGAGGAACTTTCCCAAATGTCCACAACCATCAGATCCATTACGTGAGGAACGTTTGAATTCAAATAAAAGGGATCCGCTGATCCATACAAAGCCCAGCCTATTAAATCATCATAATCCCTGAGGGATACTCTGCTCATCCTCCTTGCCGCCAATGGAATTGCGCCTCTCTGTATGCACATGAGCTGCACCTTATCACTCATTGTTTCATGACACTGCTCGTAGCGGTGCCTCCACCTCCTAACATAATCCACGAATGGTTCCTCGGGGAATTGCCTAATCCTATCTAGATCTTCTAGGGATCCCATCCATGGAACATACATCTCATATCTCGTCACAAAAGCATCCCTAAGCGGTATCCAATGACCCATTTCCTCCTCTGATAGGCCTTGGTGCCACAACAAGGCTTCTCCCATTTCCGGGAAATGTTCATGTAATTCACATTGAGGGAACCCAGCGTCATACATATGGTTGCGGAATATCCTTGCATGCTCAATAGGATCTCGGTATCCACCATACCTTGGCATTGCTAACACTGCTTCAGGTGTCTCATAGGAGGGCGAGTCCGGTGTTTGTTCCGCAAGCATCCATATTGTATACTCTTTGATAAACCTCTTCGTCATCGCGGCCCAATCGCGCTTAATATGCATTGGGAGAGACATATACCACATCAGCGGCTCCCCCATTAGTGAATTGCAAAACAGGCTAGTGATCTCTTCTTCCTTAAAACCCAAAGGCCCCATGGCCGACAAGTAGAAGTGAAGATGTTCCATCGGATCCTTGTTGCCATTATACTTACTGACCCTCGATAACGGACGCTTGATAGGTCTAATCTGCATCGCAAAGCGCTCTGCGGTCCTGTCTTTAGTTCTCTGGTACTTTTCTAGGAATAGATCAGACAGTCGTTCCCAATCACGCTGGTAGGAGTCGGGCAACGAGTGGAACCATCCCAAAGGCTCGCCTATCAGCGAATGGTGGAACCACTGAGCGATCTCGTCCACTCCGAAGGATTCAACAAACATATCGTGCATATATTCACGCAAGTGCACATCGGGATCCTCTCCACCACTAAACAGACTTAATTCTAGCACAATAGTCCGAGACGACCCTTCCCCGGTCTCTTCAGCACTATCTTCATCATACGGTGCTCCACCGTCCAACCCTTCATCCATCGGTTCACCCTCCTGTTCTTTGCCAAGGAAGGACACATATAGACCAGTTCCTAAGTTGCTTTTCTCATCGGAGTCCAACAACTCCTCTTCATTTTCCCCGAAGGATTCCACAACCCTGCTTTCTTTCAGCCCAACTCCGATCATGCTCACCCTATGATTAGGCAGTGGATTACGCCTAGTGGAAGGGTTTGTCGATGAAGGATCAGCTATCTTCTTCTCCTCAATCAAATCTTGGATCTCGTTCTTCAACCTCTCACAGTTCTCAATAGTATGCCCATAACTGCTGTGGAATTCGCAGTATCCCCTAGCTTGTATCTGCGGAGAAGGTGGTGCTTTGTTATAAGGAGTGAGGGCTTTCAACAATCCCTTTTTCTGCAGTCGTTCGAAAACTTTTGCGTAGGTCTGATCAAATTTGGCAAACTGCCTCTTTTCGATAGCATTAAGATCAAACACTTTCACTATGGCCGATTCTGTACTCGCGCTTGGCCCTCCGGCACTATATCCAGACTTTGTCCACTTGGTATAAGCTTTCTTCGGCTCACCATCCCCCTCAACTGTCAAGGCGCAACTATACATCTGATTAAAATCGGTGAAAGGCATATACCGCAGCTCATTCTTAATATATGGCAATGTGTTGCCAATTACCATTCGGATCTGATCCTGCTCGAGCGGTTTCTGCTTCATAACTGCCGCCTTGGCTCTCCACCTCCTTACAAAATCGGACAAAGACTCACCAGTTTGCTGCTTAGTGCTCTCCAACTCTTTTAGCGTAACCTCAAGCATAGTGTTGAAACTATACTGAGCGATAAATGATTTCGCCAACTCCTTCCAATCTCTCTTCGTTACCATCAGCAACGCGTGAAACCACACGAGGGCAGCCCCCTCTAGATAAGTATTAAATAGCCCCAGGACTTGATCCTCAGTCAGGATCATGTGCTTCATTACCGCGACATACTGATTCATGTGAGCCGTGGGATCTCCAGTTCCATCGAACTTCTTCATGTCCAGAAGCCGGAATTTCAAAGGCAAAGCAGTTGCCGACAAGCAGTTCTTTAAATTATAAAAGTCCTGACTTCCGGAGCTTCCCCCACGCAGATCCTGCACCTCTTGAGTAATGTGCTGCTTCCATTCCTCTTCTTTGGCTTTCTCTTTCTCAAGCTGTTTCTGGATATAATCCTGATAGTCATCCTCGTTCCCGAAGTGGGGACCAGTGTTTGCCTCATTCTCATCGCGCTTACTACCACTCTTGTTATCCTTCAATGCCAGCTCAGCTAGCTGGGCCAAAATTACGGCCAACTGATCATTAATGTTGTTCACAGAGTTTTCCAATTCGGCCACCTTTTCGTCGGTCGCAGACATACTGACAGAAGACTGAGTATACTCGGACGAAGATGATTCAGAAGCCACAACTGCCGATTCAGAACTATCAATCTGTAGCTGATCAAACTGCCTGACTAACCGGTTACTCTCGCGAAACCACAACCGCTTAATGATGAAGTCTGCGCGAACCGTCATCCATTAGTATGTATGCATGATTTTATATGCATGATTCGTGGTGTGTGCGTTTATTTATTTACGGATATATAAGATAAGAAGAACAAACGTCAGTCTAATTACACGTATCACAACATCTCTCTTCCACCCTTATTCCTCCACACACTCGATGGTCCAAGTCTCTTTCCTAGGATTTTGGTTTGGGGTTCACATTGCGGTCCAGGGTACGCGTGATGCCATCGATTATTGCGGAAAAAGTAAATCATCCATCAGACAATACAGTTCGTTTTAACGTATCAATGTTTAGTGACTAAGATATCGAACAAATTGGATTGTCCTTTCGGAATAACTCGTCTTTTGTTATTTCACGAGATGCATTAGTCCGGGTCTTGACTCTCTTTCGAGCGTATCTCGGATTTAGACGCGGTACGAGTTATTTCTTTGAGTTCAATCGTTTATCGACAACGATTCGTTCCCTTTTATTCATGTGGGTTCGTGTCTCGATTTTTTGGATTACAATGGGATCTTTTGGATCTATCGAGAGACGTAACCACGTGTTTGTTTAGTGAGAGTATCACTTTTTGGATTTTATTCTTAGGGAACGGAATCATCGCATAACGTGTTTGTTCCTAGCGTTTAAGATTCGCTTGCTCGTTTTAGCTACGTGAAAAGACGACGAGTCTTATTCGAGTGCACGATAATCTCTCGGCTAGTATCTCTTCCAATTTACGGGATATATCATCCTAGCGTGGTTATAGGAAATCAACGTTTCGTTTAATCGCATGCTTATTCGAAGCAGGGATATTACCGTTCTTTTTCATTTAGGCACGAGTTAAGTAACCACACATGTCGGGCCATATTTCTTGCAGTTTTGGTAACGGCCGACATGATCGAGCCATTAGTCAAACCCACAGTCTTGTCCATATGGTGCAATCGTGCGGTTTAGCTTAATTAGGCTTCGTGATTTTAAACGGCGTGTATACCAGTTCGAGGCACGTATTTAACGACATTGGTTCATTTTCTTTAACTACTCTCGGGATTGACACATATCGTAGATACAGAATGATTTTGGTCGTTTGTTTATTTTCCTTTTATTTTCTTAGTCACTTTTGCGGATACGTCCATTTCTCTTTAGAACGCCAGTCATAACATAAGAGCTCATTTTTTTCTTCGGAAGGGACGGGTCACGTTTATGAAACTCTTTACGTTACGACAAGGTCGTTCGAAACAGAAATGTTCTTCGTTTTCGTTTTGTCATAATCTCGTTTTATCCCAACGTATTTAAAGAATGTGAATAACGACTATCGTTAATATAGTCTTTTGAATCGAGATACGACTATCCTTAATATCAAATCGATTTGTACTAATACGTGCTTACGTCATAACGTGTTTCCTGAACATGTGCCTTCTTCGGGACACGGAAAGGGACCAGGCGGGTCGCACAAGTTCACTTATACGAGATGACTAAGTCATCTTTAGTTCGAATTGTTTTGATGCTTTGGGGTAGTTTATATATCGGTTTAAGAGTATATATTAACGCATCGTTTCATTTCCTTTACATACTTTAGGATTAGACACGTATCATGGCAATTGGAAAACACGAACTGATTCATTTATCACATCAAAAATAGTAACGGGTAATCCTATGGCAACTTCTAAGGCTACTATATGCTGACACGGCTGATCGCGGGACCTCACAGGACCGCACAAATTCGCCCCTAACGAATGGATGGGGACCCTTTGGCGCCTTACTGTAAGGGGGAACTTACACTAGCCTCTTTCGAGCGACGAATGGACTCTCGCTAGAGGTTTCGCGGAAATTACCCAAAAGGTTTGCAATAATGCTTATGAATGCATACAAAAAGAAATAATACGATCCGTCCCCATTAAGGCCTTAATACACGCCTTCCGGAATCAAATTTCTCGCTTCCCCAGCAGAGTCGCCACTTGTTAGACAAGGTGCCGCGGCCTAATCTCCCGGGCGGACCGGGGGGTGGACACCTCATGGCGACGTAAGCGGTGATTGGCGCCGAAAGCAACCAATCGTGGAATCAAGCTGCTCGGCAGGACCGGAGCTCGGAGTATGGAAGAGTCGCCACCCACTAATGGTAAAATGAACACCGATCCCTTGCGGGAGACCGGTGAGGGTTCGGGAAACTTAGGTACGAGCCGAGAAGGCTAGCCCCTTTCCGGAGAAAGGCTACTAGGCATCCCGACATCGCCCGGTTATGAACCACCGGCCTCCTACTCAGCGTGTTAGGCGATAACGGACTAATCGCATATTTCTTTAAGTTTAAAATTCATTTGAAACCTTTTCTTTCTCGTTTTGAAAACCGTTTTGAGCATATATTATTGAAAGCCATTTTGGTAAAGAATCACCCATTTACATCAGTTCAAAATACATAGGAGAGAGAGGGGGGAGAAGAAAGAATTGATTTGTTTACAATGTGATTTTATGCTTTAGACTATACACTAACTCTAAGCTAATCTCATTCCCCAAAAACGAGTTTATTTACATGTTTCGTCCCTTTAATCGCCGTTGGAACGATTTAGGGACGTTTCAAAACCCCATTAATGATGTTCATTCGAATCGCCGTTGGAACGACTCGAGCGTTTGAAAACGTTGAGCAAACGTTTTTAATCTAAAAGCGTGATTAAACATACAAGTTAATTTATTTTGTACAAAAACCATTTAATTAGGAAAACAATTCAAAACTTCACTATTCACAAAAGCAATTTTAATTACGAGGTTCGCTTAATCCGTCGTTGGAACGAATTAAGGTTTTAAAACATGATATTTTGGAAACGGTTTAAAAATGTCAAGAAAACATTATTTACACTTTAGGAATATCTAGAAAAGCTTTAATTTAAACAAACAAATTAAACTCTCTTTTTTGTGGTTTATTTTCCCCTTTTTTCACTCAATTATCTTTATGTAAATAAAATGACAATAAGTAAGGAATTAAATCCAAATTCACACAACCAAAACACTTTTCAAATCATATATATACATATAGGAAATTTAAAAGGAGAAGAAGAGAAATATACATATATATATTGATAGAAATGATAACTATACATATATATATTTAAAAGGTAAACAATAAAGACTTTGATTAATAGATAAAAATGATAATAGTATTCACAAAAAATAAGAAATTAATTTTTAACCCCAAAACTATTATCATAAATGTATATAGGAAATAACCCCCAATAACCCCAAAATGTCAACCATGTCTAGTTTAAATGAATTTAAGGAGAAAAACCTATATATATATATACATATAATTTTATTAAATCAAATTAATGAAAAATAATATCCAAACACATTAAATAAATATATACAAAATATTTAAAAAATAGCTTGAATGCATATATTACATAATTATACATATGTATATAAAGGGCCAAAAGTCTAGAAGTTGAGAAAGAGGGATCAAAACAGCATTTTTTACATTTTAGCAGATTTACCGACGGAAAATCCGTCGGTAAACAGCCTTTAGTGACAGAAAATACAGAATTGGATCATAGTCTATAACGGAGAATCCTAAAACGATGTTTTATTTTAAAACATTATTTAGAAATATTTTCAAAACTTATAATTACAATGTTTTTTAATCCCGAACTACCTTTGAATCGGATCACCGTTCGTATTGGGATATTAAAAGACGAGGTTTTAATTTCAAAACAAAACCGAACACTTATTTAATACGAGACAAAAATTAAATAAATACGGAAGATTAAACAAAACGTGATAAATAAATAATTAACTAAATAAATAAAATTATAACATAAAAATAAATAAATAAAGAAAATAAATAAAATAAAATAAAACGAGTCTAGTCCTCGGATAATACCTCAAGATCGGTATCTGACAGTCGAAGTCGGTTGATTCCACGAGTTATGATTTTTCGGTGTTTTTGTGTTTTTTGGTAAAATATTTAACTTTGGAAAATTTGGATTTTTTTGGGAAAAAAAATATTTTCTCCAAAAAATTGACTTTCTCTCTCTAAAAATGTCTAGAGTGAGAAAGCTCCAAAAATTCTCCCTCCCCCTCAAATGCATGGGGATCCGTGCCTTAAATAGGCAACGGATCCCGGAGACTTTGGGCGACGCCCAACTAAAATTGAGCGTCCGCCCAACGCAGGTTGGGCGTTCGCCCAACGTTGTTGGGCGTTCGCCCAACGTCGTTGGTCGTTAGCCCAACGGCCGCTGGGCGCTTGCCCCGCCGACGTCGGGCGCTCGCCCCGCATCGCTGGGCGCTCACTCGACGGCCGTCGAGCGCTGGGCGTGCGCTGTCAGGCGCGCGTCCAACTGTCGTCGGGCGCGCACCGACTGCCGCTAGGCGCCCGCACCACGTCGCTGAGCACTTGCGAGCCGTCCACTCGACGACCGCGACTCCTACTGACCTCACGTTTTTTTTATTATTATTTTTTTGCCTTAAACTCGCGGAACCGACCGCTTCGACCGTCTTGCTATAGGTTTTCGTCACAGGTCCTCCGACTCGGTGTCTACATCTATTATGAATTTGTTTGACATATAATATTTACTCGGTTTTATCCTTTGACTAAGTTCATTCTAGAGTCAGGGACCAACGCGAAGGAATTATTAAGTTGATTCCAATATGAATTAAAAATTCCATAAAGAGAATTGCATCATACATGATATTTGCCAACAAGGCAAATGCAAACATTCTTTTGCTATGAAGTATGTTCCATAGATCAAGCCATTGATCCCCAAGGTAAGTGAATATAGCTTTTATGACTTACCACAATCTTTTAATAATGGACAGAGTATGCCCCACTTCTGGAGTTCTTTCAGTGCTAACCCACAGGTACAAGGGAGTTGCTAATACTACAACCAGTGCAAACACTGATATGAAAAATAAAGCTCAATCCAAAGAAGTGTATATGCAGAGTCACTTCAGAAAAATTCCTTGACTATGTCATTGGCCAAAAAGGAGTTAGAGAAAATCCAGATAAAATAAAAGCCTTGCGAGGAAAAAGGTGAAAAGAGCGCCTAAATAAAAGCCATGCGAGGAAAAAGGTGAAAAGAGCGCCTAAATGAAAACCCCACAATGGGTGAGAAAGATTCAGAGGTTGAACGGGCGGATCATCATACTAGAAAGATTGTCAACAAGCATATCAAGGTATAAAACAATTCCTAGCAGAACCACCCTTGATGAGCAGACCAATCTGAAGGGGAGACCTGCATTTGTATCAATCTGTCATGGATAAAGCTATATGCACCGTGGTTATTCAAGAAGAAGAAGGTCAGCAGTTCTCCATCTATTATGTTAGCAAAATGTTGAAGTATGCGGAGACAAGATATTCGAAGCTAGATAAAATGGCTCCCACGGTTGTGACAACATCCATCCGCGTTAAACCATAGCTCCAAGCATAACCTCAACATGATCGATATCAAGATCAAGAGCCGGATTTACCATCACGATTCAACATTGAACACATGGATGATGAGATTGAAAGACGAGGGCATGCCGCTCTATATAGATAAGAGAACAATGCAGAAAGGTACGCCATCAAGTTGACATGAATTCGCCATTCACAGCACGTATCCTGGGGTACGAAGCAGACAGAATGTTTAAATCTTCCAACTTGCCACAATATAAAAGTAAAGATTCAATATAAGCGGGACATTACATATCCCGAACCCAAAGGAGGGGAGCATGTAACCGTTGGAAGAAACGCCAAAGCGTACTACAGGTTGGCCACCACACTGAAGCTTGCTGGGAGCTGGCAAACTAGATAGATTTGTCCAGAATAACAAATAACAAGATGACAAGCAGAAGACAGATCCCAAAAATAAATTCAAAAGTGTCATTAATGTCATAGCAGATGGACCAGTGTATCAGCCACCCGTGGAAAAAGCAAAAATATCCGCTCTGGATAAAACATCCCTCCATTGCTCCTTTTGCAGAAACAGGTCCAGTAATCTCTCCACATGCAGATACATTGGTAGTAACAATGGCAATTCAAGGATGGGAGATAAAATAAAGCGAGTAAAGACACGGGCAGTTCTCGCAATGTCATCACCAAAAGGTGCATTCGCCAAACTAAAGGTTGATCCGATCCAAATAGAAACAACCATTGTTGACATCATTGGAGTGACGGGTCACACTATCCAGACCAAGGGCCAGAGGTTGCAGCCCTAATTTCCACCCGTCGTCTGACAATGTACATTCCCACTAGCAAAGGAGGAGTAATGATTAGCGGGAACCAAAAGGTGTCTAAAGAGACTTATACTCGACGTCACTATCAATCCGCCCACAATCCAAAGAGGACGAAGTTGAGAAATATTAACTTGTCACTACAGCTTTGGGCGACACAGAAACGCTCCTTATTGCTGATGGAAAGCGGGTGCGGATCGCCAAAGGATTAAAACTTGAGATCAAAGAGGATGTTAAAAAAGTTCTCATTGAGTCTGAAAGCGTATTTACATAGGAGAATGAGATCCCATAGGAGTAAGCCCAGATGTGATCACTCATAAGTTAAACATCATTGAGGATGCGGTTCTAGTTGCTCAGAAAAGACGGAACCATCGGCCTAAAAATCAGTAGTTTTACATATTCTTATATGTGCATTAAACTGTTATAGTATCCTATATTTTATAATTTATTCTTTCTCGCCATACTTCTTATATTCATTTGCCTAGCTTTTAGTGCTGATATACGCCCAATGGCTGGCGAATGAAAAGTTCCACAAGTGGATCAATTACCTCAAAGATAGGACAATTGATCCCATCACGGGCGGATCCCCTTTCCATAAAGATAAGAAGCACAGACCCTCAGGAGCTTTCAAATGAGCTCAACTCTCTCCTCAAAGACAGGAAAAGGATTGACCACCATCAAAAGCGGGTCAAAATCGTCTCAAACATGAGATCATTACACCCTCAACTTTCTCCTCAAAGATAGGAGAACACTCTCATGGGCGGATCCATCTTTAGATGATCACCATTCGAGAAAGAGTTAAAACATTCCTTGGACGCAAGGACTTTACACTCTCTCACTCCCTTCCCAAAGAAGGGTTCACAAGTCCTACGGGCGGATCGCTTCACCTCAAAGATAGGTAGCAAGTTGATCCCCTAGGCAGCTTTACTTCCTCTAGAAGGAATAGAACAGCTTCAAACCTTCACAAAGGTTCGCACAACGGAGTATGGCTGGCCACCTACTCCATATTAAATCCTACAAACTTATATATTTACTTACGCAAACGTAAAAGTAAATGGCGACCATAAGGATTAAAACAATTGTACTTAAGTTTTACAAACAATCGGACAATAATCTCAGCGGCGGATCGATCTACCTCAAAGATGGGAAACAATTGATTGCCGTCAGAGACAGAGTTAAAACATTTCTCAGACGTGAGAACTTTACACTCTCAAATACTCTTCCCAAAGAAGAGTCTCAAGACCTGGCGGCGGATCGATTCACCTCAAAGATAGGAAGCAAATCGATCGCCTAAGGCAGCTTAACTTCCTCACCAGGAATAAAAGCTTCTAAACCTTCACAAAGGTTCACACATTGGGGTACGGCTGGCCACCTACCCTAAACAATCAGAGAAATCCTAAACCAGATTCTAGAAAATTACTTGCTAAAAGATATAATGCATTAGTAAAAATAGTTCTGGAAAGCAAAGGGTTCATCCAAGTAATGAAGCCTCGTCTTCATTTCCAAATAATGAAGCCTCGTCTTCATCTCCAAGTAATGAAGCCTCGTCTTCATCTCCAATTAATGAAGCCTCGTCTTCATCCAATTCATGAAGCCTCGTCTTCATCCAATTCATGAAGCCTCGTCTTCATCCAATTCATGAAGCCTCGTCTTTATCCAAACAATGAAGTCTCGTTTTCATCAAAGTAATGAATCCGCATCTTCATCATAGAAATAACAAAGTCTCGCCTCCACAAAATGCACAAAAGTCCCTAAATGGCTGATCATTCTTACTGATCCCTAAGTGCGGGTCATTCTCCTCAATATGGCAGAACTGAAGAAAAAAAGTCCCTAAGGCGAATCATAATCATATGCGGTGGGAACAAATGGTCCCATAAAGGGCAGGTTATTCCTTTCTAAAGGAAATATAACTCTCAAGAAGCCCCTAGAGGCTAACAATGGATACGGTTGGCCACCTATCCACGAAGAAGAAAAAATCCCTAAAAGTGCATCATATCTATATATGATCCAATCTAGGGCGGGTCCACTTTCCTCCAATATAGAAAAATAAAACACCATTTAGACAGCCCTAAAGAGCTTTTTATACCTTTAGGGGGGGCTTCTGATAACAACCCAAATTATTCTTGAATAAGGAATAAGAGAAAATTAATAGAAATAATGGCAAACCATTATTCCTTCTAAAAGAGATGTTTAATGACAATTATTGCAGGATTAATGCAGGGGTGAATATGTAATAATGGAGAAAAGGAAGGAGTTTCTAGCATTATGCCATACCACGTGGACCATGGCGAGATACACCATAACGAGATACGCCCGATGAGAACGAGTAGCGGAGACCCGCCATAACTCTCAAGGAGAGCGTACATACGCCTTGACGGATCTATGAATACCAAAAGGCGCCTTTATTACCATCCATGAATGGGAATAAATACAATTAAATGGCAATTAATATCCATTAAAGGGGAATAAAGACTTGACTGTTCGAATACCTCAACTCTGAGGGTTTCAATGCTAAATGTTGGGATTAATGGAGAATTGATATCAATTAAAGATGAGTAATGACATGACTCTTCACCTGCTTCCCCATTAATGCTGAAGGTTACAAAAACCTATATAAATACCCCAGCTTCCTAGGATCAAAGGTACACTTACTGATTCTCTACTTTTGTGCTTACAGTTTATTCTCAGAAATATTACTGACTTTGGCATTGGAGTGTCCCCGGCCGATCCCAACGGTGCCTCACAAGGAAGTGCTCCGATCAAGGATTTTTCCACAAGTTATCATCGCTCAACAAGAAGATTGAAGCAGATGCTAAGGAGCATGCGGATGCTTTAGGAGATGCAGAGTACATGGCTGGGGAGCAAGCTTTCTATTACGGCGAGCTGATCATGGCGTATTTCCAGCTGGCGTATCCCGAGATCGATTTTCCAGATCCGCAGTTCGCCGTTCCGGACCCAAATGATGTTCTCAAATATAACAAATTCCCGGACATCAAGGACCACCTCCGTGACTACGTTCGGAAATGGATGAAGGGACCCGTCGAAGAAAGCAAGCCTTCCGCCAATGTCAAGCTAGTGGACCTCGAGGAAGTACCTCAAAAGGTGGGTGAGGAGCCGATAACCGATGGCACCCTTCTTCCTAAGGGAACACCTTCTGTGGAAAAGGAAGTCTCCTTGGTGGGCGTATCTGGAGCTGTTGAGAAGGAAGCTTCTCAAGCAGGTGCCTCAGGCGAGAAAAATGCTAAAGAGAATGCTCCTGTCAATGTTTAGTCTTGTTGTTTGTAAAACTTAAGTACAATTGTTTAATCCTTACGGTTGTTATTTATTTTACCTTTACGTTTGCGTAAGTAAATATATAAGCTTTTAGGATTTATTTTGGAGTAGGTGGCCAGCCATACTCCATTGCGCGAACCTTTGTGAAGGTTTGAAGCTGTTTTATTCCTTTAGAAGAAGTAAAGCTGCCTTTAGGGATCAACTTGCTACCTATCTTTGAGGTGAAGCGATCCGACTTTAGGACTTGTGAACCCTTCTTTGGGAAGGGTGCAAGAGAGTGTAAAGACCTTGCGTCCAAGGAATGTTTTAACTCTATCTCGAATGGTGATCATCTAAAGATGGATCCGCCCATGAGATTGTTCTCCTATCTTTGAGGAGAAAAAGTAGCTATGAGATAGCAGTACTTTTTAGTGTGGGAAGCGTTGGATGCCCCCCTTCTTTTTGAGACTGGAATATTTATATTGCTGCAAGAAAATACTTAAAAAGAATATGGACAATAGAACAATTGCTTTTTATTGATAGAAGATACGCTTTATTACAGCAAGCGGGTCTCATATGTGACCCTCATTAAAACCTTTAATAAGAAAAACCTCATGGGAAAAAAGCTTATTAAAGGAAAAAGAGTACTCAAGACCTTGTTTACATTCTATTTTCTGGCGAAGTATTTGTGGAGATTTTGGAGATTCCAAGTGCGCGGCAATGTATTTCCTTCCATGTCTTGAATCTTAAATGTGGCGAACCCAATCTTGTCCACTATTCGATATGGACCTATACAGGTGAGCCCTAGCTTGCCCTTCCCTTCTCTAGATTGGATTTTGTCAGCCTTGCGGAGCACGAGATCTCCCACATTCAGGTCTACAAGTTTGGCGTTTTTGTCATGATAAGCTGCGATCCGCTGCTTGTATACCGCCATACGTACATATGCATTGTCTCTTCTATCCTCCACTTGATCAAGCCTTTCTTTCAATCTCTGACTGTTTTCATCCTCGCAATAGAATGCAACTCTGTCACTTGGAACCAATATCTCGACTGGGATTACAGCTTCCACACCATGAGAGAGGGCGAATGGGGTTTCGCCTGTGGCCGTTCGAGGAGTAGTACGATACGCCCATAAGACGCTTGTTAACTGATCCGCCCATTTCTTATCATGCTCACCCAGTCTTTTATTTATTCCCTTTACGATTGTCCGATTCGTGACTTCGGTCATACCGTTGGATTGTGGGTAATATATGGAGGCGAATCTGTTCAGAATGCCCAATTTTTCACAGAAAGCTTTGAACTCACCACAGTTGAATTGTGTTCCATTATCAGTGATGATCGTGTGTGGAACTCCGTATCTTCCCACAATATTATCTTTGACGAACTCCACCATTCGTTCAGCATTGATGGAAGAGACAGCTTCAGCCTCTACCAATTTAGTGAAATGGTCTACTGCCACCACCACGTACTTCCTCTGTCTACGAGTAGGAGGAAATGGTCCAACAATGTCAATTCCCCAGACAGCAAAGGGTCGACCTTCGATGATGGGCCTCTGGAGATGTTTGGCGGTATGAGATTCATTTGCATGAATCTGACAACTATGGCAGGATTCCACCAGTTTCTGTGCATCAAGTTCCATTGTGGGCCAATAAAATCCTGCTAACCTAGACTTCTTCAAGATGGAAGCGGATTCCTCATGGGCTCCACATGCTCTTTCGTGCAACTCCTTGAGAACCTGTTGTCCCTCTTCTGGCAAAATGCATTTTAACCAAGGGTGGCTAAAAGATTTTCTGTAGAGGCAATCATTTATTATGGAGAAATAGGCTGCTTTCCTGACTATCCGTCGAGCTTCCTCCTTGTCCGTAGGTAGTGCTCCATCTAACAGATACTGGCGGATTGCCGACCTCCAATCACTTTCTACTATCGTGAGTAGGGATACTTCCTCTGAGGTGAAGGCAGGAGCTGCTTTAACTTCGAATGGACATTGTGGATCCGCCCAGTTCTCCTTGCTGGAAGCCATTTTAGCTAGATGATCCACTTCAGTGTTTGATCCGCGGGGCACATGGATCAATTCCCATTTAGTTTCTTTGGCTTCAAGGTGATCCAACAATTTTTTAACTTCAGCAACGTATTTGGCCAAAACATCATCCTTTACCTCGTAATTTTTTATCACTTGGTTGACCATCAACTTGGAGTCACTATAGATCACGATCCGCTCGGGAGTGATTTCTTTCAACAGGCGCAGTCCTAATATTAAGGCCTCGTACTCCGCTGCATTGTTGGTTGCAATAAAATCCAATTTTTCTGCGTACCGTAGTTTTATATATTGGGGACCTGTGATTACGATGCCTATACCAGCTCCTTCTGCCGAGGAGGCTCCATCTGTATACATCGTCCATTCCTCGACTTGAGATTTAGGGAGATTCATCCCTTCTTCAGTGAATTCATTCACAAGGCGGATTGCCCACTCCATCAATCTCCCTGAAGTTTCTGGCTTTTGCAATACCTTCCTCATTGATATATTCATTCGAACTATGACAGTATGAGCCTGGAAGTAAGGCCTAAGGCGGATTGCTGTGGTGACAACGGCCAACGCCATTTTATCAAGCTTGGAATATCTGGTTTCATCATCCTTTAATACTTTGCTTACATAATAGATTGGATACTGCTGGCCATCCTCTTCCCTTATCATGACCGTGCAAACACCTTTATCTGTAACCGAGACATACATGTAAAGATTCTCACCTTTCAAGGGTCGGCTCATCAAGGGCGGTTCTGTGAGAAACCGTTTGATTCCCTCGAAGGCTTTTTTGCAATCCTCGTTCCATTCAAACGCCTTTTGCTTCTTGATCACCTCATAAAAGGGCTGACATCTACGGGCCGAACATGAGATAAACCTTCCCAAGGCTACGATCCGCCCGTTAAGATGTTGCACTTCCCTGATATTCCGTGGCGCTTGCATCTCCAGAACGGCCTTGATCTTGTCAGGATTTGGGCTCACTCCTTTCTGGCTAATCATGAATCCTAAGAACTTTCCATACATTGCACCAAAAGTACATTTTTCCGGGTTCAGTTTGATGTTGTGACATCGGAGTATGCCCAGTACCTCCCTTACATCATCTGCATGCTTTTCCACAGTGGTACTCTTGATGATCATATCATCTACATAGACAGAGTAGTTATCACCTTTGCTTTCCGCGAATATTTTATTCATCATCCGTTGATAGGTTGCACCTGCGTTCTTAAGCCCAAAGGGCATGACTTTGAAGCAATAAGTGGCTTGGTGAGTCGCGAATGAAGTTTTGATTCTATTTGAAGGCTCCATTGGAATTTGGTGATAACTCGACTTTACGTCAGTGAAAGAGTACATAACGTGTCCTGCGGTTCCATCTACGAGGATGTCAATACACGGCAAAGGGTAGTTGTCTTTGGGACAAGCTTTGTTGAGATCTGTAAAGTCAATACACATGCGGTATGATCCACCCGCTTTCTTGACTAGAACCACATTCGCTAGCCATTGTGTATAAAGTACCTCTTCGATGGCATCCGCCCGCTGGAGCTTGGTGATTTCTTCTTCTATCACCTTTTGCCTTTCAAGACCATGGTTTCTTCGTTTTTGGGCTACCGGAACCGCATCTTTGTCGATGTTGAGTTTGTGAGTGATCACATCTGGACTAATCCCGGGGAGGATCTCATCTTTCCATGCAAAGACGTCTTTTGCCTCATGGAGAACCTTGGTGATTGCTTCTTTAATTTCTCCCTTGAGCCCTTTAGCATTCATACCTGTTTTTCATCCGCCATGAGGTACATCTCTGTTTCGTCCAAGGCCATTGTGACGAGTTCTTCCTCCTCCTCGTCTTTAGACTGGGGGCGGATCATTAAAGATGCCGAATACGTCTCCTGAGCTACCTTTTGGCTTCCTCTGATCATTACACCTCCCTTGGCCGTGGGGATATAAAGAGTTAAGTGGCGTATGGAGATAAGGGCTGCTGCTTCGGAGATAAAGGGTCACCCAAGGATAATATTGTAAGCTAACTGGCCGTCCAGGATAGAAAATTCCAGATCGCCTTTCCAGACTTGATCTTCATCTGTTAACTCACAATCTATTGTTACCTGGCCTTTTGTTTGGATGGTATGTCCTGTCACTCCCAGGATGTCCACTACGGTGGTTTCCACTTGGATTGGGTCGACCATAAGCTTGGCAAATGCTCCTTTTATGATGACATTGCACGAACTCCCGGTATCGATCATCACTCTTTTCATCTCCCAGCCTTCCACCATCATAGTAATGACCAAGGCATCCGCATGAGGAGAGATATCTGGGCCAACATCTGCAAAAGGGCGATTAAGTGATGCCTTGTCAAGAGCAGTGGTTCTTGCCTTTTTCAGTACAGGTTGGTACCCAGGTCCGCCTGCTATGACATTGATGGTCCCTTTTCCTTTCTTCTTCGGATCATCTCTAGATCTATCACCATCTCCCTTCTTTCCATCATTTTGGACGAACCGGTCCAATTTGCCTCTCTCGATGAGACGTTCTATTTCTCTGGCTAACTCCCAACATGCGTCTGTGTCATGGCCATTTTTCCTGTGATATTTGTAATAATTTTTGGGATTTTTCCCAGTGTTAGTGTACTCTCCCCCTTTTGGTTCGGGGGTATGAAATGCTCCGTTTGTGCTGGCTGTTCTCTAACCACATTAGCACTTCGCTTTTTGAGGCATTAAGAGGTGTGAAGGACGTGACAAATGCCAATTTGTTCTTAGAGCCCCTCCGCCGGTTTCTGGAGGAGGAATCCTGGTGCTTGTCTTTTTCCCTATCTCGGTGGCGAGATTCGCCTTTGTCCTTTCTAGGCGGAGATAGTGATTCTCGGCGAATGTCGTCTACCTCCATAAAGTCCTTGCATCTTTCGTATGCACAATTTGTTGAAATTGTCTACATACTCTCGAAGGGGTTCGTTCGCCTTCTGCTTCAATTCGAAAAGCTTTCGTGATTTGACCACTGGAGGAATACATCCGGCGAATTTCGCACAAAACTCCCTACTTAATTGATCCCAGCTATCGATAGATCCAAGAGGTAAAGATTGGAACTAATCATAAGCGGGGCCTCCCAAGGTGGTAATGAACATCCGGCATAAGACCGCCTCACTAGCACGGTTAAGGCTGAGCAACATCTTATACTTTCTTGCATGGGCCTCCGGGTTGTCCGCCCCTATGTAAAGGGGTATATTTGGTATTCTAAAATGCCTCTCCGTTTCCTCAGCTTCGATCCACGCCGTAAAAGGCGAATCACGATTGGCGAATGGATTATGTCGGGCATCCTCTTCATTAATGCGGAGCACCGCAGCTCTAACACGATCATCAAAATTCTCCGGCCTTGCCCTGGGGCGTCCTCTTCGTGGCGAACGACTCGGAGGTCTCCTACAGGGAGATCTACTTGGAGAAGATGACGAGCTGGAACCAGATGACGGATCTGATGGCGAACGTTTGCCTCCACCACCATGTCCGCCACCACCTTGTCCTCCACCTCCTTGCCCGTTACCACCTTGGCCTCCACCACCTTGGCCACTAATGCCTCCATGGTCTCCAGAAGGAAGGTGCCTACCCTCTCCTTGGTGTGGCGATGGCGGTGGCCTATCTGAACGGGGCGTCTCTACTGGCCTCTTACTTTGTCTACGACTAGTAGATGGGGGTGATCTACCTCTACGGGTGGATTTTGGTCTCCTGGGCGAAGGTGATTTTGACCGCCTACTTTTCTCTTTTCGACGCTATTTGTGTCTTCGACCTTCCGATCCGCCCTCAGGGAGACTCGACCGCGGGCGTCTTGGATTAGCTGATCCGCCCAGATTCATCCTTTGACTTCCACCTGCTTCATCAGAAAATAATTGTCGATTGAGTGGCAGGTTAATACCAGCTACGGTAGTAGTCACCATGGAATCCGTGGGTTGAGCTTGGAAGAACGAAGAATCATGGGCGCCAGATCCAACAATGGGTTGTTGCCATTGAGATGACGTAGGGTTGGTGCGCCGAAGCTCTGGTACTATCATGAACGACCTTAGGCGTCTCTCCATATCAGGACCAAATGCTCTTCCTATGGCTCCCGCACATGTCTCGACAAATGCATCTGGCGACAGACTCCTTCCGTCCTGAGTTGCTGGAGTGCTCCCCTCAACGCGCCCAACGCTTGATTCAGGTTGGCTTGAGGGTGTTGCCAAGGGCGTTTCAACCCCTGAGGAGGGGTTCTGTTCTCCATTTGTCATATCTTTTCTAATGTGAATGGAAACCCTTTATTTGATTAAGGGTTCCACGCTCACCGCACCAATTGATGACTCATAGAGAATTTCTGATGAACTTCCGTCTCTGTGGGGGCGTTGTTGGGTTCGACGGGGGGAAGCTTCGATGCCAAAGTCAGTAAGGAAGAACAAAAGAGCAAACTGAATTGACAAAAGGTAAGCGAATGTGTACCTTGATAGCCTGAGACATAGGCTATATATAGTCATGAAGTTGTAACTTTCAGTAACTAGAAAGTCTCCATTAATGTCCCATTAATGGCGGTTACTGGTTACCTTTAAGTTGGCGGTTAGCTAATTGATAGCTCATTAATGGTCTTTATTGCCGGATCGGCCCTGCCGTTCTAATGGCGGATTGAGTGCTTATGGAGATTCGCCTCATAGGTTCGCCCGCGGATCTCTTTTGGTGAGTCCCTGGTGATCCGCCCGTCGGATCTCTTTGTTACAATACGCCGCGGTATTCCCGTATCGGGTGATCAACACGTGGCACTTAAAGGCGAATATCTCTTTTGATCTTTGGGATAATATCACAATGTTATCAGAGGCCAATCGGATTATTTGGCCAAGTAGAAAGGTCCTTGATTAATAAGCCTTTACATAACTTTTAGATACTTAGTTTACTATGAGATTTTAAGTTATCCTTTATTTTTTAGAAAATGATGTTTTTATGTTATATTTTTTAACTATAAGTTTCATAGTTAGTTTGTTCATCAAAGAGGCATGATTATCTCAAGGTAGGTAGTTTGCTCAACAAATCGGTGTGATTCAACTGCTGCAAATCAGTTTGTTTTTCATCAAATTCATGCCTCATGGATGATGGCACAACTACCCCTACTTTTCTACAATTTTCTACTTCTTCTAACCTTAAATTTATTCACATTTTTCCACTCACATCAGAGTGATTGGCGGCGGTGGCGATGGCACAACTATCCCAGGAGTTAATCGTTGAGATCTTGATATGGTTACTGGTGAAATCTCTTATGCGTTTCAGATGTCTTTTTAAATTTTTTTTCGCAGTCATAAACAGTCCAAGTTAGGTCTTTTGAGAATTTTAATCGCCGCAAACTGATTTTCTGGGATCGATGCCTTTACACAAATGGGAACAAAGTTAATGTTTGTGATGTGAATGTCGATCTGGAAGAAGACATTCTACGCATAAAAAAACCAGTCTCATCTTCATGTAAGGATGTCAGGGGTTACTACAAGGGTTTGCTTCTATTGTATCGAGGTAAATTAAAACTCTCTCTCTATAATCCATCCACCCACCACTATAAGGATCTTCCTGATTATCCTTTCGAAGTGCCAGCTAATGTTAACTTTTACATTGTAGTTGGGTCGGGTTTAGGTTATGATGACTTTATGATGACTACAAGGTTGTTTGTATTGTACATTTTGAGGGAAAACTTAACCCAAGTTTGGATATATGGGTTGAAATCAAATATTTGGAGAAGGGCTCGGAATTTTCCCTATCCAGGATACTATATAATTAGTGATAGTATAGGCTACTTTGCAGATGGTAGTATGCACGATATGGATTCAATTTCAACGGAATTGCATGTTTTAGAAGCTTATCTTTGCATAAGCTATTTATTGTCAGGTATGAGCTGACAGAAAGAATTTGTAGAATAGGAATAGAAGAATGTGAAAGGAGAGAATAAAGAAATAGAATAAAAGAGAGAGAAGAGGAAATATGTAGGAAATTTCTTAATTCATCAATGGTACCTGCCCATTACAAAAGCAATAGCTAATATAGAAAAGGACAGTACTACTGACATCACAGACAGTACTATTCCACAACTGTACTATCCACAGCTGGCATAACAAACTAACAACTAACAAATTCCTCATCATTGCAAATAACAAACAAGTAGCTAATCAAAATGCAAACAGAATAAAGGCATAACAATAAATAAAACAATTAACCAACATAACTAACTTGAAAGGCTAATTTCAAGCCTAGTCCTTCAACTTCCTGCATTGATACGTGACAAAACCTCCCCCTTGAGAACATTCTTGTCCCCAAGAATGCATAAAATCAGGAAATTGTTGCAGTAGTAAGGAGTGGTCCTCCCAAGTGGCATCCAATGCTGAGTGGCCAGTCCACTGTATCAAAACATGGGGCACATCTATGTCTCCAATGATAGCATTTCGAGAGTTCAATACCTTGAGGGGAGCAATTGCAGGAGGGCCATCTTCCAGAGGTGGAAGTGTAGTGAGGGCTGATGGCTGAGGATTAAGCTTCTTCTTAAGAAGGGAGACATGGAAGACTAGGTGTGCCTTGCAATTAGGAGGAAGTTGTAACTTATAGGCCACCTTTCCCACCCTAGAGAGTATGCGAAAAGGGCCGTAGAACTTAGCAGATAGTTTCTTGGAAGCCCTGAAAGCAATATATTTCTGTCTGTAGGGTTGAAGCTTTAAGTAGACCTAATCTCCCGTAGTGAACTCTCTGTCTGTCCTGTGTTGATATTCAAATTGTTTCATTCTGTTCTGAGCATGGAGAAAGCACTCCTTAAGTGAAGCATTCATGTCCTCCCTGGCTTGTAAAAGATCCTCTACAGCAGCTCCATCAGTGTTGGCAGTAGGTAGGACAGGGAGGTTAGGAGCTATGCCGTAAAGAGCTTGAAAGGGGCTCATTTTAAGAGCACTGTGGAAACTGGTATTGTACCAATACTCAGCTAACCCCAACCATTTAGACCACTGCTTAGGATGAAGAAAGCACATACTTCTCAAGTATCCTTCCAAACACTGATTTAATCTTTCTGATTGCCCATCTGACTGAGGATGGTAGGCACTACTAAAGAGCAACTTAGTACCTAGTAAGTGCATGAGCTCCTTCCAAAAGATTCCTGTGAAAATTCTATCTCTGTCACTGACTATGGTCTGAGGCATACCATGTAGCTTGAATACATTGTCTAGGAACACCTTAGCTACTACTGCTGCTGAGTAGGGATGAGTCAGAGGTAAGAAATGTGCACTCTTGGTAAATCTATCTACTACGACCAGAATAGAGTCAAAACCTCTAGATTTGGGTAACCCTTCTATGAAATCCATGGCTATATCCCTCCATGCAGCTGCAGGTACAGGTAAAGGTTGTAGTAGGCCAGGATAAGGAGTTAAGTCAGGCTTGCAATGCTGGCATGTGTCATACTTTGTGACCCATTTAGTGACCTGAGTGGCCATCTGAGGCTAATGAAATCCCTGATGCAACTTCACTAGAGTACCCCTTATACTAGAATGCCCTCCTATAGGTGAATTGTGACATACCTGAATGAGTCTTGCCCTTAGATCAGTATTAGAGCCAATATAAATCCTATGCTTGTATCTTAGTACACCTCCCTGATAAGAGTAATTGTTTGCTGTGCCTTGCTGTATAGTGAGTTAAGGGATGAGCTTCAGGGCAAGCTCATCATGTTCATATGAAGCCTGAACTTCTTCCATCCAACTAGGCACTGCTATAGAGATGGCTAAGATGTGGTTTTCTCCCTGTTCTACTTCCTCATTTCTTTTGGATAAGGCATCAACTACCTTATTTTCCACCCCCTTTTTATATTGAATGGAGTATTCTAGGTCAAGTAACTTGGAGATGCCCTTATGTTGGAGTGTGGTATGCAACCTTTTCTCCAGCAAATACTTAATACTTTCCTGATCAGTTTTGATAATAAATTTGTTTCCTTCCAAGTACTGTCTCCAAGTAATGACCGCATGCAGGATGGCCAAAAATTCCCTCTCATAAGCTGACAACTTCTGACTCCTAGGACATAGAGTCTTAGATAGGAAGCAAATAGGTCTCTGATGTTGCTTTAGTACTGCTCCAATCCCCGTTCCACTGGCATCGCATTCTAGAGTGAAGGGATGTGAGAAATCTGGCAGGGCTAGCACTGGTGCCTCAGTCATAATCTTCTTCAATTGCTCAAATGCAGTTGTAGCTTGAGGAGACCTTAGAAACTGATCCTTCTTCAAAATATCATTCAAGGGCCTGCAAATGGCTCCATAATCTTTAATGAACCTCCTGTAGTACCCTGTCAACCCCAAAAATCCTCTAAGTCCTTTAAGAGTCTTGGGAAGAGGCCAACTGTTGATAGCAACTATCTTGGCTGGATCAGTAGAGACTCCTTGCTGTGTGATGATATGGCCTAGATAGGAAATGGAGTTCACCCCAAAGTCACACTTGGACTCCTAGGCAAACAAGTTGTGCTTAGTAAGAAGCTCAAACACTAGCTCCAGATGTTGAACATGAGCTTCTAGGGTAGGACTATATACTAGTATGTCATCAAAGAAAACCAACACAAACTTCCAAAGGTAGGGATGAAAAATTGAATTCATAAGGGACTGGAAGGTGGCTGGGGCATCGGTTAAGCCAAAAGGCATAACCAAGAATTCATAGTGCCCTGAATGGGTCCTAAAGGCTGTCTTGTAGATGTCAGCCTCTGCCATTCTAATCTGATGGTACCCTGCTCTAAGATCGATCTTGGAGAACTTAGAAGCCCCTTGTAGTTCATCTAGAAGTTCCTGTATAGCAGGAATATGAAATTTATCTTTGATTGTGCTCTTGTTGAGTTCCCTGAAGTCCACACAGAATCTCCAGGATCCATCCTTCTTCTTAACCAGCAAAACAAGAGAAGCATAGGGGCTATTACTAGGTCTAATGACCCTTGATGTTAGCATTTCAGCTACTAACTTCTCAATTTCATCTTTCTGATTGTGAGAGTATCTATAGGGTCTTATATTGATAGGGTCACTGGCATTTTGCAAGGGAATTTTATGATCATGGGTTCTTTGAGGTGGCAGGGTGGTGGGTGGATGAAACAGGTGTTGATTTTGGAGCAAAAGGGCTTGTATAGGGCCATTCTCTTCCTGTAGAAATTTTGGGTAGTTGATCAATTCATCTTCCTGACTTTCAGGTTTGGATACCATGACAAATAACTTAGATGTTATGCCCTTCCATCCTTTAGTCACCATCTTATTCACTGCCTTGAGAGACATCATTTTGAGTGACATTTCCTCCACCATTCCTTTGAGTGCTACTTGTTTCTCTTCTTTGTGCACTAAAAAAAGATTGTTAGCAAAATCAAATGTCACAGGGGTGTGACTTCTCATCCAATCTGACCCTAAGATCACATCATAGTCTCCCAATTCTAGCACCCTCAAATCGTAACTGAACTTAGTATTTTGCATAAACCAATTATAGTTGTTACACTTAGCTTTGATAGTTAACTGTCTACCATCAGCTACTGTAACAATTGCTGGCTTAACCTGAATTAGAGGAAGTCTAGCTTCCTTAGCCAAATTAGCATCCACAAAGCTGTGTGTGCTACCACTATCTATAAGTATTAGGATAGGTTTGCGATTTAGAGTACCTTTGAGCTTCATGGTAGTATCTGCCATACCTCCATTGAGAGCATTGATGGAAACTGTGATCTCCTCTGTCACTTCTGGAACTTCCTCAGGTTTTAATTTTTGCTCATCTTCTTCCACTTCCAATTCTTCAATCTCCCCTTTAGCTGAGATAGCTAGGAGCTTCTTCTTAGTACATTGATGGCCAAGAAAGTATTGATCACCACAGGACCAGCAAGCCCAAGGACTCTTTTGACAGGTATAGGGGATTTAAATTCGGTTTTGGTAATGGAGGTTGGGTTTGGCTGATTAAGCATGGGTTTTGTATAAGGCATTGGGGATCTAAATGTGGGTTTGGGTTTCACCATTTCCAGGAGATCTTTGAGATGATCTTTCTGATATTTAGCTTGCCTGATGGCCTTATAGATGTTGCTAGGCTCACGTTTCTTAACTGAAGATTTGATCTCGGGTTTCAATCCTGCAATGAAACTGTCAACATAGAAGGATTCCTTAATCTCTGGGTGAGTCTTCTCCATTCTGAGTTTGAGCTCCTCAAACTTGTCCTGATACTCTCCTATTGAAGAATACTGGCTTAATTTAGTGAGCTGCTCAACCACATTAGTAATAGTGGTGTCCTGAAAACGTTTGCAAACCTCTTCAGTGAATTCTTCCCATGAAATCCCTAGATGGATAGGCATCCGGTTTTTGAACCACTTCTCAGCTCTTCCTTGCATATAGAGACCTGCTAGCTCTATTTTCTTCTCCATTGCAACATCAAAAAGTTGAAAATATTTTGAGCATTTACTCACCCAAATTTCTACCTCAGATCCATCAAAAGATGGTAACTCACACTTAGGTAGCATCTTTATGAATTGCATTATTCCTTGCTGCTCCCTGATCTGCATTAAGCAGGATGGGTTGAGGTGCTTCAGTGGCTCGAGATCCACTGGGTGCACTTCCCAGTATACCTCTGTTGTGAGGAGCCTTTAAAGGTGTATGAATGGATTCATGGCTCTGGGTTGGTGTTTGGGTAGTGGTAGTTTTTGGCTTTTGAGTGTTTGGCTGGATAAATTTAGAAAGATTAGAGAGAGTTTTCTGAAACATACCCTCCATAGACTGTTGAGAATCGATCTGATCCTTACGAAGTCTGGGCTACTCCAAATAAAACTCATCCATTCTCCTTTGCTGTTGTTTCTGCACTTCTTGCATATTATCCAGTTGTTCTGCAGTTGCTTCAGCTCGATCATGAAAATGGGCAGCCAAGGCTTTGAGTTGAGCTTCGATAGTTTCCATGGCGATTTTCGATTTTCTAGTAGCACCACGAGTTCATTTAGCAGACAAATTTACCATTCATGGAATGGGCGGAGGAGCAGATCTCTGATACCAATGTCAGGTATGAGCTGACAAAGAATTTGTAGAATAGGAATAGAAGAATGTGAAAGGAGAGAATACAGAAATAGAATAAAAGAGAGAGAAGAGGAAATAAGTAGGAAATTTCTTAATTCATCAATGGTACCTGCCCATCACAGAAGCAATAGCTAATATAGAAAATGATAGTACTGCTGACATCACAGACAGTACTATTCCACAGCTGTACTATCCACAGCTGGCATAACAAACTAACAACTAACAAATTCTTCATCATTGCAAATAACAAACTAGCAGCCAATCAAAATGCAAACAGAATAAAGGCATAACAATTAATAAAGCAATTAACCAATATAACAAACTTGAAAGGCTAATTTCAAGCCTAGTCCTTCAACTTCTTGCATTGATACGTGACATTTATCTAGCCGTATGTGGCCTCAATCTTTGCCTTAGGTTGATTTATATATGAGGAAGAAGGATGGAGTTGATCTTTTTACTTGGACAAAATTATTCTCTGTTATAGATCCACTGTCTATTGGTGGGGTGAAGGAAAAAATTACATATTGGCATTCCAGTGTTATTGTTTTGGGATGTTCAAAGCGAGGAGATAAGATTCTGCTTGAACTTTTGGTTGAAACTGAAAGAGAGGAGAAATTTTTTTTGCGATAGTTGAAGCAGACAATGATCCTATTTGGAATCGTCCAATTCTTTGTTTTGAAGTTGAAAGTCTTATATCATTAGGTTGTGGAGCATAGTTGTTCAAAGATCAACAAGCCTGTTGGAGCTTGAACAGATAAGGTATGGCTGGTTGTTTGCTAATTTGGAGAGGAAGTATATCATTAGATCATGTTTTTAATCAGATGTTAAGCATTCGTATGGTGTTCTGCTCTTTATTCATGTCTCGGCTTTCAAATAGAATATTTTCGAGCATAATAACAAATAAAATGTAACATTAGTTATGCAACTTGATATATTTATGGAGCATCTATCTTTATTTCATAGTTGTGGAATTATTTGGATCGAAATTTTCATATGCTTAATTCGAGGCTGCATTTTTCTGCTTTTATACCTGTTACATGTTTGTGAAGCCTAATGTTACATAATGTTAATTATGTTGGGAGTGGCA
This sequence comes from Euphorbia lathyris, assembly GCF_963576675.1. Lineage (NCBI taxonomy): Eukaryota > Viridiplantae > Streptophyta > Magnoliopsida > Malpighiales > Euphorbiaceae > Euphorbia > Euphorbia lathyris. The sequence goes on from NC_088918.1 coordinate 1,057,694, forward strand.
ATAGTAGATGCTTTCATAGTTAAGACTTCATATTAATATCTGATACACCCCCACAAGCGAATGCCGACTGGGCTTGAAGTGTGCACAACACATGCCCATATTACCATAGTAAAGGGTTCACTTCATATTAATATCTTACACAATTATATCTGCATTTGCATATGGGCCTTATGGATTCCTAATCATGGGTTAATATTGTGAAAGGATCATGGATTGATGAAGTCAATAGCTCAAGAAGAAATGTCCGGCTTCAAGAAATCAATGCCTATGTCTATGCCTCTAACCCAATCTTCTTACAATTCCGTGTATGTGAATCTGCTTAGTGAATCCAAGCACCACCACTCCGACAGCAACAGGGTTCTCATCGGAGCAGCTTTCTCTAACAAGAAAGAAAACACTAAACCCACTGATGGTGATGGGTCATTTCCAGTTATGCCCAACAAGTTTTCAAATAGGAAATCTTTGTCTACTAATATTGGTAGAGCCCTGAAGCCATGGGCTCCAAGTACCATATCTGGGATCAGGTTGACTTTCTGAAAATACTACACTTTTTTCTTTGCCTGTGTTCATTCTTATGAATCCTATTCTCTTCAGGTTTATGCCTGCCGTAGTCACCAGCACAGGCAGTTAAAGAAGCATGAGGGTGTTCATACCCAAGGATTGGATGGGTAAATGGACAAAGTACATAAGTGATGTTCAAGAACTCCATATTACAATAATGTAAGATTTCTGGTTTTTACAAGAAATTTAGTGAAATTCAATTATTGTATATTTCATGCATTGATTTATTTTGGTTATCAAGTTTTGAAGGCAATATAAACTAGACTACAGAAATTGGAGCAGAGCTGGTCCTAAAATATAGAAAATAATTAGAATTTCTCCTTTTTGGGCTGTGAAATTCGCCATTGAAGCAGCATAATCCACTTCTGGCCGTTGTTACGTAAGGCAGATTTAATCTAATTCCTTCTTCTTTTTATTTGCATGTCTTCATACTTATGAATCCCATTCTCTTCAAGTTTGTGCCTACCATAGTCCCCTGCACAGGCAGTTAAAGAAGCATGAGGGTGTTCATACCCAAGGATTGGATGGGTAAATGGACAAAGTACACAAGTTATATTCAAGAACTCCACATTACAATAATGTAAGATTTCTGATTTTTACAAGAAAACTAGTGAAATTCAATTATTGTTTGTGTATTTCATACATTGATTTATTTTGGTTATCAAGTTTTCAAGGCGCTATAAACTAGACTACAGAGGTTGGGGCAGAGCTGGTCTTAAAATTCAAAGATCAGTGAAGAATTTCTAGCTGAAATTCAAGGTGTATATATATATAAATTCCAACACTTTCAAAGGAATAAGATGATTAGGAAATTATGGTTGTTGATTAGTAATTTCTTGACTAGGACAATGGAAGGGAAACAATGTTGCAGCTTGGAAGGGTTGGGAAATCAAAGTTTGTCATGGATTTTATTTCAGGTGCATATTCTCTTTACCCTTTGTTAAATGAAATATTTGGAAAAATGCTTTAGTGGTAGCTGATATGATTATACGTCACAATCTCTGTCCGTCTGTCTCTGTTTATTTTACAGTTTAATGAGAAGTTGAGTCCTGCCATCTTTTATTCAGTTCAATCTTCCTAGGGAAGTAATCTGTTAGAAGAAAAAGATTATTTAGAAATGGCCATCTTGAAATCATATCGAAAACATGTTATCATCTCTTTGTGCCTTTTCAGTGCGCTGTTGGTTTCCTGTTCAATATCTATTTAGAGTGCTTCAGCCATAGTTTGTGGCAGAAACTAAAACTCAGAGGTGTTATATCTATTTCAATTTGGTAATATTTCTTAACATATTACACGTACAAAACCATAAACTAGAGGTGTTATATCTCTTAAAGGCATTCTGTTGACTTTCCACTACTGAAATCATAACACCTTTGTGATCTAAATTATTCCACGAGCACGAAACCTGCGTCAACAAATGTATATTTACTAGTCAAAATGTGTAAACATGAATACTAGTGAAGAGAGAACCCTCTTAAAACAACCAGTTTTGCATGATTATCTTGAAATACATAAGCAAACATAACACGATTATAAACGTGACAATTGTTGAGAATACACCATTTAAGTGGTCTAGACTGATAATGTAAACACAGTCAGGAGACTGTGTTGCGTATATCAATTAGGTTTATATTTACTAACTATAAATTGGGATCCTTGTAATTCATGATTAATTTAAGTTAATAGTAACACAGTTGTTATTTATTATATGGTATCAATGCCTTTTAAGGTTTAAACACCAAAACAAAAAAAGAAATCCTTACGGTGGCAACCCTAAGTGCAACCAGTTCCAACTCGCCTTTTTCCTCGACTTCATCAAATTCAACTGCTTTGATGGCATCAACTATATCCATCGGCCTTGGTGCTATGCCGAATCTCTCTCATTGTTTGTCCGTCAAGCTTACTTCTACCAGTTTTCAACTAGAATTAACTCTACAAGGTTATCGGTTATACAACCATGTCGATGGAACCAAATCCTCGTCCTCAGATTGTGATGCGTTTGCGGTATGGAAACAATTGGACAGGCAAGTCCAATCGATTATATTTCGATCAGCTGGCTACTTTAGGACCACCAATGTTCTCTGATGACTTCGTAGATTGTACTATGTCAGGTCTCGGGCCTAGTTACCGTCCGTTTGTGAGAGACTTGGAAGCTCGAATGCTTTCAATTACTTATAACGAGGTGTATGGGTTACTTTTGAGTGAGGTAGTTCAGATTAATAAGGAGGCCAAAACATAAATCTCTCTTGTCGCACCATCTGTTCAATATGCAGCTGGCAGAGCGTATTCGCCACGAGGTCGTGGCCGTGGACGGACAGGCAGAGGAGGACGACAACAAGGACAACATCGCAATCAGTCATGGAATGGCAATTTCGGCTATGGCAACTATGGATACCCTATATCGACTCAACAACAATATGGAAATCAGGGTACGATGTTTGCTTCGTCAGATTCTCGTACCTTGACATGCTACAGGTGCAAAGGAAAATGACACATCTCTCACAGTTGCGCTTCACCTACTTATTATCAACCAAATCGAAGTATTCAGAATGCACAGTCTAATCTTGCCGCCAATCAGAACCCTCCCCAACAGTCATGGATTATGGATCTAGGAGCTACATATCATCTGACATGGAATCTGGAAACTCTCAATCTCCACTTGGAGTATTAGGGTCTTGAAGAAGTCATAATTGGTAACAGTTCTAAACTCTCTATTCACTCAGTGGGTTCATTTAAATTTCTTTAACTGCTTCTAACAATATCTCTGTTGAATTCTTTCCTGATTATTTTTTTATTAAGGATTTGGCAACGAAGGAAATCATCCTCAAGGGACAAAGTAAAGATGGGTTATGCAACTCCAGTACCAGTTCAAATACATTTAGCTGCTTTATCTACTTAGCATGCTCGTTTGGGTTATGCAACTGTTCCAGTAGTTCGAAAATTATTAAACTATAATCTTATTGTTTCTTCTGATAATAAAACCACCTCTCCTTGTGAGGCTTGTTCAATTAGCAAAAGTCACAAATTGTCTTTTACTCGTTCATCTTTTGTTGCTACTCAACCGTTAGAATTGATTTGTTTGGATGTATGTGACCAATTAGAATTCAATCCTTTGCTGGCTATTCGTATTATGTGGTATTTTTTTATCATTGTACCAAATATACATGGATTTATATGCTGAAAAAGAAGCCGGATGTGTTCAATGCACATAGACAAATTGTAGAAACCGGTTTGACTATGCTTAATCATGCGCATTTACCTCCCTCATTTTGGTCATTTGTGTTTGAAACTATTGTAGATGTCATTAATCATTTACCTTCATCTTTTGATTTTGATATTCCATATCGTGTCTTGTTTAAATCATTGCCTGAAAAATACCTTGGTTTACCGTGTAGTGCGGGGCGTAGCAGAACATAGATTTTCAACTACTTAACGGAAGCCGTAACTAAACGATTTAGAGGGTGGAAGGTGCGGTTCCTGCCCCGAGCAGGGAAAGAGGTTCTGATTAAGTCAGTGCTGCAATCACTTCCGGCTTATGCTACGAGTCTGTTTCTTATTCCCCAGCCGACATGTAATGAGCTTCAATGTACGATGAATTCCTTTTGGTGGGGGGCAGTGAAGGAACTGGAAAAAAGGGAATTCACTGGCAATCTTGGGACCGTCTCTGTACTCTAAAAAAGTTTGGTGGAATGGGTTTTAGGAAGTTACATCACTTCAACCTGGCTCTTCTTGCAAAACAAGGCTGGAGACTGTTAACAAATCCAGCTTCTCTTGTGGCAAAGGTTTATAAAGCTCGCTATTACCCTAATACAACCTTTCTTGAAGCATCGGTCAAAGACAACCCAAGTTTTGTGTGGCGAAGCATACCCGCGGCTCGGTTTGGTAGCTCAAGGTTCTCGTCGAGCCATCGGAAATAGAATGAGTGCTCGGGTGTGGGGCGACCCGTGGCTGCCAGCAGCTAATCCGTGGGGGGCAGTGAAGGAACTGGAAAGAAGGGAATTCACTGGCGATCTTGGGACCGTCTCTGTACTCTAAAATTTTTTGGTGGAATGGGTTTTAGGAAGTTACATCACTTCAACCTAGCTCTTCTTGCAAAACAAGGCTGGAGACTGTTAACAAATCCAGCTTCTCTTATGGCAAAGGTTTATAAAGCTCGCTATTACCCTAATACAACCTTTCTTGAAGCATCGGTCAAAGACAACCCAAGTTTTGTGTGGCAAAGCATACCCACGGCTCGGTTTGGTAGCTCAAGGTGCTCATCGAGCCATCGGAAACAGAATGAGTACTCGGGTGTGGGGCGACCCGTGGCTGCCAGCGGCTAATCCGCTCGTTGAATATGAGATGGTGGGCGATATGGTTGAGACCGTGGTAGCAGGTCTTCAGTGTATACATACTCGGAAGTGGGATGAAGATATCCTGGCTGATCTATTTAATGAAAGAGATCGCGCATTGATTCGAGCCATTCCCCTTCCTCGACAGATCACATCAGACTCCTAGTACTAGTATTATGAAAAGTCTAGGGTATATAGTGTGAAGAGTTATTGTCGCCTAAATCCGTGCCCCTCTGCTGATGTTGCAGATGTCCTGAATGTGGCCTGGAGTTCTATTTGGAATCTTGCGGTTCCATCGAAGGTACGTATTCTCTTGTGGAGAGCTTATGCAGATTGTTTGCCTATAAGAAGGGAACTTAACCTCTGAAGAGTTCCAATTCAGGCCTGCTATACTTGGTGTAATGCGGACTCTGAAGACGTTCTCCATGCTTTGGTTCGGTGTGAGAAGGCCAAGGCGGTGTGGAATTTTTCCAGAATCAGGGATATTAGCGCCACAGTCCTTTGCTTTAAACAGTTTTGGGAAGTAGTGTATCAATCAAGCAACCGCCGCACCATGGAAGAAACATTGATGTTATGTGGGTCGATCTAGCAAGATCGCAATAGCTGGACGTGGAACCAAGCGTTCTCCCTGTCTTTTATGTCAAAAATCTGTGCCATCTGGTCATATATGTTCTTCACGATGGCTGCCTCCGCCGATAGACAAAATCAAGATAAATTTTGATGTTGCTCTGTTTACTGATAGGAATCTTATGGGATTCGGTTGGATTGCTCTGGATGAAACTGGTTATTTTGTGGCATGTTGCAACGAAATTCTATAGTGCAGCCAGGACGCTCTACTCGCCGAAGCTCTCGCATGCCGAGAGGTACTGAGCTGGATTAAGGATCATGGTTGGAGTGACATTTTGGTTGAAACTGATTCCCAGCTTCTGGTACAAGGGTTATTATCTCCCCAATTTTTCCACTCTAGGCTTTATTAAAAGATTTAGTTAACTGTAACGTCAATTTTAGTAGAAGATCAGCGAATACTACTGCATATGTGTTAGTCTGTGCTGTAGGCTCTATGTCTAATCTCGGAGTTTGGCTGCAGGAGTCGCCTCCTTTTCTGTGTAACGCTTTGATTTCATATCTATAAATATCATCTTTATCTTACAAAAAAAAAAAATTTCTCCAAAGTTACTAATATAATACTAATTTCTTCGGTACTTCAAGAACTTTAAAAAGAAATAAAATTTACCGAAATGGCTAAATATGGTTTTAATTGTAATATTCTAAAATGGCTAAATAGGAAAATAACTAATATTTAATTCCTGTTAAATTCTGTCCAATCAATCCGACAACTATTAAATTTCTTTTGGTATTTCTTTTTAAAAATAGAATATTACAACTAAGATCCACTAATTTTTATGGAATTGTAATTGATAAAAATTAAATCGATTTTGGTTAATTGTAATTAAGATGGGATGATGAAATTGTAATTAATAATGATTTTTTTATCAATTTTGGTCTTACGATTAAATTCCCATCAATTGTAATTAACAAAAAGAATTTCGCCAGTACTTCAAGAATTTTAAAAAGAAATAAAATTTATCGAAATGGCTAAATAAGGTTTTAATTATAATATTCTGAAGTGGCTAAATAGAAAAATAACTAATATTTAATTCCTATTAAATTATATTCAATCAATCTGACAACTATTAAATTTCTTTTGGTATTTTTTTTAAAATAGAATATTATAATTAAAGATCCACTAATTTTTATGGAATTGTAATTGATAAAAAATTAAATCGATTTTAGTTGATTGTACAGTAAAACCTCTATATAGGAATACACTTGGGATCAGACGATTTGTATAACAATTTGGAGGTTATTACTAAATAGAGTTTGATATAATAAAATTTCTTAACACATAAAATTTCAAATTTTTATAATTTCAAGTTGTAAACATGTAAACATCAATGAGAATACTAAATATTTATAATTTCAAGTTGTAGTTTTTGTTTCCAACTCATAGATAATTTCAATAGTTTTTGTTTAATATTTTATAATTTAGTTTGAATATATATATATATATATATATATATATATATAATTATTACTATATAGAGGCATAGTTTCTAAAGGTGGGACTTGAAAAGTATATAACAAATAACGTTTGGGAGGTTATTCCTATTTATAGCTGGCCCAAGTTGGGACCGAATTTTTTTATAATAAAATAGAGGTTATATATAGAGTATTCCTATATAGAGGTTTTACTGTAGTTAAGATGGGATGATGAAATTGTAATTAATAACGATTTTTATCAATTTTGATGTTATGATTAAATTCCCATCAATTTGAGTAAAAAAATTACTCTAGCACTAATTTTTATGGTACTTCAAGAATTTTGGAAGGAAATTAAATCCTTGTTTAATTGTAATAATTTTGAAATGGCTAAATAGTAAATAACTAATATTGAATTCCTATTAAATTCTATCCAATTAATCGACAACTATTAAATTTCTTTTTGTATTTCTTTTTAAAAATAGAATATTATAAGGAAGATCCACTAATTTTTATGGAATTGTAATTAATAAAAAATCAAATCACTTTTGATTGATTGTAATGAAAATGAAACCATGAAATTGTAATTAATAATAATTTTCATCAATTTTTTAATCTTACAGACTAAATTCTCATCAATTAGAGTTGGAAAAAAAAAATCTAAAGTTACGAAGATACCACAATGGCTAAATCGGAAATTAAATGGCCTAATACATTTGCAACTCCCAAGTTGTTCGGAAACTGCAACGGATCCTTTAAACTTCAAAATGTTACAACTAACTGTTTTAACTTACTTATATGGGACAAATAACCCTTGAAATGCCATGTGGCAACGCGTGACTGGCATCACATGATATTAAGATGTTAATTGTAACGTTTTGGAGTTCCAATCATGTGTGGCCAAGTGGTATTTAAGAGGTTATTTATTCCAAATAAACATATTGAAAGGGTTAGTTGTAACATTTCGAAGTTCAGAAGGTCAGTTGCAATTTTTGGACAACGTGAAGGGACTGGGATTTATTATGCCAAATTAAATCATTGTTTTAATTGTAATCTTTATAATGGTTAGATAAGTAGATAACTAATATTACATTCCAATTAAATTTTTACTAAAAAATGCGCCAATTTTTTTTTTTAAAAAAACTGACAATTATTAAATTTCTCTTGATAATTAAATATTAAAATAATTAAATAATATTTTTTCTAAAAAAAATAATTAAATATTATTTAAAATAATTCAAAATTCCTAAAGTTACTAATATAGCTTTAATTTCTCCTAAATTTAATGGATCAGGATCCTCTCACGTTGAAGTCAAACAGGAGAGGTCCTGTTAAAATTCTAATAGCCCTCCATTCATTTTAACGGCTAAGATTTTAAATTTGCTTCTAAAAAAACTAATTTTCTTTAATATTTAATTATGAAAAGAAAAATATAATTTTCTAGTATATCTTAACGTTAGAGATGATTTTACTTAAAAAGTTTTTATTTTAGCTTAATACATTATTTATTTCCAAATTTGTCCAAAAAGTTTTGGCTTTTAAAACTTTTAAAGTGTCTCGATAGCCTTTTGAACTTACCTAAAATGTTCAGTTAGCTCTTTAAACTTGCATAAAATGTAATCGATTAATCACTCCATTGGAAAAATGTAAGTTAAATGCGGAAGATTTATTGCACGTGTCTTATAATGTTATTACATAATTCATAGATTAGATAAAAATGGAAATTCTTACTTATTCAATCATAAAACTTGTCTTCTCTAATATTAGAGCCGCATATACCGACCTTGATTGTTTTAATTTTTTAAAGATATGAGCAATACATTTTCCGCATTTAACTTTTTTTTTTTTGCAACCGAGTGATTAGTTAATTATATTTTACGTAAGTTTAGGGAGCTAACTAAACAATTTATATAAATCCAGGAGGCTATCGAAACATTTTAAAAGTTCAGAGGACCAATCAAGCTTTTTAGACAAGTTCAAAGGGCAAATGATGTATTAAGCCTTTTACTTTTTATTTTTTTTAAAAGCCTTGTATTTTCTTATATCAAATGTTTTATCATGCTTAGGGTAAATTACATCTATGACTACTAAACACTACTAATTTTCACGGTATGTCTTCTACACTTCAAAACGTAATATAAAAATCAATCAATTTTACAGTTTCTAACATTATGGTCACTAAATTTTAATTAATGTCTCAAAATGACATCTGATGACCTTAAAATTAAAATATTCAAGAATTAAAATTATTTATAACCACTTTTACCATGAAACCATATTTTCTACCTTCCAAAATCAATATACTGGAGCTTTTTCTCTAAAAACTCATTTTTCGTTTCTAACCAAACATCACCTAATAAATCACATAAAAAATTAGGAATTACGTTTGCTTAAATTATAATCAGTTCTTGAAAATTACTAGTTTAGAATAATTAACGGTCATTTTGAGACGTTCTTCGAAATTTAATTGTCATAATATTAGAAAGTATAAAGTTGAGTTTTTATATTACGTTTTGATGTTTAGTGGTCTTATTGTAAAAATAAGTAAAGTTCAGTGATCATGAGTGTAATTTAGCCTTAGCTAACACATAATAAAATATTTGATATAAATTTATCATTTGATAGGGGGTGGAAATATGAAAAAAAAGGTGCAAATATGGAAAAAGAAATAATTAGCGATAAAAACACAGTAATTAACAATATAAAAAAGCAGTATTCTAAAATTTAAAATCTTAACCGTTAGAATTTTAACAGGACCTCTCCTGTTTGACTTCAACAGGAGAGGATCTGATCCAAATTTAATAGTACTTCAAGAATTTTAAAAAATAAAATAAAATTATACCAGAATAGCTAAATAGGAAATTAAATTATTATTTTAATTGTAATATTTAAAATGATTAAATAGGAAAATAACTAATTTTAAATTCCTAGTAAAAATTGACAACTATTAAATTTCTTTTTATCTTCCTTTATAATGAAATATTAAAATAATTAAATTTGAAACAATCCATTGTTAAGGAAAACCCACTCCTAATTTTCATCCATTAGAGTTGAATTAAAAAAATTTCATCAATTAGAGTTGAATTAAAAAATTCCTAAAATTATTAATCTAGCAGTAATTTTGATAGTACTTGGAAGGAAATAAAATTATACCATAATAGCTAAATATGAATTTTTTTAGGTAAATAAGCTAAATAGAAAATTAAATCATTATTTTGTAATATTTTAATGGCTAAATAGGAAGATAACTTTTTTTTTGGTAGGGAAAATAGGAAGATAACTTTTACATTCCAATTAATTTTTGACTAAAAAAAATCCTAAAATTATTAAATTTCTCATGATCTTCCTTCATAATTAAATATTAAAATAATGGAAAATAATTAAATTAAATGGATTCAAAGATTCCTCTAAAATTTTCAATCCCAATTACGAAATTAAAATAGATATGAATCATAATCGTATAAATCTAGCAACAAGAAATTTATTCAATTAAGTTGTTTAGCAAAGAGAAGAACATACCTCGGCTGCACCAACATGAACAACAATCTCTTCAAGTGAAGTATGATCCTGAATATTGGCGGAATTGAGCAGAGCAACACAAGAAATGGTAGATAATGGTTTCACCTCCAATTTATCCGTTACCATATATGTTACCATTTCTTTTACAAATCCACTTGAACTACTCCCTTTCACAAAGTGCGTCCCACAACTCATTTTATTCTGGAAAATGGGACAATCAAGTAGTTGTGGGTTTTGAAGGTTAACTGGGAAACTGTGACTGTGTCCTCCGAGACAGGTGTATGCAAATGCTTTTTTCTTCGATGAATCATTGTTATTGGGTAAACGAGAAGGTTTTGGATTCAGAATGCGATCTAAGTCTTCTGATGATTGAAGGTAAGATTTGTTGAGTGATTTAATGCTACCCTTTAGAGAACCAGCGGGAGCGATCAATTTTCCATCACCTAACACTGCCGAAAACTGGAGAATAGGTTCTTTCTGGTTCTTTCTTTTCCTTCTTCTTCTTCTTTTTCGAAGAGGTTGCGAGGTCAGCTTGGGGGCTCTTGCTTGGAGTTTGGTCATGCTGACCTTTTCCTTGAGACTTAGTGGGAGTCTCGGCTGAGCAGGAGATGGAGGGTTTTCATCGGAGTGACTGCCGTAATAATCAGCTCCGGAGATGTTTTGGGAATCCGACATGATTTTTAGGGATTCTTTGAGAGTAGTTGAAGATTAGGGATTTAGATAGAAATTGATTTGCCAGAGATTTCAAAGTGTAAAGAGATGTGAGTGGGAATTCGTCCATTATTTATAGCGGGTCGCGTTGATCTAGAACGTTGAAGTAGCCGTTTTACCTCGAGATGATCAAACGTTGTTTCCTCATCAACTTTCACAGAGCTGACAGAAACTATATGTAACTGCCACCTAACTGACACGTGGCTGACATCTAGTTGACAAAAAAAAACACGACTATCTATAAACCAATCAAACTACAAGGTTAAGCCCAAGAATAACATTTATTATCATCTCTAATACACAATCAAATTAGTAATAGCAATCTAAAAGTCTTTAATTGCGTAAAGATGCGAGAATCTCAGATCTATTACATTTATCTATAAATCAGTCAAATCACATGGTTTATTTTTGGAAGTATCCTTTATTAAAGTAAGGGATACGGTACCAAAATAGATTTACGGTTTTTGGGAAAATATTAATTTAGATTCCACGTGCAAAATAGCATCAATATAGGCTTAACATTTAAAAAATGGTATCAATTTAAGTCTCGATAACAGAACGTGACACGCTATTCTTATTACTCCGTTAAGGTTTGTCAATTGTACGTGGAGAGATAAATCAGAACTTAACCAACTAATATGAATGACGTGTCACGTTCCATTATCAAAACTAAAATCGGTACACTTTTTTAAACGTTAAGTGTCCTTCAATTACAACCATTCACCAACTATAAATAAGTGATTCATTTCAGAATTCAAGAGTTGGTTAAGTTGGTTATGTGAGTTGTTTGTTATGGAAAGAGAGTAGACCTTTCCCTGTTGAATACATTTCAACCAAAAGGTAATCAAAATACCCAGTCCTATAGTCATGAAAGACCCTAAAAAAAAGGGGCATAAAGTCCATTCAACGCCCTTAAACTATAGAAGTTAGGTCAATTAGCCCCTTATTGGTTCTCATTCGAATTCCAAATTTCCTTTCTCTTAGTCAAGATAGTAAAGGAGCTTTGTAACTTCAATTACAACCGAAAGGCAACACGCATACATTGATGCTATTTTATATGTGGAGTCTAAGTTATTTTAAAGTAGCAAATTTTTATTAATAAAATCACTCTGATCCAATTCAACGATTTGAACCATTTAAAAGATGTCGATAATTGAGACGTTAATCAGAGTAAGAATGATATCGATCCCGTTTGCCACTAAAACCGTCATACCCTGTATCGCAGAAAAACCACCGTGTTAGCAGAACCTGCCAGTGGGTATCGCAGTTTGCGAGGTTAACCACTGCAGGAAAAGAAAAAGGGACGAAAGAGAGAAATGGGAAACAGAAACCCACTTGTAGATAAGGAATGAGAAGGGAAGTATAACACAACTGAAGATGGAGTAGAAAAAAACAAAATTGAAGTAACAAAAATAGAGTAATGGTTGGAGATGGTTGGAGACGAGGGAGCTAGCGGAGATTTGAAAGTTCAGCGGATTAATCAAACTTTTGGACAAATTCAGTGGTCAAACGATATATTAAGCCATACAGCAATCATATAATACCCAGAATTCAAATAAACTTCATAAACATCATGCATACACTCTTTTCACCATGAAAGCAGCAATACTAGAAGCCAAAACCAAATAAAAGCGCTAAAAACTAGCCTGTTTGGATTAAAAAAAATGATTACTGTTGTAGTAAAAATCGCAGCAGAAACTTCATAAATACTCTTTTAGTCGATGATTATCTCTCAGCTGCCTCCCGTTTTTGAACCAAACTACCGTAACAGACCATCGCCGTTGTTGAGATCCGATCTGAATAGAAAATAAGACAGAGTTAGAGGAGGTTAAAAGGAAACCGAGAAAGGAAAGGGAGAAGAATGAGTATCGTTAAACTAATAGAGGGTCTTAGATCTCAGATGTAGGCGCCGCCGTTGAAGAGAGGCTTCTGTTTTGGGAATCGAGAGAGAAGACAATAGGAATTGAAAAGGCAAGGAGGAAAGAAATACGACAGATTAGGGATTATATAAATGGTTTAAATAAGTAGAGGGGCTGAATACAATTAACACTCTGTTTGGATAGGGGTAATTGAAAGTAAAGTATGGTAAGTGTAGAAAGATAATCTTATTTGTTTTGAGGTGTATTTCAGGAGTAGAGTAAGTGAGAATAAATGAGGGTAAGTTTGTAGTTATTTTCCACTCACTCCAAATTGGTGGGGAAGGAAAGTAAGTGAGGGAAAATTTCCAAAACTATCCTTACTCTTCTATTTTATTTACATAACACCTTCCATCTCTTTTTATTATTATTATTATTAATAATAATAATCCACATCTCCATAAAAAAGCAATTTTCCATATTAAAAAAAAGCTAGACCCCTCTCATTCTCATATATTAATTTAAATAACTTTTTGTTAGAATAATTTTTTTTCAAAAGAATTAATTTATTTCATAAAAAAATGATAGAAATTATAATTAAAAGTAAAGATATATGAGTAATTTTATTCACAACCTTATCTTACTTACCCTCAAACCAAACATAATTATATTATTATACCATCACTTACCTTACCTTGTATCCAAACACAATAATTTATTTCATACACCTCACTTAATTTATCTTACCTTACGTTACTTTAATTACATTCAATCCAAACAAGGCCTAAAGGTCTTGGAGGTAAAATATCAATATGCAACCCAAATTCTAGAGCCATAAATGAGCCGAGTCGCTCATGAGCGGTTTGATGGTCGGCTCGATAAAAAATTCGGTCGGTTCAATTTGTAAACAAGCAGTTCACGAGTACAATTCACTGGTTCGATTAGAACATTTATGTACAAATTTTAGTTTTTAAAAAACTATATAGTTTTGTGTTAAAATTCAAAAATATCTAAACTTAATATTATTTCATTTGCTATTAGACGAGTTCTTTCACAATCATAATAAATGAGTAATTATTTGTAAGCATTTTATTTATTTATTCACGAACTTTGCTTGTCAGCTTGTTTATGTACACAATTTTTTACTCAAGGTTCCACCACTGCTTAGACTACTACCGAGTTGAACAAGATAAAAGTTGAAATGGATTGACGAGAACAATAGTAAATAATATTGCTACATCTGTAGCTATAACATGGTATTTTTATCTATATGTTAATCATATGGTAGCTAATTAAAATGTTTTTATGTTAGTTTCAGTATTTTTATGTTAATGCTAATTGATAAATGTACCTGAGTCATTATAATATTATAGATATTAGTTATTTGAATTGCCTAATTCTTTGAATTTTGCTAACATTATTTCCAAATTTCTTATATATAAACATGTTGGGCTCAATCGACCATTATGACACTCGAGGCGACCTTAAGAATTGAGTATGCTAGACATGACATGCACTCATTTCCTATGTTATCCATAAGACACTTTATTGATGGAGTACACAAATGGGTAGGACTGAAACATCCACCAAAAACCGATATACTTTGATAGTTAATCTGTGTATGCGTAGCCTCTATTGAGGATTACTACGTGCATGGAAGGGTAATATATGTTTTGTTTATTTATATATCGTCTTTTAATTTTAATATTTAGATATAATTTAACTATTAATTACAGTTAACATCCGCATGGTAAAGGCTTTGTACATATTACTAGTGCGGCTAGGATTCGCAAGATGATTAGAGAGCATGCACCGGTTGATGGAACCATAGGAACCACCATTGCTGAGGCATATAAGTATGGTGACACTGAATTAGCGACGTATTCACAATGTAACTATCTTTATCATGCGGTTATGGTAATTGGTTGGGGGAAAGTCGAGAGAGAAAGTGTATGGTTATATTATGATGGAGCTGGTAGTATCTCGATTATGGTCAAAAGTGTTTTGATGTTCGTTCATCGTTACAAGGTAGAAATGTCATTCTAGGTAAGTATATTGGTGTTATTACAAAGTTAATACCCATATTTTTGGTATATTGATATCTATATGATACTAGTTGATATCGGGATATCAGAATCTTCCTTGTCAACCAACTCTGGTGACATAAGAACATAATAAATAGTCAGACAGGAGCCGAATATTTCTTGACATGAAGGATTGGATCAAACATTTTATTATAATCCTTTAATAGAGCATATTTGAGGGTTGGATCTGTCTAATTCGCGATGGACCCTTTAGCTTGTAATCCCTCCTTCATAACTTGCCGAAACTCACCTTTAATAAGGTTAAGAACTTCCTCCTTTAGTGAAAATTCTTTTTCTTTCCGCTTCAGCCGCTCTTGGCCACGATGCTTAGGAGACTTGGAAGCTGCCAAATTCCTTTTGTGAGCTTCATAACGGTGAATCAGAGATTCAATAGAATTATGACTAACATTCTTTTGTCGCTTCAGGGATCTCGAACCATCTTGCCTTGGTTCTTGCCTTGACAGGTGAAGGTGAGTGATGATGTCTTTGGTAGCGAGGGTTGTCCGATCTTTCTCTTGATCTTCCTCTAATCACATCAGGTTGGGACTCTTTAGTAAGCCCCCTCTTCTTAAGACATGTTTTATTCGTGTGATGTCCAGTAGGACAAGCAAGATAGCCCCTCCTTTCCACAAACCTGCTTGCGTCTAGCCTCATTCAACTCCAAACGCATAACATCCATTTGTGAAGCATGCTTAGAACGGAGGATATTCATTGACTCCTAAACATAACCTATATTATAAATTCATTGCTTTGTAAGACTAACCATGAATCAATGTTGTTATAGATCCAACGATCCTAAACAAGCTTCGATTCATTGGTCCAAAGTTGGTGTTACGAACATCAGCGGAATCAATTGATTAATAGAATCAACCAAGTCATGATTATGTGCGGCAGAAGTGCTAGGAACATCCTCAATTCTTTGATCGACCGGAACTTGGGATTGAATCACTGATGGAATAGCTTGTCAGAGAAGAGGCTCAATGGCAGCACGAACTACTGAAAAATGAACATAGACCATCTTATCACATAGATATCAATGTACCAAAAATATGAGTACTAACCTAACAATGACATCAATATATACTTACGTAGAATGTCACTTCTACCTTGTAACGATAAACTGAAATCAAAATACTCTCGGCCATAATCAATACACTACCGACTCCATCATAATATAATGATACGTTTTCTCTCGACTTTCCCCTAACCAATTACCATAACCGCATGATAAAAGAAGTTATCTTGTGAATACATCGCTAATTCAATGTCACCACGGTTATATGCATCGAACGCAATGGTGGTTCCTATTGTTCCATCAACCGGTGCATGCTACCCAATCATCTTGTGGATCCTAGCCGCACTAATAATGTTTACAAAGCATTTACATTGTGGATGCTAACTGTAATTAATAGTTAAATTAGATCTAAATAATAAAATTAAAAAACGATATATAAATAAACAAAACATATGTTACCCTTCTATGCACATAGTAATTCTCAGCAGAGGCTACGCCTACAAAGATTAAATATCCAAGTACATCAGTTTCTGTAGAATGTTCTAGTCCTACCCATTTGCGCACTACATCAATATAGTGTCTTATGGATAACTTACAAAAGGAGTGTCAGTCATTTCTAGCATACTCGATTCTCAAGATCGCCTCGAGTGTCATAATGTTAGTAAAATCCAAAGAATTAGGTACTTCCGCACACTTGTGCTGCCCTTTATTACTCAACTACATTTACTAATTACCATTAACAAAAAAAAAGTACTAAAGCTAAGATAAAAATATCAAATTTCACTAGTTTTTATTTCAAGTTTAGCTGTCGATAACTAGCTATCCAGAAAAATTCATTGATAAGGCTGGGCATAGGAGGATCTCCAAACTGGTCTTGTGGAAATGTGAGCGCATCATAGTTTACCCCATCCCCCATCCTTCTCTGCACCCACCTACAAAGTCATTAATTTCTGACTTCAAACGCTTAGCCTCCGAAATACAATTGGAATCAACCAAAAATCTTGTTTTCTCACCTCATCCTCTAGCTCTTCAATTGTTAATCCGGATCTCTTATTTCGCAAATCATGCAATTTTTTGTTACACTGAATTATCAATTTTTCTTTTTTCTCTCTCATTCCCTCCCGTTTCTCGGCTTTCTCCGCATTCTCTTTACTCAACTTCTCCACCTTTAGTTTCTTTTCCTCCCATCATTAAAATATGATCAGAGCGATCAACGTTCTGCATTGCTGATCTATAGACTTCTCGATTAAAGTTGTCAATTTCAGCTTGATGCTTAGGTTCTTCAGTAAGAAGAGTCTCTCCCATAACTCAAAATCAATACACGGAGAAAATTGGAGTATATATTCAATCTCTACTTCTCACATATTTTATTTGAATCAACCAACCCAGAAAATAATAAGGAATAACTATCAGCCACATCACCCATGATTTGAATCAACCATGCCAGCAAACTGTCCAAAGCGTATCTAAGGTAAGGTGCTCACCTAACTAGTGCCTACTATCAGGCACATCCCATGATTTAGAGGGTGATATTACTTCACTGAGACCTAGGCGAAAGATCCTATCGCCTTTCAAAAGTGGGTAAATGCTAATCACATGTTCAATAAATCTCAAATATTTTTCTAATAATCTTCTACAAGCTTTTTAATATGATAAAATATCATTTTTCCTTTTATTTTATGTAATTTGTTTTCATTTTAATGCATGAATATACATATAAAAACAGTTACATGGCAAATAGCTTAATATCAAGTGCTTGCGCCCAAAGTTTTATGTTGTTCTCTCTATATCTACAAAGGTTCCATGAAATAGTTCCAAAATGCAACAAAACTAACAGTAAGACTACTTTAACATGCAAATGAGGAAGTTCCATTAGTATATTTACCTTCTTCTGTAACAAGTGCAGACAAAACACTGCGATCTTTTCTTCTCCCGATCTTTATCGTTGTTTTATTGGACGTCATCTTTATCTCAATTTCACTCAGCCGGACATTGGGCTTGCTATTCAACAACTTAGTCATTTTATGTATAACCCATGTTCACATCATATGGATGCTATTATCCATCTCATTAGGTATCTTAAAGGTACCATACATTACTATTTATGCGGTACCTCCACCGATGACTTTCACCTTAAATGTTATTGTGACGCAGATTGGGGTCGTTGCAAACAAATTCGTCATTCCGTTAGTGGCTATTATATTTTTTTAAGTGACTCCCTTATTTCTTAGAAGGCTAAGAAATAAACTACTGTTAGCTATAGTCGTTCTTCAGCTGAAGTGCATATCGGAGCATGGCTAGTAATAGTTGCAAACTCAGGTGGATCTCTTATTTATTAAAGGGATAAGGTGCAAAAATACCCTTAATGTTTCTAGCTATGACCAATTTCACCCCTATTATCGATGCAATTTTGCCCATAATGTTGGGAGGCAAGAATAGTTGTACCCTTAACGTTGACAAGTTGGATCAATTTCATACATTATCATAAATACAGATATTTTGTCCCTTATTCTACACCAATTGCACGTGTGTTCATTCTAAAAAAGATTTCATATTTTTTATGATTTAATAATATAATTAGAAATTAAAATTTTTAAATTCGGTGAAATAATTGATTTTTTTTTCATTCTCGTACAAAATACAATTTTTTTTATCTTTCTCATTTAATTGTATGTTTGTGACATGTTACTAATTAGTGATAAAGTGAAGCATATGTGAACTGTAAATGATAATATTTATGACTGAGAAACACAATTTGATGATTATTTCTTAAATTGACTTAACTTGTCAAATTTAGGGGTAGAATTATTCTTGCCTGCTAAATTAGGGGTAAAATTGCACCATATTACTCTCCTGGCTTTAACGTTAGGGGGGTATTTTTGCACGTATTCCCTTTATTAAATGTTCTTCACATTCTTCTTTCCTTACCCATCCCTATTTTTTGTGATAATGAGGCTGCCATTCACATTGCCTCTAACCTAGTGTTTCACGAATGTACCAAACATCTCGACGTTGATTGTCACATTTTTCGTTACCATGTTACAATATGGTTTTTTTTACCACTCCTCGTATTTCTACCAAACTTCAACCTCAAATAAATAAAACTTTGAGAGGAAAAGAATAACACTCTAATGAATTGCTTAAGCTTGTACATTCATATCATCAATACACAAAACACATCAGATGAAACCTCTCAGATTTTGAATCTTATTATATTTTATATTGCAACTCATAATTGAACATCTCAGCTTCAAAAATATATATTGCACGGACACAGACACGAAAATAGACATAGACACGGAAACGAAGGTCTAAAAGGAGGAAGCAAACCGCCTGGAATAATTTCTATAAACATGTCTCTAAAGCTTTCTATAAACATGCTAATTTCTACCAATGGTCCGAGTTCATGTGACTTGGTACATTCTATCACTATATTAACCAGTATTTATATGCTCAAATTAGTTATATGAAAGTGTCAGAAGCAAACTGATTGTATGTACACAGGTGGAGACAGGGGCCGGCCCCACCAGCTGCCAGAAACACCATGGTCACCAGTAATTTTGACCCCATGTCTTCACAAAATATGAGGTTGTGGTGGTTTCGGCCCTCTGTTTCCAAAAAATTTAGATCGGATGCTGAATTAGCACCTCAAAATTGACTCAGATCCTGTTAGATGATTTCAAAATTCAAACTTCCAATTTTTTTGGGCATGCCCTTTCTAAATCCAAATTTCTAATTTTTTTTCCTGCTATCTCCCATTAAATCCAAATTTCTAATTTTTTTGGCATGTTAGGCCTTCTTATATCTAAAGTTCTAATTTTTTTTTTTTTACCTAGACCCTCTCTTAATCGGGATTTTTTCTATTAAACACCGATTTAACAAAAAAAAAATCACACCACGTGTAAAATCGGCCCCCTCAAGTGAACGATCCCGTATTCGCCACTGCTCAGCTACCTTTCCTCATAAACACTTCTCAACCTGGTGGGTCTTGAACTTAACTTCTCTGGAATTTGTTCATTTCCACACAAAATCTTTTTTGAGTAAAGCTTGGTAACCCAAGAAAGGAAAGAAACCTGGACATCCTAACTACATTGACATCCCCTAACAGACTTCCACACGGAATCTTTTGCATATGAAACAAAATGACATATTTTTATAGTTTAACTAACATAATATATCTACTTTTAACAACTTTTCAACAAGTACCAGATAGATGATAATCTCAATTAAATTCTCAAAAATGAAAAACAAAATCATGCACAGAATCTTGATATAGAACTGATACAATTTGTTTTCTAGTTGAAGAACCTTCAAATGTTATTTGTAGATCTAAATAACATGATATGAAATCGAAATAAACAAACAATACGGCAAAATCGTTCAATTGTCATGCATTATTTTCATGATTTTTTTTTTATAAAAAACGTAAATTATAATGTTTCCGACTCGTAATCATCCATTTCCGGGATTCTCGGGTTGTTACGCATCAAATATCCCTAACGTTTTGGGTCAGGTGCAATTTTACCCCTAACATCTAAAATGGTAAAATTTTACCCCTAATGTTTGTAGCCAAGAGAAATTTTATCCCTAATATTGATAAATTGGATTAATTTCAGACACTATTATAAAATCCAGTCATTTTTTTCTTTATTTTCCACCAATTGCATATCAATTTTGTAATTTTGCACCAATTTTACCTCGAAGACAGTTTGATGAATTATTTCTCAAATTGACCCAATTTATCAACGTTAGGGGTAAAATTGCTCTTGGCTTCCAACATTAGGGATAAAATTATACCATTTTAGACGTTAGGGATAAAATTGCTCCTGACCCAAAAAATTAGGGGTATTTTTGCACTTTAACCCTTATTTTTGGACTTAAATTTTTATTTTTTTAATGGGATGAAGGGGGAGGGGGGCAAATGCCCCCTTTGACCCCCTACATCCGCCCCTGAATTGAGTAATGGGTAAATAATTTATTAGTCTCCTACATTTGACCTAACATACTGTTTAGTTCTCTATTTTGAAAAACATATTATAAAGTCTATTTTTTTTTCAATATTAACCCTTTGGTCTTTTTGTCTATTTTTTTTTTAGATTTTTAACCGTTATATTTGGTATAAACAGACAGACAGAAAATAACAGAGTAATATGATTACTTTATATTGTACTATGGTTGTCTTGAAAGTTAAGATATGTTCGGTTAAAAATCTAAAAAAATAAAATAAAAAAGATCAAAAGGTTAATATTGATAAAAGATAGAGACATTATAATATGTTTTTTAAAATAGGGTACTAAATAACGTATTATATAAAACTATAGGGACTAATAAATTATTTACGCCTAAGTAATTGATCTCACAAGGATAACATTTCGTTTTGCCAATGAAAATTGGATGATTAATTTACTTGTGTTTTTAGATTTTTTTTTTTTTAGTGAGATAATGTTATCCTTTGCCAATGTTGTGTAATTGATTTACAATTGATTTACAATTGATTTACTTGTGTTTTTACATTTTTTTAGTGAAGTAATGTTATGAGAGGTTCTCTGATTAGTGGTGGGATTTTTTCGGTGTTTGCAATAAGATAGAAAAATGGTCAGGGCGAGACGGTTAACAGACGACCTTAATCGAATGCTAAAGTTAGTAGAGAACAAGATGAAGTATTGAGCAATGAAGTATAATTCCTGAGAAAATGTGTATATATCTGTTGTGTGATTTCTAGGCGTATTTAAAAGGATATCCATGTACTTAGATTTGTTTCAGGGCCGGCCCTGGGCCTAGGCCAGGAGTGCCCCGGCCTAGGGCCCAATGCTGTAAGGGGGTCCAAAAATTTTATTAGTTGTGAATATTTATATAAATGATAAAAATAAAAATTGTATAAAATTGAAATAAGTGGCCAAGTGGTAAGGCTTACAAACCTCATACTAGTCTCTGGGTGTTCGATTCCCACCATGAGTGTATTTTTTTAGATATCCCTTAGCAGGAGAAATCAAATTCTTTTTCCAAAAAATTATACAAATTCACTTTGTAGAAATAAAAAGAATTTTCCAAATTTTTTTTAATAAAAATTCACTTTTAAAAACTCATTTAGAATTATGTAAAATGATACTTTAAGTTTATGTAAAACAAATAAAATTATTATTTTTAATATATTTTAAAGATTAAGGTTTAAAAATTAAGAGTTTAGAATATATTTATTAAAGTTTAGAATTTATGAATTGAGGTCTAAATTTTTTAAATTCGAACATAAAATCATACTTTATTTCTTATATATGAAAAATAATGACATATTGAAAAGTAATTTTGATGATATGATTTAATTGTAATTTTGTAATCAATTGTGATATTCATGTAAAAAGCTCTACAAATCATTTAGATTTTAAAGGGTCCAAATAATTAATATTTGAAACTCAAAAGAGGCCTAATTGATTTTTTTTTTAATATAGGTTGATGGTTAATTGAAGAATTACACTCATATTCAGTTATTTTTTGGTATCCAAAATTTTTTATCATATCATTTGGTAATATTTTCACGTTGAAGGATTTCATAAGTGACATTTAACCCATTTTAGATGGAAAATTAATCGATTTGTAATTTTTTTTCGCCACACGACACAATTTTTGATAAATAATAACACATTAACCAAATGATAAAATTTTGGATAAAATTTTGTGAAACATCTTTTTTATTTTGGATAAACAATTGTATTTAGTGAACGTAATAATACGTACCGTATAATTATTAATAAAATACCTTTCTATTTATCATGTATTAAAATATATTTTATTTTTTACGTAAAATATTTTTTATTAAAGGGGCCTTTATTTATTATTTCGCCTAGGGCCCGTAAATTATCAGGACCGACCCTGATTTGTTTGAATACAGTTGGACATAATTTAGACAATTCGTATCCTACTTGTTTTGGATTATCTTATTTCTAGGCGAATTCGGCGGGATATAGTCTGAGTCGGGCTCAGAGAGTCTCCTATTGATCCACGTGTGAGAGGAAGAGCGATATTCATGTTTAGTTAGATCTTACGGCTCTCATTGCTCCAGACGTTCTTGATTGTCTATGATAGAGATACTTCTACTAATATTAATTCTTATGTTATCACCAATTATCTCCTAATGAGATCTTATGCATCCATTTTTTTTAGGGATAAGTACACAAAAAATGTTTGTGGTATACACTTTTTACAAACTCGAACCTCTGGTTTTTATTTTTTTTGCAAAGAGAGGTATGTGCTAAACGCCGTTAGCAAACAGAGGCAAAATTGACTAACAGTGTTAAAATTCAAAGAGAAAATAGTTAATTTAGTCCTTATATTTATTTATTTTATAAATTAACCCCCCCCCCCCTCCAATTATCTAATTATCACAAATAAACCCCAAAATCAAAAATAAAAATAAAAAATACCATCTTCTCTATCCTTTTTAATTTTTGATTTTCATTCTTCTTTCTCTCTCTTCTCCCTCTCTCTTCTTCTTCTTCTTCTTCTTCTTCTTCTTCTTTTTTTAATTTTGATTTCAGAATTTCTGGAAAATTTCCAGAATTCTGGAAAAATTTCAGAAATCTGGAGAACGTCTGAAATCCAGACGTGGTGAACGTCTGGATTTCAGACGTTCTGAAATTTCAGAATACTTAAAAAAAATTAGAAGAATAGAGGAGAGGAGGAGGAAGAAGAAGAAAGAAGAAGAAGAAGAAAAGGAGAGGAGGAGGAAGAAGAAGAGAGAGAGAGAGAAAGAAAAATGAAAATCAAAAATTAAAAAGAGATGGAGAAGATGGTATTTTTTTATTTTTATTTTTGATTTTGGGGTTTATTTGTGATAATTAGATAATTAGGGGGGTTAATTTATAAAATAAATAAATATAAGGACCAAATTAACTCTTTTCTCTTTGAATTTTAACACCGTTAGTCAATTTTGCCTCTGTTTGCTAACGGCGTTTAGCACAGACCTCTCTTTACAAAAAAAAAAAAAAAAACCATAGGTTCGAGTTTGTAAAAAGTGTATACCACAGGCATTTTTTGTGTACTTATCCCTTTTTTTTATTGGTTGATTGTATTGCATTAGGAGTATAGTAAAAGGTTTCATGATAATTAGAGAAATTTTAGTATACATTCAGCGGCGGAACAATAATGTCGTGTACACGTGGTTGTCCAGTGTCGTTTTCGTTAAAAATCTGACTTAACTCAGACTTACGTGTCAGTCATTACATCATTTTGATGCATTTTAACCAATAAAATTATCGGGATCATCTATTTGAGACAAAACTGAAAGTTGTGATTTTATTGAAATAAATTGAAATTGAATTACCATTTTGAGATAACTCTAAGTTCAGTAACCAATATTGTATTTAGCCCGAGTATCAAATGATACTCTCAACCAAAACAATGGACAAACTTTAATTTGACAACTAAATTATCAAAACCCCAAAACAAAATTATGCACAGAATCTTCACATAGAACTCAAACAATTTGTGTTATATTTGAAGAACCTTCAAAAGTTATTTGTAGGTCTAAATAACATTACATGAAATCGAAAAAGAAACAAACAATACATCAAGCTAAACATCGAGGTCTAAATTGGTACCATTTTTTAAACGTTAAGCCTTTATACGTGGAGCATAAATTGATACATATTTTGGTTGTTTAATTAATTTACTTGTGTTTTTACATTTTTTAGTGAGAAAATGTTATCCTTGATAATTGAATAATGGGTAAATAATTTATTAGTCTCCTACTTTTTACGTAACATATTGTTTAGTTCTTTCTTTTGAAAACCATATTATAAGGTCTCTATAATTTTTTTTATCATTATTAACCCTTTGGTCTTTCTGTCTAGTTTTTTTAGATTTTTAACCGTTATATTTGGTAAAAACATTATATTATAATATGTTTTTTAAAATAAGGTATTAAATAGTGTATTACCTAAAAATATAGGGAGTAATAAATTATTTACCCTTGAGTAATTGATTTACTTGTGATTTTAATTTTTTTTAAGCGAGACAATGATATCGTTTTGCCAATGAAAATTGGGTTATTGAACTCATACATATTAAATTTAATCACTTTGTCGTTGAACTCCATAGTAAGAAATGGTCATCCTAAAATAATTGGTGAAGACTTAGAAAAATTATCATCATCCATATCTAAAACATAAAAGTCTGAAGGAAAAATCAAATCATTAATTTGCACAAGTACATCTTCTAGCACCCCATCGGGATAAGCATTAGTTTTATCGGCCAATTCAATTATTACGCCTCATTTCTTTTAGAGGTCCAACATTTAAAGATGCATAAATATATAGAATGTGGAATAACATTTATTGAAGCTCCTATATCCAACATAGATTTTTCAATCCTAACATTTCCTATCTTGCAAGGGATAGAGAACATACATGGATCTTCACATTTAGGAGGAAGTTTCTTTTGAATTATTACAGAAATATTCTCCCCTACACCTTTCTTCACCTCTTAATTTCCTCTTGTTAGTACACAAATATTAAAGAGTAATGGGTGCCGAAGATGATGACAATCAAGATCCAAATGATAGTAACACTATACCACATGTTCCTCCAAAAGAAACTTTTCTTATCGTAGATACTTTTGAAAAATTACTTCCTTCAAGATGAGAAGAATGTACCGAATGTAGCTTATGCCCTCCAAAAAGTTAAAAATGAAATTGAGTTGAGTTCGCATGGAAAGAAGAAACAATTGACTATAAATACCTATTTTAGAAAAGCATAAAATTGAAATAAAATTTATTTTCGGAAGTGCTTTATTTTATGAATTATATATGTAATTTTCATACATATTTAATAAATGTTATTTTATATAATCGAGGTTATTAAATTATTATCTTATGCATTTAGCAATGTTATTGTTTTATCCCATTGACTCAAGTCAGGATTTGAGAAAGTTATTATATAATTGAGGTTATTAATTTATCGAATATTTATTTATCGAGGTTTTACTATATTGCAATATCCTTCAGAATTTTCAGCTAAACCAAGAGAACTTTTACTTTACATCAGGTGTAATATACATGACCAATCAAAGAAGGGACACCTACTAATTCATTGGAGATGATTAGTGTTAATAATTTTGATTGGACATGTGTATTGCACACAGAGTATTGTAGAATTTCTCTTAAACCAAACGCTTTCTTAACTATTTTTACTTTTCCATTTAATATTTTTTAAAATTATATAATGTAAAACAGAGAATGAGAATGGTAAGATATATTTTAGAAAATAGATAAGAGTCCTTAAAGCTGGTGTGTTGACTTTTTGCAAGTTTTCTTTCTGTCTTATAATTGGAAAGTTTTTTTTCTTAATTTAATTATGGTAATTCATATTTTTCCTCTTATATTATCCTTGATTGATGTAGATTGGGTTATTCTATAATTAAATAAGGAAACCACCTCTTAATTTTTGTCTTTATGTGAGTCTCATTTTCTCTATAAATTACTCTCTACTCACATTTCTTCAACTCCTTCAGAATTCCATTCTTCTTTTTCTTCTTCTTCTTTGCTGTCTCTGTTGCTTCAAACAAAAATACAAATGGAGGAACTTTGCTCTGTTTGGACTTATCAAATATTTTTTTTATTTCATTTTTTTCGGCAAAAGAAGGAAAAATATTGAAGGTATTGCAGGAGAATGTGAATTTAGTTTGTATCGCTTTATAATTTAGCTTGAAACTTGATAGTGTTAGATAAAATGGCTTTAGTGTTGAATAAGAAATAGCTTTAAAAGTGTGGGTATATTTGTCATTAACCTCTTTACTCTCAAGCGCACATTTACAATCTCACATGGGAAACAAACAACCCTTTGAGTGGGTATATATAGAATTGGGCTTTAGAAGCCTTTAAATTGTGTTAAGAAGGTTTTAGCAAATATACCACACGCGCGCGCTCGCTCGTTCGCGCGACGCCCGCCCGATCGGACTGGGCCCGAATTTTATTTTTATTTCTATCCGTTTTAACTTGTTTCAATTTTTCTTCAACGTTTTAATCAGTCAAAAACGGAACCTTATTTTTTTCCTGGTCTTACTCCACCTTCTAACGTGTAAGTGAACGTTCCAACGTTCTTATTTCTATCCGGAATTACAGATTGCACCTCGGTCTGCCGAAATCGCTTTCAAGGCAGTGGCAACCGCCATGGCACAGCTCTAGATAGCCCTTTTGAAAAAATTGGCCCTTACATTTTATGCCAATATGTTAATTTTAAATAAAATACTAAACAACTAAAAACTAAAAAAAATAAAAACTTAAACCATCAAATGTGTTTTTAAGAATATAAATTTTATTTTATTTTGACACTTTTTGTTATTAATGTTCTTTTATTATTCCATTTTTTATTTTTTAAAGACATTAATGTAAATAATATATATATATATATATATATATATATATATATATATATATTTCAGTCCTAAATATTTTCTATTATTATTTTACATGTTCTTTGCTTCTAAATACGATCTCTAGTTGCATCTCAAGCCAGAGGGAATCACTTCTTGACAAAAGTTGTGATGCTTTGTTGTTGTGTGTAATACTTGTAACTCTTGCATTTGTTGCTTCAATAACATCCTATATGCAATGAAAAACAAGTTCATAGTCTTTCAATTTATTGTTATGTCTTAGTTAAGCAGGATTTACTAATTGTTTCTGTTTTTTTGTTTTTCGATTTTCTATTGATCCCTATATTATTATTTAATACAATTTGTTCATTTTCCTATTATCGCAAAAGATCTTAAGATATCAGCTGAAAGCAGAAGCTTTTCTTACTAGTTTATTAACAGAGAAGATGTACTTTGAATAGTCGGAAGTTGAGCAGTTGCATTATGAACTGACAGCAGTAATGAGAGGAAACGACATTCTTTGGTGTGAACTTGACAATGTAATGGACAACCTTTCTTATGCCAACAACAAATTGAAAGACTATGAACTTCAGGTAATTTACTAGTATATGCATGAATTCTTTAGTATATGGTGTCTTCAAGGCACAATATATAATTGATGTTCAGGTTTGATCGACAATATGATCAAAGAAGATAAATTTCATTTTGTTTGTTTTTGTGAACGTAAATAGAAAAAATCTATGTTTTTTACCATTTTTTTAATCTTTTGAATAGATGCACCAAATTCAAAACGAGCTCAATGAATCAATTAAGGAACTTTCGTTTGTGAGGTACATTCTACCAAAGTTTTAGGGGATTGAGATATGATGTTTCGGAAAGTGAATAAATTGAACGAGATAAATATGCTACTGAATTCAGTATCATATTTACCTTGTTCAATTTATTCACCTTTTAAAACATTATATCTCTCTCATCTGAAACTTTGGGTAGAATATCCCCCGCGAACGGCAGTTCCTTAATCGATTCATGGAGCTCATTTTAAAGTTGGTGCATTTGTTTAAAAGATTCAAAAAAAACAAACAAACAAAATTTTTTCCTATTTATGTGAAGAAAAACAAATAAAATGAGATTTATCTTCTTTGATCATCTAGTCAATCAAACCTGAACATTAAATATATATTGTTCCTTGAAGATAACATATACTAAAGAATTTATGCATATAACAGTAAATTATCTGAAGCTTATAGTCTTTCAATTTTTTGTTTGCACGAGAAAGGTTGTCCATTACATTCTAAACTTCACACTGAAGAATGTCTTTTCCTCTCATTGTTGCTGTCAGTTCAGAAAGCAACTGCTCAGCTTTCGACACTTTAAAGCACAACTTCTCTCTTAATAAATAATACGTAAGCAAAGCTTCTGCTTCCAACTGATATATTAAGGTCTCCTGCAACAATAGGAAATGAACAAATAGTATTAAAGATTAATGTAGGGGTCAATGGAAAATTGAAAAACAAAAAAATAGAAACAATCAATAAATCATGATTAATTAACACATAACAATAAATTGAAAGACTATGAACTTGTCTTTTCGGTGCATATAGCATGTTATTGAAGGAACAAATGCAAGAGTTGCAAGTATAACATATAACCGCAAAACGATCACAACTTTACTTAAGAAGTGGTTCCCTCTAGCTTGAGCTGCAACATGAGATCCTATTTAGAAGCAAAGAACATGTCAATAAGTTAGGCCACATGATAACAATCATTGATGCTGCAAGACAAAGTATGACAAGAAGCAACATAAATAAACACAATCTAATACAATAAAGAAGCGTATTATATACTATATGATATCGGAATATCCTTTGGAATACTTGAACACTGCCTCCAATGACCTGTAAAACAAAGAACAGTTGGACAGGGGGCCAGAAACCGGTGAACCCTCTCTGATGTCTAAGTTAGTATGGGAATACAAAGCTTAGGGAGAAAGTAATGGAGTTTGAGTATATAGAATTATATACCTTTCTCTTTGAATTAGGCTCCTATTTATAGACATTTGAGCTTAGATCTAGACACATGTGTCACCACCGTATTGGTCCGGAATCTACATTCCCTCTCCAAATGGCTTTAGTGTGTATTTGAAGTCTGAAACCTTGTTTCTTTCACATACCTTTTTGGGGACCCTATATAGGCCGACCTAAAAGTAGGCTATGGGCCTTTGAGAACCACTTGAAATCCAAATTCATTATTTATCATATCACTATATAAAAAATGTGGACGATCTGGGTTTGGGTTTTGGGCAGATTAATTCAAAGATAGCAGCTAATATTGTTCATTCCATTGTTTCTATTCTGTCAAGAGTTTCTTCAAATCATCATGATCCTCACCGTAAAACATGTTATAGAGAGGGCCAATAATAATGTACTAATTACTGCTGATGAACATATTATGATCCTTAATTTTCTTAATGTATCTATTGCTTTCAGGTTTATAATAAAAGTTCACTCTTAAAAAGAATTGGGGTAAATTACACACATGGCCACTGAATTTTACATTTTTTAACATTGGTGGCTACTCAACTTTAACTAACTCCTCAAAATGACCCATTAACGACCTAAAATTAAAAATATTGAAGAATTAAAGTTGTTCAGAACGACATTTACCATGAAACCACATTTTTTATTTTCCAAAATCACATTTTTTGGAGCTTTCTCTCTCTAAAAATTCACTTTGTCTCTCCTAACCAAATAACACCTAAATGACCTAAAAACGAAATTTTTTAAGCATTAAAGTTCCTTAGAATATCATTAACTTTTTTAATTATTTTGAGACCGTCAACGATCGTTTTGAGGCGTTGAGTGGCCACCAATATTAAAAAGTGTAAAATTCAGTGGCTATGGGTTTACATCGCGTGGATTTAGATTAGTTTTTGTCTGATGAGTTGAATACGAAACTAAAAAATTAAATTCGCCACAAATTTACACGTTTATTTATTTATTAAGCATACGATGTAATGAATAGTACAAGTGCGTGCATCATGTAATGAATAATACAACTTTAATTATTGTTGAAGTGTAGTTCTTGAAATTCAGGGTGCCTTTAGTTTCATGGGCGGTTTCAGCAAGAAACTGAGCCTCTGAGTTCAATTTGACGGTGGTTTTCACCTGGTCAGTGATTGACTATGTGAATTTGGTCAATCACCATTAGATCTAGCAGGTGTAAATCTAAGTTTTATAATGATTTCAATCTCCACTACATGGTTTTAATAAGATTAAATCCAATGGTGATTGACCAAATTGGTCAGTAAAAATTATTGTCAATCTGAATACCAATATGGAAAAAAAGAAAAAGTTGAGCCTAAGGAAGAAGTGAAAAAGTTGATTTATCGGTTATTTAGCAAAAAGAAAACTAGGCAATAAGTATTATTAGGTCTCTGATCTTTCAGTTTTTGGTTCATTAAGTTCTTAATCTTTTATTTGGATAATATTAAATCTCTGATCATTTATTTTTAGTCTTATTAAGCATTTGATGGCCAAATTAGTAAGTTGTAAACATTTAATTATGTTAAACTACGTTATTAACTCCATCTGTATTTTAAATTATATAAAAATATATTTTTTACAGTTTGGATTAAGGTTTTTCAGTTTTCCTATAACAATATTACACATCCAAAACTGCTCTCAAACAGTGAAAAAATACAAATTTTGAATGCAGTTGCAATAATAGTCTGTTAACCGAATTTTATGTTCAAAATTACTTTTTTTGGTCATCAGGGGCTTAATGAGACCATGACCTAATGATGCTTTTTGTCAAAAAAAAGTATATATTTATATGGGTAATTAATTTATTAGTCCCTACATTTTGACAAAACATATTGTTTAGTCCCTGTATTTTCAAAAACGCACGGTAAGGTCTCTAACCTTTTTCTCGATGAACTGTTTAGTCCCTAACGTTTTTCTCGGTGAACTGTTTAGTCCATGCCGTTAGACTCTCATGAAGATTCTATTAGTCAATTTGGATTAGCAGAAACATTTTTCGTCATCACTAAAGCTTTTGACAGTAACAATGGCATTCACCTGGACCCTGAATGACCAAATGAATTTGGTCATTCACCGTTAGATTTAGGCTCATCAAATCTACACCTTAGGATGCTTTGGATATCCACTGTAGGATTATAATGAGCCTAAATCTAACTGTGAATGACCAAATTCATTTGTTCAGGGTCCAAGTGAACGCTACTGTTGACAGTAAACATGAGTTGAGAATATGAAAGAAATTAAACTCACCATTGAGAGTAAGAGGATTTCCACCTTCGATTCTAACAGGAAGTGTAAGCGAGAGAGACTTGAGTCGAGTTCTACCTTCAATCCAAACAGGAAGAGTGAGCATACGTGATTTGATTATGGGTTAGGGATTCAATCATTTCTCCATTTTTTGGTGAACGCGAGTTGTGAGCGAAATACATAGAGGTGTGAATTGCTTTTTTCACTGATAACTAATAAAGGGTAATTTATTGTGTGTTTTTGAAAATACAGGGACTAAACAGTTCACTGATAAAAAGGTTAGAGACCTTATCATATGTTTTTGAAAATATAGAAACTAAACAGTATATTTTATCAAAATATAGGGACTAATAAATTAATTACCCTATTTATATCGATGATGAGTTAGTGGATATAATGTTTTGTTTTCTATCTTCTATGGTAATGTAATGAGTCTACCAATAATAATAATAATAATAATAATAATAATAAATAACCCCAATGCTAATTATGCCACAACCATAACTTCTTGTGAACATCTCATGAAGGTTAGATTCAGTGGCGAATACAGGATTATTTGGTTGGAGGCCGATTTTATACATGCATTCGTAAAAAAAAAAAAAAAAAATTGTTAAATCGAACTTGTTCAAATATATTTTTTTATATATATATGTGGGATATAATTTTAGTGGCCAAGAACCAATCTTTAAGTATTAATGTATACTTTTTCAAAATTAAGCTAGATTTTGTTTAAGATTCCTAACATGTAAAAAAAATAAAAATTTTGATTTGAAAGGGTCTACAAGGCCAAAAAAAATTAATAATTTGGATTTAAAGAGGGTCTAACAAACCAAAAAAAAATAAAAATTTGGATTTAGAAAAGCCTAACAAACTTAAAGAAAATTAAAATTTTGGATTTAGAGTGGCTTAATAGGCCCCAAAAAAAAGAAATTTGGATTTAGAGAGGCTTAACACGCAAAAAAAATTAGAAATTTAGATTTTGGAAGGTCTAACATGTCAAAAAAAATTAAAAAATTAGATTTATAGAGACCTAACAGACAAAAAAAAATAGAAAATCAGATTTAAGTAATACCTCCAAAATATTAAAATTTTGAATTTTGGATAAGCCTAACACTTAATGAGCTATCTTAGGGGCTAATTCAACACCCTGTTAATTTTTTTAAGACATGGAGGGTCGAGAGTACCCGGGGTCAAGGTGGTTCCGGCAGCCAAGGGGTCCAGGTCCCCAGGCCTCATTTGTCTACGCCCCTGGTTACATTAGACAATACCAAAGCACAATAAAGTTCTTTAGAGCATCTTCAAGAGACTCTTAGTGCACTCTCTAAAAATAATACAAATAATTGACTCTTAGGTCCCGTTTGGTAAGATGTAATTGGTTTCGTAATGGAATGACCATTACATTCAAGGCCCATTATCATGTTTGGTTGCATGTTGCAAATTTGTTGTAGTGGAATGAGAAAACCATTAGTTAAATTTTGTTGAACAACTCTTGTAATTTCTATTACATAGAAAAATGATTTGAATTCTTATTACATCCAAAACATGTAATTCTAATTTCTATTTTTAAAGCTCAATCTAACCTCTCATTTATCAAATCTCACATCTTATCATTATTAAAAACACAAAAAGAGAAAAACATGGAAAAATTTAAAACGCAAAAAAAATGAAAAAATAACGGGAAACCGGAAAAAAAAACAAAAACCGGTGAAAATGTTGAAAATGGAAACTAAAAAACGAAAAAATATTCATTAATTTATTGATTTCATTTAATATAATTTTGTATTTGATCTCGATTCAATTTTTTTTTTCATTTTTCATGTTTTATGCTTTTCACGTTTTTCTCATTTTTCATGTTTTCATGTTGTTCGTTTATTATAATTATGTAAATAAAATTTTATAATTACATTTAATTAGGAAAACATAAGTATTGTAATGGTCATTACATTCTATCGTTTTGTTTTTATTTGTCAACCAAACATTGTAATAGAATCACCATTCCATTACATTAACGGTCCATTTGGTATGCCGTAATGCAATGTAATGTAATCAAAGTCGTAATGTAATCAAATTTGTAATGTAATGTAATGGAATGGTGATTCTATTACAATGTTTGGTTGACAAATAAAAACAAAATGATAGAATGTAATGACAATTACAATACTTATGTTTTCCTAATTAAATGTAATTATAAAATTTTATTTACATAATTAAAATAAACGAACAACATGAAAATTGAGAAAAACGTGAAAAACATAAAACACGAAAAATGAAAAAAAATTGAATCGAAATCAAATACAAAATTATATTAACTGAAATCAATAAATTAATGAATAGTTTTTCGTTTTTAGTTTTCGTTTTCAACAATTTTCACCGTTTTTTATTTTTCTTTCTTTTTTTCGGTTTCCCGTTATTTTTTCATTTTTTGCGTTGTTTTGTTTTTTTCTCGTTTTCAATTTTTCATGTTTTTCTCTTTTTGTGTTTTTGACAATGATGAGATGTGAGATTTGATAAATGAGAAGTTAGATTGAGCTTTAAAAATAGGAATTAGAATTACATGCTTTGGATGTAATGGGAATTCAAATCATTTTTCTATATAATGGGGATTACAAGAGTTGTTAAACAAAATTTAACTAATGGTTTTGTCATTCTATTACAACAAAATTGTAACATGCAACCAAACATGGTAATGGTCATTCCACTACGAAGCCCATTACATCTTGTAGCTGATTTTTCATTCCTCATTCTCAAATTTTAACGTAAAACCAATTTAAAAGGCGCTTGGAGATGTTCTTATATTTCAAACTACGATTCCTTATTACACAGAGTGCAGCAAGCAAGTATGTAGGACTGCAGCAAACGAACACAATTAAAAAGCAATGAAAGAAACATTAGTGACATGATCACACATCTACAGGTCCCTCCGGCCGTCGGAACCACCTTGATCCTGGGTACTTCCTGTCTTATAAAAAATTTATCGGGATATTGAATTAGTTCCCTCAAGATGGTCCATTAAGTGTTAGGCTTGTCTAAAATTCAAAATTTTAATATTTTGGGCCTATTAGGCATCTGTAAATCTAAATTTCTACTTTTTTTTTGACCTATTAGGTCTCCCTAAATCCAAATTTCTAATTTTTTTTGTCTGTTAGTTCTCCCTAAATCCAAATTTATAATAATTTTTTTTTGTGTGCTAGACCCTCCTTAAATCCAAGTTATTAATTTTTTGGCTGGTAGGTCCTTTCAAATCAAAATTTTTAATTTTTTTTACCTGTTCGGGCCTCACTAAATCCAATTTTTTTTTACATGTTAGGAATCATAAACAAAATCTAGCTTAATTTTGAGAAATTGTACATTAATATTTAAAAATTGGTTCTTGACCACTCAACTTATAACACGTATATATCAAAAAAGTTGAAAAAGTTCGATTTAGCAAAAAAAATTACTAATGCACGTGTAAAATCAGCCCCCTAACTGAATAATCTATGTATTTGCCACTGCACACCTAAATCTTTTCCAGCACAAAGAGCAACTTTTTTATCATTGCAATGGCATGTGAACACTTCACTTCATCTTGGGCTTCATGTCTCAGCCAATTTTTTTAATAATTTCTGATGCATGACTTTTGATTCCTCCTTATGGGTTGGTGAGGAGAGTTTCCTCATGTGTCAACCAAAAATGTCATATTTATAACACATTATTTCCTCCACTACCTGGTAGCTTCGGTCACTTTCTCTTAAAAAAAAAAAATTATCGGGATGTTAAATTAGTCCTCTTAAAATGTCTCATTACGTGTTAGGCTTGTACAAAATTCAAAATTTTATTTGCGAAAATATGTGTAAAATCGACCCCCAATCCATATCATTGATTGAAAACAAATAACTTTCTCATTGATTGAACTTCCGAAACAAACTAGTGTTCGGAAAATTTTAGGGTACTCCTAGAGTAATACTCCCGACCAATGAATTCACGACACATACATATATAGTTTTTTTCCACCGATCATGTACATGTAGTGGGATTCAAAATGATTTTCATTGGTCTGGAGTATTACTTCCGGAGTACTGTAAAATTTCTCGGGTGGAAAAATTCTACGATGGTCCCGGTCCATTGGACCTTTCCGATAGAAACATGATAATTATGCATTTTTTTCCTTACATCAATTATTTCTCAATGAGGTAGCATGATTCTCCTTTTTCATCTTGGGGTCTCAGTGCCATCAATCATATCTAGGAGCGTAGACAGGGGCCTAGGGGGCCCACGCCCCTTCGGCCGCCGAAACCACCTTAACCCGAATAATTTCGGTCCTCCTATCTCAAAAAAATAATTATCAGGGGGTTCAATTAGCCCCCTCAAAATGGCCCATTAAGTGTTAGGCTTGTCCAAAATACAAAATTGCAATATTTTGGGCTTAAATCCAAATTTCTAATTTTTTTCGGGGTCTGTTGGGTCTATCTAAATCCACATTTTTAATTTTTCAGGCCTGTTAAGCATCTCTAAATCCAAATTTATAAAAAAAAAAAAATTGGGTCCGTTAGGTATCTCCTAATCCAAATGTCTAATTTTTTTTAGGGTAAAATACATGAATATCATAATTAAGTACAAAATTACAACTAAGTCATATCATAAAACTTAATTTTTAATATATCATTATTTTCTATATATTATGATTTTACACCATAATTTAAAAATTCTAGACTCCAATTCATAAATCATAAACCTTAGAAAATATATTCTAGATTTCTAATTTATAAAATCTGATCCTTAAACATATTAAAAATACTGATTTTACTAGTTTGACATAATCTAAAATCATGACTTGACATAATTGTAAATAGTTTTTCAAAGATGAATTTCTGTGTAATTTCCCCTTTTTTTAACCTGTTAGGCCCACATTATTGATTTTTTTTTGGCCTAGTAGGCCCTCTCAAATCAAAATTTTTAATTTTTTTTACCTATTCGGCCCTCCCTAAATCTGATTTTTTTTACATGTTAGGACTCTTAAACGAAATCTAGCTTTTTTTGAAAGAATAAATGGAATTTATATTAAATCACCAGAAAGAATATTTGTAAGGAAAGGTGGAGGATATGCCCACTCACCTTGATCAGACTTAGAACTAACCGCTTTCGCAAGAGAATGAGCCGCTAGATTCGCTGACCGACTAATATAGGAGATTGAAACTAAATCTAAATCTATTAACAAGACACATCACTCTTGAACAACATCGGATAGATAGGACATATTGAAGCTTTGATGTTGTATAGCATTTACTACTTCTAGGCAATCGGATTGTACTTCCACTTGGGTTATATTAAGGCGTTTGATCCAACTAAGCGCTTCCCTTATTGCTATAGCTTCAGCTA
This sequence comes from Euphorbia lathyris, assembly GCF_963576675.1. Lineage (NCBI taxonomy): Eukaryota > Viridiplantae > Streptophyta > Magnoliopsida > Malpighiales > Euphorbiaceae > Euphorbia > Euphorbia lathyris. The sequence goes on from NC_088918.1 coordinate 1,094,816, forward strand.
CCGCGGGATTGAGTAGTAGTGGGAGACTCGCCTTCTGAGCATTTAAACACACGCCGAAATGATCCCGGATCAGGATACCGTATGAACTGAACCCCGCTTCATGATTCATTCCCGCGTCGACATTACATATCAGTCTGCCCTGATCTGGTTTCCACCATCGATTCGAATTTAGCCTTGGCATAGATTGTACGTTCTGCGTTCCTCTTCTGATCGCCAACCAGTTCTGGTGCTCGTTATTTGCTGCTGTCAAAACCGAAGCTGGTAAGTTGAATTTTTTTTCCCAGACAGCCTGATTCCGGTTCTTCCAAATATGCCATAGGATAACTGCAATAATCTCCAGCGACGGGAGACGCGTTTCTAACAACTGTTTGAACCAACTGATGAAATCGTGGACTGCCTCCATTCGACTGTCAGCGAAGAAAAGGCCCCAAACCTGGCATGCAAGGGGACATGACAGGAATATATGACTCTCATCTTCCCCTGAGTCGTTGCACACTGGGCACCTGTTAGGAAGTCCGTTATGCCTCTGGTTCAGATTGGCCATAGACGGTAAGTATTTGACGCGGCCTCCTTCCGTGAAGAAGGCCGATCTTAGGGATAAGTGTACCCCGTCGTTATCAAGTAATAAAATTCTGGAAAAGTCCAGGTATTGTCCACAGGATTTATTTTTGCAAGTATCGAATTGCTTGGTCTCAGGTGTTATCTAGGCTTTGGGGGTTTTGAGTTTGGTTTTGCTTAAGTTAATCTACTCCTAGGTTGAATTATACTATCCCTAGCTAAGTTATCTAATTCTAACTAAGTTATTCTACGCCTAATTAAGTTACTCTACCCCTAATTAAGTTAAACTACTCCTAGGTGATCTTTTACCAATGCAATTATCCGAAGGAACATGAAGGGATACGATGATAATGAAAATAGATTGTTTAAGCAATTGAATTAAAACCTAATCTAAGTCACTTGTGTCCGAGGCGATTAACCCTACCTATCCTCCTAAGGTCCCTAGTTCGTGATTCCCTTGTAAGGCCGAAACTAGCTCTAAGGCTCAGCAATTTGGGCTTAATCTTCTATAGGGTCGTCAATCCTATAGGCACTGACTAGGTCAGATTCAGCTCGTAATATGTGCCAACTTAATTTTGGGATTATCGAATGAGTTAAACCAATCAGACAAAGCGTAAGACAAAGATTAAAGCAATTAAACAATTGAATAAACAAAAACTATAATATATATCAAAGATGGAAGTATTGTCACGAAGATACAATGAACCTAGGATTCATAACATGGATCAGAGGCTAGACAGAATATAAAAGAAGAAAAATCCCTTTCAGGGAACCTGTCTACCAATGCAGGCGTCTTCCTAGGACTTAAGGATGGAGCTTGAGCAATCCTCGGTGAACGGAGCTTCGGAGGTGTCTTCAATGGAGGTTCGAAGGATATGGAGGAGGTGGAGAGGATTTCTCAAGGTGAAAAGCTAAGAAAATTACAAAGATAAAAGATATCTAATTTACATTGGAAAAATCCTATTTATAGGCGCGACTCGGGCCCTTTTCTTGACCTATTTCGTGTCCTTATATAGGTAGGAAGTCGTGGGGCCGGTCGTGGAGTCGTGGGGGCGGAATTGGTCTTTTTGACCAATTCCCGCAGGTTTGCTCGGCGAGCAGGCACAGCCTGCTCGGCAAGCTGGCCTACGAAGGCCAGCTCGCCGCGAGCTGGCCTAAATGGAGGTATGGCAGAATTAATCGAAAGATGCAAGGACTTTATGGAGGTAGACGACATTCGCCGAGAATCACTATCTCCGCCTAGAAAGGACAAAGGCGAATCTCGCCACCGAGATAGGGAAAAAGGCAAGCACCAGGATTCCTCCTCCAGAAACCGGCGGAGGGGCTCTAAGAACAAATCAGCATTTGTCACGTCCTTCACACCTCTTAATGCCTCTAAAAGCGAAGTGCTAATGTGGTTAGAGAACAGCCAGCACAAACGGAGCATTTCATACCCCCGAACCAAAAGGGGGAGAGTACACTAACACTGGGAAAAATCCCAAAAATTATTGCAAATATCACAGGAAAAATGGCCATGACACAGACGCATGTTGGGAGTTAGCCAGAGAAATAGAACGTCTCATCGAGAGAGGCAAATTGGACCGGTTCGTCCAAAATGATGGCAAGAATGGAGATGGTGATAGATCCAGAGATGATCCGAAGAAGAAAGGAAAAGGGACCATCAATGTCATAGCAGGCGGACCTGGGTACCAACCTGTACTGAAAAAGGCAAGAACCACTGCTCTTGACAAGGCATAACTTAATCGCCCTTTTGCAGATGTTGGCCCAGATATCTCTCCTCATGCGGATGCCTTGGTCATTACTATGATGGTGGAAGGCTGGGAGATGAAAAGAGTGATGATCGATACCGGGAGTTCGTGCAATGTCATCACAAGAGGAGCATTTGCCAAGCTTATGGTCGACCCAATCCAAGTGGAAACCACCGTAGTGGACATCCTGGGAGTGACAGGACATACCATCCAAACAAAAGGCCAGGTAACAATAGATTGTGAGTTAACAGATGAAGATCAAGTCTGGAAAGGCGATCTGGAATTTTCTATCCTGGACGGCCAGTTAGCTTACAATATTATCCTTGGGCGACCCTTTATCTCCGAAGCAGCAGCCCTTATCTCCATACGCCACTTAACTCTTTATATCCCCATGGACAAAGGAGGTGTAATGATCAGAGGAAGCCAAAAGGTAGCTCAGGAGACGTATTCGGCATCTTTAATGATCCGCCCCCAGTCTAAAGACGAGGAGGAGGAAGAACTCGTCACAATGGCCTTGGACGAAACAGAGATGTACCTCATGGCGGATGAAAAACAGGTATGAATGGCTAAAGGGCTCAAGGGAGAAATTAAAGAAGCAATCACCAAGGTTCTCCATGAGGCAAAAGACGTCTTTGCATGGAAAGATGAGATCCTCCCCGGGATTAGTCCAGATATGATCACTCACAAACTCAACATCTACAAAGACGCGGTTCCGGTAGTCCAAAAATGAAGAAACCATGGTCTTGAAAGGCAGAAGGTGATAGAAGAAGAAATCACCAAGCTCCAGCGGGCGGATGCCATCGAAGAGGTACTTTATACACAATGGCTAGCGAATGTGGTTCTAGTCAAGAAAGCGGGTGGATCATACTGCATGTGTATTGACTTTACAGATCTCAACAAAGCTTGTCCTAAAGACAACTACCATTTGCCGTGTATTGACATCCTCGTAGATGGAACCGCAGGACACGCCATGTACTCTTTCACTGACGTAAAGTCGAGTTATCACCAAATCCCAATGGAGCATTCAGATCGAATCAAAACTTCGTTCGTGACTCACCAAGCCACTTATTGCTTCAAAGTCATGCCCTTTGGGCTTAAGAACGCAGGTGCAACCTATCAACGGATGATGAATAAAATATTCGCGGAAAGCAAAGGTGATAACTAAGGTATGTTGGATTTTATTGCAACCAACAATGCAGCGGAGTACGAGGCCTTAATATTAGGACTGCGCCTGTTGAAAGAAATCACTCCCGAACGGATCGTGATCTATAGTGACTCCAAGTTGATGGTCAACCAAGTGATAAAAAATTACGAGGTAAAGGATGATGTTTGGCCAAATACGTTGCTGAAGTTAAAAAATTGCTGGATCACCTTGAAGCCAAAGAAACTAAATGGGAATTGATCCATGTGCCCCACGGATCAAACACTGAAGTGGATCATCTAGCTAAAATGGCTTCCAGCAAGGAGAACTGGGCGGATCCACAATGTCCATTCGAAGTTAAAGCAGCTCCTGCCTTCACCTCAGAGGAAGTATCCCTACTCACGACAGTAGAAAGTGATTGGAGGTCGGCAATCCGCTAGTATCTGTTAGATGGAGCACTACCTACGGACAAGGAGGAAGCTCGGCGGATAGTCAGGAAAGCGGCCTATTTCTCCATAATAAATGATTGCCTCTACAGAAAATATTTTAGCCACCCTTGGTTAAAATGCATTTTGCCAAAAGAGGGACAACAGGTTCTCAAGGAGTTGCACGAAAGAGCATGTGGAGCCCATGAGGAATCCGCTTCCATCTTGAAGAAGTCTAGGTTAGCAGGATTTTATTGGCCCACAGCGGAACTTGATGCACAGAAACTGGTGGAATCCTGCCATAGTTGTCAGATTCATGCAAATGAATCTCATACCGCCAAACATCTCCAGAGGCCCATCATCGAAGGTCGACCCTTTGCTGTCTGGGGAATTGACATTGTTGGATCATTTCCTCCTACTCGTAGACAGAGGAAGTACGTGGTGGTGGCAGTAGACCATTTCACTAAATGGGTAGAGGCTGAAGCTGTCTCTTCCATCAATGCTGAACGAATGGTGGAGTTCGTCAAAGATAATATTGTGGGAAGATACGGAGTTCCACACACGATCATCACTGATAATGGAACGCAATTCAATTGTGGTGAGTTCAAAGCTTTCTGTGAAAAATTAGGCATTCTGAACAGATTCGCCTCCATATATTACCCACAATCCAACGGTATGACCGAAGTCACGAATCGGACAATCATAAAGGGAATAAATAAAAGACTGGGTGAGCATGATAAGAAATGGGCGGATCAGTTAACAAGCGTCTTATGGGCGTATCGTACTACTCCTCGAACGGCCACAGGCGAAACCCCATTCGCCCTCTCTCATGGTGTGGAAGCTGTAATCCCAGTCGAGATATTGGTTCCAAGTGACAGAGTTGCATTCTATTGCGAGGATGAAAACAGTCAGAGATTGAAAGAAAGTCTTGATCAAGTGGAGGATAGAAGAGACAATGCATATGTACGTATGGCGGCATACAAGCAGCGGATCGCAGCTTATCATGACAAAAATGCCAAACTTGTAGACCTGAATGTGGGAGATCTCGTGCTCCGCAAGGCCGACAAAATCCAATCTAGAGAAGGGAAGGGCAAGCTAGGGCTCACCTGGATAGGTCCATATCGAATAGTGGACAAGATTGGGTTCGCCACATTTAAGATTCAAGACATGGAAGGAAATACATTGCCGCGCACTTGGAATCTCCAAAATCTCCGCAAATACTTCGCCAGAAAATAGAATGTAAACAAGGTCTTGAGTACTCTTTTTCCTTTAATAAGCTTTTTTTCCATGAGGTTTTTCTTATTAAAGGTTTTAATGAGGCTCACATATGAGACCCGCTTGCTGTAATAAAGCGTATCTTCTATCAATAAAAAGCAATTGTTCTATTGTCCATATTCTTTTTAAGTATTTTCTTGCAGCAATATAAATATTCCAGTCTCAAAAAGAAGGGGGGCATCCAACGCTTCCCACACTAAAAAGTACTGCTATCTCATACCTACTTTTTCTCCTCAAAGATAGGAGAACAATCTCATGGGCGGATCCATCTTTAGATGATCACCATTCGAGATAGAGTTAAAACATTCCTTGGACGTAAGGTCTTTACACTCTCTTGCACCCTTCCCAAAGAAGGGTTCACAAGTCCTAAAGTCGGATCGCTTCACCTCAAAGATAGGTAGCAAGTTGATCCCTAAAGGAAGCTTTACTTCCTCTAAAGGAATAAAACAGCTTCAAACCTTCACAAAGGTTCACGCAATGGAGTATGGCTGGCCATCTACTCCAAAATAAATCCTAAAAGCTTATATATTTACTTACGCAAACGTAAAGGTAAAATAAATAACAACCGTAAGGATTAAACAATTGTACTTAAGTTTTACAAACAACAAGACTAAACATTGACAGGAGCATTCTCCTTAGCATTTTTCTCGCCTGAGGCACCTGCTTGAGAAGCTTCCTTCTCAATAGCTCTAGATACGCCCACCAAGGAGACTTCCTTTTCCACAGAAGGTGTTCCCTCAGGAAGAAGGGTGCCATCGGTTATCGGCTCCTCACCCACCTTTTGAGGTACTTCCTCGAGGTCCACTAGCTTGACATTGGCGGAAGGCTTGCTTTCTTCGACGGGTCCCTTCATCCATTTCCGAACGTAGTCACGGAGGTGGTCCTTGATGTCCGGGATTTTGTTATATTTGAGAACATCATCTGGGTCCGGAACGGCGAATTGCGGATCTGGAAAATCGATCTCGGGATACGCCAGCTGGAAATACGCCATGATCAGCTCGCCGTAATAGAAAGCTTGCTCCCCAGCCATGTACTCTGCATCTCCTAACGCATCCTCATGCTCCTTAGCATCTGCTTCAATCTTCTTGTTGAGCGATTTCCGCAAGTGCACGGTATACGCTTGTAGTAATAAAAGATATCGATCCCACAGGGAACGTTTTTTAACAAAAACTTATTTTGAATCGGTTAAATTTACTTATAAGATTAATAGTAAGGAAAATCGCTAAATCGGTTTTGGTTTTGAAATTGCTAGAATGAGAATTAGATTAGAGTATGAAAATGTTAGAAAATATTCTGATTTAAGAATGAATTTGCAAGACAGGAACGCTTAGTACTTTTTTAGAAAAGTAAACAAATGTATTTGTTTGCATTAAGCAAAGAAAACAACTTTAAACTTTGTATGAACTATAAAGATGAAATAAATGACGGAACCTCTAATTTTTAGGCTTTGAACGCAACAATCCTCCTAACTGGTTTAGATTGATTCCTTAACCAAATTAAAACTCTACCGAGATAATAATTTGTCTAAGTGTTCAACAAAGTTTCCTTGTCAAGATTTTGAATTAAACTACGTTTTAATGAAAACACCAGCATCAATCCACTTCGGATCCTTTACCAAAGTGCTGCATAAAAATCTATCGAATAGAACAGACTTTATTAGATGAAATATAAATTGATACAAGTTTACAGAGAACACGGAGCATGGAAACATTCGACAACTTGCAAGTGAACGGGTTGTCAATCCTTTCCTTGGGTTTCGTTAGAGTTTGTCAGGCTCAGGGGTGGATCCTCTACTCAATCTTCTCGTTGAATCTTCGTAATAGAGATAGGGTCTGTCTACTACCAAAATGTAAACTAAATTGGAACAATGTCTAAACGCTACTGAATTTGTTATTATTGAATAAACAATGTGTGTACATCATATTGTTTTGAACAGAAAATGAAATCTAAATTCTGAATCACTTGACTCGGAATTTCTGCATAAATTCTATACTAATCTCTTTCTTCTACAACTCTTCATCAACTCTTTATTTATAGATGTTGAAGAGTCTTGATTGAAGCGTCGCGTTGTGAAGGATCGTATCCGTTGTGAAAGGACGTCTTTATCCACCCGAACGAACGCGTTTCGTCGAAAACGAAAGTGTGCAATTTGGCTTCTACAGATTTCTGCTCTTACCGAGAATATTTAATTCTCGGCCGAGAATGGGGGAGCATTATTTTGGTCTTCGAACGAAGGGAAGGAGGAGCTGAAGGGAGCGTGTCGCGACCGAGAATTAGGGGGGCCGCGGTCGCGGTACGGAACGTTTCCGCGTCTTTGGCTTTCGTTCTCGTCCTCGATTTAGCGTTATTAATTTTCGTCGTCTTCGACTCCTTTTGTAGGGTTTTTCTTCTATTTTGATCCTTTTTCACTCCTATTTGGATGTTACCAAATATTTATGTACCTTGAATGAAAGAAACATATTCGAGAGTAAAAGTATTCTAAACAGATATAAACAGCACAAATTCATAGCAATATTGATGTAATTATTGATGATATTTTAGGTATATTTTTGGCCTTAACAAATCTCCACACTTAATCTTTTGCTAGTCCCGAGCAAAATTTCACTGAATTTATTCTTTAACTAATCTCGTTTATGAAAATAAAACATATATCTCTGTATTACATTTTGAATTAGTTAAGCCGAAAAGACTTACTTCGCATGGCAAATTTATACGCAAAACATCAAACTAACTTTATATAATATACGATATATCATTCGTCTTGTATCTTTGTTTTAAAACTGAAGTATTCGGGACGATATAAGCACGCATGTTATTGAGTCTTTCGTCTCAAGGCATTTCAAAGCACAAAATTTCCTTTCCCAAACCTAAACTAATATATGAGATATATTATATATTTAAATAAGTACTTAGAATTAATTTATTTGCTTAGTTACGCCCGAGATAAGGGTGGTCTTGATCGTAACTTATATACGTATGTTATTGCTTAGTGTTTGCTTAAGAGGTACCGACTATGCTATGGGTGGACGCAATCGTTACTTTAAACTTAAACACGCTTATTATTATTATTATTATTTTTGTTTTTTAACGTTCCTTCCATACCTCGATTGTGATAAGGTTGGTCGTAACCGTGGCCAAAAGTAAACGGTACTTAATTTTCTTTCCTTTCATACCTCGATTGTGATAGGTTGGTCTCAATCGTGGCCAAAAGTTAAGAATTCAACTAATTGATTAATTAATATGAAATATAAAATTGAAATTATAACTTGGGAAAAAGAAAGATAGCACATTCATCCTATATTGACTTAAAATTCAACATGTATTATGGCTAAAGTTTCCTTAAAAACTTCAATTGGTGTTAATGTAAGACAAAATCAAACCGAACTAAAATTGTTAGTTCAATTTAATGCCTATAAACCTAATTGAAAATTTAAAATAAGATTTATTGTATCATGAATTGCATGATAAAAATAGAGATTAAAAATAAAGAATTTATTTAACTAAAATACATTCACTCGAGACAATTTTACTTTTAAAATCGTATCGGAGATTTGTGAAAAATTTGAAAAATATTACCCGTATAGAAATATTTTTTCTAACGATAATGATAACCTAAACAAATAATCATACTATCTTATGATTAATTTATAAATATATGAAAAATGTCAAGTTTATGAAAAATAGTGTGAAAAATAAAATGTGTTGCAATATATGTTGCATTTGCATAAAAATTATTCGTTGCATTTGTTATTTGTGTGAAAAAAAAATGATATATGTATATCTCCTCCCACACTTAAATTGGATCATGTCCTCATTGGTGCAAAAATCGAGATATCATAAAAAATAAGAACGAAATAAAGCATACGAAATAAAGATAGAATATTAGCAAATTAAAATCATTCAACATAAAATTAAAAATTGTACCAAACATATTAAAAAGAAATATTGTACCAAACTTTAACAAGATAAAAATAAAAATAAAGAAAACAACCTATGCATGAGGCGGGGAATCCGGAGGTGTAGGTGAAGTCTCCACATTTCGGCGTCGGAAAAATGAAAGCATCCGAGACCGAGTAGACCTATGCTCACGCCTCAAAAGGTTGAGGTTGTCATTCATCACCATGTTGTTTTCTACCAAATCATCAATTCTTAAGTTCATTTGACGATTGTTGGAATTGATTTGGTTCAAAATCCTCCGCAAATCCACCAGATCATCCTCTTGAGGTGCTTGGGGTTGTGGTTGAGCTTGTGGTTCATCCTCCTCGCCTTCCGCCTCTCCGCCGCCTTCGGTACCTACAAATTGAGAACTTGAAGCGCCACCACCCATAGTGCCACGAAGATGGGCAATACAGGAAGCATATGAAATAAAGACGGGGGGACCTTGCGGAAGCAATAAATGAGCCGCTCAAGAGCCGAGATGTCCAAGAGTGGAACATACCCACGGTAGGTGGACATGTCAAAATCTGCCAATTCACCCCGTGCTCCCAACACAATAGCGGTGATAAAATTACAGAGAGGGATTTGAATGGTAGTAGCCCTCGAGGCACGGAACAAATTATCAAACAGAATACCAATGCTATAAATCCTCAAGCCTTTAAACAAACTATCCAAAACAAACAAATCCCGAACCTGAATCTTAAAACTCTCAACACGACCAAACAAGGAGAAACTCAAAAATTTATGAAAGAAGAACACACAATTGTCCTTAATCAACTTGCTTGAGGTGTTTTTCGAATTAAAATAGTCTTGGTCCGAAAGAGTTTGCCAAATAGCATCATTATCAAAATCCTTAGGAATATCATAAAAATCAGAAGTAGGGAAACCAAACATGTTTCCCATTGCTTCATAATCAATGGTGTAAGTGGTACCCTCATTCCTAAAAGAGATTGAAGTTTTCTTCTTGTTCATGGTCAAAGTGACCAAAAATTCCACTACATATTCATTAATACGGGGAAAACGCATATTAACGAACTCTTGCCAACCCAAAGCCTCAATAAAAGCATCAATTCTAGTGGAGAAATTCAATGCTCTTACCGAATGGAAGTCTAGGAAGTGCATGTCCACAAATTGGCGATCGGCTTGTGAAAAATGTTTGAAACGAGCGGCTTCCTCCTCCGTTTCGATATCGAAATAAGCCCCGAAATCGAACCCGAAGGCGATTAGCTTCCGTTATAGTGGGCTTGTGACCAACACGCTTAGTTCGAGGCATGTTAATGGTGTTTAGGGTTTGAGAAGAAGAAGAAGAAAAAATATGAATTGAGAGAAAGATCAAAGCTTGAAGATGAGTGTGGGGGATGTAATGGTAGGTGTTTGATTTGAAAAGAGTATAGAAATGGTAATGAATAAATTGGGAAGAGTGAAAGTTGTTTTATGGGGAAGAGTTTGGAGTAAGGGATTGGGTAAAAAGAGAGGTGATGTGAGGTTTGTGTAAGAGGTAGGTTTATATAGGGGGTAATAGGTAGATGTAGAGGTAGAATAGGAATAGGAATAGGCAAAAATTGTGTCAAAAATCGGAATAAAAAAGGCCTATAAATCGCGTGTCGCGACCGCGAATGGTATAGCCGCGGTCGCGTCACGCGAATTTCAGAGATTTTTTCGCTCTGAATTCCGTCCGTTTTTGCTGCTCATACCGAGAATTATTAATTCTCGGTAGAGAATTGGTCAAAAATGGCTATTATGGTGCCTATTGACTTGGTTTGTGCAATTTTGTTGATGAATTGGGTCCTGAACTTAATAAAAACTGTCCCTGTACTCAAAAACTAAAAATAAATGTCATTAATTGCAAGGAAAACCAAAGGTTTAACCTTAATAAATTGAATTAAAGGGGAAATAAATGGTATATGAAGAATTTAATGAAACTTAAATGCTCATTTATGCATACAAGTTAACAGAATCATATTAAGTGCATATTAAGTTCATATGAATATATATTAAATGCATGAATGTAATCAATTGAATGAATTGGAAAAACCTAATGTATTAAACTTAATGAATTAAGTTTGTGAAATTGGATTATGCGTTTTAAATAAGAAATCTTATTTAAACTAATCTAAACATTTAATTATTGTCATTTAACCAATATTTGCAACAATTAAAAAAAATGAACAAAGATGAAATAGAAAAGTTAATTTATTGATTGAACATATATGTACAAAATTAAAAATAAACAATTAAATTACAACAACAAAAATAAGAAAAATATATACAAATTAAAATGAAAAACCTAAACTACTCTACATATTCATCCCTATCAAGCGGGATTTCGGTGGCCCTATAATGGTCGATTTTTAACTGCACGAAAGCTTGACATTCCGATGCAGAAAGAAAATACGGACCTGCACGAAAGACACGTTTTATGAGTCCTTCGAACTCTAAAAACTCATAGTCTATTGTCGGGAAGAATTCATCATCACTCTAAGGAACATCAATGGTACCCTTGGTACCGAGAATTATTCCACAGATTATATTGCCGAACCCAATCTTTTTATCCTTGGATCGAGAAGCAGCGACAAGACCCTCCATCAGAATCTTTGAAGAATCCACTGCATTTCCCTGGAATATATCTCCAAGAACATAAAGATCTGTGTCACGGACCACACTACTAAATGTGCGACCGAATAAACTGTGACATAAGAATCTGTGCAAATACAGCATGGAACTGGAGTGAAAGGAATGATTATAGGCGAGTTTAAGATTGAAACGCCAAAAACCGGTAAGCATTCTCCAAATATCTGTGGACGTCATGTCTTTTCTAGGATGACGTTTGATGGTATCCTTTAGGGGAAAACCAAACCAAGCATGCAACTCGGGATAGCCGAAAGTGAAGATTTCGCCATCTCGACGAAAACTGAGACGTACCCGTCGTTTATTGACAAAACGAACGGTACAAAAGAATTCCAGAATCCAATCGCCAATGATTGGAAATCGCATTTTGGCGAATTTTGTCCACCCTAAACGTTCCAAATAGCGACTCATGTCATCACTAATGCCAAGTTGAGTGTTCAAGAAGTCATCCATATACAACATTCCAATGAAGAATTTGTAACGGAGCCTCCAGTAACGCCTACCTTCGTCGTGATTAAAGATAGGAAAAGGCGCCCCATACCGTTTGGATAAGTCTGGGCGTTTGTGGCTTGAAGCAGCATTGTGCTTTGAGGTTTTGTGTTTAGTAGGCATGGTGTAGAACTAAAGAAACAAGGTTTCTGTTACTTAGTAAAAAATGGTGTTTGAAGAAAATCAGAAATTTGATATGACAAAGATGAAAAAGATCTGTAACAGAACCAAGATTCTTATGGATGAATTTATAAGATCTTAGGACGAAATGAGGTGTTGTTTTGATGCGAAAAGGCATAAAATTACACCCTTCGGAATTGAAGAAACTTAAGTTTTCATTTATGAAAGGGTTTGTCTGCAGGTTGAAGATGAATCAGGCCTGATAGTGTAGGAATAACGCGTGTCGTGACCGAGAATTCCAAATTCTCGGTCGCGACAAGCTGATTTCCTTGCGGAAATCAGGCGTCGTAATCCATTTTCTGATTCACGGTAGAGAATTAATTATTCTCGGTAAGTTCAGAAAAAAAAACCTAACCTATTTGGACAACTCTGAAAAAGGGGATTCTCGGCAGAGAATTGTCTGAAACTTTAATTTCCTAAAATAAAATCTAAAATCATGAAGTAAACACATTTTATGCATGTAAATCATAACATTAAGTTATCTAATCATAAAAATGGCATTTTGAAAAAAAAATAAAATAAAATAAAAATGAACAAAATAAAATAAAAATGAACAAAAACTAAATAAACTAAATGATTTATACGTCAGATAATCTTGTTACGAACTCAATTCCTATTTGTGAAATATTTTCGTAATATATTTTACATCGATTACCATTAACTTTGAAATGAACCCCGTTAGGACCTTCCAGTTCTAAAGAACCATAATCGAATGTTTTGACGACTAAATACGGTCCTATCCATCTGGACTTAAGTTTTCCTGGAAATAAACGAAGTCGTGAATTAAATAACAGCACTTTATCCCCAACATTAAAGTGTTTGACTTTAATTTTGGCATCGTGCCAATTTTTAACTTTTTCTTTATAAATCTTTGCATTTTCGTAAGATAGATGGCGTAACTCATCTAACTCATTTAAATCGAGCAAACATTTTTTACCTGCTTGTCGTAAATCAAAGTTAAGTTCCCTAATAGCCCAATAGGCTTTATGTTCTAATTCGACTGGCAGATGACATGCCTTCCCATACACTAAGCGGTATGGAGTCATTCCTATTGGTGTTTTAAATGCAGTACGGTATGCCCATAACGCATTATTGAGTTTACAAGACCAATCTTTTCTTGAAGATGAAACTGTTTTCTCTAGAATCCATTTGAGTTCTCTATTTGATATCTCCGCCTGACCATTTGATTGAGGATGGTATGGCGTAGACACGCGGTGGCGTACTCCATATTTTTTCATAAGCGTTCTTCGGTTTATAAAATGGGTACCGCCATCACTAACGATGATTCTATGACAACCAAATCTACAAAATATATTGTCAAAAAAACTAATGACTACTTTAGAATCGTTCGTCGGGGTTGCAATTGCTTCAACCCACTTTGAAACATAATCAACGACAACTAATATGTAAATTTTACCAAAAGAAGGGGGAAAATGTCCCATGAAATCTATTCCCCACATATCAAAGACTTCAACTTCTAATATGGTTGTGAGGGGCATCTCATCTTTCCTTCCTAGATTTCCTGTTCTTTGGCACTTATCATAACGAGTAATAAATGAACGGACGTCTTTAAACATCGTAGGCCAAAAGAAACCACATTCAAATATTCTAGCTACTGTCTTGCTAACTCCATTATGTCCTCCATAAGAGCTAGAATGGCATTCCGACATTATGGATTTATATTCATTTTCACCAACGCATCTCCTAATTATCCCGTCACCACAAGTCTTAAACAAAAAAGGATCTTCCCAAAAATACTGTTTAATGTCAAAGAAAAATTTCTTCTTTTGTTGGAAAGTTAATCCTTCCGGAACAATGTTGGCTGCAAGATAATTTGCATGTCCGCACACCATGGTGACATGACATCTTTTATTTGGTAGAGATGTTCATCAGGAAAATCATCTCGTATATCGATAGTTTCACCTATAGGACCATTTTCATCTTCAAGTCTCGATAGATGATCGGTGACAAGGTTTTCTACTCCCTTTTTGTCTTTAATTTCTATATCAAATTCTTGTAACAATAAAACCCATCTAGTTAGACGTGGTTTTGCATCCTTTTTAGCAAATATATATATCTTAATGCTGCATGATCAGTATAAATAATAACTTTCGAACCTAACAAGTATGATCTAAACTTATCACATGCAAAAACTACGGCTAACATTTCTTTCTCTGTTGTGGTGTAGTTTAATTGTGCACCGGACAGTGTGTGACTTGCATAATAAATGACATGAAGTTTCTTATTCTTCCTTTGACCTAAAACACATCCGACAGCTAAATCACTTGCATCACACATAATTTCAAAGGTTAAATCCCAATCGGGTTTAGCAATAATAGGTGCACTGACTAAAGCTGTTTTCAATGTTTCAAAAGCTTTAACGCAATCTTCATTAAAATCAAAGGTTGAATCTTTCATGAATGTTACCTCATGTCATTGACACATTCTGTAATCAAATCAAGTTTCATACAAGCGAAATCTTCCATAGGATATTTCATTGTTTGGTTCATATCAACTAGAGCACGTCCCGTGTTCATGAAAGGTCTACCAAAGATTAGCGGACAATTAATGTCATAAGAAAAATCTAAAATAACGAAATCGGTAGGAAAAATAAATTTGTCAACTTTAACTAAAACATCCTCAATTATACCGTATGGTCTTTTTAGTGGTTTGATCCGCTAATTGCAAAACCATATTGGTACGTTTGATATCTTCTTCTAAGCCTAACTTATTAAAAATAGATAATGGCATCAAGTTAATGATTGCTCCTAAATCACAGAGACAACTGGGAAATTCAATATCTCCCAATTTACACGGAATGGTAAAACATCCGGGATCTTTGAGTTTTGTGGGCAAATTACTGGACACAATTGAACTGCAATCTTCAGTTAGTGAAATGGATGAAATTCCTTCCCAACTGATTTTCTTTGAAATTAAATCTTTTAGGAATTTACCATAATTGGGAATTTGCGTAATCGCATCCATAAACGTCAAATTAATATGCAAATTTTTAAGTTTGTCTAAAAATGTCAAAAGTTGTTTGTCATAGTCCTTATTGCGGACTTTGTGTGGAAAAGGTGGTTTGGGTACAAAAGTTTTTGTACTAGAGTCAATTGGTGCATCTTTTTGATTTAATATATCTTCTTTGGATTTTGGTAAATCAGTTCCAGGTAAAGTCAAATTTCCGGGCATTTCCGGACCTAAGTAATTTTTCCCTGAACGAAGAGTGATAGCCTTAACATGCTCTTTCGGATTTTCTTCCGTATGGCTTGGAAGACTTCCCTCTTTGCGGGATGGAATTGATTTAGCGAGTTGTCCAATTTGAACCTCCAAATTATGGATGCTAGATGATTGGTTTTTAATAAGCTGATCGAATTTATTCTCGATCCGTTTAAAACCATCATCGTGATTACTTATTTTTCCGCTCATAGCATCAATAAATTTGTCGATTTTAGAAGATAAAGTGCTAATCGTATCTCTTGATTGATTTTGATAATTAGTGGTACGATTTTGATTAGCATTAGCATTATTATTATTATCTCTCCAGTTAAAGTTAGGATGATTTCTCCATCCAGGATTATATGTATTGGAGTAAGGGTTATTAGGTTGGTTTTGCCCTTGGACAAAGTTTACCTGTTCAATTTCGCTCATATCTTCATAATCCACATCCGTTTGGATTGGCTTACCATTAGGATCACACGGTGCCATAAACCTATCAATTTTATGCGATGAGGCAGAAAACTGGGCTTGCAACATCGCAACTGGATCAAGATTCACTATACCTTTAACTGATGACGTAGTTGAGGATGATGGTTTCGCTATTGGTACGTGTCCACGTTCCGCGGGCCACATACTGCTGTTAATCGCCATTTCCTCCGAAAGTTCTCTTGCTTGGGCAGATGTTTTCTTCATGAATAACCCGCCAGACATAGCGTCCAATGAACCTCTAGTTGTAGGATTTAATCCATTATAAAATGTTTGCATTAAAAGTTCAGTGGGCAATTGGTGGTGCGGGCATAAACGTTGAAGTTCTTTAAAACGTTCCCAAGCCTCATAAAGAGTTTCATTATCATTTTGAGAAAAAGATGTTAACTCTTTAATGACTCTTGCAGTTTTTGCTAAAGGAAAATTTTTTGATAAAAATGCTTGGGCTAATTGCTCCCAAGTCTCAAATGGCGAAGATTGATTGCTTCTGCAGTCACATTTGGTATTTTAAAAGTGTCACAAATTTCTAAGAAATTTGTCAAATGGGTGTTAGGATTTTCGTTAGGTAACCCGTAAAATGTTACGTTATTTTGTAACATATTAAGCAATGCTGGCTTAATTTCAAATTGATTTGCATTAATTTGGGGTCTAACTATACTGTTCGTTACACCGGCCACTCCTGGCCTAGCGTAATCCATAAGTGTGGCCATAATTTCTGGCTCGGTAATTCTAGTTTTTATTGGAGTTTTGTTTTTCTTTTTCTTCTCTTTCTTGTTCTTTTTAAGAGTTCTTTCAATTTCTGGGTCAATAGGATCTGGTGACGTGCCTGAACTTCGAGAACTGCGCATGAACCTGAAATTTCGCACGAACTGAAACTACCTACAAAACAGAATTTGAAAAATAAATATGTTAGTAACTAAAAATAAATAAAATATAAAGGTTTGAATAAGTATGAATAAACCTAGATTCGAAATAAAATATGAAAAATCTAAATTTTTGTCAAAAATTTTGGCGTTCCGCGGCAACGGCGCCAAAAACTTGTTGAGCGATTTCCGCAAGTGCACGGTATACGCTTGTAGTAATAAAAGATATCGATCCCACAGGGAACGTTTTTTAACAAAAACTTATTTTGAATCGATTAAATTTACTTATAAGATTAATAGTAAGGAAAATCGTTAAATCGGTTTTGGTTTTGAAATTGCTAGAATGAGAATTAGATTAGAGTATGAAAATGTTAGAAAATATTCTGATTTAAGAATGAATTTGCAAGACAGGAACGCTTAGTACTTTTTTAGAAAAGTAAACAAATGTATTTGTTTGCATTAAGCAAAGAAAACAACTTTAAACTTTGTATGAATTATAAAGATGAAATAAATGACGGAACCTCTAATGTTTAGGCTTTGAACGCAACAATCCTCCTAACTGGTTTAGATTGCTTCCTTAACCAAATTAAAACTCTACCGAGATAATAATTTATCTAAGTGTTCAACAAAGTTTCCTTGTAAAGATTTTGAATTAAACTACGTTTTAATGAAAACACCAGCATCAATCCACTTCGGATCCTTTACCAAAGTGCTGCATAAAAATCTATCGAATAGAACAGACTTTATTAGATGAAATATAAATTGATACAAGTTTACAGAGAACACGGAGCATGGAAACATTCGGCGACTTGCAAGTGAACGGGTTGTCAATCCTTTGCTTGGGTTTGTTAGAGTTTGTCAGGCTCAGGGGCGGATCCTCTACTCAATCTTCTCGTTGAATCTTCGTAATAGAGATGGGGTCTGTCTACTACCAAAATGTAAACTAAATTGGAACAATGTCTAAACGCTACTGAATTTGTTATTATTGAATAAACAATGTGTGTACATCATATTGTTTTGAACAGAAAATGAAATCTAAATTCTGAATCACTTGACTCGGAATTTCTGCATAAATTCTATACTAATCTCTTTCTTCTACATCTCTTCAACTCTTCATCAACTCTTTATTTATAGATGTTGAAGAGTCTTGATTGAAGCGTCGCGTCCGTTGTGAAGGATCGTATCCGTTGTGAAAGGACGTCTTTATCCACCCGAACGAACGCGTTTCGTCGAAAACGAAAGTGTGCAATTTGGCTTCTACAGATTTCTGCTCTTACCGAGAATATTTAATTCTCGGCCGAGAATAGGGGAGCATTATTTTGGTCTTCGAACGAAGGGAAGGAGGAGCTAAAGGGAGCGTGTCGCGACCGAGAATTGGGGGGGCCGCGGTCGCGGCACGGAACTTTTCCGCGTCTTTGGCTTTCGTTCTCGTCCTCGATTTGGCGTTATTAATTTTTGTCGTCTTCGACTCCTTTTGTAGGGTTTTTCTTCTATTTTTGATCCTTTTTCACTCCTATTTGGATGTTACCAAATATTTATGTACCTTGAATGAAAGAAACATATTCGAGAGTAAAAGTATTCTAAACAGATATAAACAACACAAATTCATAGCAATATTGATGTAATTATTGATGATATTTTAGGTATATTTTGGGCTTAACACTTCTCCTTTAGCTTTTGGATCTCGGCATCCTTGAGGGCAATGGTGGATGCGGCTTTCGCGTTGGCGTCAGCAACTTCTTTCTCCAAATTTTCTATAGTAGCCTTATCCGCTACACCTTGAAGGAGCTCCGCTTCCATGGCGCGTAAGTGAGTATACATCTGTTAAGACGAAACGGTTCATTCAAAAGCTGCCAAAAGGGGATCACTTATAGCCAAAGGACAGAAGGAACTAACCGTTAGAAGCTCAATCTTTCCCATTTGAACATGGGCTGATCCTGGGATCTGATTTTGGTTCTTATGTACCTCGCCCAACTGACCTAGAGCCTCGTCCAGGTCATTGATAACAGATTCATTTCTCAAGGATCCCCTGGTACCAAACTTGGCGAACCAATAACCGCCTAGGTCAGGCTTCGTCGTCTGCATGAAGATGAGAGGATCAAAACTTAGATCCAAAGTATGGCAAAAAGATTAAAGTAAAAACAACTTGCCTGTTCCCCCTCCACCAAAGACGCGGCGGATTTCATGGCATCCGCCATAAACTTTTGACCGCCAGAAGCTGCAGGCTTCCTCTTTTTCAGAGGCGGATCGGCCGTTGCATCCGCCAGGCGTTTCCCTGCACCCTTTTGGGGATCCACCGCCTGCCCTTTCTTGTGAGCCTCATCTTCCTTCAACTTCATGCGCTTCTCTGCAAGAGCGTGATTGGCCTTAGATAAACCCCTGCCAAAGAGAACAATAAAGCAATCAAGGCTCAAAGAAAACACAAAGTTACCTTGATCAAATTGGGCAATCTTCGAGTAAATAAACTTGTCCTCTTCTCGGCGTATCAGGGGAATATCATTCATCATGAAGTCTAAGGCGTCAGCGTATGTCCAAGCCTCCGCCTTGACACTCTTCATGAGCTCCGCCACAACCTCATCACTATCCGTCAATATACGCATATCTCCCGCCATGTGCAAAGGTTTGGGATTCCAGAATGTTGGAAAGCCTAGAGATTCGCCCTCGTTTATCTTTACGTAGAAGAATTTTTCGTCCCAACAATGGACGTTGGACATTTTGCCGCTAAACGACGAATACACTCCAAACTTTGCAAAGGTGAGGAAAGACTCAGACTTTCGCTTCGACGGTTTATGAAAAGCTCGAAAGATACGAGGAGTGTATACTACCCCTAAGTTCGAGGCAAGGTAACAATCTAAAGCAATATCTAACCAGCCATTCGGATGTAATTGGCTAACAGTAATGTCAAAGTAAGCAAGGATGTCCGCCATCATCTTTGGAAGAGGCAGTCGGAATCCTCTTTCTATGTGACTACAGTACACAGACAAGAATCCACTTGGCGGACAGGCGGGTCGTTGATGAGCATCCGCCAGTTGGGTTTCATAGTTATTTATCTATGGGAATCTACTCGCCAGATCTGCTAGATCTGCGGCACTCATGCGAGAGGAGGTAGACTCTGCACGAGGTGCTTTTTTCCTGGGCGGAGCAGAAGAAGAGGTTGCCATCCTGGAAAATCGCCTAGAATATACGACCGGAGCAATACAGGTGATAGGAACAGAAAGGTTTTGACTTCTACCTAAACGAGTCCGACCGTGATTACACGCCGAGTCGAGCAACTCAGCTAAATTGGAGCTAACCGTACCTTCGGAGGAAAGAGAATTTTCCGACGAAGAAGTGGTCCAACTAACTACAATTTCAGAGGGAGAGGTCAAATTAAAAAGTTCAGAGGTTGACCTAGAGGATGAAGAAGAGCTCCTAAACATTAAAAAAAACAATATATAGAATGAAAAGATGGACTTACATGAAAAATAAAAGCTTAAGGGATTCTGAAACTCCGAAGAAGCTCTACAAAGAAGGCGCAAAGGAAAACGGAGAGGAAGGACGAATGAGGAAGAAAGAGAAAAGGAAAAATGAAGAAGGCGTCTTCTCTCTCCTCGGGCGGTGCGCCTGCCACACGTGTCACCCCACGAACATTAATGCAGGTTATCATAACGGCGCGCAAGGAAGCTCAAAAGCCCTAAAGGACTTTAAGGGAACTTTGGAGGGGCTTCTGATAACATTGTGATATTATCCCAAAGATCAAAAGAGATATTCGCCTTTAAGCGCCACGTGTTGATCACCCGATACGGGAATACCGCGGCGTATTGTAACAAAGAGATCCGACGGGCGGATCACCAGGGACTCACCAAAAGAGATCCGCGGGCGAACCTGTGAGGCGAATCTCCATAAGCACTCAATCCGCCATTAGAACGGCAGGGCCGATCCGGCAATAAAGACCATTAATGAGCTATCAATTAGCTAACCGCCAACTTAAAGGTAACCAGTAACCGCCATTAATGGGACATTAATGGAGACTTTCTAGTTACTGAAAGTTACAACTTCATTACTATATATAGCCTATGTCTCAGGCTATCAAGGTACACATTCACTTACCCTTTGTCAATTCAGTTTGCTCTCTTGTTCTTCCTTACTGACTTTGGCATCGGAGCTTCCTCCCGTCGAACCCAACGATGCCCCCACAGAGACGGAAGTTCATCAGAAATTCTCTACGAGTCATCAGCCTCTGAAACTTTCTGAACTTTAGAAATGTCCGCTAAAAAGTGACATGATTAATGCCCAAAAAATCTGATTGAATCTAAACTTTAGAAATATCTTATTGGCAGCTGAATTTGTTTAAGAGTGATACGATTGATAGCCAAATAATCCGATTGAGCCTTGAACTTCACAAATATCTTGTTAAGACCTGAATTGTTTTGAACTTTACAAATATCTTGTTAAGACCTGAAAACTTGTTTTGAGCTTTACTCTTTTGGACAAGTCTAGGAAAGGAAAGAGAGAAGAATGAGTATCGTTACCCTAGTAGAGGGTCTTAGATCTCAGATGTAGGCGCCACCGTTGAAGAGTGGCTTCTGTTTTGGGGATCGAGAGAGAAGACAATAGGAATTGAAAAGGCAAGGAGGAAAGAAATACGAGAGATTAGGGATTATATAAATGGTTTAAATAAGTAGAGGGGCTGAATACAATTAACACTCTGTTTGGATGGGGGTAATTGAAAGTAAAGTATGGTAATCTTGTTTGTTTTGAGGTGTATTTCAGGAGTAGAGTAAGTGAGAATAAATGAGGGTAAGTTTGTGGTTATTTTCCACTCACTCCAAATCGGTGGGGAAGGAAAGTAAGTGAAGAAAAATTTTCAAAACTATCCTTACTCTTCTATTTTATTTACATAACACCTTCCATCTCTTTTTATTATTATTATTATTATTATTAATAATCCACATCTCCATAAAAAAGCAATTTTCCATATTAAAAAAAAGCTAGACCCCTCTCATTCTCATATATTAATTTAAATAACTTTTTATTAGAATAATTTTTTTTCAAAAGAATTAATTTATTTCATAAAAAAATGATAGAAATTATAATTAAAAGTAAAGATATATGAGTAATTTTATTCACAACCTTACCTTACTTTACCCTCAAACCAAACACAATTATATTATTATACCATCACTTACCTTACCTTGTACCCAAACACAATAATTTATTTCATACATCTCACTTAATTTACCCTACCTTACCTTACTTTACTTTAATTACACTCAATCCAAACAAGGCCTAAAGGTCTTCGAGGTAAAATATCAATATGCAACCCAAATTCTAGAGCCATAAATGAGCCGAGTCGCTCATTAGCGGTTTGATGGTCGGCTCGATAAAAATTCGATCGGTTCAATTTGTAAACAAGCAGTTCACGAGTACAATTCACTGGTTCGATTAGAACATTTATGTACAAATTTTAGTTTTTAAAAAAACTATATAGTTTTGTGTTAAAGTTAAAAAATATCTAAACTTAATATTATTTTATTTGCTATTAGACGAGTTCTTTCACAAATATAATAAATGAGTAATTATTTGTAAGCATTTTATTTATTTATTCATGAACTTTGCTTGTCAACTTGTTTATGTACACAATTTATTACTCAAGGTTCCATCACTGCTTAGACTACTACCGAGTTGAACAAGATAAAAGTTGAAATGGATCGACGAGAACAACAGTAAATAATATTGCTACATCTGTAGCTATAACATGATATTTTTATCTATATGTTAATCGTATGGTAGCTAATTAAAATGTTTTTATGTTAGTTTCAGTATTTTTATGTTAATGCTAATTGATAAATGTAGCTGAGTCATTATAGTATTATAGATATTAGTTATGCAATAAAGGTCAGCACAAGTGTGTGGAATTGCCTAATTCTTTGAATTTTGCTAACATTATTTCCAAGTTTCTTATATATAAACATGTTGGGCTCAATTGAGGACTCAATTGATGATTTTTACTTAGTTTAAAGACATAATTGATGATTTTGATAGTTCAAGATCCTGATTGACTTTGAAGCTCTAGTTTGAAGATCTAAATAGATGTAATGCCTTAAATTAACTACTTGCAAACTTATTTAAAAAAAAGACAACTACTTGCAAACTCATACGATACAAATTAATATATATTTTTATTGATAATTCAAATTAAATTAAATCAAATCAAATCAATCGAATTAAAAAAAATGTGGTCATTTTAAAATATTGCGTAAAAACATTTCTAGATATATTTAGTGAATTAATAAATAGAATTTTCTCATTAATTTTGACCACCGAATCCATTGGATTTTAGTAAAAAAAATCTAAATAGGAAGAAATTATTTATTAAAAAAGTTAACTAGTCTTGGACATAGGGTGGAAAATTCAGAAAGCATGCTCAAATTTAGGACTCGTTTAGTTATAAAACTACTTTTCAACTACAAACAGGAATTCTCTAACTAAACATTTAAAAATTTATCTTTTATAGTTAAAAGACAAACAAGAATTAAAAAGTAGGTAACTAAACACCCATTAATCCTAATGTTTTCAATAAAAAAATCAAGTTTATCCTTACGTTATTGAAATTTAAAGGATTGATTTGAATATTATTTAATTGTTACCGCAAACATTTTAAACAAATTTATCCACAAACCATCTTCTACTATTTTTATTGGTTATAACTATATTAATAATAGGAAAAAGTACGAAAAAAATGCACGTGATTTGCCCAATTTGCAAACAGAGGCATGTGGTTTAAAAGTTTACAAATAAAGGTCTGTGGTATATTTTATTTAGAAAACAAAGTATTACAATTACACAATTAAGTTCTGATTACAACTAAATACATTTTTATCTTAAAAAAAATTATTCTTACATATCAGCAAAAAACAACCTCCGAAAAAACAACTTCCTAAATTGAAATAATAAATAATATGGTGGAATTTCATGTTTTTTACTAATCTGACAGTTTACGGACTAAATTGATATTTAAGGTCATTTTACACCGTTGCAATTTGATTTTTGGATCTATGTGTTGTCAATATATAAATGTAATTAAAAAAAAATTAAAAAACACTCTTATTGTCATCAATTACTTAAAAGTTTAATTTTATATATTTGTTTTGTAAAAAAAGCAAACCACATACCTCTATTTGTAAACTTTTAAACCACGGACCTCTATTTGCAAATAAGGCAAAGAACGAGCATTTTTTTCGTACTTTGTCCTATATATTAAATATTTTAGACAGTAAGAAAAAATAAAATTGTTTAGTGAATATTGTGTGTATCCAAATGAATCATACAATACAAATACAAGTCCTTTTCTTTTTCCAGTAGAGTGTAGCTTAGTTCTGTAGAGACGGATAAAGATTCAGTACATTGCAGTGCAAAGATTCAGTACAACGCATTGCTGGATTTGATAGCGTTTGAGGGTCTAGAAATATTCACACTAATAAAATCATATATAGGTACAACAACCTCTGCTATAAACACTACTACTGCGCCCGCGCGTTGCGCGGGTCAAGAAATTTTTTGTAAACAAATTTAATATTTTTTAATTATATATCATATGTATATAATAATATTAATATTTTTTTAAATAATTTTAAGTTTTAAAAAAGAATTATTTTTAAATAAAGAACTTTGCATAACTTTTCTGTCGAAATGTACAAACGTTGTAGAATCACTTAAGTTTTGAAATACTATCTTGAGCTCATATTTGCAGTTGTGAAAAAAATATATACTCTTATAATTTTCAAGAAGAAGAAGATTGATTAGGAACATAAACAAGTCAACTGCATCAGAGACCTTAAACGGACGCCTATGTCGGCTCCCCATAGAGTCGGCTCTGTAAGGTTGGGTGAGACCAATTCTCAAATATATATATTCAAACTCAACCTCATGAGTCATGAGAAGCTGGCTTAAACAGGCGGATGGTCTTATGAAAATGTCTACTCTCAAGTTTCAGGCTAAATCATAAAGCCATACAAACTAAATTCACATTCTTCTACAAATACCTTCAATATTTTCCTTCTTTTGCTGAAAAAAATGAAATAACAAAATATTTGATAAGTCCAAAAAGATCATTTGTATTTTTGTTCGAAGCAACAGAGAAAGCAAAGAAGAAGAAGAAAAAGAAGAATGAAACTCTGAAGGAATTGAAGAAATGTAAGTAGAGAGTAATTTATAGAGAAAATGAGATTCACACAAAGACGAAAATTAAGAGGTGACTTCCTTATTTAATTACAGAATAACACAATCAAGGATAATATAAGAGGAAAAAACTATGAATTACCATAATTAAATTAAGAAATAAAACTTTCCAATTATAAGACAGAGAAAACTTGCAAAAAGTCCACACACCAGCTTTAAGGAGTCTTGTCTATTTTCTAAAACATCTTACCATTCTTATTCTCTGTTTTACATTGTATAATTTAATAAAATATTAAATGGAAAGGTAAAAACAGTTAAGAAAGCGTTTGGTTCAGGAGAAATTCTACAATACTCCTTGTGCAATACACATGCATGTCTAATAAAAAAATGCCATGAATTTCTTAACACCAATCATCTCTCATGAATTGGTATATTTCCCTCTTTTGATTGGTCATATGTGTTAAACCCGATGTAAGTAGAAGTTCTCTTGGTTTAGCTGAAAATTCTCTAAGATATTGCATTACAGTAAAACCTCGATAAATTAATATTTGATAAATTAATAACATCGAGTATATAATAATTTTCTCAAATCCTCACTTGGGCCAATGGGATAAAACAATAACATCGCTAAATGCATAAAATAATAATTTTAATAACCTTGATTAGATAAAATAACAATTTATTAAATACGTATGAAAATTACATATATAATTCATAAAATAAAACACTTCCAAAATAATTTTTGTTTCAATTTTATGCTTTTTAAAAAATAGGCATTTATAGTCAATCGTTTCTTCTTTCCACATGGACTCAACTCAATTTCATCTTTTAACTTTTTGGAGGGCATAAGCTACATTCGACACATTCTTCTCATTTTGAAGTAAGTAACTTTTTAAAAGTATCTACGGTAAGAAAACTTTCTTTTGGAGGAACGTGTGTTATAGTGTTGCTATCATTTGGATCTTGATTGTCATCATCTTCCACACCCATTATTCCTTGAATAATTTCTTCGTCCGCGGGGCGATTCCATTGAAACTTTATTTCACTAGGATAATTCAGAATCTGCTATATATTGTGATGTTTACAATTATTTAATTTGAGAAATATGATGTACAAAATAAGAATTATTTTATAAATTGATTAGGATTGTGGGCCAGGTCCACAAGAACCCTAGTCCACCCAAAGCAGGCCCAATACAATGAGCCCACACTACCTCCTATAACGGTCCACACAAAGACCTCCAAAAGAGTACATACTCTCTCTCTCTCTCTCTCCCACTTACCCACTATTTAAGTACTTCGACTATACTCTTACTAACTTGATCGTCGGCCCATCTCTAGCATCTCGGACTCCCCAAGGAACATAGAACCTTTGCTAGAAGAGGTAGACCTTGCGGAAGAAGAGTCATACAGGACTTCGCAACTCATAAGTGCGATTTGGGGTTTCGAAATGGCACAAGCAGTTCAAACCGACGCCCAGATGAAGATCATCGAACAACAGAGGAGCTTGCAGGTCGAAAATGATGTTAAACCTTCTATTACTCTCACATTGAAGACTATTTGGAAGTGTGTGAAGGAGGCTAGTATTGGGATGAAGGGATATATGCACAATACCGTTCTTGATAAGAAAATCCTGGACAATTTCGGAGTCAAGGGCATTGCTCGGCCGGCTCTTACTGTTTTCTCTCTGAAATGGCAGCCCCCTCCTCAGCGGTGGATTAAAGTTAACATCGACGGGGCAGCAAGCTTGACAGGAGCGGGAGCGGGCGGAATTTTTCGGACTTGCCGTGGTTTTCCTTTAGCCTGTTTTGCGCATCCTTTGGGGCAACAACAAGCTTTCATGGCCGAGTTGAAAGCGATGACCATTGCTATCCTTAAAGCAGCTGAGCGGAATTAGTTTCCTTTGTGCGTTGAGAGTGACTCAATCTATGTGATTAAGTTGCTGAAATCGAGATCGAGAAATGTTCACTGGAGCCTTCTTTCAGATTGGTTGATTTGTCTTGACATTATTCGTACTCGTGCAGTTCAAATTTCTCATGTGTTTAAGGAGGGGAATGCTGTTGCAGATTGTCTTTCCAAGTTTGCTGTCACAGCTACATCTGACTGTTGGTGGAACTCTTTTCCTGATTTTTGCTCTAATACTGTGTTTAGAGATGCAAATAGAACAGAGTATTTTCGCTTGATTAAGTAGGCATTTGCCTCCATTGTATTAAACTTCTCATTTTTTCTTTTTAATAAAGTTTTTTGGTTTCTTGGTCAGGGTTTGGTCGTTTGGTTGGTGCCAACCTAGTTGGGATTAACCTTCTTCCTTCCCTCCTTGAATCTCAATTTCACTTAAAAAAATAAAAAGCAGAAAGCAAAGAAAGCTCAAGTGAATCGGTAAACTACACGACCCCTGAACATCCAAGTTTTAAAATAAAAACAAGACAACAAACTTTGTCCATTCAAATATGGGTTAAGGTGCAAAAATACTCTCAGAATCAATTTTTCTCCTAACGTTTAAAATTGTGTAATTTTATCTCTACTGTTTGTAGCCAAAAGCAATTTTAACTCATAATATTGATAATTTGGATCCATTTCTGACACTATTATAAAACACAGATATTTTTGTTTTTTATTTTGCACCAATTGCATATCAATTCGTTTTTTAAAAAAGGATTTCATGTTTTTTATAATTTAATAATAGAATTAGAGATTAATATTTATAAGTTCGATGAATTTTTTTGAATTTTTGTATAATTTGCACAAAATACAATATATATATATATTTTTTTATTTTTTCACATCCCAAACATATGTTTGTGATTTGTTACTAATAAAATAACGCACGTGTGAAGTGTAGGTGACAAGCATCATGACCGAGAACACAGTTTAATGAATTATTAAATTGACCCAACTTATCAACGTTAGGGGTAAAATTGTTCTTGGCTACAAACATTAGGTAAAATTTCACCCTTTTAAATGTTAAGGATAAAATTACTCCTAACCCAAAACGTTAGGGGTATTTTTGCACCTTATCCTTTTAAATATAGATTATGAAAAAAAAAAAAACAAACATGAGCACCTAAGTTGCAGAATCTCCCTTTAGCTCCAGCTGGCATCAAGAGGCTTAGTAAGTCCCAAGAAACTAAGACCCGCGTTTGATAACAATAAAAATCACTATTAAGCACTTATTTAGATTAAGTGTGTTTGATAATGATTTTTTTTATTAACTACTTAAATTATTCAATTAAGCTACGTATCACTTATTTTGTTACGTCAAAATATTTAACTTATTTTAAGTTAAACATTATCAACTAATATTTTAATATTTAGCACTTATTTTTAATATTTATCAAACACTTATATCATTTAATAATGTCAGCACTTATAATATTCAATACTTAAAATTCAGTACTTATTTTTTCAGTACTTAATTTTCACTTTTATCAAACGACACCTAAGTTTCTTCAAATTATTCTTGATAGCCTCCTTGGCCGACAAAGTATATTTTTCAGAAATCAAATCCCAAATGAACCTTCCAATGGAAGCTTCGTTCCAAGTGATAAGATCCAAAATACCTAACCCACCTTCAGTGCGAATATATGATTGTTCAGTTGGGGACCGATTTTACTCATGGTGTGTAAATAATTTTTTTTTTACTAAATTGAACTTGTTCATATATACGTGTTATAATCAGAGTGGTCAATAACTAATTTTTAAAGTACCAATGTAAAACTTTTAAAAATTTAGCTATATTGTGTTTAAAAAAATTGTGTCTAATAGAAAAAATCGGATTTAGGACGGTCTAATATGCCAAAAAAAGAAAAATTTGAATTTAAAAAGGGCCTAACAGGCTAAAAAAATATTAGAAATTTGGATTCATGGAAAAATTAGAATTTTGGATTTAGAGAGAACCTAACATGTCAAAAAAAATCAGAATTATGGATTTAGAAAAAGCTAACAGGACCTAGACCAAATTTTTGGGTGCTAATTCAGTATACAATTATTATTACTTGGAAATAGGGACCGGAACCACCACAACTTCAAATTTTGTGGAGACAAAAAAACCGAAACTACTCGTGATCATACTGGTTTCGGCCACCAGAGGGCCCGGCCCCTCCCTATCTCCGCCCATTCCCACCTTCCCATTTAGATATACAAATATCAGATCAGCCAACCAAATCCCCTCTATTCCCTATATTATGTCCGTTACACAAGTAATTCCTACATTTACTGTTAATATACTCAATTGCAAAACCAGGCATACTGCAAGCACATATAGACTTCGAGTGGCGAATACAAGATTACTCGGTTGGGGGTATTCGCAATTTTTTTTTTTTTGCTAAATCGAATTTGCTCAAATTTTTTATATATATGCGTGTTATAATTTAAATGAGCAAGAACCAATTTTTAAGTATTAATGTACAATTTCTCAAAATTAAGTTAGATTTCGTTTAATAGTCCTTATATGTAAAAAAATTGGATTTAGAGAGGGCTGAACAGGTAAAAAAAATTTAAAAAATTTGATTTTGGAAGGCTCACCAGGTCAAATTTTTTTTTATATAATTTGGATTTAAGAAGGCCTAACAGATAAAAAAAAATGGATTTAGGGAGAAAAAATTAGAAATTTGGATTTAGAGAAGCCAAAAAAAATAGAAATCTGGATTTATAAAGGCCTAATAAGCCAAAAAAATTATAAATTTGGATTTAGAGAGACCTAACAGGCCCAAAAAAATTGGAAATTTGGATTTACACAGGCCTAATAGGCCCAAAATATTGAAATTTTGAATTTTAGACAAACCTAACACGTAATGGGCCATTTTGGGGTGCTAATTCAACACCCCGATAAAAAAATTTTTGAGACAGGAGTCAAAACTATCCGGGATTAAGTGGTTCTGGCGGCGGTCTGCGTATACTTCTATGAACATACCTAATGAATTGCAATCTGCCAGCAAAAGACAACTGATGAGCACACGAGGATTTATCATTTTTGTATCTTTTGTCACCAATTTAGCATAATCTTGATTAGTCAACCTAGGAGATATAAAAGGAATTCCTAGATATTTAATATGAAAGGAATTAATAATTACTCTTCCTATTATTCAACCAAATTTGACAATTTGATGAAATATAACCTTAGCATTTAGAAAGAAGGCTTAATAGGCACTCGGCCCCCTAAACTTGTAACTCTTTTTCACCTGGCCTCCTCAACTTTAGGGGACAACCTTTCAACCCCCTCAACTCTCTAAAAACATCACATACAGCCCCTTACACCCCTATGTTCGGTCAAAATATTGACCCGTGTAGAAAACGCGCTTAACTGTTGACCACACCAATGCCACGTGTCATTTTTTTATTAAATTTTTCCATTTAGACCCCTGCTCGGCGAGCAAGCCTATTTGTGCTCGGAGAGCAACTATCAGAGATGGATTTCAATCAGAATTCTTATGCCAGAATGAAAAATTTTCATAAAAAAAGTGACACGTGACATTGGTGTGGTCAACAGTCAAGCACGTTTTCTACACGGGTCAATATTTTGACCGAACATAGGGGTGTAAAGGACTGTATGTGATGTTTTTCGAGAGTTGAGGGGATTGAAAGGTTGTCCCCTAAGTTAAGGGGGCCAGGTGAAAAAAAGTTACAAGTTTAGGGGGATGGATGCCTATTAAGCCTAGAAAGAAAGCAAGTTAACAAGTAAAAGGAGAGAGAATTCGACCTTTAGCATTGTAATGTTTTAAAAACCGGACCGAACGTTGAACCGGTGAGACAACTGGTTCAAGGTTTAATAGGTTCAACTGAATAAAAAATAAATAAATAAATATATATATATATATATATATATATATATATATATATATATATATAAAATAAATTCATGTTTCATTGAACATAAAACTAAAAATTTCATACATATAATAAACAATTCTTAAATTAGCATATTAATTAAAAATTAAAAATTCATACAGATAATATAAACATTCACACATCAGTAACCAATCCTTAATTTAATACATTAATTAAAAATTCACACATCTAAAATCAAATCCATAGTTTAATATAATACTTAAGATTAAAATTAAATTAATCAACACCAATTATTAAAGAGGTTGTTCTCTGTCTAATTTTTAGTTTTTTTTCCTTAATTCAATATTTTTTCCTTCAAAAAATGGTAAAAAACCAGGGCCAATCCGGTTCGCGGTTCAACCCTGGTTTGATGCGGTCTGATATAGTTGACATGTATAGTTAAAACCGGACCAGACACTAGACTGGTTCACAGTTCGATCGATCGGTCCGGTCCGATTTTCAAAACATTGGCTAATCAGATTCAAGTTGTCTCTTCGAGCTTGTAGGTGGAACTCTCGAGTTTGGGATGAAGAATGGAGTTGAGAGTTATTCAATGGAGATAGAGGATGTTTGGGATACACAAGCTCTCAAAGGGGAAGAATGCATAAAAATATGGAAATCTGAGTACCTAAAAATTGGATTCTACGCTAGTTATATAGAAAAAATTACAAGCCATAGTGGCAAAAATTGAAGTTATATAAAGTAAGAAGACTTTGAATTTAACCAAACGTTGACTTTGAATTTGACCAAAAGTTCCAAAAAGACTTTGAATTTGACCAAAGGTTGTAAAAATACTTTGAATTTGGATAAAGGTTGTAAGAAGACTTTGAATTATGATATAGAAAATAGAGCCCGCAACATGAAAGAGGAAGCACATGGTACTATAGAAAAAGTTGCATTTTTCTTGATTCTGGATGGCATCATGACGTGTTGACTTGCCAGCACAGCGCTCAGGTGTTTGTGTGCCTCTTTTCCCTTTTTCACATTTTGTCTCATTTTCTTGTCTTTTCCTTTGACTGAAACATCAAATATTAAAGCTCATATTAGACATTTCAAAATTGTGACTTTCATTTTCACACATGGAAATTTTTATTCCAAAAATTACAACTTAATTAAATTCTATTGAACAGATAAAAGAGATTAAAAATATGGAAATATAAAATTAAAATAACTCAAAAGTTAATCTTCTTAATTAAGAAAAATTGAAATGGGAAGAAAGTGAGTGAAAAAGTAACTAAAACCAACTAACTTTGACTCAAACTCAGTAAACAAGTTTTTACAAATACTTTAACTAGAAAAGTAATGAAAAATGACTTAAATTAAGTTAAAAGACTCTAAAAACTGTACATAAAAATAGAGATACAATGTTCTTATCAATAGTAGGTATAACTAATCTTTAGACTCAACCAATCATCAAGTTATTTTAATATACAATTTCTAGCAAAAAAAAAAAAAAAACTAAGACACAAACACAAAAAGCATAAATTTACTTTTCTCTCTCTTTTTTTTTTTTTGTGTATTTGCATTTAAAAATAAACTTTGTGGTTTTACCGATTTGCAAAGCCAGACTATGTGGTTTAAAATTTTACAAACAGTGGTATGTGTTTTGTGCAGTTTACAAACTCGGTCATTATGTCAAAAAAAATTTATCATTACAATTTACCAAAAAAGAGCGATTTGGAGCAATTAAAAAGACTAACTTTGCAAATTACCGAAAATTCATGGTCTATTTTGCAAATTAACTAAACCACAAATATTATTAGACCAAAAATTTACTCATATATCTTGTACCTGCAAATTTCAAAAAGCACAGACCCCTATTTGAAAACTTTTTAAACCAAGAGGAATGTTTTTACAAATCCGCCAAAACACATGGTTTATTATTGTACTTTTCTACAAGAAGCTTATAGGAAAACTTTTGTATTTAACAATAATTGTCTCGGTTTTTGCAAAGTCCCACTGACAAGCATCTAGCTGATGCACACATGATACTAAGGTATCTAAAATTACACCTAGCTTTGGGAATATTTTCCCAGCAACATTAGCGATAAAAATAAGAGGGTTTACAGATAGTGATTGGGCTAATTGTAAAGAAACGAGAAAGTCTATCACCGATTACAAATTTTTTCTAGGAAATTCTTTAATTTCCTGGAAATCAAAAGAAGCATAACACGATTAGCATGTCTTCAACTGAAGCTGAATATCGAGCAATGGCCTCTACTACATGCGAAATGCAATGGTTTTTTTTTATTTTTTTAAAAGATCTTGCAATTTTGCATCCTCAAACAGCAATGTTATATTGTGACAATAAGTCTACAATGCCTATTGCTAAAAATGCAGTCTTCATGAGCGTACGAAGCACGTAGAAATTGATTGTCATGTAGTACGAAACAAAGTGCAAGCCGGAATTATTCATCTCATGCTAGTCCATTCTGCAGACCAGCTTGCTGATTGTTTCATCAAACCGTTACACAAAACTGTTTTTCAGTCTTTTCTTCAACGATTGGGCATACTTGACATTCACAATTCCAGCCTTGAGGGGGATCTTGAATAAAACGCATCGTTTTCTATGCTGACTCAAGTAAATGTTATTTTAACTAGGATTAGTTTACAATTGAAAATATCACTTCACTTTTCCTTTTATCTTTTCCATTTATTCTTCTTCTGCACAATTCTCTTTCTCTGTAAACTCAAGATATACATTAATTGAATAACTTTACCAATTATGTGAGAAATGCAGTCAAACAACCAAAAAAAAAACAACCATTTGGAAATAACCCTTTTAAGAAATTAAAATTTTCAAATTTAAATAGGGTTAAGATGCAAAAAAATATCCTATCGTCTAAAATTGTGCAATTTTACCTCTAACGTCTAAAATTGTGCAATTTTACTCCTATCGTTGGAAGCTAGGAGCAATTTTATCACTAACGTTGATAAATTGGATCAATTTGAAAAATAATTCATCAAACTCTCTATTCAGTCGTAAATCTTGTTGTATACACTTCACACGTACGTCATTTTATTAGTAATAAATCACAAACAAATGTTGAGATGTGAAAAAATATACTATTGCCTAATATTCCCCTAAAAAATACTATTTTATTACAGGTTCAGCTTCCTCATTTTCTTATAAACCAATTTGATTATAATTGTTTGGATTTGACTGAAACTCGGAATTTGACTTGGTTAGTTCAGAAAAGAATGGAGGAGATTAAGATGAGCTTTGATTTCATTCAACAAAATGATTTTGTTCCGGAGGTGCAGCCAGGGGCTGAGGTGGCTCAGCCGCAGCCTCCTGATTCCGTGATGTGGGATCATCAATGGTTTGTAGATATGGTGAGGAATTATGTTGCTGGAGGAAGTGGTTCGGGTTCAGGCTCTGCTGCTGCTCCTAGTCCACCTCTGCCTCTGCACGTTGGCGGAGGTGGTGTGGGAGCTTTTGATCTCGTAAGTATGACTCCACCTAATCCGAATCTTTTTAAAAGTAGGCTAACTCGGGGAGATTTTGGAGGTAGATATTCCAAAGCAAATCTGTTAGGGTTTCGACCAACTCAGCCTCGAGTGGTGAAGTTGGTAGAGGTGGTGTGGGAGATTTTGATGAGAACCCTTTAATTGGGTTTCCTCGTATTGATTCCAATACATATCTGTTAGGATTTAGACGTCGTCGAGTGACTGGTGACGTTGGTGGAGGTGGTGTGGGAGCTTCTGATCTTGCAATTACGACTCCACCTAATCCGAACCCTTTTGGAATTGCGCATAGTCAATGAGATTTTGGAGGTAGTTCTTCCGATGAAAATACTTTAGGGTTTGGACCTACTCATCCTCGACCAACCGGTGATGCTAGTTCCTCTAGCGCAATTAAGGAACGGTAATCTTGATTTTTCTCTTCCGGGCTTCCATGGCTACCAAATATCTCTCCATGAATCACTATATTATGATCGGGGGGACATTCCGTTCAAGGAGAAGGTTGTTGTTTATTTTGCTTAATGTATTGTTTGTTTATTTCGGTTTCAGATCATGTTATTTAGATTGTTTGTTTAATTCGGTTTCAGATCATATTATTTAGATCTACAAATAACTTTTGAAGGTTGTTCAACTATAAAGCAAATTGTATCAGTTCTATATCAAGATTTGGTGCATAATTTTGTTTTGCAGCTTTGATAATTTAATTGTCAAATTAAAGTTTGAGCATTGTTTTGGTTGAGATACTCCCTTAAAAAGTTGTTATAAGTAGATACATTATGTTAGTTAAGATATAAAAATGGGTAAGGTGTAAAAAATACCCCTAACGTTTTCAGTCAAGAGTTATCTCTAGCGTCTAAAATGATGCAATTTTACTCCTAATGTTGGCAGTGAAGCAATTTTACATAACCTTAACAATGAAGAACAATTTTACCCATAATGTTGACAAGTTGAGTCAATTTCAGACATTATTATAAAATGCAGATATTTTGTTCTTTATTGCACGTGTGTTGATTCTAAAAAAAAAAATATGTCATTTTTTATGATTTAGTAATAGAATTGAAAATCAAAATTTTTAAATTCGGTGAAATATTTGAATTTTTTTGTCCATCTCGTACAAAATGCAGTATAAGTTTTTTTAATTTTTTTCTTGTTTAATCATATTTTGTGACTCGTTACTAATTAATGATAAAATTGTTGGCTTAATCGTGTTTGTTGTTAAACAACACGTTTTTATTCTCTGCTCTATTTTATAGGAGTTTTAGTTAGTGGAGCTTTCTAGAATTTGTAGTGGTTAAGAGAATGTGGTTTAGTTGTTTAATTTAGTGGAAGTTGTTAACGTTTGCCATTATCTTGTACTTGGCCTATATAATAGCCTTTTATTTTTTGAATTAAATCAGAGTTTTTGCAGTAGCAAACACTTACTCTCTTTTTATTATTTTAATTCCTATTTGTTATCAGTGGTATCAGAACCACCAGGTTATCTTTTAAGAGAGAGAGAAAAAAAATATACCTGAGGCAGAAACGAAATTGTTTTATGGCATCAGATTCAAATTTCGTTCAAGCAGCCATCCCTCGCTTTGATGGTCATTATGATCATTGGAGCATGTTAATGGAAAATTTCCTACGATCAAAGGAATATTGGCCAGTTATCGAATCTGGTATTCAAGAGCCGGCTCCAAATACGAATGTAACAGACGCCCAGAAGACGGAGTTTGAAGCTCGAAAACTGAAGGACCTGAAAGCAAAAAATTACCTTTTTCAGGCAATCAATCGATCAATCCTGGAAACAATTCTTTGTAAAGAAACTTCCAAGGATATTTGGGACTCTATGAAGCAAAAGTATCAAGGTTCTGTCAGAGTGAAGCGTGCTCAACTTCAGTCTTTGAGAAAGGACTTTGAATCCTAGCAATGAAGGATGGAGAATCAGTGACCAGATATTGTGCCAGAACGTTGGAGATCAGCAACAAGATGCGATTCCATGGTGAAAAAATGAATGATGTTACTATTGTAGAAAAGATTTTGCGCTCTCTGACATCAAATTTCAATTATGTTGTTTGCTCAATCGAAGAATCAAAAGACATAGATGAACTTTCTCTCGATGAATTGCAAAGTTCATTGTTGGTCCATGAACAAAAGATGAACAGAAGTTCAACCATAGAAGAGCAAGCGTTGAAGGCCACTACCAATACCAATACTCACAACTATAGAGGAAGGGGTAGAGGTAGAGGTAGAGGCAGAGGAAGGGGAGACCGAGCAAGCAGAGATGACAACAAGTTCCATAGAGAAGGCAGAGGTAGAGGACGTGATACTGAAAAATCCAAGGTGGAGTGCTTCAGATGCCACAACTATGGTCACTATGCATCTGACTGTTACACAAGATTGCCTAATGTCAGAGAGAAGGGAGAGACTTTAAATTTTCCTGAAAAGACAGAAGTAGAGACATTGTTGATGGCTGTTCAAGGGGAAAATAAAGCCGAGTCAGAAATCTGGTATGTGGATACAGGTTGCAGCAATCATATGAGTGGAAGTAAGTCTTCATTTTCTTATTTAAATGAAAATTTTCATTCCACTGTGAGTTTTGGTGATAATTCTACTGTGGAAGTGATGGGAAAAGGAGATATTAAAATAAAAACCAAGAATGGTTTTGTTGAGATAATCTCTAATGTGCTGTATGTTCCTACTCTAAAAACCAATTTATTGAGTGCTGGTCAATTGCAAGAAAAGGGATATATAATCACTACTAAAAATAGTGTTTATGAGATTTACGATCCAGTTAGAGGTGCCATTGCAATTGTCCAGATGGGTCAAAACAGATTGTTTCCATTAAAAATTGAAAATATTCAATCTTGTTTATTGGTTGAAAATAAGGAACCATCCTGGTTGTGGCACTTTCGGTATGGTCATTTGAGTTTCAGTGGATTAAAAACTCTCAATTAAAAGAACATGGTGATTGGTCTACCTCAAATCACTCCTCCTGATAAAGTTTGTGAAGAATGTGTTGTTGGCAAACAACAACGTTCTCAATTTCCTAAAGGAAAGTCGTGGAGAGCAAAGCATGTCTTGGAGCTGGTGCATTCTGATATTTGCGGTCCAATAAACCCATCTTCTAATGGAGGTAAAAGATACTTAATTACCTTCATTGATGATTTCTCTAGAAAAACTTGGGTTTATTTTTTGCAGTACAAATCAGAAGCTTTCTCTACATTTAAGACTTTTAAAGCCTATGTGGAAAATGAAGCAGGAAAAAACATCAAAACTCTTCGTACAGATCGAGGAGGTGAATATTGCTCCAAAGAATTTGGAGAGTTCTGTGCAGAATATGGAATTAGAAGAGAATTGACAGCCGCATATACACCACAACAAAATGGTGTATCCGAAAGGAAAAATAGAACCATCCTCAACATGTTGAGAAGCTTGTTAGCAAAAGGGAGAATTCCAAAAAATTTCTGGCCAGAAGCAATAAACTGGAGTGTCCATATTCTGAATAGAAGTCCCACTTTTGCTGTTCAAAACATGACACCGGAAGAGGCATGGAGTAGGAGAAAACCAACTGTAGATCATTTCAGGGTTTTCGGATGTATTGCTTACGCACATGTCCCAGATGAAAAGAGGAAGAAACTTGATGACAAGGCTGAAAAATGTGTGTTTCTTGGAGTAAGTGAAACTTCTAAGGCCTATAAATTATTTAATCCTCTAACAAAAAAGATTGTGATCACTAGGGTTGTAGTTTTTGATGAGGAAAACACATGGGATTGGAATAGGCAGCAGCCTACCCTTGTGATTTTTGATAATGATATTGAGCAAGAGAAGACTCCAGCACCATGCATGCCTGAAAATTCACCAATGACGCCTGAGAATTCACCAATTTCAGCTAGGACTATGCCTGGAAATTCACCAATTTCAGCTAGGACTACGCCTGAAAATTCACCAATTTCAGACAAAACTTCACCAACTAGGGTTGAAGTGAATGAAGAAGCAGCGCAATCCTCCCAACGTATTAAAAGAAGGCCTGTCTGGATGGAGGATTATGAGGTTACCGGGATTTCAGATCCTGTTACTCACTTTGCTTTGTTTGCAGATTGTGATCCTACAACTTTTGAAAGTGCTGTTAAAGAACAGAAATGGCGAAAAGCAATGAATGAAGAAATTGATGCTATTGAGAGAAATGATACATGGGAGCTATGTGACCTTCCAAAGGGAGTTAACACCATAGGCGTAAAGTGGGTCTTCAAAACAAAGTTGAAAGGAAATGGTGAGATTGACAAGTACAAAGCACGTTTGGTGGCGAAGGGGTACAAACAACAATATGGGATCGATTATACGGAAGTATTTTCTCCCGTTGCAAGGCACGATACAATCAGATTGGTGGAATCTATAGCTGCACAAAATTCATGTCCTATTTTTCAACTAGATGTAAAATCTGCATTCTTGCATGGATTCTTGGATGAACAGGTATATGTTGAACAACCCACTGGTTATGTCAAATATGGAAATGAGTATAAAGTTTACAAATTGAAAAAGGCTCTATACGGACTAAAGCAAGCCCCACGAGCTTGGTATAGTCGTATTGAATCTTATTTTCTTAAAGCTGGTTTTTCGAAATGCCCTTATGAACATACCCTCTTTGTCAAGGGTGGAGATAATGGAAAAATGCTCATTGTGTCTTTGTATGTTGATGATCTCATATTTACTGGAAACTGTGATGTCATGTTTCAAGAATTTAAGAAATCTATGATGGATGAGTTTGAAATGTCTGATCTAGGTTTGATGCATTATTTTCTTGGCATAGAAGTGGTACAATCAGATGATGGAATTTTTCTATCCCAAAAGAAATATGTAGGTGAAATTTTGGACAGGTTTAAGATGCAAGATTGCAATCCTGCAAACACTCCAATGGATTCTAGCTTGAAGTTACACAAAGATCTTGAAGGGAAGAAAGTTGACAGCACATGTTATAAACAAATTGTAGGCAGTCTAATGTATCTAACTGCTACAAGGCCAGATATTATGTATTCTGTGTAATCAGCAGGTATATAGAGAATCCCTCACATTTGCATATATTCGCTGCTAAGAGGATCCTTCGTTATTTGCAAGGAACAAGGGATTTTGGACTGTTTTACAAGAAGGGTTACACGTCCAAGTTATTGGGATTTACTGACAGTGATTACCCATGAGATCAAGATGATAGGAAGAGCACTTCTGGTTATATGTTTAAGTATGGGACAGCTGCAATTTCATGGTCTTCTAAGAAGCAATCAATTGTCACTTTATCAAGTACTGAGGCTGAGTTTGTCGCTGCATAAGCTTGTGCTTGTCAAGCAATTTGGTTAAGGAGAATTCTTGGGGAACTGAAATTCACACAACCAGGAGCTACTACCATTTATTGTGATAACAGTTCTGCAATTAAACTCTCTAGTTGGCTTAATCGTGTTTGTTGTTAAACAACACGTTTTTATTCTCTGCTCTATTTTATAGGAGTTTTAGTTAGTGGAGCTTTCTAGAATTTGTAGGGGTTAAGAGAATGTGGTTTAGTTGTTTAGTTTAGTGGAAGTTGTTCCTATTTTAACGTTTGCCATTATCTTATACTTGGCCTATATAATGGCCTTTTATTTTTTGAATTAAATCAGAGTTTTTGCAGTAGCAAACACTTACTCTCTTTTTATTATTTTAATTCCTGTTTGTTATAAAAAATGACGCACATGTGAACGGTAGATTGCAAGTTTTGTGACCGAGAAATATAATTTGATGAATTATTTCTGAAATTGACCTAACTTGTCAACGTTATGGGTAAAATTGCACCATTTTAGACGTTAGGGATAAACTTGCTCCTAGCTCTAAACGTTAGAGTATTTTTACAACCTATCCCTATAAAAAATATTGATTGTTTCATATTACTTTATGAACTGCAAAAGTTCTGTGTTGAAATCTGTTCGAGTGCCAACCTAGTTGGGATGTCCGACTTTCTTCGGTTCTTCAATTACCATGCTTTACTTATAAAAAAATCTGCGTGGAAATGAAGAAATTCATGAGAAATTAAGTTAAGAAATACAATCACTTTGCTTCTCACACTTTCATATAACTAATTTGAGTATTGTTAATAGGGTAAATAATTTATTAGTCATTTCCTTTTTATCTAACATACTGTTTAGTCCTCCTGTTTTGAAAATAAAAATTATAAGATCCCTATTTTTGTCAATATTAATCATTTGGTCCTTCTATCTATTTTTTTTTTAATTTTTTAACCGTTATATTTGACACAAAAAGACAAACATAACATAACAGAGTAACATGATCATTTTGTATTGTACTATGGTTGTCAATATTAATCATTTAGTCCTTCTATCTATTTTTTTTTAATTTTTTAACCGTTATATTTGACATAGAAAGACAGAAATAACATAACAGAGTAACATGATCATTTTGTATTGTACTATGGTTGTACTAAAAGCTAAGATATATTCGGTTAAAAATCTAAAAAGAAAAGACAAAATGACCAGTGATTAATATTGGTAAAAAATATAGACCTTATAATGTGTTTTTCAAAATAAATGAACTAAACAATGTATTACGTAAAATATAGGGGACTAATAAATGATTTACCCTTGTTAATATAGTGATAGAACTCAGACGATTTGGTAGAAATTGGCATATTTACAGAAAGCTTCAGACACATGTTTATAGAAATTATTCGAGGTGGTTTGCTTTCTCCTTTTAGAACTGCATTTCCGTGTCCATATCCATGCAACATATATGTTTAAAGCTGAGAGGTTCAGTTATGAAGCCTAATAAAATAGAATAAGATTCAAAAGCTGAGAGGTTTCCTCTTGCTTAGCATCCCCCACTTAGTTGTATCTAGGCACAGTAGGTGCTATATTCGTGGGTATATGGTACTATGCGACCCTAATACCTCAGGTATCTGGTATCCGTTACCCATCATAACTCTTTTATATATTGAAAAATATTATTGTTTTTTAGACGTAAGATGTGATATTTGAACCCCAACCTTTTGCTATTTAACCATTGAATACCGCTAAGCTACTTTATTCTTATTGACTAAGGTTTAATCTATTCAATTTTTAAATGAATGATTTATTAAATTTATACTTTGTTAAATTTATAGTATTTTTTGTTTTATTTATTGATTCTTAATAGGCGGATACCCTGGAATTAAAATGGACAGATATGGAATGTAAAAATATACCCGTTAGGGTAATGGGATGGGTACACACAATTAAAAAATAAATGAATAAGGATTTGGAATTTGCACTGCGGGTTGCGATCCCTAGTTGTATCCCCACTTAGTTGCTCAGCATCCCCCACTTGGATAGCATCTCTATTTTTTTCCAAATTGTTTTTCTTGGACAATCCAAGGTACTTTATGATTGTTTGTTGATATCTATTTTTATTGGTTAGGATGGTTGTATGAATACCTATGAATACATGTATTTTTTTGTTTACCTATTAATATAGTTCATGAAAAATGCGGCAATCAAAATGAAGATATTTGATACATTCGTGAAACACCGAGTTAGAGACAATGTGAATAGGAGCCTTATTATAAAAAAAAAAGTGATGGCTAACGAAAGAAGAATGTGAAGAACATGTAATAAATAAGAGATCCACTTGAGTTTGCAACTAGTACTAGCCATGCTTCGGTATGCAACTTCAGCGAAAGAACGACTAACAGTAGTTTGTTTCTTAGCCTTCCAAAAAATAAGGGAGTCACCTAAAAAAATATGATAGCCACTAAACGGAATGACGAGTTTGTTTGCAACGACCCCAATCTGCGTCACAAGAACCTTTAAGGCGAAAGTCATTGGTGCAGGTATCATATAAATTGTAATGTATGGTACCTAGATACCTAATGAGATGGATAATAGCATCCATATGATGTGAACATGAGTTATACATAAAATGACTAAGTTGTTGAACAACAAGCCCAATGTCCGGCTGAGTGAAATTGAGATAAAGATGACGTCCAATGAAACAACGATAAAGATCGGGAGAAAAAAAGATAGTACTATGTACGGACACATAAGGAAAGAAGTAGAAGATGTACAAGTAAGTTCGACATCAGACAATAAACCAAGAACATATTTACATTGAGATAAGAAGATACCATCAGTATCTCTTGCATTGTTGATGCCAAGAAGGTATTTTGCCGGACTAAGGTCCTTGATTGTAAAAAGTGCATGAAGATGAGTTTTAAAATGAGTAATATAGGTTTTAGAATTACCTGTAAGAAGAACATCGTCCACATGAAAGATAAGCATAAGAAAAAAATGATTATGTGTGAAGGTAAATAAACAATGGTCGACAGCAGC
Source organism: Euphorbia lathyris (assembly GCF_963576675.1). Classification (NCBI taxonomy): domain Eukaryota; kingdom Viridiplantae; phylum Streptophyta; class Magnoliopsida; order Malpighiales; family Euphorbiaceae; genus Euphorbia; species Euphorbia lathyris. Next base: position 1,137,538 of record NC_088918.1, read on the forward strand.
TTGGACGAGCCCATACACAATGATCTAATATGTGAACTCCTTGTTCCATTGACGTGTCGCTTGTTTGAGACCATATAAGGACTTGTGGAGTTTACAAACTTGGTCGGGCTGAAGTTTAGAGTACCCTTAAGGAGGTTGTATGTATATTTCTTCATCAACAAAACAATGAAAACAAGCATTATTAATATTGATTAGTTGAATGGGCCAAGACTTCGTAGTGGAAATGGAAAATAATAAACAAACAGTAACAACTTTGGCCATAAGAGAAAAACTCTTAACATAATCAATACTTTGAATTTGATTATAGCCACGGATAACAAGTAAAGCTTTATAACGATTGACGAAACCGTCAGATTTACATTTGATCCGAAAACCCCTAGTAGAAATAGATTTCTTATCCTTGCAAAGAGAAATATCTCCACTATTATTTTTCTCCAGAGAGTGAAAGGAAATTTAGACAAAGGGTTTAGAAAAAGTATCATGTGTAAAGCTAAAGATCTTGCTAGAGAAACATGGTGATAGAAGGAAAAACTAAAATTTCTTGTGTTAAGTTTCGGGTAAATTACATCCATTGCTGCTGAACTTTGTTTTTTTTAACGGTATTACCATTGAATTCAAAACTTAATATAAAAGCTACTAACATTTACACTTTTTAACACTAATGACCACTAAATTTAACTAACTTCTCAAAATGACCCTTAACGACCTAAAAATGAAAATATTCAAGAATTAAGTTCTTGAAAACGACATGTACCATAAAACTATATTTTTTATTTTATAAAATCACCATTTTTAGAGCTTTCTCTCTCTGAAAATTCAGTTTCTTCCCTAACCAAACAACAACTAAATGATCTCAAAACGAAAATTTTCAAGAATTAAAGTTGCTTAGAATATCATTAGTTCTTAGGATTTTTTATTTTGAGACCATCAACTATCTTTTTGAGACATTGAGTGGGTGTAAAACAGTGTAAAATTTAGTGAATTTTATGTTAAGTTTTAAAGTTAAGTGGTCATACCGTTACAAAAAGCAAAGTTCAATAGCTATGGGTGTAATTTACCAGTTATTTTTTTTCATTTTCTTCTTTGGGATATATTTCTTCATATTTATCAATATTAATTTATTTCTAGAAATTTTATTCAAGTTTCAACCAATTTCTTCATATTTATCAATATTAATTTATTTCTAGAAATTTTATTCAAGTTTCAACCAATTGCAATTATAAGAAGCAAAAAAAAAGTAAAATAAAATAAGAAGAACAAAGAAAAATTGAAGATGCTTCAAGCAAAGAAAGCAACAAATGGCTTCATAATCATCATCTTCAAACTCCAACAAGCAAGGAGGTAGCCGCGACACACATCCCGCGACAACTGGGGAAATTAATTGAGATTTTCAACCGTTTTTATGAAGCTCTCTGTAAAATTTCTCCTTTCTATAACTCTTATTTGTGAAAAGATTTTGCAGCTAACACTCGTCATTGGTTTCAGCATCTTGATTTTCCCTAGAAATTGCAACTTTAAATGTGGTTGCGTTGTGATTAATCAATTCGAAGACACAGACGTCACCAACTTTCAAATGATTATCTTCTACAAATTTCTTCCAACCACGACACATTCTAGCTACTTTAAGTCCACCTATTTGTATCTCCACATATTCAACCGGCCAAGATTTTTTGTCCACGGAATTCAGAATTATATTTGCCCGTTCTTTGTTGATATATTTCTTCGCAAAGCTAGCTGGTATAACCTGCACAAAACACAAAGGAAAACAATGACAATTTTTTCAATTTGTTTTTTCATTCGCAATAAACTTCTTTGTTGCTAAAAATCAATTTTCTTGTAGTGAAGTTGTTCAAATAGACGAATTTATACATAAATATCAAAGAAATAAAATGATTAGATTAATGTTTACCAAGAAATTATTAATATACGACGGCTGCATTATAATCATAAATGAAGGATTTTGCGATTGGAAATTGGACATTGCTCTTTCAACCGCCTTCCTTTTTTCTTCCTTTGTCAGTTTTTTGTTTGTTGTAAAAGTCGTATTTTCCCTTTCTATCCCTGGTTCGGCAAACAACGAAAATCACTAATCGAATAAGTACCTAGCTATGTTGCACATACACTTTTAGTTAGTAGTGTTTCTATATTCCGTGTCCCTGTCCATTTCCATTTATAGGCTACTTTATGAAAGTTATGTTTTAGAAATAACGTTTCCCGTATCTGTTTCCGTGTCTGTGCAACATAAATAGCTAGAAACATGACGTAACCTTCTGATTATAAGAATAAAAAGGGATAAGGTGCAAAACTACCCTTAACGATTACACCTATGAGCAGTTTTACCCCTAACATCTAAAACGGTGCGATTTTACCTTTAACATTGCCAGTTAAGAGCAACTTTACCCTTAACTTTGACAAGTTGGGTCAATTGGAAAAATTATTCATCAAATTGTCTTTTCGATCATGAATCTTGTCATCTACACTTCTTATATGTCATTTTATCACTCACTAGTCATAGATCACAAACATATGATTAAACATGAAAATTTTAAAAAAAAATTAAAAAAATATACTGTATTTTATACGAGTTGGACAAAAAAATTCAAATATTTTACCAAATTTAAAAATATCAATCTCTAATTCCATTATTAAATCACAAAAAATATGAAATCTTTTTTTAGACCAATTTACGTGTAATTGGTATAGAATAAGAAATAAAATATGTGTTTTGTAATAATATCTGAAATTGACCCAACTTGCTAGTGTTATGGAAAAAATTGTACCATTTTAGACGTTAGGGGTAAAACTTGGAGTATATTACATACGTTATGTACAACATTTGTCCTGTTTCAAACTTTGGTATATAACCTTCAATTTTGCGCACAAAAGCGTACAACCTTTTGGCGACCTCCCACTAAAGTATACAATCGGTAATTGTGACCGGTCAACGTACCACGTTAGCAAATTGATCTCCTTAAAAGTTAAAAGTTGACCAGTCAACGCATCATGTCAAAAATTGAAGGTTGTACACTAAAATGTGAAAAATGACAAAGGTTGTACACCACGTATGTAATTTACCTGTAAAAATTACTCATGCCAATAAATGTTAGAGGTATTTCTGCACTTTATCCCAAATGAAAATAACATACCTTCAACTTGATCATTTGTGTTAAATGTTGCTGCGAAATTTTGTGGCTTTCTGAACTGTTCGTCAAAATTAGCTTCTGATTCAATATCTACAATATTTGGCTCTTGAAAATGTTCATCAATGTTAGTTCCGAAACTAAAAGGATATTCTATCTCTGTGCAAGTCTTATCTAATATGGTGACATTGAATTCAGAAGCACTCTTATCATATTCAAATACTACAAGATATCCATGATCAAGTGAGTAAAATTCACTGAATTCTCGCCATCCATTTTGCAGCCAAATCTCGCCCTTAGATTTCACAATATCAACTTTCCATTTTTGACCGGAAGGTGCCTTCAAGATTACTGGACTTGAAAGATAGTCTCCAAAACGTTTCACAAATTTTCTTGGAATTTCCTATTTATTTTTATATGATTAATTATACAATGAGTAAAATGAGAAGAAGATAATAATAATAAAATGAGTTAATACTCATATATGCCCTTATATTTGTCCGTGTTGTCACATATGTCTCTATATCAAATAAATAACCAAATATATCCTCATATTTTTCAAATGATACAAAGAATACATCACATCACCTCTACCTCACCAGCCACCCCACCTATATCAAATAAACAGCCAAATATGTCATTGTAAATGTTAACGACGGACAAATATATACCATTAATGATGTGATGACTAGACTAAAAAAATCATGCCAAATAAGCTTACCGTTCGAATAAGGATATTTATCTATCATTAACAATTACGATGACATATTTGACTGTTTATATAAAAGAGGAATATATGTGACAGAACAGACAAATACAAGGACATATATATGTATCAACCCTAATTAAATGCTAACCAGCTTGTGTTGAGGCATGGAATTAGCAACCATGAACTTGAAAAAATGAGGTCTCTCATCTTCTTTAAACAGTTCGCTCCTATTATTGTTCGTAGAGCAAGAAGCCATTGTTGAATCGCTTCAGTACTTCTTCACCTGGAGAGGTATTTTGAAAGTAAGTATCTAAACAAAAAAAAATATTTTACTAGCGAAAAGATAATATCATTCATTTACTAGAAAATTTGGGCAGATAGTCAATAGAAAACATAGAAGGGAAACGTATAGTATAAAAATTATGTGGATTGAAATGTGAACCACTTGGAATAATTATGTAGAGGAGTAAAAATATTTAAACCGTCAGAATGTTTTATAAATTTTGAATGGTGGTTATTAAAGAATTAAATCTCCTTAATAGAATTAAATAAAATTAATATTAATTATTAATTTTGTAAAACGTTAGTGGTTACATTAGTTTAATTTGTCATTAATGTGAATTCACTAATTCATGCATGGTTTCAATTTTCCACCTTATATCCCAATACTAGTTAACTGTTTTTTTAAGAAACAATTTATTCTTATTAATACCTATTTTTCTTAACTAAAATCCGATGAATTTGGTGTTCAAAATTAATGAAAAAGCTCTATTTATTAATTCACTAAATATATATTTAGAAATGTTATTACACAGTATTTTAAAATGACCACTTTTTTAATGTATTGATTTGAATTAATATTTTTTTTTTTTTTCTACACATACGCCGGAAACAGGCACGAGGCACATCGCCTTTACCATTGAACGGCAATCCACTCCTTTATCTTTATAAGGTCTGGTGTCCCCCCTCCCAAAGGTGTTATTAAGATAACTTGTGATGCTGCATGGAAGGGTAATTACCTTTCCGAATGGGCCGGGGTGATTACACGTGATTCAAAAAACCAAGTGCTCTTCTCCGCTGATATACCGTTCAAGCCATGTTTATCAGTTGAGGCGGCTGAGCTACTTACTATATATGGGAGAGTCTGCTGCTAGCCAAGGAGCTCAATACTGTTTATATTTTGGTTGAATCAGATTCCAAGGGTATGGTTGACGTCCTACACCAGGATACCATCCCACTTTCCTTCCGAAAAGAACAATATTTGCTCCGTTTAATAAATTTTGTTTAAATTATTATTTATTTAAATTATTTCTATTAATTTATGTAATTAGTTCTATTTTATAATTAATTTATTGATTAATTTAAAACATACTCATATTAAACACTTTACATACTAACAGCAACCGTTCATCATAATTTTACCAAGACACTATGAATTAAACGGCTATTAGCTAACCGCTAAACCAAACAGACCCTTAAAATATAAGGACTAAAGTGTGTTATGTAAGAACTTAGGAATTAATAAATTATTTTATCCTTAAATTAAACAAGATTATCTCATTTCTACCAAAAAAAAAACAAGATTATCTCATAAACGGTTTAGGTAAGAGAATCAATAGAATAAATAGAATAAATCTGAATAGGGTTTTGAAATAAGGAACGCGGGTCTGCTCTGCTAGGGTTTCCACCGCCGCCGCCGCTCTCTCTCCGCCGACGCCGCCGTTCTCTCTCCGCTGACGTCGCGTCTCTTGCCTGCGCCTCTCTCCGCCGACGCCGCGTCTCTTCCCCGCGCTTCTCTCCGCCGTTGCGCTCTCGGTCTCCGTTCTTCCGCTGCTGGGTTTTTGCGGTCCTGTTTTCGCCGGGTTCCGCCTGCCGTCGTTCGCGCCTTCCGCCGCGCCTCTTCTCACAGATCCTCCGCCTGCCGTCGTCTGTAGTTGTTCGGCGTTGTGGTGTGCGGCGATTTCTCCGTTGCTCCGTGCTTGCAGCGGCTGTTACCTTAATAATTTATCATTTTATTTTTATTAAATCTTAAAAAATAAATTTGAACCTACATAAGATTAAAATTGAATGATGCAACAAATGATCTGCTAGGTTTTGGATCTTCTCAGCCTTGAATTTGCTCGTGGCTGTTCCGCGACGTCTTTTCGGTTTTATTTTGTATTCAAAATTTATCTATTTTTTGGATTAAGCGGTTTGGTCTAGTTCTTTGGGTAGATACCAGCCGCTGACCGAAGATGATCCACACTCAGTAACCGCTGACCAAGAACTAGCTACTGAGTCATTCACGAAAAGGCTGACCAAGAGTAAGAGTGAACCTAAGATTACTTTTACTGACCCATCTACTTCTGCAGAGATTTTTGAAACACAGACAGCACAAGACATAAATCTACCTAAAGAGATAAGGATTCCAAGAGGGCACTCAGAAAGTGCAATCCTTGATTCTGCTGGGAATATCCTGATGACGAGGAATCAACTCAGGAAGTACCTCAGCAATGTAGCCTTCGTCTCAGTACAGGAACCTAAGAACTTCGCTGATGCTGAGGAAGATGAATTCTAGATGAACGCAATGCAAGAGGAGCTCGATCAATTCAGAAGAAATGATGTATGGGAGCTAGTGCCTCATCCAAAGAGTCAAAAGACCATTGGAACAAGATGGATGAACAAGGGAATATAGTCAGGAACAAAGCAAGGCTTGTAGCTCAGGGCTACAGTCAGCAAGAAGGTATTGACTACGGTGAGACCTTTGCCCCAGTGGCAAGGCTAGAAGCTATTAGGATCTTATGTGCATATGCATCTTACATGAACTTTAAATTATTCCAAATGGATGTCAAAAGTGCATTTCTTAATGGAGTTATAAACGAGGAGGTTTATGTTAATCAACCTCCAGGTTTTGAGGACCCTAAATTCCCAAACCACGTTTATAAACTCAAAAAGGCTCTGTACGGCCTCAAGCAAGCACCACGTGCTTGGTATAAGAGGCTGACCAGTTTCCTGCTGACTAGAAATTACGTCAGGGGCAAAGCTGATACAACCTTATTCATTAAGAGAAAGGGTAAAGATACTCTGCTGGCCCAAATTTATGTTGATGATATAATATTTGGTGCAACTAACGAATCAATGTGCAAGGATTTTAGCAAACAAATGCAGACTGAGTTTGAAATGTCCATGATGGGAGAACTCAACTTCTTCCTCGGTCTTCAAATTAAACAAGGAAAGAACGACATCTTCATCAGTCAAGCCAAATATGCCAAGGAGATATTAAAGAAATATGATTTGGAAAATTGCAAGCCAATATCCACTCCTATAGGCACTGACACTGTCCTATGCGCTGACGAGAATGGTAAGTCAGTAGACAGCAAATTATATCGAGGTATGATAGGCTCTCTACTTTACTTAACAGCAAGCAGACCAGATATTCAGTTCTCAGTATGCTACTGTACTAGATATCAATCTAACCCTAAGGAATCTCATTACATTGCTGTAAAAAGAATCCTTAGATATTTGCAAAGCTCAGTGAATGCAGGTTTATGGTATCCCAATACTCATGATTTCACACTCATCGGATACAATGGCGCTGACTATGGACGGGATAAGCTGGAACGTAAAAGCACCTCAGGAGGATGTCACTTCTTAGGAAGCTGTCTAGTATCCTGGTTCAGCAAAAAGCAGGCGTCAGTAGCCTTGTCTACCACTGAAGCTGAGTACATTGCTGCTGGTCATTGTGTTGCTCAAGTCCTATGGATTAAGCAACAGCTTGAAGACTATGGTGTTCAAACAAAGACAATTGAAGTCAAATGTGACAACAAAAGTGCAATTGATCTTTCGAAGAACCCAATTCAACATAGCAGAATGAAGCATGTCAGTATCAGACATCACTTCATTAGAGACCATGTACTCAAAGGTGAGATCAAGGTGACCTTTGTCCCAATGGACGAGCAGCTTGCGGATATCTTCAAGAAGCCACTGGCTCGTGAGCAGTTCAGCATACTGAGAGAAGCTATTGGTATGTTTAATCCTCTTCAGTAAATTCCTGAACTAAATGAATATGCATGCTGAGTGAATTACTATGCTGAATGATTGTTTTTGCTGAGTACTCATTGAAATTAATTGAACAGCAAATACTGAGTAAATTGCACAATGAGTAAGTTAGTTTAAATTTAGAAATCATCCCTTTATGCAATACTGACCACTCAGAATATGAAACGCTTAGTATTCTAAACGCTGAGTGTTAGATCCATTAGAATAAATGCAAAAGCACGCGTATAGCCACCTAGGATGACGTACGCGCCGAATGTGTCATAAAAGCCAGGATTTTTGTCGGTTCACAATCCCGAGGCAAAACTGACACATGGATTCGATAAAATCCACACCTCACCTCACCTCTATAAATAATGGGTAATTCCCCATTTTTTTATTCTTTACGATTATCGAATCACTAAGGCAAAGAAAGGTTTCTCACTAATCACTCTCTCTCTCTAAGATTTCCATACCTTCTTCTCCAAAACTATGACTAAAGTTACCTTCAACATCTCCGGTGCTGGCCACTCTAAGCCCAGCTCCGATGAAACTTCTAGGCAAACCACTGTGCCGGAATCCACCAAGGTCACCTCACCGAGCAAAGGAAAAGCTGGCCAAACCTCTTCTGGTAAGGGAAAGCCTGAAAAAGTTAGGACCTACTCAAAGGTCTTCGAAAACGTCCGAGAATGGAAGGTTGAACCCTCAAGATGGGTATCTGAAGCCTTCGTACAATCCGAACAACCCTTCTGTGAGTGGATTTCACAAAATGGTTGGACTGAATTATTTTCGATTAGGGATCCCACCTATCCTGACCTTGTCAAGGAATTCTACCACAACCTCCGCATTGCTAATGATAACCAGGGCTACCTGGTAACCGTGGTGAAAGAGAAAACCATCTTCATCAACCCTCTATACCTAGGAAATTTGCTCAAGTTAAAAACTGAGGGAGCAAGGCTAAGGAGATCAGGAGACCAGGATAGTACTGGGTACGAGGTCAACTTCTGTAAACCTGCAGGCCACTCAGGAGAAGTCTCAGCTTCATCCATGGGTCAGCACCAGAAGATGGCTCATTATCTACTAAGTTATTTTATCTATCCGAAGATCAACTGCACTACCTCAGCACCGAACTTCGAACAATGCTTCATCTGGCATATGCTGACGTACAAACCGATCAACATGCCAGTATTTTTTATCGCTGGCTTCCAACGCAGTACTGGCACACTGAGGCTAGGATCACTCATCACCAGAATCCTAATTGACCACAAAGTTGATCTTGTCGATGAGGAGATGACTCGAGGATCTGAGATCACAGCGGCTTCGCTGAGAGCATTAAAGTTCGGACAGCCTTTGAAGAAAGGTAAAGCTGCTGCTGCTACGAGTGCTGAACAGCAAGCTGAGGGAACTGCTGTCCCAAAGAAAGGAAGAAGGAATAAGGCCCCAACTTCCCGGAAAAGAAAATCTGTTGGGACTCCTTCAAAAGATGCTGAGTCTCCAGCTAAGAGGCAGAAGTCAGCTGCTAAGTCAGCTGAGAAAAGGAGCAGGCAAGATGAGCCTGAAACTGAGGACACCAATGATCAACCTCAGAAGAAGCAAAAGTCTTCTGCACTGACTCCCCTCGACGCTATACCTACTGACATAGTTGTGCCTGGTGACTCTCACTTCACCCAATGTCAAGGAAATGAGGCTGAGTATGAAGAAGAAGAAGTGCAACTGGACGATCAGTTCATCTCCCAAGTAGAGGAAGAACTAGATGGTGATAGTTCAGAAGAAGACGAAGAAGAAGAAACCAGCGGTCAGGATGACGCTGAGGACAATGAGGAGACAACCAGTGAGGTTGCAGCTGAGCAAGCCAATACTGGGTTGGCTGCTGGAGAAGAGCAAGAACTGGACCAACACAATGTTGATCAAGTCCAAGAGCACACTGACCTCCCTCATCATGATCAGGAAGAAACTTCTCCTTCTCACTCAAGAGAGTCTATTCAAGCTGACAAACCTCCTACCCCTCCTCGAAGAAGAAAACTCATCAAGGCAAGTCAGAAAGAAGTCAGTGAGACTCCTGTTGATCTACCAACTCTTCCTGACTTCGTCATTCAACAACCAACAAAAGACCCTTCTGCAGTTAAGCTAACATTTTTCAAACGACAACAACCTTCTACTGCATCGGCATCTATAGAAAAGCAAGCCTATGTTTCTTCTCAACAGGAACATGCCAACTTAAGTGCTTCCACCAACTCAACCAGTCAAGTTGAGCCAATTACTGTAAATGCTATTATTCCAAGCATGGTGCTGACTCCAAACATATCCGCCCCCATCAGCACTGACAGTATTCGCGTTGCTACTTCTCCAACTCATCTATCTACCGATCACACTCGTACTCATATGAACCAAGTGCAGATTGAAAACACCATTCCAGTCACTGACCATGTCATTCCTTTGACCCCTCCTCCTACCGGTCACACTGATGTCACTGAAGGATCTCAAAGCTATCTGAATGCCACTGAGTCCGGCAAAAGGATAATCGACTCAGTGCAAGCATTGATCAAAGACCTTCAACAATCCACTCCTCCTGCTGCTGGGTCTTCATCTATTGAGACTACTCAGCTTTCCCAGGTCACTCAGCTTCTCAACGAAGTTAAGGGATTCAAGGACTTGCTGAACGTCATCATCACTTATCAAACACAGCAAGCTAAGCAGGACGCCATCGCCAAGCTGGCTGAGATCCAGCTGACAACCGTTCAACACTTGGATTCTCTACAATAACAGGTTCAAAACTTGTCAGCTGCGAACCAAGGCTATGCAACCTCTGCTGAGGTCAAGATGCTCTTTGCTCAGCTTCACACCGAGCAACTCAAGACCAATGAGCAAATGGTCTCTTACTCTCAGTGCTCAGTGGAGCAAATTGGTGAAGCTGTTCGATTGCTCAATCTGAACAAGCAGGAGATGGACACTGACCAAATGAAATAGAACGAGATGCTGTCTATCACAAGACAAACCTTCAATCACATCCGTCACACAAATATACAGCGTCAGTACTTTGACACTTACCTACTCAAAACCTTTCATCAAGTCATTGTTGGACTGACTGATGCACTTATATGGATTGGTAAGTCTGAAGCATTCATCGTCAGTATGATCAGCGCTGCCAACCTCAATATACCTAATGAAGTCTCCAATCAGGGTGTTGCCATTTTTGATGGTGTAAATGAAAGCGCTGACCGCCTTAAAGCGCTGTCCAACGAACTGACCAGGGCTGTCTTAACCGACAGCTTTAGGATTCCTCCTCCCGATGCTGACAAAACGGGGGAGAAAGAACAAGCGAGAACACCAGCAAGAACACAGCATGGGTCTAGTCAGTCCCAACAAAAGAAAAAGAAATAGATATAAGCTAGCTCAGTATAGACTAAGTACGATGTAATCTATATGCCTTGTCTTTAAGTTTTTGTTGTAAACACTGACTACCGATATCAATATATCATATCTACATCTTTCATTCTATTCCTGAGATATGATATATGTTATTGTATACTGAGTCATTATGTATCTTCAATTAAATCAGCTATGTTTAATACTTATGAAACTTATTGATTGAATCAAATGCTGATAACATGTTTGACATTGACTTATATGCCTATATAACATTGTCTTATAGAACTCATTGAACAACAAATTACTCAGCGCACTCTAAATAATTAAACCTTCCGCTTAATACTGAGTAAATAGAATATGTTACATAAGTTGACCTATATCTGAAAACTGACCTTAGACTTACTCAATTAAACCTTTAAATGTTTAGAGTAAAACTAAGTCAGTAGCTCAACCCTGACGGGGGAGTTTACTAAGTATAATAGGTCAACTATCATGGGGGAGCTCAATACTGAGTTCTTCGCTGAATAGTTTTACCAACATCAAAATGGGGGAGTTTGTTGAAACACCTTTCCACATAATTTTGATTTGACAAAATTGTTTAAGTATAATTGAAATACATATTCTAAACACACTAAGTTTAAATGCTTTGATTTATTCTACTAATGTATTTGTTCAATGTTGAGTTAAATTGCTTATAAGATACAAGAATTAAAAGGCCCAAGCCCAATACAATTGTCAAAGCCCAAGTCAAACAACTCAGTACAACTCGGCCCGCGTTTGTCAAAACGTTGTCACTTTGGACAGAACGCAACTCAGCATAAGAAGGATCTAGAAGACCTTCGGGAACAACTTCAAGATGAAGCTGCTGAGTAGACTCGACAAACGTACAAGACAGCAGCTGGCTAAGGAAAACTTCCAGACAAAGTATTTCCACTTTGGGTAAAGTTCAAACGACACAGTATGCTGTCCAGTTGACTTTACCATAAGTAGTGAGACATTCTGCTGAGCTGCCCGAGGACAGAAGATACACAAATCTGATTGGCCGAGAGCTCTGAGCAAGTCAGGATGACAACGACAGGAAGCCGTTTCCCTCCAACGGTTATTTCGAAATTCGAAATGACCGATGCCCAAACGTCTCTATAAATAGAGTGCCATCAGAAGCTTCAAGACTTATAGAACTTGATCAAGCCATTACGCTGACCAAATCTCTACGCAAAGTTCTGCAAGCAAAAAGCAAAGCAACCTTACACTACATTCAATATCTTTTGTGTAAAAGTTTAGAGTGATTATTCTATCATCTAAGGTGTCTTAGCAAATCATTGTTTAGGACAAACACTTATCATTTCTAGAGATTAGAAATGAGAGGCTGAGTACTCGGTTATAGTACTCAGCAAGAGATTAGGATTGAGTAGAGGTATAGAGGAAGGTACTCTTGTTATACTCAGTTACTAAGATTGTAAAAGGTTTGAGGCTCTACCTTTAAAGAGCTTAGTAGAGGATTTGAAATCTCGGAATGTGTTCCGGGGACAGGACGTAGGCTTAGAAGAAGCCGAACCTGGATAAATCTGCTGAATAACGTATTTCTTACCTTAAACTCCTTATATATATTGCTTGCTTAAATAACCAAAACTGACCAAGTAAAAAGGTCAAGCTGAGTTGTGCGCATCGAACATCTGAGCTTAGGAATAGACTTTAAGTGCTATCTCCTGACTCAAGTCAAGAAACTGACCTAGTCACCAGTTGACTAAGCCAGTATCTTACTGATCACTCAGCGCCGCTGTTAAAACCTTTTCTCTTAAGAAAAGAAGTTTGCCCAAACTTAAGAAAAAGTTTAAATAGTTCCTAACTCCCCTTGGAACTATACTTGCACTGTTATGAGGGACCAACAGTATTCACATTCATTTCCATCTTCATCCACGATCCGTCTTTTCCCATGACCTCTCGTCTCCTTCCACTCCCCCCTATAGTTCAAGCCGACCAACTCACGTTCCAAGCCGCTTGACTCACAAGACATGCAACCACCCCACATGGTTGAACCACCAACATCTCTCCCATCCCCATAGTCATCAACCTCCACACATAGGCTAACTTCATCATTCTCCTCAAAGAGAATAATAAGCCCAAATTCAATCTCCCCTTCCTCAAGAGTAATGCCTTCACTTTCCTCAAACTTACAAATAAGATTATGATTAAGAGGCATTTTATCAAACACTTGGGGAGCATCACTTGCTACATGGGCTTTCCCAACATTCTCACCTACAAACACTCCTTCCTCCTCATTCACACATGAATCCACATTCTCATTCACAACATCATTATGAAATAACCCACAATGAGAATCTAAATCCACTTCAACACTACAATCAACACCACAAACATCCAATCCCTTCCTAACAATAGGACTATCCATTTCAACATGAGAATTTGAAAGTTTAGGATTTACCTCTTCAATATGTAAAGGAGAAAAGATTGGTGATGAATCTTTAGGAGGAACTTCCATGGTTGGTTGGGAGTGATTTCGGCATTCTTGCTTGAGATCCTTTACGGATTCGGTAATCTTCCTCGTTAGCTCCTTCATTACTCGAAAATCCTCCCTACAACTCTCATCATACCTCATCATCTTGGCCTTGAGGTTTTCCAACCCCTTGATGATGGTTTCTTCATAGCTTGGGGATAGATTTGGTTGAACCATAGTCGAAAGAAATCTCCGTTCAAGGAAAACGATCGGCTCTGATACCAACTGATACAGATCGGTTTTATCTGAAAGTGACGTGTTAGTTTTAATCGTAAACTAACAAAGATATTCCAATTCTCTAGCTAAACTAGAAGGAGTGAATCCCAATTTATGGACTAAATCCATAGGAAATCAAGATTCCCCATTGTTGAAGGATAAACCTTAACAAGCTTCACAAAGAAGTTTAATATTTGATTGATAAAAAGTTGAAGAACAATTACAAGAAAGAGATGAATTTATATCATCTCAAAAACCCTACTTGCCTAATTACATAAAGGGTAGATTACATAATTAATTAAAGCATAAAGATGAGGGGTAAATGGGGTAAAGGTAAGTGGAGGGGATTGATTTGAAAGTGGAAGAGGAGCTGAAGGACCAAAGGTGTAAATAACCAGAAAGCTAGAGTAAGGAGCAAGTTCCTGAAAAGTGCAAGTACATGAGGCGTACCCAGAAGTACACGAGGCGTACTTTGTATGATGAGTCCTTCTCCGGATCAGTACCCATGATACTCGAGGCGTGCCCTGAAGTACACGAGGCGTACTTTGGCTGATGAGCCCTTCTCCGGATCAGTACCCATGATACTCGAGGCGTGCCCTGAAGTACACGAGGCGTACTTTGGCTGATGAAGTTTTCTCCGGGATTACCTTCCTTCATGCAGGGCGTACCCTTAGACACGCGGAGCGTGTCTGAGCTGTTGGTGATTGTGTGGCACTGTTTTGAGCCTCCATACTCGTTTGTTGCTCGTGCTTGGTTCTTTCTCCGACTTCCCTCATTCAGACTCGATCCTAGGGAAAGATGCCCCGCATCAGAAAGCGTGCTAGGACAAGTAGATCCTATTCACATGATTATGCTACTGCTGGATCAAAACATGAGTGAATTTGAATCCATGGATGCTGCTGAGGTGAAAGAGATTGTAGTTTTGCTAAAATAGAGCATGTAAAGTTTTTGTTAAATGCTGATTTAGATTACAGAAACAACTTTAAAAACGTTTCTACATATTAATCATTTGCATGCTCCTAAGTAATGCAATGAACTATATTTATATATCCGTTGTTGGAGGTCTCTAATACTTGACATTTACACACCTGAGAGTCAATCATGTTTTCCAATTTATGCATCCTTTTCTATGTTTGGACAACATTTATAATATTGAATTACTAATTGATTTGCATTTATGTTGTTTGAATTTGAAAATGGGAAATGTGATTCTGATGTTAAGGTAGCATAGTAAAATATATTGAAGCTGATAACCCAGTTGTATGCCAAAATGGCTGCTGCAGCTGGAACTCAGCATACATAGAATGCTCCTAAACTCACATATGAAATGCCCCTATTTGCTTGCATCCACATCCCGTTCTTTTGACACTCTTGTGTCAAAATCCCAATGTATATGGCTGCTGCAGCTGGAACTTCACATACATACATAGAATGCTCCTAAATTCACATATGAAATGCCCTATGTTCGTTTGACACTTTTCTGCTGCACCAACCAACCCTTTTCATTTTATCTTTAAATTCTATATTGGAGTTTCAGTCATTGAACAAACCTTACTGCAGCAGTTAATCCATTAGGAATTGAATACAATGTTAAAAATTTAATAGTGGTCAGGCTGTAAACACATTCTTAACAAGAAAAATATCAGAAATCGATTAAAATTTGAATTATGAGTTTGAATGCTAAATAGCTTACGATACAGAGAAGACTCAAGTCTCAAGTTGTGGATTTGGCAGGCTATTTAATATGAAATTAGTTTGAGTTAATATGAAGTACCAGACATATCATAAGTGCAGAAGGGAACAGCTCCAAAGGGTATTAGCACAAGCAAGCAGAAAGAAATACAACATTTAACCAATTGGAGATAGTACTGATAGCTAAAGCCCCACAAACAAGAGAGCTAATTATAACATAGCTTTGGTTAAGCTGTGTTTGAAAGCAAAACTAAAATTGGCCATTAATAGAGTCATCATGATAGAATGATAGAATAGTAATAGGTTACAATAACTTTAGTCATTGACAGTGGCGAATACAGAATTACTTAGTTGGGGGATCAATTTTACACGTGTGTTTGCAATTTTTTTTTTTACTATATAGAACTCGCTCATTTTTTTGTATATATGTGTGTTATAATTTGAATGGTCAAGAACCAATTTTTAAGTATTAATTTATAATTTCTCAAAATTAAGCTAGATTTCGTTTAAAAGTCCTAACATGTAAAAAAAATTGGATTTAGGGAGTGCCGAATAGGTAAAAAAAAATTTAAAATTTTGATTTGAAAGGGCCTACCAAGCCAAAAAAAAATTAATAATTTGGATTTAAAAAGAGCCTAACAGGAAAAAAAATAGAAAATTAGAAATTTAGATTTAGAGAGACCTAACAGGTCTAAAAAAATTAGAAATTTAGATTTAAAGAGACTTAACAGATCCAACAAATTTAGAAATTTGGATTTAGGGAGTATTTAGTAGGCCCAAAATAATAAAATTTTGAATTTTGGACAAGCCTTACACTTAATGGGCCATCTTGAGGAGGCTAATTTAACACCATGATAAAAAAAAAAAAAAATTTAGACAGGAGGGCTAAAACTATCCGGGGTGAAGATGGTTCGGGAGGCCGGAGGGGCCAGAGGGGCCCGAGTCCCCAGTCCCCCTGTCTGCGCCCATGGTCATCAACTTGCACAGGGAAGTCGGTTTGCGACTAGTTAGAGTTGATTATGTATTCTGTATACCAGAGCAATTAGAACTATATGTAGTCTTGCTTAAGGAATTGTATAAATATGTGACACCGTTGTGAATAAAAATATGCTGAATATTATCCCAATCTCAAATCTTTCATGGTAGCAGAACCTTAGGGTTTAAACCACTCACCTGCGTTTTTCTTTCTGCATGCAATATTTTATCTCGAACATCTAAAATTGTGTAACTTTACCCTTAAGTAGGCAGCCGAGAGTAATTTTACCTCTAACATTGATAAGTTGAGTCAATTTGAAAAATAATTCACCAAACTGTTTTATCGGTTACGAATCTTGTCATTTACACTTTCTATGTGCGTCATATTTATCACTAATTAGTAACATATCACAAACATATGATCAGACGTGAAAAAAATTAAAAATATATTGTGTTTTGTATGAGTTGCAAAAAAAAAATTCAAATATTTTACCGAATTTAAAAATGTTAATCTCCAATTTTATTATTAAATCACAAAAAAGAATGAAATCTTTTTTTTTCTGAAATAATGGTTATGCAATTGGTACATAATAAAAAACAAAATATATGTGTTTTATAATAATGTCTGAAATTGACCAAACTTTATAATATTAGGGGTAAAGTTGCTCTTAGCTGCCAACGTTAGATGTAATAAAATTGTACAATTTTAGACGATATGGATAAAATTGTTCTTGACTGTAAACCTTAGAGGTATTTTTGCACCTTATCCCGAAACTATTGTTTACCTTTTATACACTCTGGACAGTTTTTAACTATCACATTAGACATTCTAAGGGGGTGTTTGCTTCAGCTTTTCGGATGAATGTTTAGCGTTTCATTCCAAAACACATGAAATATAGCGTTTGTTTAAGTTTATATAACCGCATCGTTTAACATTTCTCTGAAAACGGTAGCATTTTGGAACTTTCTATGAATAGTTGTTTGTAGTTATTTGTTGTTGATAAAATTATCCTTCTTATTTCCATAAAATATGTTTATTCTTTAACATTAATTCTATTTCTATAAAATAATTACCGAAAGAACAAGGTTTTGTTGAGCTGAATCAATTTATTTTATTTTTTTATTGAGATTGTTTTTATTAATTTTTGTAATATTTTTTTTATTTTATAATTTATTTGTTAATCAATTTAAAACATGTCCATATTAGACATTTTAAATACTAACAACAACAATTCACTATAATTTTATCAAACGCTAATAATTAAACAGCTAATAGAAAAAAAAAATAGCAACAACAAATAGCTTACTGCAGCTGCAAACAACAACAACTATTCGCTAACAGCTGAACTAAAAAGACTCTAAATAAGTTTATCGATAACATGAATCAGTTTTTAATTTTTTATTATTATTTAAAACTATATTAATAACACAGTAAATATTTACTATATTTTTTTATTACTTTTTCTTTTTTAATTTATAAAACAACAAAGACTAAATACATATTGAATTCTTTCAACTTATCCCAAAAACCAATTTTACCGTCTAAATTTTAAAGAATGTTTCTTTAAGCTCATGAATTTACTTAATATAACATGTAGGGTAAATTACATCCATGGCCACTCAACCTTACCCATTTTAACATTGTGACCACTGAACTTCAATTCTTAACAGTATAACCACTGAACTTTACACTTTTTAATACCTGTGGCCACTCAATGTTAACTAACTCCTCAAAGTGACCGTTAATGACCTCAAAATGAAAATATACAAGAATTAAAATTGTTCAGAACGACATTTATCATGAAACCATATTTTTTATTTTCCAAAATCACATTTTTTTGAGCTTTTTCTCTCTAAAAATTCACTCTCTCCCTCCTAACAAAACAACAGCTAAATAACCTCAAAACGAAAATTTTCAAAAACTAAAGTTACTTAGAATATCATTAACGCTTTAGATTTTTTATTTTTAGGCCGTCAATGGTCGTTTTGAGGCGTTGAGTGACCACAAATATTAAAAAGTGTAAAGTTCAGTAGCCATACTATTAAGAATTGAAGTTCAGTGGCTATAATATTAAATGGGTAAAGTTCAGTGGCTATGGGTGTAATTTACCCCAACATGATAACCCATTATTGTTAAACGTCTTTGTAAGAGGAGATTTGCCATGTAAAAGACAGTAAAAACAAAACACGTCATCGACTTCTTAACAACTTGTTTAAAATGTTTCGATAACTCCATCAATTTATTAAAAATGTACTGATAGTCTTCACATTTTAATTGATCATCGATATAACACCTGGGTTAATTTGTTGTTAAAATTTTAAGGGAAAAGTACAAAAATAAATCTTGTAGTTTAGATCATTTTCAAACATAAATATCGTGGGTTAAAACTTGACAAACATGTATCTTAAGATTGATTCTTTTAGCCACAAGGTATAAAAAGACTAATAGTGTTAAAAAAATTGAATCGTCAGTCAAAGTCAAATAATCAAGGGTCATTTTTATCATTTTATTTATTTTGTATTTTTAAAATCCTAAACCTTACCAAATCCCCAACTGACACCTCACCCTCTGCTCTTTTTCTTACATCCCTCTCATGTACTGAATAATACACTCTCCCCTCAGTGACTGTTTTTACCATTTTTTTATTAAAATGAAAACCGGACTTTTATTCTATGTTTAAAATGCTAAACCTTATCAATTTCTAAGGCCATCTCTAACCCATTTTTTTATTAAAATGAAAACCGGATTTTTTATTTTGGTAACGTAAAGCTAAAATTAATCTTGCTTGGAAACGTTAGAGTTAAATTAATCAATGTCTAAAATATTTATTTTGTTAGTAACACAGTTACAAATAATCTATCAAAATGACAAGATTTAAGTTTAGTAAATACAAGCTAATCACACACACAAAAAAAAAAACTGCATAAAATATTTAAATTTGACAAATACAACCTGTCAAAGAATATAAATAACTGCTTTATTTTATCAATAAACTTGTTTGAAAAATTCGATGTGATAGTGGAATAACGGTTAAATTCGTTAGTTCAATTTTTCTATTGAACATATGTAAAATTAAAGGGAAAAGTACGAAAAAAAATTCTTATGGTTTTCTCAATTTGCAAACAGTGGTTTGTGGTTTAAAATTTTATAAATAAAGGTCTGTGGTATGTTTTATTTACAAAACAAAGTATTACTATTATACAGTTAAGTTCTGATTACAACTAAAGACATTTTCATCTTTTTTTAAAAAATTATTTTTACATATCAACAAAACACAACTCCTGAAAAAAAAACTTCCTAAATTAAAACAATAAATAATATGGTGAAATTTTATGTTTTTTTATTGATTTGAGAGTTTATGAACTAAATCGATATTTAAATTCATTTTATACCGTCGCAATTTGATTTTGGAATCCGTGTTTTGTCAATATATAAATATAATTGAAAAAAAAATTAGATTTTCATCAATTACTTAAAAATTCAATTTTAAATACTTTGTTTTGTAAAAAGAGTATACTACAAACCTATATTTACAAACTTTTAAATTACGGACCTCTATTTGCAAATAAGTCAAATCACGAGCATTTTTTTCGTAGTTTGCCCAAAATTAAACTTGTTTAACATTGTTAGTAATGCAATTACATCATTAAAGTCAACTATACACTTTCAAAAAAACACTATTTATTTTATTAGTAACACAGTTACAAATATCAAAATGACAATATTTAAGTTTAGCAAATACAAGCTAATCACACACAAAAAAACTGCATAAAATGTTTACCATAACTGCATATTTAAGTTTGACAAATATAATCCGTTAAAAAATACAAATAACTGTTTTATTTTGAAAAATTCAATGTAATAATGGAATAACTATTAAATTAATTAGTTCAATTTTTCTGTTGTATCAGATTCAAAATTAAACTTATTTAACAATGTTAGGAATACAATTACATTATCAAAGTCGAATATATGCTTTCTAAAAAAACGCTAAATCCTTTTAAAAGAAACATTAAATACAAATTTGGACCCTAATTATTTTCCTTCATTTTTCAACCCAATAAATGACATTAATAACAGTTAAATTTTTCCTCTTCACGTAGATCAGCATTTTCGCACCAACTTCACTTTCCCCCTTCATTTTCTCACTATTTACACATATTTTCCATTCTAATTCACTTTCATCCAAGGGCATATCCGCCACTCAGAAAAACACGTCACCACTTCTATTCACTATATAAATAAACCAAACCATCTCCTTTCGCTTTCACTGACATTCATCCAATTTCAATTCAACTTCTTCTCCTTCTTCTCCAAGTTCGGATATGAATAAAAGAGCTGGTGAATCTGATTATGATGATGAAGACATAGATATGACGTCGAATTGCTTGATGTTATCATCCGAAGTCGGCAGATCTGACAACAACTCCTCCATTAATGGCGCTTCTTTTGAATGTAAGATATGCAATCGGAAATTCAATTCAGTTCAAGCATTAGGCGGCCATAGTAGAGGTCATAAGAAGCGGAAACTCACAGGAGAAGATGATCTCGTAATGCCGCCGAATTTGAAAACGGAGAATCATGAATGCCCAATTTGTGGGATTGAGTTTCCGATGGGGCAAGGTCTTCGTGGTCATATGAGAAAGCATAGAGATGTAGTAAAGCTGAACAAATCGAACAATAGAAGTAAGGGGCTTTTGTTCGTGGATTTGAATTCGAGGTTGAATTCATAGTTATGGAAACTGTTAATTTAAATTTTTTATTTATATATTTAGGATTTATGGACATAATTAATCTAGTTTAATTTAATTAGGTTTTTTTTAATTCAGATTTATCTATTGATTCAACTACAGGTTTTATTTAATGTTTTTTTATTCAATTGTGTATTGTTTTTGAGAGAAATTTTATCACAGGGAAAGTGTTAAAATGTTGGGATATTGTTGGTTTTAAGTGAGGTACAAATTTAGTCTTAATGTATGAAATTGAGAAAATTTAATTCTAACGTTTATAAGCAAGATCAATTTTAGTCATATGTTTTAAAAAATTGAAAAGACTTATTGGACCATTATTTAATTATCATATCGGATATTCTAAACAAGTTTATCAATAAGTTGAAGCAGTTACGTACATTTCTTTTGGGACTATATTATTAATAAAGTAAATATTTAAACAGATTAACAAAACAAATTATGATTAACTTATATGTGGCAGATTTTGTTTGTGGCATTTTAATAGAATTTTTGTAATTTTTTAGTAATACACTAAATTTTTTCGACATAATTCATATTTGGAATGTTAGAATTGACAGTTAAATAACAGTCAAATCGATCTTTTCAAAATTTCGGTAATGTAAGACTAAAATTGATATTCATTGAAAATGTTAGGATTAAATTTGAACTATTTATACGATATGACTAAATCTGCATTTTATCGAAACGTTAGGACTAAATTTTGTCTTTATCCAGTTTTTTTATGCTCTGGTATATTATTTTTTTAGACAAATTTTATTATAAGGAAAGTGTTAAAATGTTTTATTTAAGGTTTATAACATAATCTTAGTTTAATTTAATTAGTTTTTTTAAGAAAAATTAAGTAGTTTTTTAATTCAGATTTATTCTATATTCTCTTACCTAAACCGTTTATGAGATAATCTTGTTTAATTTAAGGATAAATAATTTATTAATTCCTAAGTTCTTACACAACACACTTTTGTCCTTATATTTATGGGTCTGTTTGGTAAAATTATGATGAGCTGTTGCTTTTAGTATATAAAGTGTTTAATATGAGCATGTTTTAAATTAATCAATAAAATAAATAAATAATTTAAATAAAATTTATTAAACGGAGCAAATATTGTTCTTTCCAGAAAGAAAGTGGGATGGTATCCTAGTGCAGGACGTCAACCACACCCTTGGCATCCGATTCAACCAAAATATACACAGTATTGAGCTCCTTGGCTAGTCTCCCATATATAGTAAGTAGCCCAACCGCCTCAACTAATAAACATGGCTTTAACGGTATATCAGCGGAGAAGAGCACTTGGTCTTTTGAATCACGTGTAATCACCCCGATCCATTCGGAAAGGTCATTACCTTTCCATGCAGTATCACAAGTTATCTTAATAACACCTTTAGGAGGGGGGACACCGGACCTTATAAAGATCAAGGAGTGGACTGCCTTTCAATGGTAAAGGCGATGTGCCTCGTGCCTGCTTCTGTCTGTGTAGAAACAAAAAAAATTATTAATTCAAATCAATACACTAAAAAAGTGGTCATTTCAAAATATTGTGTCTAAATATATATTTAGTGAATTAATAAATAGAGATTTTTCATTAATTTTGAACATCAAATTCATCAGATTTTAGTTAAGAAAAATAGGTATTAATAAGAATAAATTGTTTCTTAAAAAAACAGTTAACTAGTATTGGGATATAAGGTGGAAAATTGAAACCATGCATGACTTAGTCAATTCACATTAATGACCAATTAAACTAGTAAAACCACTAACATTTTACAAAATTAATAATTAATATTAATTTTATTTAATTCTATTAAGGAGATTTAATTCTATAGTAACCACTATTCAAAATTTAAAAAACATTCTCACGGTTTAAATATCTTTACTCTTCTACATAACTATTCCAAGTGGTTCACATTTCAATCCACACAATTTTCATACGTTTCCTTTTTATGTTTTCAATTGACTATCTGTCCAAATTTTCTAGTAAATGAATGATATTATCTTTTCGCTAGTAAAATATTTTTTTTGTTTAGATACTTACTTTCAAAATACCTCTCCAGGTGAAGAAGTACTGAAGCGATTCAACAATGGCTTCTTGCTCTACGAACAACAATATGAGTGAACTGTTTAAAGAAGATGAGAGACCTCATTTTTTCAAGTTCATGGTTGCTGATTCCATGCCTCAACACAAGCTGGTTAGCATTTAATAAGGGTTGATATGCATATACGCCATTATATTTGTCTGTTTTGTCACATATATCTATATATATCAGATAAACTGTCAAATATATCCTCGTAATTGTTAATGATAGACAAATATATCATTATTTGAACGGTAAGCTTATTTGGCATAATTTTTTTAGTCCAATCATCACATCACTAATGGTATATATTTGTCTGACGTTACATTTACAACGACATATTTGGCTGTTTATTTGATATAGGTGGGGTGGCAGGTGAGATAGAGGTGATGTATTTTTCGTGTCATTTGAAAAATATGAGGATATATTTTGGTTTTTATTTGATATAGGGACAAATATGACAACACGGACAAATATAAGGGCATATATAGTATTAACTCTTATAATTATTATTACTATTGTCATCTTGTTCTTCTTCTCATTTTACTCATTGTATAATTAATCATATAAAAATAAATAGAAAATTCCAAGAAAATTTGTGAAACGTTTTGGAGGGTATCTTTCAAGTCCAGTAATCTTGAAGGCACCTTCTGGTAAAAAATGGAAAGTTGATATTGTGAAATCTAAGAGTGAGATTTGGCTGCAAAATGGATGGCGAGATTTCAGTGAATTTTACTCACTTGATCATGGATATCTTGTAGTATTTGAATATGATAAGACTTGCACAGAGATAGAATATCCTTTTAGTTTTGGAACTAATGTTGATGAACAATTTCAAGAGCCAAATATTGTAGATGTTGAATCAGAAAGTAGTGTTTCTACTGAAATGTTGCCATCAAAAGCTAATCCTGATGAACAGTTCGGAAAGCCACAAAATTTTTCAGCAACATTTAACACAAATGATCAAGTTGAAGGTACGTTATTTTTTTTCGGGATAAGATGCAGAAGTACCTTTAACATTTATAGGCATGACCAATTTTTATGGATAAATTACATACGTGGTGTACAACCTTTGTCTATTTTCACACTTTGGTGTACAATCTTCAATTTTACACACAAAACTGTAAATCTTTTGGTGGTCTCCCATCAAAGTGTACAACTAATAATTATGTCTAGTCAACATGTCAACGTGCCATGTGAGCAATTTGACCCCCATAAAAAGTCAAAATTGATAATATGGCGCGTTGACCAGTCAACTTTTAACTTTAAAGAGGTTAATTTGCTGACGTGGCACGTTGACCAGTCACAATTACCAGTTATACACTTTAGTAGGAGGCCACCAAAAGGTTGTACATTTTTATGTACAAAATTGAAGGTTGTACCGCAAAGCGTAAAATGGGACAAATGTACATCACGTATGTAATTTACTCCAATTTTTACCCTTAACGTCTAAAATAGTACAATTTTATCCCTAACGCTGACAAGTTGGGTCAATTTCAGATATTATTACAAAACACAGATATTGTGTTCCTTATTCTACACCCATTGCACGTAATCTAAAAAAGGATTTCATATTTTAAATTCGATGAAATATTTGGATTTTTTTGTCAAACTCGTACAAAATACAATAATTTTTTAAAATTTTCACGTTTAATCATATGTTTGTGATTTATGACTAACGAGTGATAAAATGACGTATATGTGAAGTGTAACGCCCGCAAAATCTATTCGTACTTTTAAATTTATTTCTTCTGGGTTAGTTAAATTTATAAATTTATAAATTGACTTATGATATTATATATTACATATATTTTTTTTTTTGGTAGAAAAGGAAAAGAAAAACGAATAACAATAAACTACCCAGGAATTAGCCTAGGGAAGCTAACTCCAATCCTATCTTCTAAGAGAAGATGAGAGATGAAACTAGGGGAAACAGGAAGGGTAGTAACGCCTAACGTCCCTTCATGGCCCGCCGCCGCCAAGCGATCAGCAACACGATTCTGCTCTCTAAAAATGTGTCTGAACTCTACGAACTCAAAGGAGGAGCAAAGCCTTATAATAGCTTTGATGAACATATAATCGACTATGTGTTTTATTATCGGTATTTTATCCTCAAATTTTTAATTCTAAAATAATTAGTGAGTTATGGTAATAAACTAATTTAATTTTTAATAAAGTGTTATTTATAATGGGAAATAAAGTAGATAAAGTAAACGAATTAATTTAATTAATTACCACAAACGTATATATTAATATAGAATTTCTTAAGGTAATGCCTATAAAAA
The DNA here is from genome assembly GCF_963576675.1 of Euphorbia lathyris. Lineage (NCBI taxonomy): Eukaryota > Viridiplantae > Streptophyta > Magnoliopsida > Malpighiales > Euphorbiaceae > Euphorbia > Euphorbia lathyris. Next base: position 1,163,275 of record NC_088918.1, read on the forward strand.
AAAGGAAGTAACCTCACCTTAAATTATATATATATAAAAAAAAAGACACGTGATTAAAAATAATATATTATAATTTTAGGGTTTTGAAAGAAAAACTAAACCTGGCAAAGTAGTATAAATACAATAGAGAGGAGGCTAATTTATTTTTTTTGGGAGGTGGTTCTGCCGCAAAAGAATAGAGAAGAAATATTAAAGTTTTCAATTGCTTCCTTTACAAAGAATAAAGTTAGATGCGTAGTTAAGTTTTTGACTGGAATTTGAGGTAAGTGGTTAATTATATATTTAGTCATATTTATTTTTATGTTCTTTGTATTTGGTTGTTAAATTGGTAATCGACGTGGTTCGTTGATTGATGTGTTAAGTTTGTGAATATGAAACGATTGATGATATCTGCCCTTTTTTATTTTCCATGATAATATTGATGATGTTGTGACTTGCCTAATGAGTGCGGCTAGTGTATACATATTAATGTGATACTAAATATTATGAAATAATTATTATTGAGGAAAACGAACGGTGAATGTCTTTGGTAAAGAAAGGAATTGAGAATAATTAAAAGCTTGTCTTGACGAAATATATTCAATGGTTCGTTCGTGTACGTGTTGATGGTATATATGGTTGAGTTGAGATATGATTTGCTAGGCACTTGTCCTTGAGGCTAGTGTCGGAGTATCTCGGGATGCAGGAGATACTTTGTGCTGTTTTTGCTACGCACTGGGGTGGTGCGGGGATACCTGGCCGAAAGCGGTATCCTGTGCTGTTGATTGTGATTGAGAATTGTGATATTTTGAATTGGCCGGCGAATCATTGGGTATATCTCTTCTTGACAAGCAGGGCCCTTAAACAGAAGTTAATAAATAAATAATAAAAGTCGTGTTTTGATATTTGGTCACCTGTTGATTATTAAATGCATGTAAACGGAATTGTATGCGCATGTGGTTGTACTGTGTATATAGTTAGCTATCTTACTGAGCCCCTAAGCTCACCCCACTCTCCACCAGTTTTCTTTTCAGGTTAAAGATAATAACTGACTAGAGGCAACTGTCAGGATGATCAGTATGTTAAACTATGTTGCGGTCTATAGTTAAAAATATAGACTTATTGTAAGTTTTAAGGCATAAAGTTTTGATCAATTAATAAATCGGTGTGTTTAAAACAACTGCTTGTTTTAATGATGTTTTAATTGTCTATTATAGCTAAATGTTAATTAAATAAAACGGTTTTTGATACGGGTGTTACATGAAGTGTGAGATTCATGACCTAAAATACAATAATTTGATGAATAATTTCTCCAATTGATCAAACTTGTCAAAGTTAAGGGTAAATTTGCTCTTGGTTGCCAACATTAAGGGTAAAATTTCACCATTTTAAACGTTTCGGGTAAAATTGCTTCTAGATGTAATCCTTAGGGGTAGTTTGCATCTTATCCCCTTTATTCTTATAATCAGAAGGTTACATTATGTTTCTAGCTACCTACGTTGCACGGACACATAAACAGATATGGAAATGTTATTTCTAAACATAACTTTCAAAAAATAGCCTGCAAATGAAAATGAACACAGATGCGAAATACAAAAACGCTACTAACTAAAAGTGTACATGCAACATAGCTAGATACTTATTCAATTAGTGATTTTCGTTGTTTTTCGAACCAGGGATAAAAAGGGAAAATACGACTTTTACAACAAACAAAAAACTGACAGAGGAAGAAAAAAGGAAGGCGGTTGAAAGAGCAATGTCCAATTTCCAATCGGAAAATCCTTCGTTCATGATCATAATGCAGCCATCGTATATTAATAATTTCTTGGTAAACATTAATCTGATCATTTATTTCCTTGATATTTATGTATAAATACATCCACTTGAACAACTTCACTATAAGAAAATTGACTTTTAGCAACTGAGAAGTTTGTTGCGAATGAAAAACAGGTTGGACTTTTGGACGACAAACAAAATTGAAAAATTTGTCATTGTTTTCCTTTATGTTTTGTGCAGGTTATACGAGCTAGTTTTGCCAAGAAATATATCAACAAAGAGCGGGCAAATATAATTCTGAATTCCGTGGACAAGAAATCTAGGCCGGTTGAATATGTGGAGATACAAATAGGTGGACTTAAAGTAGCTAGGATATGTCGTGGTTGGAAGAAATTTGTAGAAGATAATCATTTGAAAGTCGGTGACGTTTGTGTCTTCGAATTGATTAATCACAACGCAACCACATTTAAAGTTGCAATTTCCAAAGGAAATCAAGATGCTGAAACTAGTGACGAGTGTTAGCTGCAAAATCTTTTCTCGAATAAGAGTTATAGAAAGGAGAAATTTTACTGAGAGCTTCATAAAAACGGTTAAAAATCTCAATTAATCGCCCCGGGTGTCGCGGCTACCTCCTTGCTTGTTGGAGTTTGAAGATGATGATTATGAAGCCATATGTTGCTTTCTTTGCTTAAAGCATCTTCAAATTTTCTTTGTTGTTCTTATTTTATCTTTTGCTTCTTACAATTGCAATGGGTTGAAACTTGAATAAAATTTCTTGAAATAAATTGAATATAGATAAATATGAAGAAATATCAAGGAAGAAAATGTAGAAAATTAACGGGTAATTACACCCATAGCCATTGAATTTTGCTTTTTTTTTTAATGTTATAGCCCCTCAATTTCAAAACTTAATATATAAAAACCACTCAAGTTTACACTTTTTGACATATGCGGCCACTCAACGCGTCAAAATGACCGGTGACTGTTTCAAAATAAAAAATTCTAAAAATTAATGATATTCTAATAGCTTTAATTCTTGAAAATTTACGTTTTGATAAGAGTTGTTTGGTTAGACGAGAAAGGTCAAAAAATAGTGATTTTTGAAAATAAAAAATGTGGTTTCTTGGTAAATATCGTTCCGAACAACTTTAATTCTTGAATATTTTTATTTTGAGGTCGTTAATGCTCATTTTGAGGAGTTAGTTAAAATCTAGTGGCCACAGGTTTAAAAAGTATAAAATTGACCGACTCTTATATTAGGTTTTGAAATTCAATACCTATACTGTTAAAAAAAACAAAGTTCAGTGGCAATAAGTGTAATTTACCTAAAAATTAACACAAGAAAGTTTAATTTCTCCTTCTATCACCATGTTTCTCTAGCAAGATCTTTAGCTTTACACACGATAACCCACTGTCTAAATTTCATTTCTCTCTCTAGAGAAAAATAACAATGCAGTTACTTTTTCCCCCAAGGGTAAGAAATCTATTTCTACTAAATGGAGGTTTTCGCATCAAATGTAAATCTGACAACTTGTTACCCGTGGCTATAATCAAATTCAATGTATCAATTATGTTAACAGTTTTTCTCCTGTGGTATTGTTTCCGTTTGTTTGTTATTTTCCATTTACACTGCGAAGGCTGGCACATTCATGAAATCGATATTAATAATGTTTAACTTCAGTGGCGGAGCCAGGATTTGAGATTAGGGACGGCTAATTTTAGTCCAGCATTGTAAAAAAATTCTCCACGTACATATAAAAATTAAAAATAAAACTATATAAAAATTTAATTCTATTGCAAAAAATCAAATATAATTTTTACAGATACCGATAAGTATATAACTAATTTTCAAAATAAATGAGCTACCAACAATCTATGATCCACTGATAGTTGACAATAGTATTCTCTGAGACCGAATATTATGATAATTTTGCAAAATGGCTTCATCTTTTCAATAGTACTATACCATATCAAGGAATCACTCATATAAGCATCTCCTATCTGGTTGTGTAAATCTGTCTTATAAGCTCTTTTATTACCTTCTTGCCCAATAGATTTTACATTATTTACTGAGGAGGATGACTCGAGAGTTGGAATTCTCTTTATTTTGATAACGAATTTGTCCATCCTTTTGTAGTTCTATAATTAAAAAAAATATGTGTTAATTATCCTAAATTACAAGTCTAAGACCAAAATGAATATCACAAAACCCCTAAATTAATTTCACAAAACCCTTAAATTAAGGCTATAACTAATAGACTTAAATTGTTTATAAAGAAAGCCTTAAATTAGCATCACAAAATAAAACCTAGCATATGCACATAGAATTCTAATAGCTTCTAGCCTTGCCATTGGGGCAAAGGTCTCACCGTAGTCAATACCTTCCTGCTAACTGTAGCCTTGAGCTATGAGTCTTGCCTTGTTTGTTTCTGACTACGTTCCCTTGTTCATCAAGCTTGTTGCGGAAGACCCATCTTGTTCCTATTGTCTTCTGGCTTTTTGGATTTGGCACTAAATCCCAAACATCATTCCTTCTGAATTGGTCAAGCTTTTCTTGCATTGCACACATCCAGAATTCATTGTTCTCAGCTTCTGAAAATTTCTTTGGTTCCAGAACTGAGACGAAAGCTACGTTGCTGAGGTACCTCCTGAGTTGATTCCTTGTCATGAGGTCATTCTCAGCAGCATCGAGAATGTTGCTTTCAGAATGTCCTCTTGGGATTCTGATCTCTCTCGACAGAGTAATGTCTTCAGTAGTTGGTGTTTCAACAATCTCTTCAGGTGTAGATTGGTCAGTGAAAATGATTTGGGTTTCGTTTTTACCTTTAGTCAGCCCTTGAGGGAGTGACTTAGTAGTTGTGCTCAGGTCAGCAGGTGCTGAGCTGGGATCATCTTTAGTCGTCTGATTGACCTTCTCTACAGGGTTAGTTTCATCGAACTCAATATGGACAGACTCTTCTAAAACCTGAGTTCGTTTATTGAAAATTCTATATACTTTACTGTTTGTTGAGTAGCGTAAAAAGATGGGTTCATCAGCCTCTGAATAAAACTTTGCAAGATTGTCTTTAGTATTCAAAATGAAGTATTTACAACCAAAGGTACGAAAATAACTAATGTTAGGTTTTCGTCCTTTCCAAAGTTCATATGGGGTTTTCCTCAATATAGGTCTGACTAGAGCCCTATTGGGTATATAGCAAACTGGGTTAACAACTTCTCCCCAAAAGTACTTCGGAAGCCTATTCTCAGTCAGCATTGTCCTGGCCATTTCAACCAGAGTTCTGTTTTTCCTTTCAACTACCCCATTCTGTTGAGGAGTTCTAGGAGCAGAAAAATTATGGTCAATGTCGCTGGCTTCATAGAATTCATCAAACAATTGGTTTTTGAATTCTCCACCATTATCACTTCGGATGTGAGTAATTTTTAGGTCTTTATCATTTTCAAGATTTTTACACAATGTAGAGAACATCTCAAATGTTTCATCTTTGCTACTAAGCAAGATGACCCAAGTGTATCGAGAAAAGTCATCTACAATAATCAAGGAAAATCTTCTACCCCCCAAGCTCAGCGGCTGGACTGGTCCGAAGAGATCCAAGTGTAGCAACTCTAATGGACGCTCAGTTGAGACAACATTTTTGCTTTGAAAAGATTTTCTAGTTTGTTTTCCATACTGACAAGCATTGCATAATTGATCTTTTTCAAACTTAAGTTTGGGCAGTCCCTCAACTAATTGCTTTCTTGCTAACTTGGCCAGGAGGTCCATGCTTACATCACCAAGTCTCTTGTGCCATAGCCAGAAATTCTCTTCCTTTGATACTAAGCATATATCTTTTGAAAACTTCTTTTCCAAATTTAGCATAAAGACATTATCGACACGAGGGGCAGTTAAAATTAACTCATTAGTCTTGCCCTCGAGTATTTGACATCTAGAGGCATCAAATATAACTTTCCTACTGCTGTCACACAGCTGAGCTACGCTCAGTAGGTTATATTCAAGTCCTTTAACTAGGGAGACTGACTCAATAGTAGGGTTACCATCAACGGTTCCTGACCCAACTATCTTACCCTTTTTATTGTCTCCGGAACTTACGCTTCCTCCATATTTATGCACAAGTGTGATGAACTGAGTTTCATCACCAGCCATATGCCTCGAGCATGCGCTGTCAATGTACCACAAATTTGACTTTTCAGCACACCTCAGGCCTACCTGCAATATAACTAGTTACTTTTAGGTACCCAAATCTTTTTGGGTCCTCGTTTGTTAGGCTCAGCAGGTGATACATTATATTTCACTCGGTGGCGACACACTTTTGTAGTGTGACCATTCTTCCCACAAAAGTCACAGTCGACCTTTTGCTGGGGATTCCATCTCCGCTGACCAGTTGGTACTGAGCATTCTGAATAGATGTGATGTCATTTCTTAGCTTTTTAGAGTCTGATTGGACCTCAGTGACAAACCTATGCATGATCATTAGATTTTCATCTTGCCTGGTATTGTGTTGGAGGAGATGTCGAAGGTCACTGAGTTTGACCTCTTCTATCTCATCACATCGCCTGCTGAGTGCTCGTACTTTCTTGTTAAATTTTTTAACAAGTGTGTAGAGCTCACTCAGGGCATTTATCATTTCATTTTTGAGCAAGGGAAGAGACTTTATCTGAGTAGAATGTTCCTCATTGTCTGATGCGCATGAGAGTTCATCTTTCTCAGAACCACACGGCTCAGCAAACTCATCAGCCATAAAGCAGATGTTTCCTGACTCAGTGGTACCAGCTTCTGATGATGATGACTTATCACTGTCACTCCAGGTAGCCACCATTCACTATGCTATTTTCCCTTTCACATGACACAAGATACATGACATACATTTGTTTTCGTGTCGTCTGAATATTTTTCGGGACAGTATTTTAACTCTATGTCATGTCAATGCGTAATTAAAAATGCGCTCGATTCTCAAATGACATTACGATTATAGTCTTCTGTCATCTCAAAAGAACGCGATTTTGATGGAAAGGTCACTTAACCATCAGACGACACTACGAATAAATGACTGTCATTGTTATATGAAAATAAAAAAGCGGCAACAAAATATTAGAAAAGCGGGGGAGCAAAAAGAATAAATTTTTTAACGCGCGCTCAAAACCTAAAATCGATTCCCCCTCTTCTCATTTCTAATTTCATATCCTATTTTTCTATCTCTACATCTTTCTTCCTCAAACTAAAGATCTCCATATAGTTTCTCTCTCTTCCTTCCTCTCAACAAAGCTTCGATGGCAACACCTTAGAGCAGCTATGGTCTCCCTTTTCCTACTTTGCTTTATATGTTGTCTTTGTTCCTCCATTTTCTTCAGCTCTTAGAGGATCGATTTTAAAGCTGAAGGTAAGGTTCCCCATATTTTGAATAGATGGTTTACCTGTCTTGCTGTGACCTTAATTTATGTATATTTCCTCTAGGGTTTATACATAATCTACAATATCTACATGTTTAATCTTTTTGTTGTCTTTTTCTCTCTCTCCAGGCTGATCTGCAAATCCAAGATGGCATTAGTCTCCTTACCTGTGGATCTAACAAGTTATGTCCATTTGTTCATGGCCTTATTGAATTCAAGTTCTGGTAAGTTCGATCTGAATTTTTGCGCTATAATAAATTTATGTCATCTATTATGCGTTTATCAGTTTTGTGCATAAATTGGTGATTGATCTTGTGAAGGAGTTTTTGAATTATTGTTGAACTAGGCAGTTTGGGTCTTGTGATTTGTCAATTCCTTCAAATTGTTTCCAGAGATGATTTTAGATAATTGCTTCAGGTAACTTTTCGCACTCTGAAATGCACAGCAAGTGTTTGTTTTTATGACTAATAGAAATTTCTACAACAGACAAGCCAACAAAACATGTGTATATGTGTGTATGTTTGTGTATAATTGGTTATTGTGACCTTCATCTTCATCTCTTATAAACGATCCTTTTTTATGTTCCGTTATGATATATTCCCCTATTTATAGGATTTGCTAATTTGACCTTGCTAGGGTGTGCTTTTGGTGAATCCTTCTAATTTGCATAACCAATGGCATGTGTTGCCATGGCTCAAAGATGTTTCTTTATATGGTTATTATCAAATGCTGATGAAGATCAGTAAATTCAGATTTTGGCTATGTAATTAAGCAAATATACATGTTTTGATGAAAGCATATTATGTTATTTAGAGAAGCATGTAGTCGAAAGAAGACACAACTAGCAAAGACTACCTATCAATATGTTTCCTCTGTAACTTTAATAATTAACTTCACCTATTTCTAATCTATACAAAGACAAAATCATTATCCTCTCTTTAATTAGGATAGCTTGGAATCATAAATATTTTGCTGTAAGTTCAAATTCAAAAGAAGTTTGTTTTTTGGTTTGTAAGGAGATATTTGTCTTATATATAGAAAAAAGTGGAGATGATAATCATATGGGTAACATGTATAAACACCCTTCTTTGCTTTTTTGCCCCTTAATCACACCAATCTAATTATTTCCCAATTTTATAATTAAAGTTGTGAAATTAGAGTTTGTTCTCACTATATATATAATCAGATTTTACAATTAAATGCTTGTTCCATACATACCTGATTGAGTTAGCAAGTTAATGTCTGAACTCTACATTGCATATTTCAGGAAAGTTTGGCGCCTTCTTTGCATCTATTCCTCTACAAATATTCGCCGCCATATAATGCGTTTTATTCGGCATAGTCCGTAAGTGATTGTGTCAATATTAATCAATGTGTTACATCTATTGTGTTGCTATATAAAATTATTAAATTATCGGAAAGATGAAGACTTTCCATTATATGCTTACAATCTGATGGTGGTAGCATTGATGATAGGAATTGTCGGGCGATGATTTTGAAGTAGATACTAGACCGATCAGATCAATAACAAGTAGTTCTGCTGTGAGCTGTTTGGTGTATTGGGAAGGAAAGCTTTTTGTGAATTATGGTGATAGGATTGTCAAGGTATACTATTATGGAGAGTGATATTTAATGCACTAATTATGTGGCTTTGTTGTTTGTTAGTCGAGATAATTTTATTTTTCAATCCCTGTTTGATCTCGAACCATATTTTTCGATCTCTGTTTGATGAGTCATTGAACTTGATGCATCAAGATACATAACATATATTGAAGTTTCCTAGTACAGGCTGCAGATATGTTCAGCATAATATTTGTGCTTGTTGATTGCTTCAGTTTCATCTTGTTATGTGATTTTAGTTTGTGTCAATGTTCTTTCACATTTGGCTATGTTAATAGAAGGTTTGATTATATGAAATGTTTCTTTACAAGAAATGAAAAATGGTGTAAGAGAAGCAACCCTTTTGCTTCTTTATATTTATATGCACAATGATGAGAATAATTTTTTAAACTTAAAATAACATAAGATCCATTTTATCCTAAATTATGTTTGTCATGTTTTTGTCCATATGAGTTTATTTCTTATTGGTAGATATTACGTTCCCCAAATAAATTCTACCTTTGTTCTTGTTCCCCAAATGAATTTGGGTCTGGTTTCTATTAATGGATTTGCTATGAATTTGGGTGAGATTTTGAAATTTTTGCTATTTTTGGATGGTGTATTGTAGTTGGAGACATCAATGAATCAGGGGCTGAATCAAAGAACTCCTTTGTTTAAAGGGATAAGGTGCCAAAATAGGCCTATGGTTTTTAGGGAAGTATCAATTTAGGCTCAACGCACAAAATAGCACCAACTCCATCCACATGTCTCGTTCCATTATCGATGCCTAAATTGGTACCCTTTTTTAAACATTAAGCCTATATTGGTGCTATTTTGTATGGATGTAGACACCGAGTCGGAGGACCTGTGACGAAAACCTAGAAACAAGACGGTTGAAGCGATTGATTCCGGAATTTTTTTAAAAAAAATACATAATAAGGAAGGAAAAGTTACGACGGGTCGCTGTTGCCGGTAAGGTGGCTCTCGTATGCTTAGCGGCATGGCGCGGGTGCTTAGCGGCATCCGGCGCGGGGTCGACGATGGTCGAACACCCGCTCGACGGTACGGGGCGTGCGCCCGGCGTCCGTCGGACGCACGCGTCCAACCACGAGTGGCACGCGCTCGACGTCCGAGCAATGCTCGGGCCCGATGGCGCGGTGCGCGCTCTCGTCATCCGCTGGGCGTGCGCGCCCGGCAGCGCGGAGCGCGCGTTCGGTGGTCGCGACGTGTGGGCGCCCGGCGGTGCGGAACGCGCGCTCGGCGGCCGTGGGGCGTGCACGCCCGACGGCGCGAGGCACGTCTCGGTGGCCGTTGGACTAGCGCCCAACCACGTCGGGCGAACGCCCAACGGTCGTTGGGCGAACGCCCAACGAACGTTGGGCGAGCGCCCAACGACGGTTGGGCACGCCCGCCCAACCTTGCGTTGGGCGCTCGCCCAACGCTGTTGGGCGATCGCCCAACAATTGTTGGGCGATCGCCCAACGATGTTGGGCGGCCGCCCAACCACCTTGGACGACGCCCGATTTCCTCGGGCGTCGCCCAAGCTTCCGGGGATCCGTTTCCCTATAAAAGGGCACGGATCCCCATGCATTTGGAGGAGGGAGGGGATTTTTTGGAGCTTTCTCACTCTAAACATTTTTAGAGAGAGAGTCAATTTTTTGGAGAAAATATTTTTTTTCCCAAAAAAATTCCGAATTTCCCAAAGTTAAATTTTTTACTAAAAAAACACAAAAAACTGGAAAATCACGACTCGTGGAATCAATCGGCTTCGACTGTCGGATACCGAATTTAAGGTATTATCCGAGGACTAGACTCTTTTATTTTATTTAATTTATTCCTTTCCGTTATTTATTTTTATGTTATAGTTTTTATTTATTTAGTTATTCATTTATTTTATCACGTTTTATTTAATTTGGCGTATTTATTTAATGTTCGTCTCGTGTTGAATAAAATTGGGTTTTGCTTTAAAATAAAAAACCTCGTTTTGATATCCCAATACGAACCGTGATCCGATAAAAAGGTAGTTCGGGTATTAAAAACGTTGTAATTATAAGTTTTAATTTAAAGGAATTTCCAAATAATGTTTTAAAATAAAAACGTCGTTTTAGGGACTTCCGTTATTAACTATGATCCATTTTTGGTAGTTCGGAAATCCAAAACGATTGAATTAGACTTAATTTAAAGCTTTTGAATAAATCTGGAAACAATTGGAGTGCTGCTGTAATTTTCCGTTTCTGTCACTAATTGAGGTTTACGACGGATTTTCCGTCGGTAAATCTGCCAGAATGTAAAAAATGCTGTTTTGGTCCCTCTTTCTCAACTTTTAAGCTTTTAATCCTTGGTGTATATATATATAGTTATGTAATATATATTTTTAAGCAATTCTTAAATACTTTGTACACATATTTATTTAATGTCTTCACATGTCTTTTCTTTCATCAATTTGGTTTTATAAACTATATTTTATATATTTTCTATTTAATTCATTTAAACTATATTGAGTATTATTTTAGAGGATTATTCATTTGGGCACTTTGGGTAATTAATTAGAAGGTGTTTTTAGGATAATTAGGAGTCATCTTGATATTAATGTATATTTGGGAGAGTTATTTCTTATATGCTTATAATGATAGTTATTTTAGGAGGTATAATGGTTATTTTCAATTAATTTAACTTACTAAAGTATAGGTGTATATATAGATTTTTCTCCTCACTTCATTTAAGCTAAATATTAATTTCTTATTTATAACTTATTTCATTTTTTTTTTGGCTTTTGATTGGAATGGCAAGTTATTATACTTATTAAATACTTTCATCACTCCTTTCATTCATTAAAGTTCATTATTTTCTCTACATTGTTTCAATTACTTATTCTGTTACATACGTATATGTATATATATATCTTTCTCCTTTTCTTCCTTTTCTTACTTAGGAGTTTTATCTATTATTTTCACAACTTTAAAGTAAAAATGTATTATATTTAGTATTTTCATTATTATTTCTTATATATTTATTTACATAAGTATCTTTTCACTTATCTTCATAAATATTTCATGGTTTTTAAATGTATATATATACTTATGTTATTTCTTTTATTCTTTGGACATTCATGGGTCCATGTTTCAAATGGGTTTTATTTGGGAGCGAAATTTGATTTAATATTTTCATTATTGTAATTATGACAAGTAAAGAATCCATTAAAGAAAAAGGGAAAATAAATTACAAAAAGAGTTTTCAATTTAAACTAAAGGGTTTTTAGAGGTTCCTTAATGTAAATAAATAGTGTTTTCTTGACATTTCAAATCGTTTCTCAAAACACCGCGTTTTAAAACCTTAGTCCGTTCCAACGACGGATTAAGCGAACCTTGTAATTAAAAATCGTTTTCATTGTAAATAATGAAGTTTTGAAGCGCTTTCTTAAAGGATTTGTATAAAAAAAATTTGACTTGTATGTTTAACCACGTTTTCTTATTAAAGGTTTTTATCTCAATGTTTTCATATACTCGAGTCGTTCCAACGGCGATTCGGGTGAACTTCATCTAATAGGGTTTTAAAACGCACCTAAATCGTTCCAACGGCGATTACGGCGCAAACCATGTAAATAAACTCGTTTTGGGGAAATAAGTTAGTGTAGAATTAACTCGCAACACGACATGTAAATCACGTTGTAAATAAACTACTTCTTCCTTCCTCCCCTCTCTTTCATATTGAACTGATGTAAATGGGTGATTCTTTACTAAAGTGGCTTTTCAATAATATATGCTCAAAACGGTTTCCAAAATGAGAAAGAAAAGGTTTCAAATGAATTTCAAACTTAAAGAAATACGCGATTAGTCCGTTATCGCCTAACATGCTGAGTAGGAGGCCGGTGGTTCATAACCGGGCGATGTCGGGGTGCCTAGTAGCCTTTCTCCGGAAAGGAGCTAGCCTTCTCGGCTCGTACCCAAGTTTCCCGAACCCACACCAGTCTTCCGCAAGGGATCGGTGTTCATTTTCCCATTCGTGGGTGGCGACTCTTCCATATCTCCGAGCTCCGGTCCTGCCGAGCAGCTTGATTCCAAGATTGGTTGCTTTCGGCGCCAATCACCGCTTACGTCGCCATGAGGTGTCCACCCTCCGATCCGCCCGGGAGATTAGGCTGCGGCACCTCGTCTAACAAGTGGCGACTCTGCTGGGGAAGCGAGAAATTTGATTCCGGAAGGCGTGTATTAAGCCCTTAACGGGGACGGATCGTATTATTTCTTTTCGTATGCATTCATACGCATTATTGCAAACTTTTTGGGTAATTTCCGTGAAACCTCTAGCGAGAGTCCATTCGTCGCTCGAAAGAGGCTAGTGTAAGTTCCCCCTTACAGTAAGGCGCCAAAGGGTCCCCATCCATTCGTTAGGGGCGAATTTGTGCAGTCCTGTGAGGTCCCGCGATCAGCCGTGTCAGCATATAGTAGCCTTAGAAGTTGCCATAGGATTACCCGTTACCTTTTTTGATGTGATAAATGAATCAGTTCGTGTTTTCGAATTGCCATGATATGGTCTAATCCTAAAATATGTAAAGAAAATGAAATGATACATACTCTTAAACCGATATACAAACTACCCCAAAACATCGAAACGATTCGAACTAAAGACGACTTAGTCATCTCGTATGAATGAACTTGTGCGACCTGCCTGGTCCCTTTCCGTGTCCCGAAGAAGGCACATGTTCAGGAAATGCGTTGTGACGTAAGCACGTATTAGCATGAATCGGTTTGATATTAAGGATAGTTATATCTCGATTCAGAAGACTGTATTAACGGTAGCCGTTATTCACATTCTTTAAATAGGTTGGGATAAAACGAGATTATGACAGAACGAAAATGAAGAACATTTCTGTTTCAAACGACCCCGCTGTAACATAAAGAGTTTCGCAAACGTGGCCCGTCCCTTCCGAATAAAAGACGAGCTCTTATGTTATGCCTTGTGTCGTTCTTAAGAGAAATGGACGTGTCCGCAAAAGTGACTAAGAAAATAAAAGAAAAGCAAAAATAAATAAACGACCAAAATCCTTCTGTATCTACGATATATGTCAATCCCGAGAGTAGTTAAAGAAAATAAACCAATGCCGTTAAATACGTGCCTCGAACTGGTATATACGCCGTTTAAAATCACGAAGCCGAATTAAGCTAAACCCCATTATCGCACCATATGGACGAGACTGTAGATTTGACTAATGGCTCGATCATTTCGACCGTTACCAAAACTACAAGAAATATGGCCCGATATGCACGTTTGCTTAAACTCGTGCCTAAATGAAAAAGAACGGTAATATCCCTGCTTCGAATAAGCCTGCGATTCAACGAAACGTTGATTTTCTATAACCACGCTAAGGTGATATATCCCGTAGATTGGAAGGAATAAAGAGTTGTTGCTAGCCAAAAGATTACCGGACGCTCAAATAAGACTCACCGTCTTTTTACATAGCCAAAACGAGCAAACGGATTCTTAACGCTAAAAACAAACACGTTACGCGATGAGACCGTTCCCTAAAATGAAAAGTGCTTTCATCACTGAATGAACACGTGGTTATGTCTCTCGATAGATCCAAAAAATCCCATCGTAATCGAGACACGAACCCACGCGAATAAAAGGGAACGAGTCATTGTCAATAACGAACGATTGAACCAGAAGAATAACTCGTACCACGTCTAAATCCGACATACGCTCAAAAGGGAGTCAAAACCTGAACTAATGCGTCTCGCAAAATGATAAAGGACGAGTTATTCCGAAAGGACAATCCATTTGGTCGATATCTTAGTCACTGAACGCTGATACGTTAAAACGAACTGTATTGTCTGATGGATGATTTACTTTTCCGCAATAATCGTCGGCATCACGTGTCCCCTGGACCGCGATGTGAGCCCATACCAAAATCCTAGGGAAGAGACTTGGACCAACGAGTGTGTGGAGGAATAAGGATGGAAGAGAGATGACGTGAAGATTGTGATTGTTATCTAACGTTTTCTTTCTCTTATCACGATCTAATTACGCGTTATGTACGATTTTCGCTAACTAGTTTGTTTGTATGGATTTATATCTTATTGTACATCAGTCGAGTTAGATTTAAGTTATAACGCATCATTGCAGTCATACCATATAGAGCGCTACATGCTAACCAAATTACGTGCAGCCATTCTAGGTTTCGTAGACTTAGGACGTATTTATTAGGAATGTCAGAAAGAGTCGACCCCAGCGCCGCGTGTCATTCTGGAGGCATACTAGTCATGTCGTGATGTATCCCATACGTCTTTGCCTTGTCATACCTAGGTGTTGGGACGCATCCTATGCGTCCTTGGCACGTCTCGCGCGTCTTCACCGTGTCGTTTGTATGCTAGCTAGGAGGCATGTCCATTATGTCGTGACGTATCCTATGCGTCTTTGCCTTAGCATACCTTATGCATGGTAGTGTACCTCGTATGTTTCTCCGGTGTCGTAGGCACTAGTCGGAAGGTACAACCCTTATGTCATGGTGTGTCCCATACGCCTTTGTTTTGGCATACCCCGTATGTCGGGACACCTCCAATATGCCTTTACCCTGTTAAGAGGCGTACTGATCTCTCGTGACGTATCCCCTATGTCCTTGCTGCATCGTGTCATCACGCGTCCACCCATCAGGAGCCCCACCGGTCATGTGGTGACGTATTCCTTGCATCTTTACTTGGTCGTACCCCGTAGGACGTAATACGCCCCATGCATCTTCCATTAATCGTCCGGGCACCAATCAAGAGGCATACCTGTTATGCTATGACGTATACCACATGTCCTTTCCCTGTTGGGCCTCGTATATTATGATCCATTCCTTGTGTCTCTACCACGTCATTACACACCGATTAGAAGGGGTACCATGTGGGTCATAACGCATCATGTACATCTTCGCCTCATTCCTTGCACCGAGCAAGAGGCACGAACTTCATGCCCCGTATGTCATGGCGTATCAGGTGCTTTTTCACCATGTTATATACGTTAGACGAAAGGCATACCATTTGGGCCGTGATGTATCCCATACGTCCTTGCCTCGTCCCACCTTCCATGTTATGAAATGTCCTATGCGTCTCCATCACGCCAGCTATACACTAGTCAAGACGTGTACTCAACGCGCCGCCATGCATCACGTACATCCGGGTATTGTCAATGTCGTACATCGCGATAGGTCGCATATGCGTCTTCCGTATCGGATACGCTAGTCTAGAGCCGTACCCCGTATAGCATGACCTGAGTTCTCGCCTTGCTAGGTGCCTAACGGAAGGCATACCCCATATATCACAATGTATCACGCGCGTCTTTACCAGGTCTCGCATGCCTGTCAAAAAGTCCTCCCCGCATGTTATGATGTGTCTCATATATTAGTCCGGAGGAGCATCTTTAGACCTTGAGGTATTCCCTATGTCTTCGTCGTGTCATACTTTGTGGGGGATGCACCACGCGCATCTTTATCGTCCTGTTTATACCGTTAGAGGGTATACCCGGTGCATCGTGACATATCACATGCGTCTTTGCCACAGTGTTTGAGTTACCCGGAGACATGTCCAGGTGTCACGGCGTACTCCTCCTCCTTCTATCGTGATTAGGAATATTGTTCGTTAGATATGCATCTTTGCCGGATCTTAACTGCTGGGTGGTCATACAACGTTTGTCATAACATTCGCATCGTGGGACAAATTCCGTTCACTTTCCGCATGGTCGACTCGAGACATACTATATGTGTCGCCACGTCGCTGACAACTTATCGATAGTTCAAGAAAAAGGAAACATTGTCACGACATCGGTTCCCCCGAGACTCGAATTAACCGTTCGTCACAGGTCTCATACATGCCCCAAGATATACCATGTATGTCGCTACGCCTTAGCCAACACATCTCAAGGTTGTGACCGGTACCTTGATCTCAAATAGAACTATAATCTCACACGTATGTCACCGTGCTATACATAATGCCCATGTGATTCCAAATTACGTTGTTATATTATCCAGACCTCTCATCTCGTAAGTCGTCATCATGACCTTCGTACGCTAGGACATGCCACATATGTCGGCGCACCGTGCACATATACTCCAAAGTTACGTTCGGTACCTTATGATCGAGTCAACTGTTTCACACGAATCTCGCTTACGTGTCATCATTCGCATCGGGGGATGTAGTCCATACATAGCACCTCCGCATTTCAGAGTTGTGGGCAATACCCTGAGCCCCGAAACGATCCCTTAACTGGTGTGTTGTCCACACTTCCCATTTGTACCTTTAGGTGCGCCATGTGGGCCGTCATAATGCCCCCTCGTATTTACATCATCCCACTGTCCGGACCCCAGGTTCACGTTGACCCTCGGACGCACGGTTCATACGTAGTCATCACGTCACATCCGCACTTTGACTGGCGCCTTATATGTCACCTCGTCACATCTAATAAATCCATGCGTCATTGCACTAACCTCTTAGCCGGTGGGTCATCCTCATGCCCCATTGGTACTCTCGGCCGTACCTTGTATATCGACACGTCATTATACTAAGGTAACCCGCGCATCCTTGGCCTTCTAGAGACACCCTATCGCATCTTCAAAAATGGGCAAATCGATATGAGACATACCAGGTGTGTCATCATATATCGTAACACGTCAGTATTCCAAACATGTGACACTAGTCCTTCGAACACGTATCAGCTTTCGGTGCATATCCCGTATGTCACCGCTTGCGCTTTAGTCATACGTTGGGCCTTGTCAAAACGTGCCCCATATGTCGCCTTGTCATCGGCAATATTTGTAGTCCACGAATATGTCGTTAGGCTATCCAATTTTGGACCAACCTTTGACGCACGTTCCATGTGTCATCCCTCGCACCTTACTCACATATCAAAGACTGAGTCGTTTATACCATCCAGTCAGGGTTAAGCTTGTGGCACACACCCCCATACGCGGTTTGGTACGTCCTGTTCGCAGGTCAAATGTCGAGTCATTCATGTCATTAAGTTCAAGTCGAATCTGGGGCAAGTTTATATATGTCATCACGTGCATCTCGCTTATATCTCCAATGACGAGTCATTTGTATCGTCAGGTTTGAGTCAAACTTTTGGCACGTACCTGTCATATAGAGTGATTCGTGTCGTCGGGTCCAAGTCATACCTTTAGGCACGTACCCTATAGGCTCCGTCTCGAGCGTCCCGCTCACACCTTGACACACTGAGTTGTTCATGTCGTGAGGCTCCTGTCAAACTTTTGACGTACACCCCGTAAGTCGTCACTCATGTCTTGAGTATGACTTAAACAATGGTTTGTTTGTATTGTCCAATCCTCGACACGCTCCCCCTACATCATTGGCATCATTGTCTATGCGCCCCAAACTCCGAATTGCCTTATTTACGAGTCTGAGACATATGCCCTATGTGTCGCTATTTGGGTCTCGCTCGTATTAGTAGTATCAAGTTGTTTGTACCGCGACTAAGTCCAATGTTTGGCACTTACCTCGAAGGTCTTGGTTTGCACCCTCGTTGCTCCTCGAGTTGTTCATAGTGATAGGTTCTAGTCTAACTATGGACGTCTACCCTGTGTGTCATTGCTGGTATCTCAAATATCGGTGATGGACCCAATACATCGTAAATATCCACGTAAGATCTTTAGGGATTCTCATAAAACATATCGTCGTCAGGTTTGCACTATAAAACAAATTGACCTTCGACACATACTAGGTAAGTCGTCGTTTCCGTCTCGTTGATACCTCGATCGGATTAGGACACCTCTCATTCTACCAGACGCACCGATGTCCGCAAATTCATCGAGGTATTTGTATCTCTAGCTTGAGTTAATTCTTAGACTGCACCCTGCGTGTCGGTATCGTGTCTAGCTGACACCTCTAATGTTGTTAGGAGGTACCTCTTGAGTCATCTCTGTGCTTCATCTATGACCAAAGTTGGTCAGATAATACGTGTCTCGTATGTGTACCCTATTCGTGTCTCGTACCTAGCATGTCGAGTTTCCCCTGCGACGGTCGAAATCCCAAAATCAGGCCATCACATTGTTCGTGAGTTGTGTATAAGTCAAACATGGAGGCACATTGAGTGTGACTCCCATTATGCCTTTTGGCTACCTCTAAAGCGCACCATGTACGTCATCGTATTTCCTAAAGGCACCGGGTTTCGAATCACTATGTCGTGATATTAGTAAGCCAAGTAGGAGTTAATAACTGACACATACCTCGTATGTTGACGTATGCATCCTATTCGGACCTCGAGTATTGGGTATGCTGCGTTCATTGTCCCGTCAAATAATACCCATCATTGTAATAGTTGCTTTCCAAGAGAAGCTGACAATTAGTGCACATCCCGTATGTCACTCGCGTCTCTCTTATGCCTTAACCTGTTTAGGGCACACCCCGTGCGTTACCCCTTTCTCCATAACACGCCAAGGTTCCGTTGGTACGTCTACATATTTGTATCTTGGGTTTAAACTAACCATTGACCCACGCCCCATATATGGTGGTCTCGTCCCGCTTGCTTCTAGTTTAGGACACACCCTCTATGTCGGTTTGTTTCAGGAAACTTGTGTTTCCTAGAAAGGCGGTTCCTTGCTATCAGTATCGTTACCAGGTAAACTATGGACATATGCCCCACGCGTCTCCGTCACGGTCTGTTTGAGTCTCGGACGTACCGTGAGCGTCACATCAGTCCATGTAACACCGCGTATCTTCGAAGTATGTCATTACTACCAAGGATGGCAATCCCTCACATACACCTCATGCATAGTCACTTATGTTGTTGATTTTGGATCGTGAGTCATGTCGATGTACCAAGTATGTCATTCCCCCCACTCATGTCGCTACCCCTCGAATGTATCTACATGTCACGGATATCATCGGGGTACACTCTCATCTACCTAGCGTCCTAGGGAATTTTACTCATCAGGAGGGTCGTCTCAATCTCACAAGTCTCAATCGTGTCGAGCGTCATTTAACATTATACAGCTTGCGAAACATTACGAGGTAAACTCGTAGGGTTCATACTAATGTGTGCATAACAGTTGAAATGGTTTCAGGCATTCACACTTCCAAACAGGTAAGTTAACACAGATGACCGAAGTGCTACTGACGACTCTGGTAAAAAAAAGAAAAAAGAAAAAAGAAGGGGTTTAGCTCCAGTCAAATCGTGTTTATGTTGTAAGAAATAAAGCGCAGACCACGAATCATGCATAAATCATACATCCATCTATAGGAGGCACAAGTAGATAGCTTTAGCATTCGCATCGCACGTGCATCATCAAAATTCATAATGCCTAAAAAGCTCCACTCACCTATCCTTTCTCTTTCCTTATTAGAAACCCAACTCATGGCCCAGTCCAGCAATTCAAACCACAATTTTGAGAGCCGTGTGCAAGGGGCTTTAGCCAAATACATCTTCTCTGATGAGTTCAAACATGCTCTTAATGATCCGGAGAATAATAAGCATGAGGGGGTTGAAAATTCCAAAGAGATGATAGGAGATTTCAATCTCAAAGCAGAAATCGAGCGAGTTCTTCCCGGTATCTTTGCTTCAGATGAATTCAAGATAGAGCTGAAAAGGTTGGTCAGGGAGGTCCTGAGCGAGTCACTGGTTGCGAAGATCCCGAAAGCTGTGGTGGAGAAACCTATGTTCCAGCTCGCGTCACAAGTTAATCCACAAACATTCACTCCACCAAGGGTAGTCTCACTCCATATTTCACGAACACAACAAGATCCACACCATCGGGGACATGAGATTACCAGGGTTGTTCGCCCTCCGTCGCCCACTAAGTATAGAAGGGAGGGAAGGGAATTCTCCACTTTTACTCAACCCTTGTTTGAAGTGTTGGAAGGTCTACGAATGCATGACATACTTCACCCTCTACCAGCCACGGGAGGTCAAACCACTGAATTAGTCAAACGCAGGGGCTACTGCCACTTCCACCAGAAATATGGTCACGAAACAAGCACCTGCATGAGGTTGAAGCATGAAATCCAAGATCTCATCGAAGCTGGAAAGATAAGTGATCCAGATCCTTCTCAACAGATGAAGACTTCGACTTGTTCCTTGAATGGCGAAGTCTACAACGGATTAGGATAATCTAAAGAAGAAGTTCTCGAGATTGAGGACACTTATGAAGTGGGAGAATCTGAAGCTTCTTGAAGTAGCATGAGAGAGAGGAGTGCACTTGTAGTCTTTATCCTTGTCTTTTATTTTATCTTCTATTCCATAAGATGTTATTAACCTCCTTTTAAATTCAATGAAATTTTGTTTCCGCAAATTTATCCTAAACATACGTACTTACATTTGATATCTACTCAATTGAGATATTCCCGCTTCTATCATGGCACGGACGTAAGCTCTAGAATATACTTATTGCTCAGTACTTAACCACTGAAGAGAGAAAATTAAGAGAGTAAAAAAAAGCAAAATAAATCATGAGAAGCGATTCCCTGACTCTACGATGATAAGTCGGGCGTAGACCCATCAAGCGAAGGGTTCTCACCGGCTTTTGCCAGAAAGAAGATTGAGCGACAATCAATAAAGTCCAAAAGAACAAGTGCATGAGTGCACCATTCAGAACAAGACGGGGGCAACTAACCTATCAACGATAAAGGACCCTGTTCCAGGATTAATGAAAAGGTTCGGATCTATGATGACTCAAAGTAAAAAAAAAGAAAAGAAAAAAGGGCAATGCTGAAAAGGCTCAGGGGCAAAGTCAAGCCAATCAGAAGTAAGAGAAAATTATCAAGTAGACGTAACTAGCCGAGGGGCGTCAAGGTGGCAAGAGCGGTTGACATTGTCCAATAAATGTGTAATCAAATGTACGAGAGAAGCTCACTGTAACGAAGAAAGATCAAATGCGTAGTCAAGTGAAGCCGAAGGCGGCGACAAAGTTCAGAACTTTAATCAATCTCGAGGGAACCGAGGGATCCTTCTCATGAAAATTAAAAAAAAAGAAAGAAAATCCCGATGGGTTGAAAATCCGCAAAGGGCGGCCTATGCAACAATAAGGGACACCCCAATAAGTGAAAACCCCACGGGGTGCTTATTTGAAAATTCCGGGGTAAAAGGAGAGAGTTAAAATAACTGAAGTGTGAAAACCCGAAAGGGCATGCTTTGGTGACAGTGGTTAATAAACTGAGCAGTAAACAATTCAATGTATCTTTGCCAGGTGCTTTATTTAAGCTAGACGGTTGCGTTTCTAATGACAACACCCACATCAATAGACACCCCAACACCCATAAACCGATCCAAAATCTATAAAAAAAGAAAAATTGAAAAAAAAGACCATTCCTCTCTCTCATGCTCCATGAAGTCTGGTTCCTCTGCTCCTATGTTGTCCTCTCAAGGGTCAAATTTCGGCCAAAGCGTCTCTCTTCCATAGCTGCTCCCAACGGCAGTATCCCTAGTTTGGCGCACATGAAATCTCACCTCGAGTTGGCAGGGGCATACGCCCGCATCAACTTCTAACCTACACCAAGACGGTAACTTTAATCGGGGGCACGGCCCTACAATCAGATCAACGTCCATCTCACTCCGGAAGCTTCTCCATTAACGAAGGCATCGGGCATAAACTCATCATCAAATGATTAGCATAGAAATGGCCCATGGATATAAACCCCCTGTGCTATCCGGTATCATTCACAATCAAGAAAGAAAGAAAATGAGAAGAAAAACTGAACAAAAAGGTTGGATTGAAAACCTCAAAAGAGGCGATCCAAGCAAAAGGAGAGATAGAGAAAATCAGTGAGATATAGAAAAGATGAATTGAAAACCCCTAGGGGCAGTTCATGCAAAAGGAGAGATAGAGAATATCGGAGAGATCCCGTTGAGTTGAAAACCCGAAAAGGGCAGCTCAGGCAAAAATTAGGGAAAAAATGAATACGTCAAACTCTGGTTAAAAGCGAGAGCCCATTTGACACGAGCTCATCAAGACCAAATCCTCATCCTTACAACCCTTGGTTTCAAACTTAACCTCACCCTCATCCTTGCACACTTTGGGGATGGCCTGAAGCATCATTTCTCGATCTAAAGCTACCGAAATCCTCCAGCCTATGAAAAAGGAATCCATTCGACCATCTCATCCACACATACGTAGTTTGCATACACACATGTCCATACATCCGCATAAAGCGAAACGCACAGGCCTCACTTATGCACATTCAAACGCACGCACGGTCACCTGCGCACACACACATAGGTGGTTACACGCATCCATAAACTAGGCTACATTCACCCATCCATATGCATCACTACACACTTACGGTCGATTTAGAGGCCAGGGTTGCTATTGAGCCTTTTTACCCACGGTCGATTTAGAGACCAGGGTTGCTTTTGAGCCATTTTACCCGCGGTCGTGGACCAAGGTTGCTATTGAGCCATTTTGCCTGCGGTCGATTTAGAGACCAAGGTTGCTTTTGAGCCATTTTGCCTGCAGTCGATTTAGAGACCAAGGTTGCTTTTGAGCCATTTTACCCGCGGTCGTGGACCAGGGCTGCTTTTGAGCCATTTTTCCTGCGGTCGATTTAGAGACCAAGGTTGCTTTTGAGCCATTTTACCCGCGGTCGTGAACCAGGGTTGCTTTTGAGCCATTTTGTCTGCGGTCGATTTAGAGACCAGGGTCGCTTTTGAGCCATCTTACTCTCGGTCGTAGGCCAGAGTTGCTTTTGAACCATCTGACTCAAGGTCGCAGACCTGAGTTGCTTTTGAGCCATTTTACCCGCGGTCGTGGACCAAGGGTCGCTTTTGAGCCATCTTACTCTCGGTCGTAGACCAGAGTTGCTTTTGAGCCATCTGACTCAAGGTCGCAAACCTGAGTTGCTTTTGAGCCATTTTACCCGCGGTCGTGGACCAGGGTCGCTTTTGAGCCATCTTGCTCTCGGTCGTAGACCAGAGTTGCTTTTGAGCCATCTTGCCCGCGGTCGTGGACCAGGGTCGCTTTTGAGCCATCTTACTCACGGTCGCAGACCGGAGTTGCTTTTGAGCCTTTTTACCCGCATTCGTAAGCCGAAATCGCTTTCGAGCCCTCTTACTCACGGTCGTGCACCGAAATTGCTTTTGAGCCATTCTTACCCATAGTCAACGTACGCTAGATTCCGAGAAAGGAACATCCACCGACAGCCGTTTCAGAAGCGAGGATGGAAAGAATCAGAGAACGACACCGGAACGCGCAGCGTGAAGGTCAGGTATATTCCCTCCTACTCTTTACGTGTCTTTTACTTTTATATGTTTTACATTGCATGTGTTATGTTAGCAAAAAACGTTTTCAAAACACACACATCACTGTCAAAATAGAAAAGTAGGGGCAACTGTAGACACCGAGTCGGAGGACCTGCGACGAAAACCTAGAAACAAGACGGTTGAAGCGATTGATTCCGGAATTTTAAAAAAAAAATACATAAGAAGGAAGGAAAAGTTACGACGGGTCGCTGTTGCCGGTAAGGTGGCTCTCGTATGCTTAGCGGCATGGCGCGGGTGCTTAGCGGCATCCGACGCGCGGTCGACGATGGTCGGACACCCGCTCGACGGCACGGGGCGTGCGTCCGGCGTCCGTCGGACGCACGCGTCCAACCACGAGTGGCACGCGCTCGATGTCCGAGCAATCCTCGGGCCCGGTGGCGCGGTGCGCACTCTTGTCGTCCGCTGGGCGTGTGCGCCCGGCAGCGCGGAGCGCGCGTTCGGCGGTCGCGACGTGTGGGCGCCCGGCGGTGCGGAACGCGCGCTCGGCGGCCGTGGGGCGTGCACGCCCGACGGCGCGAGGCACGCCTCGGTGGCCGTTGGACGAGCGCCCAACCACGTCGGGCGAACGCCCAACAGTCGTTGGGCGAACGCCCAACGAACGTTGGGCGAGCGCCCAACGATGGTTGGGCATGCCCGCCCAACCTTGCGTTGGGCGTGCGCCCAACCTTGCGTTGGGCGCTCGCCCAACGCTGTTGGGCGATCGCCCAACGATGTTGGGCGATAGCCCAACGTAATGTTGGGCGGCCGCCCAACAGGCCTTGGGCGGCCGCCCAACCACCTTGGGCGGCCGCCCAACCACCTTGGGCGACGCCCGATTTTGCTCGGGCGTCACCCAAGCTTCCGAGGATCCGTTTCCCTATAAAAGGGCATGGATCCCCATGCATTTGGAGGAGGGAGGGGATTTTTTTGGAGCTTTCTCACTCTAAACATTTTTAGAGAGAGAAAGTCAATTTTTTGGAGAAAATATTTTTTTTCCCAAAAAAATTCCGAATTTCCCAAAGTTAAATTTTTTACTAAAAAAACACAAAAAACTGGAAAATCACGACTCGTGGAATCAATCGGCTTCGACTGTCGGATACCGAATTTAAGGTATTATCCGAGGACTAGACTCTTTTATTTTATTTAATTTATTCCTTTCCGTTATTTATTTTTATGTTATAGTTTTTATTTATTTAGTTATTCATTTATTTTATCACGTTTTATTTAATTTGGCGTATTTATTTAATGTTCGTCTCGTGTTGAATAAAATTGGGTTTTGCTTTAAAATAAAAAAGCTCGTTTTGATATCCCAATACGAACCGTGATCCGATAAAAAGGTAGTTCGGGTATTAAAAACGTTGTAATTATAAGTTTTAATTTAAAGGAATTTCCGAATAATGTTTTAAAATAAAAACGTCGTTTTAGGGACTTCCGTTATTAACTATGATCCATTTTTGGTAGTTCGGAAATCCAAAACGATTGAATTAGACTTAATTTAAAGCTTTTGAATAAATCTGGAAATAATTGGAGTGCTGCTGTAATTTTCCGTTTCTGTCACTAATTGCGGTTTACCGACGGATTTTCCATCGGTAAATCTGCCAGAATGTAAAAAATGTTGTTTTGGTCCCTCTTTCTCAACTTTTAAGCTTTTAATCCTTGGTGTATATATATATAGTTATGTAATATATATTTTTAAGCAATTCTTAAATACTTTGTACACATATTTATTTAATGTCTTCACATGTCTTTTCTTTCATCAATTTGGTTTTATAAACTATATTTTATATATTTTCTATTTAATTCATTTAAACTATATTGAGTATTATTTTAGAGGATTATTCATTTGGGCACTTTGGGTAATTAATTAGAAGGTGTTTTTAGGATAATTAGGAGTTATCTTGATATTAATGTATATTTGGGAGGGTTATTTCTTATATGCTTATAATGATAGTTATTGTAGGAGGTGTAATGGTTATTTTCAATTAATTTAACTTACTAAAGTATAGGTGTATATATAGATTTTTCTCCTCACTTCATTTAAGCTAAATATTAATTTCTTATTTATAACTTATTTCATTTTTTTTTTGCTTTTGATTGGAATGGCAAGTTATTATACTTATTAAATACTTTCATCACTACTTTCATTCATTAAAGTTCATTATTTTCTCTACATTGTTTCAATTACTTATTCTGTTACATACGTATATGTATATATATATATCTTTCTCCTTTTCTTCCTTTTCTTACTTAAGAGTTTTATCTATTATTTTCACAACTTTAAAGTAAAAATGTATTATATTTAGTATTTTCATTATTATTTCTTATATATTTATTTACATAAGTATCTTTTCACTTATCTTCATAAATATTTCATGGTTTTTAAATGTATATATATACTTATGTTATTTCTTTTATTCTTTGGACATTCATGGGTCCATGTTTCAAATGGGCTTTATTTGGGAGCGAATTTTGATTTAATATTTTCATTATTGTAATTATGACAAGTAGAGAATCCATTAAAGAAAAAGGGAAAATAAATTACAAAAAGAGTTTTCAATTTAAACTAAAGGGTTTTTAGAGGTTCCTTAATGTAAATAAATAGTGTTTTCTTGACATTTCAAATCGTTTCTCAAAACACCGCATTTTAAAACCTTAGTCCGTTCCAACGACGGATTAAGCGAACCTTGTAATTAAAAATCGTTTTCATTGTAAATAATGAAGTTTTGAAGCGCTTTCTTAAAGGATTTGTATAAAAATAAAATTGACTTGTATGTTTAACCACGTTTTCTTATTAAAGGTTTTTATCTCAATGTTTTCATACACTCGAGTCGTTCCAACGGCGATTCGGGTGAACTTCATCTAATGGGGTTTTAAAATGCACCTAAATCGTTCCAACGGCGATTAAGGTGCGAACCATGTAAATAAACTCGTTTTGGGAAAATAAGTTAGTGTAGAATTAACTCGCAACACGACATGTAAATCACGTTGTAAATAAACTACTTCTTCCTTCCTCCCCTCTCTTTCATATTGAACTGATGTAAATGGGTGATTCTTTACTAAAGTGGCTTTTCAATAATATATGCTCAAAACGGTTTCCAAAATGAGAAAGAAAAGGTTTCAAATGAATTTCAAACTTAAAGAAATACGCGATTAGTCCGTTATCGCCTAACATGCTGAGTAGGAGGCCGGTGGTTCATAACCGGGCGATGTCGGGGTGCCTAGTAGCCTTTCTCCGGAAAGGAGCTAGCCTTCTCGGCTCGTACCCAAGTTTCCCGAACCCACACCGGTCTCCTGCAAGGGATCGGTGTTCATTTTCCCATTCGTGGGTGGCGACTCTTCCATATCTCCGAGCTCCGGTCCTGCCGAGCAGCTTGATTCCACGATTGGTTGCTTTCGGCGCCAATCACCGTTTACGTCGCCATGAGGTGTCCACCCCCCGATCCGCCCGAGAGATTAGGCCGCGGCACCTCGTCTAACAATGGAGCCTAAATTGATAGTTCTCCAAAAACCTATTAGACTATAAGCCACATTAGACAATCCATGAACTTGTTGCTAAATTTAGGCTAAATTTAGGCTCTAGAGAACTTGTTGCTTTGTATAGGCATTGACTTTTGTGATTATTACGAACTTGTTGCTTGGTCCAGAGGGCTTGTTTAAGAAACCTTGTAAAGTTCACATTATATCTAAAAGATTGGCTAATGTTATTTTTTCTTTGTCTGTGGTTGTACGTCTATATTCATCCTGTGCAGGTTGATTTGTCTATATTCATCCTGTTTGGATTTCTACCGGTTTCACTTCTATATTCATGACCATGCCTAAATAAAATTATGCAGGAGTTTAGCACATGTATACAACTAATTGATCAGCTTGTGATAAAGAATATGAATTTGAGCTATTGTGTCAAAATCATGTTATATTATCTATATGTTTCTTATGATTAAATATGGGGTAAAGTTCAAATAAAACACCCGTGGTTTCACTAATTTTCAGATAAAGGACTATGGTTTACTTTTTGTCAAAATGAAGATTGAGGTTTCACACCTTTAATAATGCTATTAAAACTATCTTTAACGACCTGAAAATGAAAATTTTCAAGAATTAAAGTTGTTCAATGCCATATTTTCTATGGAACTACATTTTCGATTTTAGAAAATCATCTTTTTTGGAACTTTCTCTCTCTAAACATTAACTTTCTCTCTCTTTACCAAATATCATCTAAATAATCTCGAAATTAAAAGGTTGAAGAATTAAAGTTGCTTAGAATATTAGTAGTTTTTAAAATATGTCATTTTTGAAGTCATCAAGGGTGAATTTAATAGTATCAATCGAAAAAGTCCTTATTTTGCTAAATTTGAAAACCTCAGTCCTCGTTTTGACAAAAAGTAAACCACAGTCCTTTATCTGAAAATTAGTGAAACCACATGAGTTTTATTTGAACTTTACCCTTAAATATGATGCAAATGATAATCGTGTCAATTCCAACTTTAGCAAGCATATGGAGATCAGTTGTCTTTGCTTTAAGCTTTCATATTTGATAATCTGTTGAATCACTTCATATAGGAATTCAGCAGCTCTTGTGATCCTGTTAGCGCAGGTGGCGTGGTCTTGCACGAGTTATGAGTGATCCTGTTAGCGCAGGTGGCGTGGTCTTGCACGAGTTATGAAAGTCCGCATAGAATGGACAACCCAAGTGTATTTTATGTTGAAGGGAGCAAAAGGATGGAAGGAAATATGTAAAGAATGGGCATAACAAGTCAGGAGATTCAAGGTTTAGATGTTTAAGTTTCTTATATAGTTAAATGTTAGTTTTGTAATGAGAAACCTTTGGTTAGAATTGTGATCTTCACATATGTACAAGTTTATTGTTATATATAAAGGTTATTTGCACATTATTTGCAATCTACTTTGGTTATATATACAGGTTCATGGAAGAGGTAAAAACCAAAAAAAAAAACAATGACAAAATTCTTATAAGAAAATGTCATCTTACTTTCTATCTAACGATATAGAACTGATAACAAACTGCCATACTAATTATGTTCCAACTACAGAATTTAATACAAATTATATCATGTGAATTAAGTTATGATGACAGTTGAGAAAACAAAAAATGTCATAACATAACACCTCCATTTTAACTTAATATTTTGACAAATTATTTAAAAATCGTGTCATGAGAATATATATTCCATGACAGTTGTTATTAGATAATCCGTATATAAGTAGTGGTCAGATGACAGATCGCTATTTAATCGCTGTCATGTGAGGCTATTACGAATGACAGAGCGCGACCATCGTCTGATGCCTTATCAGATGGCAGCGAGCCCAGTGACAGATTTATATCGTGCGGGATGACGGTTTTTAACCGTCATCTGAAGAGGTTTTGGCATAGTGATTGCTTTTTCTATTGTTCTTCTTCTCATTCTTCAAGGTAGGACAACTTGATTTGACATGGCCAGTTTGATGACATTCAAAGCAGGTAATGGGCTTTGTGCTTTCTTTCTTGAACCTGCTGTCGCTGGACTTAGCTTTATATTTGTCATTCTTTTTGAATGGCTTTTTGCTGTATTTGTCATTCTTGCGGAACAAACTTTTTATCTTCCTGGTGAACATGGCCATTTCTTCATCATTTGATGAGCTCCCATCAGTAGAGTCAGCTTTCATGACAATAGACTTTTGCTTCTTGTCTTCAGACTTTTCTTTCACCTCAAAGTTCTTCATTGAGATCTCATGGGTCAGCAGAGATCCAATGAGCTCATCATACTTGTAGGTGGTCAAATCATGAGCTTCCTCAACGACAGTTTTCTTTGCCTGCCAGCTCTTGGGAAGACTCCTTAGTATTTTCTTGACTTTGCTCTTCCTCAGTGAAGTTCTTGCCAAGTCTCTTGAGCTCGTTGATTATGTTGGTGAATCTTGAGTTCATCTTAGAGATGCCTTCACCATCGTTCATCTCGAATAGCTCGTACAACCTCATGTGCTGGTTCACCTTGGATTTCTTGACCTTGCTGGTTCCTTCATAGGTGACCTCTAGCTTCTTTCAGATTTCTTGTGCTGACTCACATCCTGAAATCTTGTTGTACTCTACAGCATCTAAAGCATAGTGAAGCATGTTTATAGCCGAGACATGATTTTGTAGTTTCTTGAGGTCATCCTTTGACCACTTAGCCTCATCCTTGACAACTTTTACGACATCAACAGTTTCATAGGGAACAAATGGGCCTTGGACTATTGATAGCCATGCACTCATATTTGTTTCCTGGATGAAATTTTTCATCCTATTCTTCCAGAAGGTATAGTTTGACCCAAAGAATAGGGGAGGCCTAGTGATAGATAAACCCTTAGGTAGAATCTGAGTTGTTTCATTTCCAGGTAGGAAACGAGTGCTGTTAACAACCATAGTGGGGATCAGCTTAAGATAGTTTTATCTTGTGCGTTGAGCTACTGGGCTCTGATACCACTTGTTGGTCCCGTGTAACGTGACAAGGTTAGTTCCAAGGGGAGGGGGTTAGGAACTATTTAAAAGATTTCACGTTAAGGCTGACTTCTTTTTCAGTTCAGACTTTTACTAAGTCTTTTAGCACAGTGATGCTGAGTATGATCAGAGGCAAGTTTAGTTAACTAGTAACTAAATCTGCTTATGCCAAAATTCAGGAGATAGCTGTTAAGACTATTCCTGAACTCAGTGTTCAGATCACATAACTCAGTGGATATGTTTTACATTTTACTAGGCACAACACAAAGCAAGTAAATAAGGAGTAAGAGTTAGGACAATAATACTCAACAGTCTTATCCTGGTTTAGCCTCCTTGCCTATGTCCAGTCCCCGGAGTCCTTCCGAGCTTTTTGAATCCACTACTGAGCTCTTTCAGGTAGAGCACAAACCTCTTACAATGGTTACTGAGTATACAAGAGTACCTTCCTCTATTCTTCTGCTCAACACTATCTCTACTACTGAGTGTTATAACCGAGCAACTCAGTGTCTCCTTCTACTCTCTAGAATTGATAAAGTTTTTGTTCTAATTACACAGAACACTTTAGATGCTAAACAATCTAGACTTTTACACAAGATTAGAATGAGTGTAAGATTTCTCTTTTGCTTGCTTTGGAGATAGAAACTTCAAGTAGCTATTTGGTCAGCGTTTCAACTTGGTTGAAGATCTGCATCGAATGAAGCATTTGAGAGGCCTATTTATAGTGACATCTGAGGCACTGGTTATTTCAAATTTCAAAATAACCGTTGGAGGGAAACAACGCACAGTCGCTTTCACTTAGTTAGTGCTCAGTGCCTTCGGCTAATAGGAATGTTGCATCTTCTGCCTTCTTCAGTTGCCAGGTACGTCTGGTCGACAGGCGTCAGATTGTCCATCTTCTTTTGGCAAAGTCTTCCCGACAGCTTCCTGCATCTTCTGAAACTTTCCCGAAGTGGAACGACTTTGTCTCGAAGTTACTCAGGTCAACTGTTGACCTGTCTTCTATCCGTTCAACTCAGCAGCTTCGGCATGAAGCAATTGAGAAAGGCTTCTTGATCCTTCTCGCTGCTGGGCTTTGTTTCTTCCTGCTGGGTTGCATGGTTTGATCATGTTGACTTGGGCTTTGACCTTCTCTTGTGGGCTTTTGGGTCTTGATCTTTTAATGTCTTAAGCTCTTATATTTAAATAACTCATCATTAAACAAACACATTAGTATTAAATAAGTCAAAGCATTTAAATTTAATGTGTTAGAATATTTTATCATGGGAATTTAAATCTAACTTAAATAATTTTGTCAAATCAAAATCATTGTGGAAATGTGTTTCAACAATTACTTTGAAAGAACTTAAATTGTATGAGGCTTTTTATGAGTTAGTCGATCGTATTGGTTAGGGGAAATTCTTTGACATATAGTACCCTGTGTTTGATGAATTTCTGCATGAATTCTATAACAATTATGAATTTGACCACAAAGCCAAAGACTTTGATTTGCACACACCCTCGATCACTTTTCGGTTAACGGGCACACACCACACACTATCTGTGGCCGAGTTCAGTGTAGCCTTAGGACTGGTTAGTCTTTATGAAATCTATGACTTTATATACACCTGCATGCTTTGTGACTACCCTGTGGAATTCAATGATGTAGAGATCTATAGGGCCTTGACTGGACTAAACACCATTCTGTTTAAACCAACCCATTCCAAAGCCAATCTGATAATTAATGAAGCTCTTCGTTATATGCTTCATATACTGGCCTATAATACATCTGCTAGGAATAATGACACAACAGTCATTTCTAAGTCTGAACTATTTTTCCTATGGTGTATGATGGAGAATAAATCATGCAATCTTGAGTATTGGCTTACTTTAAAATTTAGGAAATTATGCATAGAGCCCAAGCAACTATTTTTAGGCCATTTAATCATTAGCATTGTTGTTCACTTATGCAAGTTTGACCTCACAAGCACCACAAAGCACATTGCTTGCTATAACTCTGTCCTAGACATTGCAGCTTTACATGCAATGCGCTTGATCCGTGTGGGCGAGGATGGTTCTTTTTATTTTGTGAATGCAGGTGAACTAGACCCCTATGGTGAACGTTTTGAAAAACATTTCACAAACAAAAATCCTGAAGCGTCTACCTCGGCACCTCCACCGAGACCATTTTCCCCATTGGAACATCTAGAGTACTTACATCGGCTCGAGAGGTTGACTGATGTCGTTGGCCAGCTGTCAACTATTGTCAAACAACTTCATGCAAATCAGATCGCCTACTTCAAAAGTGTGGGGTTCACACCCCCATTTCAAAACCAGCAATAGAGCTCTAAGTACCTCTAACACGGGTAGTAAAATTTCTTCGACTCTACACATTTTAAATGTTTACTTACTACCTTCATCCTAACAATTGATTAATTCCGCATTGAGGACAATGTGAGGAGAAAGTGGGGGAGGGGATTTGTTAGAAGTATGTCGTGTGACTGGTTTGTGATTGATGCATGTGCTTCCTTTTTACTCTGTTGTGTTGTGGTCCCTTTTTCTTATGCTCATTTTGACATTTTGAAAACTTGTTGTAAGTCTATTCTTTTCATCTAGGGACAAGTTTTATGAGAAAGGGATGGAGGGCGTAATCTCTAGAAACTGTGACGCTACACTCGTAGGCTTATGTTTTTAGCTGCCCAAATCAATTTTTTTTGTGTGCTCTTTGCTGTCCTAGAAGCTGTCATTGCTAGATCATATTTCCCATGCTAATAGGATCGAAAATCGTGTGACTTAGTACTGCATGCCCCCATGTATTATTTACACCAAATTGACCATTTTAGAAGTGACAGAATATTTGTGTATCCATTTGCATATCCACGGCTTGAAAGATCTCCAGTTGGCATGCTCAAATGTTTGAAAAAGTAACCATGGAAACAACAGCACGAATTTACACCTAGTCCTGAATAGTATATTTGAGCCTACACACAGTGGCGGAGCCAGAGCTCAAGGTCCGGAGGGGCTCAATTGCATGAAGATTTTTTTTAATAACGACTTAAGGCTTTGATTCATAGTAGTCAAATCGAAATTTTCAAATTTTTGATAATATAAGGGTAAATTTGATCATAATTGGAAAAATTAAGGTACAAAACAACTGAGATTCAATATGAAGTAAGGATAAGGTGCAAAAATACTCTAATATTTACACCTAAGAATAATTTTACCTCTAACGTATAAAATGGTGCAATTTTACCCTTAATATTGGGAGCCAAGAGCAATTTTATCTCTAACATTGACAAGTTTGGTCAATTGGAGAAATTATTCATCAAATTATTTTCTCGGTAATGAATTTTGTAACTAAAAAATATAATTAAAAATAATAAAGGAGAATGAGGTTAATAATGATTAAAAATGATATTTAATATTGATATTTTTAAAGGAGAATGAGGTTTAAGGGAAAAAATTAAAATGAGATAAAAAGTGAAGAGAGGGAGATTTGAACACAAACCACTTGGATATAGAGATGCCTTCAATTATCACTACAACCAACTATGCAAACTTAGTTTCATGTTATATAATTACATTCTACATTATAAGTATTAATTTTAACTATTTTGGGGGGGCTTCTCGGGACTGAACCACTATTCGTCAAGGGTGTTCCGGAGGGTCGGAGGGTCGGGAGACCCTCCCTTACCCCCCCTAGATCCGCCCCTGCCTACACATGACACGGAGCAAAACACTTCACTTTGCTCCAATTTTTTTTTGAGTGATGTCCACATAGATTGAAATTCTACAACTTGCCATGTTATACATTTCAAGACCACACTCGATGAGTTCATAAATTGAAGGTTAGAGGAATCTAGTATTTACCTTGTAAATATTTCTTTGCTAACCTATAATTTGCGTTCCTTATTACCTTGCGGTTGACCGTCCCATTTTTGTTTTTTGATAAGCCGATTCTGCGTGCATAGACACAATCTACACTTGATCAATTTTTGTGATTTATCGACAAGAGCTATGCACATATCATATGCCTAAAAAGTGTACTTTCTGTGTTATTTTAAATAGATTTTCTCGTGCGAAGTACTTTGCACTATCACATTCTCTCATCGTCTATAGAGTGCAAAAAGGTTTTCATAATTAAACCTGGGTCAACACATTTGATCTTCATCCTTGTTTATGTCTGTTTTCTGTGACCACGAGTATACTTGCTCTATTTTGTGTTATCCATTCCTCATTTGTGAAAAACTTCCAAATCAATTCAGAATTTCCTCTTATTCAAGTTCAAAACAGAAAGAGTAAAACTTTAAAAAAAGGAAAAAAGGAGAGAAATATCAGAAAAACACAAATAGGTACAAACTGAAAAGTGTTCATTCTCCTCCTTATCTTTACTGTTACTAAATTTCTTTCACCTTTTTGTATAAACCTTCCTTTTGCTCAACCAGACCTCGTACTAGGATCCTTTAATTTTCCAAACTTGAACTCATACAAAGTGGTGGGGATTTGATATATTGGCAAGACTATGATAATTTCTTTCTATGTTGAGACTTGTGTGAATCTTAAAACGTGCAAAAATAATTCCCATAAACACTTGTGAGATTGTGTGATCCACCGAGTGAGTGTTGTTGATTTCGTTTTGGCCTTATCTTGCATAAATGACTTACCACATTTGTTGAGATCTTTCAAGTAGTGAAGTGCACACTAGGAGATAGAAATATTCTAATACTGATGATCGTTAATTTGGTTTTCATAATACATGAGGGTTTTAGGAAAAGGAAACGGGAGAAGTAAAATAACAGAGGCTGGGATTTATGACATGATCTGACATGCTTGAGGACAAGCATTGGGCTATGTTCATGGATTGGGCTAGCTGGGCCGGGTTCGGGTCGGGGGCCTAATCAAGTTTTACACTAAACTATCTTGTCTAAGCCCAGTCCAACCCGCATTATATCTACATCGGGCTCGGGCCGGACTGGGTGAAGGTAAGAAAATTAGTTTCCAAGGCCAGTCCAACCCAGCTCGTACAATGAATATATATTTATATTAAATTTTTAATTGAAATTAAAATTAAATTACATCAACTCCGTTTTTTTTGTTAACCAAGTCTTGTTGTTGCTGCTAATATCAATAATAACGTTCCCACAAACTCTCATACATGTATGAATAATGAAAAAATGCAATGAATTTGATGCATATATGAGTAGTAAAAAATGGCAACAAATTTAAAATTTATTCAATTAATTCAATAAAAGCAATAAAAATAATTTCATATAAAATATTTAACAAAGTAACATATATATACATATACAAAAGTAGACAATATAAAGACGGGTCGGGTTGGGCCAGGCTTGGGCTTTTAAGACAAATCTCAAGCCCAGTCCATTTTATGTACGGGTTTGAGCGGGTCCGAACCGGGCAGGACTAATTCTGAAATACAGATGTCCAAGTCCAACCCATGATAAGTGGGCTTGGGCAGGTCGGGCACGCCAGTGGGTTCGTAAACTAGTCTACTTTTAGCATAAAGTAAGGACCTGATTGACTATTTGAAGGGGTTGGGGAACCAATTGATTTCTAAGATATAGTACATGGGCTAAATTGGATCTTTTACCAAAAAAATAAAAAATTTATCTACCATCAAAAATTTTGGACGATTTTATTTATTTATTTATTTTAATGATTTTCATGTATGATTGTATGTACCAATCATTTTTATAGATTTATTATGGAGAGAGTATTTTTTTAAAATATGAACAATCATTTATTATAGAAAGAGAATTATGTCTTTAGGTAACCTGATAACTTATTAGTCTAGATTGAAAATCAACATTGTCCTCTTCCTCAAAAGCTTTTAAGCAATTTTTGTGAAACCGAGATCATCGAAATCCCATTTTACAGTCATTCTTAGTTTACACATTCTTTCTAAATCTCATTTAGATACCTTTTATTGATTTTAAATCAATTAAGAACATATGGAAACTAGCTTTTGAAAAATTTCATAAAACAACATTTGTGGAGATCACTTTTCCAAAATTTATTTCCAACTCCCCACTCTTTTATTTCGTCTCAAATTAATTTTAATCCTTTTATTAACATTAAACACTACAAGAAAACAGCTACTTAGTAACCGCTTTTAGCGACCAGAAAAAATTCAGTCGCTAATGTTTTTCCAGTCGTAAAAATTGGAGGAAATATTTGCGCCCGTGTTTTGCAATTAAAAAGAAAACGAAAAAAGAAAAAAATATATAAAAAGAACATGAGAAAAACCTAATTACCTTGACCTAAACTGCCGTCTCCTTTCTTCTCTACTCTCGACCTCGATCTAGCCCCCTCTCCCCTCTTCTCTGCATTTGGCTAGCGACTAGGCATTTACCGACTGAACATGTTTGGTCGGTAAACCGATAAATTCAGTTGGTAAACCACTTTAGCTACTAGAATTGCGGTAGCTAACCAGCTGTTTTCTTGTAGTGAAATCTCAACAGCTCAGTTTTTATTTCATGAAAAACGGACTTCTGTAACCTTCAAGATCATCATTGAAACAACATCCACAACACAGAATCAAGATTTTGGTTTCTAAACATCAAACAACTATTCTGTTATAGCTATTTTCAAAAATTTATTCCTAGCTCATTGCTCAACCTTTTTCCGAGATTCCAATTACAACCCCTTCTATTACATACGAACTTCAAATCCTAGATTTCGTTTTGCTAAAATCCGTTCTCTACATCCTTTCAAATCGAGCACTAAAGTCCCACAAAATCACTATTTTTTCAGAAATTGCTGTAATTTATCAACTAAATGGCAAACTACTGGTTTAATCCCTGAAGTTTTTAAATCGCTCAAAATTCATCTGTAATTACCTGAATGATGCGACGATTTTTTTGATCCAAGTTCCATGACATTTCAAGCCTTGCCGGTGGTTTCTCTAACGACGTCAACAAGTTTGTTTATTTTCGTTTTAACCTTGTACACACACACACACACACACACACACATATATATATATATATATATATATATATATATATATATATATATATGGAAGAGTTCTCAATGGTGAGTCTCCATCCATGGAGACTATTATATTCTGAATAAGTGACCTGCTACAGCAGGTTACCAATAAGTTATCAGGTTACCTAAAGATATATTTCTCTCTCTATAATAAATGATTGTCTATATTTTTCAAAAATACTCTCTCTCCATAATAAATTCATAAAAATAATTAGTATATAAAATTATATATGAAAATCATTATAAAAAGAAAAACTAAAATCGTAAAACATCATGGTGGATGATTTTTTTTAAGTGAATGATTTACAACTTTGTATCCAACTTACCAAGCATTTAATTGATTCACAATTCTGATTTTTTTTTTTATGGATTCTTGATATTAAGTCCACTAAGTATATAAAAAAAAGTCCATTAAGTATACCTTGAAACTGATTTTTGTATTGATGATGTGTTTACCACTATAATGTTTCGATAACTTCAGATGATAAGAGAGTTATTGAAGGCAGCAGGAGAATTGGGCGAAAACTAATTGATAGGTTTTACCAAACGTACTCATCAGAAAATTCTGTGGTAAACAGTTTGATTATGATGGTGAGAAAAAAAAAAGAACTATTAAGTATTAAGTAACGAGTTTATACAAAGTGAATGTTAATATCAAATTAAATCATGTCACTCCATATTCCTTGTTTATAAAAAATTTCCATTGTAAATTGCAATGAATCCCGACACATTTTTCAACTCATACTCCACCAATTTTAAATAGAAAATAAATTAATTAATTTGGGTAAATTTTTCCAAAAAAAAATGTTAGTGAATAGTTAGTATATGAAATATCTAAAAACTTTGTGTATAGTAAACTCTATAAAAAATAATTAAGATATTCACAATATCAGTGGTCTCCATCTATTTACCTATATAAATAGAAATAATATTAAATGAAACATCAACAAAGATTATAAATAATTAAAAAAATAAAGATTATAATACATATAAAATTTATTTTCCTAAATACCTCTAAAGTTTACGGATATGAGTAATTTTTTCTCTAACGTCTAAAATAGTGCAACTTTGCACCTAACCTTGACAGTGAAGAGTAATTTCACCCCTAACGTTGATAAATTTTTTAATTGAGCTTATAATCCTAAGGATTTAGATTGAGCTTAAAATCCTAAAAATTTATAAATTGAGCTTATAATTATTACGTTAAGTTAGAGAATGTAAGGTGAATGACTACTTATAAATAAATGAAAGCTTAAAGAAATAAAAAAAACCTAAGGATTTACAAATTGAGCTTACAATTCTAAGGATTTACAAATTGAGTTTACAATCCTAAAGATTTATAAATTGAGCTTACAATCCTAAGGATTTAATAAATTGAGCTTCCATTAAGTTACTTTATAACTTAGTTACGTTACGTTAAGTTACGCTAAGTTGTATTATGTTAAGTTTGGTTAAGCTACATTATGTTACGTTACATTGTATTAAATTATGTTACGATAAGTTGCGCTAATTTAGATTATTTTACATTAAGTTGCACTAATTTACGTTACGTTATGTTACATTACACTAAGTTACGTTTGTTGCTTTACGCTTAGTTACGTTACATTAAATTATGCTAAGTTGTATTACGTTAAGTTTGGTTAAGTTATGATAAATTATATTATGTTACGTTACATTATGTTAAGTTATGTTATGATAAGTTGTGCTAAATGTTACATTATGTTAAGTTATGATAAGTTGAGCTAAATGTTACATTACATTAAGTTGTGTTAATTTATGTTACATTATATTACGTTACATTACGTTACATTACACTAAGTTACATTAAGTTACTTTATGCTTAGTTACAATAAGTTTGGTTAAGTTACACTAAGTTACATTATGTTATGTTACGTTGTGTTAAGTTACATTACATTACGTTATCTTACGTTACGTAACATAATGTAACATAACAATATGTTACTCTATGTCATTATATGCTAAGTTACGTTACGTTTCATTACATTACGTTACGTTACGTTATGTTACATTACGTTACGTTACGTTACGTTGCGTTATATTATGTTACTTGACCTTACATTATGTTACATTACGTTACGTGACGTTTTGCTATATTAAATTATGTTTTAGTTCAGTAATGTTTCAGTTGAGTGATGTTTCAGTTCAGTAATGTTTCAGTTGAGTGATGTTTCAGTTCAGTGATGTTTCAGCTCAATGATGTTTCAGTTCAGTGATGTTTCAGTTTAGTAATATTTTAGTTTAGTAATGTTTCAGTTGAATGATGTTTTAGTTCAGTAATGTTCCAATTCTGTAATATTTCAGTTCAGTGATGTTTCAGTCACCAATATTTCAATTCAGTAATGTTTCAGTTCAGTGATGTTTCAGTTCAGTGATGTTTCGTTTCAGTAATATTTTAGTTCAATGATGTTTTAGTTCAATAATATTCAGTTTAGTAATGTTTTAATTTGGTAATATTTCAGTTCAGTGAGGTTTCAGTTCAGTATTATTTAAGTTGAGTAAGGTTTTAGTTTAGTAATATTTTAGTTCAATGATGTTTCAGTTTAGTGCCATTTCGATTCAGTGATGTTTTATTCTAGTGATGTTTCGGTTCAGTGATATTTCGATCCAGTGATGTTTCGATTCAATGATATTCAATTTAGTAATATTTCAGTTCAGTGATGTTTCATTTCAGTAATGATTCAGTTTAGTAATATTTTAGTTCATTGATGTTTCAGTTCAGTAATGTTTTAGTTTAGTAATATTTTAGTTCAGTAATATTTCAGTTCAGTAATGTTTTAATTTAATAATATTTCAGTTTAGTAATGTTTCAGCTGAGTAATATTTGAGTTTAGTAATGTTTTAGTTCAGTGATGTTTCAGTTCAGTAATGTTTCAGTTTAGTAACACTTCAGTTTAGTAATGTTTCAGTTCAGTAATGCTCCAGTTTAGTAATGTTTCAATTCGGTAATGTTTCAGTTCAGTGATGTTTAGTTCAGTAATATTTCAGTTGAGTAAGGTTTCAGTTTAGTAATATTTCAGTTTATTTATGTTTTAGTTTAGTGATGTTTTAGTTCAGTGATGTTTCGGTTCAATGATGTTTTGTTTCAGTGATATTTAGTTGAGCAATATTTTAGTTCAGTGATGTTTCATTTCAGTAATGTTTCAGTTTAGTAATATTTCAGTTCAGTGATGTTTCAACTTAGTAATGTTTCAGTTCAGTAATATTTTAGTTGAATAAAGTTTCAGTTTAGTAACATTTCAGTTTAGTGATGTTTCAGTTCAGTAATGTTTCAGTTGAGTGATGTTTCAATTCAGTAATATTTTATTTCAGTAATGTTTCAGTTTAGTAATGTTTCAGTTCAGCAATATTTCAGTTCAGGAATGTTTCAGTTCAACAATGTTTCAGTTCAGGAATGTTTCAGTCAGCAATGTTTCAGTTCAGGAATGTTTCAGTTCAGTAATGTTTTAGTTCAATGATGTTTCAGTTCAGTAATGTTTCAGTTTAGTAATATTTCAGTTCAGTGATGTTTTAGTTCAGTACTATTTTAGTTCAGTGATATTTTAGTTCAGTAATGTTTCAGTTCAGTAATGTTTTAATTCAGTAATATTTCAGTTTAGTAATATTTTAATTCGGTAATATTTCAGTTCAGTGAGGTTTCAGTTCAGTATTATTTCAGTTGAGTAAGGTTTTAGATTAGTAATATATCATTTCAATGATGTTTCAGTTAAGTGATGTTTCAGTTCAGTGCTATTTCGGTTCAATAATGTTTTAGTTTAGTGATGTTTTAATTTAGTGATGTTTCGGTTTAGTGACATTTTGGTTCAGTGATGTTTCGGTTCAGTGATGTTTCGATTCAATGATATTCAATTTAGTGATGTTTCAGTTCAGTAATGTTTCAGTTGAGTGATGTTTCAGTTTAGTAATGTTTCAGTTCAATAATGTTTTAGTTGTGTGATGCTTCAGTTCAGTAATGTTTCAGTTTAGTAACGTTTTAGTTCTGTAATGTTTGAGTTCAATAATGTTTCAGCTTAGTGATGTTTCAGTTCAGTGATATTTCAGTTTAGTAATATTTCAGTTCATTAATGTTTCAGTTTAGTAATGTTTCAGTTCAGTAATGTTACAGTTCAATAATGTTTCAGTTCAGTGATGTTTTAGTTCAGTAATGTTTTAGTTTAGTAATGTTTCAGTTCAGTGATGTTTCAGTTCAGTGATGTTTCAGTTCAGTGATGTTTCAATTCAGTAATATTTCAGTTTAGTGATGTTTTAGTTTAGTAATATTTCAATTCAGTAATGTTTCAGTTTAGTAATATTTTTATTCAGTGATATTTGAGTTCAGTAATGTTTCTGTTTAGTGATAGTTACGTTAAGTTCAGTACAATAATATTTTAGTTCAATAATATTTCATTTTAGTAATATTTTAGTTTAGTAATGTTTCAATTCGGTAATGTTTCAGTTTAATAATGTCTCAGTTCAGTAATGTTTCAGTTGATTAAGGTTCCAGTTTAGTAATATTTCAGTTAAGTGATGTCTAAGTTTAGCGATGTTTTAGTTCAATGATATTTCAGTTCAGTGATGTTTTGGTTCAGTGATATTCAGTTTAGTAATATTTTAGTTCAGTGGTGTTTCAGTTTAGTAATATTTCAGTTCAATGATGTTTCAGTTCAACGATGTTTCAGTTTAGTGATGTTTCAGTTCAGTAGTATTTCAGTTCAATGATGTTTTAGTTCAGTAATATTTGAGTTCAGTAATGTTTTAGTTCAGTAATGTTTCTGTGTAGTAATGTTTCAATTCGATAATGTTTCAGTTTAGTGAGGTTTCAGTTCAGTAATGTTTCAGTTGAGTAATGTTTATGTTTAGTAGTATTTCAGTTCAGTGATGCTTCAGTTCAGTAATATTTCAGTTTAGTAATGTTTCAGTTGAGTGATGTTTTGGTTCAGTGATATTCAATTTAGTAATATTTCATTTTAGTGATATTTCAATTGAGTAATGTTTCTGTTTAGTAGTATTTCAGTTCAGTGATGCTTCAGTTCAGTAATATTTTTGTTTAGTAATATTCCAGTTTGGTAATATTTCAGCTAAGTGATGTTTTAGTTGAGTAATGTTTCAGTTTAGTAATATTTTAGTTCAGTAATGTTTCAGTTGAGTGATATTTCAGATCAGTAATGTTTCAGTTGAGTGATGTTTCAGTTCAGTAATGTTTTAGTTTAGTAACGTTTCAGTTCAGTAATGTTTGAGTTTAGAATGTTTCAGCTCAGTGATGGTTCAGTTTCGTGATGTTTCAGTTCAGTAATATTTGAGTTCAGTAATATTTCAGTTTAGTGATGTTTTAGTTCAGTAATGTTTTAGTTCAGTAATGTTTCAGTTCAGTGATGTTTCAGTTCGTTAATATTTCAGTTCAGTAATATTTCAGTTCAGTGATGTTTGAGTTCCATAAATTTTTATGTTCAGTGATATTTACGTTACGTTAAATTATGTTTGTGTGAGGATATAAATCAATTGCATGAAGGGAGTTGTATTTAATACAAAATCTAAATGGATGACATTAAACATTTATTATTGTCATTAGCGTGGCATTAGAATATATGAATTATAGAGATTGTAAGTTTAATGATTGTTTATAAATAAATGAATGCTTAAAGAAATAAAAAAAACTAAGGATTTACAAATTGATCTTGGAATCCTATGGATTTACAAATTGAGTTTACAATCCTACAAATTTATAAATTGAGCTTACAATTCTAAGGTAATAAATAGGGGGACAACACCATTAATTAGAACATCATTAATGTTGTATTTGGTTATCATAAATAATGTTGTACATTCTTAATGTCAAACTTTTCGTGTTTCCAATGAATAGTCATTTATTAAGATTTAATGCATATAACATTGATTAGACGGATACAAAATTACTTAAAAGAAGACGTCTTCTTATGAAAAATAAAAACATACGGAAAAAAATTTATTTCTTGGAGAAAACGTTTTTCAAAGCACAATATTCCAAGTTACAACTGATATGTCATCAGGTAAACCAATTTTAATATTAAATCACAACTTAAATCATGGACCACTAGATCTTGATCCAATGGATATTAATCACTCACCACCCATGGAGATAATTTAGTGCTCACCATTGAAATCAACCCCATATATATATATTATGATTTGTTTATATTCCCAACTTTAAAGTATTATTTTACAGTTGTAATTTGTAATCCAAAAACATTGAAAATTATTAAATTAATAAAAATATAAAAGAAAAATTAAAAATTTATATCTTTGTGTTGCTTTTATTGCTTTTATTTTCGGTATCATATTTTCAAGAATTGTTTTACACGGGGGACTCAAGAGAGCTGTTTTTATTTTCAGTCATTGTAGCTCTTGCCTAATCGTTTCATTCGAGTCATTAGGCATATTTATTT
Organism: Euphorbia lathyris; assembly: GCF_963576675.1. Lineage (NCBI taxonomy): Eukaryota > Viridiplantae > Streptophyta > Magnoliopsida > Malpighiales > Euphorbiaceae > Euphorbia > Euphorbia lathyris. Next base: position 1,207,105 of record NC_088918.1, read on the forward strand.
TATTCAATTACCATTTTTATTCTTTGAGAACCAGCTTCATTTTTACCATTTTTAATCTCCACACTCGCGTATCAAAATTGAAAATTTAGATATTTCGAAAATATCGCCAACACCAAGTAACATAGTTGTCGTGTTACATTCTTTCTTCAGTAATCTCTGACAAGAATGTTTAGAGGGGTCACATATAATTACTAAGCATCTGAGGCCAGCCAATAACATCAGTAGAAATTTGAGGATAGCATTTCATATACTGGGTCCATTGTGAGTTAATAATGAACCGAATTATTCAGCTCATTAATACTTTTAGTAAGAAAAGCTTTCCCAAGTGGAAGATTTTGCTTATTAAAAATATTTAGTGAGTGGAATTAGTGTTGGTTTTTTCCGTCATTAAATCCCATTTTTCTAGTAGTCGAATGAACTGGTAATATTTCCTAACAGATGGATGGATTATAAAGTTGTGATGTTAATATACCTCTACGGTCTGTCATATCTCCCTATCTATACTGCCTCTATGGAGTTCCTATTTTTCCAGAAATCCTTCCTTTATTAGACATACTTCTCATATTAGGAGAAGTCTTTCTTTAGGAGTCTTCCATTAGTAGTCGTTTTGTCTAGCTGACAGGAGGGTGTTCCTTAATGGAAAACAGTTCGTGGTAGTCAGTTAAATTTGAAGGCTCTGGATGCTCCATATATCAATATTTATTTCTTACGGTATCAAAAACAATAAGTTTAATGAAAACTTATCAAATTTATAGTTTTACCGTGCAACATTTAAAATAACCACTTTTCGAACATACTCTAAAGATTTCTTGTCGTGAAAAAAAAAATACATATATTATAATTGAGATTTCGCATACTAAATTGAAAGCTGTTTGAATAAACATAAAATAAATCGGCTTAATACTTGTGAGTTTCTTTAACTTGTCTCTTTTTGTCTTTTAGCCATCTATACTAATTGGACAAGCTTTCAGTCCCCTAAATTCAACAATTTGTAACTCGAATTGGACAGTTATTTTAAGTCATTCTGGTCTGAAGAGTGACATTAATCAACGTATAAGGGATGTTTTCTAGGATATTCCTCCATATGGTATCCCTTAAGAATAATAAATAATAAAATAGATTTTAGAATTTGGGATAAATACAGTTGATTGTGTAGTTTATTTTTATGTAGAGTCTGAGCATATATAATTAATGTTCAGGCTATTAGATATGGATATTTCTGCTGTAATTTAGGAATATAATTGATTTGTAATTATCATGTTCACACATATATCTTGTGTATATATATCACATTATCAATGAATGGAAAGGCAAGGATTCTACATTATCATGGTATCATGAGCCTAATTTCTTTCCTAAAAACTCTCTCCTAAAATTTCTCTCCCTAATCCCACCCAAATCTCTTCTTTCTCTCTTCCTCATTCTGCCGTTCTTCATCCCTAAAAACTCTACTGCCACCATGCCAAACAATGAACAAAACAATGGTGCCGCCGCCGCACCAACTCATCCGGCCCTCTCCATTATCAACATTACCTCCTTTATTCGTGATCCTCTCGAATCCGGCAAAGGCCTCTATACCACTTGGGCTGAACTTTTTAAAACACATGCCCGTGCTTTTCAAGTTCTTGATCATATCCTTCCTGAAACCGACGATAAATCGGAAACCTCTTCTTCGGTTATGAAAGCAAAGAATCCAGGTTTATGGTCTCGTGTTGATGCCATCGTGTTGCAATGGATTTATGGAACCATATCTTCAGACCTTCTCAACAGTATCATCAGACCAAATTTAACAGCCGCCGACGCTTGGAAACTCCTAGAACAACAATTCTCCGATAATAAAAATTCAAGAGCCCTTTATTTACAACAAGAACTGTCCAATGCTAGACTTGAAAATTTTGATGATATCTCTGCCTACTGCCAACATTTGAAGTCCCTCTCGGACCAATTAAGCAACGTCGGGGCTGCCGTATCCAACGATCGTCTCGTTCTTCAATTAATTTCGGGGCTCACTGACGCCTACGAGACAATCGGAACACAAATTCGCCACAATGACATTCTGCCCAATTTCACAAAGGCAAGGTCCATGTTATTATTGGAAGAATCTGCCCGTAAAAAACGCACAGCCGCCACCGTCGGATCTGAAATTGCCGCCGTTACTATCGCCCAACAGTCCCCGTCGAATCAAGCTCCTCCATATTCAAATCACGTTCGGCCTTCTTTCCCTCAAAATTCTGGCGCTGCTCGCGGTGGCCGGGGTTATTATCGCCGTGGCAGAGGCGGACGGGGCAGAGGCGGACGATGGCAGCAAAATAGCGGTCCTCGCTGGTCAGGGGCTGTTTCTTTACAACAGCCATGGGGGTACGGGCCATGGACTGGACAGGCGCCCCAATGGGCCTATCCCCCATGTCCTTATCCTTCTTGGCCCAATTCTTCACATGGTGCAACTCATGGTGCAACTCGCGGGCCTGTTTTTAATAACAATTCTTCTGCAGTCCAGCCAGGCATATTGGGAGCCCATCCGCAGGCCCATCTGGCCCAGTATTACACTCCAACAAACATTGAGGCGGCTATGCACACCTTGACAATCACACCACCTGCAGAACCTTGGCATATGGACACCGACGCCACTTCTCACATGAGCGGGGATGGAGGTAAACTCACATCTTATTTAAATAAGAGTCCTAACACGAGTATCGTAGTAGGTAATGGCACTTGTATTCCTGTTATCGGTCTTGGTAATGCATCCTTAAAAACAAACAACAAAACCCTAGAATTGAACAATGTTTTACATGCCCCTAGATTAATCAAAAACCTTATATCTGTGCGGAAATTTGCTATTGATAATAATGTGTCCGTTGAATTTGATCCTGTTGGTTTCTCTGTGAAGGACTTGCGCACGGGGATCCCTATTATGAGATGTAATAGCACCGGTGATTTATATCCAGTCACATCCTCCTCTTCAGAGTCTTCTTATGCTTTAAATGCTTCTGTTTTATCTCCTTCAGTTTGGCACAATAGATTGGGCCATCCTGGTCCTCAAATTTTAGACAATCTTCGAACTAATAATTTTATTTCTTGTCCTAAAAATGTTGATTTTTCTATTTGCAATTCTTGTGTGCTTGGGAAACATATTAAATTGCCTTTTTATGCTTCTAAAAATATGTCATCAATGCCGTTTGATATTATTCATAGTGATATATGGACATCTCCTGTTCTAAGTTCTAGTGGCTATAGATATTATGTTCTTTTCCTAGATGATTATTCTAATTTTCTGTGGACTTTTCCCTTAGCAAATAAATCTCAAGTTTTTTCTGTGTTCCTCACATTCCGAAATTACGTACGTACTCAATTTGAAAAAGATATCAAAACTTTTCAGTGTGATAATGGTGGTGAGTATAACAATAGTCATTTTCATGATTTTTTTAACAATAATGGTATGCAATTCCGTTTTTCATGTCCACATACTTCCTCCCAAAACGGTAAATCTGAACGAACGATTCGAACAATCAATAATATAATTCGCACTCTTCTAACACATGCTTCTTGCTCTCATTCTTTCTGGCCTCATGCTCTTGCTCATGCGACCTATCTTTTAAATATTCTCCCTCACAAAAATCTTAGTCTTCTTTCACCGACTCAAATTCTCTACAATCGTACTCCTTCTTATACTCACTTACGCACTTTCGGTTGTCTTTGTTACCCACTTGTCCCTTCTTCCTCTAGAAATAAACTTCAACCTAGGTCCTCTCCATGTGTGTTTCTTGGATATCCATCCAATCATCGAGGCTATAAGTGTTACGACATCTCCGCGCGGAAAATAATTATATCTCGTCACGTTATTTTCAATGAAAGCAAATTTCCATTTTCCACTCAACATGTCTCGGCCTCCCCTCCCATTTCTTCTATTTCCAACTCACCTACACAAACAACCCAACCCATTATTCCCTTCCCCACTAATGCGTCCACTCCTAACCAAAGCCCAGTTTCACCACGGCCCAACAGTCCCAACCCATCTTCCCAAAACAGCCCAGCACTTCCCCCTTCTCCTCTCGACAGTCCCTTTCCTTCTCCAATTCAACACGGCCCAAACACAAATTCCCCACAACAGCTCACCTCCCCACAACAGCCCACTTCCCCGCCTTCTCCCGATCCTATACACGCCAACCCAACCCAACCGACTCACCCTATGACAACCCGAGCTAAACTTGGAATTTTCAAACCCCAAAGAAAGCTCAACTTACACACCACCACTATTTCTCCTATTCCTTCTAATCCCTCACTTGCTTTACAAGACCCTAATTGGAAACAAGCCATGACTGAAGAATATAAGGCTCTTATTGAAAATAAGACGTGGGTCCTCGTACCCCGTCCTTCTAATGCTAATGTTCTTCGTAGTTGGTGGATTCTCAGGCACAAATTTAATGCAGATGGATCTTTTGAAAGATACAAAGCAAGACTTGTTGGAAATGGGGCGAATCAACTTGTTGGGGTAGACTGTGGTGATACTTTCAGTCCAGTTGTTAAGCCAGCAACAATTCGAGCTGTATTAAGTATTGCACTTTCTAAAGGTTGGCCACTACATCAGCTGGATGTAAAAAATGCTTTTCTTCATGGGGATCTTCATGAGACTGTTTATATGCATCAACCACTGGGATTTCGGGATCCCAACTATCCAGATCATGTATGCCTTCTTCAAAAGTCTCTTTATGGTCTCAAACAGGCACCACGGGCGTGGTACCAACGGTTTGCCTCTTTCTTGTCTACCATGGGTTTTTCTCACAGTAAATCTGATCATTCACTGTTTGTCTTTCGTCGGGGAGCAGAGATGGCATATCTACTCTTATATGTGGATGACATCGTTCTAGCTACTTCTTCCACTGCTCTACGAGAGTCAATTATCAACAAATTGAGTTCCGAATTTGCTATGAAAGATCTTGGCCCATTGAGTTATTTTTTAGGGATATCTGTCACTCGGAGCGCCGGCTCTCTTTTTCTGTCTCAAAAGAAGTATGCTACTGAGATCATTTCTAAAGCCGGTCTTTCTTCAGCAAATTCCTGTACAACACCTGTTGACACTAAGCAAAAACTGAGTGCTTCATCTGGTTCTGCTTATCATGATCCATCTGAGTATCGAAGTTTAGCTGGTGCATTACAGTATTTGACTCTCACTCGCCCAGACATCAGTTATGCTGTTCAGCAAGTCTGTTTATTCATGCACGATCCCAAAACGTCTCATATGGCAGCTATCAAGCGGATTCTTCGATATGTTAAAGGAACCCTGGAGTTCGGACTTACATTCACAACCTCTTCACTAGATTCCTTGGTCTCCTATACAGATGCAGATTGGGGGGGATGTCCTGACACTCGACGTTCTACTTCAGGATATTGTGTTTTCCTTGGTGACAATCTTCTGTCTTGGTCTGCTAAGCGGCAACCCACTTTATCTCGTTCTAGTGCTGAAGCAGAGTATCGTGGTGTTGCTAATGTCGTATCTGAAACTTGCTGGATTAGAAATCTTCTTCTTGAACTTCATTGCCCTATTAGTAAATCCACCTTGGTATATTGTGACAATGTGAGTGCAGTTTACCTCACTGGTAATCCTGTACAACACCAACGTACCAAGCATATTGAGATGGATATACATTTTGTTCGAGAAAAGGTTGCTAAAGGAGAGGTTAGGGTACTTCATGTTCCTTCTCGTCATCAAATTGCAGATATTTTCACCAAAGGTCTACCACAAATTCTTTTCGACGACTTCCGCTCTAGTCTCAACGTTCGACCACCTCCCGTTTCGACTACGGGGGTGTATTAGATATGGATATTTCTGCTGTAATTTAGGAATATAATTGATTTGTAATTATCATGTTCACACATATATCTTGTGTATATATATCACATTATCAATGAATGGAAAGGCAAGGATTCTACATTATCACAGGCATTATACATCTTCAGTCCGAGTGTAGTTGTCCAAAAAATTAAATTGATTCCTATACTTTTAAAATTTCCTATTTACCCTATAGACTTGTTTAAATCCACCTATTAACCCCTAAAATACATATGGAAGAATAAAGACGTAGTACAACATTATTACTTTTAGATTTCATACTTGTAAGTCATTAATTGAAACCAAAGTGAAGCGCTTTATAATTAAAATTTTAAGACTGTTCAGAAAATGACCGCCAAGCCAGGGAGAATGATAGATTTATTTTTTAACATGAAAAATCCCTTGCTGTGTTTCTGATGATTATATATATATTATAATTTTACTGAAATCCTTTTTATCTACTTTATATCATAGAGCTTATTTCAATATTCTTTTACTTCCTAATCACTATGGGTAGAAATAAATAAAGAAATCAAAATTTAAATTAAAAATAGAATAGAACTGAGCTCAGCTGAGCTGAAAATAAATATTTTTATTTATTCATTCATTCATTTATTTATTAATCTTATCTTATCATTTATCCTTATTTGCAATTTATATCACAAAAACATAATCGAAAATGAAAACTATAAACTGCAGTTGATTCAGATTTGGTGGTTGTTCTAGTTTGGCAACGGCAATTCCTTGGATTACTTGTTGCTCCATATGCTTTAATAAAGTCATCATAACATGCATGAGGTTTATCTTGACATCTTCCAGCAAACCGTCTTCTCACTCTGCACGATTTCTCATCTTTTTCTGCACAAAATTAACACCCATGCAATATAAATATATAGATATGTATTTAATCAATTTCATAAAAGAAAAAAAGAAGTACCTTGAGCAATGGCAGATGCAGATAATACCATCATGCAAAAAATGAAAATGATTGATTTCACTATAATTGGCTTCATCTTGTTAATCTTTTTAACTTGTACAAGTTGAGTTGTTCTGTATAGTTGATGCAAATTAGGAAGAATTTATAGAAGATGAATTAATTGCTTTGGATTTTTCATATCTATAAACAAGATTTTCTTTCTTTTATTACAGATACTAAAATAAATGACTTTGGATTACATATTGACATTAGCTTTTATTTTTTTTTGTTTTCTTCCTATTACTTTAATAAAGGGATATTCATTTACAGACTTTTGACTTTCCAAAAGGGCTAATTTTATTTCATTTCCATGACTGGATTATTAACCATTTACTGATGCTTAACCATTGACGCCAAGATATCCTTCAAATATGTGTTTATTATATATTGTTATTCTTTTTCTTCTTGCTCTGAATTTCTATTTTAGTTAACATTGGATTTTCTATTCTTTTACACTTGAAAAAATTCAAAACGTCCAGAGCTTTATCACTCAACTGGCTTCTTTTATTGGAATGGGACTGTTACTTTAAGTCATTCTGATACGAAGGATGACATTGATCAACGTATGACGGATGTTTTTTTAGAAATATTCCTTCATTAATAAAAAAAAATTAGAATTTAGAATTTGAGATTTGATTTTGTAGTTTGCTTTTATGAAAGAGTTTGAGCATATAATTAATGTTTAGGCCTAATACATTTGTAGCCCCATATAGTTGCCTAAAAAATTAAATTCACCCCTACGGACTTGTTTAAATCAGCCTATTAACACCTAAAATACATGTGGAAGAATAAAGATGTGTCTTGTTTAAAACTGCACTTCACTAAAATTGTTAGGGTTAAATTTGAACCATTTTCTACGTTTGAGTTAAATGTGCACTTCACTAAAATTAATAGAATTAAATTTGAACCATTTCGTACTAGTGTTAAAGCTGCACTTAACTAAAATTGCTAGGGTTAAATTTGAACGATTTCGTACATTTGTATTAAAACTGCACTTCATTAAAATTGTTGGGTTTAAATTCGAACCATTTCGTACGTTTGTGTTAAAGATGCGCTTCACTAAAATTTTATGGTTAAATTTAAACCATTTCGTACGTGTGTGTTAAAACTGCACTTCACTAAGAGTATTAGAGTTAAATTTGAACCATTTCAAAAGTTTGTGTTAAAACTGCACTTCACTAAAATTATTAGGGTTAAATTTGAATCATTTTGTACGTTAGAGTTAAAACTGCACTTGTGAGGGTTAAATTTGAACCATTTCGTACTATTGTTAAAACTGCACTTCACTAAAATTGTCATGATTAAATTTCAACCATCTCGTACATTCACCTGATTACTGCACTTTCACTAAAATTGTTATAATTAAATTTGAACCATTTTGTACGTTAGTTTTAAAACTGCACTTCACTAAAATTGTTACGGTTAAATTTAAACCATTTTGTACAATACTGTTAAAACTGCACTTTAATAAAATTGTCAGGGTTAAATTTGAATCATTTCGAACTTTAGTGTTAAAACTGCACTTCACTAATATTATTAGGATTCAATTTGAACTATTGGTATGTTTACTTTAATTACTAAAATGGTTATGGTTAAATTTAAACCATTTCCTACTAGTGTTAAAACTGCACTTCACTAAAAGTTGTTAGGGTTAAATTTGAACCAATTCGTAATATTGTTAAAACTGCACTTCAATAAAATTGTTAGGATTAAATTTGAACCGTTTCATATGTTTGTGTTAAAATTGCATTTCAGTAAAATTGTTTGGGTTAAATTTGAACTATTTTGTATCTTAGTATTAAAACTGCACTTCACAAAAACTATTACGGTTAAATCTGAACCATTCCGTACGTTAGTGTTAAAACTGCACTTCACTAAAATTGTTAGAGTTAAAACTGCACTTCACTAAAATTGTTAGAGTTAAATTTGAAAATATACATATATTATATTCGAGATTTCGCATAGTAAATTGAAAACTGCTTGAATAAACATAAAATAAATTGGTTTAATTCACTAAAATTGTCACTTTTTGTTTTTTAGTCGTTTGGACAACCTTTCAGTCCGCTAAATTCAATAATTTGTAACTCAAATCAGACGGTTACTTTAAGTGATCCTGATCCGAAGGGTAAGAGTCTGAGCATATAATTAATCTTCAGGCATTATACATTTTTAGTCTGCGTGTTGTTGTCCAAAAAATTCAATTAACTCCTATATATTTAAAATTTCCTATTTACCATATAAACATGGTGTCTCCAGCATTTTGGAGGCCCTAGACAAGTTTATACTTTTTCTCAGTATCTAATCTTATTTTTATAAAAAAAATAAATACCAAGAAATAAAACTAATATACTATTAATTAAATTTCAAATCATATATTAAACTTAAAAATCAAAATCAACTAAGAGATTCATTGAAATCGTGTCTTTATTATGAATTATAAGATTTAAACCATTCTTTAGGCTTCAATTTATCAAAAATTATAATCTAACTCTTCGTGTTATCTAAAATTTTATCATTTAAAACATGACCTTTTCCAATTGGTGAAATTTCACCAAATTTAAATGATGACTTAATAGAACTGTTACATTTTGAATGAATTATAGTCTAAATAACACTTTAAATCAAATTACAAATTTTAGGTCACAAAAGTGTATTTATAAAAATTTAAGTATTTATTATAAATTTTTTTGACAAAATAATAGGTTCTAATTTATAGAGTTAAGGTGTAAAAAATACCCCTAACATTTTGGATCATGAGCAATTTTATTCCTAACGTCTAAATATCCATAAATTTGGATACCAAGAGCAATTTTACACCTAACGTTGATAAATTTGGTCAATTTGAGAAATAATTCATCAATCTGTCTTCTCGGTCATGAATTTTATCAGTAACAAATCAAAAATATATGTTGGGATGTGACAAAAATATACTGTCTTTTGTACGAATTAGACAAAAAAAATTCATTGAATTTATAAATATTAATCTCAAATTCTATTATTAAATTATAAAAAAGCATGAAGTATATTTTTAGAACGAATTGATGTGCAATTGGTGTAGAATAAGGAACAATAATATCTGTGTTTTATAATAGCGTCTGGAATTGATCCAAATTATCAATGTTAGGGTAAAATTGCCCTTCGATGCCAATGTCATGGTAAAATTGCTATTCGGTGCCAATATTAGGGATAAAATTGCACCATTTTAGACGTTAGGAATAAAATTACTCCTACCCAAAATTATAGGGATGTGTTTGTTAATATGACCTTGTATTTTTTCCAAAAGTTAATTTTTTTTTTGTTTGATAGGCCTCATCTTTGGTAATAATTTTATTATTAATACATGTGTATATAAAAAAAAAAGAGTAAAAAACTAGGAGACGTAATCTATCTATACAATATACTAAATCTAAATCTGTAGTCAATAGTGTGTCATCTCTTAAAACTATCTATAGCTTATGTGTCAATTTTTAAAATATTTTAACTCTTCTCCTTTAGCATTACTTCTCTCATGATATAACTGTTTCAAAAAACTAACCACGTTGTCAATCTACCCATACCCATACCGCTTTCACTTTCCTTTTTGTATACCTAAAACCGCTTGCTTTACTCTGATGGCTTCATCTTCCACAGTTTATACCATAATAACCAGGTAATTTTCTTCATTTGCATGCAGTGGTCTTCATTTTTTATTTCTTACTTCTCGTCTCTGTAAATTGTAAATTTCATCCCGTTCTGTGTTTTCTAACGGTTCAATTTTTCTTCTGAGAAATTCTAAAACCAGTTGCTTCTTTATACCATAACCAGGTAACTGCTCTCTTCTTTCTTCATCTCCCTAAATTTCATTTCATTTTTTCTCAATTTCAATTTTTCTTCTTCTGCCTTTGTCAGCAGTTGGAAAAGAGAAAAGAAAGAAAAAGTGCCAATTTTTCTAACGGTTCAAGGTTTGGCACAAGCTGAACATATTTTTCAACGTATGTACCTTTACTTGATCCTCCATTATTGTTATTTTCACTAGGTCCATCATCTTGAAACAGAAAAAGTATATCGCTAAACCTTTTCAATTACTGAAATTGAAGATTTGCTTTTCATGTAGGTGATCAATATTCCTATGAATTTCAGGTATGTATTCTTATTATCTCTTTTTATTTTTCAATTCTCTCTCTTTTAAGTATAATATCAATGTTGATCTCCTAATTATTGTGTTCATTTTAATTTTTGACAGATGGTTATGTGGTCACTGATTTGTTCATGGTTCATTTGAAGGTTGAAGCTCTTATCAACATAAATCTCAACAATACGGACTTCAATCAAAAAATTGATGTGCCTAGCTTTGGGTATTTATACAACGATCCGTTACTATAATTGAGAATTTTTGCTCCTTTTGTACTTGATGAAATAGTTTTCTTCTTTTTGCTTTTACTGCTTCCTCAATCTTTTTCATATATTATTTTTATTTGTTATTCATTTGAAAGGTGCTTGGAGATTTTACAGGAAGGAGTCGCCCTGGAAGGAGAAAAGGAAGAGACCTTCCTATATGTCGAAGGTTACGTGAAGTGTTTAGTCCATCTGACTCAAACACATGGAGTTAATGAATCAACGCTGAAGACTCTTCATCTGGCCAAGGGTATTTCAGTCTTTCACCAACCATGGAGGGCATTTCGGTTCTTTTGTGTATAAGGGAGTATTCTAGAAGCAGCTCATATACCTTATGATGGTCACCCCTCATTAGATCACTTCTTGGTGTGATCATCACCCTTCATCATTTCCAGACTTGATCAATGGTGATGATTCACCCACTTGTCTTGTCCTTTTTATTTAGGCCTCAAGATTACTTGCTCAATACACCTAGCAAGAATATAAATGTAATAGTTAGTTCAATGTTATTTTTCAATGAGAATATATTAATTTTCACCAAAACTCATTCAAATTAATATGGTATCAAAGCAATACTAACCAAAACACAAAAAGGCTATCCTTTTTCTTCCTCAGCCATGGCAGGTCAAGTAGCTCCGACGATCATATTGAGCAGTCCTTACCATCTCCCTCAAAATGAGACTCCGGCACTATCGCTGGTTTCATAAGTTCTTACCGGACCCAACTATCACCAATGGTCCCGAGCTGTCAAGGTGGCTTTAATGTCCAAAAATAAGTTCGCCTTTGTAGATGGCACCATTACGGCTCCGGCAGTCACTGATAATATGTATAATCAGTGGGAAAGATGCAACAACATGGTAATCTCCTGGATTCACCATGCCTTATCACCATCTATAGCGAGGAGCATAATGTGGTTGGACAAAGCGGACCAAGTCTGGGCCGATCTGAAGGAACGATTCGCGCAGACAGACTCTCTGCGCATATTGGACCTGCGAAGAGAGATCCATAGCCTGAAACAAGGAAATGGAAATGTTACGGAGTATTATACTAGCCTAAAAATACTCTATGATGAGCTCACTAACCTCGGGCCGATGCCTAAATGTGTATGCAGGCCATCGTGTAGCTGCGACGCTTTCAAGGTCTTGCGAGATCAACAGGATGCTGATCAGGTTATCACCTTCATCCAAGGATTGAGTGATTCTTATTCGACTGTTTGCTCACAAATATTGTTGATTGAGCCCTTGCCATCCCTGAACAAGACATACGCCTTGGCCATTCAACATGAAAGGCAGATAGGCCTTGGACCTGTCAACGGAAATGAAGGGGGTGAAAGCAACATGTTCGCGGGTTTCACAAATAACAAGCACAACATGCCAAACAACAACACAAAGTTTAACAATTGTAAAGGCAAAAGCTCATCCTTGTGCAATTTTTATGGCAACACAGGACACACAGAAGGCATCTGTTTCAAAAAACACGGTTACCCACCCAACTATGGAAACAAGAATAGAGGGAATCCTTTCAGAACTAGTCAACCCAGGGCCAACTCAGTAGTGAATCAAAGCAAGGAAGGTGCAGATTCTGGCGAAGAGGACAATAGGCAGGCTAACCCAGAACCGTTTTCTCTAACCAAGGAACAGTATCAAACGCTCGTTGCCCTATTGCCACTGAACCCTCCGGGGAAGGTCCCAGCCTCAGGCGGTAGCGTCAACACTTTTGTCAAGGGAGACAGTTCTGGTAATAGCTTGAAACCTTACCCTATTTCATCATGCTGGATAATAGATACAGGGGCAACAGATCATATCATTTGTGATGTGCGAATATACAGTTCGTATGACAAAATAGACAAATGCTGGCTAAACCTACCAAATGGGGAAAAGGTTAAAGCAGAGTATATTAGCACTGTAATATTAAGTGCACAATTTATCTTGCATAACGTGGTGTGTATACCTGTGTTTGACTACAACCTTATATCTACTAGTAAATTGCTGAGTACTAGCAGATTGGCTTGGCTAGAGAGCGTGAAGATCTCTATTATTTAGAATACCCATTACCACATGGGGTTTCTGTTTTTTCAATTAAGACAAATGATGTATGGCATTTGCGCTTTGGCCATCCCTCCTATGAGAGATTAAGAGGCCTCAGCATATCATGTAATGAGTTCGATTCTCACAAAGAAATACCATGTGAAAAAAGGCTAAACAAAAGAAAGTTCCTTTTTCATTAAGTCATAGCTTAGCCAAAGAATGTTTCGACCTAGTACATATGGATATATAGGGTCCAGCACAAGAATCACACTCTAACAAACGATATTTCTTAACCGTTCTTGATGATCACAGTAGGTATACATGGGTCACATTGATGCAAACAAAAGGTGATGCAAGCCCAGCAGTGCAACTTTTTTGTAAATATGTTAAAAGGCAATTTAACAAAAATGTCAAGGTCATACGAACGGATAACGGCCCTGAGTTCATCATGAAGGATTTCTTTGTAGAAAACGGAATCACACATCAGACATCATGTCCAGAAACACCACAGCAAAATGGCAAAGTTGAAAGAAAACACCAGGACATTATGAACACAACAAGAGCAATCATGTTTCAAAGTTCATTACCAAAGGAGTTTTGGCCAGAAGCAGTCAGCCATGCAGTCTACCTTATAAACAGGCTACCTTCGCAGCCTATTCAAAGGCAAGCGCCATATGAACGCATGTATGGTGCAAAGGCAGATCTCGAAGAGTTAAAGGTGTTTGGGTGTTTAGCATATGCTTCCACATTAGACAGACGCAAGAACAAGTTCACAGAGAAAGCAATCAAATGCGCATTCATGGGCTACAAACATGGCATAAAGGGATTCAAGCTTTTAAATTTAGCGACTAATTTGCTTTTCTTTTCCAGGAATGTACGTTTTTTGAGAAGTTTTTCCCTTTCTCAAAAGAGGATCAACAGACCAAGATGCCATATTGCAGTGAAGAGGAACTAGACTCATTACACATGGCAACCACAAATGAAGTAGATGATGAACAAGTTGATACAGAAGATCAAAACACAGAAAAAACAACACAACATGTTGATGCAGTACAAACAGATGATGAAAGCTATGAAATCCCAGAGCAATCGAAGCAATAGCACAGCACAATCAGGCCAATACCACAAGACCTCAAAGAACAAAGAAAATGCCACTTATCTAAAAGATTACCACCTCGCATTAACACAAGGCTCCACCCTGCCTTGTCTCGCCAACTCTCCACATACTTTGTCCAAACACCTCTTCTATGACAGGCTCACACCAACAAAGAAGGCTTTCACAATCAACCTCACCTGTCATAGGGAACCTGCCACATACAAGGAAGCACAGCCAGACAAGAATTGGGAAGAAGCGATGAAAAATGAATTAACGGCATTGAAAAGAAATAATACGTGGGATATAGTCTCACTACCTGTTGGCAAGAGACCCATAGGTTGCAGATGGGTATACAAGATCAAACACAATGCAGACGGCAGTGTGGCCTAGTTTAAAGCTAGACTGGTGGCAAAAGGGTATACCCAGTAGGAAGGTGTGGACTTCACCGATACGTTTGCACCTGTAGCAAAGTTCACGACGATTAGAACCCTTCTAACAATCGCCATTGCTAAAAAATGGCATATTCACCAACTGGACATCAATAACGCATACTTACATGGAGAGTTATGCGAGGATGTGTACATGGTAATGCCCCCTGGAATGACTACGAAAGATGAACAGCAAGTCTGTAAGCTCAATAAAGCCCTTTATGGGCTTCGTCAAGCAGGGAGACAATGGAATGCAAAGCTATCATCCACCATCAAAGACATGGGATTCATTCAATCCATAGCAGATCCGTCCTTATTCACTAAAGTCAAGGGAAGTAGCACAACCACATTACTCATATACGTGGATGACGTTATTCTTGCAGAAAACGACATGCAAGTCATCAGATCGGTCAAAAATCACTTAAATGAGGCATTCAGCATCAAAGACCTGGGGAACATCCATTACTTCCTTGGCTTTGAGTTCTCCCGCAACCATCAGGGACTCCACATGTCACAAAGAAAATATACATTAGAATTGCTTGATGACCTGGGTTTCATCGACTGTAAGCCAGCCTTATCCCCAGCCTTACCAAATCATAAACCCAGCAAAAATGACATCCCACTCCAAACAAACACATCATATAGACAGCTCATAGGGAGGTTACTATACTTAACTCATACCAGACCAGATATCACACACATAGTGAACCAATTATCACAACACCTCACACAGCCAACCATTGATGATCAAAAAAGGGATGAAAGAGTATTACGTTACCTGAAGGGGACCATCGGTCTGGGGTTATTTTTCCCTGCATGCAATAACTTGCAACTCCAAGATTTTACGGATTCGGACTGGGCCACTTGCCCAGAAACTCGAAAATCGATCACCGGATACGCAGTTTTTCTCGGATCGGCACTAATCTCCTGGACATCGAAGAAACAGAACACTGTCTCCAGATCTTCCTCTGAGGCCGAATACAGGGCTATGGCGTCAACTTCTTGTGAGCTCCACTAGCTCACTAATCTGTTACGAGATCTAGGCACACCACCATCTACGGCTTCCCTTCTCTTCTGTGATAACACGTCGGCGATGCATATAGCACAAAACCCCGTCTTTCACGAACGAACGAAGCACATAGACATAGATTGTCATGTGATTCGAGAACGCGTGCAGAAGGGACTCATCAGGTTGATGCCGATCTCTTGGGCGTTACAGTTAGCCGATCTGTTTACGAAGGCGCAGAATTCCCCATAGTTGAGGTTTCTGGTAAGCAAACTAGGCTTGAAGAACTTATATCAAGCTTAATTTGAGGAAGGGTGTTGAAGTTACAAGAAGAAAGAAGAAGATTTCGTCTGATTACAGGAAGGAGTCGCCATGGAAGGAGAAGAGGAAGAGACCTTCCTATATGTCGAAGGTTACGTGAAGTGTTTAGTCCATCTGACTCAAACACAGGGAGTTAATGAATCAATGCTGAAGACTCTTCATCTGGCCAAGGGTATTTCAGTCTTTCACCAACCATGGAGGGCATTTCGGTCCTTTTGTGTATAAGGGAGTATTCTAGAAGCAGCTCATATACCTTATGATGGTCACCCCTCATTAGATCACTTCTTGGTGTGATCATCACCCTTCATCATTTCCAGACTTGATCAATGGTGATGATTCACCCACTTGTCTTGTCCTTTTTACTTAGGCCTCAAGATTACTTGCTCAATACACCTAGCAAGAATATAAATGTAATAGTTAGTTCAATGTTATTTTTCAATGAGAATATATTAATTTTCACCAAAACTCATTCAAATTAATATTATCAAATTTTTCTTAGTAAGTTGATTTCCTTTTTATACATTTAATCTGGGTTATTGAATTCTTTCATTTTTTGAGTAGATAATTAACCCATTAAATTTAGTTCAGTTATCACCACATTAAATTTGATGGGTTCAGATTACTTATTTGAAAATTAAATAAGTAATCTGAAGGAACTGGACTATAACTTGATTAATGTATTTGCTTTGTTATCTTTTTTTCATGTTTGATTAGTTAATATATTGGCATCACTATTTCTTTTTATGCTAAAAGTTGTTTTTTTTTTGTTGTTGTCACTTTTGCTTGCAAAGTCTAAAAGTATATTGAGGGAAGAAAATATAAACTTGGAATGACTTAGAATTCCATTCGTAAAAAAGGATTACTTTTTAGTGGACCTCAAATTAATGGAATACGAGGTTACGTTTAACGTTGACAGTGATGCTTTTATTCACTTTTGATGCTATTATTTCTATGTGTGTTTATTTAGATAATCTATTTTTGAGTTCTATTATGAGTTTTGCAATCTAAAGAATCATTATTTGTTGAAAACCCAATAAATTTTTTTATTACAAACTAACAGAATTTCATGTATTTGTTGTTAAAAAATCGATACTATGTGAAATATGTCAAGATACAAAGATTACATACTGTATCCCTTATTTAGTCTAACAGAATATCTTCACTTTTTAGTCTTACTGATGCAAGTTAATTCTAAAACTGTGCATTGCACTTGCATGTTATGATCCATTCAATGTACATTTTTTATTGGCGTGTTCACGAGAAACATGCTGATGAACAATGAATATTCAATAGAATGAGATTACTTCTGACTTCCAATCGTCTGTCTTATAAATGACAACTTTTTTTTCTCTGTCGTAAGCCTATTGTTTTGTTTCTTGCTGCAGATTAGCGACATATGGTTTAGCAGAACTGCAATTTGACGGTGATGTGAATTGCCAAGTGAATAAAAGCTCCATTTTCTGCTATTATATAACTTTTTAATTTTTCATAATCTTATGGATTTCATTCTCCAGCATCATTATCTATTTTCTGGCACTATTTATTCTGTAAAATAATCTAAATAAATTAGATTATTATATTAGAATTAGAGCGTACTTTGTATTCTCTGAGGTTGTTATATAAAATTGGAGTCCATTTTGTTATAATAATCAGTATTTAATAATATTGATTGAATTATTCATCATTCATTATACGATAGACTAAATTATAATAATTATATAGATATATTATATTTTAATATATGTAATTCTGAATAGCTACGTAATGTCAATAAAAATAAATAAAACTTCCGTGCAAAGCACGGGTCTAAAACTAGTTAAGAAATAAATAGACATAGAAAAAGAAAAAGAAATGGCTTAATGTCCAATTTAGCCCCTATTCTGTATCTCATAAATCAATTAAGCCCCTAATCTATTCAAATGATCAATTAGGTCCCAATCCTTTGGGGAAATCAACAACTAGAACCCCACTACCGCAGATGGTGGTGGAAGAAAGTAACTCCGTAATGATCAGATTTTATGCGTTTTTTCAATCAGTTTCTGTGTCCAAAAAACTTGTCCAAATAGATAACCGTTCCCGTCCCTGCCCTGACGATGGAGCACGCAACAGTGTGCCTTGCTTCTCAATAGAAACCTTCTTATTATATAAGAAACAAATGACCCAATCTTCCAGCTATAATCATATAAAAACTGTTGATTTTGGGAATTACAAGAGATAATGGTGAAATTGAAAGACCCAATTTGACTTATAGAGATTATTGACTCTTTGATACAGATGAAATCAGGAACCAAAAACTGGTGTGGAAGAGCTCCTTAGCAGCATTATCATTCTTGAAGTAATATTCTGTCAAGATTTGATGCAAGAAACAAAAAGATCCAAATTTTAAAAAAGAGCAGAAAGAATTGCAATTAGAAGAAAATGAAGAAGTCAAAACCATGTTTTGATTTTGGGTTTCCAGTTCCACGGTAAAGTGAGAGAGGCATAATTTCTAGTTGGAGAATCAAAAATATTTTGAGCCCATTAAAGACCCATATAAAATTTAACGGTTACGGGGTTATCTTATTTGGACCACCATTACCACAAAAAGTTCTAATTGCTGAGTTTAAGACAGGGTTGGGGCTTACTTGAGGATTTGAAGAGGTTGAGTACTTAATTGATTTGTAAGGTAGAGTTTAGGGGCTAAATTGGGACTTCTGCCAAAAGAAATAGAAGAACAGAAGGAAGGCTTTTTATATTAAAAAAAAGAATTAGGAGGCTAGAGCCGGTCATGCATGTAGATTTGTTTAAATCGATGTCATTAGACTATTCATAAAACGACCGCCAGGCCAGGGAGAACGGCAGGTTTATTTTTTAACATGAAAAACCCCTTCCTGTGTTTATATTATAATTTTACTGAAATCCTTTTTATCTACTTTATATCATAGAGCTTATTTCAATATTCTTTTACTTCCTAATCACTATGGGTAGAAAATAAATATAGAAATCCTAATTTGATTTAAAAATAGAATAGAACCGAGCTGAAAATAAAATTTTTTATTCATTCATTCATTTATTTATTAATCTTATCTTATCATTTATTCTTATTTGCAATTTATTAATCTTATCAGTTCAGTTGATTCAGATTTGGTGGTTCTTCTGGTTCTGCAACTCCAACTGCAATTCAAATTTGTCACATATTCATTAAAAGTTGTCACATAAAATTTTATGTGACAATAATTAGTTGTTACGGGAATTGTCACGTAAAACTCCGTTGCTAAAAGTTTTTGACAAATGTAACAATATTGTCACAAAAATTATTATTGTTTGTGATAATAAATATATTGTCACACTACTTTTAATTGTTACAACTTTTATTGTAATTGAAAAATAAAAAAATTGTCACAAATATAATATACTGTCACGTATTATCTTTTAAATTAAACTAAAATCATGTGACAATTTTTGTTTATTGTCACTTAAATAATTCTTTGTGACAATTAGTATCATCACTATTTAAATTTATAACAATATTTTTATTGTAACAATTGTATATCAGTTACCATTTATTTTGTGTTATCACACTATATATTTCACTATTACAAATTAGGGAATTATTCATTTGTGATTAGTGGAAATATAGATTGAAGTCGTCCATAACCAGTTCATCAAGATATTCACAAAGAATTTCGATGAAGATATTTCACTCTTTGCTTTTGGCTGCGACTATACCGGCAGATGCTCATCCTGCTTGCTGTAATTTATGCATTTTCGCCTTGTGCTTCGACTTGAAAGGACGAAAAGAAGACGATGAAAAGAGATGAAAAACTGAAAGAACAAACCAGCAAAAGTAGGCGGCCGCAACATTTGGTGGCTGGAGAGGGAGCAAAAAGCTGAGACGTGGGTCTAAAAGTGTTTAGAGGGTTTCAGGGTTGTAAAAAATAAAGGAGGGAGATGAATTTTATTCCCGCTTCTACTCCATCTATGTCTCTCAACTTTATTTTCTTAATAATCTTTTAATTTTTTCTTCAAAAAAAATAATCTTTTAATTTATCTTATTAATTTGTCATGGAAGGAAAACTATAATTTTTGTAAAACTATAAATATTATCACATTTTGACCCAAACGTTTTGTTAGTGAATTGCATATTTGACCCTAATGTATAAAATGGTCCAAATTTATTCCTAACGTTTTCAAGTAAGATCAATTTTAGCCATACATTATCGAAAATTTAAAAAACATGTTTGACTATTATTTAACTATCAGATATTTCTTTAAAATAACTTGAGGCTCTGAACAGTCCCCTTAGGAGCCCCTTTTATGACATCCTCCTAAGAGAAAATTGAATTTGATAGTGTGACCACAAAGACTCGTTCTGTGGCCTCCCCACCATCCCGAGTTGAAACTTCAACAACTTGGATTCACAAAAGGCTTCCCAACAGCCACGTCCTTATCCGACACACACCTTAACCTTAACTGGAGGAGTATAACCAAGAATAATCTCAGACTAAGAATTGACCCCCACATGTTCAGGAAGAATAAGATCAACCACATCTGCATATCCGATACGTGTGGCATCACGAGGATCAACCACACTCGTAGATCCAATATGTGTGGCATCTTCATGAGGATCAACCACACCAGCAAATCCAATCCGAGTAATGCCCTCACGAGAAACACCATCCTCTGCTGGTTTCGACCCCATCACAATAGAGGTCGGCTTGTTCTCTAGAGCCTCATCCCCCTCGGAAGCCACAACTATCTGTTAGAAAAAATTAATCCAAAAAACAAACAAACACAGAAAGAAAACATGAACAGTAAACAGCAAATTAAAAGGAAAGAGATAGACAAATCTGAGGCCTGTATTAGCAGTTTCCTTAAGGCAGATCTTGCCGCTATTGACAATCGTCTCGCAGGATACAACAGATTACGCAAGCGAACTCAAACCGTGTGTAGCCTAGTTATCACCGGAGTAGGAAAACAAGACATTGTGAACAGACAAAGAGTTTTTTCAACAGCTTTTTCAAAACCTTTCAACTCATTGTGAATTTGACAATCCCATTCTATATAAATAGAACTCAAAAGATATGTCTTTTCACGAACAAACACGACTGTACACAGACAGACATGATTGTTTATGTACGAACACGACTGTTCACGAAGGACACGACTATTCATGAAAGGAGGTGTTTGTTGGTATTAAAATTAACAAATAATTTTATTCAAAATTTTCCAACAATCCCCCACATGAATAAAATTAAAAACGAGACGATTACGAAATGGTGATAAGTTTCTACAGAAGATATCTGCATAGGATAGGTAGCTAATGTGCCTTGAGACGCGATGCTTTGAACTATTCTGCCGTTTGTGTAAACAGTGATATACCCCACACAGATATCAACATAACATGGTATGGTTCTCATGGTTATGTTCGTTATGGTCATGAACATCGCCTGGTTCTGCGAGAGTTTAAGATAACTAGGCCCCACTAGTCTCCATCGAAGCGACCCCACTTCACTCTAACATATGTGATTTTATTTGCTCAGAATTTCTGACGTATCATTAAAAGCATATAGCTTAACCTTTTCCCGTTGGTGTCACTGTTTACATCTAGGAATGGACTTGGGTTTAACCCCCACAGTGAACGCATAAGGTTTATGCAATTAGGTTGTCCCTTTGAACCTATTTCTTGGGATCTCCAGTCAACTAGGTAGGGTTTTCCTTCACATAACGCCTCTTCTCTATGGGCTTTAGTCTCATTCCTTTCGATGATTTATCAATTTGATCTCGGTTTAACCTCTAGGTTAGCGGATCCGCTGTGTTATCCTTTGATTCTACAAAATCAACAAGGATGACATTCGTTGAGATCAATTGACTAACGGTGTTATCACACGGAAGCTTTTCTACCTGTAACTCATCATACAGAAGCTTTTATACCGCATATTCACCGATTGATATGATATTTTTCTTTTCTTCCATCATTGAAACGTACTTATTTTAAGGCGATTTGATTTCTACATTTTTAGTTACTTTCACAAATTAAATCTAGCCAACTAATGTTCATCTGCCAGCAACCAACTCGGCTAGATAACATCATTGCTCAGATTTTTCAATTTGTGACATTTCACATTTCTAATGTATATCAACCCTTAAGCCCGAGAATATCAAATATGGAATTTTCGCATATCATCATCATCTTTAAAGAAAACGTATTTTCTTTTATCACAAAGTCTTTAAAATTCATACCAATGAATTTTCGTAGACTTTCATTGTGGCTTATACATTGCCACTGGTACAAGTAGGCCTAACGCCTTTGAAGTAACCGTGTTCTTAAAAACCGGATTCATCTTCAATTAACGTATATGTACCAACAGATGCCAAAAGACAATTAATCTGTTTAAAAACCAGACAATAATTGATAACTTTTTCTTCCTGGAATTCCAAACAAACCAAGTTAGAATCAGAAAATTATAATCTGTTTAAACAAACAGATATATAACAAATAAGTAACAACAAAATATAAACTATATATATTAAGTTGTCCTTCAATCTGTCCCCGTATAATGTTTCAATTATACCCTGTTCATCAAGATAATCCATCAAGATTTTCATGTACCGTTCTTTGGAAAAACTAATCATCAGATTAAGATCACAGATTGTCCATAATAATAACACAAAAGTTATAGGGACCAAAATGAACTTAAAATCATATCAATAATACAATTACCAAAACTAGGAAAAATGAAAGCTTACTTCAGTCAAGATCACAAGATCTATTTCTTTCATTTTATCGTTCAAAGAAACAAACAAAACATATTATCAAATTGGCAGAAGCCATCTTTGCCAAAACCTTTATTCTTTCTCAACACATTCATATATATTTATATTGTAAAATTGGATATAAACCTACTGCAATACATTTTTCCATCAAATATATTCAACATGTTGAGGTATCAACAAACAAAGTAATAAATTCAACATATGATTTTACCTTGACATTTGAATGTTATTTGTTGTGCCTGTACTAATTATTTCAACTAATCACATAACAAAACATGATTAAAATTGAGAAAGTTAATAATACTTAACTTTTGCTCATTCCAACTATATATTTCTGTCAGAACTTCGAAAGAACTAAGAATCTGTTCCAAACAATTCTTCTATATATGTTCTTTGGCAAATCAACAAATAATTTAATCTGTCTTAAGATTGTTAGAAAAAATTAATCCAAAAAACAAACAAACACAGAAAGAAAACATGAACAGTAAACAGGAAATTAAAAGGAAAGAGATAGACAAATCTGAGGCCTGTATTAGCAGTTTCCTTAAGACAGATCTTGCCGCTATTGACAATCGTCTCCCAGGATACAACAAGGGAACTCAAACCGTGTGTAGCCTAGTTATCACCGGAGTAGGAAAACAAGACACTGTGAACAGACAAAGAGTTTTTTCAACAGCTTTTTCAAAACCTTTCAACTCATTGTGAATTTGACAATCTCATTCTATATAAATAGATTTCAAAAGATATGTCTTTTCACGAACAAACACGACTGTACACAGACAGACATGACTGTTTACGTACGAACACGACTGTTCACGAAGGACACGACTATTCATGAAAGGAGGTGTTTGTTGGTATTAAAATTAACAAATAATTTTATTCAAAATTTTCCAACACTATCATCATTACTAACAGTAATGATCAAAGAGCATTAAATGCTTCTGGCATGCTCCCTTAAAGAACACAAAATATGATATATGGCGAGCATAGACAAACCGACATCAACTCGAAAGACGCTTAACATAAATAAACACGTTTTAACACAGTCACGCTTAAGATCAAACTTAAAGACATGCAAATCAATCGATGGGAGCCCGCACAATCTCCTTATCAGTCCATTAGTTCTCGAAAATCCCAAAATATCAAGAATGGGATCCTTCATGTGAAATTTAGACTCCCTTTTGATCTAGCAAGAATAAACAAGTATAGTGCCCCTAAGGTCAGGCTTTCTCATTCTAAAGAACGATAAACTTGACTCGGGGGACATATGATATCAAACGAATATAAAAACATCCACGTGGCACTTATTGAGTCTGAGCCACCATCAGGGGTCAGAGCTCATGCGGAATCATCACAAAGACTTAGCTCCCAATACGATATAGTCTCCTAATCTTGGCCTGTCCATTGAGCCCGTTAAAGATCAACCCATTACAGCAATCACGTATGATTTCGTTAGTCACAGACCAAGTGGACTTGAGAGATACCAAACCCCGATCTGCGGGCACATGTTCACTTATTAACGTTTGACACGTAGCTCAACACGCTTCAAGGCTTATAACAATATCTCCTTATTTGATCATAATATAAATAAAGTAAGAACCATCTAATGTACATTACTTCATTCATTATTGTGTTCATCCTTAATTAGTCCTTGAAAGCTGACTTAGTCATCAAAACGGGTTAGTCGGACTACGACCTCTCCTTTAACCATGTTTCTATCTTATTTCAAGCTTATAAGAGGACCCGCAGGATTTAGCCACATCACAACTATTAATTATAACAAAATTATTTTGACTACCCATTGAATTTATTGTCACAAAATTAATAAATATTTTGTGACAATTATTTTATATTGTCGCGCAATTATATTTTAGGACAACTATAAACGTATTGTCACATATTTTAAACTTATAGTTACAACTATTAGTTGTAACAAAAATATTTTAGTTACAAATAAAATTTATTATCACAAATTAGTAATATTTTTTGTCACATTGTTTTTAGATTATCACATAATTAAATTTCGTGACAACTTTAATTATATTGTCATATATTTTAAATTTTTTAGCTACAACTAGTAATTGTAACAAAAGTATTTCGGTTACATGAAATTTTTACTGTCACAACTAAAATAAATGATTGTGACATTTTTTTAAACTGTCACAAAATTAGTTATTGTGACCATTATCACTACAAGAAAAACACTGATTTGCTACGGAAATCTACTACAAAAAGTAAATTTGTAGGAAATACATGAAAGAGCTACGCTTTCTCCTACAAACGCGTTCTGTAGGAGATCTCCTACGTAGGCTCCTACAGAACGTAAAATGTTGTAGGAGATTTTTGGAGGGAAGATTCCCTCCATAACTCACCTACAATCTCCTACAAAATAGTTGTTTCTCCTACATATTTATTTGTAGGAGTTAAATAATAATAATATATTTTGCATGTTTAATTTTTTTTCTCCCTTAATTTGAAATAAAAATTACTGGTGATAAAATTACAAATAACTCGATAACGTGACATGAAATCGACACACAATAAAAATCATTTAAAAGAAATTTTAATTTCATTAAATATATTATTTTTTTATAAAACATTTTATGTATAATTTATAATTACGTGATGGTTGCAAAGTCCATTTACTTTTTTTTAATTACTTATATCATTATTTTAAATTTATTATTATTATTATTATTGATTATTAATTATTGATGCTGCTTTTGTTGTTTTTTATTATTAAATTTAATATTAATTTGCATAACTAAACAACTCAAAGAAAATTAAATTTTATTTCAAATTTAATCAAATAGAAAAAATAATTGGTCTTTTTTTTAAGTAAAAATAATTGGTCTTATTCTAACCTAATACTGGTATCAATAAAATGAAAAAAAATGATTGATCCATTTTGATATTAATATAGAAAACAGAGAAAGAGAAAGGACAAATTCAATAACCTAGGGACAAATTCGATGCTTTCATCACAGCAAACAAAACGATGCTGTTTAGAAAGGGATAAAATTGTCCTTTCATCATACCACACTAGGGCTTTCTCTTCATCGTTTTTGATTTAGAAAGCAGCGCCTCCTTTAATGAAATTCATTTTCTCTGAAGAAGCAGCCGCCTCCCTCAAAGTGCTTCATTTTCTCTCAAGTTTTTCCTTTTCTTTCTTCACTGTTTTCATCTGCGAATCAGTTGAGGCTTGTAAGCTTCCATTTTTATCCTTTTTTTTTCATGAATCTCGAATATCCACCGATGTATTCCTTTTAAATCCAAAGAAGCCAGATGTCGACCAGATTTTCTGTTTCTAGATATCGTTTTTGGTTCGTTTGTTAATGGATTCACTCTTCCCGTGTCTTTAAGTATGGGTATGATTCAGATCTTCGAACTTTTTTCAAGCTTTGTGTTCTTTATTTAATAAACCTATTTTTTTTCTGTTTTTGCAGATTTAAAAACTACTTTCTTCAGTTCAGAAATCAGCCTTTTTCTATTGTTTCTGCCATGCTTTGATTTCTCTTTTCTGTTTATTTTTCCTATTGTGTTTCGATCTCAGAAAGACTGTTGAGGTTTGTTAATTTAGCCTTTTTATATTGTTTATGCTATGCTTTGATTTCTCATTTCTGTTTTTTTTCCTCTTTTCACGGCGGTTGGAGAAGGAGAAGTCTAGTGTTACTCTAAGCTATGGAATTTATTTTCATTGTATTTTTCTTTTATGAATTTCTTAATTATTCGATGTTAACTTAAGATTTCTTGTTTTGCAGTGGTCAAAGCTATGGAAGTCTAGTGTTACGCCAAGGTTCAGCAAATTAGCATAGTATCAGCAGTCCTCTATACTAAATTTTTTGTCTCAAACATAGCAATGTAATTAGTTCCATAAGGTTATGCTATGCTACCACTGTCTTAATGTGTAATATCTTAATGTGTGATATTTCTATTTTTATAAATATTTATGTCTCAGTTTATTGTATGATCCGTTGTTTTCATCCTCCTGTGTCCCTAAATATCGGTCTAAGAGCTTATCCACCTTGCCGTAAGAGAACACCTTATTGTGTTGAGAAAAGATGATGACGGCGATTTCTGCGTCGCACAAGGTGGAAATCTCCGTGGCTTTTCTGAAAATCCCGCTCTTCCGAGTTGAAAAACAGACGGATTGGTTGCTGTCTTTCTCAATTTTCTTCATCTCAATCTTTTGCCGGCCTCTGGTTTTCTTCCCCTGACGCTGGTGATCGGAATTGAGTTTTCCTTCCATGGTCGACCGATTACCAATTTTGTAAGAAAAATAGGAAAAGTTAGGGTCGTTCTAAATAGGAAAAGTAGAAATTTGGTTTCATGGTTTAGGAAATTTGTTCTCTTAATAACAATTTAGGAAAACTTTCAAATATTATATTAATTTTTTTACATAACATTATTTTATCAATTAAACAAAAATTCTACTTATGATTCAAACAAATAATTTTTTATTTTATTATTTTTTTTTGCCGTTTTTTAGTATTACTATTTATCTTTTCCAAATTACTTATCACCGCATTTATTTGGAAAATTTTATCCTTTTCATAAAAAAATCTCCAAAAAAAAATTTGGATATTAGAAAGAATCAGTCAAAATTTGGCTTAAACGGATGCCGTATTCGCCCGGCCAATGGTTGGGGCGGATGTCGTATCCGCCCAGCCAATGGCTAGGGCGGATGCGGCATCCGCGTAGCCACTGGCTGGGGCGGATGTTGCATGCGTTCCATCCATTGGCTGGGCGGATAAGGCATCCGTTTAGATCAAATTGGCCGATGTAAAATCGTAAAATTTTTAGTGACGAAAAATACTAAATCGTTCAATCATTTATGGTGAAAAATACAAAATTCTCCAATTTTTTGTCACGAAAAATGCAAAATCGTCATAAAAAATATGCATTATTTTCATGATTGCTTTTTAAAAAAAACGTAAATTTTAATGTTTCCGACGGGTTCTGGTTGTTACACATGAATTATTTTCATAATTTCAATTATTATTGTTCGTAATTTTGGAAAGAAAATTTTCAGTTTTTGATCAAAATTATAAGAAGCGCAAAAAAGTCCAAATTGAAACGGTAACTAGTAAAAAGCGGATGGTATTTAGCAATCTTTTTTTTTGTTGTCACATAACATATTTATGAGTAAAAAAAGTCAATTTTAATTTAACAAGATATTAACCATTCGAAAATAGTTTCTGGTATACATAATGTCGTTATTAGAAAATTCTATAAAGAATACAGATCATTAGATGAAAGTGAATTAGAATGACAAATATGTATAAATAGTGAGAAAAGAAAGGGGCAAAGTGAAGTTGGTGAAGGAAAATTTGCATTTAAAAATAGAAAGAGTATATTTGGCTTTAACTTTTGAAATAGGTGCGAATATAGTTCGGTATAATTCAGAGATTTAAAAATCTTTAGAATTGTATGTAATAAAGTCAACGGTATAATTCGATTCGGTCCTACAAAAAAAAAGTCAATGGTTCAATCCGGTATTGGATATTTTTTTATATTCGGTCCGATTATAAAATCTCCAATATATTTACTCAATAATATTAGGAATTTTAAAATCTCCAGAATTGTACCTAATTAAGTCAACAGTACAATTCAGTTCGGTCCTATAGAAAAAGTCAACAGTTCAATCCAATTTTAGATCTTTTTTTCGGGTATTCGGTCCGATTAAAGAATCTCTAAGATCCACGCTCAGCCATAGTTTGAAACAATACAATTGTACTCCTAACACATATGTAATTTACTCCAATTTGTACCCTTAACGTCTAAAATAGTGCAATTTTATCCCTAACGCTGGCAAGTTGGGTCAATTTCAGATATTATTACAAAACACAGATATTTTGTTCCTTATTCTACACTCATTGCACGTAATCTAAAAAAGATTTCATATTTTAAATTCGGTGAAATATTTGGATTTTTTTCGTCCAACTCGTACAAAATACAATATTTTTTTAAAATTTTCACGTTTAATCATATGTTTGTGATTTATGACTAATGAGTGATAAAATGACGTATATGTGAAGTGTAGATGATAAGATTCATGACCAAAAATATAATTTGATTAATAATTTCTCCAATTGATCTAACTTGTCAAAGTTAAAGGTAAAATTGCTATTGGCAGCCAACATTAAGGGTAAAATTGAACCATTTTAGACGTAACGGGTAAAATTGCTCCTAGGTGTAATCGCTAGGGGTAGTTTTGCATCTTATCCCCTTTATTCTTATAATCAGAAGGTTACATCATGTTTCTAGCTACCTACGTTGCACAGATACAGAAACGGATACGGGAAATATTATTTCTAAACATAACTTTCAAAGAATAGCCTGCAAATGAAAATGAACATGGACGCGAAATACAGAAATGCTACTAACTAAAAGTGTCCACTTGAACAACTTCACTTGAACAACTTCACTACAAGAAAATTGATTTTTAGCAACAGAGAAGTTTGTTGCGAATGAAAAACAGGTTGGACTTTTAGACGACAAACAAAATTGAAAAATTTGTCATTGTTTTCCTTTATGTTTTGTGCAGGTTATACCAGCTAGTTTTGCTAAGAAATATATCAACAAAAAGCGGGCAAATATAATTCTGAATTCCGTGGACAAAAAATCTTGGCCGGTTGAATATGTGGAGATACAAATAGGTGGACTTAAAGTAGCTAGGATATGCCGTGGTTGGAAGAAATTTGTAGAAGATAATCATTTGAAAGTTGGTGACGTTTGTGTCTTCGAATTGATTAATCACAACGCAACCACATTTAAAGTTACAATTTCCAGAGAAAATCAAGATGCTGAAACCACTGATGAGTGTTAGCTGTAAAATCTTTTCTCGAATAAGTTATAGAAAGCAGAAATTTTACTAAGAGGTTCATAAAAACGGTTAAAAATCTCAATTAATCGTCTCGGGTGTCGCGGGACACGTGTCATAGCTACCTCCTTGCTTGTTGGAATTTGAAGATGATGATTATGAAGTCATCTAGTGCTTTCTTTGCTTGAAGCATCTTCAATTTTTCTTTGTTCTTCTTATTTATTTTTTTTTCTTCTTCTTACAATTGTAATTAGTTGAAACTTGAACAAAATTTCTAGAAATAAATTAATATCGATAAATATGAAGAAATATATCTCAAGGAAGAAAATGAAGAAAATTAACGGGTAAATTACATCTATGGCCACTGAACATTGTTTTTTTTAAGGTATGATCACTCAACTTTACACTTTTTAATATCCGTGGACACTCAACGCCTCAAAACGATCGTTGACGGCCTCAAAATAAAAAATTCTAAGAATTAATGATATTCTAAACAACTTTATTAATTCTTGAAAATTTTCGTTTTGAGGACATTTAGCTGTTGTTTGGTTAAGAGATCGAGAAAGTGAATTTTGAGAGAGAGAGAAAGCTCCAAATATGGTGATTTTTGAAAATAAAAAAATGTGGTTTCACGGTGAATATCATTCCGAAGAATTTTAATTTTTGAATATTTTCATTTTGAGATCATTAAGAGTCATTTTGAGAAGTTGGTTAAAGTTTAGTGGCCACGAGTATTAAAAAATATAAAATTGAGTGGCTCTTATGTTAAGTTTTGAAGTTCAATTGCCATAACGTTAAAAAAAACAAAGTTCAGTGGCAATGGGTGTAAATTACCCGAAAATTAACACAAGAAAGTAAGTTTAATTTCTCCTTCTATCACCATTTCCACTGCGAAAGCTTGGCCCATTCATCAAATCGGTATCAATAATGCTTAACTTCGTGGTCTTGTTGATAAATAAATATACATACAACCTCCTCAAAGGTACTCTAAAGTTCAGCCCGACCAAGATTGTAAGCTACATAAAACTTTATATGGTCTCAAACAAGCGACACGTCAATGAAACAAGGAGTTCACATCTCAGATCATTGCGTATGGGTTCGTCCAAGCTGTCGTCGATCATTGTCTATTTACCTTCACACATAATCATATTTTTCTTCTGCTTATCTTTGATTTTCTTATTACGAGTAATTCTGAAACCTCTATTCCTTGTTTTCAAACTCATCTTCATACACTTTTTACTATCAAGAATCTTAGTCCGGTAAAATACCTTCTTGTTGGTTTAATGTCCGATGTCGAACTTATTATGACATCTTCTACTTCATTCCCTATGTGTCCGGACGTTGATTTAGATCCTTCTATCAATACTATCTTTTCTTCTCCCGATCTTTATGGTTGGTTCGTTGGACGTGTTCTTTATCTCAATTTCACTCGGTCAGACATTGGGTTTTCTGTACAACAAGTTAGTCAGTTTATGAATAACACAAGTATCTTAAAGGCATCGGCGGAGATAGGGGGCCCGGGCCCCTCCGGCCACCAGAACCACCATGGCAACGAGTAGTTTCGGCCCCTCATGTCTCCACAAAATTTGAGGTGTTGTGGTGTTTCGGTCCTCCTGTTTCCCAAAAATTTAGATCGGGTGCTAAATTAGCACCGAAAATTAGCACAAGTCCTATTAGGTCCTCTTTAAATCCAAAATTTCAATTTCTTTTTGGCTTGTTAGGCCTCTCTAAATCCAAATTTTTAATTTTTTTTGGCCTGTTAGGCGCTTATTAAATACAAATTTCTAATTTTTTTAGCCTCTTAGATCATCATTAAACCAATTTTCTTTTTTTTTTTTGGCTGTTAGGTACTCCTTAAACCTAAATTTCTAATTTTTTTTTGGCTTATTAGGCTCTTTCTAAATCTGAATTTTTTCTATTAGACACCGATTTAGCAAAAAAAACTTTTTTTACACACCACGTGTAAAATCGGCCCCCAATCGAACAATCATGTATTCGCCATTGCTTAAAGGTATCATACATTATGGTTTATATGATACCTCCACTAATGACTTTCACATTAAAGGTTATTGTGATGCAGATCGTGATCGTTGTAAACAAATTCGTCATTCCATTAGTGGCTATTATATTTTTTTTAGGTGATTCTCTTTTTTTGGAAGGCTAAAAAACAAACTACTATTAGTCGTTCTTACGCTGAAGTTGCATACCAAAGCATGACTAGTACTAGTTGTAAATTCAAGTGGATTAGTGGATCTTCTTGGAATGAAGATTTACCAAGCTGAAGTTTTCCCACCTATTGTTACTTAACACGTGTAACACTTTTAGTTTTACTGACTGTATAAATATCCAACTTACCTCCATTTCAATTCAGTTTTATGATATTTTACTCTCTTAAATCTCCTTATCTCTCTAACATTGTATCAGAGCATCTGCTAACCTAGAATCGTCTTCTCTATTCTTCTTTCTCGTTCACCATGACTAAACCTAGCTATCTCCATGTGGCTCTCACCTCTCAAACCGATGGCGGAAACAAAAGCGGTGATGATTCAACATCACAGGGGAACAAATCAGGCAGATCTGGTGGAAACGATGAAGGTAAGAAACCTAACGATTCATTCAATCCAATGGAGGAGGAGATTGAGAACTCACGATTCAGAAATAATTTCTCTAATGATAATCCAGGAATCGTTCTGGTTTTCAGACTTTTAGCCGGAAATAGCAATTACATACCGTGGAGTCATTCTATGATTCATGCACTCAGAGCAAAGAGGAAGTTGATGTTCATCATGGAGGAGGATCTGAAACCATCGATATCAGCACCAGATTATGAGAAATGGTGTGCACTTGATAGTTTGGTGTTTTCATGGCTGATAAATTCAATGGAGAAAGATGTAGCACTTTGCTTCATATATGCAACTTCTGCTCGTGCACTTTGGAAGGAAGCAGAACAACGATTTGCTGAGAAAAATGGCCTCCAATTGTTTCATCTGAAACAGGAACTCAGCATAATTACTCAGGGAAGTCTCTCTATATCCTCTTATTTTCTAAGGCTTAAACGAATTTGGGATGAAATAACAGCTTTACAGCCTTCTACTGCTTGCACTTGTGGTGAATCTAAACAAATTATCCAGGATTTAGATGGGACTGATAGAGTTATGAAGTTTCTTTCTTGATTAAATCCGGATTATGATAATGTAGTGAATCAGATCTTGCTCATTGATCCTATTCCTGGATTAAATAATGCATATGCTATGGTTCAGCGAATCGAAAAACAGAAAGGTTTCAATGCTGAAAACCTAATTGATTTTGCTAACGCGATCCCTAGGGTTTCTACACCTAGAAATGAATCCACACAGAAAAAAATCATAAAGGAAAGGATAGAGATAACAAGGCTGAGAAGTTCTGCACTCACTGCAAAAGAAATAGACATACTAAGGATGAATGTTTCTTAATCCATGGATTTCCTGACTAGTTCAAAGGAAATAAAAACTCCTTTAATAGCAAGAATTCTAACTCTACTGCTTTGTATAGCAGGGACAGTCCACTTGTAGTCATTCCTCAACTGCAAAATCAATGGAGAAAGATGTTCTTCGCCTAGTGAGTCAAGAAGTGCAGCGATTACTCAAAGGCAAAGATATAGCATCTAGCAGCAGCAATAACAAATCTGATTTCACAGCCTTTACTCCATGTGGTAAACAACTATCTTCCTATTTTTCACATGCCAATTCAGATTGGATCATTGATTCAGGTGCCTCAACGCACATGTGCAAATATCTCAATCTGTTTAGTGAAATTACTTGTTCAAATGCCTCTAGGCAAGTTTTCATGCCAGATGGCTCAACACAGCAATTAACAAAGACTAGAGTTGTTACACTCAGCTCTAAGCTACAATTGAAAGAAGTCTTGTATATACCTGACTTTGAATTCAACTTACTCTCTGTTGGAAGATTGTTACAGGATAATCCTAATTTCACACTTCAATTTTACAACAATTGTTGTTTATTGCAGGACCAGGCTTCTAAGTTGCCTATTGCTGCTGGAGTTTTTCAAGATGGATTGTATTTGCTTATGCAGTCATCTTTTGACAATGTCATTTTACAGCAATTTATGAATAAAGGCAAGGATGCAGCTTGCTTGGTTAATTCTACAACGCCAGCAAATTCTATTTCCCTTTGGCATTCTAGAATGGGGCACACTTCAAATCAGGTTTTGTCTAAGCTTTTACCTCAGCTGCCTGATTTGTCTATTAGTTTAGTTTGTGAGGTTTGTCACAAGTCTAAACAACCTAGAACATCTTTCCCTGTAAGTTCTATTAAAACACAAGCTATTTTTTATTTGATTCATGTAGATGTATGGGGACCTTATAGACAATCTGCCTGTAATGGTTCTAGATACATATTGACTGTTGTTGATGATTTTTCAAGATGTACTTGGATTTTCTTGTTTGCATCAAAGTCAGATGTGTTTTAATTGCTTGATGATTTCTTTAGAATGGTTCATACTCAATTTTCTACAAAAGTCAAGTGAATTAGAACTGACAATGGATCTGAATTCACCTCATTACAAAGCCAACAAGTTTTCAAATCACATGGCTTAGTGCATGAAAAGAGTTGTGCTCACACACCCCAACAAAATGGGGTTGTAGAACGTAAACACAGGCATTTGACGGAAATTGCTAGGGCTTTACTCAAACAGTCCAGTTTGCCCATTCATTTTTGGGGATATGCCATGCTACATGCTGCTGCTATCATTAATGTTCTACCAACCAAGGTTTTACAGTGGCGAAGTCCATATGTCCTTCTATATTCTACCGAACCAAATCTATCAGTGTTCAAGACATTTGGTTGCTTATGCTATATTACTAACACAAGACCTCATAAGCTCAAGTTTGAAGATAGAGCTTTCAAATCTGTGTATCTCGGACGTGCACCTGGCCAAAAAGGTTATAGGGTTTCTAACATTGACCTCAAGAGACACATGGTCTCTAGAGACATTGTGTTTTATGAAACACATTTTCCCTATCATAAATCCCTTAATTTCACTTCACTTCCTACCTATTCATCACCACAAATCATTGTGCCAATTCCTACTGAAAATGTATCCCTCAGCCATGATAACAATCTAATTGACACAATTACTGCCATTTCCAACATATCCCCTTCTACTCCAATCAACACTCCTATTCATCAAAGTCTAGAACCACACAATTTTTCTTTTGAACCTGAAATTCTTCAAACACCTCCAAATTCTTCTTCTTCTTCTACTGATTCTATTTATATTTCCCCAGTTTCTTCACCAAAAAATTCTCCTTTACCAATCAGACATTCCACTAGACACAGCAAACCTCCAAATTGGCTGCAAGATTTTGTGGTTAACAGTGTTACCTCCAAAATAGCTTCTTCTATTACACCTAATGTTCAAATTTCACCCTCTCATTGTGCCTTTCTTGCTCAGATTGTTAAGATTCCTGAACCCACTTCTTATGCTGCGGCTTGTGAGGATCCAAATTGGACTCAAGCCATGAATAAAGAGCTAAATGCTCTTGAAGAAAATAATACTTGGTTTCTTACCACTCTGCCTCCTAGAAGGACCACTATTAGTGCTAGATGGGTTTTTCGGGTCAAATATAACCCTGATGGATCAGTTGAGAGATATAAAGCTCGCTTAGTAGCCAGAGGCTATAAGCAACAATTTGGCATAGATTACACAGAAAGCTTCTCTCCAGTTACCAAGACTACAACTGTGAGAACATTTCTTGCTCTTGCTGCTGTTTTCAGTGGCCTATTCACCAAGTGGACATTAACAATGCATATCTACATGGTTATGTAGATGAAGAGATTTATCTTGATCCACCTCCGGGGTATAAAAAGGCACAACGAGGCCAGGTGTGCAGGTTAACTAAGTCCTTATATGGCTTAAAACAAGCCGGGAAACAGTGGTACAAAGAATTCACAGGAAAATTATTGTCCTTAGGATTTGTTAAACCTTATCATGATTATTGTCTCTTCACTAAGAGAACTGATTTAGGATTTGTAGCCATTGTGATTTATGTTGATGATGCATTAATCACAGGATCGTCAGAACATCTTATAGTAGAAGTCAAGAAGGTTCTTGATGAAGCTTTTACTATTAAAGATATGGGGCATGCTAAATACTTCATAGGGGTTGAAATTGCTAGATCAGAGGCTGGTCTACTCCTCTCACAACACAAATACATCTCTGAAATGCTCACTGATGCTGGTTTACTTCAAGCTAGTGAGGTTAGTAGTCCTATACCAAGTGGAGTATTGTTTGATGAATCTTCACCACCATTGGAAAACCCTGAAAATTACAGGAAGATAATTGGGAGATTGTTATATCTTGGTTTTACACGCCCGGATATTTCCTTTGTGACACAACAACTAAGCCAATTCTTGTGTAAGCCAACTCAGTTGCACATGGATTTAGCTCATCATGTTATGAAGTATCTTAAAGGGACTGCTCACTTGGGATTGTTTTATCCAACAAAGAATAATCTCAAGTTAACAAGTTATTGTGATGCTGATTGGGGGAGATGTAAACAGACAAGGAAATCAGTTACAGGTTATTGTGTTTTCTTAGGTGATTCTCTCATCTCTTGGAAATCCAAGAAACAAAACAATATGAGCCGCTCATCTGCAGAGGCAGAATACAGAGCCATGGCAACAACTGTGTCCGAATTAAAGTGGTTAAGTTTCTTGTTACAGGAATTCAATGTTCAAGTTCCTTTGCCTATACCACTGAATTGTGATAATCAAGCAGCAATCTACATTGCCACTAACCCTATCTTTCATGAACAGACCAAGCACATTGACATAGAGTGTCATGTGGTTCGTGACAAATATATGGAAGGTTTCATTGAAACACCTTATGTCAATAATGTATATCAATTTGCAGATTTCCTGACCAAAGGTTTAACAGGTCCTCAACTCAAATCTATCATGACTAAGATTGGTTTCTTATCGATGAGTACTTCAGCTTGAAGGGGGGTCTTGGAATGAAGATTTACCAAGCTGAAGTTTTCCCACCTATTGTTACTTAACACGTGTAACACTTTTAGTTTTACTGACTGTATAAATATTCATCTTACCTCCATTAATAAATTCAATTCAGTTTTATGATATTTTACTCTCTTAAATCTCCTTATCTCTCTAACAGATCTCTTATTTATTAAATGTTCTTCGTATTCTTCTTTCCTTACCCACCACTCTTTTTTGTGATAATGAGACTGCCATTTACATTTCTTCTAACCCGGTGTTTTACGAATGTATCAAACATATCTCAACGTTGATTGCCACATTTTTCGTTACCATGTTACCATGGTTCTTTTACCACTCCTCATTTTTCGTTAACAATTACTATAACTGAAATGTCAACCAGAAATTTCATGAACTATATTAATAGGTAAACAGAAGAATACACGTATTCATTGGTATTCATACAGCCATCCTAACCAATAAAAAGGGTAAATTACACCTATGGCTACTGAACATTATCTATTTTAACATTATAGTCATTGAACTCCAATTCTTAACGGTATGACCACTAAACGTTACATTTTTTAACACCGGTGGTCACTCAATGCCTCAAAACACCCGTTGTTGGTCTCAAAATAGAAAATTCGAAGAATTAATGATATTCTAAGAAACTTTAATTCTTGAATTTTTTCTTTTTTTGAGGTCATTTAGATGTTGTTTGGTTATAGAGAGAGTGAATTTTTAGAAAGAAAATCTCCAAAAAATGAGATTTTGGAAAAGGAAAAATGTGGTTTTATGGTAAATGTTGTTCGGAACAATTTTAACTTTTCAATATGTTCATTTTGAGATCGTTAACGGTTAATTTGAGTAGTTAAAGCTGAGTGCCTACCTCTATTAAAAAGTATAAAATTTAATGATCATACCGTTAAAAATTGAAATTCAGTAGCCACAATATTAAAATAAGTAAAGTTCAGTGGCCATGGATATAATTTACCTCCAAACATAAAGTACCATGGATTGTCCAAGAAAAACAATTTGAAATAAAATAGAGCTGACCTTACAGTTCTTATCATAATTCAGAAACATGTCAATTAACTAACGGATAAGGTGCAAAAAATATTACAATGTAATTTTATCCTTAATATCTAAAATAGTGCAATTTTATCTCTAACATTGGTGGCCAATAGCAATTTTATTTCTAACGTTAGTAAGTTGGATTAATTTCAGATATTATTATAAAACACAGATGTTTTATTCTTTATTCTGTACCAATTACATATCTGTCCATTTTAACAAAAGATTTCATATTTTCTATGATTTAATAATAGAATTGGAGATTAATATTTATAAATTATGTGAGATATTTTGAATTTTTTTTGTCCAACTCGGACAACAGATAATATATATATATTTTTTAAATTTAACGTTTAATCATATGTTTATGATCTATTACTAATGAGCGATAAAATGACTCATATGGGAAGTGTAAATGACATATTTCCCTAGTTGACCCAACTCGACAACGTTAGGAGTAAAATTGTTATTGGCTGTCAACATTAGGCGTAAAATTATACCATTTATTTTAGATGTTAGGGGCAAAATTGCTCCTGGATGTAAAAGTTACGGGTATTTTAGCACCTTATTCTGTTAACTAAAACAAGTCGGGGATGAAACCTCTCTACTTTTGAATCTTATTCTATTTTATTAGGCCTCATAACTAAACCTCTCAGCTTCAAACATATATATTACACGGACACAGACATGGACACAAAAATAGATATGGATACGGAACGGAGGTCTGAAAAGAGGAAGCAAACGGCCTATAAACATGCTAAATGGTCTGAGTTCATATGACTTAGTACATTCTATCACTATACTAACCAGTATTTATATGCTCAAATTAGTTATATGAAAGTGTCAGAAGCAAACTGATTGGTATGTACACGGGTGGAGACAGGGGGCCGGGGCCTCGGTCCCTC
The DNA here is from genome assembly GCF_963576675.1 of Euphorbia lathyris. Classification (NCBI taxonomy): domain Eukaryota; kingdom Viridiplantae; phylum Streptophyta; class Magnoliopsida; order Malpighiales; family Euphorbiaceae; genus Euphorbia; species Euphorbia lathyris. The sequence continues at coordinate 1,245,713 of NC_088918.1, forward strand.
CAGCCATCGGAAATAACATGGTCACGAGTAGTTTCGATTCTCTGTCTCCACAAAATTTGAGGATATAGTGGTTCGGGTCCCCTGTTTCTAAAAAATTTAGATCGGATGCTGAATTAGCACCCAAAATTGACCCAGGTTCTGTTAGATCATCTCTAAATTCAAAATTCCAATTCTTTTTGGCATGTAGACCCTTTGTAAATCCAAATTTCTAATTTTTAAATTTCTATTTTTTTTTACCTATTAGGTTCTCCCTAAATCCGAATTTTTTCTATTAGACATCGATTTAGCAAAAGAAAAAAAAAAGAAAAAATCACACAAAGTGTAAAATCGGCCCCTCAACTGAACAATCTTGTATTCGCCACTGCTACCTTTCCTGATAAACACTTCTCAACCTGGTGGATCTTTAATTTAATTTCTCTTAAATTTGTTCATTTCCACATAGAATCTTTTTTGAGTAAAGCCTGGTAACCAAAGAACGAAAGAAACGCGGACATCCTAACTAGATTGGCATCTCGTAACATACTTCCACATGGAATCTTTTGCATATAAAGTAATAATATGAAACAATTGACATATTTTTATAGCTTAACTAACATAATATATCTACTTTTAACAACGTTTCAACGAGTATCAGATGATAATCTCAATTAAATTCTCAAAAATGGAAAACAAAATTATGCACAGAATCTTGACATCTTGATATAGAACTGATACAATTTGTGTTGGGCTTGGCCCAATTATAATTTATGAAATCAGCTTATGTGTCTTTAAGTTTTTTCAAGTGAAAAGTATCCCACATTGCTTTCAGAGCACTTGGTGGAGATGTTTATAAAGAAGGTCTTCAGGTGTGCTCCAAGGGGTACCCACTTTTGTGAAAGGGTGAGGACCTATCTCCTTGGTTGACCACCACACGCACACCGTCTGACCGAACCGGGTTGGGTTGGTGTGGTGTGGTGTAAACAATATAATTTTTTATAGAAAAAAAATTAATAATAATATTTTTATTATTATTTTATTAAATTCGTTTTTTATTTGTTATTAATTTAATTGCCTCTGATTCAGTCTTTGTGAACGTTATTCATAACGTCTCTTTTATTCTGAAACTGAGCAACAAATTGAGAGTGTAGACAGAAACGATTTTTGTACGGTGCAATACAAAATCGTATATACAGAGGGCTATTTTATCCTGGAGGCGACCGGAGTTCATACTGTTTGCTAATTTCCGACAGTTCCGCGAACGTCTTAAAGAAAGCGACATTGTCCGCGACTCTGCCCATTTATTTTTGTTCGGTCTGCTGCTGTTTTCTTAGTTCGAGTTACAACAATTTGTTTTCTAGTTGAAGAACCTTCAAAAGTTATTTGTAGATCTAAATAACATGACATGAAATCGAAATAAACAAACAATACGAGAAGCTAAATAAACAACAACCTCCTCCTTGAACGGAATCTCCCCTGATCATAATATAGTGATTCATGGAGAGATATTTGGTGGCTATGGAAGCGCGGAAGCAAAAAGTCTAGATAACCATTCCTCAATCGCCCTAGAGGAACTAGCATCACTGGTTGCTCGAGGCAGAGTAGCTCCAAACCCTAAACGATTTTCATAGGAATAACTACCTCCAAAATCCCCCTGACTATGCCTAATTCCAAATGGGTTTGGATTAGGTGGAGTCATAATTGCAAGATCAGAAGCTCCCACACTACTTCCACCAACGTCACGGTCACTAGACCACGTTGAATTCCAAACCCTATTCGATTTACATAGGAATAATCTCCAAAACGATTCGGACTAGATGGAGTCATATCAAGATCAAAAGCTCCAGCACCATCTCCCCAACATCACCCGTCACTCGAGGCTGAGTTGGTCGAAACCCTAACCGATTTACATTGGAATATCTACCTCCAAAATCTCCCGGTGTTAGCCCAATTTCAAAAAGATCTTGATTAGGTGGACTCATAATTGCAAGATCAAAAGCTCCCACACCACCTCCGCCAACGTGCGGAGGTGGAGGAGTACGAGGAGCAGCAAAACCCGAACCACTTCCTCTAGCAACATAATCACTGTTCCTCACCATATTCACAAACCACTGATCCCACATAATGGAATCAGGAGGCCGCGGCAGAGCCACCTCATCCCCTGGCTGCACCACCGGGACAAAAGGATGATTTTGTTGAAAGAAATCAAAGCTCATCTTAATCTCCTCCATTCTTTTCTGAACTAACCACGCTAAATTCCGAGTTTCAGTCAAGTCCAAACAATTATAATCAAATGCTCGGACTTTCAACTTACTCATAAGAAAAGACAATTCATCTTCTCTATTCTGCTTGGAATAATTCTCTATAAGCTCCTGAATTTTTTCTGTTCTCTCCTTCAAGAAGCTTTCCTGGTTCATCATTTTTTTTTACCGTGTCCCATTCTAGGATGCTTATGAGCATGGCCAGCATCTCCTCCACCTCCACGCCGGACGGCCACGTCATCGCCTCAGGTTCATCTCCGCTGCAAATAATCAGAAATGCTTTAACACCATAAAGAGTGGTTAGCTCCTCTACTTTCTTACCCAGCCCAATTCTTCTCTTCTTCAGGCTAGCTTTTCTTGCTGTTATCCACTCCATTTTCACCTTCTTTCTTGTCATTCTTATTTTCTTCTAATTACTTCACTAAAACATGGCTTTGTTTATAAGAAAATGAGGAAGATGAACCTGTAATAAAATAGTATTTTTTTAGGGGAATATTAGGCAATTCGGTTACAAATTATATCTGTCAAGATTCTGACATATTTACATTTCTTTGGTATGTAATTCTATTCTTTGCTGGTTTAAGCGGATTGTTTTTGGTGAAATATCAATTTAGGCTCCACTTACAAACTAGCACCAATATAGGTGTAACGTCTAAAAAGTATCTATTTAGATGTGGAGAACGGATTAAACACGTTATTCATATTACTCAGTTAAGTTCTGATTTCTCCTCCACGTACAATTGACAGAACTTAACGGATTAATATCAATGACGTGTCTCGTTCCACTATCGAGGTCTAAATTGGTATTCTTTTTTAAATGTTAAGTCTATATTAGTGTTATTTTATACGTGGAGCATACTTCCCCTATTTTCGTACCATATCCCTATTTTTAATTAATTTACTTGTGTTTTTACATTTTTTAGTGAGAAAATGTGTTATCTTGATAATTGAGTAATGGGTAAATAATTTATTAGTCTTCTACTTTTTACCTAACATACTGTTTAGTTCTCTATTTTGAAAAACATATTATAAGGTCTCTATTTTTTTTTGTCAACATTAACCCTTTGGTTTTTTTTTGTCTATTTTTTTAGATTTTTAACCGTTATATTTGGTATAAACAGACAGCCAGAAAAGAGAGTAATATGGTTATTTTATATTGTACTATGGCTGTCCTAAAAGCTAAGATATGTTCGGTTAAAAATCTAAAAAAATAAAATAAAAAAGATCAAAAGGTTAATATTGATAAAAGATAGAGACATTATAATATGTTTTTTAAAATAGGGTACCAAATAATGTATTACATAAAAATATAGGGGCTAATAAATTATTTACGCTTGAGTAATTCATTTACTTGTGATTTTAATTTTTTGAAGCGATATCATTTCGTTTTGCCAATGAAAATTGGATCATTAATTTACTTGTGTTTTTAGATTTTTTTTTGTTAGTGAGATAATGTTATCCTTTGCCAATGATAATTGTGTAATTGATTTACTTGTGTTTTTACATTTTTTAAGTGAAGTAATGTTATGAGAGGTTCTCTGATTAGTGGTGGGATTTTTTCGGTGTTTGCGATAAGACAGAAAGATGGCTGTTTACAGACGACTTTAATTGAATGGCAAAATTAGTAGAGAACAAGATGGAGTATTGAGCAATTAAGTATAATTACAGAAAATATGTGTATGTATCATGATTGTGTGATTTCTAGATGTAGGATATCTCTGTCGTTAGATTTCTTGGAATATAGCTTGACGTGATTTAGGCAAATCATATCCTACTTGTTTTGGATTTATCTTAATTCTAGGCGAATCCGATAAGATATAGTCCGAGTCAGACTCAGAGAGTCTCCTGTTGGTTCATGTATAAGAGGAAAGACGATATTCATGTTTAGTTAGATATTACGGCTCCCATTGCTCCGGAAGTTCTTACTATCTATGATGGAGACACATCTCCTGATATCAATTCTCATGTTATCACTAATTATCTCCTACTGAAATCTTATGCATCCATTTTTTTATTGGTTGAGTATAATGCATTACGAGTATAGTAAAAGGGTTCATGATAATTAGAGAAATTTTAGTGTATATTTAGCGACGGAACAATAATGTGGTATATCAGATCAATAAAGAAAGCCGGGTATTCCAACTAGGCTGGCACTCCCAAACAGATTTCCACACGGGATCTTTTGCATTTGATAAAGTAATATGAAACAATTAACATATTTTTAATGGATAAGGTATCAAAATAAGTCTATGGTTTTTCGGAAAGTATTAATTTACGCTTCACGTACAAAATAGCACCAATATAAATTAACGTTTAAAAATGGTATCAATTTAGGCCTCAATAACGGATTGGACACGTCATTCTTACTCATTTAAGTTCTGATCTCTCTCCCCCCCCCCCCCCCCCCACCCCCACGTACAATTGATATAATTTAACGGAGTAATATTAATGACATGTCTCGTTTCTTTATTGAGACCTAAATTGGTACATTTTTTAAACGTTAAACCTATATTGGTGCTATTTTGTACGTGAAGCCTAAATTGATACTTTCCCAAAAACTATAGACCTATTTTGATACCCTATCCCTATTTTTATAGCTTGATTAAAAAAAACATATTTTTATATCTTAACTAACATAATATATCTAGTTCTAATAACTTTTTAAGTACCGGTTACATGTGCCATTAGTCACTGAACTTACACGATTGTCTTAAAATGGCACTGAAATTCAATTTGTCTCAATAAAGTCACTCAACTTTGAGTTTTGTCTTAATTAGGTCACTCCAGCGATTTCAACTATCAAAAGGGATCAGTGACAAATCAGCATGAGTAAACTCAAATCTATGACCAAAATGACACATGGTCTCCATCTATGCGCCACTTGGAAACCACGTATCTGTTAATTTTATGGAAAAAAACAAAACTTAATTTTTTTCATAAAAAACACAAATGGGCTTTCTAAAGATGGGAACATCTTGGTGGTTGTTCAACATTGACTTTCACATATTAATAATAAAGATCTCTGGAGAAACCGCTAAAACCGACACGTGGCTGTCCCGTGGCGTTACGGTTAAAAATCCGAGTTACCCAGGCTGATGTGTCAACCATGACATCATTTTGATGCATTTTAACTAATAATGCTAGAGATACCGATGGTATCTTCTTATCTCAATGTAAATACGTTGTTGATTTAATGTCCGATGCCAAACTTACTACTACATCTTCTGTTGGTCCCTTGTTTAGTTGCAAGTATAGTTCCAAGGGGGGTTAGGAACTATTTAAATTTTTTTTTTAATTAAGGCAGACTTCTTTTTCTAGAGAAAAAGGTTTTAACAGCGGCGCCGAGTAAACAACAAGATGCTGGCTTAGTCAACAGGTGACTAGGTCAGTTTCTTAGCTTGAGTCAGGAGATAGCACTTAGAGTCTATTCCTGAGCTCTTACGTTTAATGCGCACAACTCAACTTGACCTCTTTACTTGGTCAGTTTTTGATTATTTAAGCAAGCAATATAAATAAGGAGTTAAAGGTTTATGAATACTTCACTCAGCAGATTTATCCAGGTTCGACTTCTTCTAAGCCTACGTCCTATCCCCGGAACACTTCCGAGATTTCAAATCCTCTACTGAGCTCTTTAAAGGTAGAGCCTCAAACCTTTTACAATATCAGCAATTGAGTATGACAAGAGTACCTTCCTCTATACTTCTACTCAATCCTAATCTCTCCGCTGAGTACTTAAAACCGAGTACTCAGCCTCTCCTTTCTATCTCTAGAAATGATGAGTGTTTTGTCCTAATACAAAGATGTGCTAAGACACTTTAGACGATTTTACAATCACTCTAGACTTTTACACAGATGAGAAAATTGTAGTGTAAGAAATTTGTTTTGCTTCTTTGCTTGCAGAACTTGTAGAGATTTGGTCAGCGTAATGGCTTGATCAAGTTCTATTTATGTGAAGCTTCTGATGGCACTATTTATAGAGACGTCTGGGCATTCGGTCATTTCGAATTTCGAAATAACCGTTGGAGGGAAACGGCTATATGTCGTTGTCATCCTGACTTGCACAGAGCTCTCGGCCAATCAGAATCGTGTATCTTCTGTCCTCGGTCAGCTCAGCAGATGATCTCTCCTTTTATGGTAAAGTCAACTGGACAGCATACTGTGTCGTCTGAACTTTGCCAAAAGAGGAAACACTTTGTTTGGAAGTTTTCCTTTGGCAGCTGCTGTCTTGTACGCTTTATCGAGACTACTCAGCAGCTTCATTTTGAAGTTGTTCCCGAAGGTCTTCTAGATCCTTCTGTTTGCTGAGTTGCGTTTTGTTCAAAACGGCAACGTCTTGACATACACGGGCCGAGTGTACTGAGTTGTTTGACTTGGGCCTTGGCTTCCGTATTGGGCTTGGGCCTTCCAATCCTTATGACTTATAACATTTATAACTCAACATTGAACAAACACATTAGTATAATAAGTCAAAGCATTTAAACTTAGTGTGTTTAGAATATGTATTTTAATTTATACTTAAATAATTTTGTCAAATCAAAATTATGTGGAAAGGTGTTTCAACAAACTCCTCCATTTTGATGTTGGCAAAACTATTCAGCAAGGAACTCAGTATGAGCTCCCCCATGATAGTTGACCTAATATAATTTAGCAAACTCCCCCGTAAGGGTTGAGCTACTGACTTAGTTTTTTTCTTAAGACATTTAAGGGTTAAAAGTCTAAGGTCAATTTTCAGATATAGGTCAGCTATATCACATATTCTATTTACTTAGTGTTAAGCGGAAGTTTTAGACATATAGAGCGCGCTGAGTAATTTGTTGTTCAATGAGTTCTCATCAGAATGTTTCACAAGTACATAGGTTAATGTCAAACATGTTATCAGCATATCATTTAGTCAATAAATATTATAAGTGTTAAACATAGCTGATATAAACGAAGATACATAATAACTCAGTACTTAATAGCATATATCATAACTCAGTATTTGAATAAGAGGAGTAAGTGTGATATATATTGAAAGAAGTCAGCAATTACACAGTAAAAGAGATAAACTAGACAGGTAGATATAGCCTAAGTTATGCTAGCCTATCTATTTCTTTTTCTTGCCCTGTGACTGACTTTGCTCGTACTGACGTCGCTCATACTGAGCTCTAGCAGCTTGCGCTTTCTCCCCCGTTTTGTCAACTTCAGGAAGCTTGAACGCATCGGTTAAGACAGCGCGAGTCAGTTCTTGTGAAAGTTCCTTTAGCTTGTCAGCACTCTCATTTACGCCATCAAAAATGGCAACTCCATCAGCTGATACTTCGACTGGGACTCGGAGATCAGCAGCACTGAGCATGTTTACACTGAAAGCTTGAGCTTTGGCTTGCCATATGAGAGCTTCAGAGAGGCCAGCAAAAATTTGGTGGAATGTCTTCAAGAGAGCTGTGTCATAATGATGACGCTGGATGTTGTTATGACGGATGTGGTTGAAGGATTGTCGGGCGATAGACAACAACTCATTTTGCTTCAACGCGTCAGTATCCATCTCTTGCTTGTTAAGATTAAGTAGCCGGATGGCCTCACCGATTTGCTCGACTGAGCACTGACTATAGGACACCATTTGCTCATTTGTCTTAAGTTGCTCAGTATGAAGCTGAGCAAAGAGCATCTTGAGTTCGGAGGAAGTGGCGTAGTCAGTGTTCACAGCAGACAACTTCTGAACTTGTTGATGAAGAGAGTTCAGATGTTGAACTATTGTCAGCTGTATCTCTGCCAACTTGGCAATGGAATCCTGCTTAGCTTGCTGAGCTTGGAAGGACAAGACTACTCAGCAGCTTCATTGAGAAGTAGAGTGACCTGGGAGAGCTGAGTTGTCTCAGGAATTGAAGATCCAGCAGCAGGCGAAGCGGAGTGTTGAAGATCGTGGATGAGTGCTTGTACTGAGTCAATGAGCTTTTGGCCGGACTCAGTGGCATCCCGATGTACATCAGTATGACCAGAAGAAAGTGGAGTGAAAGGAGTACCCTAGTCAGTGACTGGATGAGTTGGCTCAATCTGCACTTGAGTTGGAGGAATTGTTGATTGATCGGCAGAGAGGTTTGTTGGGAAAGTATTAACCCGAACACTGTCTGTGCTGACGGCAGAAGGATGGGGAGTCAGCACCATGCTTGAGGAGACACCATGGACAGTGGACGGTTCAACCTGACTTGTTGAAGTGGTTGAATTGTTATGGTCGACATGTTCCTGTTGAGAAGAAACATAGGCTTGTTTTTCCAACGGCGCTGTAGTAGAGGAAGTTGATGGCCGTTTGAAAAATTTTAGTTGAACAGTAGAGGGGTCCTTAGTTGTTTTTGAGAGAACAAGGTCAGAAAGAGTCGGTAGTTGCACAGGAGGTTCACTGACGAGCTTCTCACTGGCTTTTACCAACTTTCGCCCTCTTCGTGGTGGAGTGAAGGTAGGAGCAGCTTCTTCGGAGTGAGTAGGAGAGGGTTCCTGTTGCTCATTATGAGTCTGGTCAGCTTCCTCGTTAACTTGCTCAACTCCTGCAGCCAACTCAGTGTCATCCTGCTCATTTCCACCAGCTGACCCAGTGTTAGCATCCTCAACCTCAATTTCGCTGTCATATTCCTCAGACTCATCAGCGACATCCTCATCGCTGGTTTCGGCTTCTTCTTCAGCAGTGTTGTCTCCATCAAGTTCTTCCTCAACTTGGGAGATGAAGTGGTCATCTAACTGGACCTCATGCTCCTCAGACTCAGCACCTGTACCTTGACACTGGGTGAAGTGAGAATCACCCGGTACAATAAAGTCGTTTGGTATAACGTCCAGAGGTGCCAGTGGTGAAGTCTTTTGCTTCTTCTGAGGTAGCTCAGCAGCTTCCTCAGTGCCAGGCTCATCTTGCCTGTTTCTTTTCTCAGCTGACTTGCCAGCTGACCTTTGTCTCTTTGCTGGAGACTCAACGTTTGGTGAAGGGGTCTCAGCAGATTTTCTCTTGCGAGAAGCTGGGGCCTTAGTTCTTCGCCCTTTCTTTGGCTCAGCAACAGCTTCGTCAGCTTGGTCAGTTTGCTCAGCAGCAGCAGCTTTTCCCTTCTTCAAGGGTTGTCCAAATTTAAGTGCCCTCAACGAGCCAGCTGTGATTTCTGTGCCTCTGAAAGATTCCTCTCCTTCGAGATCGATCTTGTGGTCGATGAGGATCCTGGTAATGATTGACCCTAACCTCAGTGTACCTGTGCTGCGTAAGAACCCAGCAACAAGGAAGACAGGCATGTTTATGGGGGTGTATGTCAGCATGTGCCATATGAAGCACTGTTCAAAGTTGGTTGCTGACGTAGTGCAGTTGATTTTTGGATAGATGAAGTAACTCAGCAGGTAGTGAGCCATCTTCTGGTGCTGGCCCATTGAAGATGCTGAGACCTCTCCTGAGTAGCCCTCGGGTTTGCAGAAGGTATGGTCGTAGTTTGTCTTGTCCTGATCTCCTCAGCCTTGCTCCCTCAGTTTTGAGCTGAAGGAGATTTCCTATGTAGAGAGGATTGACGAAGATGGTTCTTCCTTTTACCTCGGTGCATAGGTAGTCAGCATTGTCATTTGCGACCTTCAGATTGTGGTAGAACTCCTTCACAAGGTCAGGATAGGTTTTATCTCTGACGGAGAACAGTCCAGTCCACTCATTTTTGGAAATCCATTCAGCAAATGGCTGTTCGTGTTGCATGAAATGCTCAGAGACCCATCTGGAGGGCTCAACCTTCCATTCGCGGACATTTTTGAACACCTTGGAATAGGTCCTGATCTTAACAGCTTTCCCTTGGCCAGAAGTTTGGCCAGTTTTACCCTTGCTCGGTGTAGAGGGGTTTCGTGAAGGTTCATCGGAGCTGGACTTTTGGTGGCCGGCACCGGAGACATTGCAGGAAATCTTAGTCATAGTTTGAAGATGGGAAAGGTTTTAGAAGGATTTAAGAGAGAAAGAGTATTCTTTTCCTTAGAATTGATTAAGCGTAAAGAGTAAAAGATGGGGAAATACCCATAATTTATAGACGGTATGAATGGTGTGGATCTTAATCGAATCCATGTGTCAGTTTTGCCTTGGGATCATGTACCGACAATGATCCTGACATTTATGACACATTACGGCGAATACGTCATCCTAGGCTATACGCGTGCTTTGCATTTATGCTAACGGATAAATCACTCAGTATTTAGAATGTCAAGCGTTTGATATTCTAAGTGGTCAGTGCATCATTTATGGATGATTTTAAATTCAAGTTCTAAACTAATTTACTCAGTGTGCAAGTTTACTCAGTATTGTATATTCAGTCAGTTTCAATGAGATACTCAGCAAAAAAAATCATTCAGCATGTAATTCTCAGCATTCATATTCATTTAGCAAGGAATTTACTGAAGAGGATTAAACATACCAATTGCTTCTCTCAGTATGCTGAACTGCTCACGGGCCAGTGGCTTCGTGAAGATATCAGCAAGCTGTTCGTCCGTTGGGACAAAAGTCAGCTTGATCTCACCCTTGAGTACATGGTCTCTAATGAAGTGATGTCTGATGCTGACATGCTTCATTCTGCTGTGTTGAATTGGGTTCTTGGAAAGATCAATTGCACTTTTGTTGTCACATTTGACTTCAATTGTCTTCGTTTGAATACCATAATCTTCAAGTTGTTGCTTGATCCATAGGACTTGAGCAACACACTGACCAGCAGCAATGTACTCAGCTTCAGTGGTGGACAGGGCTACTGACGCCTGCTTTTTGCTGAACCAGGATACAAGACAGCTTCCTAAGAAGTGGCATCCTCCAGAGGTGCTTTTTCGTTCCAGCTTATCTCGTCCATAGTCAGCGTCAGTGTATCCAATGAGTGTAAAATCATGAGTATTTGGGTACCACAAACCTGCGTTCACTGAGCTTTGCAAATATCTAAGGATCCTTTTTAGAGCAATGTAATGAGATTCCTTAGGGTTAGATTGATATCTAGCACAGTAGCATACTGAAAACTGAATGTCCGGTCTACTGGCTGTTAAGTAAAGTAGAGAGCCTATCATACCTCGATATAACTTGCTGTCTACTGACTTACCATTCTCATCAGCGCAGAGGACAGTGTCAGTGCCCATAGGAGTGGATATTGGCTTGCAATTTTCCAAGTCATATTTCTTTAAGATCTCCTTGGCATATTTGGCTTGACTGATGAAGATGCCATTCGTTCCTTGTTTAATTTGAAGACCGAGGAAGTAGTTGAGTTCTCCCATCATAGACATTTCAAACTCAGTCTGCATTTGTTTGCTAAACTCCTTGCACATTGATTCGTTAGTTGCACCAAATATTATATCATCAACATAAATTTGGGCCAGCAGGGTATCTTTACCCTTTTTCTTAATGAATAAGGTTGTATCAGCTTTACCCCTGACGTAATTTCTAGTCAGCAGGAAACTGGTCAGCCTCTCATACCAAGCACGTGGTGCTTGTTTGAGGCCGTACAGAGCCTTTTTGAGTTTATAAACATGGTTTGGGAATTTAGGGTCCTCAAAACCTGGAGGTTGATTTACATAAACCTCCTCGTTTATAACTCCATTAAGAAATGCACTTTTGACATCCATTTGAAATAATTTGAAATTCATGTAAGATGCATATACACACAGTATTCTAATTGCATCCAGCCTTGCCACTGGGGCAAAAGTCTCACCGTAGTCTATACCTTCTTGCTGACTGTAGCCCTGAGCTACAAGCCTTGCTTTGTTCCTGACTACGTTTCCTTGTTCGTCCATCTTGTTCCTGAAGACCCATCTTGTTCCGATGGTCTTTTGACTCTTTGGATGAGGCACTAACTCCCATACATCATTTCTTCGAAATTGATCGAGCTCCTCTTGCATTGCGTTCATCCAGAATTCATCGTACTCAGCTTCAGCGAAATTCTTCGGTTCTTGTACTGAGACGAAAGCAACATTGCTGAGGTACTTCCTGAGTTGATTCCTAGTCATCAGGGTATTCCCAGCAGAATCAAGGATTCCACTTTCGGAGTGCCCTCTTGGAATCCTTATTTCTTTGGGTAGATTTATGTCTTGTGCTGTTCCTGTTTCAACAATCTCTGCAGAAGTAGATGGGTCAGCAAAGGTAATCTTAGGTTCACTCTTACTCTTGGTCAGCCTTTTTGTGAATGACTCAGTAGCTGGTTCTGGGTTAGCAATGGTTACTGAGTTTGGATCATCTTCAGTCAGCGGCTGGTATCTACCTGCAGGGTCAGTTTCATCGAACTCTACATGTATTGACTCTTCTAAAACTTGAGTTCGCTTATTAAAAACTTTGTATGCTTTGCTGTTTGTTGAGTAGCCCAAAAAGATAGCCTCATCAGCTTTTGAATCAAACTTTGCTAAGCTATCTTTGGTATTTAAAATAAAACATCTACAACCAAAGGCACGAAAGTATCCAATATTGGGCTTTCGTCCTTTCCAAAGTTCATATGGGGTTTTCTTGAGTATAGGTCTAACTAGAGCCCTATTAAGAATGTAGCATGCTGTGTTAACAGCCTCTCCCCAAAAATACTTTGGAAGCCTATGCTCATCCAGCATTGTCCTGGCTATTTCAACCAGAGTTCTGTTCTTCCTTTCTATAACCCCATTTTGCTGAGGTGTTCTAGGAGCAGAAAAATTGTGGTCAATGCCGCTGGCTTCACAGAATTCAATAAACTTTTGGTTTTTGAATTCTCCACCGTTATCACTACGGATATGAGCTAATTTTAGGTCTTTTTCATTTTCAATTTTTTTAAACAAATTTGAAAATGTCTCAAAAGTCTCATCCTTGTTGGTCAGCAAGATGACCCACGTATACCGAGAGAAGTCATCTACAATGACCAAGGAAAATCTTCTTCCACCCAGACTCAGCGGCTGGACTGGACCAAAGAGATCCAAGTGTAGTAACTCTAACGGACGTTTAGTTGAGACAATGTTTTTACTGTGGAAAGATTGTTTGGTTTGTTTTCCAGCTTGGCAAGCGTGGCATAATTGATCTTTTTGAAATTTAAGTTCAGGCAGTCCCTCAACCAATTGCTTTCTTGCTAGTTTGGCCAGGAGGTCCATGCTTACATGACCAAGTCTCCTGTGCCATAGCCAGGAATTTTCTTCCTTTGTTACTAAGCACACAGTTTTTGAAAACTTTTTTTTTAAGTCTAGCATAAAGACATTATCTATCCGAGCGGCAGTTAAAATTAACTCATTTGTTTTACCCTCGTATATTTTACATCCAGTAGCATCAAATATAACTTTTCTCCCATTGTCACATAGCTGAGCTACGCTGAGTAAGTTATATTTGAGTCCGCTGACTAGGGAGACAGATTCAATAGTAGGATTACCTCCGATGGTTCTTGACCCTACTATCTTACCCTTCTTGTTGTCTCCAAAACTTACGCTCCCTCATCATTTACGCTCAAACGTGATGAACTGAGTTTCATCACCCGTCATATGCCTTGAGCATGCGCTGTCAATATACCACATCTTTGACTTCTCGGCACATCTCAGGCTTACCTGCATTGTAACTAGTTACTTTTAGGTACCCAATTCTTTTTGGGTCCTGACTTGTTAGGTGCAATAGGTATAGCATCATATTTTATTTTATGGCGACATACATGGACAGTATGGCCATTCTTTCCACAGAAGTCACAACTGACCTTCTGTTTAGGATTTTTTACTGACTTGTCAGCACCCCAGTGCTGAGCGTGCCAGCACACCTTAGTGGTATGTCCTAACTTCCCACAAAAGTCACACTGGACTTTACACGGGGGATTCCATCTCTGCTGAGTACCTTGGTACTGAGTTCTCAGAGGAATGTTACTTTTCTTAGGAACCTTTAGTTGGTTCTGGATAGTTGTGACGTCCTTTCTCAGTTTCTTTGAAACTGACTGGACTTCAGAGACAGACTCATCAATGATTTTCATATTATCATACAGAGTTGAGTTGTCCTGAAGAAGGAATCTGAGGTCACTCAACTTGACCTCTTCAACCTCGTCACAGCGCCTACTGAGTGCTCTAACTTTCTTATTACACTTTTTGACAAGTGTATAGAGATCACTCAGGGCATTAACCATATCATTTCTGAGCTGGGGAAGAGAAATTACCTCATTTGATTGCTCCTCATCATCTGATGCGATAGATGAGTCAGCATGCTCAGAGACGCATGGCTCAGCAAGTTCGTCAGCCATGAAGCATATCTTCGCTGACTCGGTGGCCTCAGTTTCTGTGGATGAAGACTCATCACTGTCGCTCCAAGTAGCCACCATTGCCTTCTTCCCACTCTTCTTGTCTTTCCTCAGCATAGGGCAGTTTGACTTAATATGGCCAGTTTGATGGCACTCAAAGCATGTAATGGGCTTTGAGCTGTCCTTTCTGTATTTGCTGTCACTTGAGTCAGCCTTATACTTATCAAACTTTGTGTAAGGCTTTTTAGAGTATTTGTCACTCTTCCTGAATAGTCTTTTCATCTTCCTTGTGAACATAGCCATCTCCTCATCATCAGTTGAACTCCCGTCAGTGGAGTCAGCTTTCATGACAAGTGACTTCTACTTCTTGTCATCAGATTTTTCCTTCACCTCAAAGTTTTTCATGGATATCTCATGGGTCAGTAATGAACCGATGAGTTCGTCATATTTGTAGGTGGTTAAATCCTGAGCTTCCTCAACTGCTGTCTTCTTTGCTTGCCAGTCTTTCGGAAGACTCCTGAGTATCTTTTTGACTTGTTCTTCCTCAGTGAAGATTTTCCCAAGTCTCTTGAGCTCATTAATGATGTTGGTGAATCTTGCGTTCATGTCTGAAATGCCCTCATCATTGTTCATCTCGAACAGCTCGTACAGTCTCATCTGCTGATTCACCTTGGATTCTTTTACTTTGTTTGTTCCCTCGTAGGTGACTTCCAGCTTTTTCCAGATCTCTTGTGCCGTCTCACAACCTGAGATTTTGTTATGTTTTGCAGCATCGAGCGCACAGTGAAGCATATTGATAGCCGAAGCATGGTTTTGAAGCTTCTTAAGATCATCCCCTGTCCATTTGGCCTCAGCTTTTATAACTGTTTGGCCAACCACAACTTCGACAGGTACAAACAGGCCTTGGACTATAGATAGCTAGGCACTCATGTTTGTAGCCTGAATGAAGTTTTTCATCCTATTCTTCCAGAAGGTATAGTTTGACCCGAAGAATAGGGGAGGCCTAGTAATGGACAGCCCCTCAGGCAGTATTTGAGTTGTTTGGTTTCCAGGGAGAAACTGAGTGCTGTTTTCGCCCATGGTAGGGATCAGCTCAAGGTTGTTAGACCTTTTAAAGTGAGCTTTTAGAGCTCTGATACCACTTGTTGGTCCCTTGTTTAGTTGCAAGTATAGTTCCAAGGGGGGGGGTTAGGAACTATTTAAATTTTTTTTTAAATTAAGGCAGACTTCTTTTTCTAGAGAAAAAGGTTTTAACAGCGTCGCTGAGTAAACAGCAAGATGCTGGCTTAGTCAACAGGTGACTAGGTCAGTTTCTTAGCTTGAGTCAGGAGATAGCACTTAGAGTCTATTCCTGAGCTCTTACGTTTAATGCGCACAACTCAACTTGACCTCTTTACTTGGTCAGTTTTTGATTATTTAAGCAAGCAATACAAATAAGGAGTTAAAGGTTTAGGAATACTTCACTCAGCAGATTTATCCAGGTTCGGCTTCTTCTAAGCCTACGTCCTGTCCCCGGAACACTTCCGAGATTTCAAATCCTCTACTGAGCTCTTTAAAGGTAGAGCCTCAAACCTTTTACAATATCAGCAATTGAGTATGACAAGAGTACCTTCCTCTATACTTCTACTCAATCCTAATCTCTCCGCTGAGTACTTAAAACCGAGTACTCAGCCTCTCCTTTCTATCTCTAGAAATGATGAGTGTTTTGTCCTAATACAAAGATGTGCTAAGACACTTTAGACGATTTTACAATCACTCTAGACTTTTACACAGATGAGAAAATTGTAGTGTAAGAAATTTGCTTTGCTTCTTTGCTTGCAGAACTTGTAGAGATTTGGTCAGCGTAATGGCTTGATCAAGTTCTATTTATATGAAGCTTCTGATGGCACTATTTATAGAGACGTCTGGGCATTCAGTCATTTCGAATTTCGAAATAACCGTTGGAGGGAAACGGCTATATGTCGTTGTCATCCTGACTTGCACAGAGCTCTCGGCCAATCAGAATCGTGTATCTTCTGTCCTCGGTCAGCTCAGCAGATGGTCTCTCCTTTTATGGTAAAGTCAACTGGACAGCATACTGTGTCGTCTGAACTTTGCCAAAAGAGGAAACACTTTGTTTGGAAGTTTTCCTTTGCCAGCTGCTGTCTTGTACGCTTTGTCGAGACTACTCAGCAGCTTCATTTTGAAGTTGTTCCCGAAGGTCTTCTAGATCCTTCCGTTTGCTGAGTTGCGTTTTGTTCAAAACGGCAACGTCTTGACATACACGGGCCGAGTGTACTGAGTTGTTTGACTTGGGCCTTGGCTTCCGTATTGGGCTTGGGCCTTCCAATCCTTATGACTTATAACATTTATAACTCAACATTGAACAAACACATTAGTAGAATAAGTCAAAGCATTTAAACTTAGCGTGACATTAAAACATTTCAATGTGATAATGGAGGTGAATTCAACAATAATTCATTTCATCAATTCTGTCAAAATAATGGAATCCAATTTCGTTTCTCATGTCCATATACTTCACCTCAAAATGGGAAATCAGAACGCACAATCATAACCATCAATAATGTAATTCGCACTATAATGAATCATGCTTCTGTTCCATTTCATTTGTGGCATCATGGTCTAGAAATCGCCACGTATCTACTTAATATTTACCCTCACCACATCTTGGGTTACCTTTCTCCCACCAAAATTCTATATCAAAGGGATCCTTCATACTCACACTTAAGAACCTTTGGATGTTTGTGCTTCCCTCTCATTCCTCCTCAATCTCGTCACAAATTAGAGGCTCGCTCCTACCCCTGTGTCTTCCTCGGTTATCCTGCAAATCATAGAGGTTACAAATGTCTTGACTTATCTAAAAATAAGATTATTGTCTCTCGTCACATCGTGTTCGACGAAACGAGATTTCCCTTTCATCCACAACAAGAAAATAAAATTCAAGCGCCTATCGCCACGGCACAATCCGAAGGCCTTCTGCCACCTTCAGCATCACCCGTCTTCTCATCGTCCCGGTCGTCTGATCTCGTCCTGTCCCCGGTTCTGTCTCCCCGTCCCTCCGAGTCGCACATCCCCGCCCCCCCTTCTCCTTCGTCTGTGTCGACCAGTCCAGTCTCGTCCCCTCTATCGCCAATGTCGAAACGACATTCCTCTCCAAATTCGTCCATGCCGATACGACATTCCTCTCCAGATTCATCCCTTCCATCGGTCAGTTCCATGTCCACTTTCGAATCTCTGGTTATCGCCCCCACCACATCTCCACAATTATTAGCTTCCAGCATTCCCAATGTATCCTCGCCCCCTCGCACAGCAAGTGCTGTTGAGTCTTCCAACCCCGTCATTCCCAATCCAAATACTCATAACATGGTAACACGTGCACAACACGGCATATATAAACCACATCGTATGCTTAATCTGTCCACTTCTGTGTCACCTTCCATTTCTCCAATTCCCAAAACACCAGCTCTTGCATTGCATGACCCAAATTGGATACAAGCCATGACTGATGAGTTTAAGGCTCTTATTGAAAATAAGACGTGGGTACTCGTACCCCGTCCTAAAAATGCTAATGTTATTCATAGTTAGTGGATTTTCAGGCACAAAACCAAGTCAGATGGATCCTTTGAACGGTACAAAGCACGGCTAGTGGGAAATGGATCAGGACAATTGGCTGGGGTAGACTGTGGTGAAACCTTTAGCCCTGTGGTCAAGCCAGCAACTATACGTGCTGTTCTAAGTATTGTTGTTTCTCGAAATTGGAACCTTCGCCAATTAGACGTCAAAAATGCGTTTTACATGGCAACCTTAATGAAATAGTGTACATGCATCAGCCGTTGGGGTTTCGAGATTTGAAGCATCGTGATCATGTTTGCCTCCTCCAAAAATCATTTTACGGCCTCAAGCAAGCTCCGAGGGCCTGGTATCAATGCTTTGCCACATTTGTAATTTCAATGAGATTCACAAACAGCATCTCAGATCACTCTCTCTTTGTGTATCAACATGGCACAGACACAGCTTATATTCTCTTATATGTTGATGACATTGTTCTGGTTACATCTTCTGACAAGCTTCAAAATTCTATCTTCTCCCAATTAAAATTAGAATTTGCAATGAAAGACTTGGGTCAGCGCCACTACTTCTTGGGAATCTCTGTCACTCACTCACCAGGTTCCTTGTTTCTGTCACAACGAAAGTATGCTTCAGAAATAATTGACAAAGCCGGTCTTCAATCTTGCAACCCAGCAATCACGCCTGTCGACACAAAACAGAAGCTTAGCATCTCTTCCGGCTCTGCCTACCATGACCCCACAGAATACCGAAAATTGGCAGGGGCTTTGCAATATCTGACAATCACCCGGCCAGATATCTCATATGCTGTTCAACAGATCTGTTTATTCATGCATGATCCCAAGACGTCTCACATGGCTTCCCTTAAACGAATCCTTCGGTATATTAAAGGTACAATTGACCTCGGCCTTACTTTAATTGCATCTCCTCCAGGTCAATTGACATCTTATACTGACGCGGATTGGGCGGGCTGTCCTGATACCCGTCGATCGACATCAGGCTACTGTGTATTTCTTGGGGATAATCTCATCTCCTGGTCAGCCAAACGACAGCCTACTCTATCCAGATCAAGTGCAGAGGCTGAATACCGCGGGGTTGCCAATGTGGTGTCTGAAACGTGTTGGATCCGCAACCTCCTGCTTGAGCTCCACCGTCCTATTCAAAAATCAAATGTCGTCTATTGTGACAATGTTAGCGCCGTATACCTCACAGAAAATCCAGTTCAACACCACAGAACCAAACATGTCGAGATGGACATTCATTTTGTTCGAGAACGCGTTGCCAAAGGAGAAGTTCGCGTCCTCCATGTCCCCTCTCGGT